>NW_028262358.1:71850610-73100610 GCF_047370975.1 Nipponia nippon | reverse complement strand
TTATTTATTTCTATCTTTTTATATAAAGACAACCATTGTGTTCAGTCTTCTCTGGACAAATGGACATTTTTTAACCACCGCTTAACTGCTTTCCTGGCCTCTGTAGCCTCTCTATGCTTCTATGAATGGCAAGCATTTCCAAGAAGCAAATGATAGAGCCATGAGATGTACATATCATGGTCTACTTTGTCATACTACAGTCATGACGTGCCAGTGTTAGTGAACATTTGCTTATGCAAGTATTCCACGGGCTCCCCAATGTATGCAAAACTCACCGTTGTCAGTCAAACAATAAAATAACACTGGGGTTTTTTTCAAAATAAGAAAACTTTGTCCCCCACATCACAGCGTTTAAATGCAGACGTGCTGGTAAGTTTGGAGTCTTTTCCTCGAATGAGTATTTGCTGTTCCAAAATGAGATTGACTGCTCAGACTTTTTGCTACAGTCTGGTGAGCTAAAAGCCATATGTTTCAAAATCAAAACAGATTCTCATATAATTATTAGACTGTAGGAGTTAGGTTTAAAAAATACATGACAAATACCCCAACGCTTCTGATAGAATTGCAGGAGGTGACCAACCTTGAAACTCAATTCATGGTGTGTAATTGCCTTGGCAAGGCACAAAGTAGTAAGAATGTACATTTCCTTGTACCATATGGGAATGCCTTGAATTCTTGGTTTTCCTACATCTACACAAGCAGCACAGTGCATGGAATTGTTAGGTGAAGATCCTTTGAAAAAGGAAAAAGAAAGCCTTTCAATGTGCTTTTGTCTCCACGTATAGCCTTTACAACCTAGTTGCACATCACAAATGTCATAAAATCAAAATCTTCACAGATAAAGTACCAGCCTGTCTCTTTCATTGTGCAATAAAAGAAATAATCAGTAATTTTACTTTGCGCCTTCATTATACCACTTGTATGGATCTCTCCTAGATAACAGTTAGACTAATTGCCATAAATTTTTCAGGCAACTGGTTTGCATTGTCTTCTGTATACAATGTAGAGAAAACAAACAGATTGCATCTATACAAATAGGAAAAAGGATGTTATTTCTGTAGCTTCAACAATATTTGAAAAACGTATGGTGTCTTTCACAGGATTTGGTGCTCTGTACGTAATAACTATTGCTTATACTTTTCAAGAATAAATGTTGCTATAAAAATTCATATTTTTTAAAGGTATAGTAAATTAAAATTATTATGTTTTGAGAAATCTAGAGGCTGTTCTTAAAATGCACATTTTTTCCTTGCTGTAATTAAATCATAGAGGACCTATGAGAAGGAATGGCTTATGTTTGTCCTTTTTTGAACATCTGGAAGCAATTCTCCAAGATGTGCTGAGATCAGTGATACTGATACATAACAAAAGAGAAAAACAAAAAAAAATCTATTAGTTTCAAGGCGGGTTAACAGTTACAGTAAGACATGTAAAATACTCCACTTTCACAATGTTAGTGTGTTGCAAAGACAATGAGAATACAACAGTAAAGAGAAAATTAAAGTACTTGTGTCTTGGACTTATCATCATATTCAAGACAATACTTACTTAAACTTATTGTAAGTCAAATGATGAAGGAAAAGAAAAATGAGACTATTGCTGTCATTAGTATTTAATCGTGCATTACAAATGGATTCTCTGACTGACATGAAAACCTACAAAATCCAATGAAGTCCCAGACATTGGGTAGGGAATGATTAACGTAGCACTGTGTAAGTTGATACTAGTCAGCTCCCAAAGAAGGCAGTGTTACTTGGTACTGATTGTCACATCTTTACCATAAGTCTTGGTAATTCTGCTCTTGTTCTGCAGAGGAGTACATTGTGCACAGAGGAGTACAGAGGTGTATGTTGTGCTGTTTGGGATACCTATGCTTTACTTTTTTCATTGTGGAGAAACAGGTTGTCTCAGAGTCTATTAGGCAATGGAAGACATTTTCTACTATGTTAGGCTACGTTTGTGCAGCCTGCAGCCTGTTTTCATGACTGTAGAAAAATCATTTAACGTATTCTGGTACTTCATTGGACTAGGCCTGCTTACATGATCACTCTCTTAGAGCATACCTGAAGAAAGAAAAAATGATGGAGATTTCCCTAATGATTTCTAATGTCTTCAATGTCTTATCAAGGCAGCCAGCTGTTGGAAAGGCTAAAGATGAACCAGGGCATGGACTGGCTCTAATTCAAGTTCCAGTTGCTTTAGATCTCCTACATAAACTGCCCCAGTTCCTAGAAGTTCCCAAATCTAGAAGTTCCTAGATTTGTAACCACATAGAAAGATTTTACACCATGAAGTAAAGGGTTTTTTGGAACTTGATTGACCACAGCTAACAGAAAAAGATGTTCAAGCAATGTTTGTAAAATAAAATTTTCATGAAGTTTCCACTTTTCTTTTTTTTTTTTTTAGTTTTTATTTTTAGCTTGACTTAGACTATGTGAATTTACTAGAGACTGGAAATCTACAGTCAAAGAAGAATGTCTTACTAGTCTGGAACAATTCCTTGCTTCCCCAAAGAGCATAAAGATTTGGGATAACCTGTTAGAGAATGGAGTTCCTATCTTGTTGCTGGTGAGCAGACAGGAGTTCAAGGAAGCTCCCCTTGCTAATGGAAAAAGTATTGGAAAAGAAGACATCCTATTTAATTTTATCCCATAGCTTCTGGCCTTCCCTTGACAAGAATATTGATTTTTGGAAACAGATAAGGTAAGCAGCAGAACTCAAACCTAAGGTCTGTTTCTCTAAAGAGGCTACCATGCAAAATTTTCTTCAGCTGGGCTGAAGACTTGTCCCTAAGGATCTGTTCAAAGACCTAAAGGCTAAGTAAATGCAGTGAATTGCTAAGGCTGAAGGAGTCTCTGTTATTTCATGGTGAAAAGTATTCGGTGGATGTACTCAGAACTCCCCGTCCCTTTCTGAAGCTGGGACTGGCATGGGTGTTTCTCATTTGGGACTGTGCATTCCTGCAGATACTATTAGGGATTACCAAATCCACGACTCCAACAGGGGATAGGCTGCTGCAGCTCCAAGCCTCCAACTCCAACCAGTAGAGGTTGAGGGGGTCACTGCCCTTTTTATCCCATTCTCTCTGTTTTCTCACACTTGATTCTTCCCATGCCTCCCTTTCCCCACTTTTGATTCTTCCCTAAACATCCTGTAATGAGTCTCGTGCAATCTTCCCAAGCATCCCATAATAAGCCCATACCCTCCAGCAGTGATCCCTCAGCCTGTAGGTGATCCCAGCACAGGCTCTCCCACTGACTCACTGTGGTGGGTGTGCCCCCTAGCCCATGGGGCTGATGCCCTCCTGGGATGCCCTGGGGCAGCCAGGGCAGGGGTCATGTCCCCGGCTGGGTTACTGGGTTTCCCTGCCTGGCACTGTGCCTCTCTGCTCCTTTGTGCCTGGGCAGATGAGCCTTTAATCACACATCCTAACAGACACATCAGCCATTACTGACTGTGTCACGAAGGAAATCATCTCCTGCATCTCCTGTGGCTGCTCCAGGTGAGTTTGAGGAGGGATATGGCCACACCTCCACCATCTGTTGCAGCACACAAAGAGCAGGGATGCCCAGCCTTTGCTGAACATCTTGCTGCTGATTCAGACCGCCTCTGCTTTATTGTGCCCAGCCCCTAGTCAATGGCCTGATCAGTGCCAGGGACTGTGGAAGGCTTCTTAAACTTCTGCTAGCTGTCAGCTGCCTCAAGAAGATGTTGCCACCAGCCACAAATCACTAGGAAACAGGTAAACATGACACTTGAAGAGAAATGAAGCTGAGTATTTTTCGCCTCACATTATTCTGTGACCATTTCAGTTACACTTCAGTCCTTCTCCTAGTGATGTACTAACTCTCACCAGACTTTGTGCAATCAGTTATCAAGAGACACTTTCTCAGCCCAAGAGCTGAAAGAGACCTTTTGCAAATTACTTGATATCTCCCTACCTATTACAACAGATGTGAAAAACAAAGGACATTTAGCCTGCCACCATAGCAATTTCTGTAGTGTCTTGTGAGGGGCAGCCTGCCAGAGATCCTATGCAGAAAACACCATGAGACATGACGGTCATTGATAGGGAAAGTACAGATCAATTCATGCTGATAAAAATAGTGGGTATGTTGACCACTATTTTCATCAGCAAGAACTTAGCTGTACTCATGCTAAGAGTGGGGTTTGTCAGGATAGGACAGGGGAAAGGTAGTACCCCAAGTAGCATCGCCTGTTGCACTACATGCACTTCAAGTTATATGATAATATAGTCCATGCATCAAAAACGGAATTCTATCACCTGTTGCCTGAAAAGCAGGTTATTTAATCAGCTTCCATGTGTTTGAATATAAAAATATCTGCATGACTATGTGATCATTCTTGTGGCCCTAGTTCAGCCACAGCATGTCTGACAATTAACCACATTTTCACTTCTCCTCTTTTTTGATATGTTAGAACACACTAAACCTGACTCTGGGCTTCCCTTAGGTAATGTTTATAAAATGGGAGGCAGTAAGTAACAGGAGAGAAATAATAAAAACCTGATTTTTAGGTCTTTTCTCTATTGTCACTGGCTCTGGAAGCATTCCTAATCCATTTCAGAGCAAAACCAAACAACTAACAGAATCTTGAAGGTAATTATAGTTATCAAATTTACGCTTGTGATGTGACTTGTTGCTGAACAATGTTCAGTAAGTGATTTGTCTCCAAGAGTTACTAGTATAAATTCCATGGCAGATCTGGGCACAGTACTCAGTGACCATTTCTTTAGCCATGGGACAATTAGACATCTACCACAACTGACAAAAATCTACTAACAATCATAGCTGAAATAAAATATACATTTTTTGTTTGAGGGGCATTTTGTAAAATTTCAGAAAGATGTTACCAGTATAAAACTGGCTTGTTTCACAGAGAATAAATATCCTAATTCTCCAACAACAAACAAAAATAATTATCTTAAGCCTGTAGTTAAGAGATAATTAACAGGAGTATTCAAGTATGACTCCATAAATGTCCTTCGATGTTATTTAAAATATTTGGGATTAGGACTATTTTTTTCAAAATATAATATGACAATATAGGGAAAAATAAATTCTTGAGCAATGTAAATTAACCTGTTTTGATTTGCATTTGAACAAGAGTATGCACATGGAATTTAACAAACCTGATTCACTCTCTCAGGAAAGAATACAAATTTTTTTTTTCTTTATTTACAGGTTAAAACTCCACTGAGACACATAGTTTCACATTTAGGAGATACTGGTTGCATGGCTACCAATCAGCATTACAAATTATTTAAGCGTATAAAAATTACTTTTACCTTTTTTTTTCCCAGCTTGCTGAAAATATTCAGCCACAATAAATACATCAAAACATCCATGTTCTGCTCGGTGTAATGTGACTTACAGCTGTCAGTGGCCTTAGAACAAGCAGGACACCCAGTTAAAGATAAATTAGTCTTCAATCAAGGGGCAATGAACGTCTGTCACTTTCTGGTATCTGTGTGCTCTGTGGAGTGCTGTACCTGAGTGAGGCTGTTGAGTACTCATCCTGATTTTCCTTTTTAAAGCACACATATTTATTTTAGAACAGACTAGAATAGACTGTTTCAGTTGGAAGGGACCTACAACCATCATCTAGTCCAACTGCCTGATGGATTCAGGGCTGACCAAGTTAAAGCATGTTATTAAGAGCATTGTCCAAATGCCTCTTGAACACTGACAGGCTTGGAGCATCGACCAGCTCTCGAGGAAGCCTGATCCAGTGTTTGACTACCTCTTGGTAAAGAAATGCTTCCTAATGTTCAGTCTAAACCTCCCCTGGTGCAGCTTTGAACCATTCCCATGCGTCCTGTTGCTGGATACGAGGCAGAAGAGCTCAGCACCTCCCTCTCCACTTCCCCTCCTCAGGAAGCTGTAGAGAGCAATGAGGTCACTCCTCAGCCTCCTTTTCTTCAAACTAGACAAGCCCAAAGTCCTTAGCTGCTCCTCATAGGATATGTCTTCCAGCCCTTTTTCTGTAGGGGCAGACTTATTTGCAGCTGATAGTTTTGCTTGAACTTTGAACAAATTCTGCCCCCACCCATGTTGAACTATGGCATTGATTTTATGATCCACAAAAAGATGAATAAAAGATGAATTTTGACTTTGTTAAATTTTAGCCAATCAAATTTCAAAAGATCATAGGACTGCAGCAGAGATGTATTAATAGAAATGTAGGAATAATGAAACCAGCACAAACTCTTAGTGGAAGAGTGTATTTGCAGATGTAGTCTTCAGCCTTTTAAATGTAATGATACTTAAAATTTAGTCTGCAGGTGATCTGGACCTTTGTATAACTCACACTGACCAGCAACAGGAGCAGAAACATGTCAATGATAGAAAAGCTTTGCACAACAAAAGTCAGATTAAGATGAACGGGAGAAGACAGGAAAAAAGAAACTCAGCTTTCTAACATTTATGTGTGTAAACTGCACTGCGGCTGATCTGTTCAGTTTTATTATACAACAGTGCATGTGAATGTACGATACCTAAATATAGGTACATGTTTCTGCAATCACACAGCAGTCCACAGGAAGTCGGAGACATGCAAAAGCATACATCAAGCAGGACTTCACGCAGAAAAAGCTCAGGATAGAGTACAGGCAGGAAAGGTTTCACCAAGGGTTCTGCAGGAAAGGGCACAAGAATCATCAGATGTGTAATGTTTTCCTTATGTGGAATGATGTGGAATGAGTATATCATAGAAATCTGTGAAATTATGAATGGTCTGGAAAGAGCAATTATGAAGTTTTCATTCAGTGGTTTGTAACAGAAGAGTGGAATAGGAATCAGAAGAAATTATCAAGCAGGGGATTTAAAATAAATGAAAAGTAGTAGGTTTTTTACCTACATGTAACTGCACTTTGGATTTCATTACTAAGAAAAGTTGTGGAGGCCAAAAGTGTAAATGGATTCAAAAAGCATCTAGGCAAATTTGTGGAAAATATTTCCATAGGAAATACAAAGAGCAGAGGTCCAGATGCAGCTTCCAGTTCTCGAAAACTCTAAGCTGTATCATTCCATTCACATCCTGTTTTAACTCTTTAAAAGTCTCCTATTAGTTACTGAGAGAGAAGGAGTTTTGGTTCATCCCTTAGATTCTTATACACTGGGACTGCAGCAAGTGGTTTGAATATGTCATACTGGATCCTGTAAGAAAATGCTTTTACTGTCAGTAAGAACACTAGTATAGCATTTAACAAGTGATCTCAGGATCCAGATGCCGTTGTGCTGAACAAGAAATGAAGGAGCCTCTTCTTAAACCACAGATCATAGGTTTTTCTTTAGCAACGGGACATATTTTACTTCATCATGTTCAAATATGGCAGGGGCAATTATCCAAAAAAATTAATCACAAATAGTTTCTCACCCTGGCTTTGTAGTCTCACACTTCCAGTGTGAGAACAGAGCTGTAGGGATGAGAAAATAGCCAGCTTAGTTTCAATGTCACAGGCATCTGAAATGGGAGTAACAAGTTGTACAAATGCCGAGGACTCCAAATTAGGTGCTTGAATTTATTTCAGTTTTAATAAATCAAAGTTCTTGCTAGCAGCTCTGAGACAGAATTTTAAAAAGTGTGTTATTCCTTTCTCAACACAGACTCCCTCCCCTTCTGAAATAAGAATGCATAAATTACAAATGGAGGTCTTCTGGGGCAGCACTGGCTGTTATACTAAGAGCACATTTTAACTAGACTTGTCAACAGGTTGAAATCAGCAATTTTTACAGGCATATCACTTCTCTTGCTATAAAGCTGGCATAATAATTTCCTTCACAGCTGGCAAAGTATTTAATATTTGTTTCCCAGAAATAAACTATACCTATTTGAAATTAAGCCTTAGGTGTCCTTAATAATATGACCCTTAAATTGCAGTTCCTTTCTGGCTACGCAGGTAGTATGAAATAGAAGATGAATTCTACTACTTGCCAGGAGATGAGTAAAGAGATGCTAATTTTCAGCTTTTCTCTTCTTGTAACGGTTGTGTATTAAGAAATATTATCTCTCCCCCTTCTCCAGCCAAGATGAGCATTCTTTTCAGAATCAGACCAGATCGCTTGCGTAAACACCACATTACTCCATTGCACCAAGGTGACTGAATACCAGATTATTCAGTCCAGAGGAAATATTACAAGCATGCTGTATGTCTATATAGAGGTAGATATTTTGGATGTGAAAGAAGTACCAGTAGATGGTGCTCAAGAATATATTGCATAAACAGCTATGCATTGGTCAAGAATAGAGAGAGGAATTAATGGATAATGCCTTTCTGAAGCAACCTTCCAACAGAGCAGTACAGGCAAGTAACCTTAGCTATTCCAAAATGTAAATGGGTAAGAGTAAGGAAGGTACTGTGTGACAGAGTAGGGGACATCCCGGATGAACAATTTTGTGATATGAGGCTTAAGCTGTAAAATTTACCTAACCTACTTTTACCAGTGTCTAGATCAGAGCTGCTTGTTCAGACTCCCTTTATACATAATGGAGAAAAATACGCAGTACTAGCAAAAAACTAATTTTTTTCTGAGGTGGACACCTCTTGGGTTTGTAGGCTCCATTGAGCTATGTTGTGTGCATAAGACCTATGTGTACAATGGTTCATACCAAATAGTCAAGAAAGTCTCCACTGGCTTTCCTCCCTAGGAAGACCACAGATACAGAGCTCAGAGCTGGATTGTCCTATACCTCATTAATTTTTGCTTACTGTAACACCTCTTGTGTTTGATAGGGAGCCAGCATTAGTGTAATTCTGAAACCTCTATCAGAATAGAGAGACTGGAAAACACACAACACAAAGATGCTTGAAGATCAAAGAAGCTCAAAGGACTTTATGATCATATTTCTGACTCTGTACTCCATTTATTCCATGTGTTCTTTGGACATATACGGGCTCTGATGTTCACATTCTTATGCAAAAAAAAAAAAAAAAGTTAATGGAAACTTCAAATATGTCCTCACATCTTCAGTGTTGAACAAATAAAATGAGCCTCTAAATGGGTACTTGTTTGTTCTTTTTTTTAAAAAAAAAACGTAGATTCTATACACATTTATATGCATATGTATATAAATATAAAAACACACACAGACATACAAGTATATATATATGCATATAAAGTTCCTTCAATTTGCTGAATTATACCATTTAAAACAAATAAGAAATTCTAGTCCAAACATTTCTAATAGGAAAATAGCATGGAATTTTTTACCTGATTAGTCTCTTTTACTTGGCATTTCCATGGGATATTTGACACCTGGAGCAAGATGTTGATTTGGCGTTCTTACCTATTCTCGTAAAGGATTGGGAGCAGGACTGTGTTCAAAGGAAAATCGTATTGGGAATCATTCATAGCTGGCCTCTTGTGGAATAGATATTAAATTGAAATTCTGTGTCTGCTGGTGTATTTGCCACCTTTTTCAGAATCCTTTCACTTAAGCCTTGTTGCAGCCTGATGAGATTCATGAAGGAAATTCCTAGAACAACTTTTACAGTGACCTATTTATGGATTCTTTCTACACCTCTGAATTGAATATTACAAGGTGATTTTCCTGCTTTCCATTGACTTGAATCGCAAAGGTGATTTCTGCCCCAGTAATATCAAATATGTTTCATAAGGAATACTAATGCCCTTGAGATTTCATTAAATACACAGGTCTGTAAAGTTTTTCCTTGCTTATTGTTCTGAATCATTTTCTGGTGCCTTCCATAGTAAATATGCAAACAGTATTGCAACCTTTGCCACAGAAAATCTCTCTCTTGATGGCTCCACCCTGTCAGAGTATTCCATCTAAGCCTTACTGATGGGAATTTAAAGATAGAAATTAATTACAAGCTTGAATTGTTTCACCACAGTGTGCTGCCATGTTTGTCACGTCACTTTCAGCTTCAGTGCTTGCTGTCACTTGTCTCTCAAGAAGTATTAGATTCTAGTAATTTTACAAATATGTAAAAAAGACGTATTTGGAGATACATTTCTGGAAATTAGAATTCTGTTGGTGGGTCATGGCCAGGGGAATCTATCCAGTTTTTTAAAGCCTTGAATGAAAATCATTCTTCTGAAATACGACACTACCATTAGTGGACAACGAGACAGAAGTAGGAAAGGGAGAGACAGAAGCCAGCTGGCCTGTTGCAATGTGTGCTGGTAGCACCACGTAGTTCTTCTTTTTGAACATTCTGTGAAATTTAGATCCATTCTTTTCCAAATACATAGCTGTCATAAACTTTAAATGTCCACTATGGTTGTGGACATATGTCTGAATATACGGCTTGCTTAGCTTCTGCTCAACAGGTGAACTTCAGCTCTGCCATTTATTTTGACACAATTCATTTTTATGTCACTACTAGTAAGGGTTGCTTGAATTATAATCCCAATGTAAAAAGTGATTTTTTGAGAAACAGCATTGTGGGGCTCCAAGTTAATTTCTGACCTAGTAATTTGCGGCTCAAAACTACTCTAATATGTGTTTCAAAGGAAGAGCGGGAAGGACTGTTCCTCTTCGTTGCCCCTTGCTAATTTCTTTTTCCATTTTGCCTGTGTTTATTATTATTATATAAATTCTGCAGACTCAGCCTGGAGTCTAGAACACAAATTAACTTCTTTCTTTTTCCTCACAGTTAGTTAAATAAGATTCACCAAACCAAAAGTTAGATTAGTTTAAAACTTTTTTGTATTTGGATTATGAATCATTCACAGACTGTTTCTGACATTTCAAATGTAGATTTTGTCATTGTTGTTTGGACAGACTTTCAATTTTAGGGTCTGTTCATTGTGATTACTTACTAATTTTGACTGTGAGTTCCAGTGATATTGGCACTACTCCAGAACTCCCATGTCTAACACTTTTTCCTGGAGATAAGCACAGTAATAAATTATTCTATGATATATTATTATTATCCTCTACTTGAAATTCATGAGGCCTCATCTGGAGTACTATGTCCAGCATTGGTCCCTGCAGTACAAGGGAGATAATGCAAATGCAGCAAAAGGCTCCCGAGATGATTAAGGGACTGGAGCACATGGTATTAGAGGAGAGAAGAAGGAGGATAAATGCCCTCTGCCTAGAGGGGATTTATAGAGAAAAGAAAGCCACACTCATCTCAGAGGCCCTTCCTCAAGGAAAGGAAAAGAATTTTCTAAAGGAAATTCTTGCTGGATATAAGGAAAAAGGTGTTTTCACAATAAGCATGGTTAAGCCCAGGCACGGGATCACAGAGAGATTAATCACTGGAGATTTTAAAGACTTAACTGGACACAGCACTGAGTAACCTGCTATAAATTCAAAGTTGTCCTTGCTTTCACCAGAGATCAGACTAGATGATCTCCAAAATTCCTTTCCAACCTAAATTATGATGTCAGTTTAATGACTGCTCTTTTCATTTTTTCCCCTCAGATTTCCCCTATTTTAATCCCCTTTTCCCTTCCTCTGTCCTTTTCCTTTCCCTGTCCTTCTCATCTGGTTCTTCATTTGATCCCTTCCTTTGTTACTCTTTCAATTTTTCTTCTATAGCATAACTTCATTTTTTCCTTTTCTGTTGCTTTTGTCATCTTTCTACAACACTACATTTACCTGTAAGACGTCTATAATGCAGGCAGAAAAGAAAACCATTCAGAGAAAAACACATGACAAAAATACAGGGAGGCTGATTAAAAAGATGTACAGGTCTCTTTTATTCCCTTCAGTTATGAATAGGTAACTTACTTAGACGATAGCCTGTGGGCCTGGCTACTTCTCTTTTTTTTCTTTCATTTTTTCTTTTCTCCTATGCTTAACAAGTGCCCTCTTCCTACCTTTGCTAACCTCAACCTCCCTGCCCAATAGTCCCAGCATCTAACCCCTGTACCCATCCTGATATTGCTGTTATACCTTCTTCACTCAGCTTTTGTCTCTGTCTCCTCTCCCCCTGAGTATGGTTCCCCTTTCAGGTCCTTCTTTTAAAGGCTCCTTTCCCCTTCAGTGTGTTCCTCCTCTCAGGTCCTTCTTTTAAATGTTCGCATTTTAAATTTTCTGGTTCATCGAATCTTATCTAATTTCAGATATTCCTTTTCACCCAGCTTTGCAGTAGTCAGAAATTCCAGTCAGAATTTGCAGTTTTTAAACTAAATTCTCCCTATCAGAGTTCCCTTATGAGTCTGTGTGCCTTCCCAAAACCTTACGACAATTCCAAATGTGATCGCTTTTTCATGGAAAAAAAAGACACTGACCATATCATTTGCAGAAAAACAGCTCTGCAAAATTTCAACGCGTAGCATGGAAGACTAGAGCTTGAAAAAGTTAAACTTTTTCAATGAAGAAGCTCTAAGAATTTGTTATCAATAGGAAAACAACATAGCTTCTCATTCTCAGAAATGGCCAGAGTATATCTATGGAAAACTCATGAAGTAAATTTGCCTCAAGGTAGACACCTGGCATGGGATATTGGAGCAAGAATAGTTAACCTCTGTAAAGTCTATAAATAGTTGAAAACTGCATGTTGAATATGAAGGTATTGAACAGAGGAGACATTTCTAATTTGGCTTATAATACATTGTTGCACAATTTTATTTTTGTTCACATGTAATATGGTGTTTTGAGATTTTATTCCTTCTCCCATTTATTGCTAATTTCATACTGGACACATTCCAATATTAAGTCTTGATCAATGTCTAAAAACACAACAGTTAATTTTCTTTTTCTTGATATTCTGATACCATTCCAAATTCTATTTTTGTTTATCTCTTTATCTCATGTGATAACCACATTTTTCTTTTTGATCCATTTGACTTAATTCCATCATTTGTCCTTTTTCTAATTCATTTGTACTGTGACTTTAATTTTCAATTTTGTGTTCATATAAAAAAATGTCCACTGACAATAATTTTCAAATGCAACAAGGATATCTTGCAATATTGCTGTAGATATTTTTCTTTTAGATAAAATTAACCAAGTCCAATGACTAACTTCTACATTTTAAATGGCTTAAGCCAGGCCTTACTGTTTAAGCTCTTATTAATAACCTGCCTCTCTTTATTCCTTCTGTTTTCTTTGAATTAATGTTCTGGCAAAATCAAGCACAAAACATGTATTACTATATTCTTATGGTCTCTCAGTTCTCTTTTCACGTCACTGAGGATTTCTCCTTTCAACACTGTACAAAATGCTTTAAAGCATTTCCAGGGAATTTGTTGTTCTGGCTTCAAGCTGAGTTTTGACTCTCAATTGGACTAAATCTGAAATTCAAGACAAGGCCTTTGCCTTCCAGCATTTTGTTAGAGACTTACTAAATCTAGGTTCTCTTCTTCTTAATCTTCCCAAATACTGACTGTATCTAACTGTTTGCTAGGTATCTAAGGGACAAAAATCACAAAAATGTTCCAAATGCAAAAAATGAATTGGTGAGTCACCATATCACATTAGTTAGAGTGTGGGTGAAGAAATATCTTAATTATTTATTCGTTTTACAGAGACTTATTGAAATTAAATAATCAGTGAAATCAATTGGACAAACCATGAAAATAGAGAGCTCAGCCACAAAACTTGGCTATTATTTTATTCAAAGTAAATGAACAGAAGAAAAAGAAATAGGCTGCATCACTTAATGAGAAATGAATGGGCATGGGTAAACCTGGCTGAAAACAGTGTTTGTGTGCAGGTACATATGTGGATAAACATATAGACATACATTTATATGTATATAGGCAGTTGGACTAGATGATCGTTGTAGGTCCCTTCCAACAGAAATATCTTATTCTATTCTGTCCTATTTTATTCTATTCTATTCTGTTCTGTTCTCTTCTGTATACCTGAGATATATATATTACAAAAGAATATATTTCCTATTTTGGTATTTAACTATCATTCATGAAAATGCATAACAGAATAGAAACTGTTTAGATCTCTCTTACAAGCATAAAACAGAAGTATGAAACAAAGAGTGGCAATCTTCAATCACCTTGCCTTAGAAAGTATTCAAGAAAACACTCAAAATCAGAACATCAGAGAGATATGTAATTTCATACTTTTTTCAAGGCACGGGTAGTACATGGACCTTGAGTGATGGCTACTGCCCTATGATACACTGAACTCCTCCACTGAGAAGGGATTATTACAGACATTGTAGGGATATTTTATTTCAATACATCATTTTACATCTAAAATATTAGAAGAACTGATAAGTCAATCTCTATTGTGCTTACATGTTAAAGATCTCAAATCCATATGAAAGCAGATTTCTGGGAGAGGTAAAGGACAGAGGAGAAGGGTAGGATGATAAATAATGCCAGTAATCCCAAAGATACTCAAGAAACATTTCCTATGTTCAAAAGGGAGAGTTTGTGTAACGTTGATCAGCTAGAATATGACTAGTGAAATATAGTGAAACTTTTCAGTTTTCAATGTGTTTGCTGAATCTTAGAAAAAATACTCATAATAAGAGTAAAGTTTGAGCAAGGTTTCATAATTCTCTGTTCCTCAAAATAGCCCTTTATACAAAATATCTGCTCAATGATAACTGAATTACAGCACTTTCTCCCTCTGATGCTTTCCAAAAAAAGCTCTTAAAAAGTCTGGCCCATGAACTTCAACCAGCAAAGAATTAATGCCAGATGCCATCCGTGGAAGAAAAGAATGGAAGCATAAATCCATGTCAAGTACAGCTAAAATCTGTTAAGAGCTCAACAAGGTACCTATGTCCCTGATGAACATCCAGCCTGCTCAATATATAGGAACAGGGGAAAAATAAGCAACAAAACCAAGACAGTTTCTGATTCACACAGCAGTTGAGAATATTACCTTAACAATGTCTCCTGGGAGCAATTGTCTGCATGATGCATCTTTTGCAGGGCAAAGAAAATATGATTATTGGAGAAAGCCCTGGAATCGGGAATCAACTGTTCCATCCTGCAACAGGGACTACAATTTTTTGTGTTTATTCAAAGCTATTGTAAATTCTAATATTAATATTTCTGTATAGGGATTTTTCAAGCTCTGTGATTTCCAACTATTAATCTTCCATATTCTAATGAATATGGTAAATTCCAGGGTTAACAAAATGTACTTAATATCACTTTATTTGTTTTAACCTCTGCTCCCAATTGATGCAGAACCCCTCAAAACAATGAAGCCTGCTCTCACTCTCCTGAAAGAAAAACAAAAATACAAACCATCCAAACAAAATACTCCAACTCTGACTTGAAATGACAAAAAAATGCAACAGGAGCAATTGATTTGAAAGGAAGAAAAAAGTCATGCACATTGGATAACATTATGAGCTGCAGTCTTGGTAGCTTTTTCGTGCTATTTTTCTTTATATGCTTGAAAAACAGCCTAATGCATAACATCAGGGAAGTCAGTGCTTATTATCTTGGGGTATATTACTATCCACACTCCCAGACTCAAGGAGGTGCCCCTTTGAACAGACAGGACTAGAAGGGGAATCAGAGACTAATGCTGCTGGATCTCAGAAGTTAATACAGACACATGTAAACTTCTCCAAAGGAGCCATGTACCACCAGTACTGTGATTCTCGATTCAAGGATCAATCCATTCTGCAGCACCTTCCGAACACACAGCCCTGTCTATGTTCAGGGACCAGTTTATAAAGAGATATTCAGCCAACAAACCCAAATCTACTGCCAAAGCTAAAATAACAAGTTTATTGTCCATTTTTCAACTAGATCAACAGCCTACTAAATGAGATCACAATAGCAGGCCCTTTGACTGCCATTATGAAAAAAAATTGATGTCCTGAACCAAAACACCCCCAAATACTTTGATTCTTCTAAGCCTTGGTCTCTGCAGCATTTAAACTACTGCTTTTATTAGAGACACTGTTGCATTCCCAGGAATTGGGGTGCTACTCCCAAGCCCAGCTTGTCTTTTCTCCGAGCATTGTTTAATTAAATGTCTAGCCCCAATGTGAAAGAAGACCTTATTCTTAATTAACAGAAAAACTCCAAAAAGTTTAACTTACCAATCTTACAATTTAGATAAAACTCTTGAGCATTAGAAGTGGTATTTTATAACAAATATATAAATATATATATATATATATATATACAAAAGAACAGATCATTCAGTCTTTGGGGCTTTACTGAGTTTACCTAATTTTGCTAGATTTGTGATCTGCACCTCATCTGCTAAAAATAAAGGGTTATTAGCAAGTCTAAGAACAAACACATAGGTAGATAAAACATGGCCAAAATAAAAATACTCCATAGAGCAATCTATCTGACTGACATGGTTGAAAGTGCTGACAAACATGACAACTTTATGACAAAGAACATACATTGCACATTTTCATGACTATTTGCCATCTACATACTTAGAACATACTCTGTAGAGGCAAAATCTGGACCAAAGTCCTGTAGACAATTATTCCCAAACTAAAGCCCTAAAATTCTCAGCAAACTGTAGATGGTGTTAGCACAATTTTTGCAGACACCAATCTGCAAACCAATTCCCACCTCTTCAAGGACAGAGCAATGGAGAAAATGCCAGTTCTCAATATACTGAATAGCTTAACCTATAAATTTACTACTTTGGTGATAGGTTTCTCACCCTTACTTTAGAGCTGAGATCGGTTGGCTGAAATATTGGTGTATTTTATTTACCTGGAACTACAGGGACCTCTAGGTCTTCTGAACCTATAAGAAACTGTAGCCTCGATGGTAGAATTAGAATTAAGTCTTGGTCTATGGTGGAACAAAACTTAAAAGACAATTTACCACATCTTGTCTTCCTCGTCGCTCCACCACCCTGAATATCATTTTTGAAAGAGATTGATTTCATCATAAAGAGAAATGAGAAAAAAACCCACTCATTTGCTAACCCACTTATAAATGAGTTGAAGTTCTGCCTCCTGCATCTCTAGTTTCAATATTTTATGTCAAGCATTTTCTTATAGGCATCAGTCATGTCATATATATGTAATTTGATCAGACATACTGAGACCACAGGGTAAGAGCTACAAACATTGCTACGTAGGCACCACAAAGATTCATGATGAAACTCTTTGTTTCACCTGCCTGTTTGTTAAAGATCACAGAATACAATGGTCAGCCTCATCATTTTGCTGAACTATAGTTCTGTGTTTGGAGTCATTCTCATGGGCTTGAAAAGCTTTTGTTGAATTTGGTCTCATTGCTATACTCACCTGTGATACACGTGTCCAACCTGAACGCAGCAATTTGCTGTTGAATTTGCTTGTGATTAGCAGTGCACTAAAGTTTTGTTCTGGGTGGTCAAAATATGTGTGACTGTGGTAGACATGCTTTACATTGCATCTTTGCCATTCCTCGCAACTGGACAAAGAGCTGTCCTTGCTAATGCTCTGTAAATCTGTACAGAAGACTTCACACAGCAAGACAACTTAGCCAAAAGATATCTTACATATTTAAGAACAGGTAGTATTTGGATATATTCATAATTCCTTTTGAAGTTACAATGGAAGGTAGTGCTGTGGGGCACTTAAAATCCAAGACAATGGGAGCTGTGGCTAGCAAAGAAGGCAGAGAGAAAAGTAAAGAAAGAAATCAGAAACAGCCAGCTAGTGTTTATTATACATAGGCAGGGGAAGGAAGATGTCTTCTGTGAAAAATTGGCTTAGGTAGCTGTTACTTTCTGGATACAGCTGAATGCTGTTTCAGCTTTACTTGTAAGGTAAGCACTCCACTAAACTAATAATTGACCTGTAATGGTGTATTTTATAGATCTGGAGGGAAAACTTCTGGTGAATCTATCACTGTGTTTTAGGATTAATGATGCTAAGAAGCTTGCCATTTGTTATCTCCTCTAAACTTTATTCCCATCTGACTTGAAAGTACTCAGCTAACCAGAGTTAGGGTTTACATCATCTTACATGATCTAGGAACACATGTGGAGGTCCAGGGCTTGTAGATTTTATGCACTAATTCCAAAAGCTGTAGAGGGATGAGAACATAGATAGTCTAGAGATGTTTATTTTCACTAGTAATTAATGAGCAATCAGCTGTTGATCTGGGAACTGAAATGTTGGTTACTTAGATTATTTGGTTCCTACTGAGATTCTGAAGTGTTGGGATCAGGATGTTTGGCCGTTGTATGCTAGAGAAAACCCTACAGTAAGCTTTGGGATGAGTAGATATTGTTTATATTTTATACATTTTTTAAAAATATATTTTATATATTTATATTTTATACATCGATTTTTATTTTATCTGTTTCCAAAGTCTGCACACTTCTTATCCATTTAAATTGGTCAGTCTTTTTTGTTTGTTTTATTTTAACCAGGAACTCAATAAGATATGGATATGTACCTTAAAGGAATATTGGAAATGTTCTGTGTAGCAGTCAATTCCGAGTCTACAGTGTGTGATTAAGCACATCCATAACTGTTTCTTGTAGACTACAGCTTTACAAGGAAAAAAAAACTAAGTATTAACTGAGATCATCTATGCAAGCTTTGTCCACTACATGTTTTTTCTTACAGGTAGATCAGGGAACTCCTTATATTCATTATCTCGTCAGTTACCACGTGCCTGTTGCCTAGACAAGGTAGCAATCTACTTGCTTTGTGAGTCAGCTATTTTTTCCTGTTTAGTCTTGCTGGATGAGATTTTTTGTATTATCTTTATAAAATATGGGAGCAGTTTAATTTCACACAACACTATATGCAAAACAGCTCCAAACTGTTACAGCATAGCAATTTCATAATGCCTTTCAAAATTTTGTTCCCTTATGATGTCATGAGATTTTTTTTTAACATAGCTTTAATTAGGTGAATGATTTAAATGTCAATCTAATGTATAAAAAGCTATAATAAAATATATAAATCTGTAATATTCTGAGCATGTTCCGAAGTAAAATCGGTTACATGAGTAAAGAAATAGCTACTGGTATGTTTTTCTGAAAAGAACTGTATATTACAAAAAGCAAAGTAGTCCCTATTGGAGTATTAGAAAGTCTGGGATTTTATGTTTGGTTCTTATGACTAAAGCATTTATGGCATCATAAGAACTGCTTAATGAATGTACTGCCTAGTAATACCCCACAGGGCATACTTCATTCTATTCCTATTACTGCTTTTGTCTCTGCAGATAATTCTACAAGCTCACTGTTAAGAAAGCAGAACTGTTACTGCTCATGTATGTTTATTAGAAGTGGTTGGTCATGGAGAACACCAGTGGCTTGAATGATTCAAACTTATCTAGATATTTTACAGGTAATTACACACAAATGAGAACTGATGACCACTGGGATTTTCTGCATTTTGCATATTATGCTCGTTAATATATTGATATGCATTGAAACAACATTATTCCTACTCCTATAATGTTCCTGGACTGATTTGATGTATAAGCTCATGTCCTTAGATTTTCCACAAGTTAGTAATTTATGATGATTGGTTCTTTTTGATCTCCCAGGAATCGCTTTCTTTTTTCATGGTTCAATTGCTAAATCCAGTACTGTAAAAAAGTTAAGAATCTTTTATTCTGTCTTTCTTGATTTAAGTTTTATGGCTAGGACTTCAGTTTCTTTTTAGTTCTAATATATTACATGGCAATTTAATAGCTTTAAAACATGCCTAATTCTGGACCAGTTTGCTACATGCGTATTACCATGTAGGACGGATCAATGGGAGCAATTCTACAGAGTGAAGCCAATGCTACTGAGGACTTTATATGTACACTATATGCAATATGGGATTTTATTTTTTTTTAATCAGTGTGAGGTTTGGGGTTTTTTTTCTTTTTTTTTTTTAATTTTTAAATTTTATTTTCAGACAAGCTCCAATCTGGTCCAGTAGACTGAAGTAGCAGTGGGAGTACCCTAGATGCACTTCTGAAGCACATCTTCCCCTTTAGCTCTCTTCAGAAATGTATCAAGTTCATGCACTCCAAGACTGGTTCACATTGTGGAACCAGAGGAAACACAGCAAGTAGGGATGATCAAGAAATTTGTTTCAAAAATGCGTGCTGGATCCAAACTCTAACACTAAAGCAGCTGCACCTATGTGGGACTGATTCAGGCACAGGATATTAAAAAGTGTGTTTTGATATGATGTGAAAAAAAATTATTAAATTGCACATCTCAGTCACAGTAGCTGGAGGAAAAAAGATATTTTTGCTCATCCAGGGTCATATTGTAAACTACAGGGAAAGGTTCTGACCTTGGAAGCCACGACCCACCTTACTTAGACGTAAAGGAGGAACTCTGAGAACATGCAGTGAATAGAGAGTCATTTATACTGAATAACTATGCCTTGCTCTCTTCTTCCCGTTGGAGTATTTCCCAGATCCTTTACCTAGGAACTGATTGATGCAGGAGATGATTGCAGAGCTCTTTTTATAGAGATCTTCCTGTTCAAAATAAATTCACCACTGATCTTAAGGCACTTTAAATTTACTTTGTGGTGTGTAGGGAAAATCTGGTCCAAAGCACTTTGTGCTGACTAGTTGTCTATGTCATTAATTGATTTTTTTTTCCCCTCTACCATTTTTTTCCTTCATGTACTCCTTCTAACACCCATTTTCCTTTTTTTGTTGTTGTTCATTAATTCTTGAGCCTTTAGATTCCTATAGCAACCAAAATTATTTGTTCCTTCTGGCTGTTATGAATAATGTCATTTCCTGTTTATCAGACATATTGGATGGAACTGAAGGCTCTACCTCTTCTTTCAGTTACTTGACCTAGTGACTGCTGGGCACTAGAGATGATATACAAGGCTCATACAAGTTTATTGTCCCTTTCCCACCTAAAATGACCTTGACCAGCAGACATCCTCCTCTAAAACATTAAAAAATAATGTTGTTTTGAGTCTATTCCCACAATTAAATCATAGCTATGCTTTCCTATATTACTTCTGCTAGCTAGACTACTAGCTAATTTGTTAATGTAATTTTCACATTGCGCTTTCTACTGCACATTTTTCTTTTTCTTTTTTTACTTTTCTGAAAGTGTTGCTCAGGACCCAAAGGTACTGCTTCCTTCCTCCTATCCTTAGCAGAAAAGTTTTTCCCAATTCTCCTAATAAACTGTTTCCTTTCCTTCATCTTTTTTATTTATTTCCATTGTTCTCATATTACTTTCCTAATTCGCTTTTACTCTAATGTGCTTATTTTCTAGCTATGTAAACATTTAAACAATGATTTGCATGATATTTTGTTACATGTAAAAGCACAAAAGATTAGATGTGTAGCACACAACAAACAGTTGTGTTTGAGCAAACCAGAAACTGAAATAATCATCATCTGGGTTGGAAGGGATCTCGGGAAGTTTCTGTTGCAACCTCCTGCTCACAACAAGGTAAACACTGAATTCAGACACTAGGACTTTGGGTCTTGAAAACCTCCAAGGATGGAGATTTTGCAGGCTGTATGGACAACCTGTTGCAATGCTTGATTATTCTTCTGGTGAAAAGTTATTTTTCTCTTTTTTTATATATACAATTTGAACATAGTCTGTTTCTTTTTATGATCATTGTCTTTTGTTCTGATCTGTCAATCTCTATGAATAACCTGGCTCTGTCTTCTCTGATGCATCTCATAGGTATGGGAAGGCTACTGTTAGGTCCCACCAAAGCCATGTCTTCTCAAGGCTGAACCAATACAGTTGTCTCAGCCACGCCTCACAGGGCATGCACTCCAGCCCCCTCCTATTTGGTGGTCTAGTGGTTAAAGTGAAACCTTACCTCTTATTGAGAATTAAGGCTATCCATGATTTGCAGTCAGCAGGGTTTTTTGCATCAAAACAAGCTCCCACTGGCTACAGAGCCAGAAGCTGGGACTTTTTGCCTCTTGAGTACAAGATACCATGCTGGGGATCACTTCTTCTCTACCAATATCTGATCTTGGGGAGCAAGACCTGGAGATGCTGCTCATTGGGGATGCCTACTTTTGGGAACATGTTGAGAGCTGTGAACTAGAACTCTTCTGTCTCTTCTGGGGTGAGGCATTCTGCAGACAATTCTAGAATGTGGATTGTCAGAGAAATATTCCTGTAAAGAATTCCAGTTAAATGTCAGATGGGACAATGTCTTGATGATGTTGGGGTTTTTTAATGCCTTAAAAACAATTATGTGACTGGTTTAACAAACGTGTCCCTTAAAATTTATGAATGTTATGAATAACATGTTATATCTAGAACATGGGGGAAGTTTTCTGCATCTTCTTGCTTATCTAGAATACTTTTTTGTTGTTCCCTGAGGCAGCAGAAAACTATGCTTTTTCATGACTATCTACAGCATGGTCTCTTTATTTAAAAAGGTAAGTTCATAAAATACATGTGTAAATATCTTGAAAATGAGGACTCCCATCCTTTGTTAATTTTGCTTCTCCTGTCTGAGATTCCTTTACTTTGTCTCATCATTCTGTGTCTCCTACAATTTATGTTAAATGTAATTTCTTTTTTTCCATGCCATATTATGAAGAATAGTTCTGACTCCTGAGTGTAAAACTTCTACTAGCAGTAACGTGGAGAAGCCTTTGCTTGTGTAAGAGAAGTGAATATGAAGTCTCAACACAGTCTCAATTCAGGTCATATCTGTGGCAGGCCACAGGGCATACAGTGTAATTGGGAAAACAGCAGCAGCAGTGTTTCTGTTCATTTGTAGATAGGACAAACTTTTTTTTTCCCCTCAGTAATAGCAGGGATTTTATTTAGCTGGTTGCTGTAACACAATAAATCATGCTTTTATGCTCCAAAATTTGATCTTTTTTAAAAACACATATTTGGAATAACTAGTTACAAATGCATTCTTTAAAATTTGCTGATTGGAAAATACTTACTACCAGTGAGCTTCTCTCATTGCCATGAAGAGACAAAATTTCAGGGTTGTGTCCAGCTAAAGGACAACACAGCACAGCTGGGTTCAGTTGGATGCTAAAATAGTCAGTCATGTAACGAGAGATGTGTGGTGCTCTGGCCAAATTTGGAAGAAAACCTTTGAGTTCTTGACATTCATGTCAAGGCCTATTTAATGTCATTTGTGATCCCCTCATATTTATTTGTTTTGTTTTTTGTTCTCCTTCTTTGACTTCTCTTTCAAGAACACATCGTCCATACAAAACACACACACACATGTATACACGTATGTATTGACATAGAAATACTTGATTATATAAATCTTATTTGAAGGATTTGCAAAGCTATGTTGAAAGTTACTGTGGGAGTATCTCTGGAAAGTTACTCTGAGTATCGTTCAATTAGAGAGCCAGTACAGTGTTCCTACATATTAGAGCAGAAATATTAGAAACAGTTACTGTGTGAACAATTTGCCAGCAATGCAAGGATTGAAACATATCCTATTAAACAGTACCTTCAATGGCCTGTTTAAATCATAGCCTCTTCGTGTATAGGTTGATGAGAACGAAGACCTAAATTTGCTGTATAAACTGCTACTGGTCAACTGTTCACCCCATTTTCTTGAGTCAGTGTTTCACAGCAGACTTTTGAATTATTTTCTTCTCTGGTCCTCTTGTGCCTCTTTGGCACCTGAGGTAGTGAATTATACCTGTTTGTCCCTCTCTGCAATAATATAACTTGCTGGAAGGCTGCATTCCTCCAGCATACAGAGCCACCCTTCCACCTTTTTTTTTTCTCTTAGACAAATTATACCCACCTCAGAGGAAACTGCAGTTATGAAAAATATCCCCCCAAATTTTTAGATGATCTTTGGTGACCTCGAAGTAAATAACAAATATTTGTCAAGCTCTGCAGATTCCTCCCTGTGTTTCTCGTTGCTATTTTTCAGTGAACCTTTTTCATGCTTTCAGGAGTTTACTGTCATAAAGATGCTGATCTGTGGGTATTAGGCATATAGCTTCTACTTCCTGCTCTGTGTGCCTGTTGATCTGTCATCCTGGGAGGCTGATGAACAACACTAGCAAGTGTAGGAGCACAGAATGAAATAAGAATTTATGAAGGTTGTGTTGCCTAAGCAGTGTTAGCAAAGGGAAACTCTTTTGTATGTAATCATACACAAGGAGTGTGTATATGAGCTAAGATAAATTACAGCAGACCTTATTAATGAGGACATAGTGTCAGAGTAACAGCATCCTGTACAGTGGGGATCCTCGCGACTAATGTTGCTCTCCAGGAGGCTGTAGTGAGCCTGCCACACTGTTGGTCAATCACTCTTTGACTGTAAGGAACAGAACTTGGAGGCCCAAGCTTGGGTAACCTGTGCATCAGTGCATCATTGTTGATTTTGGCTGAAGAAGTGAGATAAAAGCCATCTCTGACATGGAGTAACTTTGCAACACCAAAATAAAAAAACAAAGGTAAATAAGAAGAAAATAGCTAAATACCAGCATAAACTTGGAACAAAAAAATAAATGGAACAAAAGGTTAGAGTTCTTTAATTCTAGAAAGTTTTTTTGCTTTAATTTTGGACTTGGGTTCATATCCTAACATGTTGTGTGCATAAATCCAGCTAATAAACTGGGTACAATGTGTTGAGAGATGAACACAGAAAGACCTTAGGATCATTTTAACTAGATATAAACTAGAAATATAAAAAAAATTAAAGACAATTCACAAAAATACAAAAAAAATTTTTTTTTAAATCAGCAAGTCAAGAGCTTCCTATTGATTAACATAGGATACCCTGCAAAAGCACAGATTTGCAATACCAAAGTTTGCATTTGGTGTTTCTGCTTCCCTGTAGTTGTTGATCCAGGACCCCATCTCTTCAGATGCCTGACAGGTAGAGCTTTGCCAACAGAAGTCAGTAGCTTAGACCTGGCCATAATTACCTGATGGTATCCCTATTAAGCGGAATTACCATCCCCATTAAACAGCAGTTATTGCTATTAGGTATCATTAGCCTTAAATTGCTTCCTTGGGAAACATCTCAATTAAGCAAATTTCCCTGTTAAATGCATCCTGATTAACTGAAGTGCACCGTACTTTTTTCTTCATGTACCCACTTCAGTAGCCTTCATCCCTCATTTACGACTCTCATACAAACTAAGTCTGGCCTTTCTAAGACTCACTAAAAAAGTACACCCAATTGAAGTATTGACTGCAAAAGACCCTAATTTTTTCTGTCTTGCCACATTTTATTAGTTGTATTTGAAATTCAAGCTCCACTCTTGCAAGGTGTTAATCTTTTTTCTTTTTTGGAATTGTGTATTCATTTTAATTAGTGTGTAATTCTCCTGTTACAGAGCGAGGGCATATTCTGATTTCTGAAAAAGGCTGTGAATTATGGCCATCCAAAAGAATGAGTGATGTAATTTTACTTTCTGACATATTTTTAGGGAAAGGTATAAAAATAATTCTATTGCAAAAATGATGTCATTTTTCCTCCTCTTGATTGCTTGTGCTTCAGAGGTCAGAGGCAGTGGTTTTAAAAACAACACAGCAATGAATCTCACCACTTTTATTTGTTGGAAGAGCAGTTTTATTACAAACATGTTAGAGGTGAAAATAGAGCCAGATGTATTTAATGTGGTCGTTAATTCAGAGTTCAGATTTTAACAGTTAGCATAGTCCTGAATGATGCTGGGGGGAAAAAAATCCAAGCAAACCCTTAAATCAAATCAAGCCTTTCAGTCAAATTCAAACCCACGAATATTAATGTGCCTTCAAGACAAGTTAAAACCAGAACAGCATTCTTTTAAGAAGTTATTACATGTTTTTAAAGTTAAAATGGTTTGCTTATGTAGCAATTTTTTATAAATACAAATTATATTCAAATTATATGAATAAAAAAATTAAGACATATTAATAAGTCACATTATTGAAAACGGACCTGTTTTCCTTATACTTGTAAGAATAGCATTCCAAAGTAGCTGAAATTCTTTCTTAACACTAAATTAAAATTTGATTGTGATTTCTTATAATGTGTCTTGTCACTGAATTCAACTCAAAGGCAGTATACCTGTACAATTTCACAGATGTAGTCATGAAGAAGAAAACAAAATGTCAAATGTAGTCATTCAGTTCTTGCAGTGATTCTTTGGGATGCTGGATGTCAACCTAGAAATACTATGTGATTTGATCTTTTTGACTTCTGAAGTTTTGCAGTGGTGAGCACACATATACACACAAAACTATTTCTGAGAATATTTGGGAATGCTATCTATTAAGCATCCCCCTCTTCCTTGCTGGGAAGCTGACAAGGCAGTAAATCAATATCTTCCATGAGAAGACTTTTCAGGAGAGTGGTTTTCATATTTTTGGAACAGTACTGTATTTTATCTGGATATTTTCATAAATCTTCCTAGACATTCTTAATGCAGTCTAATATGATTTTTAAACATTTTTCACCCTAAAAGTCAAGAGGTACCACTGCAGTCATCTCTTTTCCTTTTCAATAAAACAGATGGGAAGGTGTCCATAAAAATAAATTCCTTTTTTAAGAATAATGGAATCCAAAGTAAAACACACACTTCTGATC
Source organism: Nipponia nippon (assembly GCF_047370975.1). NCBI lineage: Eukaryota > Metazoa > Chordata > Aves > Pelecaniformes > Threskiornithidae > Nipponia > Nipponia nippon. Next base: position 73,074,224 of record NW_028262358.1, on the reverse strand, counting down.
TTAAAATTGCAAGTGATGGAGAACTCATTGCAAAACATGATAAACTGTCCAAGTGGTCTCACTGCTCCAAAAAGAGGTAAAAATATGCATGTGTTTTGGCTTGGAATTTATTTCCTTTCCATTTCCAGTCCCTAGTTTTTGTTTACTAAACTGAAGAAGATGTTGTTTCCCATATTTAAAGACTGTAAAAATACTCCCTGATTTCTCTCATATAAAGTCGTCTGCTTGATCTCCTTGAGTCTTCAAAGTATATTTTCAAATTCTTTAATAACTCTCATAACTATTTCAATTCTCTCCAATATTCTTCATTATATCTGATTAATGGAACTGGACAGTGAAAAAAAAATTGTGACACTGCCACCCCAAGCTTAACCTTCTTGGCTAATCTTCAGATTGACAACTTTCATTTGAGCAAAACAGACTATTACTTTCCTTCCATCTACAAGGAATGTATGTCTTACATTCTTTGTTCCCAGCTGTCATGTGTGCTAGGTTGTAGAAGAACCAGTTCAAAGCTTTTCTTCTTTGTGTAGATGAAACTCTAGTGTAGATGAAACTGAGATAAGGAACTTTGTGATAAACATACACAGAAGTGACTTTGTGATAGCCATGTAAGAACTGAGGAGGTGAGCTTTGGCTTTCAGCCACTACCTCATCCACCCATCACTCATCTGTCTGGATCTGGCCAGGACCTTGTATGCAAATCCTGTGTTGCCTGTGATCACTAAACTTCCACCTCGTGTCCCCTTCTTGGCCAGCGGTGCTACATTTAAGGCAAAATATTCAACTGAGCCATGACTAACCTCCTACTGGGCTTGTGCAATCTTCAGCAATGAATTAACTAAGAAATAGTCTACTTTGCCTCTAGAAGTGGTCAGCCTGAGTGTTATTTGCTTGCTCCCAGCTCATGTGCCAATTCAAATGTGTCACATGCTCTCATTTCGCACTATTTGCAAACTCGGGCAATATTGAGTGTTTTTGGTTTTGGTTTTGTTATTTTTGAGGTTACTGAAGAAAAATAGATGGTGTATGGCAAATAAATGTGTTGGACTTCAGTAGACCTGTCTCTAATAAATCATGTCATGATAAATCACCTGAAATTGCTTGCAAGGGACCATCCAGATAGGATCCTCTTGTGCCATGTTGAAGTTGTACATCTTTACACTTTATCAAAATGTCATGTGGTAATTTACATTTAACTATTACCTGTGTATGAGAAAAATGTTTAACAAAAAATGACATCAGCTTACTTTGACAGGATCTATTTTCCAAACACATTAATTATATTTCCATCTTTAGTTCCTTATTAATGACTTTCAGATTGACCATTCTGTTAGTTCATCTGAGACTGACAGCTGGAAGACAGATGAATATTTACGCAGGTTTCTTCCTTTGTTTTTAGTTAAGAAATTTTGTTGGGTAATATTTAGAAAGTTCATGGATGTTTTGACGGTGGCAGCCTGAAACATCTGGTACATATCCCTCGGCTAAAGTTCCCTATGAGGGGTAACTTCTTTCCAGACCTTATTTTCTGCTTTGATCTGGCAGTTTCACACATGCTTTATCCGTTAGGCTATGGGTCTATAAACATTAATTGTCCTGTTCTCCTGAGTTAGCCATAGTGTAGAAAAAAATACCTTTCTTGACAGAGCTCCATTCTCCATTGCTCACTTGAACCTTCCTTAAATGCAACTTAACAACTCCCAGTAATATCAGTCATGTTGAATGCTTCAAGGTTATTCCATATTTTACCTAATAAGAAAATGGATTTTTTTTCTTCTGTCTTTGACATATTAATATGAGACTTAGTGGATTTTACATCCAATTTGTACCTCTCGGATTTTATTATTTTTCTTACTACATTTTTTCATTACTTTGGGTTTTTAAAGACCTTCTACTGAGGCAGAGAACATTTGAACTGTGAAGTCTATCCCCATGGAAGGCAGATAAGCTCTGCATAAAAATTATATGTGTAAATCAGACTGTTTTGATTGCCTGTCTTCTACTGCCATGGAGGAGAATCCCAGGAGGGTCTCTGGGCATTTACTTCTTTGCAACATCTTTGAGTTCTGTGAATTTGTCTGACACCTGTAAGATATGCCATTGTGTGCATGTACATCTGAGCAGCCGGGGATTAGGTTAGGAATGCTAAAGCCCAGATAAAATTAAATCTGGCCAGGGATGTCAAGGGCAACAAGAAAAGCTTCTATAGGCACGTCGGTGATAAAAGGAAGACTAGGGAAAACGTGGGACCTCTCCGGAAGGAAACGGGAGACCTGGTTACCTGGGATATGGAGAAGCCTGAGGTACTCAATCACTTTTTTGCCTCAGTCTTCATGGGCAAGCGCTCAAGCCACACCACCCAGGTCACAGAAGGCAAAGGAAGAGACTGGGAGAATGAAGAACTGCCCACTGTAGGAGAACGTCATGTTCGAGACCATCTAAGGAACCTGAAGGTGCTCAAGTCCATGTGGTCTGATGAGATGCATCCGCGGGTCCTGAGGGAACTGTCAGATGAAGTTGCTAAGCCACTATCCATCACATTTGAGAAGCTGTGGAAGTCTGGTGAAGTTCGCACTGACTGGAGAAGGGGAAACATAGCCCCTATTTTTAAAAAGGGAAAAAAGGAAGACCCAGGGAACTACAGGCCAGTAAGTCTCACCTCTGTGCCCAGCAAGATCATGGAGCAGATCCTCCTGGAAACTATGCTAAGACATATGGAAAATAAGGAAGTGAGTGGTGACAGCCAACATGGCTTCACTAAGGGCAAATTGTGCCTGAACAAATTTGGTGGCCTTCTACAACAGGGTTACAACGTTGGTGGATAAGGGAAGAGCAACTGATATCATCTGCTTGGACTTGTGCAAAGCGTTTGACGCTGTCCTGCATGACATTCTTGTCTCTAAATTGGAGAGATATGGATTTGACAGATGGACCACTTGGTGGATAAGGAATTGGCTGGATGGTCACACTCAAAGAGTTGCAGTCAATGGCTCGATGTCCAAGTGGAAACCAGTGATGAGTGGTGTTCCTCAGAGGTCGGTATTGGGACAAGCACTGTTTAACATCTTTGTTGGCGACATCGACAATGGGATTGAGTGCACTCTCAGCAAATTTGCCAATGACACCAAGCTGTGTGGTGCAGTCGACACACTGGAGGGAAGGAATGCCATCCAGAGGGACCTTGAAAGGCTTGAGAGGTGGGCCTGTGCGAACCTCATGAAGTTCAACAAGGCCAAGTGCAAGGTCCTGCACATGGGTCGAAACAATCCCAAGCACAAATACAGGCTGGGCAGAGAATGGATAGAGAGCAGCCCTGAGGAGAAGGACTCGGGGGTGTTGGTGGATGAGAAGCTCAACATGACCCAGCAATGTGCGCTTGCAGCCCAGAAAGCCAACTGTATCCTGGGCTGCATCAAAAAAAGTGTGACCAGCAAGTCAAGGGAGGTGATTCTCCCCCTCTACGCTGCTCTTGTGAGACCCCACCTGGAGTACTGCGTTCAGCTCTAGAGCCCCCAACATAAGAAGGACATGGACCTGTTGGAGTGAGTCCAGAGAAGGGCCACAAAGATGATCAGAGGGCTGGAGCACCTCTCCTATGAAGACAGCCTGAGAGAGCTGGTGGTGTTCAGCCTGAAGAAGAGAAGGCCCTGGGGAGACCTTATAGCAGCCTTTCAGTACCTGAAGGAGGTCTACAAGAAAGCTGGAGAGGGACATTTTCTTTAAACTGAAAGGGGGTGGATTTAGATTAGATATAAGGAATAAATTCTTCACTATGAGGGTGGTGAGGCACTGGAACAGGTTGCCCAGAGACGACGTGGATGCCCCATCCCTGGAATTGTTCAAGGCCAGGTTGGGTGGGGCTTTGAGCAACCTGGTCTAGTGGAAGGTGTCCCTGCCCATGGCAGAGGGGTTGGAACCAGATGATCTTTAAGGTCCTTTCCAACCCAAACCACTCTATGATTCTATGATATGTCTTTCTGTTGGCTTCTGACAAAATTCTTCGTCACAAATTCTGCTTTGGCTCAGGTGACCAACTTGTGATACAGTCATCAGTTTCATCAAATTATACAGAGCAATTGTAAATTTCTGACTCCTTTTAGCTTTCCACATCAAACACTGTTATTTAACATAATGCACCTCAACTTTATCTTTTAAAAACTAAACTTGGGACTTGGCAGTTAGTTACATTGTACAAATCCAAGAATTTTTACTTTTATTTTCCTGGACAACCAGCTTTGCACTAATTACTGAATGTTGTTTGGCTCAGATTTCTGTTAAGTTATTATATATTAAAGGATTTATTAAGCTATTATAGGACTTAATAGAAAAAATGCTAGAATCAGAAAAAGGTATCACTCAGGAAAAGAGGAAAAATGCAACACAGTTAAATGACCTTTAGTGGTGGCTGGCAGTCCTCTTTCTGTACACTGGAAAAGGGCTGGGAGCTGAGTGGCAGTGAAACATCAAGCTTCAAGGAAAAGGAAGAAAGACTCCTCCTGTAGCTTACACCTTTAGGCCATCTATTATTGTTCAGTACACACATTTTCTTGGATAAAAGCTTTTCTGCTTGAATAAATGAGAAGAATGGCTGTACCATGTAAAGAGTTGTGGAAGTTATTGTCAAAGGTACAAAGAAAGCCCACATTTCACTCTTCCCCCAAACAAATGAAAATCCAGAGATTTCTTATAATTAGAGACATAAGTCCATGAGATTGATTGTTAGGGGAGTACACAGATATCAATGACTCAGTACTGAAGATTTTTGTATGAATTGCACCATTCCTCTTAAAGGAAACATTTGAAAAGCTGGCTAGCGTATGACTTAAATTTTAGTACCAAAAAATATAGATAACCAAGAATAGAGGCTAGATGAAAACAGAAACTTGCATTTGTACAGGCTATTAATCACTTCACATTGAAGGCTATAAGTTGCTGTATGTCATCTTAGGACTCTATAAACCTCAAATGCTTTCTACAAAATTTATTAGATATTTACAGAAGTTAGCTTCTTAATGAAGAAAATACTAGGGAATGCTTCTTTGATCTGTGAAAAAGTGGGTTAGATAGAAAACGGCTTTTTGTTCTGCCCTCAAATATCCATGTCCTGTGATGAGCACCGTGTAGATTAGCATGTCTAATAAGTATTTGCATTCTGGTGCTAGTGTCATCACAGCTGCCTGGGGGATCTGTATTGCACTATCCAGGGAGGTCTGCCTGACATCCATGGTTATTACCTGCTTTTACAAGCACTAGGAAAGAATACTTTTTATTTCTTTACATTTCAGTCAGATATAGTAGGGTAATGATGTGATGTACCCAAGAAAATGAGGGGCAGGTTTAGAAAGCAAAGGTGCTGATGAAAAGTGAGTGCATTCTTGCATGTTAGGCTACAAATGTCACTTTAAAATTTAATTTGCTTCTCTGTCCCCAGAGAGAGGGAAAAATTACACCTTTCCTCAGTTTTAGGGTGGCACCTGGACTTGTGGATGATTTCACCCCTTGAAAATTACATCCAAATTCTAACCAAAGAGTTTTAAACAGAAAAATCACTTATTTTATTTGTTTATTGTTGGCCAGTTTTAGTTTCTTTGTCTTATCTTGTATATGTATTTAATTCAGTCTTGCCACACCAGAGGGGAATAAAAAAATTGCTGTATGCTTCGTTTTTGTGGGAAAAATCAGTAATATATTTTGCACAAAGTTTTCTTTAGGTAACCATAGAAGATGTATTTTTCAATAATATTGTTTTCCTTAATGGATCTTGTCCTTGTGGCCATTATAGCAGTCAAGTTCACACAGACTAAATTCCACTTAAACCTCCACATCTACAAGTCTACTGTTTGGCTGGCTCAAGGGCACCTCCCTGCTCATTGCCAGTACCTTTTGGGAGTGAAACAATAACTTTCTTTAAAGAAAAGTCTGATATGGTCTAAAGAACATGAGGCACAGACTTTTTAGCAGGGCCAGTATCGATAGGACAAGGGGTAATGGTTTTAAACTAAAAGAGGGTAGATTCAGACTAGATATAAGGAAGAAATTTTTCACAATGAGGGTAGCGAAACACTGGAACAGGTTGCCCAGAGAGGTGGTAGATGCCCCATCCTTGGAAACATTCAAGGACAGGCTGAATGGGGCTCTGAGCAACCTGATCTAGTTGTAGATGTCCCTGCCTGTTGCAGGGGGGGTGGACTAGATGACCTTTAAAGGTCCCTTCCATCCCAAAGCATTCTATGATTCTATGAACAGCTCCCTGCAGAATCTACTCCAGATGAACTGTATGGATGCACATCATCAAAGAGATGAGTGACTTCCCTAGATACTAAAATTAACTATATGCATATAGGGATGTATGCAGAATTTAAGCGGTCTGAATCTGGCCTTGTTTGGTTGGTTACTAGAGGCGATGAACAATGTTGTTCATATAGTTCCTGAAAAAAAATGGTCACTGAAAAAAGATCACTTAGCAGTATGTTATTTTTGTCTAATCCTCATGCTGGTTTTTTTTTTTCAGATGGAAATGTGTCTCATGACTGTGGAAAAGACAAAAGAATATAAATGAGTGTTGCCAAACAGACTGACATTTAAAGTAGGTAACATCTTCACATCTTCTGTGTGCTATGGCATCTCTTCATAGTGATCCTAACTTCAGTTAGGTGCCAGCAAGTGGGACTTAACTCTGGACCCAGGTTTTTTTTCACTTCCAGCAATGGCAGAGAGATCAGACAATACACTTTTATATAGTTTCTGGTCCTTATTTCTGCATGTCTGGACAAAAGAAGAAGTGGAAAAAAATGAAACCTTATCAGTATTTGGAAGAGATGAATTTGTAGAAGGAAAAGTGGTTCGATTTTTGACTCTCATGCTGTATTTTGTTCAAGTACTTGCAAGTGATCATAATACTTTTGTGGTACATCAGTTACAAATGCACTTTTTCCTTTCCATAAAGGAAGACTTTTGAGGCTTACCTGGACTTTTAAGCATTTCAGTTCCTTTAAATCTCTGTCTTTGTTACTGAAGAGCTACATTAGTCTTGTCAGTATGCTGAGCACTGTAAACATAAAGCTCACTGGTAATGTTTAACAACAATTTTATTGAGCCTAATACTTTATAGACCGTACTTACTGGATTTACATGCAGTTATATGGGTTGTCACACCAGTTCTTTCTGTATGAACTTTCCACAGTGTACAGACGTATCTTTTTTTATTTTTATAATTTATTTCTTTTATTTTTATTTAATGGCTTGTCAAATGAGGAAAATCACAGGTTGAATATTAAAGTTTCCACTTTTCTCTCACAATTTTCCCTCCCCAAAAAACTCCTAAAATTGGATAGATGTGATAGAAAGGCTGGGAGTTATGCATTTGAAACTGTTAATCTGCTATGCCCCAGTAAAATGATCATGAATGTGGTGCTGGTATATATTTAAAGACAGATTTTGATACCCCTACTTATTTTGAATAATAACTTTGCTTTGCAGTTGATCTTATATAAATTAATGGGGCTTCTTGTAGAATTAGACACTGCTTAACAGAATACGATCAATATTTCATGGTTATTAAGGTTAATGAAAAATTCATTAGTCATAGAACGGAAATTGATTAATTGGGGAATTGATTAATTAAGATTGGGGGAAAAAAACACAACAACAACAACAACAAACTAAAAAAAACCCAAAACAAACAAAACCAAAAACCAAACAAACGAAAAAACCCACAAAAACTGCAAAAGATTGTTAAAAGAATCTCCTGCTGGACCAGCCTCGAAGGGAGAATTGGGTACATGAGAAAAAATCCTCTGAATTGCGTGTGTCTTAAAAGCTATAGCTTATTGCTTGGGCAGATACCTCAACATCATTGTACATCACGCAGTCAAAATATTAGCTTACTGTGGGACAATAGCTCAACAAGTCAACAAAAAATTGTGAAGCATGAATAGTGTGCAAGAAAAGTACTGAAAAATGCAATATTATAAATCACTGATGTATTATTATTTGTAATTGTATGTTCAGTACTATTCACTTAAGCTTGGATTACCAGAAGTACTTAATCATTGTCCAAAATACATTTTACGAATCTGGGATATCTCCATAAAGATGATATAATAGCAGAAATCACTATTCAGAGACAACATAAAAAGCAGTAGCTATAATAGAGAAATTTTCATAATCTCTCATCTGATGAGTTTAAATAAAGGGAAGTGAAAGGCAAAGGGTTGTGCTAATTAACTATGTGAACATACACTCTGTTGCTCTGAGAGGTAACTTACAGTGAATTCATACTCTCCGACATGAGAAGCTTGATTCAGTGGCTCAAAGAAAGAGCCACTGCAGGCACTCTAGGATATCTGAGACATTGGTGTGAGACCAGCAAAGGTCACGCAGGTCTACTCTGAGAACCAGGCATCTCTGGAGTGGCAGCTGGAGATCTTAAAGAGCAAGAGATCTTAAGAGCAAGAGATCTTAAAGTATCAAAATAGGTGTTCATGGATGCATACGGAATGTAACTGAATGCAGAAAGTTCTCATTAGGAAATGGTACCTTCTGGTTCTAAAATAGAGCTGGACCTCATCTGAAAGAAGTAATTTAAGTAAAAAAACCTCCAACATACCATTTACATTTAAAATGTGATTCTATCTTTATTAAGGGTATACAGTTTTTTTCTTCTAATGCAACTAATCACTTAGCCAACAGGCCAATTTGCTTTTAAAATTTAGTCAAAACTTTAAAAAATAAATTAATTACTTTATGTGTTAATTAGGGGAAAAATAAGCAAGAGGTGAACATAACTTTTAGATTTTTAACATGAGTGAAGCATTATGTTAATCTAGTCTTGACCTTTATATAAAAAAATCATGGAAATACTTTGAGATCTCAACTTTCTAAATCATTCGGAAATGTGCATAAATATTAGCCCAGTCATCTGGAGTCTGACATTTACTTGTTGACAAATGAAAAAAAAAAAGCTGATATGTCAGTTTTCTTCCATTCTATTTAATTTTTCATTCCAGGCACATGAAGATATATTTATGAGAAATTGAAAAGTAGGAAGGGGTAGGATTTACAGCTAAATATTGCTCGTATACGAAGTAAATATTTTAAAGACTTAACAGATGTAGTCATTTGTTCCACATAATCTTAAGTATGTTGCAAGTTTGAAATAATGAACAATCAAGGGGCCATAATGATTCCAAAAGTGGAATTTTAATATGTAACTAATTGTATCATGGAACTTGTCACACTTAAAAAGTGATTCTCAATTAAACCCTTTCATCTGAAACGTGATCCAGAAGTGCTGAAGAACAGACAGCTCTCCCCTGAGTACTTTTTCCTTGTTACATTTCTGAAGGTATAATGTCTCATAAAAATCAGCAAAATAACCTCTGATTTCAGGTGATAGAAGAGGAAACTCCTGTCCCTGCTTTGTTCCCTTGCTATTATTCAAGCTTCAAACTTCAGTATTTATATTGATATATTTATTTTTGAGAGAAGCATGCATTTCCTAAGCCTTTTGGGGTGATTTTATGGTTTCCTACCAGTTCAAAATTTTATTTTGGAGGAAAAATGAATATTCATAGTTCGTTATTGGGTACTAGGACTCCAGATTATTACAAAATGAGGGAAATGTTTGATACTGGATTTTTTTCTTTATTAGATGAGACAGTACATTATTGATAGGCCAATTAATGTGTTTCACATTTGAAATACTGTGCAAGTAGGCCCTCTGGGAAACCTCTACTTATTTACAGTTGAAAAGATCTGCAAATAAACTCACTAGGAAACTTCAATATATTAAATGCAGAGAGAACACTGAAATGGCAGCCTCATACTATATAGATTTTTGGATTTAATCTCTGTAATAAAACAATTACAAAATCAGTGATGTGGGCCTCGCTTTATACTAATGGGAACAGCTACACTGCTATCAGTGAGATATTTTGGGTTTATACCAGCTGTGGGTCTATGTTGTTTGTTTACTTATATTGAAAATCTGAGATAACTACATCTAAGGGAACAAAACCAACCCTATAAATTCTCTAATAGGTGATAAGGGAAACAGGAGATGAAGTAATATGCACTAAAAGCAGGGTTTCCTATGTTTTAAGATTGCTCAAGACTTAGTATTCAAGACCAAGCTGCCAATAGTTTTGCAAGAGTTTAATTTCCCATGTCAGGTACTCCCTGATAAATTGTTATGAAAATAAAAGAAAATGCTCAGCCAAAAACACCCCTGGGGCTTGGGGGACAGGGTGGAGGAAGAGCACAAATTTTGGGAAGAAGCAGTGGATAGGAACAGTAAGGGGACAGGATGACAAAATGTCAGGGTACAATTAGGGTGTCAAAGCAACAGATATAGACCTTAAAATCAGGCATCAGGATGGTGTTATGCAGAAACCAAATCACTGCACTAAAAGAGTATGAAAATGGCAGCATTTGAGTCAGAAAAATGCATATAATACCCTGACTTTTTAAAGCAAAAATTCCTTCATATTTGCACTCACAAAAGAAAGTGGACTCCAAAGAAGGGCAGGGCTATGTATTGAACTAAAGCAAAATGAGCAATGATTCTCAGTTGCTGTCCACTCTGTGAGCTAGCTCAAGAGGCAGTGATGAATTTGGCAGTTACTGGCAGCAGAGCAATAGTGAATCTTGGGAATCTTGATTTCTGGAGGTAAAGAAGCTCTGCTGAACTTGCTTTCATTCTCCACATGCATGGTATTTCCTTAACTCAGTAAGGTATAAGTAGTCCAAGTTATCCTCCATCCCATTCACCATGAAGTTATTCAATAACAGTTCATCTGTAGTAACTAAAGTAACTAACATAAAGCGTGCAGTAGGTGCTCAGTGCTAAGTGCTGTTTGACAGTAGCAGGGCGTGCGTGCTCCAGTCACCACCCCTAAGCCATCTCTGAAAGGGTATGATTTGAGATGTGGGGCAGACTCTAAGTCATACAAAGCGATGGTAAGGAGGCAAGAGAAGAGGAAGAACTGGTGTCCTGTTTCGAGATCTAGGAAAAGGTGAAGTAGGGACATCATAAACAGAAGAGGAACATGGTGTTGAAGGCCTGATTTGTATGGAAATAACAATATTGAAAATGAGATTTTGACAAACTTTGAGGGTGGGAAAGGGATAAGTAAAGTTTTTCATAAAATAAAAATAGATCATATAATCAAATCTTTCTTGGGGTCACATATTGATGTATAAACATATAGGTCTTTAGATTCCCCAGGCTGCAACTTGACTGAAGGAAAACTTGAGGAGTTTTTACCAGAAACAAGAGATTTCTTCAGAAGAGAGAAATCTCCATCTAATAGTTCCTAAACACTTGATTTCCAGAAAGTAGGAGGTTATGTCAGCACTACCATTCAGTCCATGCCCAATTCTTATGCTCTTTCCCTAAGTGTCTTTTATTGCTTGTTGTGGGAGAAAATGTATTAGGGTATATGCCACTGCAGTTTTTCTTAAGTTTTACAGCCTCTTTGGAGCTTCTTTAATCGCATTTGTGCTTGTTGTGATGATGTGTTGATGCTGAACTTCCTGCCTCAATTCTGATCTCTTTTTCTTTCCACACTTTGGGATTTGAGACTTCATAGCTAGGTAGGGTAAGATAATTCTCCTTTAAGTCCTGTGTATTCTTCTTCTTACCTTAAGGGAAAATCCTGACATCTTGTTGCAAAGCAGTCCTTACTGATGCTCTACAGGCAGCAGTGATATATGAGATGCCCTCTATCCATTCCACACAAGGTTAGCTTATAGTTGCTTTCAGAAATATCTTCTTATTAAAAAAAAAAAAAAAAAGACATCTGCTTTTCTGTTTTGCATAATACTAATAATTATGTAATTATAGTTCATTAGCATGCACATGCACATGGTGTTTTGTTCTGTTTTGTGGTCTGACATATATAAATCTCACTACCATTTGGAAGATCATTTAAAAATAAACCATCATTGAACAAAAAGCCAGAAATGTGTGACAGGCTCTATTCAGAACAGAATACTCAGATTTGTCTTGGCTGGGGTTTAGCTGCTGTTTAATAGATTATTAACTCCAATTTGCTACTGCTTTATTTGTGTCAATGTACTCTGATCTGAGCATTTTTGTGAACTGTTTTGCCCTGAATATAACTAGGAAAATATTCCAAAAATGCCATTCAGCAGTGAGATGCAAGTTGAACCTGTGTGTGCTTAGCAAGACTTGCATGCCATTAATTACAAGATGCTTTCTACCTCTGACTGATAGCTTTCAGATGAACCGTTTTCAGTTAGAAAAAGGAAAATCTGTAGCACTTCTGCAAGACTGAGTCAATTCTAAATTTTTTCTAGAAACTTTCAAATGATTCAGAATTATGCTAGTAATTCTTTCTGATCCTGATCAATTGTTTACAGCCTTAGTATGTTTAAACATTTGGTCTTTGCTATACTACTTGAAATAATTTTCCATTTTTGTCAAAATTAAGCTTGTAAAAACTGTTTTTGTCCATTCTTCACCAATCCTCCCCCGTCAGAGTTGACACCCTCCCCCACCCTTTTTTGTCTGCTTTGTTCCAGTGTTGAGCCATACCTCATTTTTTATCTGATTTTTGAATCTTCGAACTTCTGATGAGAGGAAAATATCATTAACTGGCATTTGACAATATTTTCCATTATGATTGCTTCCAAGTTAGTAAGTCTTGTGTGATCCCTCAAGAATCTGTGCAGGATGATAGGGAACACAAAAGATGTAATCTCTTCTAATACAAATCCTGCCTATAAGAGGGTCTTATGCATCACCGTCCTGACACAGGTCCCAAACAGCAATCCAGTTCGCCTACTTTCCTCGACCAGAAATACAGTTTCCAAAGAGGGTGTGTGAGTATCATGGTGCAAGTCGGAGTAGTTCACCTTCCTGGTGGACAACACATATTAGGGTACCAGAAGAGCATTAGGCATAAGCAATTATGGTTTTATGGTACTTGTGCTTGACCTGGTGTTTTTGACCTGTTCATAATTGATCTTTGCTCCTGGAGTTCTTCACATTGTTGATCATCAAGGGACATAAACAGACCAGGGAGCAGCTGTTACCCGGCTTATGGCTGAAACATCTGGGTAAGTCAGAGCAGGGTTTAATTTTGTGAGCTCCTAGTTTGAGTTTGACTTCAGCATCCCTGTCCTGCAGAGAGGATCCATCTCAAAAAAAAAAAAAAAAAAAAAAAAAAAGCAAAGCATTGCTTTCACTCAACATATCCCATTCTGGTGGACAGAGCAGATTACTGGAAAAAGTAGGCTGACTCTTCTTCAGGAAGAATAAAACTCAAAATTCAGGCGCCAGCTTCCTAGCAAATTTCTTGAACTGTGAAACAGTTCTGAGAAAGTGGACACAAAAGACCCAAGTTAACTGACTCCTTCATCTACTTGGGATCTTAGTATCTATAGAAATTTCCCTACACTTACAACAAAGTGACAGTGTCACCTAAATGTCCATTGATTACATTATTGCAGTACCTAAATTAGCTGTCCTGGATTAAGTGTTAGAGCTTTAAGGTGAACGACACATGTAGTAGGTGAATGTGTCATTTAGATTTTTTCTTACAATTTACTTCCCTTATTGCCTCTTAAGACTCATAAAATAGTAGGCAAAATTATTTGCAGTACCTAATTTGGCTTCTCAATAAGATACTGCCTCTGAATCTGGGTCTGGAATTTGCTGGCAGACATGGCTATTTCTGTGAAGTGTGGGAATCATAGACATAGAATTGGAATAATTTATGTTGGAAAGGAGCTGAGGAAGTAACCCAGTCCAATCCCCCCCAACACCCTTACCCTCAAATAGAGGTGATAATGAACTCTGCTGTGATTTACTGGCTCATTGCCCCAGTTGAGACCTGTGTTTCAAAAGACTGGAAATACATTTTATCCTAGGGAATCACCTACTATTCTGAATAGCCAGGAGAGCCCGTCTTCCTGCCTTTCAGACTTCTACACCAAAGTCTCAAAAGAAGGTATAGGAGTTGGTTATCATCTTACTCAAGAACTGCTGGTGATTTTACCACAAAAAGATTTAAGGAAACTGAACTTCTCATGACCTCTGTTCCTCTTGCACAACCTGAAGAGGAAAAAAAAAAAGGTCCAAAGGTAAACAAGGCTTCCTTGGGAACGATTAATTTCAGGCCAGTGTATTCAATTTAAAGTACTTGATGACTGTCTGACAAACTCTCTCAAGTCCCTCTTGAGATTGTAGAGGGAATTTCTAAAAGCATGTCCCCAACCTACTCTAATTTTAGCTTTGCATAGGCAATGTGATCCAAAAATAAGAAAAGAAAAGCAAGGCAAGGTATGCCTTCTATTTTTTGACTGTTCTGTACCAAGGAATAGATGTAAGAAAGGCTGCAGGTAGCTTCAGGGAAACAAGTTTAGCAAGGATTTTAAAATATTTTTTGCTGAATATGAAAGCTCAGCAACTTTATAGTCTTTGTATAGAACTTTATGAAGGTCTGGACTTTAGCCAGCTACAGGAAAATTTTATTAAAGAAGTAAATGAAATGGCAGAGAAAAAAGAAATTATATTCCTGTGTTAGTCAGTAAGACAAATCCACATGCTATTTATATATTCATACTAGAAATATAGATGTATTTGTAAGATATTGCATCAGTGTGCATTATGTGAATTTAGATTACAATTTAAGACAGTTTAGTAATTACCTTTTTAGAAAGACATCTTATGGATTAGTTAAGAGATGTCTCATTTAGAAGTTTGGAAATACTTCTTCATTGACCACTGTGCTCTGAAATACTCCATTGTTGGTGTTTTCCTTCAGCATTAACACTGATGAGTATTCCTGCAATTAGACATTCACTTTTTTCTCTTTCTTACCCGAGGCACAAGATTATATTAATAATAACTTTAATCCATTGATCTGTTTCAGGCTGGAATGTTACCTGTGTTTGGCAAAATACTTTTAGCATGTCTCTGATGGTATCCATAAGCACAGAGTAAATCAAATCACAAAAGTGCTCAGAATCTGTTTTGGCCAGTCTAACATCGATATCGGTGTTCTTCTGTGTTACCTGATGATCACTCCAGAGTTCTCTACCTTCCCTTCTAACAGAAAGCTTAAATTATTCTTTCAATTCAGATCAGAGTGGGAGTGTTAGTGTAGGTGGGTTTTACTTGAAGTGAAGCAACAGCAGCAACAGGTTACGTATGTTATTTTCCTTAAATGTTGTTGTGAACATAAACTGTCCTTAACTTCAGAAAGAACAAACAAGTGTGAAACTTTAAAAGGCACAACATCATTATCTGCTAAGTAAGCTGTACATACTTCTGTTTGCCTACATGAAATTCTGCTATTTGAACCCGTATTACACTCCAATTATTTATGGCTAATATATTCCATCTTTTAGAATATTGGTGAATATTTCTTGCTTTAGCCACCCATTAAATTCTGAAAATGGAAATCTGAATGGGTGGAAATAGGTCATTCTTCTGCCATATATCTCAGAATTCACTGTTACTATTTCCAGATTAATTGCAAACAAATATGAAATAGAACATACCTGTTTCCCTTGACTCTGGGATTTTTTTAGGGAAATGCATACATAACTTAAATAACTTATGTAATGTTTTCAATCAGCAGGGGGGAAAAAATCCCCAGCTTCTTAAGAGTTGGTTAGTTGGTTGGTTTTTTTTCAAAAGCACACTTATTGAATTTTTTTTGACGGTCATCGGCAAAAGTTCCTCCCCTCTTTCTTCGCCTAGACTCCTGCTTGATTAAGGCAGCTTCCTCAGGTTGATCAGCTTAAGTAATCATCTACTAGACGAGAATAAAAAGGAAAATCTGAAAGAACCTTCCAGGGTTAGGTGGAGGAAAAACATGTAGCAAAATTGTAGTTCTTTCACTGCTAAGCTGCACAGTAGCTTTCCCTGCTCATGACTGCACCTTGAAAAATACCATTGAGCCAAAACCCTTAAATGAAAGGCACAGACAGCTTTTCATTATTGCTCCATCAAAACAGCCCTTCTACATAATGCTTGGAAAGGTAGATCGAATGGTGTCAAAACTGTAACAGATTTACAGTTCTGCACAAAGTACTGTAAAAGAGGTCACATTGCCCAACTTGACAGACATAAATTACAAATGTTCCCATGGCAGCACCCTCTGGGATACTCTGTTGGGTTTGCAGACTCAGGAGGGTTTAAGTAACTCCTTCCCATGCTACTGAGCAGTAGGAACGAGCAAAGAGTGCCTCTCCATTCATTCCTAAACCTATCACTGATGGAGAAAACACAGCCAGTGCTTGTCCCTACCCTTACCCTTTAGTGCCAGTTAGTGCAGGAAAGATCCAAAAAGGAGGTTATCAATACTTGCATCAGAAACCCTTCCCAAAGCTCTTCTGGGAACAATGCAGCTCCAGATAGACTCTCTCCTGGAAGTCTCTCTTAACTGCAAAATTGGAAGCAGCGAGATGGTCAGAAATGAGGGCCTAAAAGGAGTTGGTTATCACACATGGGGGAGAGGGATGTGGGATTCAATAGTTCTTGGGTAACAGAGCTAATAATTTTGACTCTCCCAAACATTTTATGCAACAAAATCCCAGAACATGAAGGGCTTTTGAAATATGAAGCTGTATGGGTTTTTTTTTTGGTAGGGTTGCTGTCAGAAATTCTTCTGAAAGCATTTGCTGCCAGACTTCTGTATGGATATCGCCAGTCTGTCGGGATAGGAAATTTATTCATTTGAGTTCTTCTTCTCTTTCATTCTTCCAGAGTGAAGAGGTATTACATTTGTAATACCATCAATTAACTTTTTCTGCTCACCTACCTCTGTTCTTTCTACAAGATTGTTACTAAATGAATATGGAAAAGCTTACTTTGAAACAATTGCTACATTTTATGTCCCCTTAGCTTAAGAGCAAAGCACTTTTCTTGTTGGTTTGGATTGGTGTTAGGCTTAGTAAGTAAATCTAGAAGGCTTATCAGAAGTCTTCAGAAGGTATATTAGAATTCTTACCCTGTTGTTTGTCCTGGTTTCATCCTTCTGAGACCTAAGTTTCCAAAACACTGCAAAATTTCTCTCTCATGAATATTAGTTTAGTGAGAAAGAAGGAGGAACATGATACCCGTCAATCAAACTGTCAGTCTGAAGGAGGAGGGTGAAAAATGATGTAGCCAACCACTGTAGGACTGCAATTCAATGCGGTATACTCTTAGAAATAACTCTGAAGTAGTAAAAAGTTGCCCAGCTATTTCAGGTTATAAGCACTTTAAGAGTGGATAGCTGTGTTGCGTTGAACATACTTATGCTGTGAATTTCATGCATAGCTAAATAGGGATATTACCAGATCAGTGTAAAGAGGTAATCAGAAAAAAAAGTTTTGATAGACATAGAATAACCTGTAGTGACATAAAACTTTTCTGTAATATTATTATGCAGATCCAACATTATATAGTATTTGCAAATGAGCTAATAATAGAACTTCCATGATTTATTTTGGAAAAATCCATATATATTTCAAAAACACTCTCAGCAAAGTGTCGTTATTACTTTATTAAATACTACTTTTGCCTACTTGAGCTTAACAAACAAATCTAATGGTATGAAAGAATTTAATTTCAGAGCTGAATGATAATTTGTCAGGCATGGTTAATTCACATAATTCAAAGTTAATTATGTTTGCGATATTAGAGAGTGCTGTAATTTTGTTCTGTTCAGCTGCAGCTTTTATTAAATCTTACATTTTGATTAGGAAAGCCAGGCTTTAAGAGTGTACAACAAATTAAAAAAAAATGGCAAGGTATGGGGAAGGGTTTTTTAAGCATGTGCTTTTGTTCATGTTCACATCCTCTCTTGTGTTACATCACTTTGTCAATCCAAAACTGACTGAGATACACTGAAATGTTTACTTACAGTTCATCCTATATGTGATTTCTTTCTGGTTTTTGACATTTGGGAATGTTACAACTGATGTTCCCAAGCCACTCGATATACTAATCTACAGTAGGTTCCTCAGGTGTACTTCTTGGACCAAGCAGTACTTCCCCAGCTATATTCTTCTGTGGAAAAGAAAGATTCCACACAACAGAGACTTACAAAATCAATTAGAAAGTGTCAGAGACCTTCTGACATTGGATCAGTTCATTTCATGGTTATATTTATGCCATTGATTAGATATGGCTAACTTTGTATTCAATAAATACATTTAATCAGCAGTAAAAGGCACAATATTCTGTACAAACTATATTTCTAGAAAAAGAAAGGCAGGTGAATGTGTGAAGTTGCTGGGTTTTTCACAATCTGAGAACATGTGGGAACTGCCTAGTTTTGCAGGCGTTCACATAGGTTCAGTCCCCTACTGAGTTGCCTTCTGGGTAATTTTGGTTATCTTTTTTTTAGATTGATGTGACTAGGTTAAGGTGATCGATATGAATACGTTATCCTCATTTGAGGTTAAATAGTCTTCCTTTTGATATATGCTATAGAACAGGGAGCAATATCATTGTCCTGTCTCACAGCAATGATGTGATACTAAATACAGCAAGTTGCTGATGTTCTCCAGTCATGCAGCAATGTTAGTATTGAAGATAGATAGCTACTACATCAAGGTGTAGCAAAAGTGTGCTTGGTCTCGTACTGTACTAGTGACAATACAAATTTCTGATTCTTTTCATTACGGGGACTGATCCAAGTTCTTCTCAGGGCTGGTTCTGCTATCACTGGACTTTATCTATGGATGCATAGATAAAACATTAGGCACCAGCAACACAAACTTCTCTCCTTTTCAATGTGACTTTGAACTTCCTTTCACTTTGGTGCTTTTTTGTTTGTTCATTTGTTTGTTTGTTTGTTTTTCCTAAAGTAAGCCTTTCCATTACAATTTTTAGTTTTGATTTCCTTATTTAAAAAGCTAGAGATGCTTCGATATTTTCTCACATGAAAAACAAAACTATGGCAAAGAATTGTAGGTTCTCAGAGTTGAGTACTTGAAAGGAAGAGGTAAACAGCTGCATATGCCAAGAACTTACAGAAAATAATCTTCTTCACTGAGCAGTCTCAATTAATCATGGAAGCCCGTTGTGCCCTGAATAAGGCAGGGTCCTATGACAAAAGCAAAATGGAACCCATTATTCATTAGCTCAGAGTTCATCACATACTGATGGAGTCTTATCCACATCAATAATCCTTGTGTCAGGGAAGGAGGGAAGCCTGAGTAAAAACTTGAACATGTAGTCTTAATTCTGATATTTCTTATCTTTTGCTGTTCTTTTAGTATAGTATTTTTGTGCACATTGTATACTTATATTTGGTCTTGGAGCTAATTGCATGGAATATGTCATCTCTGCTGTGAGACTGCAGGAAGCTGAGAAATAAACCAGGCCTTTGAAGCTAGCAATTTTATTAAAGTGCTAACAACCGGTGAATATCTGCGGACACTGAGGACATAAGTCACTTAATGACTGTTAAAATTCCAGGCCAAAAGATTTCCACAGACCTGAGAATCCCTGTTGCAAGGAGGATTGTTATTGGAATGAAAGCCATTTTCTCTCCTTGTACCAAATTTAATCACATAGAATTTTGTTCTTTTCTGTTAAATCTTCTTTCTCATGCTTTTGACAAAGCGAATGTAATATTTGATTATGCTTGGGAAGAACGTTAGCAGGAAGAAGAGAAACTTCTGAAGAACAGTGAGATCATTTATGTGTAATTACAGCACAGTGTCAGGCCCCAGGTTGGCTCTGAATGGATTTACTAATGCAGTCATCATCTTGTTGTTCATAGTCAGAAGCCATGCTGCTTCAGCTGTAACCAGAGTAATAATAGCCACAGATATTTTTTCAGAGGAAAGATGGTTTCCTAGTATGTCTGACATGTCACTGGGAATAACTGGAGTAAAATGTCAATGCACTGAACTCTCATAGGATGCCAAATATTAATCTCCACAAATATGAGCTATTAATTTTCTTTGATTATATATATATACAATATATAAAAATATATATAAAATAAATATATATTAGAAATATATATATTACTGGAAATGAATGTGAAGGAATCACTAGTGTAAAGGGATTGTCTGCTTAATGCAAATGATGTTGTCTTCTCACTTAATGTCTCTTTGGAAAGAACTTGTAGACCAGATCTCATTCTTTCATGGCTTTTCCTGAAATGTAGTGTCTGGCTTTCAGCAATATTTCTCCTTTCCAGGCACTGAATGCTTTTGAGTTTTCAATATTTTTGAACTTCCACTAATAAAAAATGATATCTCTAAGGCAGTCTATATGGCATTCCTGCACTGCAGTAAAGTTTTTTTCACACTGGTGGAAACAAGATGCAAGGAATCTATTTTTATTTTTATCACCTGCTCAGAATTGCTGCATTTGTCTGATGCTACCTCATTAGATATGAAGAGAACTAGAACATGAATAGATAATACTTGCCAGCAGTGTATTTCTGAAAAGCTGTGAGAGGAGTTAATTGGGAATGGAGAAATCTGGAATCCAGAAACTGGGTGCTGGGAAGCAGTATTTTTATGAGAAATCCTAGTGTCATAATGGCGTTTTTGCTTCCCTCAGCTGTGATTCACAGATGCAGGGGATTTTTCCCCCATCACCAAACTAGATGATACAATTTGTTCCTCAAATTAATGAAATACATATCTACTGGGAAGTCTGTAGTGAAGAAACTTATCAAAGTCCATTCTTTTTTTCTGAGAAAATAACCACATCTTTTTTTTTTTTCTTTGAAATAAATAGATAATCAAACAAACAATAAAACCAAGAAAACCAATTCCTTGTTCCCACAACTTATGTTTGGATATAATAGCAAAATTATGCCCTCTAACACCAAAAACTGTTTTGAAATCTGAGAAGATTAAATGTTTCCCCAACAGACTGTGATGGTGTTTGATAAAGAGTGCTGCACACTGCACAAGCCTGCTAGAGTAGTGCTTTCCAGCTTCACTGCTGAGTTTTCACCCACAGAATTCATGCCACCTTTTCCCTGGAAGCATGAGCAGAGGAGAGTTGCACTGTGCTTGAAAGTCCATGTTATTATATTAGGAGAAAACCTACAAATCTTTGCTTTTGCTCCTGCACTACTTACATAGATACTCATGGATGCTCAGAAAGCCCAGCCTACTGAGAAAGCTGGTTGCTAGATGGAGAGGTTTTGTGGTTTGTATCACTGAATTGCCTAGTGACTTACCTGTGAGCTTAAGCACACTGCTCAAATTTATGCAGGTGTCCAGTGGTGATCTGCTTGGTATGTTTCATAACTTTAAATTTTGGATGAATTCTGCCAGCTGAAGTTTGGCTAAAAACTCTACTTTGCGTCTTATGGTCCAAACCTCCAGGAGCTCTAGTTTATCATCTAGTGACATGTAATAGCTGAAACAAATGGGAACAGACTTTGCAAAGTAATTTCCAAAGCCAATTGTTTGTCACATTACACAGTGTAAGAAAAATACAGATCTAAGCAAAAATAGGAAATGTCAAATGATTTCCTGCAATTTTCTGACCATTATTGAGTACTCTTCAGGATTTAGTCAGAATGCAGTATGGAGTCCGAGATACCACAACACACAGGGCCTAGGACATAGATCGGCTTTGTGGGTCACTGAATCCAGTTTTCTGCTGATGGAGACAAGCGGCACCCCAGTTTAAAATCACTCAAAGGCTACCCTAAAATCTATTAACATGATGTTCTGGAACATGACTCCTCTCACAACTATAAATGCCTTAAATTGAGGAGCAGTTTACACATTTATTTTTGTATGTGTTCGTTAAGTAGTTTTTTTCCTCACCTAATATTTACATTCACCTTAGTGTAGAAATAGACAGGCAATATATCTCCATTCAAGCTGCATTATGCTATAGGTTCTGCTATAAAGGGCTTTGTTAATGCATCAGTCCCTGTTATCGTCTGGGGTCCTGCAATTGTGTCACAATAACCTCACGCAACACCACAGGCTTGGGGAAGAGTGGCTGGAGAGCTGCCTGGCAGAAAAAGACCTGGGGGTGTTGGTTGACAGCCCGCTGAATAGGAGCCAGCAGTGTGCCCAGGTGGCCAAGAAGGCCAATAGCATCCTGGCTTGTAGCAGAAATAGTGTGGCCAGCAGGACCAGGGAGGTGATAGTGCCCCTGTACTCAGCACTGGTGAGGCCGCACCTCCAGTACTGTGTTCAGTTTTGGGCCCCTCACTACAAGAAGGACATCGAGGTGCTGGAGTGTGTCCAAAGAAGGGCAACGAAGGTGGTGAAGGGTCTAGAGCACAAGTCTTATGAGGCATGGCTGAGGGAACTGGGGTTGCTTAGCCTGGAGAAAAGGAGGCTAAGGGGCGACCTTATCGCTTTCTACAACTACCTGAAAGGAGGTTATAGTGAGGTGGGGGTCGGTCTCTTCTCCCAAGTAACAAGCCATAGAACAAGAGGAAAAAGCCTCCAGTTGTGCCAGGGTAGGCTGAAGTCGGATATTAGGAGAAACTTCCTCACTGAAAGGGTAGTCAAGCACTGGAACAGGCTACCCAGGGAGGTGGTTGAGTCCCCATCCCTGGAGGTATTTAAAAGACGGGTAGATGTGGTGTTTAGGGAGATGGTTTAGTGGTGGACTTGGCAGTGTTAGGTTAATGGTTGGATTTGATGATCTTAAAGGTCTTTTCCAACCTAAATGATTCTGTCCTCCTGAGCATGTACTTTTCTCATCTCCAAAGATCTGGGAAAAACTATTTTCTTGCAAATTTCAGCCATCCTATAATTTCATTCAGGTATGGTATATTATCTTGCTGGTAGCACTTAGCCTTCTTTTTCATACCCTCCCTGCCCCTAAACACAAGAAGCGGGTAAAAATGCATCAGTAGCAATAATAAGATGGTAAATATGCAAAACAATTCCAGATACAAAATACAATACCTTCTGAATTTTTATCAATCTTGTTAGAATTGTCTCAAGGAGTATGGGTGTTCACTTCCTTCCCTGTTGAGATGGGTTTTCCTACATATTTTGTGTTGTGTAATTATTCCAGAAAACCAATGCACATGGAGATTCCCTGATAATGTTTCTCAAATTTTTAGCCTGAACACAGTAAAGAGGATTTTGATATACATAGAAACTATATCATAGTTGAGAGCGTAATATTGAAATATAAGGAAAGATGTCAGCCGGGTTGTCTAGGTTCTCGCTATTGGGGAAAAGAAGCATAGTAGAAGTTATTGAAAGAAAGTTAAATTCTGCTTATTAAAATAAGCAGCTGGGAAGCTAGAAAATAACTTTCCCAATTTTTAAGAACTCTTACTGTTCCCTTGCTAAAGGAGTTATTTGCTCAATAAGAACTGAAGTACTTGTCTAAGTAGTGTAGAAGACAAAACTAATTGCTATTAATTATGGCCCTATCATCCCATGCCATACTCATTTTCTGCTTGTTTTCTGAATTTGGGCCAAAACAGCAATTCCAATAACAAGTATTAGATTCATATTATTCTCTTTCCTTTTTTTCATTATAGAAGAAGCTTCACGTGGCAGTGTTTTTGAATTTCTTATACAATATATTAGTATGACAGGGTGAGGTAATAGCCATTTTTGCTCTGTGAATCTTCACTGAGAATTTTTTTTTTCTCTGCAGTGACTACATGCCCCAACTAAAATAAAGTATCTCTCATACTAGAGATATATATATTGAGAAGGCAGGCCTAATGAAAGAAGACATCTAAATGGACAAAAGCTGGGAAAAAGGGAACCTGATTATTTCCCATTTTACAGATGGTTCTGCAGCTCAGTGAAATAGCGAGCCAGATTTTCAAGCATTTAGCAACCTAAAGATGCAGATGGTGCCTTTGTGTTTCCAAAAGCACCTGTCTGTTCATTAATACAGCTGTGTGTTAACTGGCTTTAAAAATCTGGGTTGGAATTCGTTGTCCAGCTCATACAGGAAATCTGCAGTAAAACTAGGAATCAAGTTCTAAATCAGGTATTTTAACAATGATCTTGTCTCTCCTCTTTTTATATAATGCATAAAAGCACATGAAATGACTCTTCAGCTGACACAGTCTGTGAACAGAGTTTCTGCAATTAAAGCTAACATTCACACAGGCTGGAGTGCTGGAACATTTTCTCAGATCTTCCCTCCTGAACTCCTTTCTCAAAGTTCCCTGCAGGCTGCACTCTTTTCCCTGCCTTGACTAATCCCTTTTAAGCTTGTCTTCCTCTTATATCCAGAAAATGGAAAGTGGAAGTACATTTATATGAATTCTGGAGGGTTGGCTTTGTTGCTACTCGTTTTTAAAAGGTCTAATTGCTTTTGCTTACTAAAAGCACATCAGGAACATCATTATAATTCCAAATGTACATTTAAAAATTAAACATGACACAGTACTTATAAATGGATTACTTCAAAGACAGGGAAATATTATCTTGGAAAAGGGCTGACAAAGCTCTATTTCACATGCATTTTATTTTTGTTCCTCTCCAAGTTTTGAATACACACCTTCACATCATCTCTACTTTCCCACCAGTGTATATGTACAGGTAAGGTCATTCTATTGTACCTGCTTTTTTTTTTGGCTGTTTTTTTCTCATTTTCTCTTGTGGAGGAGAGATCAGGCAAGCGCTCTGAGGAGCAGACCAGCCTCTCAACTGTCCAGTAACTCAGCTCTGATTACTAGCATTGGAAATTACAGATGGGATGGATACACTGAAGCTACAAGCAGTACAATTACTATAAATGTATTCTTCCAGGACAAATTTGTAGACTGCCAGTCTGAGGAGTAGTATTGAGTGTGTAGAAGAATAAGGCAGAATTTTAAAGACAGGAATAAAACATACATCTTCACTAATTTATCTCAAACTTCTAAATGCAGATGAACAATTATAGAAGTACTCCCTTGGGGGCCTCCCAACATTTACTATAGATAAAGGGCCTTTCCACTGAAGCACCATACTGTGTCCAGACTCCATATTCAGCTGTGTCAGCAGGTTATGTTTAAAATCCACTTAACAGTAAACTTGGGGTCTAGGTATGTTTTCCTCTTAATTAACCTGAATAATCTGGGTTTTTACATAATTCATCCCTTCATTTGCATTTTAATTAGAGAGTGTGCAAAATGTCAAGTTTAATTGGCTCAGGAAGACTTGGTACAACAAAGCCCTGGACTAAATGCAGCTGTGGGCCATGCACTGAACAGCTGGCTTGCAGTTCAGATTAGGACTTCAGTACATGTAAGCTGTTTTCCTCACCTAGTTTTCTGTGACTAAATGTATCAACACTAATTTTCTGAGAAGGAAAACTGGAGAACTTGTAGACCCCCTGTTCCTGCTTTTGAATGACATGTAGCTGATTTCCTCTTGCCTGTATACATTCCAGACGCAGCCCTGTTACCCTGATGGACTAACATCCTGGTCTCCTCTTGATTTCTGAATCTACTCTTTCTCAGCCAGTTCTCACTGGTAATCTTACAGCAGCTGCAAAAGGGGAGAAAAAACTTGGACTGAGCTCCATAAAATATTTTAATGAAATTGTCACTTCCTAACTGGCTGAGAGATGATGTTCTGGAGTCCTCACAGTGGCTCTGGGCTATGCTGACCCATTCAAACTTGCTGCTTCTCATTCCCCCAGGAAAGTATCTGGCCCCAGTAAGACACATTACCATTGCCCTTCACCAGAGATGTCAACAAGAAGGGTCACAGGTTTCACTGCCAGTGTTGGGGCGTAGCAGTAAGCAGCGTGCAGAGATGGAGTGCTGCTGTGACCTGGGAGGAAGCAATCAGGCTGTCAGTGCTCCAGGTTTGTGAGTGTGGGACACATCTAGTGGCCACTGAGCTGCAGGTGGACTCCATCTTGTGAAATACATTCTTTTGTGGAAGTCTTCAGAGAATTTAAGAATTTAATTCCAAGTACATCCTATTGTCAGATACTAAGGGGGTTAAAAACTTTAGTTTGTATGAACACAGGACATATTACCTGGTTTTCTGTTCATTCTGATTTTTTCTTCCTTCTCTTAGTTCACTCTCTTGTCTTCACATTTCTTTATTCCCCACAGTAGGTTTGGGGTTTTTTGTGGTGGTTTTTTTTTTTTTTTTAAGTAGACACCATCTGAAAGAATTGTTTATAGATTTGAGGATATGTTGAAGTATTTTTAGTTCCAGGTGTGGCAAGCATACAGGGCTTGGTAGATAGGTGTCAAGGCTTTGAAAGAAGGAATGGAAAATATGTTATAGATTTGTCTCTGCTAGACTTTTTTCAGATGTCTGGAATGAAACATTCTGTGTGTAGCTGGAAAATAGGGAAACACTCAGAGACAGCCATTCTGTAGTTAAAATATTTCACTACAGGTTTCTCAGACTGAAAACCCAGCATGGTGCTCTTACAGTTTTGTTTTACACTATGTTTTTTCTTTAGTGCATATTATTATGTGATGGTGGGAAATTAGCAATGAAACTAGGACACTCACATTATTTATACAATATTTAACTTTCTACCTCATGAAAGTACATAAAATATTTTATATTTTACTTGTTTTCTTATTTTTTGGTTGATTTTCATTAAGGGATAGTTTTCAATCACCTCATTTACTTTTTATCGTATTCCTAGAATCCACTTCCCCAATGAGAATGCAAAGGGCTGACACTGAGTCTGCTTATTATTCATTCAAGCCCAATACATTCTTACCAAATTCCCCAGTATGTTCATATATTGCAGCCAACATTGTTGACCCTTTTATTGATATTTTTCTTGTCAATATATTACCTTTGAATAAAAGCTTAATAAATATAAGGTTTCCTTAATAAATATCAGATCTAAGAAAAGAAGGGTTTTAAGATAGGTTTTCAGGTAACTTGGTGACAGGTACAGGTGTGAAAGGAATTGAGTTAGAGCTGACCAAGATCATAGCAAATTACACTGGGTCAAAAAGATTGCTTTAAAGATTTAAATAACTTGTACTACCATAGGTATGCCTGAGATCTGATCTGTCAGAAGTAGAGGTGGTACCTACGTGACTACTAACAGCTGTCTCATGCAGGTAAGACACTACTTAGATTTAACATGCAAACTGAAGCAGAATATGTTAAATCTGTTGTCAGTCGCCGAGGGGAGCTGCTTCGCAGCCGGTCCAATCTGCAGTGGAGCAGCAGGTCTTGGCGCACAGAGGCGTTTCCTAAGACAGGGAGACGCCAGGGCAGCGGAAGGACCTGCCAGGAGCTGGCAGCTCTTACAGGAGATGTTGACGAGGCCTAGGCATTGCCAGGGCAACCGCGGCCACCCCCACGGCTATAAAAAGCAGCCTGGGGAGCGTGAGACACCAGGAGTGCTGCCAACAGAGCAGGCAAACAGGGCGCGGCGCAGCAGCCAGGGCATGGCGCGGTGCGGCAGTTTGTGCGGCAGGGTGCGCAGGAAGGGCATCATCACCCTACCAGTTCAAGAGGTGAGTTCAACTGGTGGTCATCACTCTGTGAGAAAGACCTTAGCTATGGTATCCACCTGGCAGAAAGCCATGTCCTACAGAACAGATGTGGCAAGCCAGACAGAGCTCCTACGAAAACATGCAGCCACCCAGGCCTCAGGCTGCAGGTAGTGCCAAAACCTTTCGTTAGTAATGGATGTCAGTAGTGAGAACAGCTGTGTGAGGTGTGACCAAGTGGACGATCTGGTCAGCCTGGTGGCAGAGCTATGAGAGGAAGTAGAAAGGTAAAGGAGCATCAGGGAGTCTGAGAAAGAGATAGACTGGTGGAACCAAGCTCTGCCCTCCCTGAGACAGAAAGAGGAACAGCCACCAGAAAAAAAACAAAATCAAGGGAATCCTGTATCCCCCCCGCCAGGCTGAAGGCCGTAGCTTAAAGAAAAGGAGTGAATGGAGTCCCCACTTGGGGTGGAAGGCAAACACCCTCCTTGCCCACCTCGCTTTCCCAAGTGCCTCTGTACAAGAGGTATGAGGCTCTGGATGTGGAAGGCCAGTCAATGGATCATGTGGATAAGGGTCCATCTACACCAGAGGTGTTGCCAGGGTCAGAAAAGCCTACTCCCCATATCATGACCAGCTCCATGAGGAAGAAAAGACAGGTTATAGTTGTAGGTGACTCCCTTCTGAGGGGAGCAGAGGGTCCAATATGCCAGACAGACCTTCCTCTTAGGGAAGCCTGCTGCCTCCCTGGGGCCCAGGTTAAGGACATCAAAGGAAACTTCCTAGCCTGGTACAGCCCTTGGACTATTACCCATTACTGCTTTTCCGTGTGGGTGGCAATGAAGCCACAACACATAGTCCAAGGGCGATCAAAAGAGACTTCAGGGCCTTGGGATGGTTGGTAAGGGAATCTGGAGCACAGGTTATTTTTAACTCTCTCCTTCCAGTTGTGGTCAGTGACATTGGAAGAAGCAGACAGACCCAGTCTACTAATGCATCGCTCTGTGTGGTGTCACTGCCACAATTTTGGGGTTTTCGATAATGGGATGGCCTACATGGCACCAGGCTTGCTGGTGTCAAATGGGATTCACCATTCTCAAAGAGGGAAGAGTGTCTTTGCTCACAAGCTAATGGGGCTCATTGACAGAGCTTTAAACTAGACTTGAAGCGGGAGGGGGATAATATCACGCTTGCCCATGACAAGCTGTGGGATGACATGCCAAGGTTAGAGGGACGGGGTGCTAGCGAGGGCCCTCAGCCTGTTGCTCTGAGATGTGCTGGGTACACTGCAGCACACTTGAAGTCTTATGGAGATGAGCCAGGGGCTCCTGAGGTAATACGAGCCAACAGGGAAACACCAGTGAAATACCTCAAAGGAATTAAGGGGTGTTCCTCTAAGAAGATGACATGGCCAACAGCCCAGCTGAAGTGCCTCTATGCCAATGCATGCAGTATGAGCAACAAACAGGAAGAGCTGGAAACTACAGTGCTACTAGAAAGCTACAACCTAGTTGCCATTACTGGAACTTGGTGGGACAAATTCCGTGACAGGCGAGGAAGAAGGGACGGAGGGATTGCTCTCTACATCAAGAAATGGATAAAGTGTGAAAAGCTGTCTCTGAAGAATAGCCGCGAGCAAGTTGAAAGCTTATGGGTAAGAATTAGAGACCAAGGCAACAAAGAGAACCTTGTGGTTGGTGTCTACTACAGGCCACACGATCAAGAGGAGCCTATTGATGAAGCCTTCCTACTCCAGCTACAGGAGACATTGTGCTTGCAGGCTCTTGTCCTGCTGGGGGACTTCAACCACCCCAACATCTGCTGGAAAAGTACCATAGTGAGCTGTAGGCAATCCAGGAGACTCCTGGAATGCATTGAGGATAACTTCTTAAGCCAGGTAACAGACAGCCCTGCCAGAGGGGTTGTGATACTGGACCTGTTGGTCACCAATGCAAGTGAGCTAACCGGTGACATCAAGATTGGAGGAAGCCTGAGCTGCAGCGATCATGCACTGGTGGAGTTTGCAGTGCTGAGGGATATGGGTCAGGCGAAGAGTAAAGTCAGGCCCCTGAATTCTAGGAAAGCAAACTTCCAGCTCTTCAAGGAGTTAGTCAATAGGACCCCCTGGGAAACTGCCTTCAGGGACAAGGGGCAGAACAAAGCTGGCAGATCTTTAAGGATGCTTTCCATAGAGTGCAAGAGCTCTCAATTGCCAGGTGTAAGAAATCAGGAAAGGAAGGCAAGAGACTGGCATGGATGAGTTGAGACCTGCTGGTCAAACTAAAGGGCAAGAAGGAAATGCACAGGCAGTGGAAGCAGGGACAGGTGTCCTGGGAAGAGTATAGGGATGCTGCCTGGTTGTGTAGGGATGGGGTCAGGAAGGCCAAGGCGCAGCTGGAGCTGAACTTGGTAAGGGATGCAAAGAGTAATAAGAAGGGCTTCTACAGGCATGTCAGCCAGAAAACGAAGGTCAAAGAAAGCGTACCCTCCCTGATGAGCAAGACTGGCAAACTGGTAACAACAGATGAGGAGCAGGCTGTGGTACTCAACAACTTCTTTGCCTCAGTCTTCACTGGTAGCATCTCTTCCCACACCTCTGGAGTGGATGGAGC
Organism: Nipponia nippon; assembly: GCF_047370975.1. Classification (NCBI taxonomy): domain Eukaryota; kingdom Metazoa; phylum Chordata; class Aves; order Pelecaniformes; family Threskiornithidae; genus Nipponia; species Nipponia nippon. The sequence goes on along the minus strand of NW_028262358.1, from coordinate 73,044,250 downwards.
ACAACATGTGTACTGGGGGAACAAAGTCCCTGCCACTGTAAGAGAAGATCAGGTTCGTGACCACCTGAGGAATCTGAACATATGTAAGTCTATGGGACCTGATGAGATGCATCCCAGAGTCCTGAGGGAGTTGGCTGATGTAGTTGCCAAGCCACTCTCCATGATATTTGAAAAGTCATGTCAGTCAGGTGAAGTCCCTGGGGACTGGAAAAAAGAAAAATCTAGGCATGCAGTTGAGCTAGAATATAATATTTATTTCAACATCAGACAGGAGAATTAATAGTACTTGAACAGGATTTACTTCAAGCTATGCTCTTTCACTCCCTATAGTTAGAGGATGTGAGCTGAGGACTGGCAGACAGTTCTGTGCTGTACTGAGAAGCATTAAGCCCTCCAGTCACAGTCCCATCCTTACTAATCCATACCAACAGATCTGAAATATATTCTATGTGACCTGGGCCCTTTGCCCTTTCACTATCACTGATGCCATTATTCAACCGGAAATGTTAAATTATCGAGACAGACTCTGATCTTTGTTGTGTCAATCTAAATCCAGTGTTGTTCCAATGAAGCAGATAGCTTAAAGAAATTATTATGGACTTAACCTTGGCCAGTATCTTCAGGTTTTTTATATGTAGATAGTCAACAAATTAAATTCCACTATCCAGAGTAGAACTTAAATTAAGCAATTTAATTTACAGGAAGTGGGCACTATAGAGCAAACATACTCTTTTTTATGTCCTAGGCTTTAGGGGGATGGTTTTTTCACTTATATAAGTCCATGTGCTGTATTAAATGGGAACAAATGCACAGCAAACTTGATTTTTTCCTGAAGATATTGTTATGCTCAAAGTCATGTAATTGATGAAAAGTAAATGCATCTTACATGTAAAGCTAAGAAATTATTAATAGTGTAATTAAAAGCATAATACTATAGTTAAAAATTATTATTGTTATTATAGATCTAATAATTACAGGAAAGAAAATGCAAGAAAGAACTTTATTACAGGGAGGAAAATGTTGGAATGACAATACAGTTTAAACTGGTGTATTTGCACTTCTGAGTACCTGCCCCTTTTTCTGCTCTAAGATTTGCATTTCTTTACCTGACCACGAGTGAGTTGTTTATAGTCCTGGGGCCTGCAGTGTCATCTTGTGTCCTTTCCCTTATCATCTCATTGTCTATGTTCTTGTACATTTCATCTTGTGTCCCCACTTTCAAGGTCTCTGCTATCATACCAGGCCTGTGCTCCTGTGCACAGTACATCATTCAGCTAGGGACATAAATACTTCATTCTGTGTAGAATAACTACTTGTTACCACGTTTTATAGAGAAAGTATGGTTATACTCTATAAAGATAAGCAAAAGTAAAACAAATTAGGCATAGCCACCTGGTCATTAGAAAAACTGCTTTTGCAGCTAAACAAGCTAAAACAAAGCTCCAGACAAGCCAGTACAAGATCAGACCAAGCAAGCCTGACAGCCCTCAATCCGGAGGTAGTGTAAAGCTAGCACAAAGGCAATGGCCTCTTACGAGATATAGCAATACTTCATGCACTGGGCTACAGGGTTGCAAAGTCAAGGCAAAGTGCAACAGTTCTGCAGCTTTAACAGGTCCAACAGCATTAGCAGTATTTGGCTGTTTTCTATTTTTTTTTCCTCAGTTAGAATCCACGTAACAACATATTTTATTTTTCAAACCTTTTTGAACAAACTGCTTGTTGCAGCCATTGTGCTATACAATTTCATATGCGTGGGCAATTCACAGTAGATATTACAAAATGATCTGTTTTCCCCTAACATATTACTGAAAATAACACAATACACTTGTTCAGTAATACCCAGGGCAGTTTAAAGGTGTGGAAAGCTGGATATTAAAATTTTCTACAGCTGTCTTCACTAGAAGAGGTTCCCCTTGAAACCCACTTGGTAACCAGCTTTTTCTTTGAGGGCTACTACAAAAATATGTTTCTATTCTTATACAAATTTCAGCTGCCAGAGCACACAACAAGTATCTTGACTGTTTTGTTGGTGTTGATTTCAGTTACTGTATTGACAACCTCTTTGTAGTGGTATTAGCATAATAAAGCTCAATGCAAGATCTTATGGATTGGAAAGAAGCATTTATTTTCAAGGTTTTAAAGCAAGCTGATTTTATGGTTTCATGCTCTCTCACTCACATATTCACAAGCAGCAGCATACGTGTGTCCAAGCGGTCTGAACAAGATCATTTGTGCACAACACAGAAGACAAGACGTGCTTTCTGTCAAGTCCTCTCTGCATTTCAAATGAGTCTTTGGATAGATCTTCTCCTTCAGGAGTTGTCAGCTATTTTGGGGTAGATCTTCGCTTCAGATCTTGCTTACTTGAGCCACCACAAATATTAAGGCATGCTACTGCCTGTTGTCTGTTTTTCCTCATTTTGCAGATGTGTGAAACACATGTCTCTTGTTGGTTCTCCTGGCAGGCGAACAGGGCAAGGAGTGGTGTATGTGATGCACGGCAGCCTTGCTGCCATCCTGCCAGCACCAGGGTGCTGGCTCTTTTGCTGATGAGTCTGCTCTTCAGACTGCAGGCTTTTTGCTTTTGACATCAAGAACACGTTCCTCAATTTGGCTAATGAAAAGTGTCCTGGGAACAGTGTTCCTTATTATCCAACCATTCTTTTAAGCCGTTGTTCTGCTTTCCTTATCATGCTTACACACACACATTTCCATTCAGACTTCCTTCATGCCAATCTTAATACTTCTTATGAATCTCTACTGTATAAACAAACAAACCTCCACTTTTCTTGGGTAAATCCTTTTTCCCTAAAACTATTTTAGATTTATGAAATCAGATACCACTGTTTTTCTTCCTGTGTGGCAACTTCTCAAAGGTTGTCACAGGTAAAATAAAAACAGAAGTTACCACAGAGACAAAGAAAATGCATACTATAGTCAGCGCAGACAAGTCACAGATAATCGAATATCATTGTAAAACCACAGAAATTAGTGTCCTGTGAAAATATAACCTTGCCTACAGGAAAAAAGCTAATCCAAATATTGTATGATGGTTGTCCAGTAGCATTCCTATTGTTACTTTCTCCTTCCTTTCTTAGTGATTGCATCCATTTGTTGGGCCTTGACTTAAATTAGATTGTGAAAGGTCTCGGGGCAAGGTCATGTCATTCTATACATTTAAACAATGCCTGGCATGATGTCACCTTGCTTTTGAAAGGTTTCCCAGGAATTGCTGTAATAGGAATAATAACAAATAACATAAATAATAACATTTGACCAAATAAGATTACAACATACGTGCCCTAATACATATTTGTTGTTTTAGTCCCTTGAAGTTTGGTCAATAGGGCCTTCTTTATCTTTAAAAAGCTTAAAACTTTAAGCAATTTTGTCAGCAATAGCAAATATTTTTGCTGATGTTCCTAGGTCTGAGGTGGCTCCTTTATTTTACTCAAAATGCCACTGCTGTACTTCAGCATTTTGCAAAATCTGTGCATAGATAGCTACACATTTATTTTCTGTAGTTGCTTGCTCTTCCTGTTGATTGCTAAGGTCAGGGGACTTATGACAAACTTGGGTCAGCTTGCTAAGCGAGAGAATTTTTCTGTGATAATCTTCCGTTCACTTTTCTGTGGTTTGATACATTCCTATGTATGACACTGGTTCAGATTCCTAGTTGGGGAAATCCACGTTTCCGGTTTATACATGTTAGAGACTCCTGTGTGGCTCTTGTGCAATGGGATTTAAATGTAACTGTGCCCCAAGCCATTTATGTGAATACAATGTTAGATTTCAGCCCATATGAAGTCACAGTTAAGAGACTATTGTACTGAGAAAACAGCTTGGAAGATTTCAGAAAAATCCAGTGCATGAAAGAAAGAAATTAACAGCTATGCTTCCAGCCTGCTGAGAATAAAAGACAACTATTAAATGCTTTTACACAGTTAATATTGCTTTAGTTGTTCAGATACGTAATTGGCAAATACAGGAACCGCTTCATATGGGCTCTTTGCTCACCTTTCTTTAGGAAAACCTAAATACATATTACTGTAATCTGTAGCTGTACTCTTGCAACATACAACTGACTTTCATAGATCCTTCAAACTTTTTGTTTTCTCTCTTTCTAAAGGATTGTTCTATTAATTGTTTAGGTTCTTAGATTGTTGTTCAATTGAAAGTTTTTTCATTCTGTATTAATTAAGTTCAGTAAGATGGAAGAGACACTTCTGCTAAGCAAAAGTGATCTGAGACTCTGCTGTGCACTTGTAAATACAATGCAGTTCAGACATTGAGATCACTTAAATCATTTGAACTTGTCAGGGCAAAGAAAGGTGACTATCATCAAAGTACAGGGATGAGTAACAAAACCAAACAAATCATGAAATAAGAATGCTAGTTGAAACACCTACTTGCTGTAGATTGGTGTAACAAACGTTTAGCAAATGGTAAGTTTTAATTGAAACATAAGAACAGAAGTGCTGAAATTCCTTCCAGGTGTTCTCTGCCGCTCAGCCAGCACACAACAGCTGGAAAACATTCTGAACAAAACACCTCCCAAACCCCTACCAGCTTCAGCCCACTAGCTGTTTTCCTACTCTGACTTGGGCTTACCATTTTACAAATATAACTGTACTACTCAAAGAAAAACACATTTTCTCCCACTGTTTGCCACCTCCCTTCCTCTTCCTATGATACCTCAAAGTGAGTTCATCTAAAAATGTCCCACGTGCTTTGACCTACCTAGTACATTTTGCTGTCTCCAAGTAACAGTTCTGCACATTTTGGGGCCATTCACTGTTTGTTTTTTTTCAGAATGACAGAAAGTATCTGTGATCTTTCCTATCCCCTGAAATCCCAGTCTTTTGGTATGGTTAACAAATGCTCTAATGGTTTTTGCCGCTCCACAGACTTGCTTCAGCCAGCTTGAAATCCACACAAGCTCAGGGGAATACATATCACTTGTAGATCCCAATTAGACTAATCAGAAAGTGTTAGACAGAAGTTACATACATTTTTATAATAGAAATATTTTTTTAATTCAGGAAATATTAAATTAGTATTTAATTAAGCCATAGTTCTCCTGATCTAATGGAAACTTGATTATTGTTATCCCTGTCATGTAAATAGGTGTGGGACAGGCATTACAGGAACACTTCAAACCATTTATATTTTTCTCTGAACTGAAGTGAAACAGATATTATGGAAATTTCTGAAGTATTTGCTTGTCTGGTACTTTTCACAGAATCACACAGAATCACAGAATGGTTGGTGTTGGAAGGGACCTCTGGAGATCATCTAGTCCAACACCCCTGCTAAAGCAGGTTCACCTCGAACAGGTTACAGAGGATTTCATCCAGGCGGGTTTTGAATATCTTCAGAGAAGGAGACTCTGCAACATCTCTGGGCAGCCTGTTCCACTGCTCTGTCACCCTCAAAGTAAGGAAGTTTTTGCTCATATTCAGATGGAACTTCCTGTGTTTCAGTTTGCGTCCGTTGCTCCTTATCCTGTCACTGGGCACCACTGAAAAGAGTCTGTCTCCGTCCTCCTGACACCCACCCTTAGGATATTTGAAAGCATTAATGAGATCCCCTCTCAGTCTCCTCTTCTCCAGGCTAAACAGACCCAGCTCTCTCAGCCTTTCCTCATAAGAGAGATGCTCCAGTCCCCTAATCATCTTCGTAGCCCTCTGCTGGCCTCTCTCCAGTAGTTCCTTCTCTTTCTTGAACTGGAGAGCCCAGACCTAGACACAGTACTCCAGATGTGGCCTCACCAGTGCAGAGTAGAGGGGAGGATAACCTCCCTCGACCTGCTGGCCACACTCTTCCTAATGCACCCCAGGATACCACTGGCCTTCTTGGCTGCAAGGACATGTTGCTGTGTCATGGTTAACTTGCTGTCCACCAGGACTCCAAGGTCCTTCTCCGCAGAGCTGCTTTCCAGCAGGTCAACCCCTAACCTGTACTGGTGCATGGGGTTATTCCTCCCTAGATGCAGGACCCTACACTTGCCTTTGTTGAATTTCATTATGTTCCGCTAGCCTGTCCAGGTTTGCTGAGTGTTAGCACAGACTTATGGTGTATCAGCCACTCCTCTCAGTTTTGTATCATCAGCAAACTTGATGAGGGTACACTCTGTCCCTTCATCCAGGTCATTGATGAATAAGTTGAATAATTTGTTCTTCTGGGATTGAAACGGACAGTCCTAAAATTCTGTATGGATGCAGTTCTTATGCTATTCTAATGTCTTCTTAGGATCAGCTCTAAACATGATAATATAAACCCCAATCTCACACAAAACTTACATGAAGACTTAATATCTTTTAAGAAGTCTTTTAAATCAGTGGGATGTTAAAATACTGTACTATTAAAGCATGCATGTCCTGTGTGAGAGCCCTGAATTCACCTCTGACCATTTTGTGGAAGTAAAAATCATCAGTTTGCTTTTGTGCACACTCCTGAAATATACCTCAAGCACTGTTTCATTCCATCCAGCCCTGGAAATACTGAAAGATACACTTGGGTGGTGGCTGACCCTTTGGCCTTAAGGTTCTTTTCATGTTCATCTACTTCGGTTTTAGACTTCTGTAACAAATAGGGTTTCTTTAATTCCCCAGAGGAACGGATTATGTTACAACATCTCCTAGGTATATTTTCCTTATGTTAAGACCAAATTTAGCTGTATTTTCTCCATTTATTTTTTTTGCTACAGTAAAAACAATTGTCTTATGAACGCACAGAGAAATGAATACAGACTTTTATCTTAAGTGAAATCGCATGTAGTGTGTGCTGATACTGTGGGTACTACTGCAGCGGGAAACACTATGCTGCAACAACTTGTTTAAATTTTAAGTTCTGGTTCTCTCTTTAAGATATATTTTTCTTTCTGCATTGTTTTTGAACAATGTATTTCACCACCAATGTTGACAATCCTTCCTGACAATACAGGAAGGGTAAAGAGAAAAACCCGCCAAACGACCACCTTCTTGCTGCTGTCATTTTTGAGTTATCTATTTCCACTAAAAGAATTAAATGATGATAGAAATATGTGCAAACAGATAAAGAACTGCTCCCCATTTCCTCACTTACAAAATACATTCCATAGCATGTCTCCAGCACACTGTCTCAGCACTTACTGCCTTAAAGGAAACCACATGCTTCTCCAAAGAAAGTCAAGGTTTTAGCATAACACAGTCAAATTAAAATGTCTGGACAATTATACTTTTTCATAGCAAAGCATGAACCATTTAATAGACAGACTTCTTTATACTCAATACCCTGGGGCACTCTGATCCTCTGCTGAAGTCCCTGGTCTCATCTGCTGTAATTGCATGTGTCACAGCCTTCTTTTAGCTTATTATGCATATTACTTGGGTAGCTACAAGGAATTTGTACTATAGCAATTGAGACTACATCTCTTTCCCCAGTTGTACATTTCAGTCCATGTCAATGCTGCCAAAGCAGCAGCAAGTTGCAGTGGCAACTGGACCTCCTTTCTTGACGGTGCATCTGAACATATGCAGAGACCCCTGTAAAATTAGACTGTATTTATGCTAGGTAAAATTTGAATTTTATGGTATAGAAATTCCAATCTTTCTTGTGCCAAGAAGAGTTTCAGATCTTCATTCATGGACTAAGTATTACAACGCTGAAAATGACTAGGATTCAGCATCTGCAAATGTCTTTTCAGCTTAAGTAGTCATCTTCATTTGTATTTATTGCATATCTCTCAAAAGTCATATCATGCCAGAAATCTTGTATATTCAAAATTAATACAACAAAAACATGTTTCTCCCATGCCTGAGTGCATTCATTCATGCTGACAGAAAGAATTTACTGATAAAGGAAAGAGAAGTAGGATGATTACTGTGAACAGAAGAAGGATCCTGCTTCAGTTTCTTTTTGCTTCTGTGCTCTGCCTTACATTACACTTCAAGCATCCCGAGGGAGAGAACTCCTGGTAGATGAAAGGTGCTGGTGATATCTATATAGCCAAACCTGCATTCACACAGAATTTAAGTTCTTTTAAACTGTTTAAGTTACTGAAGTGTGCACATGACCAATGTTTAAAAATCATAGTAAAGAACCGTCCACCCCATAGGCTTCATAGATAGCTTATGAAGTGGGAAAAGAACTGCAAAAACATATCCTGTTGTCAAAAATTATTTTTTCTTAACACAGTAGAAGGGAATATTTTTTTAATTTTTTTTTAAAGCTAATGCAATCATGTAATGTCTAATGCTCATGTACATGCAAAACGAGTTAGATTTTTAGAGCCCAAGAGAAAACTCTAAATCATTGCCTAATCTGTTCAGTGACTAAGCTCTTACCAAAAATTGTCTCTAAGTACATAAAGTTGTCCTTTTGTAAAAGGCCATCTGCTGTCTTTGAAAAGCTGAGAAGCTGTGTTCCCATCTTTTGCTACTTACCACCTCCAAGCTAGATGTTCCCCCATTTAGGTCCCCTGAGAAGGGCCAAATCTGGTATATTTGCTTGCACATGTCTGATACATACAGATAGCTACAGACTTTACATAAGCCACATCAGTCTTGATCATATTTAATTAGAAATTACGCTAGCAGGACAGAAGAAAGGAGTGATGTTGCTCTTCTGTTTTAATTGAATTTTAATTAAGCCAATTATCTAACTTCAAAATAGCCAAAGCACTGGAGCGACTCACAAGGATCCTTATTATTATTATTATTATTATGGATAATTTTAGCACTGCATTTTGTTATTTTTCTGTAGTTATAATTTAGTTTTTTCTCTGTTAGTAATTTTAACCTGTTAACATAAATCTGTTTTTCAGTTAATTACTGTTTTATTTTTTAAGTCTCTCTTTTGTTAAACTTGGTTAGTCTTGCTCACACTGAACACTGTAAGTGACAAATCCATAATTCCAGCGTGGACTAATTAAATTTTTCCAAGTCCATCCTCCACCAGCTTGGGTTCTGAAAAGTTTTTAGGACACCCACAAGTGGGTTATACTACCCTGGCTGCAGGTGGCAACAGAAGATTTGGAAAGGCATTTCCTTTCAACCAAACAAAATGGAGACAGCCTGAAACATGGGTTACTTACCCTGTGACAAGATCGGTACTTATAGCACTTCTCCAAGATGCTCTCCAAAGCCTTAGGGCATTTATACTACCTTCTTGGACCACAGATTAGTCAGAGTCTGGATATCTGCCATTATTTCTGTCAAAACTGTGCAACTAGTTGCAAAGAGTTCAAAATTAATTGTGCCACTGTAAGAGTGCAACATGACTCTAAATTGGCTATGAGGGACTTTCCTTGGGAGAGGGAATCTTAATTTTGTTTCAAGACAAAATATTTTTTCCACTGATTGTAACACTTGGACATCCAGCTGTGACTGGTACCCCTACTCCTGATCCCTGTTAATATGGTTAGCATAACTAACACAATTTTATAAGGCAAATGGCCATTCTCTGTGACTGAGGTGGTCACATATCAGTCCCCTTTCCCCTCCTCATCAAGCCCTGAAGGTCCTCTGCACCAGGCAGATTTCTTCTTCCCCTCCCTATCAGCCTCAAGGCTCCTGGGGCACCAGGCTGACTTCCCTCCTTACTGGCCTTGAAAGTCCCAGGCACCCAGTCAATGAGGTAGTGGTGATGACCTCATCACAGAATAGGGAAGCGTAACAGCACACACAGCACTGTCTATAAAATTTAGCAGTTACAAGTCCTAAGTGGGACTTGGACAAGAACTGCTGCTGGATGGCAAACCCCATGATCCCCCCGTGGTCATGGACACCTCCACTATCATCTGCTTCCTCTGAGGACTGAATGAGTGACTTGTATTCCTTTACATGTTTTCGAGTCCAGATTATGATTGGTATATTGATATGGCAAGCAAAGTATTAAGAGTTGATCCAATCTGCAGAGGGTTCGGGTGATTAGGAAGCATAAACTAAGCTGTGCTATAAATTCTGTGCTATGCTACTTACAAAATTGTGCTATGCTGATTCTGCTTATAAAAATCCTGTGCTACTCTAATGATAAGATTCTATGTTATGCTAATCATAAAATTCTGTTAAAAAATAAAGCTTTAATGGTAGCTACAACTTTGTACCATCAACATTCTGCCCAGGATCTCCAAAAGATCTTGTCTGTCACCGTGGTGTCAGGTGACACCACGTCATATCTAATGACTATGTGTCAAGTGCCTCACCTGTCTTCTGTATGGTTATAAGAAGGAACTTAAGCTTCTGAGATGCTTTAAGAATTAGAAATATACTTCTGAAAATGTTACTGTTGTCCCCAAATTCTCTATTTGTGAATGGGTGAGAAGGTGCATTGGTGATTCTTATGTGTGTGGTACTCTGACAGGCAATATTAAAAAAAGAAAAAAACAACAGCAACAACAAATCCTTTAATTTTAGCATGTATAAATTGATGCTTTTCTTCATCATTATAAAAAGGTCTTGTCTTTCCTGCTGCCTTCTGAGCAGATTCCAGAATCTGTCTCCCTGTTGCTATTTTTATGACAAAAGACTTTCTGAATTGTATAATTCTTGAGTTCCATGTCAATCACCTCTTGTATTTCAGTTCTAAACATAAATGTTAATGAGCTAATTTCACTGTTCAAAAGACCTTCTATTGAAAATAAATGCTTGCTAGTAGGTGTGCTACCTTCTGTGCTTCATAAGTATGTTTTAGAATTTAATCCAGGCAACTCTGTTGCTATTTGCAGATATAAGTCTACCTGTTGATTAATACATAGTTACTTAATAGTTCTTTTACTGCAATTATTTATTACCAGTTAAAATACTAATTAAAAAGTTAGAACTTAAGCATCCTTTACATCATGCAATTGCTAAAATTTCCATCTATATCAAGTATCATTTTAAATGACAATCAAAACATGTTCTGAAACAAAATAATCCTTAATCTTACAGAATTTGTGGAATTTGGGGTGAATGTTATTGCTGTATCTATTCTATTTCGTGTTTGGATATGGCTAGGTAGATAACAAGATACAAGTTTGCTCCTTGTTCTCACAGAAATCTAGGTGTAATAGCTGCAAGAATTCCTTCTGTTAGTCTTGTAGTTTGTGTCAAGGTAAGACAAGCTCATGATGCCAAATGTCCAGCATGCAGATGTAGATTTTCATGTAAAAGTGGAGCAAGTGCCAGCACAAGTATTTCCTGCAGAGGCAGTTAATGATTGTCACAAATATGAGTTTTGCTTATCATCTGTCTTACATAAACATTATACAGATTTAGTTTCCAGTCTTTCACTGAGCTTGTTCTTGAGGGGAAAAAAAAATAAATAAACTTTTCTAGGATAAGTCAAAGAAACTGCCTAAAGAAGAGTACACAAAACTGCTTTACTACATTACACAAGTAAGCTCTTTGTTTTGGGGACTCCATGCAGAAACTGAGGTTTGTTGTAAACAATTTAAACTAGGTCTCGGCTATGTTCAGGATGCATGAAAATGTGCATTGTCAGTGAGCACATCTGTCTTCAAAACCTCTTGTGAAATGCTGTGCACTTCCTGAAAGCTGACTTCAGTGGCGTAATAATCAGCACACAGTGGATGTGGCAGGCAGTGGAACCAGAAAGGGAGATCATGTACAGGCAACAGGGAGAGACCTCCTGAATACTTTTGGGTTTTCAGCAGTGGAGGAGAGGAACAGTATCTGCTTCTAATTCTATTTCTTTGACCTTGCACTATGACAAGGTTTCTGGATTGCTAGGAGATTTTCCTAAACTCTCTGTTATTCTAAAACACTGCCGTCCACATTGCTTTGATGGAATCACCGCCAGTCTTTTAGTCAAGGGTACTGTGCAGCATTGCAAAACCTGTACGCTGGAAAATGCTCTTAGCTAGATGTGAAACAATTGCTCACACAGTTAGTGATTTCAGCCTGCTGGGTGGGAATACAAAATGTTCTTTCCAGTTCACCCATTAAGCCCAACTCTTCCAAGTCAAGCATTGGCATACTGTTGTTTAAACAGAATAGTATCATATTTGTTTCCAAATCTTTCTCCTGGTCTTCGCTGCTCTATGAGGGAACTTAGTGATGCAGCAGTGATAAACTATCTCTGCAAGATGATCATGCATATGATCAATCAGATTCAGTGTGCTTATATCATGCTGTAGGCATGACTCATTAGCATGCTTCTCTCAAATACCTATTGAAGGAGCTACCAGTTCCTCTGCTGCTATGTATCAATATTATTCCTTTTTAATTTACTAGTAATGCCTAATTACTCTTGCATAGAAGAAATATTTCTATATTACACTATTCTAGACTTGGTAATATTTTATCTTTGCTAGTATTTCATTTGAGCCCCCACTTATTCCCCCCTTATAACCCTTCCCCCCAAAAAAGAAGGAAAGAAAAAGCACAAAATGTGAACTGTGTTCTTAAAGCACAGGAGTGGCAGAAGCCTGGAGAGCTGGATGTGTCCGCAAGTGTGATACACACGCTCAGCAGAGTGTGTTTAACCCTGTCTGTACATAATTGACAGATGCACCTAGATACACAATAGGCAGTGAACTGGATTTTGGTTCTTGCTGAACAACCTGCAGCCTTAAAGGGGCTCTGTAGAAGTTAGCAGTGCACTAGGGTTTAGGAGTTTACAAGAGCAGACTTGTCTTTATTTCATCACCATTTTTGCTGCTTCTAGTCTGTTTCTGCCAGGGCTTGCAAAATTAGTTACAGAATGTTATCAGTGAGGTCGTGCTGAAGCAATCATATGCTATAAATATCGTGTTGCCCTTTCTCCCCCAGAACCCGCTTGCACAGACTTCATGTAAACCATGGTCAGAGTGGCTGTTCTCTTGTTCACTTGCCACAGACCTGCACCACCCCCTCTATCAAAGTGCAAAATTTCCCGAGTTTGTCATTTCCTGCTTAATAATATCTTCTAACACAAAACTAGCTACCAATGAAAATACTCAGACCATATATATCTTTGTGAACTCATTGGGAAGTACCACACTGCTGAGATGCGGTTGCTGTTAAATCACCATTACACTTCCACCCTTGGGCCTTTCTTCCAGCTGGTGTTATTTAAAGTCTTTTGCCTTGTAGCCATGGATCACAGAGCTCAAATCAGGACTACCTATGACACAGAATTTTTTTTTTTGGTGTCTCTTATGTGACCAAGATTATACAACACATAACACGCCACGCTAATATGTTAGCCCAAAACTGAGTTCGGAGAAATCTTTTAATTAAAGAGAGAAAGAAGCTTCAGGTTGTGCTGCTATTTAGCATCAACATAGTTGTTATGCTACTTGGATGCCATGATATTGGTACCAGTTTAGTTATACAATGAAATATTACTATATTTAGTAATTTTATCATTAGAAATCTTTGGCATTTTTTCTCATCTATGAAACAGAAGTCAATGAAATGCTTCTAGCAGAAGTTAAACCATTGTATAGAATATAAAAACAGATGCAGAGAAGAGCTGTGCCACTTATGGTGATCTGAGATTCTTGGTGCATTTTTGTTTATTATTTTGCCAGTGAATTTAATAATGATATTATTAATTTTGTTTAAGATCTTCATTCTTACTATGGTTTGTACTATGACTATTTTTACTGCTATCATCTATAATGATCCTTTCTTTTTTCATCCTTGTTTCAGCTTAGCAAGCTTCATCCTAGGAAGCTTTATTGATGTGTTGTGATGTGGAATGGAGATATATCCAGTTGGCGGCCGGTCACAAGTGGTATTCCCCAGGGCTCAGATCTGTTCAACATCTTTATCAATGATCTGGACAAGAGAATCGAGTGCACACACAGTAAGTTTGCAGATGACACCAATTTGGGTGGAAGTGTCAATCTGCTGGAGGGTAGGAAGGCTCTACAGAGGGATCTGGACAGGCTGGATCATTGGGCCAAGGCCAACTGTATGAGGTTCAACAAGGCTCAGTGCTGGGTCCTGCACTTGGGTCACAACAACCCTATGCAACACCACAGGCTTGGGGAAGAGTGGCTGGAGAGCTGCCTGGCGGAAAAAGACCTGGGGGTGTTGGTTGACAGCCCGCTGAATAGGAGCCAGTAGTGTGCCCAGGTGGCCAAGAAGGCCAATAACATCCTGGCTTGTAGCAGAAATAGTGTGGCCAGCAGGACCAGGGAGGTGATAGTGCCCCTGTACTCGGCACTGGTGAGGCCGCACCTCCAGTACTGTGTTCAGTTTTGGGCCCCTCACTACAAGAAGGACATCGAGGTGCTGGAGTGTGTCCAAAGAAGGGCAACAAAGGTGGTGAAGGGTCTAGAGCACAAGTCTTATGAGGCATGGCTGAGGGAACTGGGGTTGCTTAGCCTGGAGAAAAGGAGGCTAAGGGGCGACCTTATCGCTTTCTACAACTACCTGAAAGGAGGTTATAGTGAGGTGGGGTTCAGTCTCTTCTCCCAAGTAACAAGCCATAGAACAAGAGGAAAAAGCCTCCAGTTGTGCCAGGGTAGGCTGAAGTCGGATATTAGGAAAAACTTCTTCATTGAAAGGGTTGTCAAGCACTGGAACAGGCTGCCCAGGGACGTGGTTGAGTCCCCATCCCTGGAGGTATTTAAAAGACGGGTAGATGTGGTGTTTAGGGAGATGGTTTAGTGGTGGACTTGGCAGTGCTAGGCTAATGGCTGGACTTGATGATCTTAAAGGTCTTTTCCAACCTAAATGATTCTATGATTCTATGAAAACAGTGTATGCTGGCATCCCTTCCATGGTGCAGATCTCAGATGAGTTGTACAAGAGCACTTGGTTTTATGCAAGGTATAGTATATTGTACTAATACCCACGTATGATGTACTTCTGTGTACAACCAAAATACCCTAGAAATTTTTCCATCCTTTAGTATGAGTATGGAGTCTGACAGTGTCTCAAACCTCAATAAGGATGATCTAACACATACTTAAACTTGGCATAAGTGACTGTAGTTAATCCAATGGCATTGTTTAAAAGGATAATATACCTGCAATGGATTGTAATTGTTCCTCCTGAGGATCTGGGGTACAGTTTTTTCTGCCTTATGTTTAGTCTTCTGTCTGATTTCATTTCTCTATTAAAGTGGCATGAATTCATCAGCTGTTCCATTTCCTATATATCTGACACATCAAACACTAATAGCTTAAAGATGGCAGCTGTGGTTATATTCTGTAGGCATCCATTCTTTAAGAGTCCTTTTGCATGCTTTCTTTATTCCTTTTGTCAACATGGAGGCTTGCTCTTACGCTCAGACAAAAATTTTAGTCAGCCAGTCCATAAGATATCTATGCTCTGAAGCAGACAGACATTTTCACTTGACAGTAATGCCACCCCAATTCTCCAGTGTTCTCTGCTGATGCTGTAGCAGATATGGCAGAAGTTGAACAAGAGCTATGAAATGCAGTTGCTGAACCACAGTGGACTTAGTGGCTCAAGTCAACTTTTGTCTGTGATTGAAATAAAGATGCTGAACTATGAGTGGTAACACTGAGCTGCAGGAGTGCATTTGCTTTTATCACTTTGACAAAGTGGTAACTTGCACAGGACTAGGTGGCTACATGGGAAATTCCTGCACTAGATTAGCCAAAGACCATCTATGAGCAGCTAGGCTGCTAAGTAGCCTGGACATTATAAGGAAAGGTTAAATCTAAACATTATTACATCTAGGTCTTAGCTATTCTGATGGGATGCTTTTGAAAACTTGACTGTTGGTAGTTTATTCAAGCTCAAAAATTTTGCGGTAAGGAAGGGAACTGAACCTCTGTACTGAATTACTGTACCTTTAAATATTTAACCAGCCTCCTTTATAGAAGAGTGAAGACATTAGTTGGAAAAGCAATACTGATTCATCCATTAATCATAGAATAATAATTTGAACTATTTGTTTGTGAGAAGATGAAGACACCTGAATGTGCTTTGATCTCTGCCCTATCAAAGCTCCAAGAAAAGATCTCAACAACTACGTAGACATCCCTCCATACTCTCCTCACTGATTTTGGCTGGTCTTTACATGGATACAGTAACTGTCTGTATGGATTAAAGCACAATTCTCAGGCTCATTACAAATAACAGGAACCTAAGAGCATGCAAAAGCCTTCAGCAAAACTGAAGGAGCGAAAGGTATATTTTGAGGTTTTGAAGGAAAAGGGAAACTAGGTTGTGTTTTCATGCAAGTGATTTCACACCATTTTGTTTGTTGTAACTGTAAGGAACTTAGTAAATATGCACTCTAATACATTAATAATAATATTTTCCCACATAAAGTTCATTAGTTCTGAAGAACAGCAAACTACTTTGTTTTTCCTCTCTCATAGCCACTTACCATGGTCAAGGATAAGTATTCTTAGAGTCTTTTCAAGCCTGTGTGATATGTTTGTATTGTAAACTTTTTTTAATGCTTATTGCCTATCTGTCTCTGTCTTCAAGCAATTTTCTTTGCTCATAGTGGAAGGTTAAGGTCTTAGGTAGAAAAGCAAAAGCCTTATTTAAGCTCATGAGGTTTTGGTGAAAGCTAGAAACTCATTATCTTCTGTAATGTGTTGAGTGTTATATCATTATCTAGCAAAGTAAAATTGAAACTACTGTGTAAATGCCTTTGCCCCTAGCCTGTATAAGTGCCTTTGTTTTTTGCAGTTGAAGACTGAAATTCATTTGACAAATTGCTTGAATATTCTGGTAAATATATATGTCTTCCAGAATTCTGAATTGCCATAAAAAATGGGTGATCTTCAACTTCTAATCAGAACGTCACTATAATTTAGGTCAGTTTATTATAAATGTTGAATGCTTTTTTGCAAAATAAGACCAAATACTTCCCACCCTATGAAGCACTTCTTCGTTAGTAAAACATGCATAGCTAATATTATTTCTGTTGTGAAGTATAAAAGGGAGCACTGTTAAATCTTTTTGTCATGGAATGTTGTCTTGGGAGACACTTAGCCATTTAAGATGTAAAAAGGAGCAAGCACCAGTAATATGAGCTCCAGATGGGAATCAAGAGAGCTCTATTATGTAGCTAAAGCTGCCTTCAGCTTTCTTGATGTCAGTGGACTAATCAGGTAGTCTTTGTGCACCTTGAGTAGTCCTTCTGCAAAGTGGAAGTTGTCAAGATGTTCACCTTTGCAAGTTTTGAGATCTGTGAGTGAGAAAAGACTATCTAAATGCAGTGTAAATTCTGCTGGCTTTTGGTTATATATTTCCATTAAACTAACTGCCATGACTTCAGGAAGACTCTGCCTGAGTGTGTGTCTACTCTAAATCAAGAAAGATATCATAATTTAGACAAATGGCACATTCTAGTATGTTTATGAAATTCTTTTACGAATACAGTATTGGACTATAAAAAAGACAGAGAAGTGAGTTATTTGCATTTTTTCTTGACACAGGCTGAACAGAAGAAAGTTAGGGTTTTTTTTCTGTAGGACAGTATCTCTTCTGTTGAGGTCTCTGAAAAGTGTAGTAATGTAATTTCTGGGCTAGATTCTTTATCAGATGGAACGCTAGAGTATGAAATAGCTACAGTGTGAGGGTTCTGTACTTTCAAAACACTGTTGTGAAGGAATAGGTTCATTTACTCTCTTCAATAGATTTCTTGTCACATGTTTGCAAAATTCTTTTTACTTTCTAGTCAGTGTTTTCTCTAGTGATTGCTTTTGCTATATCTCTGTTTATTTTATAACTAGTGGTTCAAGAGTTTTGTAGTTTCGGGGCTTATTGAGCTTGTGCCTGACACATTCCAGTGAAATCCTAAACATTCAGCATAATAATGTTCACATGAAGCTTTGAAGGTGTCCTGTTTTGCACGATATCTAAACGGCATTTTATGTCTAGTTTGCTAAGGATAACACAAAGATTTCCTTTCCTCAGTAGACAAAGACTTCAGGACTTGAATCTAATGCCCTTTTAAGAGCCAATTTCAACAGAATATATGGAAGAAGGTCCTGAATCGAATCACCTCCAGCAGTTTACACTGCTCTAATTCTCTTAATTTAAATTGTGTTTCATTAGAATAATATGGGAGATCCCTAGTGGTAGATATGATTAGAAATGTCTGGATCGTATAAATATCTGAAAATTCATAATCACTCTGTTTTTCCCTGAAAGAACTGAAGAGGACTAAATGTAATGCATAACATTAAAACTATCCTGGGTTAATAGCATTTATGTGACATGCTGGCTACACCATTTTAATGTAATTAACACAAGGAAAGCTGTTGGAGACAATGATTTTCTATACAGAAGCTAACCTGAACCCTATTTTAAGCTGAGATAATGGTCTTGCTTTTATGGCCAAACTGGCTAAAAATCAAACGTCTGATTTAGCCCTACAAGTGTATCAGAGTAAGATCTGATGTAAATGACAGTGAAATTTAGTGAGTATGTGGGAAAAGGATGAACATATTATTCCTGTAAAAGACTTCTAGGCTGAGTCTCAATAAATGATAATAAATTTGTGGTCTCAAAAGGCTTTGGTAGAAAGTAATGCAAATTTTTTAGGTTGCCTAAACTTCATTACTGACACTTGCAAAATCTCACAGGATAATTTCTTATAACATTTCTAACTATATCATGTCCAAATATGTTATGTTCCAGGGTGACTCTTTTTCATTTTCTGAAACAAAACCACAGTTGATTGAACCAATAAAAGCATTTATGTTAACATTGTCATGAATCGTATGCTTATTGCAAGCTGTTTTTTAATGTCTCAGGACAAGATGTCTTTATCAGACAGCCAAAATAAACTGTTTCACAAGTAGCCTCAAAAAGCAGGAGGTCCTGTATAAATGTTCATTATTTTCCCTCCTTGGCCCTATGCTTCTGTAAGGTGTCACCTCACTCTATCTGGCAAGAGTGAGGTACTACACAAGTCTTGTCTCCCCAAGCAGCTACTGCAAAAATAATGTGTTAAATACCCACTGCTTCTGGACACATAGAGATGTTAGCTGTTCTTCCACATGTCAATGTCCAGCACATTACTTTATAGATATTTTAAAGGATATTTAAAGGGATGTTTAGCACTCTAGGGAGTAACCTTAACAGAACCATGATCTAGCTCTCTGCCATAGGACTATTTAAACATTTTAATGTTAAAGCTAATATGAAGTAGACTACTTTAGGCTCACTAGCCAAGAGCAATATAGTGATATGAGCTGCCTGGTAAGAATTATTGACATGGACTGCAAGTACCTCTTCTTCCCTTGGACATTTTTTTTCTCAAAAGTTAAGAGCTTGGTCGGTTACAATCAAGGCAATGCAGTACTTTTCATGTGATGAGTGTGTGAAGAGGTAACAAGTTCTTTCAGAAGCCAGTAAAAGATTACTTGGTAATTTCTGTTCTTCTGCAAAATTTGGCCCTTTTACCTCAGTTCACATACTTGTTTGATCTCCTGCGTAACCTGTTTGTGAGGAGATTCGGTGCATTGCCTGCTTCATCTTAGCAGAAACAGTATACTTTTAACCAAGCCTGATTGCAGGTAAAAGTCCTAATTGAGAAAACAGCTTTGTAACTTTGACATAGCACAAAGTTGGCACAGTCTGTGCCTAACTTCTAGGGAAATCCTGTGAGCACCCCACATTACACTTTCTCTCCATGTCTAAATAGGGCAGGGGAACAGGGCTGGAACAGGGACTTTTAACAGCGTCTCTGTATGCCCAGCTTTTTGTTTAATGGAAACCAGGGCACTTGGGAAAGACAGCAATAGATGGACAGTGGTCATCCACCTCCATTTGTAACATAGGCAGGGTTTATATCCAGATCCAGAAGTTAGGAAGTGCTTCCAGATCCAGCAATTTAAATGTAGTGTTAGAGATTAAAATGTAGCAAGACTGCTAGCCAATATAATTATTCACAGTTAGATGTATGCAGCCCTGAGATTCCCACCTGTCATCTCATTATGCATCTTGGTTGGGAGGCTGCTGTACCTGAACTGAGCGGTATTGAGAGTCAGGACACATTAGCCTGGACACAACCCCAGCTACATGGTTTCCCAGACAATAATGTTTAACCAGTTTAAAGCGCAGACAGCAGTGCTTTTGTCCATTTTGCACCCGTTCAAAAAGAAGTGACCCCAGATTCTTAGCAAAGAAGTAGACAGATGCTCAGTCTGAAATTGCTTGCCCTGGTTATACATTGGGAAAATGTGGTCTTATCTAAAAGTAGAAAATGTGGAGACTCTGCCTTGGCAACCATAAGACAAGAAACTTCATTTTTCTTATAGAAGCTGCAAATGAGAGGGAAATAATTTTATTTTTAGAACAAGCCAGAAATAGGAACTTGACATTTACCCTGGTGACTAATACAGAAACTAGAAGCAGGTCAACTTATTGGCTAAAGTAATCTTGCATCTTTATTTGCCTTTCTTGACAGCTTGAAGCCTGCTAATTTCTTGACTCCCAAAGCCTATAATATCAGATACCTATTGCCCATTGGGCTTAAAAATGCAATAATATTTGTTTAAAAGATGTTACAAGCAGTGACTGGAATTTTATACAGTCACAAATATGTTTAAATATGCTTTGGAATAATCTTATTTATGGTTTATTGTAGAAAGCTGTACATTATATTTTCACAAGCTTTTCTATTCTAGCAGCTTGGCCATCATATATTAAATATTGTTATATAGCTGTCATAATGTTTTTGCTTCAGTTAAGAAGTGAGAAAAAGATAGCTCATTCACAGTTCTGTTCATGAAGTATCATCATAAAGGGCAGGGTTATCTTTAATACGTGATGCTACTGTCAGACTTCAAATACAGTACATTTTATGTTATTGGTGCCAGAATCAGTCTTGGAAAGATACTTTTTATTATCATTACATGACTTCACATGCTTATAATTCCTCATAAGATCTCTTAAGCTTGTTTTCAACCCTGATTGTATTGTTAAGTTTAACAACGTTTATGCCAATTAACATGAATCTCTCAGGTAACTCTCCATGTTCTGTATCTCAACAAAGCTTTCCTTTTAAATTTCAAATTTGGACACACATAGTTTATATTATCTATACATAGTATTATTAATAGGTCTAGTCTTTTCTCCAAGATAAGTCTCTTAGATCCAAAATTACTATTAGTGGAAATCTAGAAGTGGAAATTATACCAAGAGAAAAATTAAAATACAAAAATTTGAACAGGTGCCAGGAATGGAGAGTAGGATTTTTAGTAACATCACTAAATTTCAGTGCAGTATGTTTTAACTCTTCGGCAATTCTCAGCTACTCATGGAATGGCATGAATACACAAAACAAGCTGAGGTATTGCCTTACATCTAAGCAAAAAACATGGAAGCTAGAACATAGCAGAGACATGCAAGTGCCTGGGCAGGTTTCTGCTTGCTTTTGGCTGGGTTTACCAGCCTAGGCCAATGCCAGCCTGAGATCCTGCAGAGCCATTTAGGTATGTCTGCACTGTGATCCCAGAGTACCTATATCACCCAGCTTTTTTAAGTTACAGAGCTATCCAAGCTCACAATACTCGAGCACTGGCTGTACCTGCATTGTGGTAGTACAAGAAGACCTGGCTCCAAGGTCACGCAGTGAGGGGTTTGAACTTTGAGGATGTGGAAAAAAGAATCCCAGATTTTTCGTTTTGAGCCAATGCATGAAATTGCAAATGAGGCTGGAAGTTAAAATGGAACTAAGTGGGATACAAGCTAAATCGTTTGAGATTTGGATGAGAAATAGTCTTTTCATAAGTCAGGAAAGCACAGACAAACTCTTAACAAGAAAGAGCCTGGACCTGATGTCTGAGGCAACAGGAAGTGAACGGATACTAAGCAGAATACATTAGCCCAAGGCAACCATGTGAAAGCTGTGGATGTTGGGTTATGTTGGGATCGCAGCAACTAGTAATGTTGTAGCCCGGCCATCCTGTGAATATGACACAAACACACATTATAGTCTTTGTGTAGATTGTGTGATTTAGAGCCATGTGAAACTTGCACAAACCATAATGTCAAATCTCTTTTGAATTTTAAATGTATATGTTAAGAGTAAATATGCTTACTGAAGTAAATATATTTTTTTTCTCTCCCCCTGCCTCCAATGCAACTCTGTGTGTTATACAATAAGCTGAGGTGGCAGCTAAGGCTATAATCACATTTGCCTTCATTATTAACACAGTTTAGTATTTTCTATTGGAATCTTGGAATTTTTCATGAAAAATTGATGGAAAAATACAGTGTTTTCTCATATTTTGTAGCCATTTTTGTTTGGGGACTTTCAGCACATACACATGTCGAGTCAGGAACTTAAGATTTGGAAGGGGTATTTCTTTGACCATAACTGGGTTTTCCAAGCCTTTCAAATATTTAGCCTGGGCATTCTCAGTAATGGTTAAGCAGTTGCTTATTAACTAAACTATTTCCATTTCAGAGGAGTACAGGACTTATGCTAACATTAATCTTCCTATCCCTTGAGTTAACCTTTGTCAGGTACTCCAACCAAGAAAAAGGAAAAGAAGTACTTCAGGATGCTTCCCACTGATCAGCTGAAGAAAGTAGAAGCTGCTTTCTGAGAAAGCAAAAGAAAAATTGGGTCAAGAACAGAGGGGAGGGAACAGGCAGTCGCACTTTTGTCAATACTGAGGATACAAGCTCCAGATTTTCTATATGTGATATTTTTTCATGCCTAGTGGAAACTTATTTACAACTTGCTAATGCATTGCAGTTATAGAATAAGTAGAAAATCATGTAAGTAGTGGCATTATTGCAATAAAAAAAATACACATAATGATCACCTGGGAACAAGATAGCATGGTCTTGGGTCTTTTTAGTTATAAGGTCATTGGGTATATCATTTTGTGGTACATACTTATACTTTAAACTAGGAGAAATCAAGTGCAACTTAGAGTTGCACTGATTAATACAGAAGAGCTTCAAGGAATCATGATTTATTCAAATGGGAGTAAGTCAGCTTTCTTTGTATTTGTCAAAGTTTCTGGACTGAAAAGCGGGTATCAATCTGTATTTCACTGAATGTGTGCTACTGATTTCTTTTTATGATTTCTTTCATATGACCAATGGCATTTCAAATTGTATGTAGCTATTATGTTAGAAAGTCAATTAGCATGATTCTTGTAATGAGCACAATGCTTCCAGACTACAGAGGGGTGATAGGAGATATATTCTGTAAAATAACAAACACTATTATTTAATATGGTTGTGTATACTGAAGGTGTCGTCACTTCTTTGGTGGTTTGATTACCAGCTTTATTGTGTTCATATTTCAGCAAATGCAAATACAATGACACAAATCATCAGGAGAAGGGAAAAAGTGACACTACCATGCTATGTGCAGCTTTTAGGTAGAGCCCATTGATTCTGAGGATACAAAATATTACACTGGTTGTGTGTAATCATGTGGAGCAAAAAGGGTACTGAGCAATTTGAGGAAGCAAAGGGAATCTGCTTTTGACCTGGATTCTGAAATATCATGAAAAATCAGTGTTAGCAAAGTTGGCATTAACCAGCTATGTTGCTGTCAGGCTGCTTATCTTGTGTTCCAGTTTTTCCCCTCTTCTGTGCATCCCTTACCCCTGGGGAAGGTTCCCAAACCAATTTCCCCTTTCATCACAGCTCTCCTTGGAGCCCTCTTTGGGGGAAGAGAAAGTCCGAGACTAGGAAGCATACTTATATTTGTGCAAGTGTACGCACATTCTTTTCCATCTAATTCAATCCTTTGTTGAGGAATATACTGTTTTGCACTGCAAACATAAACTTTTGGTTTAAGAGAAAGCTTTCACTGACATTGCATTGGTGCCTCCTTCATTTAGTGGTCCACATCTTAATGTGACGAAAATCAGATAACACATACCAAGGTTCTGACCAGTACTTTTTGTTAGGCTTTTGCTACAGGTTTTGGTGTGTTACCTATAAGGACACGAAATTTGCCACCTCTGTATTTCTTCCACTAAATCCTTCGTTGTGCCTCCTCTGAAACTTTTGGAGTAGCTGAGTATTTTCCATTTCTTCCTATTCTTTCAGCTTTTAGGTCTCTTTATGAAAAAAAGGAGG
The DNA here is from genome assembly GCF_047370975.1 of Nipponia nippon. Classification (NCBI taxonomy): domain Eukaryota; kingdom Metazoa; phylum Chordata; class Aves; order Pelecaniformes; family Threskiornithidae; genus Nipponia; species Nipponia nippon. The sequence goes on along the minus strand of NW_028262358.1, from coordinate 73,020,278 downwards.
TCATATTTTATGTGGTGTTTTCAGTGAAGGAAAAACAGATTATCATCATTCCCACTTGACACAACTTCTTTATTTTCTGTTCATGATGTATTCTCCATTGTCACACTTAAATTACTTTCATTGATTTATCTTGTTTACCTTGCCTTCTGTAACTGGTTGACTAAAATTCTGTCCACCATTGTACCAATTCCACTAATTGTTTATACTGTTACAGAAAATGTTTGTGAGAACAGGACTAATGAATTAGCCCATGATGCCATTACAGCTGAAACATTATATCAGTATACTGAAATATTAATAGGCTACTATGAGACAAGAATGAGAGCTGGAGCCAGTAAAAATCTCCAACACATGAAAGTTTGAATAATCATGACCGTATGGAAATCTGCTGCCTTATTCTTGTAGCAATACTGTAGTCATGGCTTCTCTCAGTTTTTAATATTTGCAATGAACTTTTTAATGAGCAGTAACAGAGCGAACTTCTAGTTCATTTGTTACTTAGAAGTACAGCTTCTGGCTAGTATTAGGTTGAAAAGAATTGATTTATATTTCAAAGAGGTACCCTAAATGTATTATTACACAAAGATGATCTAGTAACCTAATCTCATCAAAAGGATGACATTCCAAAATTTATGTTTACTATGTTGTGCAAAATCTAAAATAAAGTTAGATTTTTTTTTTTATGTTTTGAAATTCACTGGAATATTTTTATTCCAGACATGTTTTGCTGACAATATTTTTCATTATAAAATTAAAGTTCTGAAGGCTTTTCAAAGATGAATTTTTCAAGAGAGATAGTTTTGAAAGAATGTATATCTGTGTTTTTACACTTGCTAAAATGAGTTTGTAGCTAGCAAAGTTTATACCATCATTCAAATTTGTTTTGTCAGCAGTTGTTTTTTAATAGATCATTTTTGCAAATATTGTCTCTCAGACTTTCGGTGGACTTATTTAACTGCTCTTCAGGCTTGTGCAGTTTGGGGAACCAAAGAATTCACATCTTCTTTACTTTAATTAAAATGTACTTTTCCCAGACTTCAGGGATCTGAACTCATCTTTACTAAAAGTTGCCTTGCCCTCCTCTCACAACTTCCCGAAGACACTGAGTTCCCACTCAAAGGTCATGTCTACCACAGCAGTGCTAACTGCCCTTGTAGCTTAGGCTTGGACAGACACTTAGTCCTTTCTCTGAATATCTGTGGGATCTTAACGCCTGAGAGCCAGCAAGGCTCTCAACGTTGAGGAGAGGAGCTGACAGCAGCACAGGCAGTGAGATGCTCTTTCTTGCTTACTCAAGTTCTGCCATTTGGCAGAGCAGAGGCATGTATGTTTCCTAGCAGAAGGCAGGCTGCAGGATCCAAGTATGAAAATTCATTGTGTGCCTGTCAGGTACAAGAGGTGAAGGCTCACTCAGCTGAAGATTTGTCGGTGAAATTAAGAGGGTTTTAAAATAAGCAGGTTATGGTAAGACCTAACTGGATAATATTATGTTCTGTTTTCTATCATGACACTTGATTTAGGCAATTACTGTTGTATTAGATTGTTTTAGTGAAATAATGATGACTTTCATATGCCGTGTCATAGAATATTTGCACTGTCAAGATTTGCTCTCTTAAGGAGCATTTCAATGGCAAATGTGATTTGAAATAGGTCTAGGAAAATAACTAAAACTCTAGATCTAAACAGGCAGACAGCTGAGCTAATAAATGTTGTGCAAGTTTCTCCATACCTTACAGAGAGTATAGGCAGAGCTGGCAGAGCAATTAATTGGACCTCAGTACCACTTCCAAGCACTTCTTTTTCTAAGGTGAATATAAAAATACCCAGCGGGTGTAGCATAATCATTGCTGTGGTGAGATAGGCTTTTTATGTGATAAAGGAAAGGACTTCAGCATGTAAAACTCAATCATTAACACTGAAATAAGATTAGTAGCCTAGCCAGCTAGGAAGCTGGCCATCACTAACCTACAAACCATTTTGACATTTTCTCTGTTCAGTATGAACACTCTCACTGACTTCTGGGACTTTGAAAAAGCCCTTCAATCATTTGATTTATAGTTGTTTGTAGCTAGCATTAAAAACGTTTAGATTTTTTTTGGTGAGATTTTGGATCATGGAAATTCAGAAAACTGAAAAAAAATTACATCGGAAAGACTTCTCCAGATGTTAATCACTGCCTACATGATATGGCATCATCAGAGTTCAATGAAGTTTCGGAAGATAAATAAAACCAAGGACTTTGGATATCAAATATTCTGTCTAAAGCTCATTGCAGTGATAAACTGTTGCATTCACTCACTTTTCACTGCAAGCAAACTCAGATTTAAGGCTAACTGATAGGATTCAAATGCCTTTTTCTGGCTCTGTGCACAAAACTCAGTTTATGTTTAATTATATTACTCACCTGAGGCTTGTTATGGATGTATTTAAATGTTTGCAGAGGGGAAGAAAAACATAACTGTGTTAACAACTAATCAGTGGTCTTAGGCTTCTAAAGAGGTTTAATTTTTCCTATATGTATTGAAATTATGCCAAGACTGAGGTTGTTTACTCTGATTTTAGACAAGATCCTTCCTTTAACTAACAAAGTTCCAAAAATATTTTTTTATTTCGCCCCCCCTCCCCCCACTGAATCCAATAATGTATTGTCAAATGCAACCTTCATAAGTTTATCAAGTCACGTAGGAATTTCCCACCTCTCCTATGCTACTGGAAGCATGGCCTTAAGGTTTCAATCATCTGATGATTAGAAATATTTTTATATGGGTCTACTTACAGCTCACAGCTTGTTCCTGTGAACATTGCTTTTTAGCAGAAGTTCTTTTCTTGGGTATTTACCTTTTAATGTTTTTAAGGTGAATAACCTTATCCTGTCAGTTTGTATTTTTCCGAGCTAACCAAGCTGAGCTAGTCTTGCAGGCTCCATACTATGGTTCCTTTTATCTCACTCAACTTACTCTTTTATTGCACTCAGTTGCAACTGAAAGATATCTTTTCAAGCACACTTAACCAGAATTTTGCACAGTGTTCTATGCAAAATCTCTGGATTTCTTGTTGTCTTTTTTTCATCACTGTGTCATTGGTGGCTTGTGGACTTCTGAAAAATAGCTTGCTTACACCACTTTCTGTCATTCCAGTCCTGACTGTTATCTTGTTCTTCCTGTCTCTTATTCTGAATTGACCGAGTTCTGACACTACTTCTTAGCAGTGTGTCAACAACAATTTTTCTGGGCCAACCTCATTTATGAAACCACCAAACAAAGTCAGTTTCAGAGTGATATCATCAGTGATACTATTCCAACCTACTTCCAACATCTGTTTAACTCCCTTCCAAACACCTAAATTTTAAGTCTTATTCTAATCATTGGTTTGGTTTTGTTTGTTTGGTTTTTTTTTAATTTCCTAGCTAGACGTGGTCTGAGCTCTCTGTATACCTGTCATTTTCCTCCTCCCTTTCTTTTTCCAGCAAGATTAATGGACACTCCTGGCTGCTGTGCCACACTGCAGCTGTTCCATTTCCTCTGCCTCCTTTGAGCACAGCACGGTCCATGCTCTGTGTCCCAGCACGGGTACATGACCCAGTGCCAGGGAGCTAGCACAAACTAACCTGTTATCTTTAGGGCTGCATGAACTTCTACTGTATCAAATGCTTTAATGTAGCCCTGATTCACAAAAGACCTTTACTGGTATAAATAGGTGAGTTACTTATAGCATTAGAAAGTGAGAACAAATTCTGCATAAAAGCTTGCACTTGTAAGAAGCTATACAACTCTGGAATAAACTCATAGCTCATAGATACAGCAGATGAGTATCCAAGCTTTTGGATTTTATATTATGGGGACGACTTGTGTTTCATTTTCTCTGCCATCTCCAAGTCTGATCTATATACAACACACAGCAAAACAGATCTCACTCAATTTGTCTACTGTCTAGACTGAAGCCAGTGTTGAAAAGTCCAGGAAGTTAATATATATATATATATCGGGAGTAAATTAAATACCTTGATTCTGTGAAGGACTGAACAAGATCTAATAACATCAAAGAAAGTTGTGCTTTGCTGGGTTTGGAAATTGAATCTCAGTCAGAGAAAATTAAGTTAAAGGATCAATAGAGATGGATTATTTTAGACAGAAAACATGGATTTATGTTGGTTCTCACGCTACTTACAAGAATGTTCATTATCTAGTTTTGGCTGGGTTTACACTCTGATGGGTAGAATTAAGGTAGTACAACACAGTACCTGTAAACATTGTGCCTCTGCCTTCCAGTGATGGCCTGGGACGACATCCTCTCATTTTGCAAAGTTAAAGAGCAGGAAAAAAAAAGGAAAATAAGACAACTCAGGGGAGGAAGTCAGAAAAATGAATATTAAATTCTTTGTCAGGCTTGTTTTCTGAATTCATTAATGGCAGGGAGTAGAAAGTGGAAAGAGGAGACAAAAGGAGGTTATGTACTTCCCAAGGAGTGGGATACAAACTCAGTAATTTGTGGGGGCTTCTCTCTAGTCCCTCCTCCATTTTGTGAAGTGAGGAAGGAAAATATATTCTTATGTTACTTGTTGTTTCCAGATGAATAACTGTTATCTCTCTGGAGGGCAGATGACTAGAGACTGCTTAAGATAATACGTCTCCTCCTAGATGTGGCAAGCAGGAGAGCCACAAGATAGGTCCTTAAGAGGGAATTCACCAACTTTACAAACGGAGTTTTTCCCATGAGTTCATTTCTTAACTTTTCAACAAAACTAGATTCAAATTGTCACGTCCATATTTGGAAAATAAAATCCCTGAACTGATGAAAATCCCAGCATCTCTTTCCTTTCCAAAGAGGTTAGAATCAAAATATGCTCCTATAATTTAATAAATATTTTGAAAACATTTTGGCTAAACTGGAAATAAAGATTTTGATTTAGCTCTGTTTAAGAATAGTGTAAATGGAACAATGAAAATATTGGAACTTGATTTGATATTTGACATTTATCTGATTTGTCTATGAGGTAATTGTTAATATAACCAAGCACATCTTCCCCTGTAACTTTGTTATGTTTCTCTTTGATAATTAGAAAAAAATATTTTGCCTTTATGGATGGTATTTTACAGCTACATACGGTAATTTTTGTGCAGTACTTTCATCATTTGAGTGTCCATTAGCTAACACAACAGGTGCTATAGAGCAACATCTTAAGTCACTCACTGAATCCATCATGGCTTTATACAGTAATTATAATTACTTTGCACTGGTGAGGCTGCACCTCCAGTACTGTGTTCAGTTTTGGGCCCCTCACTACAAGAAGGACATCGAGGTACTAGAGCACGTCCAAAAAAGGGCAACAAAGTTGGTGAAGGGTCTAGAGCACAAGTCTTATAAGGACGGCTGAGGGAACTGGGGTTGCTTAGCCTGGAGAAAAGGAAGCTCAGGGGAGACTATCGCTCTCTGTAACTACCTGAAAGGAGGTTATAGTGAGGTGGGGGTCGGTCTCTTCTCCCAAGTAACAAGCCATAGGACAAGAAGAAATGTCCTCCAGTTGTGCCAGGGGAGGTTTAGATTGGATATTAGGAAAAATTTCTTCACCAAAAGGGTAGTCAGGCACTGGAACAGGCTGCCCAGGGACGTGGTTGAATCCCCATCCCTGGAGGTATTTAAAAGATGTGTGGATGTGGTGCTTAGGGACATGGTTTAGTGGTGGACTTGGCAATGCTAGGCTAATGATTGAACTTGATGATCTTAAAGGTCTTTTCTAACCTAAATGATCCTGTGATTCTATGATTCTATAATTTCCTTTCCAGAAAGAGATATCCCAGAACAATATGGATTACTGGCTAACCATGTTGCAGAGATAGCACTGTGCAGTTCCCCTCATACCATCTTTTATCTGTATCAGGATAGAATAAAATTTTCTTTGTGAGACAAAGGGACTGAAAATGCTGCATGAAGATGTTAGCAAAAAAAGTCATCCCTAAAACGTGAATAAAATGCAGCCTAAGTTCTGAGAGTCCATAGTTTATATTTTTAAAAATGTGTTATATGTGTATTCATGGGCACACAAATGAGAGAGACTGAAAATATATGCAAAATCACACTCTATTGAATATTTGTGCAAGTACTGAAATGCCACCTGTTTGCACAATGTAAAGGTTTTCTTTCTGCATGTCACTTTTCACATTTTCACACTCTTTCCACACTGTACATCAGATCCAGAGCATTATCCGAAGGGCATGGGCTTTCTTAAAGTTTTCTTGTTTTGTCACCCAAGCAGATAACTGAGCTGAAAGCAAAGGTCCAGCTTTGCAGAAGCACTTTGGATGTTGGCTACCCAATGAGATTTAAGGATCTGAATCCATAAGGTACTTCTTTAACTTCCCTGGCAAGATGTATCAACTCTCCCTTCAGCTTCTCTACCTGTATTTTCTGATGTCTCAGCAGAAGTAAAGGGAATCTTTCAAGATTTTTGGTTTTCCTTAGGGATCACCTAAGGAACACTGCTTAGACTAGCACTAATAAAAGCCTATCTATATGGAAAAATATGCCTTTAATGTGTGTAATTAATATTTTAAATAAAAGCTTTTGTAAAATGAGATTCTTTCACTGGGGCAAGTTCTCCTGGGTGCCAATATTAACAGGACTTTACCCAGGGCTGTTTAAAAAGAAAGGAAAATCTAAACAAAAAAAGATTGATTATCGGGTTACGCTAGTGTGATAATGTCAATAGTATGAGGCTGATGGTCACCAGTAAAGCTGCGTTGGATGAACCCTAATGTTATTTAATTGCTGCTGTATTACCAGGGAGAAACATTTTTGATGGATTCTAGTGCAAAGCATTCACAAGTCTCCCTGGACTTACTGGGATGTTGGTGTGACTAATTCTTTTCAAGAGCTCTCAGTGTACCACAGAATAATGTAGTGTCTTGATTTCAAAGCGTTTTTGAAGCTCACTGGTATTTGCTTGGAATCTGGTCTTGAATTCAGACTAGCAGGTAGGAAACAGGGTAGATTCATATTAACCAAAGAGCTATTAGATGGGATGGGTGCCACAAAAAATTCCCCACCAAGATAGTGGGAAGGACAAAGCTTTCTGTCAAAACAAAGGCAAGTGAAAGCAATGGTGCTTTCAAAGTCCTTAGAAAGCTGTGTTAAAGTAGCTTGGGCTCATCTAGGCTGGAAAGACGCAATAGTTACAGAGTTAAGCAGCTTGCAGAATTTAGAAAAATTTCTGACCTGGCACGCAAAGAAGTGTCTTCTTGTTAGCAATTGAGATTAAAGACATAAGAATAGGTTATAATTTAAATTGCAATGATCCTTGAGTTTTCCTTCCCCAAAAAGGGGAAAATGCACTTTTTTTTTTCCAACTGACTATCTTTCCTTGCTTGCCTCCACTCTTTTCATTTCTGTTAGCCACTTATATTGCCATACACAATAGACACAGGCTTGCTGTGTTCAAATAACCACTTGCCTTAAATGCTAGCTGGGTTTTCAGTGCCTAATTGTGGGACCACAGAGTGCAGAGTTTAGGGATTTGTCCACTTTCCTGATATACTAGAGACAAGAGCACTCACAAAACACTTTCAAAATGATTAAATCCACTTACCCTCTTTGACTGAAACCGGTACTTGCTGTCACAGTAGCTGCAGTAATCTTTTCTTTTTTTCTCTCCACTGCCTGCATCCTTTGGCACAGTTTAATGCAAAAGGGGGAATGTTAGAAAAGAAAAGAAAAAAATAAAGAAAATCATTCCCTCTGCTGTAGAGGAAAGGCTCTTGGAATTCAGAATAAGTAGTCATGGCCAACTGATGCATTAAACAGAATGTAGAGTCAGTCAGTAAAACACATCTGGTATGCCCTGCAAAGTACTACAAAAGCACTCTGTGTTCTTAACCTCTGGGCATTTAAATGTAATATTCAGAGAAAAAAATGGCTTTTTGTTGGGGAAATATCTTTTCACCTGTTTGTCTCTCAAAATCAGATTTTTGCACTTTGCCAATCAATCTTAAAATGAAGTGCTTTTTCCTCCTTTTATACAGGGAATGATTAAAAGAACGTAGCACATCTTCAGACTTTACTGTGCATAGAGTCAGGGAACATCACTGAGTACCAGGGCACTGTAGAAACCTTGGCTCCTTAGCCTCACTGTGTTTGCAGTAGTCCAGAAACACAAGAATAAACAGTCACCTGAAAAAAATAAGTAAATAAATCTTATGAAATAAATCTTCTGTTTTCACAGAACATCAACTTAAATATTTTGGCCTTTGGATAGCTTTTCTGTGCCTTCTTATAAAAGACAGTATGGTTTCCTATGTTTTCCTTCTTTTCTTTTGTAACCAAAAGGCTACATGAAACTTTTACAGAAAGCATTGAAGATTTTGAGCAGCCATTGAATTTTTGAAGGCAGAGAGGCTATTCAGCATTTCAATTGGCATACTTTAACTTTAGGGCCGGGTGGCCGTGCAGGGCATTGTTGGGAAATGTATTGATCTGCTAACATATTTCCTGGAACCATTTTTTTCCCACTAATCTGAAGCATTTTGTTACTGCTTTGGAATTTTTTCTCTGCTGACAGAGACTACCTTCCAGATCACTGATACATAAGGAAATGGTGCAAGGCAAGGATACTTGAATGTGCACTTGATAAAGTGAATGAGGATGCTTGCAAGTGGGATTCCCCGCCCCCTCCTCCCCCGCCCTGTATTGCTGTTTCTTACATCTTGTATTCATGCTTTCTCTTGTACTGTTTAATGTTATGCAGTCACAACAAGTATTTTAGCCTTTGGTCTTTGAATCTAATGTAGTTTCTTGTGGTCTAATATAGCATAGCAGCAAATTTCAGGCTGGAGTTCAACCTTTGCTCAAGTAACTCAATTCATCTGACAGGAAAGAATACTGAAAAGGAAGGTCCATCTGTAGGCAGTAGAGAGCTTAAAGGGGAGAAATGTGGATTGTGATTTAAGTTTATTTGCACAGACTAATGAGTAGTTTTGGAGGCTGAGGACACAAAGGAGATAACAAATCTTGAAGATGAGCATGCAGATTCTCATTTCCAACATTCCATCATGGTAACACACGTAGTCATGCTTTCAGTGCCGGGATTAATATTTCCTTGCTGTAAGAACTGCCAGCAACAAGGCGTAGAGCAATTTAATAGCCTGATGGATCAAACATGAGCTGAACCTCTTCCCTAGCCTGAGTGCAGAATTCTTTGGACTTCAGCATTCCGTCTTCATGACATAGCTTCCTGTAGCAGCCAGGAAGCTTGCTGTAATATAGTCATTTCTGACACCCTATCCTTACAGGAAACAAATAAGTTCTGAGAAAAAATCAGATTTGTGTGTCACGAATAGTTAAATCCTTTTTCACCTTGTTTTGTCTTTGCCCTTAGTTTCTGATTGATGCTGTATTGTCTGTAACAGTAATTATAATGTCTAAAAATCTCTGCATTTTTACAGCCAGTTTTTATCATTTGTCCTAATAAACATAGCTAACAAGTTGCCTTCATGTCACAGAGATGTGAAAATGAATTAACAGCTGTGAAACAATTGTAGTGATGATTGTTATAGGAAAATCCACAAGGAAACTTATAACGCTGTAGCTGGAGCGGGGCTCAAAAAATAGTACATGAAGCGTAAAACCTCAGTTTGACCTATGAAGTGATAATAAAAATGGAACAGTGTAGAACAGTGCCTTATAGTCATTAGGTGCAAGTATGCGTACACTGAATGAAACAGAGGGTCATGTAATTGAGAAAAAATTATCAAGAACAATATGACAAAAGAAAACACATAATATAGAGTTGTGAAGACTCTGCCTGAACTGAGAACAAAAATGCAATCTAAATTAAATAATTTCCTTAAAATTTTAGTGTATACATTTTCAATGCATTAATATCCTTTTAAACATCCTTTCTCTAGGGAATACACCTTCATAGAAAGAGAAAAAACTGTGTTTGCATAATATTGGTAATAACAGCATTTTAAGTTATGATGGTGCTGTCCATGCAAGACAAATCAACTCTTTCAGGCTTTTCTGATAAGTTCATATTCTCAAAATGGATAAATTCACACATAATCTAACTGAAAAGAACAATTAAGTATTCTGGCAAAAGTCATGACAGACAATACTGATAGAGCCCTAAGCAGAACCTCATGGCAAGAGAAGGTTTTCTGCTATGTATCTTAATGTATTGAATTGCTAATGAGAGATCATAAATTTAACTAAAACGATGGAAAGTTAATAAAAACATAATGGCTTTTGATTGTATTAACTTCCCAGGTGCTTATATGGCCCCAGAAGCCATAGAAGAGCATCGCCTCTCACTCTGTAATTAAGTACCATTGGAAGAGCTTTCTGAGTTGAGGATATAAGTCTTCTGTCCTTACTGTTTGGCAAATGGAGCACTAAGGACTGAGATGTACTGGACAAACAACATAACTGGGAATGAAAAGTCAGCTCTGCCTCACCCAAATGACCATCTTAATTTCTTCATCCTTGAGTATCAGAGATATTTAAAATTAGCAAAGAATTTCTAAACATTTTGGATTCAGTTCAGTTTCTACCTAAAATTGTGACTCACCAGGAGAGCTAAGTTTGTGCTACTATGTTAATATTTGCAAAGTAATTCTTTACCTGAAACCTTTCTGATACTTAATCTAGTACATTTAAAATGCCTAATGTCTTTTAGCACAATCCCTCTTTGTCTAAATCGATGTGTTTCATTGGTAGAAGAAAGCAAAAAGTCTGAGTCCTGCTGGTGGCATGATGGTCACAGCAGCTAGTATTTATCTTATGATATGAGAAGTATTGATGTTGCAGGTGATGCTGGTACTAAGCAATTGTAAAGAAATGGACAAATAAGCAATAAAGAATATTTCACATTGAGTTCTCCAGCAGGTTTGCAAAACATGGAAAGTTTACTTAAACAATCAAAGTTGAGTAAATCAAATAAAATTGAAAAGATTTATATTTCATTCCAATTTCCTGAAAATGGAATGGGCATATGGCATCTCATCCACTCTTCCTCTAAGATATCAGATAGAAACCCATAATTTAGGTGCCTTTTTAAAAAAAAAAAAAAAATAGGGCAGTTACTAGTAATATTTCATTTTAAATTAAAGCTCTAAAAATTACCTTTCCACTCTGTGGGCTGCACTTCTTTCCCATGGCTCATTTACCCTGCAGTGCTATTGCCATTCTTGCTGCTGTACTCCAGGCTGAGACTGTCAGTTGTGCTTTCCTTTCACTGACAAAGAAAGAAATCCCATGGTTGCCACTGTCAAGAACATTTCTCTGCCTTCATTCCACAGGGACATCAACAAGATGTCTGATTCCTCTCTGTGCGCTCCTCTGTCATAGGGGTGATCACCTAAGCTTGGGCTGCCTTTACTTCTTCCTTCCATTGACAGCCACTGCTTGACATGTTATCATCATGCATGCAGAATCCTGCTCTTCTTGTGTGCAAAGGTCTAACTGAACAATAAAAACCTTCAGTCAGTCCTTCCACCTCCCAGGCACTGGGAAAAAATAAATAACTGAGCAATAGCCAGTGTCTCAGAATCAAACTCTGAAATGATTTCTAGTTCTTGACAAGAAGGAAATATAAAGTTTAGAAAGGTAACATAGAAGAAATAGCAATACATTACGCTGCTTATTTTATTTATAGATGGCCCAGCATGTTAAAACATTAAAATGTACTATTTCCAGGACAGAGATAATGTTGTTTCAGTTTACATAGAGTTCCTACAAAACATTGTAACAAAACTGTACCAAAACTGAAAAAAATAATCTGGCAAGGTCAAATTCATCATACATAAAATGGTTCCACTCCTCCAGTTTATGCTCAAGGCATTCTTTAATTACCAGTCAGCCTGTAACAGGACCCACCATTGAACACACCTTTCAAATTTTAGTATCGGCTAATTTTCCCTCATCTTCCACCCCTCTACCTTTGCCCTTTTCTCCTCCTTTCTTCCCCCTCTGACCAGGAGTGTCTCACCAGTTCATCCTTACTGCCTAGCTGATCTCTCCTGTTCCTCTTAATTCACTGGACATTTAATATTTCCGGATATGATCAGATCTAGTTTTTGAGACATCCCAGCAAAAAAAAAAATAAAGCTTGGTTCAAAGTCAAAGACTTCACACTGAGAACACTTTGCCATCAGCCTCCTCCTGTTTGTTTATTTCCATGAAGGGGCTTTTAGCTGAAGTACCTCAGGTGACTTCAGCTGTGCAGAAGACATAAAAAAAGACAGTCTGCTTTTTGCCTAGATGAGTCCCAAACCATTTAAAAAATTATTTAAAAGGTCAAAACAAACTACTCTCTCCATGAACTGCTACTGAAGAAGTGGGCTAGGATGTTCTACTCCATCTGTAAATTTTAAGTGGTTTGAAGGTGTGCCTCATGTAGAAAGCATTGCAATAATTTCCATGTGAGGTAACAAAGGCATAGAGAAAAAGAGCATTGTCTCCTTGCCAAATATTGAAGTAAGCCCACCTGACAGCCACTGTTGCAGAAGCAGTATGACCAGGCAATCGAATGCTGCCCCCTGAGCTCAGTACCTCACAACAGTGACTGAAAAAGCACCAAGCATCGCATCAGCAGTCAAATCAACACGACTGTACAAATAATTCAGTTCTGTTACTTTTTGGCTATTTGCATCATGTAAGAATGATCTAATCCTATAATTGTCTTCATGTTAGTATTGTTACATTAATCTTGTGTTAATTTGTATTTGGACTTTTCTTCCAGCTGAATCTGTTTAATTTTCTCTTTGGTGTTTTTCAAATGCTTACCATGAAGCCTAGCTTATTCTCTCTTTTCATGCTTTACTTTATCTTGTGGGTTTTTTTCTTACTACCTTATTTCTCTTTGTTCCCCCAAATCATTCCCTTTCTTTTACCTACTCTTTTTATTTTATTTTTGTAATTCAGTTTAATCTTTCTCCCATTCCTGGTCCATGCATTTCTTCCCCTTTGCTATCCATTCAGCCCACCAAAACTATTCCCTTTTAATAGTTCAGCCCATGGTACTCATTTCCTTTTCCCATTCTAGTTCATTGATAATGAATAATGCATTCCTTTTTGCAATTTCAGATCTTACCAATTTTCATTTACTCTCAAGTAGTTGAGACTGAGCAAGAAAAGAAGATAAATTAATTGCATTCCACTGAAATCAGAATACAAGCAACTGAGCAAAAGTTGGAAGTGGAAAAGTAGCAAAATGGAATGAAATTAAATGAGAAAGTAGTAGTGGGTAAAATTGAGCACACACTTGTATGAAAGGGCTACACAAACACTTGGCAAAGTAACTGAACTGGAAACAGACTAGGGAATCAAGTCCAATGAGCTAGAAATGGAAAGGAGTAAATACGGCCCAAATTCAAGAGAGAAGAAAAAGATCTCCACAGGAGAGGGACTAAACCTGGTGAGATGAGGGACAAAAAAAATTAAAAGGTTCTAATATCTTCAGTTCCCACTGTGAGCATTGTTTCTGTTTACTACCTAGTGAGTGCTAACTGCAGCTCAGTAGAGAGAACATGCTTTATTACAAATATACTTGGTGTGTAATTAGAACTGTAGCACAGCTAATGGTAACATAAGCATCAGCCTATCTGAGGAGCAGTTGTATTGCTGCTAGAACAGGCATATGAGAATGCTTAATATTTCAGCTTAGTGAGGAAAAGACTCTTGAACATCTGATTATTCTTTGATCTTGTTCCTATCAGTTATATTGTGAAATCTGGCTTTCTTTCAAACTGCAGATAATTTGACTGTCATAAACTGGCAGTGTAGTTTTGATTACATTGTTGTAATAAAAATGTACCTAAATTGGTTTCAATGGAATTCTGACACCTGTTTGTTAAATATTGTTAAATATCTGCATTGAGCCAAAAGCCTGAGAATTATTTCAATTGAAGCTGACTCACAAATCTGGAAAAAAGTTAAACTAGCTGCTACTGTTGCAATATTGTCTCCAGTAGGCATATGGACTACATTGTTGTAAGGTGCTCTGTGTACCTGTTTTTAATATAACATGGTAGGAAACTCAAGGAAGCTGCAAAACTGACCCAGAAGTATCCTTAGTGTGTTCAATTTACAGATAGTCCACTGAAATATTCAGATTACTAACGTTTAAATACCTACAGTACTGGACCTAGCCATCAGGCCAAGAGCCAGCAATGTGTTCTTGTGGCAAAGGTGGCTAATGGTATCCTGGGCTGCATTAGGAGGAACATTGCCTGCAGACCAAGGGAGGTGATCCTTCCCCTCTACACAGCACTGGTAGTACTACACACCTGTAGTACTGAGTCCAGTTCTGGGCTCCCCAGTACAAGGAAGACATGGGCATACTGGAGAAAGTCCAGCAAAGGGCATTGAAGATGATGAAGGGACTGGAGCATCTCATGTTTGAGGAAAGACTGAGAGAGATGGAGGAGAGAAGGCTTAGAGGGATCTTATCAGTGTACATAAATATCTGAGGGGAGGGTGCAAAGAAGACAGAGCCAGGCTCTTTTCACTGGTGCCCAGTGACAGCGCTGACCGAGCACTGGCACAGGTTGCCCAGGGAAGTTGTGGAGCATCCATTGTTGGAGATATTCAAAAGCCATCTGGAATGGTCCTGGGCAGCTGTCTCTAGGTGGCCCTGCTTGAGTAGGGGGGTTGGACCAGATGACCTCCAGAGGTCCCTACCAACCTCAGCCAGTCTGGGATCAGCCCCGTTGGTTTCTGACTAAACATTGTTGAAGACCTGGGCTTAGCACTGCAGTTCAAGCAACTACTAGGCAAGACCTCAGTCTGGATGTCTCAAGTCTGAAGCAAGTGCCATAACAAAAAAACAAAAAAATTTTTTTTTTTAATTAGATGTTTTCTTCTCATGCTGAATCTGCTGAAGACCTGCTGCCTATCTTTATTTTTAGTTAATATAACTGGGATTTGTGCAGGGTAAAATAGACTAGGGCAAACAAATTCTGTTCCCTTGTTCAACTGTGCTAATGAGCATTTTGACTGCATCGGGAATATTTTACTACTTGCTGTTAAAAGAGAATTCATTTGTTTATTACAAATTCCTTGTAAAGTTACACATTTAACTTAAAACATTTTAGAAGAGATAATATAAATTCCTTTTTCCCCCTTGTTTTATATTGATACAATTTCTGAGTTAACCATCAATAAGCAGTATTTTTATACAAAACTAAGAATTTATATATGGATATATATTGATATTTTTTATGTCTATATGGATACCCTTATCTGTCAGTTCACAACCAGTCCTCCTGGCTTGTAATAATCTTGCTGCTTCTCAATTAATCATAGAGCAGCAAAGATTGGAAGAGGAGAGGAAAAAGAAAAAACCTGAAAGCAGCACTAATCATGCCTATAATGCCTTACATCTGTGAAAAAAAGTATTGAAGCTCCTCTATTAGGTGTGACACTTAGGTTCACCATACCTGTGTTACATAAAGTACTGTTTAGGCATCATGTTTTCTACAGAGACACAGTTGAATGTGTTAGAAACTTTCTGAAAGGGAGCTGAAGCTTGTCCCAGATTTGCCGAGATTTTCAAACAGAAGGGTTTGAGGTTTTGGGTAAGCTTAGGAAAGGTTCAAGCTGAAACTTGGGCTTCAGTGTATATAAAGTAAAAATCCAGGTATGTACCTGGGTCAAAACCCTATCTTGAATTGGTTGGGAGGAAGAAAGATTCCTTGTGTGTTTTGGGTTTTTTTTGCTTTGTTTTTTTCCTCAGACACAAGCTTAATCTAAAGTTTTCTCATCTATTTCTACAGTAGCTTGGAAAAAAGGGGGAGGATAAAGAATCTCAAGACCTGTCAAAATCCTCCCCCTCACTCCCACTCTTAATAAAAAAAAAAAAAAAAAAAAAAAAAAAAAAAGTTAAATTTGAGCATCTTGTCAAAATGGTAAATAAACCAGCAAAGAGTCCAGTGGCAAATTTTCATAGAGAAGTGGTATATTCCTGGATAGAGAATCTACTGGTAAGATGTTGCAAAGCAAGGACATCATAGCTTGCTGTGATTTCAAACCAGTGATGGGATTTCATAAGCTGCACTTAGAGAGAAACTCTGTTTAGGATTCTGAAGATACTAAGATGTGGAATAGTGGGTGGACAGCTGCTGTAGTGTGATGATTTTTGAGGCATGGGTTTGGGCCAATGTTAGGAACAGGACTGCCTGAATTTTGAACTTGTTTAACTACAGTCTAAAATGTTTATTCATTTCAGCTTAGCTGTACTTTTGGGAGGAGTTTGGTTACATGCCCAACAACAACTGCAGTACAGCACCATAGTGGAAGCCAAAAGAGAAAACTCATGTGGAATAAATATCGTTTAAAGGAGTCTGTAGGTGTGCTGTATAGCCACCAGAATGGTATGGAAAGCCAAATCCCTCAAAGTCTGGGCAACAGCAAAGTGTAACTTATGAAAAATAAAATAAAAATGCTCTACTGGACCTCTGAAAGGTGTTTTTGGAGTCAGAGACTTTTTCTAATGGTGCTGTGGGAGCACGGGGAGAAGTCCCTTGCACCCACCACTGGCCAGCTGCCTACTGGCCTGTGTCTGAGCAAAATCCCATCATCCTCAGCAGAGTTGCTAGGCAACAGCTGATCTTAAAATCGTGGATAGGTTTTTGAATTTTCTTCCCTCACTCTTATACAGGTGAAATACTATATTTTATTAGGGTGATATTATAGCTTTGAGATTCAGAGTTATTTTTGGCTGTGCTGTTGAAATAACCATGAAATAAGCTTCAGAAAGGTGAAAATATACTTTGATATGTAACCACTGAAGAATATATCTTCTCTTTCAAAATATTTTTTGCTGCTGTGTATTCCTAAACCAGTATCATCCATAATACACAAAAGGACTACGGTGTACCTATTTTGAAATCTGGAAGTCTTGTTCCAAGATTTAATGGTCAATAGACTCTTTTATAAATAGAATAGATTTTAAATTATTTTAGCCACTTTCCTAGTTCCTGTGATATTCATTTACTACAGCTTTGCCCCTCACAAGAACCCCTAAGGTATTCTGCTAAGGTCTCAGATGTGCAAATCTGAGTTTCTTTCAGGTGAGGAAGTGCAGTCCTCTGCCTCCAGACTTGAATTTACAGTCATGGTCCCCTTGTCCTCCCACTGGATCTTAGGATACCTAATATAAGGTTGGCAGTTGCTCTATGGCTCTCATAAGAACAATGATGGGGTTTATCTGTGATCAGCCAGCTTTCAGAAAATTTAATGCTATTTATTTAAGGGTGAAAAAAGACACCGTAGAAAATGTATCACAAAGCAATCTCTCTGCATTTATTGCACATCAACTGCACATGATACAGGCAAAAAGAAATCATTTGTTTCTCTAGTCCGTGTTGCCAGCTTTCCCTGCTCTGCCTCAGATATGGGCTGACCTTTCTGTAGTTTTTTCACCAACTTCTGTGTGATGCTTTTTAAACTGCAGCAAACTGTTTCCCTAGGCTGCAGGAAGGATAGGCTTTGCCTCCTTCACCTTCCTGCAGTAACCCAGGATATCAAAGCTACATATCACATTTGTAGCAGTGATACATTTTGGCAAAATTGTACATATAATGTGTCTAAGTATGAATCAGAGCAATAATCTTCAAAGTGTTCATATTTGCAAAACCTCACCTGTCAAAAGCATCAAAAATGGCTTTTAAAGACTAAGTGTCAAAAGCTGGGATTTTCAGCACTGAAAGGATGAATAGGTTTAACAGTTTACACCAGTTCAGCAAAATCACAACATCTCTTTGTGCAAGGTGGGCTAAAAATACTGGACAAAATATTGTCCCCATTTGATTTCCTCAGCTTGCAAGAATGGTAGCTGAATGACCCTATCTATTAGCAGAACTCAAGGGTTAGAAGCATGTTCAGGTTTAGGTTCCCCATTAATCCCCATGCAAAATGTTTCTACATTATTTGGTATGTTCCTGTCTTTCCTAAGCCCCTTAGAGCACTTCCAGAGGTGCTGACCTACCAGTGAATAAGCTAAATTTAGGCCCTAAGTGCATACGTAACTTTAATTCACAGAAAGTATTTTGGTCAAGGTTGTGAGCTAGTCATCAGCTGGGTTACAATGTGGCCCCAAAATATCACTTGCTATGACAGATGGTACAGTGGTAGCTTCCACATATAGCACTGTTTCAAACTGTGACAGAAATCTTCTCTAGCGAAACTGAAAAGTTTAACTTCACCTTTCAGAAAAAATGACATTTATATCTTGCCTGCTGCAACAGCTAATAATAGTTACTTGTCTGCTACTAGCTGACAAACCTGATTTGCAAATTGCAAGACAGCTGTTTTCACATGAGTTTCCCTAAATCAGCTGCTTACCCTAAAAACAAACTGTAACGATTTTACTACTGTGGGGCAGCAGAGGGGAAATGACATGATAGCTTTCCACTGAATGAGGCCAGAACTGAGGAAGAGTCACGCTATTTTTGTAACGCCAAGATGAAATGGAAAGCATTTTTATTTCACCTGTAACCAGGTAGCATTTTTTGCAGCTGTGGTCTGCAGTATGCACACCACAGTCAATTCTAAATACATAATCAGTTCATTCCCTTACTTGACTTATCTAAATATTAATCTTCTTTTCACATATAATGTTACAGCATTCATAATTATACTACCTTCCCACTCAATCCCTATAAAGACACTATAGACTGAGGGTGGAATTCATTACTGTCTTAGTACTATCTTAGCCTCCATTTATGCAAGTTTTCAACTGAATTTACCTATGTCAACAAGTAAATAAGGATTCTAACAGTTTCTTTTCATTTATAATGTGCTGTTCTGGATTAAAGAAGATTTCTTTTATAGTGAGGTGACCAAGGATAGTTTGTTGCAGCACAGGATTAAAGAAAAAGTTGAAGTAAAACAAAATTTCACACTTCTTCAACATATCGCATTACAGTTTACAAAAAAAAAAAACCACAACTCTCAATGGCTACCCAACTGATAGCCCAGAGATACATCACTTCATTTTTTAAGTAAAAGAAAGGTTGTGATGTTTAACTGTTATAACCCCACCACTGCCATTTTAATGACAGAATTTTTTTACATCTCAGTATATAAATAAATTAATATTATGACAGGTGTCACTATACCAAGTGTCTATAGTTAAGTGTATGTATGAGAAACTACCTCTCACCTTTACACTGCAGTCCTGCAGTGCAGCTGCTAAACAAACCAGAAGTATCCTACCTCCCCTGCCAGTTTTACACCACTTCTGAACGCTCAATGAGTTCAAGCTAACTTGCATAATTGTCATTATTCTTTCACAATAACTACATAATATGTACTGTGGTTGGCTTCTAGGAATTATTGGCTCAGGCGTGAGGCATGGCGACAGAAATATAAAGCAATTTTTCAGTAGCTGCTATGTGACTAAGTAATTGTCTCAAAACTGATTTGTTGCCTGAATCCCAACCCTCTGATTTGGATGCTTTATTTAGAGTTTAACTTACTAATTATCCACAGAAACTGCCTCAGCCTCACTCTCTGTTTGGTGAAAAAAGGGAAAAAAAGCAACCACCAGATAAATCAATCACAATTCCCAGACCCCTTAATGTTCAAGGGAGTGAATTTAAAGAAGATGATACCCTTATTTCTACGTCTTAGTAAATGAATCCTGAGAAATGGCTGTGTTCCCAGCTCACTCTTTCTCCTGCTGGGTATTTGGGAATACTAATTGCTTAGCTGATTTTTCTCTTTTCCCTCCACCTTTATTTTTTTTTTTTGTTTTGCTAGACCCCTGCAAAACAGTACTCTTCATAGCCATGTCAGAGTTGTGTTGACATTGTTCATTGTATCCCCCAAAATTTCTTGAATGTGTCTTAGGAAGGATGACATAATGTAGGTATTTGGTCTTATGGTAAGCGCTACTGAAACTTGTAAAATAAAACAGTTGTTTCAGTTTTTGAGTCTGAAACAGTTGCATCTCATCAGTATTTTCACTGCAAACTGAATCACACCAAAGGCCACAATGTGCCCACCTCTTTTCAGGACAACATCACCCATGCAACTGTGTCAGCTTGCTGAAGAGCACCTTCATTTGGCAGTCTGGAGCCTCCACAGAGTGGGTCTGCAAAGCACAGCTTCAGGGTTGATCCTCAAAGGCTGGGATGTTTGTAATGTACCAGCCTTAGCTTGGTTGGCAAGCCCTTTAGATTTCATTTCTTCTCATTGTTAGGATGTTTGCCCCAACCATTGCCTTTGCTCTTATGTCTTAGCCCTCTTTGCTGTAGCTGCTCTCTGTGACAGTTGCCTGGTAAACAGCACTGAGCTTACAGCTCCTCTCACATCCCATTGCATCTGTTTCCTTAGAACTAGAAAGAGGGAACCCAATAATTAACAATATTCTGCAAAATGACCCCTGAGATTGGGTCCTGAAAAAATACCAAAATATTTAAATATTATTTTAAGGCATATTAATAAAGATGTCCAATCAGACATATATATATATATTACACATAATATATATATTAAGTGAATACAAACTTTAAACTTTAAGTGAATATAATTAAACATTAAGTGAATATAAACAAGATGGAAAAGTAAGGAGAAAGACTTTGTGATAATTTACCAGTATCATGTCTGAAATAAATTCTGAAAATATCACCCAATTTTTACAAGATTTCTAATCCAAAACCTGAGCTAAAGTTCTGTGAGTGTAAGAGGTAAAACCTTTTTCTATCTAAAGTAAGTGAAACTGACATATAGTTCCCTCAGAATTTTAATGGGTACTGAAATACCTCAGTCTCCTTGGAATAACCATAGTCACACGTAGTCATTTCTGAAAATGTTACCGAAATTGCTTCAGCTATCATGCTTTGTGAAACATGACCTTCCTCTATAGGTCATCGAGAGTTCTTTAAGGTATTCTGGTTTTCAATATGACTTCATTGGCAGTTGCTGGATGAGTACATACCAAAAATACAATGGAGACGTTGTTTTCCTTTTCTAAACTTCTACTGAATAACAAAAAAAAAAAAAAATCCAGGACAACTTTAGGACATTTTGATTTTCTTTAGTGCTGTTATATAATCAATCTTTTCTCATGATTCCTCACTTCACATTCTCTACTCACTCCACCTCCCCCCACATTTCTACAATTCTCTTATTTCTTTATTACCCAGTGAAACAGAATGTGCTTACGTTTCCCCACGGAAGACATTGTTTGTTTTTTTTTTCCTTAGACAGCAGTAATCTATTGCTACATGATATGAACCTCATTATTTTTTCACTGTGTTAACTCAAAGTGCCTTAAGCAGAGTTTGTGTATCATGGGACTAAAATGGTTGGAGTTGGTGAAACTGTGTGTGTTTATTGTATACAAATATGTATATGTTTGTATGTTATTAATGTATTAATTTTATAGTCATTTAGGTATATGAAAGATTTCCCAAGGAATTTTGGCACTTTTCTGAGCAATGCAAAAACCACTGAAGAATGAATTTTTAAATGGATAAAAATTCAGAGTCTGAAAAGTAGTCTTAGTATCCCTTTACACAGTTTTGTGACCTCATCATTTCCCCTTTTATTTTTACCTTTTAAATCCTTATAACTTCTCTGACAGATTAGTAAGTGATGATGCAATTTTACAGAAAATCAAGAATTTTACTGCTGTAGATGCAAGATAATTATTTCTAAGTGTGTTTTGCTTTCCTAAAACATTAAAGATTATAATGAACTTCTGTTCTTAATATCATCTTTGCATACTGTATTTGAAATACACTGCAAAATATTATTAGTAGAGGGGCTGTCATTTGAATTTACGTAAAAAGAAATTAGCGTCTTTTTACATCTAGAAACGGTTTGGATAGTAGTAAAGCAGATAAATGGACAGATCTGTGCTCTTAGAAGTCACATTAAAAAAAAAATCCTAAAATATCTTGTAGCTGAGAAACACAGGTAAATAACATGCACTGCCTGCAGGTGGGAGGCGAAGGCCCAACCCCAGGTGCCATTGTTGTGGCAGGCGGGTCCTGTGTTGACCTAGAGACATCAGCTTCTGGTGGAATCGTGTTCTGTTGCAGTCAGACATTTGTGTTCCTCAGGAGTCCTCAAACCTGTATGTTACACAACACTAGCATGAGAGTTTCACTTGATCTGCTTGTGAGTTACATATAGCTAGAATCACATGCTCCACCCCAGCTTATAATAGTTAATGCAGTGCCTGTAAAGACTAGATTTATAGCTAAGAACTCAAAAGTAAAGAGAAGGCTGGAGAAACACTGATAGTTGCAAACAAGACAATTAATTGTAAAAAAGGAATTTCTTTTGTTGGCTTTTTTCTTGTACTTCTCTCTGTAAACAGATTATAGCCTTCTTGAACTTGAATAGTTATGTTGCTGTATGAATTTATCTGTAATACTTCAGCTGACCACAGGGTATTGTTATTAAATGTTCAAGATTTGGCTTATTTTTAACAGATACAGATCATACATTAATTGGATAAATGTAATTACTAAAACAGGTTTTTAGGGCCAGTATAGCTTCAGCATTGACTTTCCCTGAATATTTCCTCAAGATTCCTGTTGCCATAAACTCAGTCCTCAGAATACACCTTGAAAATGAACACAAAGCAAAGCAGTTTATTAAATTTAGGTGATGTCCATGAGCAGTATTGATCCTGTATCTGAATTAGACACTTGCTTTTCTATGAAAATATTGCTGAACTCAAACACATTGATAGTAGGAGCAGACTTTATTTTTTTTAGATGTGTCAAGTTAAACAAGACAGGTTTGAGGCAAAAGAGCAACCCTATTTTTTCTGAAGATGTGGGTTTTCCTTCAATTTCTTTATTTGTTTTGTGGTAGGCTATCCAGGCTGGATGATAGGATGATAGGATGTAGAAGTTTATAACACCTGAATGCTGTTCTAAGAGATTTGTCACCTTAAACTTTTTTCTTGTGTTTATATTGCTATTTTCCAGATGAACTGAAATACAGATGAGGCATGACTATTCCAAGGTCAAAAAGGCAAGAATAAAAAAGTTTCTGTTCCACCATTTTAAATATTATAGCCTCCCTTTCAAATATTAACATCCTCCCTCTCTTTCTCGGTTTGTTGAATTTTCAGCTTCATTTGATTTCTCAACAGTGGCGGAGACACAATGAATGGTTGTACTTAAACAGAGGAGAATTTGGAATCTCATTCATGTACACAACATTCTGGGAGTGCACAGATTTTCCTATGAGGTACGCAGAATCCCCAGAACTGCGAGGCAAAGCAGATATAAGCATTTTTTTGTCACCTGCTGAGAATGAGCCTAACTTCTTTCCTGTCTCTCATTTTCTCATAGCATGGTTAGAAAATGGCTATATCAGACCTGTGCAATTTTCTGTGTATTTGATAGCCTGTGATGCTATCTGTATTTCAGCTGGACAGTCTGGCATACTGGTAGTAGAAATTGTTACTGGCATCAACTAACATAATAATGACTGAAGATCTATTCAATGTATCTTCCATTATGCAAAAAGGTGCCACTCTTTCTCAGTTTATTTCAGAGTTTTCCAGTTCCCCAAAAGCTTGCATGAATACAAATAAGTAATGTGCTCCATCCCTTAAGGGGAAAAGTCTAGGGATTTTTTTTTTTAAATCTTTGAACTAATGAAGAGAATATTATTAAATCAAAATTTCACATTCTGTGCCCCAGACTAATATTACACTGACATCCACTTGGAATTGGCTACATACAGAAGCTAAGAAATAAAAGCTGTGAAGAAACAAGTGTTCGATTAGTTTTGCTTCTGCTATTTTCAAAATTAATCTCAAAAGAACACAAGACACACGTTGCAGTGCCATGTGCAATACGCCAAGGCTAATAAACCTCCCAAATAGGGCTTACATTTGCTATTCATTTCATGAAATAGTGGAGCATATGCTCACATTTTCTTTGAACAGAAGAGAGTTTTTTTAATATCCTTTGTTATACATGTGGTAATATTTACCAGCTATCACTGTGCAGGCAAGGCTATTCTGAGTTGATCTACGCTCTGTACAGCTCCAAAAGCTAGAATGTTACTTTCTGGCTTTTTTTTTGTTTGTTTTTTTTTTGTTAGTTTAAGTCTCATTGAGGAGTCTCTGGGGTGTTTTTGCATTTACTGTTTGATTCTTCTGCTCCAAAGTCTAACTATATTTTAGAAAAGAAAGTGTTCACACATCATACTTATTAATTCCCCTTGCCACCCCCGCCTCTCAAACACACACGGACTGCTTGGGAACTCAGTCCCAAGGCCATTTGAAATATTTGCTTCAGATCAACTTGTTTGATTAGACTTTTACTTGATTACTTTCACATGTTTAACTAATGTTTTATGAAACACTTGATGGCCTATATAAAGACTTTTAGGATAGGTTGCATTCATGTGCAAAGATCCCCTGTGACAGGGAAGGGAAGGGCTCCTTGAAATGAATAAAGCTAATTTTTCAGAACTTCCAGGCAATCCACACCCTTCCTCCCCCCTAAATAAATTTATTTGGTTCCCAGCCCCTACCTGGGAGTGGTCCTGGGGGAACTCTGGAGAGGTGCAGACAACACTGTGGGGTTTGAAATTCATTATTTACATGAGTTGAAAACTTTTCCAGATACACGTTCATGGAGGCAAACAATTATTTATTCCTGTTCTGATCATCACTGAAACTTTGTGATATTTATCACATCTATAGGCAGCAAGTTATTTGTATTTCAGGTAGTAATTATTCCTGACTGATTCTGTATATGAAAAATATATGACTGATATTGAAGATATTATAATACAGAATATATATAGTCTATTCTCCAGCTTGACCTGTCACCAAAGAACCTTGACCTCTTAAAGCAGGTAAAGGAGATATAGTAGAGGTATGTACTTGTATGCTCTTTTCTGTGTTACCAATAGATTACTATTGGATGTCAGTATCCTTCCACTTTGCTCAGAAATCTGTATTAGGGAAGCTAATAAGTTATTGCCAAATTGTTGTAGGGTTTATTGAAAATTATAATATTATAATATTAAATTATAATATTGAAATTTCAATATTAGCATTTCAACATTTAATGTAATATAATATTTTGAAAACTCTTAGTATATTTAAAAACTGTAATGGAAAATCCACTTTCAAAGATGTTTTGTTCTGTACGTAGACTTGAAAGTTTTCTTCATGAGGACTGATTGATGCAAAATGGTTCTGAAAGAATCTGCAATTATTTTGGCAAATTTTGATGCTCTGAGCTGTGTTTTTCATTGACAAACATGACAACATCTGAGAAAACAATGATGTATTATTGGAAAGGCAGTTATTCCTTCACAGCTGTACTTCCTGAATAACTGAACCAATTACAGTTATTTATCAATGTTAATTATTTTTTTCTAAGTGTATATTGGAAAATACAACATTTGGTAGAATAGGGTAACACATTTGTCCTTATGAGCTTTGGGCAGCTGTTTTTGTTTGTTTGTTTGTCTGTTTTTTCCTCTGAACTGATGAAGCAATGAGTGAATTATGTCACTCATTCCAAAAGCTAATAAACCTTTTATGCTACCCCAA
Source organism: Nipponia nippon (assembly GCF_047370975.1). Taxonomy (NCBI): domain Eukaryota; kingdom Metazoa; phylum Chordata; class Aves; order Pelecaniformes; family Threskiornithidae; genus Nipponia; species Nipponia nippon. The sequence continues at coordinate 72,994,741 of NW_028262358.1, read as the reverse complement.
TGTGTATTCTGCTTAAGCAGCATACTGAACAGAAGTGTATTTTAGAAGTGGTTTGGGGTTTCATTATAACTATTTTTCATATCCCTCCGGCTGTGTTCATTTCTCTAAGAAATACTTACAGACAGAGTAGGAGGAGAAAAATAATACATTATAAAGAATAAAACATCTGAAAATTACCAACATTATTTTTCTATTGCAGGCCCTTCTCTCAAAAAAACAAAATCTGCCACAGCTTTTTAGGTGGTATTTATGGGTAGTTAGACTATAAGTAAACGTTATTTCCTATAAAAAGTAGACTTTAATGTTCTAGTAATTTCATGTGAAGGACTGTGTTACTGGACTTTATTGGGCCACTGCTTCTGGAGCAAGTATACTCAGCTTGCACAGCAGTCTACAGTAACTTTGGAAAGACAACTGTACTTTGAAGAAACAAACAAATATTTCTTTGGGGAGTTTTTTTGTCTGTTTATTTTTGGATTTTTTTCCACTCCTTGTCTCCCTATGAAACAATATTCTTCTGGAGATGACTTGGTGGATAGAATGAAAGTGGAAATTTAGGATAACGTACGTAATGCATGAATCTGATCAACTTTACTATAGTAAACATGACTATGCTTGATGAACTGTGAGCAATTAGCATGATGGGGGGTTTTTGAACATTTTTGATTGACAGCTTTATCATAGATGTTATTTCAGAAGGGAGGGATTTGAGAATGGGAGAAGTCTGACAGGAGACAACAATGTGACATAGGCAAGAGAGAGGATTTGAAACCAATCACAAAACTCCATTTTACAGGAATCACTCCAGGGGAGTGCCTTTGCTTTAACAAGGTTGGATGCACTGAATTTGCAGGGTGGAAAAAGGAAAAAAAAGTCTGTGGACTGAGAGGATAAGAGGACAGGGTTTTGTCAATGTTTTAAAATATAAATTTGCAGAAGTAGGGGTGTTGAAGCCATAAACTATCTTGGTTTCACAGCAGTATAATTGCTAAATGCAGTCCTAATATGTGCAGCAAGGAAAAAAAAGTTGAAGCAGAGCTTTTAAAACATTTCTGTGAGCTCAGCAACAACAGTATACTCAAAGGTAATAGAATTTTAAATGGAAGGTAAATACTAATACACTTGATTGGCATGAAAGAGAGTGGCAAAGCACAGCCTCCAAGTTACTCATGTCTAAAAAAATAAGTCTAGGCCAACAATGAGACAGAAATGCCATTTTCTCAAATATTCTCAAGCATACTCAATATCAGTTCCATGTTTGAAGAAGAACATGAAGAGGCATGTTCTTGAGAGGAAGATGCCAACCAAAATCAGAATCTTCACAACACAATAGCGCAGTGCAGGATGATGTTCATCTTTGGATGGAGAAAGGAGACTCTTCAGTAGTTCACTCCAGATAGGAGAAGAAGCTAAAGAAATCATAAGTTGTGTTTTGTACACTTCGTTTAAGTTGTTAAAATCAAACTCTAAAAAGCAGCAGAATGTGAGTACAAGATGAAAGTAATGTAAGAACATGCTTACTGACATGCTACTCTGCTGCATACTATGGAGTGGCTATGAAATATTTCCAAGTATCTCTTAATGAAAATCAGGCCCATAGAAAAAGACCAAAAGCTACAGAGAGACAGTAAAAGACATGAAGGGCTAACATTGGACTTCTAAATGTGTATAGGCAACATTAGACAGATGATCCCAATTTATTTCTATTTTTAAATCTCTTTTTTCTTTAATAACTTGGTCTTCTCCTTGTTACCTCCATTACAAAGGGCAATATGTAAATTGGTGATTCAAGTAGTGCTTTTAAGTCTCTACATCTGGATATCACAGCATCCTGATCCTATATCAGGCTCATGTCTGTATATGCATCAGATTCTCTCACCTCCTTTTTATACTTTTGTTGTGAAGGAAGGAAGCCTAGACATTTGCAATGAAAGGAAGTCTCAAAACACTGTCCACATCTCTGATGTTGATGAATGGAAAGCTAAGATCCTGGGACCCACAGTGAGATACACTCAGTCACTGCTTGTTCTAGGAGCTGTCATGGTAACGTGAACACTCTCTGAGGGTATTCTCACCAGAAGCTGCCATGCTACAAATATTAGGAAGTAAATTTGTGAACAAATTCTCCAAATACACAGGAATCCTTAGGTTCTATATCACCAACCTGGTTAAGTGAATTCTGGGTTTCCCAAGCTCCAGTTATCCTTATTGAAACAATTAAAATGAGCTGGAGGCGAAAGTAAGGGGGAAGCACACTTAGTTCTTACAGAGTCCACCAGATTGCATGGCTCTTCTCTGCTTCCACCCTTGTCCAAACCCCAGTGCAAGTCAGCTAGCTGTCAAGCTCAGTGCGTACATTAATCCGTTCAGTTCTTTGTGAATCAGTTCAACTCTACTGCAGCACAATGAAGTGCAACACAGTTGTCAGCTGCTGTATGACTGCAACACTACTTTGTGATTGGAATACTAAAACATGTCTGCTACCTTTTGGAGGATGTCTTCATGTTTGACAAACAGCTTAAGATAAGATTGCACATGAAAGGTAAATATCTTCCAGGATATTTACATTTAAAACACTTCCAAATATTTATACTACTGCCAGTTTTGGTAACTGTTAACATTTTAAGTTCTTCTAATTGATCTCTATAAATACTTTATCAAATTTTTAAACAGCTCAGAGATGACTTTAAGTGTTAGGATTACAGTAGCTGTAACAGCAAGAGAAGTGCTTGCTTATGTTGGATATTTTATTAAACCATAGATTACTGCATTTTCTAACAATGAGATAACCCCTTCACAAACTGTCTTTAAAAAAAAAGAAGTCAATTATTTGATCAGTGTTTAACTTTTTTTTTCCCTCAGTTCACTCTCTGTTGGCTACACACTTTGTTCATAGTCAAGTGCTTCATTCAAGGACAGGATAGTGAACTATTCAACAATTCTTATTCCATTATTTGTTCATTAAGTGTTAATTTGGGAGATGCAATGTGAAGGAGTATAGCTTTCAGCCTTTAACAGTTTCCTCTAAGATACTTTATCTGAGTTTTTTGTTATTTATTTCAACGTATTCAGTGTAAAGCTATTTTCATGTTAAATCCCTTAGGGGGGGATTTTTCAAGGTACAAAAGTTCAAATCTCTCTCCTGAATGCACATGAAATTTACTGTCCTGAAGACTCTCTGGTGCACCTCTTAAGGAGTGTTCCCATAATGTCTCTCTCCCCCATGAAGTGAACAACCCTTTCATCAGACAGGTGCCAGGCACACCTCTATCTGTCATTTCTGTAGTCAGCAGAAATGCGAGGAAACCCTTGCTCCTACGAGAAAAGTGTCTTGTGACCGGTGCTCCTGCCAGGTTGTGAAGGCAGGATCAAGACCCTATTCCAAGGTCCTGGGGGCACCCTCAGGCCTCTCCCTCCCGCCCACAGCCCAGGACCCCATGTCAGCTCCCTGGGACTACCAGCCTCTGCCCCAGTGCCACTGCAGCAGGGCCGGTCCCCAGCTCCCCACAGCTTTGCCTTCCTGTGCCCATCCATGGGTCCGTGTTGCAGCCTCAGCCCATCCCCATCCCCAGGGAGGTGTTGGATGCTCGGGGCTGGGCCTGCCCTGCTCCTGGCTGGGGGTGGGACAGGCCCTGGCTGCCAGGCCCTGTCCTAGAGGGACTCCCACTTCTCCTGGCCCAGGGGAGCCCCTGGCCCTGCTGTGCCCTGACAACTGCTGCTTTCTCCCTTTCTGTGTTTGGAATGCAATTATACTTCTTTGCTTGTTCGCTTTACCATATTTAAACAGAAAATACCACAGCAATAAGCAGAGCAGGCAGTACACTGCTACCTCCCAGCACTGTCACCTTCACCTGTGTTTGGTGAACCTTTATAATTTTTACCTGCATGTCTTGTTGTTGGATGCTTGCTCTGTTTCCTTTAACACATTCTCCCTTAGAAGTGCAAAGTGCCTCTGTACCTCTCCGCGCCAGCTAGGAGTCTTGCCGTGCTTACATTTTCTATAGCTGCTCAGGGAGTTTGTTTTCCCCACCGCAGAAGAGCACTGTGCTAATCACTGCTTTGCACTACATCCACCAGACAGCTGATGAAGAAATAGTAATGTGGATATTTATTACCTAGGGATTCGTCCAGAAGGATCACAAAAGTTCCCTGCAAATTATAGGCCGTGTGCTGCTGGGCTTTCCCATAACCCCTGAAGTTTAATGGCTGCTCTGTACAAAGCTGTGAAAAAGCTTTTTATTTATCTATACATTTAGTCTACACTTAGCCGTGATTCTCCGAACAACTGTAAATAGATTGGGATTGTATTCCTTGCTAAATGAGAAAATCTGTACCTATTTCAAGAAATTTATTAATAAGTTATTGTGTGCAGAGTCCATTGGGGAAAAACAAGGCTGCTGCTCGCAGTCAAGGTGTTTAATGTGGAGTAGAGTTAGAAAGAGTTATTCTCACCCTTAAATCCAAAATACATGGTTTCTTCAAAGCATTAATTAAAAGCAGCTGAAGGAACAGATAAAGACACAAAGCCCCATCGGAAGAGAGTTTTATACTAACTGAACATGAACAGTCTATTTTCTTTTCTCCTTAAACAGGCACTTATATCTGAACAATCAGATCAAAAGCCAACTGACTGAGTGCCAGTTCAACAGCTTTAGAGGCTTTTGCCATCTGCAGATGAGAGGCTGTCAGGTTTTTTAATCACAGCGCATAGGCTGGGAAGGCAATACATCCCCTAACGGCAGCTAGAGTGGAATGACTTGTGGCTTCCTCCTACTACAGCAAAGTGGAATTATGACTCTGAACAACAGGCCATAAAGTATTTTATTATGTGGTCATGAGTGTCACTTTCTATGAGGAACAGAGTGGTAATTTAGTGCGTTAAATTATCACTTTGTGAAATCACATGTAACAATGAGCTCTGAACTAACTTTCATTGAAATGATCTCAAACTATACGGTGCTTTAATGCAGGCCTGTTTGTGTATGTGCACACACTTGTAAAATATTAATGTTTAAACTCCATTCACATCTGGACAGCAAGGAAACCTTGGTCCTGTCGATGCTCATGGTGCCAGAATTCCACATGCTTCCTGGCAAATAAGGAAAAAAGAAAAAAAGAGGAAATCCCAGTATCTACTTAAGGTAGTAAGAAATTAATAAAATCTAAGAATACGAGAGAATATCCCTTTACTGAAACACCTAGAATTTCAGTTATAAAAGTGTAAGTTACCTAAAGTAAATCCCAATGGACTCTTACATACAGCAAAATGTATCTTAACAGTTAGTATATTTGGGTTCTGAGGACAAGATTAAAAAAAAAAAAAACAACTAAAAAAAATCTTTGGCTTTTCATCTGGTGACAAATGTAACTAATTTTAGGATCTTTTTTTCCTTTGGGGCTTTTTTTATTAAAACTACCCCTCTCTTCTTGAAAACACGTAGCAAGATTTTTCAATGAATCATTGGTTTTATGCAATATTTTTAGTCCTTTGTGATGGTTCTGTGCTAGTTCTCTAGTTCATCGACCAGATATGGATACATTACCAGAGATTAGAGTTGAGTAAGAATGTGGATAATGAAAAAAATATTTCATCAGGCTTTCAGACTTTTCACAAAATCAAAATAATTTATCAGGCTTTTTCAGCCAGATGCAGTGAAAATGCATTGTCTGTCTACTTCTGCTGCATTTGATATATACAAAACTCTTATCCCCCAGTGGAAGAATTTAGGTTGCATATGTGTGTCCCAAGTCTCTTTGTAATGTGAGCTGAAGATTTAGATAATAAAGCTTTGCTAACTCCTCTCCAGTTCCTTCTCAGTTCTCTCAGCTAACAGCTGTAGCAACCCACAGACTGGTTTGTTTTCAGCACTGCAAGGACCATCTTTCATTCTACTGTGATAAACAAGCAAACAAACAAATAAATGGAGTATGATAAATTTAAATTCTGGGGGAGGCAGGGTTGCCTTTACCTGTTTGAAGCCTGAAATATTTGACCCCAGGAGTGAAATGTAAATGCCTCTTGGTTTCAGGCTTTGTTCCTGAGAAGTCATTATGCTTACTAAGAAATCTTGGCTCATTGCCAATATGGAGTAGTGCAGCAAAGGGCATAGCAGATCATGCTCAAAAGGTCCCTGAAGTAGTATTTTCTTGAGCAGCATCCCTATCTACTTTTTGAGATATAGAAAAATAAAGGTTTCCACTAGCATCTCCGGCTCTGGTTGAGACCTTAGAGATTGAACATCTGTGACACTATACACTTCCTACACAAGTGGCAGAGGGAATCGTTTCTCTCCATAGAACATTCCCATAAAATCATAAATGCTGTAGGAGCTTTAAATCAGTTAGTAGTGAGATCCAAGAAAGGTGTCTCACAGCAGTAAATGAGATCATTTTCCTCATGAGTTAATGAATATGAACTGGCAGCTCAATGGGCTGCTGACTGACTAAGAAAGAAAAAGGTGTCCTTAGCTGCTACCTCCTTGTCAGATGGTGGAGCCATCCAGGTTGGTCTTAGTGTTGCTTTTACTCATCTCAGTGGCACTAGGGACCTTTGTGTTTCCTACAGCAGAAGCATGTCTCTGAGTTCCCACTGTGCTTTAGTACCATCTTTTCTAGCTACAACTTTTCTTTCAGTGTTCTCAACTGTCTGCTTATTAGCAATGACCATTTCTCTGAGCACTGAATTATAGTAGATACTAATGAGTGCAATCTCTCTCTATTTCATTCCACACCACAAGTTTCAAGAATTGCCAACTGATGAAATTGGATTATTCTTGTTAAACCGTCTGTCACTTCTTTCTCCTCAGCCCTGTTCCCCTAGTATAGACCTGCAAGCCAAGAACGGACATCAGGAGGAGATCCTTAATTCCAGTTTAGACACAGCCACAGTTATAAGGCTGAAAAGGAATCGCTAGGTTGCCACATACTGTCAACAGTGTCAATGTCCCCAGCCAAAAACATTCCATGTTCAGTCTTTTTTTTCATCTAAACTTTTCTGAACAAATTTGTCAACTTTGCGCCTCTCTGTAGAATTTTATTGACCATGTGCACTCTGAGAATATATTTCAGAAAATAGACTTCCAGACTTTTCCAAAGGGTTTCCAGAAGACAAACCATGCTATATGGAGTTTGTGAATATGAATGCTCATCAAGCATTACTTCCAAATACAGTTATATTAGTTGGGATGTCAGATCTTGTTAGCAAGCTCCATTCGGCCTCATTTGTGATACAATTTCATAATCCCTTAATTTTTCAATATTCTTTGAAAGGCCATGTAGAAGCTGCAGTCAGCTTAAAGTAGGTTGTTCCTTGTGTTGGCATTTGTTCTTCAAGGCACATTCAGAGTTGCAGGCTTTTTAAAAATATATTCTCATAGAACCTGGTAGAATATAGGAAAAATATTTTTTTGCTATTCTATCCATTCAATGACTGTACTGAGAACTGGAGACTCTTGAAAAAGAGGAAAAATGAAAGAGAGGATGCATTTATTTTCATGCCCTAATTTAAAATATTTAAGTCTGCCTAATTGTAATTCTTGGACAGAGACAGCAGTATTGAGAAATGAGCCATGATTTACTCTTGAGTTACACTTCCTTCTATTGGGTATTTAGGTACATGGATAAGATACCACCACCACCCTGAGCCTTTTCACTCTGAGGCTAAATATTTTGGGTTCTCAAAATCTCTCTCCTCCTATGTCAGATGTCCCAGTCCCTTGTCACGTTCATGGCCCTTCACTGGACTTACTCGATTATGTCCATTTCTCACTTGAACTGAGGATTCCAGAACTGGACCCAACAGTCCAGATGTGTTTCACTAGTACTGAGGCAAGGATCAGCTCCCTCAGCCTGCTGGCAGCACTTCTCCTAAGGCAGCCCAGGACGCGGTTGTGTTGAAATATTGTCACTCTGGACCTGTTTAAAAGCACAATATATTTTAAGACACAATATTGAAAAAGATATATTTCAAGGTACTCATATTTGCCCTTCATATATGCTGTTAGGATAGGTGTATAGGCATTTGTCCTATCTGAATGATATCTAATTTCTTAGGAAGTTTTCTTCACAGCCTTTGGCAATAATTCAGACTTTAGGAGATAAAGACATGAATGAGAACTCTGGCATTATTATAGTACAAATGGCATTTCTAAGTTATGGTCTGGATGTGATTTTCTAAGAGTTCTTTGCAAGGTTATAGACCATGTAAAAAAGTCTCATCCTTTCTCCTGCAAAAATAAGATATTAAACACAGAATATGATTTCTAACTAATAATCCATTTGTATTTGGATTTAAATCTCTATGTCTGATTTAGAAGCTCAAAATATATGTTTCAATATAAGTATTTCCAAGTTGTTCAAACTTTAAATTACATTAGAATTTTGAGATCTTATATTATCCTTTATTATATCAAAATAACACATCATAGTATTTCATTGCTGGAAAATAAATTCCTGACCACGTCAGTTACAAACTTTCTAATAACGTATTAATAAAACTAAACAGTAGAAGAAAATCAAGTAATTAACTACAGATTTGAAATACCAATGATCACTTCAAAATCTGTTATTGAAGAGCTGATGTTTTAATGTATTAACTCTTTTTTTTTCTTGTTCTTGCCATCAATAGATACGCAGGTGGTCATTATCTGTTGGTAAGCATCATTTTGAAGAGGTTTATAGTTTGCACTTAATTTTCTGATTACATCTGACTTTTCACAGAGACTATATAAAAATAGCTAGGAAAAAACAAACTTTGGAATACACAAAGGAGAAATGATAGCTTCCACAGAATAGGAAAAGTTAAATGATGATGAACGAACATGTGTCTGCCTTTAACTGCTTTAAATGAGCTGGATGTTGAGAAATAAAAAGGAAATTGTGAATGAAATTAGGCCAAAAATGAACAGTCCAAAGATGCTAACAGAAAAATAAAATGGTGCAGGCCTGTCTAACACAAGTGACTGGAAATCATTTCTGTTCCTGAGTGTATCATCAAATTCCTCTGTAATCATAACCTTTCTGCACAGCAGCTTCTCCATCTGCAAAAAGGTGGTATATCCTTTGAACATTTACTGTGTGCTTTGAGATATGTTGATGCTACATAAATGTGAAATATTAGTATAGCTAGCACTGCAGTAGTAGCTAAGATTTTTCAAATCACATCATAAGTGTCACAAGCATAGGGATGACTGTGCCACCTATGCCCAGTATTGCTTTGCTCGTCATGCAGTTTACTGAACTGTTCAGTCCAAGGGAAATACTCAGATATCAGACTACAGCACTAATTGAATTTCCCCACCAAAAGCTGTCAAATCTTTATTACAAAAAATAATCCAGTAATTTATATTGCAATGCATTGAATAAAATAACTTCTCAGATCCCTTCAACATATAGTAATTACTCTTAGCAATTATAGTAATAACTCAAAGTTACTTTGAATAGTTATTTCATTCCCTTTAGAGTTCATTTATATATATTGTCATACATAAATATTATACAAATATTATTTTAATGTGTTTATTCATATATATCTGTTGTATACATAGACACACAGATATATATAAAGTCCTGAAAATAGAATTTCTGCTTCTCTCTTTGCAAACAGTCCTAACGATGAGGTAGACATAAAAGTATTGGGGATAGCTTTTCTTGGCAGTGACACTAATTTTATCATGTCATTGTAGATACTTGTAAAAAAACCCCACAAAACAACAAGAAACACCTATATACTGAATCAACTTCTCATATGCCAAACTTAGAAAAAATAATAAGTTCAAAAGAATAGGTGATGGGAGAATTACATCGATATCAAAAAGCTCTTCTGTTTCTTTTTTCTTTTCCTTTTCCCTTCTCAGTGTCTATTTGTTTCTCTGACTTATTCTTTTCCCCCACAGATCTCTCTGCATATTATTCTCTTTCTCTAAGTCTTCTATATCTCTATTTCACCTTTGTCTTTTGAATGTAAGGACAGCTGTTTTCTTTTTATTCCTATTTTTATTAGAACTCTGTATTCTCTATGGCTCTCTAATTTCTCCCCCTCCCCTAGCAAAATTCAGCTTACTTGCCAAGATACCAGTGTAGGTACTCCAGCATTAGTGTTAACATGAAATATTTGGTTTAGTATCTATAATTCAGACTGGTTCTGTCCATGTCTAGTTTTAACCAATTAAACTTATACGGTAGCTGTCATAGGAAGTTGATTAGGAAGGAAAAAGCATCAGCCAGCTATTGTCTCCTGACTTTGGAGTTACTGAGTGCATCACTTCTTATCCTTTGAAGCTAGTCAGGATTGTTCTTGAGGGCTCAAATTATTACCATTATGTTAGACCGCTACCAATCAATCATTAAGGTAAAGTCTGTACTTTAAAAGACAGTTTGGTGGAGCATTTAACTTACACATGACCTATTCTGTAGATGCTGCAGGCAGGAATGGCTACTAGATAGATCAGAAAAAAAAAAAAAAAAACAAAAACAAATAGTAAAATGGGAACACCCTTTAATTAATATTAGAAGCTAGTACTAGAATAAATCTTGTTTTCTTCTTTTTTTTTTTTTTTTTTTGCATAGTCATTGGCTAGAAGGCTTAGTGATATTAAATAATATTTAATTGGTTTTGGGTGAGATTGGTGTGTATCCTCATCCTGAAACATAGTCTCGGATAGCAAAAAGAGAACCATTTGTTTTATGGAGGATCCAAAAAAACACCCAATAAGTAGTTCCTAATCAATTCACATTGTTTCCTGGCTATATGTATGCACAGAGGTTGCTCCTTCTAGCATGTATATCTACTCAGTTTCCAGGAATAGGTAGGATACTAGTACTTAATAAACAAAAAAAACCCAAAGAAACAAACAAACAAAACCCTAAGAAGACTGATGGCCTGATGGTCATAAAATAACTTAATAAAATCTAGCCCAGAGTCACAGTATGCCTCTTATTAGAAAAAGGCAGAAATACCAATCTTTGGGCTTTTCCTGAGGATAGCTAAGGTGCCTGTGTAGCATGTATAGGCATTTTGGCAGTGGCCAAATATTGTGGCAATGTCACAGTTTTTCACAGAGATCACCCTTTGGAAAATGACCAACCACAATAACTCATGCTGGGCAAGTTCCTGCATCATCAGCTCAAGCACATCCTTGCTTGCAGTCCTAGTAAAGAGCTCTGTGCAGCCAGTTTGGTTTGTCCTCTTTCTGCCAGAGATTCCCCTCCCAAATCTGACTTTTTGGGTTTTATGACTCTAGCCCTGTGGCTGAAGAGCAGCATCACATGGCTGTTATCCCAGTCCCTTCTAGAACTGTGTTTCATTAGAAGAGCTAATAAGAGAAATTGTGCAATGTTGGTATTCAGCATTGCCCCATTTGAAAAGAATATAAATCACATGGGACAGAGAAGCACATTGCCTATGTCAAACAAGTCAACTGTATTGTTTCACTTACAGAGGAGAAAAACTGAATTTGAATACTATTGCATCTCAGTGAAGCTGGGTAGTAATGAAGGTTAGGTCCACAAAAGACTCCTTCTGTTGTTAGGAATGAAAGGGGAAGGAGAAACAGTGCAAGCAGGAGTTGCAATGCTGTGCTCACAAACTTGACAGTAGGCACATGGAAGAAAAGAAAGAATTTCAAGAATCCTGAAAAAAAAATGAAAAAGAAAGAAAGAAACAAACAAACAAACAAGCAAACAAACCCCAAACTACAAGAACCTGAGCACTGTCTACAGCACAGCGATAACTAGTTGAAAGCACACAGCTACTGAACTCTGGTGACTATTAATTCTGCCAAGAAACAGGGAGCAACCAATATAAGTAAATTAAATTGAAGCAAATGGATGCGCACTACAAATGGGGCAATTTGTCCAAAAGTCTTTTGAAAAACGTTAATGAAGATTTTCTGCAGAGTAAGCCAGTATAATTGTGCTGCACTGTATATTGATTATACAAGAGAAGAAATCTAAGTTAAGACTTCATGCTGATAATACCTTGTCAAGAAGGGCTAGATGTTGTTTCTTGGATTATTTAAATTGGAAATTGAAATACTGCTGCCATTTTTCATGCTTTTTTTCATATTTTTCATTATAAATTTGGGACAATAGTTAGATATCATCTGTAAACATCATCTATGTTGCTGGTTGATTTTACAAACAAAATTATATATCATTGTCAAGATATAGCCTTCGTAGCTGGAGAGATAAAAACTTAAGCCATGTGAAATCATCAGAACTCCAATGGTAAATGAAAATTATACTCCACTTTCTAAAAACATCTATTCAAAACAAGTGAAAAAAATCAGTATTTGGGGTGATAAAGTTCTAAAACGGAGCTTAGCATTAATCTGTTTGAAATATTATTATCTTTTGTTTGTTTGAAGGTGGTTAGTTCTTCTCTGTTGGAATACTCTGGTTTTATACTATATGGAAAGGGAAAAACAGGAATGACTGAGCATTGTGTTTAGAATAAAGAGGTTTGTGATCAGCAGGTGAATTGCAATCTCTAAACGGTTAACAATCATTGCATCTGCTCTCAATCAAGGTGCAAGATATACACATTTATCTCATCTAGATGTTTAAGCGACAGAATGCAACATCCGGTGTAAGACTTCTTACACTAAAACATGCCAGTGAGTCACCAAAATTCCAGATGACAGTTATTGGTCCTTAGTCAAGTACCAGGAGACAACATTGGCCTAACAAGAATGTATTGTGTCTTCAAGGAAATAAAATAATTTTTATTATAATGAAGATATATGGATAGCCTATGATTTCAACAAGGAGGAAACAAGGTTATTCTCAGAAAAACTAAAATCTACCTGACGTTCTGGGGCACTTCAAACTGGAAATTGGCTTAAAAATTAAGACATTCCACTAGGATGAAGTATTATGCTGATGAAGGCTCTCTGGCAGGAAGGATCTGAGAGATCAGCTTGTGGGGGCAGAACAGCATCTGGATCTGAATGAGACGTCTTCTGATCTAACAGGAAGCATGTGTAGATTAAGCAAATTTTCACTTTCTCACTCATCTTACAAAACTGTCAGTTACTTATGCGATTGGTAACCATGTATTGTCATTTAACCCTAGCCAGCAACCAAGCATCACACAGCTGCTCACTCACTCCCCTCCAGTAGGATGGGGGAGAGAATCAGAATTGTAAAAGTGACAAAATTCATGGGTTGAGATAAGGACAGTTTAATAGGTAAAACAAAAGCCACACGCACAAGCAAAGCAAAACAAGGAATTCATTCACTACTTCCCATCGGCAGGCAGGTGTTCAGCCATCCCCAGGAAAGCAGAGCCCCACCACGCATAACAGCTACTTGGGAAGACAAATGCCATCACTCTGAACATCCCCCCTTCCTTCTTCCCCCAGCTTTATAAGCTCAACTTGACGTCATATGGTATGGAATATCCCTTTGGTCAGTTGGGGTCAGCTGTCCCAGCTGTGTCCCCTCCCAACTTCTTGTGCACACCCAGCCTACTCACTGGTGGGGTGGTGTGAGAAGCAGAAAAGGCCTTGACTCTGTGTAAGCACTGCTCAGCAGTAACTAAAACAACCCTGTATTATCAACACTGTTTTCAGCACAAATCCAAAGCACAGGCCCATACTAGCTGCTATGAAGAAAATTAACTCTATCTCAACCAAAACCAGCACACTGTGACACTGCAGTAAGAGTTATTTGCATTGTACCTTAACATAAGTTAAGTGTTACTTAAATTGATAACAGTAAAGACTTCCTTACCAAACACAGTGGTAAATCCATAAACTGAGCATAAAACATCTCAAATACCCAGTTCTCCAGTACATTCCTTCATTCATTTAAAAGGCTGCAGTGTAGCCATAGTTCAGTACAGGGGCCAGAGTACTACAGTCTTCAAGAAGGGGTGTCTTCTAGTAAAAAATAACACCCAGGAAGACTCTTTAGCATACAGTGAGAGATCAGAGTGATCTTGAACTGCAAGGGCTGCCAGAGCATATACGAGCTGTGCATCTGTATCTCTGGATCCCTTTAGCTCATGTGTTGACAGAGGTGAAAGAAAACACAGTGAAGTTCTGCTGCTTTTCGAAATGCATTGCAGACATTCTGCATGCAACCATTAGAAACTTCTTGCAAACTATTGTTTGGTCCAGGTTGAAGGGAGGGCTCTGTATACGGCATGAATAGCAGTGTGTCAAACACGATCTCCAGTCAATATCTCAAATGAAACTGCTTCTTTTCTGCTGGCACATGTAAGATGGGGTAGATTACTCAGTGAATTCATGAGAAATGCTCACCTCTGACTACCCCTACCTACTTGCTAGGTACACTGTACAGGATTTTTTTAGCTTAAAATAGAGGCTCTTAAGCAGTGACGTGTACTCTGAAGGTTCAGCTCAGACAAGTACCAAACTCTAGGTACCCCTCAGCGTTTCCTGTTGCTCCTTCTCTGGGCACTGTTATTCAATGTTATTCAATACCAGAAGGAGAAAAATTTGAGGTCTTTCAGTAAGGACAAATGAATCTTTTTATTTTTGAAGCCTGAGTTTAATAGCTGCTTCATTAGTCACATTTTCTTGAAGAAGTTCTACATCATTCAGTCATAACAAGGCTTTTAATAAAGCACTAGATTAGAAGTTGACACTGTATAACCCAACTGGAACAGAGTGCAGTGTCTGGACATAAACAGGTGCAAGTCAAATTGAAAGAAAAAATGATGGATGTTAATATAAATTAGCCCTGGAAAAGCAGCAAACTTTATGATGAAGTTGATAGACAACATTAGAAGAAAGCACAGTGAACACAATTATAGACTACTTCGTTTTCAGCTCTACCCTAAGACAATTTCAATAAAGGTAATGAGCAATGGCAGAAAGCTGCAGCTTGTTTTTTAAATGTAATTAAAGCAAAAGTTCCAGGCTCAATACTTAAAGTACAATAAAACTCTAAATATTTTGAGATTTAGCTTGGAAATTTTCCTATAACAAATACGGTACAGGAGGAACTGAGCAGAGAAGAGATGTGGAGGAAGCAGAAGAGAATGGAAAGGTAACATTAGAAAGATCATGCAGCTGGTAAGAACAGAGAAACAATACAAGGAGGGGGGGACATGACAGGATGTTGTTTAATTGATTTAAGTTACAATAAAACTGAGCAGACATGGTGTAAACCAAAAATGTAGGAGCCAAAGAGATAATGACTGTAAATTATAACATACAATAGCAATTACATGTGAGTTTTGCTAGTGAAAATAGTCTAAATTGAGCAGTTCTGCAACATGGGAAGGTAGAACTCAAAAAGAAAGAACAGCTTTCCATATTAAAAATACAACCTTTTACTTTCATTCTCCTGGTCCATTAGACTAGAACATTCAGAGTATTATAAACTATTACTTCCATGCTAATTCTTTATCTAGAGGCTGGAGGATCCATATGTACTGAGTGATAGTACCAGAAAGGATATAATTCATCACTAAGGAGACAGCTACTTTGAATTTTCATGATACAAGCAAAATATTTGTTTCTTACTTTGCTCAGTTTGTACCATTAAAAATACTGGATCGTAAGTCCTCCACAGGTGCTGGTCCAAATAGACAGGGAGTACAGCAGTAGCTTGTGAAAGGGGAGAAGACTTTTAAAGACATGAGGGAAAATATTTGGGAACTAATAAATTACACAGAGTGGTCCATCATATGACTTCCTTCTGTACTCCTAAGAAGGTTTAGGGTTTGTACTCTACTTTTATTCTGAGCATTACTCATATAGAAGAAACTGAAATACAAGTCATCTGGCACAAGCTGTGTCCTGATTACTGAAACTCAAGCCCACATTAAGAGATGCAGCAAGCTAGGACACAGTGATTCCTCTCCCTGCAGGAGATGAGGTCCATAGCCAAGATACTTCAGTACAGCATGCTGAGGCTTGTGAATGCAATAGGACATGCAGAGGAAGCAGATGACTGAGATGAGAGAAAAGAGACACGTTATGCTGATGAAGGCTCTCTGGCAGAAAGGATCTATCAGATTTAAACCAATGCATAGGGTTATTCACAAAGAGGAAGCTTTCACTGCCAGCTTGTCAGGAGAGAACAGCAAATCTCTGAATGAGAGGTCTTCTGATCCAACAGGGAGCCTGTGTTGAATTGGACTGGCAGGGTAAAGATAAAACAGAACAGAGATGCAGCAATAGGGTAGACTGGACAAAAAATTAATGGTAGGGGCAAAGAGAAAAATGAGAGCAAATCTGAACAAAACTGAAAAAAATAATTAGAAAAAAAAAACTAAGAAAAAATTGGAAAACTTTAATGTGTGTACCATTACAATAAGAGCCCACCTACAGTTTGCATGATCCTTAGAAAGGCTGGCTGATAATACATCCATTGGAAAATACTACAGCAATTAAGCAACCTCTGTTGTGGCAGAGGAAAACTTGAAATGAAAAAATAAATAAAAGGCAGACAAAAAAGTGCTCCAAAAGTTTGCTTCATCTTTACCAAGAGACAGCTCCAAACACTCAACTCAGGTTTTATGTTTCAAATCCTACAGCTAAACTGTGCTATCCCACAGCAATGCTGACAGCAGCATTATGACAGCATCCAAATTTACAGGAGCAGAAGCAGCTCTGATTGCCTAATCACACGATGTAACTAGGATCCCATCATTCTCTTGGACTCACAACTGAAAGCAAATAGGTATTATAGCCTTGCCCATTCCTGGGGCATCAATGTAGTGCACTGAGATACTTCTCATCAAGATGTTCATACAGGGTAATAGAAAATGAAAGTGCTTATCTGTAAGTATTTTTCAAATGAGTCACATGGAAGACAGATAGTCAACAAAGAGGTTTCCTAGTCCAAGGCCACCTGCAGTCAATGACAGCCTGAACTGGGCTGTATACAAACAACATATACAGGATTTTGATTTCTCTGAGCGATGTATTAGTTATGAATACATCATTCACTTTTTAAAATGAAATTTGGTAGTTAAATAAGTGCCAATTCATTTGTAGGCACAGAAATAAGAAAATCCAGATATTATGAGACTTGGTGATGGTTAGATTTGGGGGTTGTACACAAATACGTTGATTTGTAGATAAATATGTAAACTAGAGGTAAACAGGTATCATGACTCAGGGCCACCAGTAATTGCATCAAGGTTCAAGAAGTAAATCTTTCTTAGCCTAAAATACTGAGAAATTAGTGTGGTTTTTTTTCTTTATGAACAGGACATAGGAATTGATGGGTCTATCAATGTGATCAATGGCATACAACAGAGTGATGCTGTTTCTGTTCAAAACATAAATGTTCCACCAAAATTTCATAAAGTTTCTATCTCTTGCCATTTTATTTTGTCCAAAGCTTTAAAGGAAATGTGTACAACCTTCTATCAACTCTCTTGAATATTAGCAAGTATTAAATAAACTTAATGGTAGAGTATTTCTCTTCATTCCTATGACCAATGTTTAACTAATTTAGATACCTGGAATTATATTTCTAAAGGATTAATAAAGCCAAATGCTTGCTTGATTGCTTTTTAAAATAGATTAGGCAAAGAAAGAACCAAAGAAAATTTTACAGAGGTGATAACTTTGCCACTGTACTATTAACAAAGAGGAGTAGGAATTTGCAAAAAATATAAATTTAACAATATGAACTGGTTATTACAGAGAGAATGGTTTGATAGGTGAAGTGAGGAAAACAGTATAAGAAACAATTCTGCACCCACAGACCAGCAATGTGAAAGGTAATCTAGCAATGTGTCAAGGTAGATGCTGCTTCATTTTAGGACTCAAACATGTCATTAAAGTCTCAGTTTGGAGACATGTCCCAGTTCCAAGAAAAATCATAAGGCCTAGTCGCCTGCAGGAGTTTTTAATATGATTACTAAAAACAGATCTCTGTCAAGTGGATAACATTTAGCTGAACTTCTCTGAAACACCATTCATGAAAACCACTCTCAGACCCTTAGTCACCCAGACTCCAAGGTCTCTCTAAGATGCAGCTGATTTCTTCCATCAGCTGTGAAACACATTCATGCAATTCTTTCCACTAATATCTCATAACTTTCTGCAACCTATCCTGTCCTGAGTACTTAAAATAGCAAGACCAATATTCATAGCATAAAGTCGAAGATATCATTATTATCATTCTCTTCATCTTTACCAACACTTTACTTTCCATAATGAACACAACTTCTAGGTAACAGGCACAAAAGTAGGCCAATTTTCTAATATGCCACCTTAGAGAGATTTTAAATAGTTCAATTTCCAAGTCTAGATGATATCTAAAATACCTATTTGATTTATCCTCATTTGGATTAGAAATCTGGTCTGTCTTACCAATTTCTATAGCACAAACAATGACCTTGTATCAAACAGCTTTTGTAATACCACGGTATCAAAGTTACTTTCCTAGATCACACTTATAATAAATAAGGGGGAATTTGCAAACTGCAAAATGCAGAAAACTCAAAGCCTGTAGCAAACACTACACATCAAGGTTATCCCACCAGATCTCCAGCCGACCGGGGCTTTATACCCCCAGCAGTAGGCGTGTCATGTTATAAGGGGCGGAGACAAGGGAGGGTCGACCCTTAACTCTTTCCGTACAGCACGTGATCTTCCGGTCGCCAGCCCTTATCTTTACTACATTTCCCCCTCCCTTAGCTCCAGTAGTTCTGGATCTTGCTGGGGAAGCTGCGTGTAAAATAATCGATATAGGGTAAGACGTATACAGACACGCATCCGTTACATTCATGGATTTTGCCCAGTCCAGCCAGTAGTTCGTCACGGCTCCCTCATTACTCCCCCACATCATCAGGATGCATAGGGAAATGGTAACCTGTCAAGATAAGACTCAATAGATTGATTAATGTCTATACGGTCGAATATTTCGACTTGGTACCCATTCTAGCGTCCCTTTCTCGGTTTGCACACACGCATACCCACATCCCAGGCAACGGAGGGAATAAGGCCCCCCCCATTCACAGGTTTGCAGGTCCCGTACTTGAACCAAAGGGTAAGGCCCTTCGTTCTCATCGAGCCGGAAATGTGCCTGGGTTGCAGTCTGGGTTTTATAGGTGTTCCCTCGAATGGTATGATTTAAGGTAATTAGTGCCGTTGTCAACAGACGCTGTGCCCGAAATAAGGGAGGGTCAAGGGGAGGGGGAATCCCTGTTCCTGGGCTTATCTTTTCCCCCTCCCTAAGTCGGTCGAGTAACTCTTTTAATGTGCGGTGCGCACGTTCTACAATGCTTTGGCCCGTACTGTTATAGGGAATGCCATGACTCAACTGAATATCCCAGCACGTGCAAAAGTCCTTTGTCTTCTTGCTGACATATGCCTCTCCATTATCTGTTTTAATTTTTTGTGGGATGCCAAGTTGCGCCATACAGTCCTGCCAATGTAAAATAACTGCGAGAGCATTTTGTTTAGCATGCATAGTCGCTAAAATAACTCCACTGCAGGTATCAACTGTGACATGCAGATACTTACGTGGATTAAAGGGTTCATAAATCGTAACATCAGACTGCCATATTTGGTTGGGCTGCAACCCTCGAGGGTTTACCCCTGCCTCCCAGAGGGGACCTTTGGAACACACAGGACAAGCAGCAATCACAGAGCGAGCATCTTGCAACGTAATGCCAGCGAGCCT
This sequence comes from Nipponia nippon, assembly GCF_047370975.1. NCBI lineage: Eukaryota > Metazoa > Chordata > Aves > Pelecaniformes > Threskiornithidae > Nipponia > Nipponia nippon. The sequence goes on along the minus strand of NW_028262358.1, from coordinate 72,975,124 downwards.
AGCTAAACCGCGAGCTCCACAGTGGAGCAGCTCATGCAGGCGGAAAGCTCGCCTTAGGTTACAAGTTTCTTCAACCGCCAGTACGCTCTTTGCTAAGCTGTCCGCTACTTCATTCCCAGCAGAAAGAAAACTCGGTATGGAACTATGACTATTAACATGGATAGGACAGACAGGAGCGGTTCTCATTTGCAGTGCGGTGAGCAACATTCCGGCAATCTCCGACATTGCCCCAAGTGCCCATCGGCACTTCTTCAGTAACTTATATATATAGCAAGAGTCTGTGATTAGATTCAAGGCCTCTTCGGGCCATTGAGTGAGAGCCATCCATACCGCTTTGGCCTCAAGGTACTGCACGGATTGCCCTTGATCTTGATAGCTAATGTGGGTCCACTGACCATCCTCCTGCCATGTAACGACAGCTTTCCCAGTAATCGATGACACGTCGGTAAAAACCGTGCGGCCTCCGGTGGGTTGTTCAACTATGGCACTAGCTGGCAAAAAATGGAGTACCTGGATTATCTCCCCACAGGGGCGTGGTCTTAGACCTTCAATATGACCCGTAAATTCAGCTATCGCCGCTTGCAGAAGCCCTACTTGTGGAAGTACCAACTCCCACTGTGCCAAAGAACAGGGCAATGCGATGACCTCCGGGTCCTTCCCTGTTAAGTGTTGAGTTTGCCTCCGACAGCGGAGAATAAGCTGGGATAATAATGCTGGCCAAGAAATTAAAGCCGTCTTTGGTTTGCCTTGATACAACCAAGCAAAAGGCCAGCCTTTTTCACCATTATTTTGAATTAGTAAACCACGGCCAGCGGTATTGGTCATGTAAATCAGGGCAGTGACCAGTTGTTGAGGTGTAAATCCAGTGAGATCCCAATGCTGGGCCCTCTCCATAATTGTCCTAAGAATCTCCTGATGGTTTTTTGAAAGAGTCCTTGGAGCTAGGGGGGAATCTCCTCCTTTCAGGAGTTGATATAAGGTAGTCATTTCTGCCTCAGATATTGGAATAAAGTTTCTAAGCCACAATAGTTGTCCAATTAATTTTTGCGCCTCATGGAGTGTTGTCACTGTAGTCCGAATTTCAAATGATTGTGCTGTCACGCTTCGTGGCCTCAGTTGAGTACCTAAATACTTTATTGCACGCCCTACCTGTGTTTTCCGAGGCTCAATGCGTAACCCATGTCGCTCCAAACTGACTATCAGCTGCACGCGTGCCTTTTCCAGTAACTCCTCTTGGTTGGACGCCAATAACACGTCATCCATGTAATGGAAAATGATGACCGTAGGGAAATTTTCTCAAATAGGGCGTATCGCAGCAGGTACAGCAATTTGACACAAGACTGGTGAGTTTTTCATGCCCTGGGGTAACACCTTCCATTGATATCTGGTGCACGGGTGTTGATTGTTAGGCTCAGGAACAGTAAAGGCAAAGCGTACTCTATCTTCTTCATGCAAGGGAACACTAAAAAAGCAATCTCTAATATCTATAACCACATTTCATAGTCAGGTGGAATCATGGCTGGAGAAGGGAGGCCCGCTTGTAGCGCGCCCATGTCTTATATACATGCATTAACTGCACGTAGATCATGTAGCAGCCGCCACGCTCCCGATTCTTTCTTTATCACGAAAATGGGGGTGTTCCAGGGACTTGTAGAGGGTTCGATGTGTCCTGCGTCAAGTTCTCGTTGTACCAATTGTCGAACAGCCACCTTCTTTTCCTCTGTCAATGGCCACTGCTCTATCCACACTGGTTTATCTGTCAACCAGGTGAGTTTTAATGGGCGGACACAGGCAGTGGCCATTATGATAAATTTGTACACAGCACTATATTCATCTTCCGCAAGCAACATCGTCCCAAGATGACAATGGGTAACTCAGCAATGACGGGGTTACACCACGCTATCCTAGCTTGTCCGGAATTTGCACTGGGTTCCTGCTTTGATGCGAGGTCTGCATGCCTCCCATGCCTTGCAGCAAACCTCTCGGTTCGAGTGGCCAATCATCTGGCCATAGATGTGATGGGATTACTGTAACATCCACTCCTGTATCCAAAAGGGCTCTTAATACGAGGCGTGGTGTTCCCCCCAACTCTGGGAGCCATGGGGTAACTATAATATCTACTTCTGGTCGTGTGGTCATGTTTAGGGTGAGGGCCACGTACGGCGAGGCTCTATCCCCAGCCTCCTCTATTGCGCGCTCCCATCTCCCAAGGCAGCTGAGTTGGATATTGCATCATTGGAACCGTAGGCGACTGTGCTGGTCCCGGGGAAGGAGAGACTCCCTGTGCCATACATTGCGCTGCTGTTGTCGGGCCTGTTGAGCTGATCACTGGGGCAGGTGGGGACGACACGGCCCTCAGCCATCCCCTCTTCTCGTTTCCCCAGCCCAGTCTCCTTTGCTGATTCCCCTCTTTGCACTGTCGAGCTCTGTGGTCTAGTCGCCTGCAGCGCCAGCATCGTAGGTCTCTCTCCTTCCCCTGTTCCAGGGGTGTTTATTTTTGAAGGGCATTGTCGCGCCATGTGTCCTTGCCCCCCACACTTATGGCATGTAAGTCGTGCGTCGCGGCAGGCCGCATGGACTGCAGCCATTACCGGTTGCATACTTTGCGCCTGTTCCTGTTCCAGCACGTAACGAATCATCTGTGAAAGCGTGGTCCCTATGGGTAACTGTCTTAGCAACACTGCAGTTTGTAGGTTTGCTTGTGTACATGCACAGTCAAGCAATATCACCTCCTTAGCCTGCTCAGGAAGTCCAGCAACCTGGAGCGCCGCTTGCAGCCAGTCTAAAAACTTTGTGAAGGGCTCACTTAACGATTGCCGTATTTGGACCCATGGAGGCTCCCTTTTATCAAGAGCCGCGATGATGTGTATCACTTCCTGGGCAGCTTTCGAAGATGCAGCAAAATCGCACCCCCGCATTTGCTGAGCCTGTGCCTGAGGAGTTGCGAACTGCCCTTCACCCATCAACTGCTCTAAAGTCACTCCTGCCATGGGATGGTTGGCCTGTTGCGCCTCAATAACAACTTGGGTGCACCGATTCCTCCACTCCTCCCTAAACAATACCATCATCGAGGGGGTCAATACAGCCCGCATCAACTGAATGATATCAAAAGGTGCAAGCGGCGTTGCAAAAACACAGTCTAGTAGGACTTGTGTTTCTGGGGAATTTAATCCATGACTTTTCACCATTGTGACCAATTCTTTCACGAACTTTGCATCTAACGGTTGCCACTCATATCCTCCACCTGGGGCTGCTCGGATAGGAAATGCTTGAATCGGAGGGGCCTGGAATCGCACTTCTTCCAAGACACAATTTTTTGCAATCATCTGCCAATCCGTCCCGTTTGCCCTCTCTTTCGGCATTCCCCCTGGCATAAGACTTTCCGCATTTGCCACCACCCCTCTCAATCAGCTGATCAACGCCTCGAGTTCCCTTGAAACCTCGTTAGTCCGTTTCGGAAGCGGGGGCGGATGAGCAACAATCGAGGATCCCTCGTCACCCCCTTCGCCCTCACTGCTATCAGAGCTCATGGGGTAATCGTGTACAGGCTCCCTCCACTGTGAGGGAATACCAGTTTGATTTCCCATTGCCCCAGGGATAGGGGTTCCCTGTGGTGGCTCAGGTATCACTGGCAGTGCCGGGGGAGCCCTACCACCCCCCCCCCCGATGTCCTGCGCTCCGCTCTCTGTGTGTCCAGCACTCGTCGATCACTGGGATACAATGGGGCGTCCTCAGGTGTTTTGCCTTCTTTTTCTCCTTCCCGCCATCTTCCTTCACGTAGTTCACGATACTGCTGGGATCCCACATCGGCCCCTGGGACCCAATCCAGCAACCTATCAGTCAGCTCCCTTTCCACACATTGTTGCAACTCGCCCCAGGGGTATTGAGGAAGTGGCAGATCCGCCGGTGCAGGAGGTGCCGAAGGTTCCGTGGGTGGCCGCTCTAAACTCCCCACTTGTATCGGGAACACCTTTCCCGACTCCTTTGTTCCCGCTGCGCCATAGTCTCCCTGCACCTCGCCTTCCTCCGTTGGCTCAGCCCCCAGTAACAACGGTTCCGTCTGTGTCCCACAGGCCACTCCTTCCCAGCCAGCCTGTGTCCCCTCCGAAACTAAACTTGTTGGCTTTTCGTTCCCAGGAGATTCATGCCCCATCAGCACGCCACGTGCGGCAGGCCGGCGCCGCCTTGCCGCAAACCCCCTCTCGAGCACCCTTGTCGTTACCGACTTTAGTACCGAGCTCCATCGCTGTTGCCTGATCACGTCGGGGTCACCACTGTGTAGCAAACACTACACATCAAGGTTATCCCACCAGATCTCCAGCCGACCCGGGCTTTATACCCCCAGCAGTAGGCGTGTCATGTTATAAGGGGCGGAGACAAGGGAGGGTCGACCCTTAACTCTTTCCGTACAGCACGTGATCTTCCGGTCGCCAGCCCTTATCTTCACTACAAAAGCCCACCTATCTCTCCCCCTTATAAAGCCAGCAACCATCTTCATCAAGGCAATAGAAGCTATAATGCCCAGTGAGCAACTCGGATCACATCACATTTCCTCCAGAGGAAACACATGAAGTACACACCTCTGCAATCTAAAAAAGCTCATACAAAGTAGGAGCATTCCACCAAAGAACTAGTTTAGTATTTTAAAGGTGTTTTACTGTTCTGAACCATGTTAGAATTCAATTCAACACAAGAAGAACCCTGTGTCCTCACACTGCTGCCACTCCCCCAGACACACATCAGAATCTGCACTGGAAAATGAATTCTTCCAACAGCCTTGTCATTCGTCTTTTGAAACAAGTTCTCCAGAGTCTGTTGTGCACTGAATGAATTCAACTTGAGGTTGAAAGGTATCTACTTACAAATTTTGTCTGGTGAGAACAACTTCTTTCCTCTCTAAAACTTTTCAATTTTAAGTGACCCTTATCAAAACTGAAGACCAAATCTCTTATAACAGTCATAATTTAGGTGTCTGAGTATAATGCTACTCATTCCACCCATACCTGATCTGTCTCAGTATTTTATTCCCTGTTTGTTGGTTGAAGTATACTGAAAGGTGTTGTGCATGGCACTGATGGCTGATGAACCACCCCCATAAAGCTCTTGAAGTAAAAAAGGGATTATTGTTATTATCTAAGATGTTTTTCTTTTATTGGACTTCAAACCTTTGTTGTGCTCAGGCAGAAGAGTAGCAGTCTCATTTAGATGTCTGGAAACTCAAAGTTTTACCATGACTTTCAAGCTGAGTTCATAGATTCAATAAAGTAATTAATTTTCTTCATTAAGAACACTGACCAGAGGGATATATTAATGAATTAATCCTTTAACACCTTTAGAAATCTTTGTACAACTTTCAGTAAACTGCAACTTGGAAAAAAAAAAAAAGAAAAAAGAAAAAAGAAAAAAAAAAAAAGAAAAAAGAAAAAAGAAAAAAGAAAAAAAAAAAAAGAAAAAAGAAAAAAGAAAAAAAAAAGAAAAAAAAAAGAAAAAAGAAAAAAGAAAAAAGTGCTAGTCCTTCTATTAAATAATAGCTTTATTCTGGCTATTTTCCAGTCCTTGCAGACCTCATTCAATCAGTGGGAGTTTGTCTAACTTTTTTAATGGTACTTCATCTTGCTTGGAAGTATGTTCTGGGGTCCTTATCAATTAGCCGCTTCTAACATTTTGAACGATCATGTCTGGTCTACTCTGTAGGCTTCCTTCTTCCTTGTGCTGTAAAACTGATATTGGCAAATATCCATTTTACTCATTTGTTGGACTAGAGGGAGAATAATTGTTTAACCCCTGATATGGGTCACATTTTTTATTACCATTCTCAATAAATGAGCTGCATAAGGCATTGAACAGTCTACTTTCCTACCCTAGGGAAAAATTTGTATTTTATTAAAGCTATTGACTTAAACTGACCCATTATAATAATGACTGCCCTCCTAAACATAGTGGAACAAGAAATAGTCTCACTCATGCAGTCGATACAGCTGCACAGAAGTGTTTATATACAGAAGGGTTAAACAGAAAGGGTGATCAATTTTCTGTAGTAGAAGTCTTGATTTGCATCCATTCAAAACTTTGTCTCTACACTGGAAATTTAGGACAAATACTGCAGTAAATGCTGTAAGAAATTCTGATACCCATTGTTCAGTTATTATTAGTTTTTCTTTTTCCCTTGAAATTTTATGCTCATTTCACCTTTTTGTTTATTCTTTGCTTTAAAGGTCTGGTGGAGAGGAAATGAAGCCATGAGACATAGGTCTGCCACAGGCTGACCAAAATGCCTGGGCTCAGCATTTTGACTTACCAGCTTAGCCGATCAAAGTGTTCTTTCTATGCTTCTTCGTGTTTTGCACAAAAATGAATTTTGCTACAACTGTATAATGAATGTTTGCAAAATATGCAGCAAGGACCTACATATGTTTGTGTACAGAAATTTTTATTAAAGTTGATGGAATTAGATTATTATAACTAATGGGAGTGTTACATATTCAGTATTTTACTGCTTATCTGTGTGCCGTCTGTAGCTCTCTTTTTATCAATAAAATAAACAGCAGAACTTTTTTTGGTTGATAACTTTCCAGCTAAAGGCATTTAGCTGAAGCACTAAAGCTGCCAAGCCCACAGGTTTACACAGCTTTAACCATCTCTGTTCTTTCCTGCGTCTCACTCTTGCCACAGGTGTAATTCATTTAACTTGAGAGCATTGCTCCTATTCTTCTTTATAGGATCGAGTTCAAGTGTACAGTCCAGACCTTTCTTCACTTCCCTTCTTTGAATGTAGCATAGGCACAGCTTTTTGGGGTGGTATGGAGTAACTTCAAAGAATAGACTGAACTGAAGAGCAGGTGAATTTTTAACTTGTGTAACCTGTTAGGAAGGTATGCAGATTTTTCCTTTTGCCCTTTCTCCCTGCTCCTCTCCCATTAGACGGAAAAAATACACGTGGGAACACTAAATAGAACAGTATTGACAGAATTTTGTATTGTAGCTGCCTTTTGACTGTATGTGAAAACTTCTGAGCACTTCTTTTATCTAAATAGGAAAAAAAATCCTCATTATAACTTGCACACTAGACTGTAATGTCTATGCAAGTTTACAGCTAGACTTAGAGAAAAGAACAGTGTTTAATAGGTGGTAATTGCCTTACTATATGGTATTACGAAGTGATTTTAGTAGTGGTAACAAAAAGTGGTGATTATTGTGACCTAAACTGATTGAGACTTCTTAAGAGCTAATGATAACAATGTGACTGATTTAGTTTAATTTTTTGCCTCAGTTTCCATATCCATTCAACTATTTACTTAGTTCCTGTGACTGTCCATTAAAACATTAAAAAGTAGGGTTGAATTACCACTATAAGCTACCTCCCATAAAAGTCATGCTAAAAGAATGTGGTTTAGGAAGCCTACAGAAAAAGCAGCACTTAGGATTAGCTCTCTCTGGGGATGCTATATCTGCTACTGAGGGTTATTTTGGTCTTCGCAGCTATGTGTATTCCAGTCAACACAGAAGAAACATATAGCTGGGTTTAGATACCTTTGCTGTATAATGGATCCCAGTACAGCAATGGTTCATCTGATGCTTGTCCAAACTGATATAGCAGTATAGCATCTCTAATGTTTGCAAAAAATAAGTGGGAACTACACAGTGTCTCCCTTCCCCCCAGGAATTTATCTGCTTCCTCTAATGTAGTGGCTCCCAGTTCTTGCAGAACTCTTGCCAGCACAGAGTAGCTGGTTGCCTGTGTAGGGCTATGATATCAGTCACTGGCTATCTGAAAGTAATTCCCTTTAGGACAGCAGCTTCCAGCCTGTGCCACAGTGTATGCAGACATTCAACAGCAAACCTCTATCTGACCAGGATATTCCTCACCTATGGGAGCTGCTGCAGGCTTTGCAATTGAGGATGAACTGAAAGAAGCAGCGGTACCATGCTATTTCAGACTCAAATGAGGCAACATATCCCAGTGCTCTTGACCGTGATAGCTTAGCTTCAGAAGGGCTTGCAGCTTGGGTACAGAATTTTTCAGATGCGTCTGTGGTGTTTCTGATTGCTACACTAGCCTGTTCTGTTCATTGGCAGTTTCTCTGTTTTATTAGCATCTGAGCCTTTCTCCTCACTCCAAGTGTTAGTCCATGAAGATATTTAACATGTTATGAACTCTGGTGCGCTCTGAGCCTTAACAAAACATGGAGCATTGCAATGTGAAGGAGAAAGAGAGCTCTTGCCAGAAAACTGAATTCACACTTGAAACTGCAGCTGCACAACCCAGTGGCCACTACCCACTTGCTGTCCCTTGGGTAAGATTCAGTGTATCACTGTGGCTGGCTAATTCAGGACACTGTGTGGTAAATAAATCTAAAGGTCTTTATGCTCACCTGTTAGGTTTTGTCCCAAAATGGATGAGAAGTACTTTCAAGGTCAGGCTCAGCAGAGAGATGGCATAAAAAATTCTTATGCCTCTCAGCTACTGTCTTCCAGAGCAGATCTAGCAATTGACTTCACTGATAAATCTAAATTTGCTTGTCCTCTCATTGAAGTGGTTTTTTTTTTCACTATATCATCTTTCTTTAGCAGATTAATAACTTAGGTAGTGACAGTTTAACTGTATAACCTTGTATTATTTCATGCTATTTACAGTGAATAGACAGTTAAATATTTTCTTCATTCTTGTAACTTCTTACTGTCTCTCCAGTTGTGTCCTGGGGGTTCACTTACATTTCACTGATAGCCTTTGAGTCAGGGCTAGTCAACTTTCACTGGGATCTACTAGATAGATACCTTTACTCAGATTAGTTGTTACAGAGCTTTGCTGGGTATTTTCACCTGGGTCTACCCAACCAGCTAGACTCTTCATGGCTGGGAGCCATGTGCTGCCACTATGTGCTGCAGCTGCTCTCTGAGTTAGTTGGTTGGTTGGTTGTTTCCCCTGATTAAAAATAAAGGTCACCTGAGTCTTGTTCAAGCCTTCCTTTTTAATCAGGAGGAATGAAGCACAAATTTTTCTGTGAGGGACAGAGAATAGGGCAGGAGCGATCATTAGTGCTAGTTTAGCTCCTGTTTCATAGTTCTGGTTTTTGAACAGGCATAATCCTGTTAGTTCTTGTATTTTGCTGACTCTGCATGAGAACTGATTATCTTTTGTATTGAAGCAATGGTTAAATGTTTTAACATCACTAGCTTGGATCAAATAGCACAACCTAAAATATACCAGTATTTAGGAATGCCCAAATAAGCCTTCCTTCTTGGCCTCATGAATCCTGAGAAAAAACTAAAGAAAGATGTGTAGCTTGCGTGTACAAAATTAACGGGTGGTAAGTAATGGTCAGGTAGGTAGGTATATTTATATGGAATGCATTCAACTCAAATATCTGCAACATGAGCACTGATGTGAATAAAATAAGAAACAGTAAATAAACACAAGATCGTTGATAGGTCTCACCATGCAAAGGGAGCTCTAGCTTTATTTATTCCATGAGTATAAATAAATGGATACTGTTCAAAGCCAGAACCCAGTACAAAGCATCAAGGTGCACATTTTAATTATCAGCCAGGGGCCTATTCCTCTAATTAGGCTTTCCTCCATTTTCAGTTCATACACCAGCTTTGTTGATGGCAGGAAAAAACTGACGCATGTTGGGGGGGGGGGGCGGGGAGGAGAGAAAGAAAGAAAGAAAAGAGGAAGAACAGGGAATGAGCTAATCAGGCACTAAGTAAGGACTTTGCCCTGCTTTCATCTGGGAAATGTCTGAAGGGACGTTTTTGTCATGGCACTTGGGAAGAGTATCTGAGGATACTTAAAGTCTGCCTCGGGATAAAGCATGTCCTGAAGTCAGATGGGAGAGATCTACTGAAGCCACCCTACTGTTGTAATATATTCATATTCTGTGCTTTCGTTGTGAAACTGAATCACTTCAAAGGTGATTAAGGCGTAGGGGTAAAGAAGGAATTACACTAATGAACGCCTGTGTAATAGAGACATTAATCAGAATTTTAGTCCCTTCCTGATTAGAGGATAAGAAGGCACAGATATGAGATAAACTTCACACATGAAAAGGAATATCTGACGTTGTTGTCTAATAATATGATCAAAGGAAAAATTAGCAGAGGTGAGCAAAACTCAAAGGCTTTGTAGAGCCTGCGTGCTTTTGTCTAGTCTCCTGCCCTCCTGCTTTCAGATGAAAAACAGGTGGAAGAGCAATAATTGATAAGCTTGGGTTTTAAACACTTATTTAGCAGTGATCAACAGTTCAGATTTAATTAAACACATACAAAGTAGAGGGAGCAGTGAAAGAGACTTGAATTTTTCAGTTGTACTTGTAACCAAATGCCACTGAAAGCAGCGTAATAGGGTTTGCATATGTGTATCTGCATATTTTGACATAAAGATAAAATCCAATAAAGTAATGGAAGTAAAACCACAGTAGAAGTTGTTTAATCTTTAAGAAAATAAGAGGAACTCTGTCTTGAAATTCTTCAGAACAGGAGGTAGGAGAATGAGTAATAACTTTTTCTGCTTGGGGTGTTTGCAGTGACATGCTGTTTGTTATTAACAAAGACAACAGGCACAGCAGCAAGTAAAATTCCCAAACTTGTTTTAGAAGTTAGTACCTCTGAGAGATTTACTGGAGTTTACTTGTCTGCATTCAGATTGATTTTTAGACTGGTCAGTCATATCTACCACTAATAAATCTTACCACTTGTATTTTAACTATGTTAGCTAAATGGACTAAGACCTCGTGCAACTTTTCTTTTTCTCCTAAATCTTTTTCAAATATGTTAGTAGGAAAAAATACAGATATGCTGGTAACATAAAGCAATCTCTCATGCACAGATACAGGCCTTGGAAATGATGAATTGTAGGTGGAACCTCACCCAAATTTGACAGTGAGGAAGACTAGTAGGCTTTAAAATTGGTGGGGTAAATGAGGGTCACAGATGGACAGAGCGATCATGTAAATCTTCCTCAGTAAAAAGGCAAAAAAATCTGAAAAAGAAGCTGTGGAAGTGACTGATAAACCCAAGAGGAATTTGTAGCCAAGCCTTCAGAAGGGGCTTTAGTGGGGTGCCCTATGTTAACAAACATTGTTCTTGCTGAGTATACTGCAGTTTGTCATTTTTCTTTTCTTATTTAAAAATAGCTCTTTAGATTAACTGGACACCTGCCTTTGAGCTACTGAAAAGTAGTTGCCTTTTGAAATGTCAAGATAATTGGACAGTGCTATAAAACAAACAATAAGTCTCCCTATAACTTCCTATTGCTAAGGTACCACTCATCTAATTACATGCAGATGTATTTGTGCTCGGTGAATCATTACTCTTCATCAGCATACAAAGGGAAAAAGCATCTCCTGACTACAGCTGCCACAAATAAGGCACATGGTATTTGCCTGCTGTGCCAGTCAGTACATGAACTTTACTTTTTTCTTTTTTTTTAAAAAAAGCTTTAGGTGATTGAATGATTCTTCAGTGAAAAAGGAAACTTGCCCTGCATCACTAATATTCAATTTCTTATATACTAGCTGGTATAATTTTGGGGAATGTTTAAAAATCTTCAATTTAGCAAGGAAAGTCTAACAGACACCAAAAGAAAAAGAAAAAAAAAAAAAAAACACCTGTAACTCACTGGAAGACTGTTCCCTTCTCTGTGTAATTGCCAGATTTCTGTTCTTTGTTACGCATGCTTTAGGTTGGTAACTTACTTATTCAGACCCCCAGCAACAAGTTTAATGTCTGATTTCCTGCTGTCTTTTGTAAAGGTAAATCTTTCTACAGGGCAAAGTGCAACCTACTAGTCAGCTTAATCTCTTCTACTTTCACCTGCTTCTTTGCTGATCCAAGCTTCTGTGACTGAAAATATGGCCCCATTATTGTATTCTATTCAGATAAAATATTTCCCTCTGGTATAGGATTCTTGTGTGGGAAAACATAATAAAGATGTGATAACAAGGCTCTACTTTCCACCCTGGTTTGAAGCTGCAGAATCTGCATGTAAAACACATGGGTCATTATGCTGTGAATATCCCAATTTTTACTAATAGAAAATAATTGGCTAGAATGGGTGAATGTGGAATGATTAAGTTCTTTGAGAGGGGATGGGTTTGCTTAAAATTTTAAGGTGATAAATTGCCAGAGCACGTCCCACTTCAGGTTATTAGATCTGTTGACCTTAACGTCTTCTTATGATGGTTTCCTGTTTCTATTTAACTATGATTTTTGTCCTGAAGAAAAGAGATATTATATATGCCACTGTGTGTGTTGAATGTTTCCTTGGTGCCATTCTGTGGTATTTGCAGCCCTCTTTGACATTATCAAATGGATTGACATTTCAAATATTTGCAGTGCTCGGCGGGCACTAATTCAGTGAAGGTGAACCATGGGTTGCTCACATAGTGGCACAGCAAGAGATGTGTGTCTATTTAATCACAGCTGCCGAAATGAGATCAAAAGGAGCTGTGTTGTTAAACCCTTAAAGCTGCTGTCACAGCAGAGAGATCAGGAGGGGCCCACCGCAGGAAGCAGAATAAAGAAGAAACTTGGGCTTGCTGCTAATGCAATTCCACTGTCGGCTGTGTCTCAGTCTGCTTTAAGTGGAGATGACTAAAGGAGGATGTTAAGCAGGGTGGCTGCACAGATGAACTGCACCTGGCCAAAACTCTCTCCCACATGGATTTGCCCAGTGCCAGGAGGACCAAGAGGCATTTCTTTAAATGAATGTGTGTGATCCATTCTTCCCTAAATAAATTATATTTTTAACCTCTCTTTCAGTAGTATTTAATTTTATTAGCTTTCTCTCTGAATCAGTACCTGTTCAACTTTTAGCTGGTGTTTTGCACCATGCTGAGGCTTCTTGCAACCCCAGAGTTCAACCACAGCAGACGCTCATTCACCCTGGACTGAGGTCTTCCTGGTCGATTTTCCTTTACTTGCTGAGAGCATGCATTTATTGCACAGCTGCACTGCACGGTTTCTAGCCAGGAGAGGGCAATAGCATCCACTAGCTGCTGTGCCGGAGCAGGAGAAGGCTTAGAATAGGTGGAGTAGATGATGGTGAGTGGAAATGCAGTAAGTGTTGCAGAAAGACTGCCCGTCTACTTTAACTATTCTGTAGTCATTCACATTTTTAGAAGCACTAAGCCTCTCATCTTTTCTAAAGATTACGCTTTAAATTGGCACTTGTTCTTAACATTTAGTTTTGATTTAGTTAATTTACGGTGCTTATTAATAATAGGGAGCTCGAGTTTTCAGACAGGAACTCTTGCAGTCCTTTTTGCGTGGCTCCTCTTTGCCATTCCCACTTCCATTCACTAGGGCTTGCTGCCCCATCCACAAAAAATGCTAGTTACAGATCATAGGGCTTTAAGTCTCTTGTGAGCCCACTATTTCGTCAGTGGATTCACTGGTTCAGGAGCCCTTTCTTTACACTGAAGATGTCATCTCTTCCCTGAGGCCACATAAATAAATATGGCAGGCAGAAAAGAAGTCAAATTAGCAGTCCTTGAGCTTGCTCATTTTGTAACCATGTGAAAACTTTCTGCTCTATCAGACTGAAGTATCAACTGTTCTGTGTTATCCCAAAACTATGGACTATAAATAAAGTAAAACGAAAGAAAATGCTATAGCCTGTGTGGGACAGCAAAATAGCCTACAAAGCAGGCTGAACACTTGCTAGATTTTTTTTTTTTTTCTAAAAGATACAATTCTTTTACTCCTGCTCCCCTGAGGAATGCTGTAAATGCCATTTTTCTCACTCTTACTCACTTAGAATTGAACTCAGTTGCAATTATCTAGAAATATCACTCATTCTGTCATTATGCCTATATGTACAAAAAGAGCCACTTGTTCCTAGTAGGAATATTTATTATTTAAATTAAGAAAGGTAATTGTAACCTTATTATTCCTGGGTTTTTTGCTTGATACCAAATAAGAATGTTAATTTCAAAACTGAAAAAGTGGAGTTATCCCTCTCACCCACTAATTGTTAAAAAATGAAAAGGAAAAATGTGAAATATTATGTTCAAATTATTATTTTTATTTCTGAAATTGTTACTATGAGTAATGCCTCAGTTACAATTTACTTCACTTTATGACAGGGCATGGATTCCTAAAATTATAAAGTTCTCAAGCAAATTCTTTTCTCATTTTCAGCATTACAATTCAGGATTCTGTTGACTTGACTGAAATCACTCATGATGTGTGAAGGTATATCATGAGTACACATATGGATGTGTTAGGAAAAATAGAAGCACTTGAGAATGGTCACGTAGGAATTAGGGCCTCTCCCCCCAAAAAGATGGCAAGACAAATAGCCCAACTGGAGTGCTTCTACGCTAATGCACACAGCATGGACAACAAACAGGAGGAGCTGGAAGCCATTGTACAGCAGGAAAATTATTACATAGTTGCCATCACAGAAACATGGTGGGATGACTCGCACAACTGGAGTGCTGCAATGGATGGCTATAAACTCTTCAGAAGGGATAGGCAAGGAAGGAAAGGTGGTGGGGTAGCCTTGTACATTAGGGAGTGCTGTGATTGTCTAGAGCTTAATGATGGTGATGATAGGGTTGACTGTTTATGGGTAAGAATCAGGGGGAAAGCCAACAAGGCAGATATCATGGTGGGGGTGTGTTACAGACCACTCAACCAGGATGAAGAGGCAGATGAAGTATTCTATAAGCAGCTGGGAGAAGTCCCACAATCACTAGCCCTTATTCTCGTGGGGGACTTCAACTTACAAGATACCTGCTGGAAATACAGTACAGTGGAGAGGAAACAGTCTAGGAGGTTCCTGGAGTGTGTTGGAAGATAACTTCCTGACACAGCTGATGAGGGAGCCAACTAGGGAAGGTGCCCCACTCTGTTGTTTGTGAACAGAGAAGGACTCATGGGTGACTGGGTTCTTTAGCCCGGAGAAAAGGAGGCTCAAGGGAGGCCTTATTGCTCTCTACAACTACCTGAAAGGAGATTGTAGCAAGGTGAGGGTAGGTCTCTTCTCCCAAGTAACAGGTGATAGGACAAGAGGAAATGGCCTCAAGTTGTGCCAGGGGAGGTTTAGGTTGGATATTAGGGAAAACTTCTTCACTGAAAGAGTAGTCAAGCACTGGAACAGGCTGCCTGGGGAAGTGGTTGAGTCCCCATCCCTGGAAGTATTTAAAAGACATGTAGACGTGATGCTTAGGGAGATGGTATAGTGGTGGACTTGGCAGTGCTAGGTTAACGGTTGGACTTGATCTTAAAGGTCTTTTCCAACCTAAACGATTCTATGATTCTATCCAAAAGAAGAATATACTTCTAAACTGTCTTCCAATGTCTATATGACAATAACAATTTGGATATTCTGTAGAAATTTTAAACATGTTATTTTAAACGTTTTTCTGTCCATCACTGTCTCTCATTTGTATAACTTTTCCATTCTATTACCTTTACTTAGGATAAATTATTTAGCCGACATCAGACTGAATATGGCAACTTCACCTTCATCAACGCGCAAACAATTGAAAAACATGTATGATGAATACGTACATGTTATTTACTGTTTTCATGGACAAAGAAAAGTAAGCAGAGGAAAACATAGATATATCTACTCAAGAAGTTTTCTGCAGAACCACCGGTCTGGAACTGTCTAGGAGACAAGTATTGCAGTCTTGTCATTGGGGAGCTGGATGGCATTAAATGTATAAAAAATGTGTAACAAAAATACTGGAACAGAATAAGCAAGTGACATCAACAAATACTAATTTTTTTTTTTCTGAGAATAAAATTAGAGATTATATCTAAGCAAGATCAAACATCACACAATGAAATACCATTTAAAAAACAACAACAAAAAAAAAAACAACCAAAAAAAGAGTTAATCTTTCAAAATGTTTAGGCCATGAGGCAGATAAAAATTAAGGTGAACTTCAGCACCTTGAGAGGCAGAATTCAGTGTGTGCCTGTATGCCTAGTTCTGTTCTCCCAGCCTGAGGCTCCTCTGACCACAAAATACATATGCAGATTCAGTTCTTCTAAGAGTTTTCTGTGGTAAGTTGACACTGCCATGCCTGAAAAGGATCTGTAAACAGGAAATACACAGTTCTGATCACTTTCAGGCTTTCCAAAGGTATAAATCTGGATTTCAGTCAAATTTCAGTGAAGGACTGAATTGGTCCTTATTTTGTATGAGTTTATTCACCTATAGGTAACTTACTTTCCTATTATTAATTACATGAAAAAGAAAATGTAGTTTTACCCAATATGGAGTCCCACAGTGTTGAAGAATCCTATGGGCACATCACTGCTACTCTAATGTAGTCAGATCCAGCATGATATTTAAAAGATGTTGTCTCAACATGTGAAAACACGGATCAGACTATCCCTGATATGTGATCTAGTTAGGGTCCTTAATCTACAAAAAAAATCCATTATGTTTCTCCAAAAGGAATTTTACCTTTTATATAAGACAGCAGGACACCTGACTGTTAGCTGCTGTTAACATCCTGGAGGCTATCAGGTAACAACAGCACTGCATGAAAGCTTTTGGTAAGTGTGTTCTGAAGATGGAAATTTTATCAAAAGCATTCACTTACATGGCTACTTCAGGGAAAAGCAAAGATAGTCACCCGAAGCCCAGATTAAAATTCAGATCTGTTTCCTCATTTCCACCATGCAGCTGAATCCTCCCTCCTTTATTTCATGGAATTAATTGCCACTGACCTATATTTTTCTTCCTCTGTCATAAGCAGATGCAGGTTATAAAAACAGATATGCACATTCACTTTGAGTCTGCAGAGGTTTCCCATTCAGAAGAGTTCCTTCCAAGAAATGTTTGCATGCCCCATGGGGAGAGATGAGAAAATAAATCATACTGCTACTTCCTAGCTTTAGCAGATTTCTGCTGGGCCCGAGGAAGAAACAAGATTTCTATGAGGAAAGAGCTCTCTATGGTTTAAGCAAATAAAACCAACACTGAGCCTGCTGTGGTGCAGTCATATGATTATGCTACTGCTGCCTGTCTTAATAATGAGCACTGAGGTGGATAAAACCTGCATATGAACTTGCAAAGAAGTATGCAGATTATAATAAAATTTGAGGACAAACAAACAAACAAACATTAAAACCCCAGTGCTAGGAGGTCCAGATGAGAAGCTGGGACTGACAGACACATTCAGTGCTGAAGCATCTGTGACAGCTTCTAGTTCCACTTAAATATTTGGTCAGGACTCTGTTACTGCTTCAAGCTATATCTTGGACTTGGCTTATTTAGTATACTACCACATGTTAATAGTTATGTTAGCATCAGTAAACAGAAGCTCCACTAGGTAATTTAACACAGAGCCCTCTGCTGAATTGCATTACTTCAAATGATCATGTTCCCTAACCTTTGCTAGAGCGAGCAGAGATGATACAGGGAATGAGGTAAGGTTTTCTATTTATCTAAAGCCAAATCACCTTGCTTTTAAGATCAAATATTGAAGACAAAACTTGACACTGAAACTCCTATGACTTATGACTCCATACTGGTTACTGGGCTCAGTACAGCAGTCTCTGCATGATATTTTATGATGTGTGTTACACAGAAGGTCAGAACAGGTGATCTAATAGTCCCTCCTGGCTTTAAAATCTTGGAATCAGGATCTAAACTAGACTGCAATGGAACTATTTCTCTGTGTGTGCATAAAACTAAATGTGCAAAATGTTAACAGGTTCTGGGCCCACGAGGGTTCAGACACTCTTATTTCATTCTTCACACCAGCAGCATCCCCTTTATCCCTCTGAGAAGTGATTCCTAAGTGTGGCCTTGCTGGGTTTTTATACATTCCTTTCTCCCCACCCCTCCCATGCGAACGCCTTCTCATTACTGAGTTATACTCTGCCTTCAGCTGTGAAATGGTAGCCATTGTCAGTCTGAGTGGTTTATCTGAGAACCGCTTTGGTCAGGGGTTTCCTGCTTATGCAATGACATGACCCACATGAAATTTTGAAGAACTTTCTTCTTTTTTCAATTAATTGTAAACTACTTCTCTATCACATCCCCCCCATTCAGAATGCTGAATTCAGAGACTTGGAGTTATCCAGTGCAAAGTGTTTTCTGTTTTTTTTTAATCATTCCAAATGCCAATTATATCAAGGCACACTCTACTGAAGGCCAGATCATGCCATGAAATATCCAGCACCATTTTGGAGAGAAAAATGGAACTACTCACACAGAATCATACCCTGTGTGTTTGCCTATCCCGGTAATTCTCAAGAAGTTCACAGAGTTTTTACCCTTTTTTATTTTTCATAGAAAATTGTCTCACTAAGAACATGTTGTTTACTTCAAGTCTCCAGTGTTTTCTGTTTCTTATTCGTGGAAAATATAGCTGCACAGGTAACTAACTATTTTATTATTTTTCCTCTGGGATATTTTTGCATCTTTTTAGTCTCCAGTGACAAACACCACCACGCTGCATATAGTATTCATTGTAGAATTAAATGAAGCATGTGTTGCAGCACCTGAGAACAACTGAAAACAATTGAAATGAGCTGTAAACTCTCATTACTCCCATTAAGGTTTATTTTTCATAAGAAACATTACTGGGGAATTTGATGCCAACCCTCTTGGTTCCTCTTGTTGTGGGCTGGCACAAGACTGGCGCACAAGACATCAGAACAGAATAAAACAGAAATGGAAATTGTTGGCGTTGGTGCACAACTGAAGGTGAGCCGGTAAAGGGGCAGGAGTCGGAAAGGAGCTGAGGAAGAAGCATTGATTATGTCTTTATGTGGGAGGAGACTGAGTCTTCCACTCTGCCTTTGCAGCAGCTGCATTATGAATTAATAAAGAGACACTTCCATGAATATGCACATGAGGTCTTTTCATTAATAATTCATAAGGCCATCAATCAAGCAGCTGCACATTCAACACAGGAAATTGAGGTTAGGCCTGTTTTGCTCTGCTTTTTGAATTACAACTGGAGGCGTAAGGTGGAAGGGTGGGGGAAGAGGAGATAAAATGTTTAGCAGGAAAGAGGTGGAGGGAAATGAGACATTCCCACATCTTCTTCAGAAAGTAACTGAGAAAGAGCATTTGAAATAAAAGTATTTTGACAATTGTGGGGGAAGGGGAGTGGGAAGGCAAGACAAAATGCAAGTGATGTCTTATATTGTTTGTCATACAGTATGTCTTTGAGATGATGTAGTGATCAGTGGTGGAAAGCTACTCTGATCCTCTGATAGCAAGAACGCTTTGTACTAGCTGCACCTTGAAGAACTGTCAAGAATGTGGAAGATCATTCATTTCTTTTTAACAAAGAGTACATCAGGCATCTTGCTTTCTAATTATTTTCTCTATTTGTTGGAAGTTAACCTTTAAAAAATAAGAGAATGTGGAAAAAAATTGAACTGAGTCCAAACACATCTTCTCTAAAAACTCTAATCCTGTGAGTAAATCCATGGATAAAATAATCCGCAAGTTTAGGAGACAGATTAAAAGATGGTAAAGGTTATGAATCTCCCTGTAAAACAATGGTCTACTGAAAGGTGAAAGCTTGTTGGGATTAATAAATTGTACAACTCACACATATAATAAATGCCTCCTAACATTATGATCTGGTTCCACACACTTCTCAGTTCCCAGAGAATCAGATTAATAAAGGGTATAGAGGAGTTTAAAAAAATGTCTTCTTCATCTTTATCTATCTTTGAACATCTGGCCCTTCTTTTTCATGCCATCGCTTTCTGCATTTCCTCTGTTTGTAATGCTAAAGTGCAGGATGAAATGTCACATATTATAACACATTGTGTATTGTTTTGCTACACAGTACATGTCATGATTAGGGGCCAAAATGCAGTACACATCATGATATAGGGGCTAACATTCTGGTAATGTCAGTTGAGGCTGCACCTCATTTAAAGCACTGAAAGTTATCTGTCAAGTGAAGAAATACGGATTTAAAGTAAAATAATGTAAAGCATGAAAAAGAAGCTGTTTTCAGGTCTGTTTCAAAGTCTGATTTGTAATAGTACAGCCAAGAGTCTTGAATCTGTTTGAGCTTGAAACTTCTACCCAGCACAGCTTTCTAACTACCAAGGTAAATTAACTATTGAAGCAAGCTGCCTATTGAAACAGGAGTCTCTTGAGTTTTAAAATATTTTAGAGACTTTCAACACAAACTTTCTGAACGTTGCCCACTGGGGTTAGAGAGGTGAAAGTGACATTTCCTTTGTAAAACATTACAATAAATAGGTAAATGAAATGAGCCTCACATAAAAAATAAAACTGCAGAAAAAAACATGTTCTCATATTATTTCATTTGATTTGATATAGGTGTGATTTGGGGGAAGAGGAGATGCAAGCTAGTTAATGAGACCTGTTCTGCTGTCTTTTATGATAGTTATAGTGAGGACCATAGTAAAAAGTTTTGCATGCACACCAGCTTTTTTTCCCTTTCCTTACATTCCTTTCAAACATGACATGCTTTGGCCTTTCTGGATCCTTCCAGTCAGTTTACCTACATGACTTCAGCCCATCTTTCTGTGTCATGACCACAGCAACTCCATGGGCTTGGGCATCTTGTTCTTTTTCATCCTGACTTTTTTCTGCTGACCTGTTCTGAACAACACAGCCAGAACCCTCACTGCCTTGACGGATTATAACATTTCCAGAGGGAAACTGATTCCATGTTCCCACATCACTATTGACAACTTTCCAATTAAACTAACACAGAAGTTTCCAATCTGTCTTTGGTCAATGGCCCATTTCTGAGGCTGTCCCAGGCTTTCCTGGTCTCTCAGATCGTCACCTGAGAAAGGTTTCATTCTTTATGCATGAACTGGCAATGATTTAAAAAATGTATCAACTACAGAAACACAGGATAAATCTTACTAATGTATTTTATATGCTGAGGGCAGTTGACTGTGCTTGCGTACCTTCCATCTACAGCCGTTTTGGTAAAATCAGCAAAATTTTTCTTTTCATTGTCACCCTTTGCAGAAATATCTGTCAAAGATAAGACTTCCTTTTCTTTCTATAGGACACCTTTCCTGAGAAAGCCCAGAGAATCATCATAATTTTCCAGGGGGAAGAGCTGGGGCGGAATAGTACTATAATATCTCTGACATGTGAAGCTGCTGGGAGCTAATTCTCCCCACTAAATGACCTTACATGGTTCAGTAACAATCTGCTGCAGGAACCACTGACATAGATGATTGTTCTTTGACTTTTAACCTCCAGGTAATAGAGATTAAGTGCTACTTGGATGGAGACAATATTTTCTAACATTGAGTTTCTAATAACTACAGTATATTATATCACAAAAAAATTATGGAGTTTACAATAAGAAGTTACTGCTTCTTTTCTCCTTATTTTATAAGCTCCACTTGCCTCTGGAAGAAATTTATTCAAATACAATGTCCACAGAGTGTGCAAGTTTTTATGTGTTTTGTGATCACACATAAAAAGTAAGATCACTTAATACTCATGAAGCAATACTGTTATTATCAAACCCCATTTAAACTACACTCCAGAAATTTTACTAAGGCTGTATGGCAAAGGAATTAATATTCTTTTTTCCTGTAAGGAATATATAAAAACCACATCTAGCAAATTAGCCATTATATGCAATAGGGTTTTTTTATCAGCTAAGTAATAGCTTGTTTATACTGTAAACCCTTGTTGCTCTTATTAATTGTATTTTCTTTTAAAGCATATACTGTTTTTCCTTAAGAGTTAGTTAACATTTTCTCTTTTTGATGAATATATTATTTTCTGAAACCCTGGATAGTCTTTACTTAGTCACATAGTAGAGCTCAGCATTGCTGTCTTTCCATGATTTCTGTTGTCCTCAGTGCTCCTCTGGAACGATTTGTTCTACAGGGAAGGAATGAGTTTACATTTTCAGGCTGATCAGTCTTTGCCTCTCAGATGAGAAAGGTGGACAAATACATTTCCTCATCTTGTGTGGACTGAAATCTGTGCAGTCCGTCTTGAACTGATACAGCTTCCTCATATCACACGGGCCAGAACAGCCTTCAGGAACCATGGTAAGTTCATTTAAGATCCATAATGCACATTTTTTCGCTTACACTTTATTGACTTCATGTGCAATCTGCTAGACAGAGATAGGCCATACCTGACTGTGTAGTCTCATGCTGTGGTGCAGCACATCCAGTTACCTCATGCAGGATGTTTTACAGCACATGAGATGGGTTGTGCCGTGACATGTCACCAATAAAGGGCCAGGGTCTGACGGTTGCTCTCCTTCATACAGTGAAAGCTCCACCTAGACCAGCTCTGACGGACAAGCTTGCCTGCACTGGAAATCATCCTCAGCTTCCACAGATCAGCAGAGGATACAATTGCATTCATTTTCCAAGGGATGAACACACTTATACTTGTCTTCTTTAACACCTGCAGCAGCAATACCTAGAGGCCACTGTCGGCTGTAGGGAGGAGAAAAACTTTGTATGCTTAATAAACTGTTTGCTAGCTCTAATTAATGAAAACTCAGACTACTTTAGTTACAATTAGCTGTCCCAAACTGGACATTTGATAAACAGCGCCAAGAAAAAAGGTGTTATTTCTGCATAGGCCAAAAAATAACATTAGTGATCAACTTAGATGACCTGGGGAGCCTAGGGGGAAAAGTAACAAAAGATAGAAATCAATAGTTTAAACTAGGTGGGACAAGCCTATGAAACAATTACTTGGCCCTCACTGTGACCCAGAGTAGCACAAGTACTGTTTCTCAGCGAGGAAATTTAATCTCTTTTACCTGCTTAAGTGGAAGGAAAAATGTATACTAGTACCAAACTTGAATATTTAGTAGTAGTCAATGACTACTAAGCAACAACTTCAAACTATAGGTTCATGTATGAGGTAAACACAGACTTCATGCAGCATAAGGTTTTCTGAGTTTATTCAAGTTGCTGCATTGGTGAGGGATTGACTCAATCTTGCACTCTGGATGGAGGGATCTTTATGTGAAGTGCAAGTACCAGTAATTACAATAACATTTGACCCCACTAATGTTATGTTGACATCACATCTACAAATCTATACAGGAAGGAAGGAACTTAAGGGGAAATCTAATAATTGTAGAGAAGGACCAGATGAAACAAAGAGCCATAAAAATGCCCATAATATACCAAATAAGGAAAAAAAATATGTGCCTTTCCTCTTCTTTCTTTCCTTCTCTTTTTTAACACACTTACACATTAGGAGTTATAGAAATTTAATGTTCAGGTTTAAAACCAAAATAGCAGGTATCTGACAGAGTAATTACAGTGCATTTGTGGATCGGACACTAAGGTGATGAGGACAAACATTTATGCTCAAATAGAGTGAAATGTTCTTCTTTGACACCAGATTCCAATAAGGTTTCAGGAGATTCATCTCATTTGGAATTATGGCAATGATTTTAGTGTTGACAACACATGAAAGAGATACATAATACTAGTTAGCACTTGTTACTTGCTGTATCTTACTGATAAAAAACCCTTTCTTTCCAATTTTATCCTGACATCCATGGCTTTATATAAGGAAAAATAATGGGAACAGCTACCCCATTAACCTAGATTGTAACGATCTGAGGTGATCATGAGGGCATGAGGCTTGAGATGCAAGCTAAAATTTTCAAAAACATTTAAATGAAATTGAAAGTGACTTCAAGGCCAAGTGTCATTTTCAGAAATATCCTAGATAATTACTATGAGTTTTATAAAGAAATCAATAGGAGATAAACGTCAAGTGCCTAAGTTGTACCTGACAACGGGCCTTAAGTATTTAACTTATCTTGCAGCTTTATCATTTCTCTCATGGTTTTCCATATGATCACTTTGGACATAAAGTTCCTACCTGTGTGTACAGATCCTGATATTTCAACATATAAATACCCATTTGACTCTTTAAATCACAAGTAGATGTTTACTAATATTTATCTCTACAATTTATTATTTTTAGGGAGGAAAAAACAGTGCTTTACTAATGCTCAGCAAATTCAAGGCATAGGATGAGATTCATTCAAAAAAAGAGAAAAAAAAGATCATTCTTAACAATGAATATTGCAGCCTTCAAGGAGCAGGATGGACCGTTTTAAGGTCAGAGAAGAGTGGAAATGGCAAATATGTATAAGCCATCACTTAAATTTTTTAACTCACTGATTACTCTCTCTCAGGAGAAATGAAGAGGTCTGCACAAGGAGAAGAAAAGCATTCAGAATAAGCTCATTATCCTCTTTTCACAGCTCACTTCTCTCCTCCCCCCCAGTATATTGCAATATCTCATTGAGAAGAGAGCATAAAATTTACCCTTGACTTTTCTATCATTTCTAATGATTTAAGTCCATATTCATTAATTCTTTTGTACATGTGATATTTTCCCCAAATCCCAACAGTAAAAAAGTTAATTGTTTTCCCTACATTTTCTTCTGTCATTTCACCTTTTCCTTTCTTTCTGCTGCTAGGGACAGCCTATTGTTTCAGTCTTGTAAATGGTTACTTAATATGTGCAAAGAAAGATCTGTAGAAAGCTAATAGATCATGGAAAAAGTAGATGAAGCTGCTGTATACTCCCTAAGGAATAACAGACTTCTCTTACATTACATGGAAAATGATGGTGCCTACATTCAATAGTAAAGTAATAATATCTTATTTTACCAAGTGGAATACTTAAGTTGGGAAGACTTCTTGTTGCCTACATAGGATTTAAACATTTGCTTTAGAATTCATGTCAAATGGACAAAGAATGTTTAAGGATCTACTGAGCATAAGAAATGAATTCCATCTTTTCTTGAGTTTTGATAATATGCCTGAGGATGGAGGATACAGAGGGGACACAATTTCTGCCCTATGACCCATATGAGGCAGGTACAAGATACCATAAACTACCTGACAATAAAATTAGTTTTTCAAGATGGCGGTGTATAAAATGTGTAAGCAGCCTGACAGGTAAGGAGATATGAATCTTCAATTCATACATGAAGTATTAACACTTCACAGCCCTAGATCCTTTCCATTTAGTAGCAAATATTGCTCCTTACAGTGGAGAAAGGCTGTGCCTTCTGACAGTATCATTCATTTTACCCACACTGACTTCAACCTGAATTGTTTCACATTTTCTATAAGAAGTTAATATCAAGTGCACATACTGTCTTTAAATAAGAAAGAAAAATACAGGGAAACATTGAAGCATAAAGGTGCATTTGCATGCCTGTGCATTATGGAATTAATAATTTTAAGAATGACCACTTAATTGCATTCTTCCACTAATTTTTTCATTCATTTGATTCTGCAGTTTTCTCTAAATGGTTTCCTTGTATTCAGGGCAGTCAGTCAGAGGGAGAGAAATCATTCACTTTATTGTTTCTAAAACTCACTGTGCACCTAGTCGTCAGAACCAACCAGTCAGTTGCCATTGATTGTCGCACTGCACTGGAGAAGGAAAAATTTCATGCTAGAGACGCAAGTTTCAGTTTGAATCCTTGTCTGGGGTAAAGTCCCCAGAATGGACTGGAGGTCAAACTGGACAAAGATCAAGTACTTCAAACCACAGCTGTTTTGCGTGGCTTTTCCTTTTTAATTGATTTTCCAACACTGCATTTTTCAGAAAAAGTGGTGTTAGAATGGCATGTCAATGAGCCTCATAAAAGGCTTTGCTGCATGTACTATTCAGTGCCCCTGGGTAGGTCTGGTCTCTTTGAAGTGTCTTTGTGGGAAGGGAGAGAAGAACTTCAAATCAAGCTGCAACATGGATAAATAGGGCCTCTTTCTGGCCTAGTACGCCCCTGTCAGAGGTAGGAGAGGAGGTAATTGCAACATCAGGAAGCAAAGATTGAATACCAGATTACTTTCTTGCATGATATCTTACTGTATGGTGTATATAGTCTCACTCCCTCAGAAGCAGGTATTCCAACACAAAGGAAAATGGACCTCTTTGGTTAACCCCTTATTTCTTCCACAGAAATGTTTGATTGCCCATAAGAATTAGTGCTTTAGGCTGACTCATCAATGCTTCATGTCTCTTTTTCAGGCCCTACACATTTCTCCTTCTAAAAAGCTGCTTGCCAGGAAATTATAGAATTAATATAAAACATACCAGAGACAGTATAGAGTACCTCATAAATATCTTAAAAACTATTTATGGTGAATTTACAGAAAAATATAGTTTTATCAACAATTGCTACACTTACTTTAAAGGGGGTTAATTTCATTATCATAGAATCATAGAATCATAGAATCATAGAATCATAGAATTGTTAAGGTTGGAAAAGACCCTTAAGATCATCGAGTCCAACCGTTAACCTAACACTGCCAAGTCCATCACTATACCATGTCCTCGAGCACCACATCTACCCGTCTTTTAAATACCTCTAGGGATAGAGACTCAACCACTTCCCTGGGTAGCCTGTTCCAGTGCCTGACAACCCTTTCAATGAAGAAGTTTTTCCTAATATCCAACCTAAACTTCCCCTGACACAGCTTGAGGCCATTTCCTCTCATCCTATCACTTGTTACTAGGGAGAAGAGACTGACCCCCACCTCGCTACGGCCTCCTTTCAGATAGTTGTAGAAAGGAATAAGGTCTCCCCTCAGCCTCCTCTTCTCCAGACTAAACAACCCCAGCTCCCTCAGCCGCTCCTCATAAGACTTGTGCTCCAGAGCCTTCACCAACTTCGTTGCCTTTCTCTGGACATGCTCCAGCACCTCGATGTCCTTCTTGTAGTGAGGGGTCCAAAACTGAACACAGTACTCGAGGTGCGGCCTCACCAATGCCGAGTACAGCGGCACTGTCACCTCCCTGGTCCTGCTGGTCACACTATTCTTGATACAGGCCAGGATGCCATTGGCCCTCTTGGCCACCTGAGCACACTGCTGGCTCATGTTCAGGCGGCTGTCAACCAACACCCCCAGGTCCTTTTCTGCCAGGTAGCTCTCCAGCCACTCCTCCCCAAGCCCGTAGTGTTGCATGGGGTTGTTGTGACCAAAGTGCAGGACCCGGCACTTAGCCGTGTTGAATCTCATGCAGTTGTCCCCGGCCCAACGATCCAGCCTGTCCAGGTCCCTCTGCAGGGCCTTCCTATCCTCCAGCAGATCGATGCTTCCACCCAACTTGGTGTCATCTGCAAACTTACTGAGGGTGCACTCAATCCCCTCATCCAGATCATCAATGAAGATGTTGAACAGGACCGACCCCAACACTGAGCCCTGGGGAACACCACTCGTGACCGGCTGCCAACTGGATTTGACTCCATTTACCACCACTCTCTGGGCTTGGCCATCCAGCCAGTTTTTAACCCAGCGCAGAGTGCACCCATCCAAGCCATGAGCAGCCAGCTTCTCCAGGAGAATGCTGTGGGAGACTGTGTCAAAGGCCTTACTAAAGTCCAAGTAGACAACATCCACAGCCTTCCCCTCATCCACTAAGTGGGTCACCTTGTCATGGAAGGAGACCAGGTTAGTGAAGCAGGACCTCCCTTTCATAAACCCATGCTGGCTGAGCCTGATGCCCCAGTTGTCCCACACATGCTGCATAATGGCACTCAAGATGACTTGTTCCATGACCTTCCCCGGCACCGAGGTCAGGCCGACAGGCCTGTAGTTCCCTGGATCCTCCTTCCGACCCTTCTTGTAGAGGGACGTCACATTTGCTAGCTTCCAGTGATCTGGGACCTCCCTGGTTGACCAGGACTGCTGATAAATGATGGAGAATGGCTTGGCCAGCTCCTCTGCCAGCTCCCTCAGTATCCTCGGGTGGATCCCATCTGGCCCCATGGACTTGTGCACATCCAGGTGGAGGAGCAGGTTAGTGACTGCCACCTCTTCAACAGCTGGGACTTCACTCTGCGTCCTATCTCCGTCTCCCAGCTCAGGGACCTGAAACACCCGAGGATGACTAGCTTGACTATTAAAGACTGAGGCAAAGAAGGCATTAAGAACCTTTGCCTTCTCCTCATCCTTCATGGCAAGATTACCTTCTGCATCCAACAAAGGAGGGAGATTCTCCCTGTCCCTCCTTTTGTCACTGATATATTTATAAAAACTTTTTTTGTTGTCTTTAATGGTGGTGGCCAGTTTAAGTTCCAGCTGGGCCTTTGCCTTTCAAAAAATTTATATATAAAATTATAAACAGTTAAATAATTACAGAGTTCAGTTATCTGCATGATTGCTTGCAATGGTTTATGGAAGAGTTGTAACGGTGTCTAGAACAACTGAGAATGCATTTACCTTTTTTTAAGGTACCTTTTATAAGAAGTGTGCATTTTGTTATAAAAATGCTTAGTAAGCAGAAATGCTGAACCATTTGGAATGAAATGTGAAAACCTATTTTAATAGTAAATGTATTTGCAGGGGACCTGTGACCTACCCTTACAAATGTATAAATATAAATAGTAATTTTGTTGGAAAGGAGAAACAATCTGGCCCTTCATGGGATGTGTAGCCAGAATCCTCTGGTATTTAGAAAACAACAGATAGCCTTTATTATGACTTCTCATTTTTTATTTACCTTTATTCTTCTTGGACCTCAAACTAAGACAAGGAACCAAATCACTCTAATATGATAAGAAAAATTGTTCTCAGTGTCTTTACTTGAAAAAAGCTGAAAGAGTGAGAAATCATCTTTGGGACTCTTGAATTAATCTTTATTCCTTCACCAAGTGCCTGATTAAAACAGCCAATATTTTCACTTTCAATCTATAAGAAAAAACCACTTTCTCAGTAAAACTCTCAACAATCTCTTTAATTCTGTAGGTGACCTTCGCTGATCCTAAATTAGTTGTTAAGACCCTTACAGGTATTCTTTCCTTGATAACATTTTATTATAAGAGCACCACTTTTGTTTTGAAATTGTTAGAGTTGGACAAAAAATATTGTTAAAACTGTTTGCTGTGGAGTGTCTTTGCAAGTGTAGCTAAGGATGCATTGTCCAGCTCATGTTTCTTTTCATAAATCTATGCAATAATGTAATACAAAAATTTCATGCTTCATTTGAGATTTATTCTAGTTTCTAAGGTAATTCTAATTTTATTTTATTTTATTTTACTTTTTTTAGTAAAAGAACATTTCAGTGATTACTGCTGAAATATTTTAAAAATCTTATAAAATATTTAAATATAATATTTAATTTAAATAATGGGAAAAATACACTTAGAAATATCAGCATTGGAGATTCTGTTTTTAGTATCTGAACTCTGAAGCAAAATACTTATTAGGACATTTTAGTTCAAAGTTCTTTAGAAGATAAATTTTTTCTCCTTAGGGCTGAAATACGCATTTTTAGTATGTTGAAAATGGGGATGGGAACAAACATTTTCCTCAGCTTAAGAAAGTAAGGCAAATATTTGGCGTAAGGACAAAAACAATGTTAGAGATTAATTGGATCAAATAATTTGAATGCATGCAAGAAAAAAGGTTATTAAAAAGTCCTTCATTATGCTGATTTACTGATTACGAGATATTGTTACAATAAAAGTAGCTGACTGCACACTAAAGAGTTCTGTAACTTATGAGCAACAGTTTTCCAATCACAGACTTGGTAAGTAGTTAGTCTGTGTAAAAGCTGTAGGACTCTGAAGTCTCAGTTGCTTAATTCCATTTAAAAATAACATACAAGAGAATTAAAAGGTTTTGGTGTCTGAGATAAGCTTATTTGTATAGTAAATGGAAATGTGAAGCAAAACCAGAAAAGATTTGTGATACTTTCCCTGAGTCATGACTTTTTGCAGGAAGAAAATGGAAAATAGAGTATAGAAAATAGCATAACCTACAAAAGCATAGAAAATCCTAATAAATGCTTTCAAGTAACTGTAAGATATATCTAGTGAAGATCTTTTGTGACTAAAAATTGTGAACTTAAATGTCCTTCTGGTGTATGTGAGTAAAAAAGAAAAATCATGTAGGAATCAAAAGTGAAAATTTTATGTAGTTAGACAACTATGCAGATTATAGATGTGTGTGATTGAGGGTATATGTATATAGGTTATACAGTAACAGTTGTTCATCTACTAAAGCTAAAATTTAGTTTCCCTTGACTCAGTTTCCTATTTTTTTTTCTGTAGGTCTGAAGGTTAAATTGTAATTCCCCACAGGTTTGCTGTCCATAACTGTTAGCTGTAAAATTCTTGCTATTTCAGCCATGTGCCTAAAAATTCTTAAGCACTAAAGACAGGAGTCTTAAAACATCAGGATTCTGAATTTCTGTTTCTATATGTTCCAAGAAATTAGATTTTGTTTAAACTGAGGTGCTCACCAAGCAGTGACAGCAGAGCCTCTACACAACTGGATATGGTAAATACACATGGTGTGGTATCACACAAACCTAGCATTTCACATCCAAAAGCAGTTTAGATAAACTCATGCAGTACTTCAGTAAACTAATAAGCCTGTATCTTCATTGTCATTGTGCCATCTGGAACTAGTCTGAGTATCTTAGCAGTATTTCTACTACAGGTTTGGATACAAAATTTAGGTGTTGATATGCCCTGAAACCAGTAAGTATATCCAGGCTTCACATAGTTTTTGATAGAAAGAAAAGTAGCTGGAAGAGGTTACACATATTTAGTCTCATGGCTGTATGATTCACTAAGGAAGAAGTAGCTCAGAGGTATCTCCAGCGGGTTCAAACCTTACATCACTTTACTGGTGGGATGCACCCACAAATGCTGAGGAAGCTGGCAGATTTCATTGCAAGCCAACTCTCAATTATCTTTGAAAGGTCTTGGTGAATGGGGAAGGTTCCTGAGGACTGGAGGCAAGAAAATATCACTCCTATCATCAAGAAGAACAAGAGAAAGAGTCAAGAAACTACAAGCCATTCAGCATCACCTTGGTCACAGGGAAGGTAGTGGAGCAAACAACCCCAGCAACCATTTTCAAACACATGAAGGACAAGAAGGTGATTGGGATTAGTCAGCAAAGGGGAAATCATGTTTTACCAACCTGATTGATAAACATTTATGCTGAGCTGACTAGCTTGGTGAATGAGGTGAATGCGGTGAATGCAGTGAATGCTGTTTATCTTGACTAAGACCCTTGACACTTTCTGCCATAGCATCCTCATAGAAAAACTGACAAAGTACAGGATAGATAAGTGGACAGTGAGGTAGACTAAAAAGTGGCTCAACTGCTGGGCTCAGAAGGCTGTCATCAACCAATGAATACTGATGGTCTCTACTGGGGCCAATACTGTTTAACATCTTCATTAATGACCTGGATAATGGGACAGAGGACACTCTCAGCATGTTTCAGATTATATAAAACTGGGAGAAGTGGTTGGTACACCAGATATCCAGGTGGCTTTTAAATATCTCCAGGGATGGAGACTCCACAACCTCTCTGGGCAATGCATTTCAGTGTTGGGTCACCCTCACAGTAAAAAAGGGTAGCTGCTGTACCCCAGGGGTTGATACTGTGGCCAGTACTGTTTTGGTTGTGCTGCTATTCACAGGGACCTCAACCAGTTAGAGAAATGGGCTGACAGGAGCCTCATGAAGTTCAACAAAGGGAAGTGCAAGGTTCTGCACCTAGGAAGGAATAACCCCATACACCAGTATGGGCTGTAGGCAGACTGTCTGGAAAGCAGCTTTGCAGAAAAGGCCCTGGGGGTCCCGGTGGACACCAAGTTGAGCACAAGCCAGCAATGTGCCCCTCTAGGAAAGAAAGCCAAGAGCCTCCTGGGCTGCATTAGGAGGAGCATTGCCAGCAGGTCGAGGAAGGTGACCCTTCCCTGGGAACAGGCTGCCTAGAGTGGTTGTGGAGTCTTTATCCTTGGAGATATTCAAAACCCAGCTGGACAGGTCCCCGAGCAACCTGTTGTAGCTGACCCTTGTTTGGGCAGGTCACTTGGACTAGACAATCCCCAGAAGGGCCTTCCCACCTCAACTACTCTCTGATTCTGTGGTTCTGTGATTCCTAACTGTCAATAGTTTCCTTTAAAAGCAAAGCTGGAGGAAAGTACAAAAAGGGGAAGGAAGACGATCGAAATGGGTCACACTCTGTCCATCTTAAAGCTGTTTCATTGTACCAAAGGAATGCAGACTAATAGGCCATAGAAAGAGTAAATAAAGGGCATTAGGACTGTGCTGCCTGTCATCCAGTGAGGGTGGCCATCAAGGACAGGAATCACTGTGATTTCACTCTTAGAAAGAAGCTTGAAAAGATATAACACTTAGTTTGCTGTATATTTGCCCTGACACAGTTTAATGGTACATGACAGAAGTCTGATCATGACAAGGAGGAATTCCACAGAGAGTCTAAAATCAGGAAAGAGTAAAGGAACAAGTTCTGAAGTACAACATGCAAAACCGCTGTGCAATATGTCTGCAAATTGATAAAACACAAATTATATACAGGCTGCTCCAG
The DNA here is from genome assembly GCF_047370975.1 of Nipponia nippon. NCBI lineage: Eukaryota > Metazoa > Chordata > Aves > Pelecaniformes > Threskiornithidae > Nipponia > Nipponia nippon. Next base: position 72,942,808 of record NW_028262358.1, on the reverse strand, counting down.
TTTAAGGTTATACATAAAGTCATTGTTAGGCAGGAAACATGAGGAAACATTTGAACTTCCCTTAGCTATGAAATTCAATGTTTTAAACGATTTAAAAATCTGTATACTCCAAAGAGCACATGACAGTTATATTTAGAAAGCTTTGTGTGCATTGCATGATCTCTGTTTCTAAGACAGCATAATCCTGTATGTAGAACCAAGTACAGAATAGTAAAGCAAAAACAGACTAGAACAATATTTCTAGCAGCTAACACTAGATCAATACATAGAAAAGCTGCCAGGAGGGGAAATGGCAGGTGTGCATTTTCGGTGCTAAAACTTAGCACTTTTCCCCTTCATGGCAATGAAGGTAGCTCATCTAAGACTTAGCCTCAGTTTTCATAAGCCTCAGTCATAAGCCTCAGTTTTCTTTTAGCTGCAATTAATTTTTTGCACTACTAACCTGATTTATTTTTCAACCCTCATTTTCACTCCTGGTTTATGTTTTAAAACTAGTACATGTCAATAGCTAAAATTAGCACTCTTCAACCAGCTTTTCTTTGCCTGTCTATATTATAGTTACCCAACGCTATGAGAGAGAGCACATCTTGGTAATTTATATGTGCTAGTAAATTAATCTTAGGAAAGCTATACTGCGCCAATGTTACTAACTCCTACTATTAATGAAGGCTTTTGATAGGAAACTTCTCTTCACCATTATGAAGAGAATGTATAAATTTCAGAGACTGCCTGAGTCTGCTGGGGAATATCACATGGAGTAACTCAGCATCAGATTCAGAAAAGAAGGCCTTAATAAGCATCCCTACATGCAGGGGAGTGGAAAGAAAAACCTGAAAACAGTATTGCTGGATTTCTGGGAGAATGTCAGAAAACAATGCTGCTTTGTGTGATTATATAGCCTGTGTTTCTCAGGACTGCAGTCCAGGGAGCAGGTTCATCCTATTCAATTTCCTTGGATTCTTTCTTCTTGTTATATTGCCTGTGGTCAAGACACTAGAACAGTAATGGTTTTTTTGAATGCATTGATATTTTCATGATACTCTAACATTATATTTTTCTCTGTCTTTTTTTTTTTTTTAAATTACTTTTTTTTAAGCTTATATGTATAAAGAATGCATGCTTAGCTGGAGGCAATTCCAGCTAAAAATTAGCTCCTTCTGCCTCATTATCCTACTATTTCATGCATCTCTGAAACTCCACATTATACTCTGAAAAGCTTCCTAGAGAAGATTTGTTGCCATAAGGCATCAATCAACATATCTTGTGATTAACCTTATACTACAGAACAAAAATATGTCAAAATCTTCTCACGAAAATGGCTTGATGTGTACAGCATAGACTTTCAGACATTTACCACACAAGATTCAATGTATATTTATATTGATCTATTATCTGTCCTGACACTCTGAGTGGGGGAAAAAAACCCATGAAAACAGATTTCACTGAATACAATATGACAGACTGTAGTTAAGTGTGAAAAACCAAACCACAATGTCTTGGTGCGCCGATTTCATGTTGCCTAGAGTCACTACTTCTTCAGCATTATATTGCTGTGTTTGGACATGTCTGGGCAGCTGGCTTTCAAAGAAAAGGCAAAGTCACAATGAAGGGAACAGCTTTAGGAGGAGAGGACACTAACTGTAGGCAGGCAGATAACTACATGAAGAAATGTGATTCCTATCAAGCAGCCAACAGAGAAAGAAAATTCTCAAAGACCTGAAGAAATCATGCATGGAAGAGAAAATGAACAAGAAGTTGATTAGGACAATGTTGTATATCATTTTCTAGAGCCTCAGGATAAATGAAGTAATCCTTCTTTTAATACCAAATACGCATAATTTGCAAAGAAGCAGAATAACTTGCTTAAAGCATTTTTAGACTTTTTTTTGAGTATCAGATGAAAAATATGGCAGCTATAGTTAGGTGCCCTTTAAATTGTGCATTTCCAAGAATTATTTAATTTACTTGAGCAGCTTTGGTAAGGCCTCACAGGAGACTGTGAAGAAAACTTGACAGACCTGTGGTGAAAGGTAAATGCTAGTATAGTTTAAAACTAGGTAAGAGCTGGAAAAAGAAGCCAATAGTAAGGATAATACACTCTTAAATTAAACAAGGAAGGAGTCGAACAGTGAATTGCTGCAGATTATGGCTACAATCATTGTTACTCACTGCATTTATTGATGATGGGAAAGACTCACCAACAGTCAGTTTGCCAGTGATATTTTTGTTTCCTACTGGCTTCTTTTGTGAAAGATTTTTATGGGTGTTTTCCTCAGGCAATGCTTATGCTTTGCTCTGTTCTGTGTGTCTGATATTTGGTCTTCCTTTGTCAAACGGCATTCCAGTTTGCTTTTGATTTCATTGGTATGTTTGTTTTACATATGGAATACCTCTTTCTATGTAACTGTGCCAAAACCAAATTTGTACTACAGAAGCAACTGTATTACAGAAGAGGGCAAAGGCCCTCTTCTGATATCAGAAGCGACAAGTACCACTGAAGTGATGGATATTGTACTACTTTACAGCCCAAAGAAAATAACAATGACTTCACTGATTCAGACAGGAGATTTGTCTGGCCCACATTCTCACCTTCATGAGCGGGTAGTAGCAGATAGGGACAGAGGAAAGAGCTTAAGAACAAGGCATATTTGTGGTGCTGCTTCTCCAATAGACTCTTTAATGATTCATGAAGTGGGGATTTTGATTGAAAGTAATATATTGAAGTATTTAATAATCTTTGATGACTTTTTTTTCTTTTAGTTTGCTCAGTTGCAGAGCTAAAGCTGATGTAAGTACTTTCATTTACGTTAACTATATCATCTGGGACTGACAGATTCATTATGAACCCAAGGTAATTAATTGCTGTTGCCTGGGACTTGAATTTTGGCTAGTGATAAGTCTGTGAAGAACTCCATTTATCAGTGATCTCGAGGCTTTCAAATGGGAATGCAGTGTGTATTAAAGCACTCTGAAGCTCAAGAGTGACTAACCCGGCTTTCAGCAAGTCTCAGGCACACCTGCTAGATACTGAAGCCACACAGATTCCAGCTTGTAACTTGCCCACACGTGGTAAGTTCTCAGATCAAGTAAAGCTCACCTGCATCTACTCGGAGAATATGGCATAGACCTGGCCATATCTTGGAGTCAATACCTGGTTCTGTGTCAGGCTTCCAGTCATGCAGTCTATCGTTTTCTCTTTGTCTTCACAGGTATGATCCAACTTCATCTGTTTCCTCTTAACAGTCAAACATTCAGAAGACCAACTTCTGTTTTCTGTGCATCTGCACAACCTTTAGCAGAGCAGGGCTGAATATTAAGAGAGATGCATAAAGCTTGTTTCTCATCTTGAAAAAGCATATTTCTTTTTCCATCAAATATATATTTAAATGCAAACAGGTATCTCCAGTGCAACCAGAAGATCATCAGGCTAAGTTATAGATCCCAGGAGATACACTCTGCTCCTACATGTTTCTGCTTTAGATTCATGTATTCATACAAAGTACATGACATGCCATTGTAATCAACTTGTGATGTAAAGCTACAAAAGAATTGAAATAGTGTTCACAATACATGTGTCCAAAACCCTAGCACTCAGAGAAGACACTGCACTGATTATCATGGTGACATATTTAATGCCTTCAGATAGTGCATATGTTATGATTTGAGTATTAGTTTTCAGGACTGCTAACAGTTTTAATTTTTGTCCATAATCATGACTTATGTATCTGTTATTAATAGAGGATTGAGTATCACAACCTATAAAATTCTTGACCTATTGAAGGATTTCATATCAGGTACTTGAATCAAAGGGTCCCAAATCAATAGGTTTGTATGACTTGATCACAGAGGTGTGTGCTTTTGGGTATGTGTGTATACAGTTTTTCAAAAACAAACATCAAATGCAAGTCCTTTTACCCAAACATGAATTTCATATGAAATCTTTACCAAAACAGCAAATTTATGAATCTGTTTAGCAGACATTTCTAGATCATCTGTCTACTACAGTTTTGTGATCTTTTCTTCTTACAGACTCATTCCTTTTTTCCTGCTGACATGTAAAAGTATAAACCAAACATTGTTTTGTCCTATGGATGCCACTAAATAAGAGTGTTGATGAATGACTCATATAGTTGCCTCATTTTTTCCATTTTCTTTCTACATTCTAACAACTGAAATTTTGTTGTCTAGATTTAGTCACAAGCAGTCTCCCCTTTGTCAAATTCTACTTGCAGAGAACTCTGAATGAACCATTCAGTTGCAATAGTTAGATCTGACAAGATACATTAATAGAATTTGATGTAATCCACGTATTGAAGGCGTTGCACAAAATGGACTTCTCAACTGTCTGGAGAGTACTCTGCATGTATAGTGAGCTGTGAGTGAAAGAGAATGAAAGTTTCAAGGCTGACAGACATTAATCCAAAACCCTCTGTTGACTTCCCTGGCCATGAAATCCTGGCAAGCAAAATATTTTCATCCGTTTGTGCCATGGGCTGCAGCCATGTCAGCAGCTTTGTAGTCAGTGGTATGTTACATGGGGGAAAGAATGAATGTGGGTTCCTGTATCTGTCCATCATAAGTCACATGAATCACTAAGAAATATAAATGTATGTAGCATTTACATTAGAACTTGTTGAAAAAGAAATGTCAGACTTCCAAAGGGAACTTGCAAAATTTCAAACAATTTTCATTTCATGATTTTGGAGAACACTTTCAAGACAGCAAATATCCAAAAAGGTGTTAAAATTTGGTTTCGGGAATAATCATGATCTTGTTTCTTACTTTTTTTTCTACACTTCTCCATGACCCTTTGTGCCCTCCTTTCCCTTTTTCTTGTCAGGCATTTTTGATAGATAGTTGAATTTTATCAGGGAATGTAAGTATATTCTGTAAGACTTACGCATTCAAAGAATATATGTGTATAAAAGAAAATAAAAATTCTCAAGCACTTCCAGCCTGAGAAACATTTGCATTCAGTGTTTTTGGATGCTTTTGAACTATGTGCAAATTTTAGATCAACCTACTGACAAATCATTAATAGTGAAAAGAATTAAAGCCAATGAACCAATTGTTTGCTACAGATAGTTCTCCCAGCCCTAGGCACAAAAATAACTGATAAATTAGATAATATACATAATGCAGACATAGAGATGCACACTAATACAGCTGCTGTTCAATTCTATATTATATATTACAAACTGGGGATAATTAAATCCACTTTCTAAGCAACATGGCTTTGATGGAGTTTGTGCATGTCTGTTGTTTTGCTCTTGCTAATACATTATTATTCTGCATTAATTTTATCTACAGATTTTTTTTTTCCTTTGGTGTCAATGTCTGCTGCAAAATCATGGTCCTTGACAAAAATTTTGCTTTTGCCTCTCAAAAACTTTGGTGAACATCTCCTGTAAAGACTTACAGTTCTTGATTTTAAAACAACTATTTTACAATATATCATATTATTTTAAATCCATTCCTTAAGAAATGAGTAATATTTTTAATTGAATTTAGTAGAAAAAATTCAGTGATCGAAATCCAGTGTAAACTGCCACCTTATTTTTTTTCATATTCATACATAATCGAACTTCTAAATGTGTGCCGATTCTGAATTTCCTATTTTAAAGGTACATTCCTTACTTCAACATGAAGAATTTTGAGATTTTTCCAAGTATTTCCTATTTGTGAATTGTCCTCCAAGTCAGCATGTTTCTTTTCCTTGACTGTGTGCTTTAATCTTTTAAAAGGCAGAAAAATTAATTAGGACTAAGGTATACTTGTTGATATTTGTTATGCATATGGGAAGGGATTTGTATAAATAATACATATTATGCAATGTTTAAGAGACAAATTGGTCATCTAACTGTTCAGAGAGTGTAAACAAAAGAAGGTATGGATTAAAAAATAATTTGTTAGGAAGATTTTGTGAACTATTTAGGTATATATGTTGTTGTTTGGTAGCTCTAACTTGCATTCACTGAGATGTATGTAATTGCTCTTGATTCTGGTTTCATTTCAGGCACTACTACTACTACTAATTTTTTGTTTATTTACATAGTTGGCATCATAATACACAGTTTATCCAGTCTGCTGCCTATTGAAATATTCCTCCATTTGATAACATCTGCAAATACTTGATTGCAGTATAACTGAAGCAAATTGTGCTGTATAAAGAATAACTAGGATTAAACATAAAAGATAGCATGGGTGTTTGTATCAAACAGGTAAGAAGATGACAGGAATACTTATTCACAAAGTGGTAATATCTCATTTCATGCAGTTACATTTCTGTTGACAACAGAGTTTGTGTTTCATGCGGGTAAAACAGGTGAATGGGAGTCAGTGTAATGTCTGGTACTGAAGAACCTGGGAATGTACTCTCCCATCTGATGCAACTCTTGTGTTTTAACACATCCTTTGCATGCTGATGAAGGCTGGTAGAAACAAACTGTCAGAAAAGTACCTCCTGCATATGCAAAGGAGCTAGCTTTGCTGTCTCTGGTGTTGTAAAGGAAGGAGTGCGCCAGGCAGAGTGGTTTGACAGTAAAAATGCTGCCTCTGTGGAGGGAAGTTCTCAGGTATTTGAGTAGCACAAACTAGAGTTTCCAGGAGACATTTCCTGCCGTCACCAGTGTTTCACCCACATCTGGTCCCTCTCAAACCTTCTGGCCTTCCTAGAGAGTTCCTGCGAAACAGCATTACTCCACTTTGTTCTCCATGCTCTGCTTTCCTTCCAGAGGAAGTGGGAAAGGAACTGGTAGGAAAGCGATGTTGCTGTCCTTGCCTGATGAGGAAGTTGGCTGCAACAAAAGCATGAACTTGGGACACAGGAAATGGAAGCCAAAGACTACTTCTGGGTTAGTGTTTGTAGAATCAGCACAACTCTGTGTCTTTTCTGCAAGTAAATTAAGTTGAAATTCCCACTAAACTCATCTACACATAGAACTACTGTACCCCTTTGAAAATGCAGTATTACTTTCAGCTTTGTTGTTGCTGTGTGTCTGGCCTTTTTGATCTTTTTTTTTTCCCCTTCATTGTAAAGCTGTCCTCTCTTGACTTCACACAAGTCAAAGAAATCAACAGAAGGCTTTTAGATTTAATTTGAAACATTTCTCATTTTGGGTTTCATCATTCAAATCCTCTGATCTGATTTTCTCATCCCTTATGACTCTTCACAATCTCAAAGGAAAACAGCTCCCAGGCCACAGGACTACATCTATAAATCTTCAAAATCCTGTATCTAGGGCTGTTTCATCTGTTGTAAACCTCCAGCTTTGCACAGGTGAGTAATCATCTCTACCCTAATAAAGTTGGTAATGTAATTTGAAATGAAATTTGATTCCTGCCTTTTTGGAAGGAGCAATACTATTTGAAAATGAAACAGTAGGCCATTTGTTTGATAGCTACTCCATTATATTAAAGTCATCCTTCCTGTAGTCATACAAAAAGCAAAATGTGAAATAGTGATAGCTTTCCACAAAAAAATATCACTTGGTAATTGCACAAGAAAATGGCAAACCTAAATTTTTAGGTGATTTTAGTAAGCAGATTCTTCTTGAAATAGCTTTCCTGACAAAATCAAATTCTAATGTTGCATTTCACAGGAATCTTAAGGAGACGATTCCATAAGCTTAAGGGTGACTACATATTTAACGCTTCAGTTCAAGTTGATATTGCACAATACAGACTCTTATAAACAAACTCTTATTCGTGGAGCAGTAGTTGAGTTTGTCATGAAATCATGAAAATACCTACATCTACCGAAACTGCCTTTAATGCATTTGTTAACTAGTAAGTTTTCACTGCCTTGCCATTAAATGACTTCAAGGCAAAGAATTTAGAAAAAACAATCTTTTTTCTAGCACACGTAGAGACATTGAAGTGCAACAGGAATTAAACGCACTAATCTACATCTTTAGTTAGTGCAAACCATTGGTAAGCTCTTGACTGCAGTCTACAAGTGCTTATTTGCCCTATCTGGGTTGAGTATTCTCCAGCCATGCTGCAATCGTCTACAAAAGCCTCTGTAAGAAAGTGTTCTGACTCTGTTTCTGGTTTTGCTAATGAAATTTATTTATAAAGCATTTCAGTGAAGATTACCATCCAGTATAAACTTAATAAACTCCATTGACATCGGTGGAGCTTTGCTAAGTTTATATAAACTGAGGCTTGGGACCTATATACATGTATGCTGTACCGTTTTCTATTTGCACGATTGACAATTGCTATTTGATTTCCTGAGCTGCAAGACAATATTTAAACACTTTGCAAGTATTCAGCAAGTCTCTTTTTCCTTTATTGTATGCTACCTGTATTTTCTTGTAACAATTTCAACAATGGACTTTTTAAAAATATTTATTTATTATAAGATAGGCCACTGACTGAAAGATCCAAGCAATAGATTTTTCCCCCTCCGTGTTTCCATCCTAACAAAAAAGCTATTAAACCAGTCAGAAATCTGATTGCAGTCTCTATTTTCAAGCATTGTGGAAATTGGTAAACACATAATATTTCTTTCTGTGACTTTGGGAAAAAAAAAAAAAGACTATTAAAGTATATATAAAGTAAATTAAGTTTTTGGGTTTTTTTTTCTAGAAAGATATTTGTGCAAATGTTCTGTATGAGAGAAAGAAATCGTTTATTGCCCTTTCAGTTCCTCCCTCTTGCTATCTCATTTCCTCCAGTCTATTTACTTACTTTCACCATCCCTCTCCAAAATACTTAAAGATTCATCTGTCTTCTCAAGTTTTCTCTTATTTTTTGTTTAGATGAACCAAATAGGATGCTGAAACAGTACCCTACAGTTGTCAGCACCCAAAGACAAAGAATGAACATGATTCAAATATCAGACAATGAGTGAAGTCTGAAAACAAAATTTGCTAAATAATAAACCTGAATAGATATTCAACTTAATAATGGACAGCCTGTGACTTTGGAAAAGAACTGAAATGATCTATTATTTGCTCACTGAATTAGTTGCTCAACAATAGTTACAAAGGCATGCAGATGGCCTCTCTTGCCGTGGCCAGAACACTTGTTTGTGAGATACATGGCTATTCCAACAGCACTGAATGCATGGTTTTGCTTCAGGGAATATATAACATATTCAATATGCATTCTTAAAATGTATTAATATTAATCACACTCATAGGTACATTGCCAGAAAAGGCAGCCTATCTCATTTTTAAGGATCCTTCAATATATTCTAGAATATGTACTCAGAATTGCTCTACTTATATGATAGAGATGCCCCAAGACATGCAGGCAGGATTTTGAATACTGTATCAGCTGATTAATATTTAAAATCTAAAGAAAATGGTTAAGGCAGCTGAAAAAAAGTGAAATCAAATATAGGGAAACATTTCCTTCCCTGGGGGCTTTTGACCAATGGAGCTCTGAGCTCTTTCTTACCAAATATGAATATATCAGGCTCTTTTAAGGTAGTTTTGCAGCAAGCGTTCAACTGTGTGTGATGTGCAGCTGTTGTAACCAAAAGGGATATTGTAATTTCATCATATTTTGCTTGCCATTTCTATATAGATTTCATAGTTTTCCTCATTTAAAGAGACTTAGCATGATATTGTAAGGGATATAATTTCCAGTAGTATTTTAAATGGTCATGCTAAATGATATTTACAATTGCATAACCTACATAGTATTGAACAGCTGTTCACCCAAGGAGAAATACAATAAGTTGTTGTGTATTTTAGGTATAATAAAGACAAACTGGAGGTCTACAGTTCAATCCCCTTGAAATCCAGTCCACGTATTCAGCTTCATGATGCAGATTTTAGGGTAGGCTATGGAATTTAAGGACCCAAATACTCAATTAGGATTTATCAAAAATGTTTTATAATGACCTTTTCTTGAGAAATTTCAGCTCATGGATGCAAACACCTACAAGTATTTCTAAAAGTTCAGTAGCTGTACTGTTTACAATCAAAGTCTGTATAAAAAAATGAATGTTTAATACACCCTAATTTCATTGTAGTCTTGCAAAGCCTTACATACAAAAGATGAAATTGCTTTTGCAAATCATTTGATACATTTGTGTCTTTCCTGCACAAATATGTGGAACTGTACTAACAATTTTTTCATATGAATATATGTTTGAACTTTTTCCTCCATCTGTTAGGACTTGAACACTGGTAAAAGCTCTTCCTTTGGGACAAATTAGCAGAAATACTCAGAAGCCCCCAAAGAATACTGTGGAAACAATTTGTAAATTAATATCTTATATAATTGCTCCTCCTTTTCTGGCTATTGGCTTTCTGGAAATGTATTTCAGTTTTCCTTGGATATATTCCTTACTCACAGTTATACCCTATTTTAAGGAGTTTTTAATTTTTGGTATATGAACAGTTATAAGTATTGGAAATTCTCTACCTTTTGGATGCAGAATAGTCTAGAGAGTATGTGGACAGAGTAAGTTCTTTGGGACAGTGTCTGTCTTTGTAATGGGTTTCTGGAGTGCTTTTGCCATAATGAGGCTGCAAGCTGAAGAAACTGTACTAATGAATCATCCTCACTCATACAGGAACCTGGATGGGTGGGATGAATCGCCCCCTGGAGATGCTTGCCTCACCTCATTAGACGAGGGCTAGAGGAGACAACTAACTTTCAGAATGCTAATGTTAAATGACAAATTTAAACAATATAGTTTTAAATTTTGAATAAGTGCTCAGAATCTTTTTTTTTTTTTTTTTTTTTATTTTCTCTGTCATTAGCTATCTGGAGAATGCTTTTTCTTTCAGTAATACGCATTTACTACATAGAAAGTACTCTTCATTAGTTCAGAATTATTCACCTTAAAATTAAAAAAAATATTGTTGTTGGAAAATTGCAATTTATATTAATGTGTAAAATATTTACGTATGAAGTAATAATTTATCTGACCTGAGATCAACACTTCACTGAGAGGCTTAGGCTCCATCTGTTGCCAAAGGGAAGAGAAGGGCACCTCACAGAGGCAGTTCATCCTAATGCAATCTCAATGGAAGGTTTTACTTACACCTAATATTTGAATGATTTGAAACCAGGTATTCTGAGCCCCATCCTCTATCGAGGTAAATCAAGTCAGCTAACCTCTCTCTCTTAATTACAGATTATAAAAGGAACCTAAGATAAATAGGGTGCTTCAAATAATTATTTTAAACTAAGCACTTAAATCTCATATAGAGTTTACACTTTTATGATCTATTTATCCAATGTGAAACCCACAGTAGAGAGGCAGAGAACTACAAAAGTATTCTCATGCAGCCACCCATCTTCCTGCAGGTATAGTTCCTTGTCTTTTGTATTGTGACACTTACATGGCAGCTTCTTTTTCTAGGAACTGCTCTTTTGGGCAGTTGTTTTGCAGGGTGTCATTATTCACACAGATTTTTGTTAGGAGATAACATGTCTGAGTCTTTGGAAACCCACAGGAATATAGTTGAGCGAAATCACTCTATTAAGTACCATATAAATAAACATATAGTGACTGACATACATATTTGCATGTTGTTGCCTGGGTCATTTGTTTGCAAATGTGGAAAGCATGTGGTAAAATAATCCTTCTGCAAAAGATGACCACATGAATTAGCAAAGGGTAATGCATTAAATATAAATATAAACAAATCTGAAATTTCTTCCTTTAGCCTGATTCCTTCTCCTTGCCTTTTGGCCTGCACAGAACCCTACAGGACCGATATAAAAATCCTTCCCTCATGCAAAGACTTGTTGAATCAGACTTGCACACCCAGCAGAGAGATGTCCTTGAAGGGTGATTCAGGTGGCTATAATACAGTACACTCTGTATTATATTATTCAAATACTTATTATTATAGTATTTAAATACTCTTTCTATTACCTGCATAGTCAACCCCTTAAAGCAGTGCTCTAACCAGTGGACAGCGAACTAAAACTAGCTCTCAGAAAACAGTGGGTGTAAGAGTATTCCTGAATAGATTTGTGCCTGGCTTCAGGATAGTGGGATTTAGAGAACTGAGCCTGCATAAGTTCCTCTGAGATCACACAGCCCTTGCTTCTGGGCTCAGTATCCAATGCCTTTTACTTATATATACTGTCCACTGACTCTTAAATGGAAAGTGTATGATGAAACCTTCAAGCAATAAACAGAAACCAGACCTTAGTCTGTTTCAAACATCCTAATAACCAGCCTTATTTCATACAAGGTCATCCTCCCTGCAACAAAAAAGAAAACAGATTTTTAAGAATTATTCCAGCATTGACTTTAGCAGATATGTCCCAAATTCTTGTGGGATTGAATATATCCCCTTTATATATGCTAATAGGGTACAAGGTAGAGCCTATGCAGGTATAAATTAGTGTTCATCTAACATGAGTTTTAACACTTCAAACACTAAAACCACTAGAGAAGTGATTTACAAGTTAGTACAGTTCCACTGAAGGCACTGGAAAGATGCTGAGTTACATCACTCCAGGTTTTGGCCTTGATTGCTTGAAAAGATATTGCAATCCATATATAATGAGAATTTGACTCAATTGTAAAGCATGGTGTTGACAATTCCAAACATCTACTCTTAGTAAATGTATAATTTTTCTTAATGCTTTTAGAGAAAGGAGACAAAAGTATATGCCTATTATAGAAGGAAAGAAGCTGTCTACAGAGCACAGTTGTGGTGCAAAATTCAGTGCTGATCACATATTGCAGCAACTTAATGCACTTCTTCTACTGCTTTGATTGTTCTAAATACAACCTAATACAACCCAATTCTCCAAGATTTAGATTATGAAAGGGCAAAATCTGACCAATTTAAGGAATGTTAAATTTGCAAATGGATACATTTTATGCCTCCTTAACAGCTTTAAACCTTTCATTTTCTTTTCAGCTATAAATATTCTATAACGGCAAAAGAAGAATATAAAGTAAACTCAAATTCACTAACCCAAACTTTTTTATGAGTAACACTTTCTTTTAATGGCACATTTAGCTAATATTGAATTACAGAGGAGGTCCGACAGAAGTACATATGACATCTGCATTAATATCAAATTAATCCTTTATGATCAATGCTATTGTCATGAAAACTAGACAAAGTAATTAAGTGAGTCACTTACAATAAAGCGTTTCTTCCTTTATGCAGCTTTTTAACCCTATTTAAGTATTAATTACTCCTTTTCTTGGATTCAGAAGATCCATTTGTTTCCATTCAACTGCACACCTCGAAGAGGAACTTGAACTGCAGCGTACTCTGATGATGGGGTGGTCAGCAAAAATCAGAAGTTACCCATTATTAGCCACTATTAGAGCTAGTGAAACACAGTAAAAATGGTAATGGATACTTTCCAAAACTGGAAATCAGTTTTCATTATGTACTCCTCAAAATTAACACCTAATAGCCAAAGACAATTAACTGATGGTCCAGTCTTTTTATTGATGTTACTTGGCTTGTTCCGAGATCTTGGAGCAGATAGAAAGACTAACTTGCTATGGCAACAAGTGCAGGGTGTATCACTTTATCTCTGAAACCTAAAACTTCCAAACTGGGGTAATACTTATACGTAACTTGGGGCGTGGGGCCACATGTCAGAGGGGCAGAAGTAATCTGTAATGAGCTGTGAAGCTGACCATCTCTCTGAGGATGTCTAGCATGCTTTTGACATTGCTGCTCCACAGAGTTCAGGTAATACAAATCACCAAAACATAGTGAACAATAGCAGCAGTAACAGCCACAGGCTGCAAGTTGCAGATCCACCACGGAGTTAAAGAAAGATCCTACAGAGCTGCTTCAGAGACCAAGAAATGTCCATTGACCTAAAAATCACACAGTTCTGTAAATTTCACTGAAGGTAATAACCTCTTGTTTTTGAGAGCTAAAGCTAACTAATATGACTTGCAGCCAAAGCAATTTTTATGTTCTTAATTTATTTATTAACTTGTTTTGATTGTTATTACAGATGACCAGAGGACAAGTACTGAATTCCATGTCAGTCATCAAGGTATCAGAATGTGATTTTGCGTTGGAATGAAGATGAAAAATATTTTTTGCTGTTGCTGGGCCCTTGATTTGAGCTTTTCCTTTCTTCCCCCTTTTAAAAAAGGAATCATGCTGAAATGAGTAACTTCAGAAATAAATTTACATCTCTTCATAGGAGAAAGTTTTTAGATCACAGCTTCTCTAATTACAGGAGTATTTTTTTATCAGTGGAGGCACCAGCTTGGGCCTTGGCACATCTCTGTTGAAGCTGTTACTATGCTTCAAGTCATTTTGGGGTTAGATTCCCCTAATTGCTAAAGGTTAAGACCTTTAAACATAGATGTACCTCAGGTCAGTACTCATATTATCAGGTATGGAATGTGAAAAAAAGAAAGTTCGGTATCAAATCCTTCTGAGGGAGGTTTTAATAGAACTTGAAGAGTGAAGTGTTTCAGCATTAACTAACTATTAACAACGTTTTAGTGAAATGTTTTTTCAGCTATGAAGTGTTTCAACACTGACTTATTTCAATCAAAATTGAAATACTGTGAAAGTGTTTCAGGCAGATAAACTCACTATGTAATATTTGCATTTGATTTGCATGAAAGAGAATATAAAATAACAGATCATAATGCCAGGGTATACCAAGTCTGACAGTGAGAAAAGGGTAATCAGTAGATCCCTGTAAAACAGGTGCAGTCTTTGATAGATATATATATATATATTTATTGTCTTGATGAAGTTATGATATTCTACTCTTTAGGCTAGAGGGATTATTATGAAATAACTTTTCTTTTTCTCTTACCAGACTGCTAATGACACAGATCTGTCTAAAGTTTCCCCTTGTGCTAAAATATTATTATAAACTACAATGAATGCAAAAACAGCTCTGTAAAGTACATTAATATATTTCTACCATAGCTGAGCAATCTATTTTATTAAATTGTTTTAGGGATACATTTAAATATGACCCTTATGAGCTAGAATGACAAGTGTCATTCTGGGCTTTCCTAAGCCCATCTAACTAAAATGTTTTTGTGGGAGACAATTATATTTATTTGGTTCATTTCTCTATCAGAAGTTTCTTGGACTCTTCTGTTTGTTCAGATGTCCAGGAATACCGAAATCACCCAAAGGCTCCTGAAGTTGCCCATTACTGAGTCTTTCTTTGGAGGAATAGTAACTTCATCACAGATTGGAGCTTAAACTCAATTTTCCACAACATGATAGTTTATAAAATTATAGTATGTGCTATAACATTTGTTGTTGATTCACGCTCAGCCTGAGGTAGAAAGTCTGCTGCCTTACAGGAGAAAATTATGTTTCCTTGAATGAGAAGGGTAGATGACAACCGTAAAAGCAGGCACTAGACTTTGATTTAAAAAAAAATTGTTTGCTGTTATCTAAATATTCTGCAGATCGTGAAGCTACAGGATTATTAGGTGACTTAATATTCTATAGTACCTTCATTCAGAGCAGTAACATCGCCATGTTATTTGCTGCAGTATGTGCACAAACAATAAATATTGGATTACATACTGGTCTGATACCCACCAATATCATTCCAGAATAACAGTTCAAGTCAGTGAAGCAATTGCCCTGGAATTAATCATGTTGAATCCATTTGTGAGGGCAGAGAACTTAGCTCTACCATGGCCTTTTTCAGTGTCCTTTCAGCTCCGGGGTTCTGTTAATGATTATGTACAGGGAAAGAGAACATAAAAGGAAAGTACAAACACAGTATTAAGCCTTAAATAAGCCTGAAGAGTGCCTAAGGTTACATTGGCTTTATCAAGTACACAGACCCAAAAGTGTTTAGGAAACTAACAATGCTTTTTGTATGCATGCTGCTGTGTGAGAAAGAATGTGGTACGGAAATGTTTCTTTCAATCATCTTGTCTTCTTTTTTGGCTGAAAAATTGAAAGTCTAAGACACACATCACACAACTTCTAAACTAGCTGATGTGAATCTCATCCTAAGACTTAAATTAAAATATAAATGTCTGAAAAAAACTAAGGCTAGTTACAGGAATTTGTTCTAAGTTTAACACATAGAGAAGGATTCAGCCTGTGCTAGCGTGAAGAAATCCCTTCAGATGCTCCAGGGTATCAGGGACATGCCAAAGGGCTGACAGATATGACCTGGGACCTATGAAAGACTCAAGCAGCTGTAAAGAATCAGCCGGGAAGGAAGGAAAATATCCCAGGGCATCTAAACTGGTATTAATTGCATGTATATGGGCAATTGAAACCCTACCTCTATTAAGTGAGGTTTAGACATTTGATATTTGTAAGCAGAGATAATTTTGATTTGATTTTTGACATGGTAATGTTCAAAGAAGGTGAGCCTTTACTGAAATCAACTTATTCCCATGACAAGATAATATTCTTGGGTAATTACTTCTAGGGCATAAAAGAAGGTGATACTACAATGTTTTCTAAGTAGTTAAAGGCTACATTTCACATTGCATATTAGATTCAAAGATACTTGAGAAAGTTCAGATTATCTAAAAAAACATACTTTCTTTGTTTTGAAATTTTGCATAGGAGCTTTATAAATATAAGATATCTGATAGCTTGGGCAGAAATATCCAAGGAACAATCCAGACACCTTATTGTCATAAACTCTAATTCCTACAGTGATTCTGAACTCCATTCCCTAATATGAATTCAACGTTGTGGATTTGAGCACTGCCTTTTTAGTTCTTATCTAAATTGTGAAGCAACATTACTCTGCCTACATAGCCTATTTGAACAATTGTATTTTTCTGCTGTTTTCACCATTAAGTATTAATCTGAATAATGCATGACATAAAGTTACAGGATGGGCAATTTAAATTGAGTTAGCACTGCATACCTTCATATTTTGAATCTCTTGACTTGTGTATGCTTGATTACTCAGACTAAACGTTACACTAATGTTTCTTTAATTTTAAAGAGTATGTCCTCCAAATCCTGTAATGGTGTCTTTATAGCCAAAGTAAAACTGGCAAATATTGTTCAGTATATTAACGCAAATATAAATAGATACATTGGAAATATGTACTGGTTAAATCCCATATGTTGAAAATAACTATATCAGAGCAGTAGGTACATCTCTGCATGCTCAAATAATGTCTTTGGATTAAATGTTTGATGTAGAAAGCTTAGATGGAAAAAAGTAACAATTAATATGATCAAGGAAAATTAGCATTAATAAATAAATAGCTCAGTCTGAACATTTCTCATTTCTTGCCATATACATGGGAAACTCATGTTTCTTGGACTCAAAAACTGATTTCTTGTAACCTCTTGGGGAAAACTTAGAACATTCTTTGAATATCTGTAAGCCTTTATAGTCTAGGTTCAAGGTCTATTTTAGGACTCTTTCAGGACTTTTCAATGTTGAGAATAAGAAGTACAGATTTTCTTTAAACACTTTCTTTTTACATTTGTTATAGTCTCTCTTAGCAGTCAGCGATTGTGATACAAAACCTTTTCTGAAGAATGAAAAGAAATAATAAAGCAATGGATGGATTTTACTAGTCATAAAGGAAGAAATATATGTAGCTGAACACATTCTAATCATCCTTTTGTAAATTAAATCTATCACCTGAAGGAGTTAGGTCATGGGGGGACCTCAACACAGTTTTCCAGTACTTAAAAGGGTGGCTACAAAGAGGACAGAGGCTCTCTCTTCACAAGGAGCCACATGGAGAAGACAAGGAGCAACGGTTACGAGTTGAATCAGGAGAGGTTTCATCTTGATATAAGAAAGAAATTTTTTACAGTAAGCACAATCATTCACTGGAACAGCCTCTCCAGGGATGTGGTAGAGTCCCCATCACTGGAGGTTTTCAAGATGCTGTTGGATAGGGTGCTAAATAACCCCATCTAGGCTCCCTTCCTCCTGAAAGGATGGACCACTTGATCTTTCGAGGTCCTGTCCAACCTGGACTGTTCTATGGTTCTATGATTCTCTGAATTGACATGATCAGAAAACATTTTGAATCAAGAAAAATGAACTTTGATGGGAAAACTAGAAGGGAAACACTAGCAAAGTGCTGGGGAGCAGTAAGTCTTGTAAGGCGATTAAAATATCTTGGTTTATCTAGCTTAGAAAGGGGCCTAAATGAGATATAACTGCTGTTCTTAAGCAAAACAGAGGGTAAATACTGGCAAAGTGATGTTTAAACAAACAGATAATTGTGGTGCAAAATCAAATGAGCATAAATGATCTTGGATACATTTAAGCTAAAAGCTTTAAGAGGGTTTATAACCATAGAATGAATAATATGTTCTTCATGTTTCAGTAGCAACTAGAAGAGTAGGTACATTTACAAGCAAAGAGTAACAACAGTAAAGGAACAGTTAAGGGTATAGTGAGAATATCTGTTGTGAGAGGTCAAGTAAATACAGGTATTATAACTTGATCCTCATAACTATGCAAATAAATAAGACAATCAAACCCTTAAAATTCCAACATAAAATTTGCTTTGCCACCTGCTTCTAGCTTCTGGTTTATGAAAGCAATTTCCAGGAAGCAGCATCTTCCTTTTTTTTTTTCTAGGGCTTTTTATTTTTACTCCCTGAAGGTCATCAGGAGGCAGTGCTCATTGCCCTGCAGCGGAGCAAAGTGCCAGCTGGGGCTGCTCACACAGTAAAGGGGTGCATTTCCACATTTAGCACCACTCCACAACCATTCACTTTCTGGATGGAGGCTGAGTGGTGTGTGACCAGCCCCGGTCTTTCTGTAAACATCCCAAGGGCTGGCACTTCACAGAGACATCTGGGGAGTGGAATGGTAGAGCCCAGGACATGTGATGAAGCTGCTACCGAGACAGAAGTCGGGGAAGGGCTGACACTTCTCCTTTCCTCAGGAATAGCCCTGCTCTGTTCCTCAGCCAACATGATACTTCTCCTTTAATAAGAGCTGGTTACATCATGTCATTACAGCCTGTTTATAACCTTGGGAGTCAAGAAAGAAAAAGCCTTCAAGCACAAAAGGGTCTTGGTAGCAGAAAAATTCATTAAAGAAACTCTAAGAATACGATGATGTTCCCATTTTAAAATGCCAAAAAACAATGATTCTCTTTTTATATTCCCGATGATGCAAGTTTTGACCTTCTGCTCATCATTCCAGATTTCCAGACAGTGGAGAACAGAGTCTCCAGGGCTAGGAGAGGGAGAGAACAGGGGGCATTCAAGGGAAAGCACATCTTTCATTGTGTGTGAGGGGGGAAAGAAAATGCTGTCTTTTACAGAAGTTACATTTCAATATCACCACAGTCTTCATTACTGAATACAATATTTCTGTGTTTCTATTACAAACTTGAGTTTAGGCTCACTTTCTGCTGAAATGACAGCTCCGAATATTATCACAAAAAAAAGAAGGTGATTTTAATCTAAACTCTGCCTGCACAAAGCTCTTTTCATTACAAGCCCAGAAGCCAAGCACAACATATCTACATTTGATTAAGATCCAGTGAGCATTAAGTATAAACTTACGAGCATAAGTTTCCTCATGCAGTGCTGCTACTAAGATATTGAATGCAGATCTTTTCCTTTGTCTCTTTTCTTGAAGACACTTCTGTCTCTCAGGTATCCTATGCTAAAAAGTAAATTATTTTTAATGTAAAAAACCTAAATCTGTCATAAGAAACTCTGCTGAAATAACTTACTGCAATATATTAGAAAGAAAAATCCATTGAGAGAGGAATGGTATACAGGTAATCTAGAAGATTAGGAGTGGCAGAGCGTCAGTCAACATTTAAAGCCTTTACAGATGGAAAACTAGTGGAGGTATGAGTAAGGTGGTTATGACTATTGTAAAATTCACAGAGATGAGCAGGGAACATGAGCATGAACAGAGATGTGAATTCTGAACCACTATGAAACTATTTGTTTTTTAAAATATTTTTATTATTTCACAGTTAAAAAGAAAAATGTCAAATGATATTGGCAATAAATAGCAAATAAAATTGCATGTTTGGCTTAGGGAAATTAAAAACATAAAATGACATATTACAAGTAGATACTTTGGTAGTTAGAGGTGGGGGCAGCTTGTGGAGATTGTTTTGGTTTTCATCAGCTCATGATTCTATGATATCTGTTTTCACATCTAATACCTCTCTGTATCTGTGGAGCCAGTGGGAGGTACTGCAGCAAGATACCATAACAGCCAGTTCTCATTAATAGTTAAGGAGCCACTGCATTATTTCTGTTGTGTACAGCGTCCCCAACATATGTGCAATAGGGGGATTTAACAGAAGCTCAAGCTACCTAGTCTTTACTATATGCATATATGTGCATGCCATACGCACATTTAAAGGCCATTTGTTTAGGGTTTTTTCCCTCCAATTTTGCAGTCATAATTTAGAATGCAGTCATTAATTACACCCATTCTAAACAGCCAGTAATCTTTCCTCATTATCAGTCAATATGAGTGAGAGGTGGCCAGTATATACAAGTAGCCATTGCTTGTGCAAATTTGAGATTCAAATGCCAGAAGGATGAATTCTGAATTCAAAAACTCTGAAAAGAGGTCTTTTTTACACATAATACTAGTAATAGAGGTTTGGGGTTTATTTTTCCTTTTTAAATTACTGCTTGGAAATTTAATTTATTTGTAACAGTTAATAAACCATACACACTTGGTACAGGCAGCAGGACATAGGTGTATAGTCACTTCCTTGTCCTAGCTTTATTTTTTCCTCAAGCGACTGAAAGAACAAGTGCTAGTTTCCTAGTACAGCTTTAGAGAAGGAGCAATGTAACTCAGAAAACCCCAAATTTGCTGTGAGGGAAAATTATAAATTCATAAGATTCATTACTTTGGAAAAAAAACCCACAGTTTTGTGAGGATTTGGGGTTTCCTCCTAGAGAGGAGCACTGTTTGCATTTTACATGATAATAGCTGTTTAAAGATTTATAAATTATTCAGTCAAGGTTCTTATCTCCTGTTTTTTTAAATGAGACAAATATCAGTTTTAGTTAGAGGTGATGTTGCAGTTTGCCAAAATTCCATTTAATATTTATTTGTGAAGGTTAAATGAACTGTCAAAAAATGCTTAGTCAGAGATGTCTTTTAGAAAGTAATTTTCAGAGATCATGTTTAAGAAAACATTAATTTCCATCTCAACATCCAGTATAAAGTAGCTTCATTCTCTTATACTTTTAAAAAACTTCTCTGGATGTGGAATAAAACAATGAATATAAAATAAAAGGTCCTACAAGCTTCTCACAGTTTCTATTGCCCTAGTCATTAAAGCAGTCATCTGTCTACCTGATTAAAGCAGCTGCTTCTGCACTCTATGTGACTTTTGGCTTGTAAAACACCTGTAAACAAATCTGTCAGACACAGACACTAATTCAGAGAGGTTACAGAGCTTCGTATTTTTAAACTAACAGGGGCATAAATGGTCCCATCTACATCCACAACAGGGCATCTTTATGCCACAGCCATAAAGTCATTGCACTTGTGGACATGGAGAGCAGCCCAGACATAGACAAGCTTTGACTGCGTGACTCAGCACATGGCCATGATGTTCCTTGCAACGTTGCAATTTGCTCTTCCTTTTTCTGATCCAGCATGGAAGACCCTCTTCCCAGAACTATTTGCACACTGTGATATCTGTTTGCGCAAAACTACTTGATATTGGCTCTGAGATCATTATAAATTTGACCCTTACAGCCTAACTACAAAATCAAGGCTGTGATAATTATCTGTGTCCATACTGCAAAATTACAGAAGGCTGGATGGATGTATTTTGCTCCAGGCTTGGCAGACACTTGCAGTATGTGAACAACTCTATATTTGATGAATGATAAATTTAATACTTATGAAAACTTTTCACTCAACTGGTCATAGAAAAAAAAATGTTTTTACCAACCCAACCCAACCCAAAATAAAACAAAACAAAAAACCCCAACAAATAGAATCAAAGATACTTGACATTTCAAGTCTGGTCTAATATTTATATATTTTCTGTGCTTGCTGTGCCTTTTAAAGCTTTTCTAACCATTCCTGTGGCTCTGGATACACTAGAAATCTCACAGGTTAATTAAGCTGGTTCTTATCAGAAATTACAGTAATGGCCAGCTAGCCAAAACACTAATCTCCCAATGTGCAGCTTAAGCTTTGTATCTGAAAGCAATCATATTTGCAAGCAGCCTGAAATATTATACATACTGCAGCCTAGTATTAAATACCCTTCCATATCTACTTCTGCATTTGGTTCCCAGGACTCACTCTGTCATGTTCAGTAGTATTTCACTCTGCAAAGAGCCCCATAGATTTCCACAGAATATATGGTGTAGATATGCATGTGTCACTTGAAGGAAGTCTGTCTTTGGGCCCTATAGTATCTCTCATAACACAAGCAGTACAGTATTTTTAGAGTGTTAACCATACGGGCTGTCCATTGCATCCACAGAGGACTGTACCACATGTTATTGCTCCAGCAAAGATGACTTTAATTTAGATTTCATGCAAAGGAAGGTCAGTCAATCTAATGTTAATATTCATAGCTTACATATTAACACTATCTTGCTCCTTTTCACTTTATTGCTTCATATGCAACTGTGTCCGTGGCTGGAGAAGTTTACATCTAGTCCTATTTTCACAGTAGCATTTAGCTTCCCTGGATAAAGGCCATTCAACTTGATGAACTGTATTGGTGTGTGGAATACAGTGGGTTGTGTCTCTGTGTGTTTTGTGTTGTTTTTTCATTTTGTCAGCAATAAAAAAAATGGCAATGACTGTTCAGTGAGGTCTGTTCTAGTTTGCTTTAATTTCCTAATAGCTGTGTTCATAGGAGAAATCTCTACCGTGAGGTACACAGAGTGGAAAAATCCCAGAGGTACTTTTTGGATTCTACAGGGAATCAAAAAATTGCAATTACTCAAAGCATTGCTTCTGAAGCTCTCATGTGGAAAGAATCACGGGGCTTGCTGAATCTCACAACAAAACCTGCTGTCTCAGCAACAATTACTGTAGACGCGCTTACAAACTGACACCAATGATAATGTCAGTGTGCAGCTGGGATCTTAAATGGAACCTGCTGCTCCACACTAGCTTATTCAAGCAGATTCATGGGCAGGAAAAAAGCAAGCGGAGAGGGCAGAGATGATGTGACCGTATGTGTGTGTGTGTGCATGTATATGTAGTTTGCATTCAGAAAAGCAAAAGAAAAAAAGCAGAGTCATGCATTTAGAAAAGAAATGTAGAAAAAGGTGACCAGGGTGAGAGGATACCACCTGCCACTCAGCAGGGGATTCGGGGCATCAGGAAAGCAGCACAATGCCAGCAGGTGAACAGGGCAGCAGGAGTCTGGTAACTGGCAGCCAACATGTGGCCAGGCCAGCAGGCAGCAAACACCTGGCCATTTCTTTGTGAACCAGTCAGCGGGAGCCTGGTACAGAGCAGAGAGCAGGTGGACGGGGTGGCAGCCAGGCTGGATACCTGGCAGCTGCTCTGGGGTCAGCTTGTCAAGAGAGCTCGCTACACAGAGCCATGAAAAGGTTGTTTGCTTTTTGTCTGTTGCCTTAGGATTGTTCACATAGTTTAATACAAAAGATGAAACACAGCTTCTTTGAAGAGCCTTTGGTGGGGAAGGGGAAGCCCGTGTCACAGTCTAATAAATTTTCCTATGGTCATATTCATCAAGATCTTTGGAAGAAAACGTACATGATGGTCATCAGTGCTAAAGAGCTGTCCCAGTTTCAACATCTCTTGAGCAATACTGGAATGAAATTTCCTTACTTACATTAGTCAGTCATTAAATGATTCTGATTTTAAGTATCATGGTTTGTATTTAGATCTCCAGGCAAGGAAAGCTAACATATTACCCAGCGTAAAACTAGCCACAGCAGTAATAACATTGCAAACATCCTCCAGTGAGCACTACAGCAATGAGATCATTTTTCTAATCTCCAGAGGAAAAAATAGAGATTATGGAACAGCTGATGGCATTCATTATAGCTCCACATACTTTAAGGCACTACACTGACTGGCACTATCTAGAAACTGGCTTTGTATGTCCATCCTGTCTCTGATGAGCCCTGCAGAGCATGGCAGCCAGAGAAAAACAAGTACTATTGCTGCAGTATCAAAACCCCTGTTGTGAAGGGGACTAGCTGGAACCAGCATGCAAATCAAAGAGATTTTAAGATTTGAGGCTGCATAGCTCATTAAGCTCTTTTAATGAAAATTATATTTTTTTCTATGCATTTTACAGCCTACAGTCTTTCCCAAAAGAGTTAACTATACAGTTGACCCATTCAATTAAAAAATCTTTCACCAGTTTGAGTCATCTGGGGTAAAGCTCGATATACATGAAATTAAATCAGAATTCTTTCTTTGGAGAGAACAGACAAAACCTCTAGACTGATCGGAATGTGTTTTTGTGGTTTTATTCTTTCTTCCTCTTTTCTTTGCTGATACACCACTCTCTGCAGAGTATATTTGCTGCAGGAGAATAACCTTTTTGGTCCCTGGCAATGACATGTTGCAGGGACTAATACGTTCCTTGGGTGTATAAGCAGATGGATATTATGCAGGAAAAAAGAAGTAGCACTACTTCTGACCATTACATTGATGGAATTCCACAGCTAGAAGTCTGCTGTTTGTATTTTAAAGAAAGATTTTTTGAATTAATAATTAAAAAAAAGATTTGTGAAGATAACCCAGTCCAGTGCTTTAATGGAAATATATCAAGTCTTAAGAGGAAGAAAACTGAGGGCAAATCACAGGGGAAAGAAACTAGCTACATTGAAAGAAAAGTGCTAACAATTATATTGCTAATGGTATTTATTTCAGAAACAACTGTTGAAATGCTAAAATAATGCATTCCCATCAGAGTTAGGTTGCATAAATAACAAAACAAAAATAGCTTGTTCAATGGATAGCACGTTATCACCGCAGAAGACTAAAATATACAACCTGGAAAAAAGTGCGAAATACATTAAGAAGCAATCTGCAGGTAAAGACTATAATATATATTCATAAAGGGCAAGAGTTAAGATTGTGCAAGCAACCTTGGCTGTTAATTTCTTGACTGGAGTGCTTAGCTTCGCAACCTTTGCATTTTCTTCATTAAGACATTCTAAGTAATTGATCATTTTTATAGTGTTCAGAGCCTCCGATACCATGGAAACAGACTGAAACTATGGGAATGGTTGTAGTATTAGAATAATTAGCAGTGAGTTGTGGAACAAAGTTGCTGATCAATGCTTATCCCTCCCAGTTCAGTCTCACACTGTGACTTGGCATTATTTGTGGTGTGATTTTTCTCTGCGTTCTTTTGTAAAACTGTACATGTCCCCATCTGCCAGTATGTACACATGCACTTTTTCCATGTAGTTTAATATGTACTTACTCTCAGAAAGCATACTCTGTGATGTAAATGTACTCACACACTACTACTTACTGAAAATTAAATTGCCAATGAACTGTTTGCTTTGTTCGAGAGGAAAACCAATAGTTATGTGCACTTGTTTATCAGCACAGTTCCTTCTTCTTGCTGTTATGGCTATTTGCATAATGTAGTCTTAATGTTCCAGATCTGCAGTTCAACACCGTGTTATATTATTAATAAGATACCTTCTTCCCCATGAAACTGAGAAATTATGTTTGCTGGAACTTTTGGAAGAGGAAGGAGGGTTTCATTATGAGTTGGCAGGAGTTTTTTGTCCTGCGAATCCTCAGGTTTCAGTTTAAGCAAGAAAATCACTTCAACCAACTATATTTGCTCCAGGAAGACTATACAAATGCTATGTGGTGCAGCTATGCTCAAGGTGTATTGGGTAAATCATAGAATCAAATCATAGAATCATTTAGGTTGGAAAAGACCCTTAAGATCATTCAGTCCAGCCGTAAAACTAACACTGCCAAGTCCACCACTAAACCATGTCCCTAAGCACCACATCTACTTGTCTTTTAAATACCTCCAGGGATGGGGCCTCCACCACTTCCCTTGCCAGCCTGTTCCAATGCTTTCAATGCAGAAAATACCCTTTTATTTGTATATTTGTAGTGGCAAAGGTCTTAGAAATTCTACTTAGAACCTGGGAGGTAAGAAAAGACCAAAAATTATAATTTTCACATCCTAAGAACCCCGTAATGTTATAGATCCAAAGGCTATATAACAATGCTACACAAGTTTATTCTGAAACTGGTTTTAAAGCTGAACTTTCTAATCAAATTTGTACTGTAACTAATGAAGAGGAAGCAGATGTTATTTTGTTGTTGTCAAGAGACAACCAAGAGTGTTGTTGTCAACGAAGTGGGTAAAGACTAATTTTTTACAATAGCAATCACCTTTAAGAATAGATGCTTGTTTTCCACTGAAATCTTTCACACCATTTCATACATCTTGCACTGCAAAGCATATTCCTACTGAGAATATTCCCACAAGAATTCATCTTAGTAAATTGATCTAACCCTAAAACCTTCTGTTAGCCTGGCAATTAATGAAAATGACACATTGTCAAAATGGTTGAAGCGAATGATGTATTATAGGAATTTGGAGAAGAAATTGGGGCTGATTTTCTGTTCTTCTAATATAAAACTCAGCAGACTGCAATTTATTTAAAGAAAATGAGACAGGGGATACCTTTTCTTTCTAGGGCACGTCTGTGCTCATGCCCACATATGCAAATACGCACACACCCTCCATGATAGACAGACACTATGTTTTTTCTTATGAAATTCCTGTCCGTTTAGCAGTAAGAAAAAAAAAAAAAACACCAAACTGCTGAGTAATAGCTTCCTATCCATCAGCCAGCATGCATTTATAACAAGTATGCAGCATGTAACACAGCATCTCTACTGATAGAATGATTTCCTTCTACCATGGGATTTATTCCAGGAAACATGAAGCAAGCCAAAAGCCAACTGGATTGCACTGATTTCACCTGAAACTTCAAGACAAATATCTAGGTAGTTATTTGTTTTGGGAGAGAAAGAGGTATTTTTTTGGTAGGTTTGCTTTGTCTTGTTAAAAAAAACACTTAAATCTCAAGAATTCTCTCTGAAAGGGAAACCAAGATTCCCTTATTTATGTAAGGAAAATATAACAAAGTTGGACATATCCTTACCAAAGTATTGTGAATGCAAACTCATCTGTGTGAAACATCACGAAGATATTTGAACAATCCCTATTAACACATAAGCCCAGTTTGTTGTAACACACATTAGCATCTTTTTCAAACAGGGTGAAACACCATTTGGAGATGCAAAACACCATTTTAAGGTTTTCCAGGTATCATAATGATAGTTTTTTCTTAACTCTGAATATTCATGATGCGTCATAAAACTAATGATAAACATAAAAACTGATGTGAACGTTTGACTAATCTGTTCTTATTTGTTTGGAAGAGCTGTAGTAATTGCCTGGTTTGTAAATTAAACATCTGCTATGGGAATAAACAAAAACATAACTGAGCATATTCAAATAAATTGAATTCACCGTAGTTCCATAAATTTTATTATATGGGCTCATCAATTTTATTACACCTGAGTGCTGCATTGCTATAGAAGGCAGTACCTAATTTTCTTTTAGATACCCTATTTGTAACAATAAATGTTTTCTCCTTCTAATAAACTACTGTTCTTATTTAAAGGTTTTGGTTTGCTTTTTTTCTTTTTCTCTAAAAGATGGTCAATAAAACAGCTGACTTAAGTAAATTTGACTACTCTGTTCGTTTATTACCAAACTGTTACCCAGGACCAGCAGAATGTCAAAAATAGTCTCTACTACACCAGCCCATTTCAGACATGACAATTACTGATTTTTGGTACGCACAAGAAATTAATTTGGCAGTTAGAGTAGTATTGCTTTGCTACCTGCCAAGTTTCAAATGGTAAAAGATTGGGACAAAAGCCAAACAGAAAGACATTTAAAATAAAAGCAGAGATCAAGGGGTTTTTTTGTTTTCTTTTAAGCAAAGAGAAGAAATTGTCTTGGACCAATTTGTTTTTCAACATTAAGATGTTAAAAGTAGCATCAGATGACAAGTTTGTTTTGGGTTGCAGCCATTATTACCCAGTGCATGGTCACCAGAGGTAGAAGACCTGCTTCCTTGATTCCTTCTCTTGTTACCAATCCCAGAGTAGAAAGTCATCATGGTTGCCTGTCACATGGCTGCACTGATCAAGCAGGGTAACCTGATACCCTAACTGTTAGTGTTGAGGAACAAAAGTTGGAAGCATTCCAACTCAAACACTGAAAATGCAGTGTTGAAGGCTCCCTTGGGACTCCCAAGCCAGAACTACATCCACAACGAAAGCAAAGTTCAGTATAAGAGTAAATAGCTGATACATGTCTGGATTTTTACGCTACATAAGGTTATGAAGCTCCATAAGCATTAACTTGAATCAAGAATCTCAGAAAACCTTCCGTTCCTCTACTTCAGAAGGGTTTTCCACCTTGCTTATGATTGTGCTTGAGAGGCCTACACCTTTGATGTAAGGTAATTTTGGAGCACCAACATCTTCAGTTTTTGTTTCTCAGTGAGGAAATTCCTCACCAAATTTGATGTACAGCAGGAGATGCCAGAAGAATTCGCCAAAATTGCCTTCAGAAAGGAGAACCTGAAACACAGCACAGAAGTTACTAATGAAGTCTGAAAAGGAGTTCAACTCAGGGAATGTTAGTTGGAATAGTCATCATTCCAGGTACTCTCAGTCAGGGGCACCATATCCTAGAGGTAAGTGTAATGATTTGCAAGTCAAAGAAAGTTCAGAATTTCCTCCTGTCAATTCATTCAAACTTGCAGGAACAAGCAGGCTATACAAGTGAGCCTCTGCCCCATACCCTACACTGTAGTGTGGTGTGGAATTGCACCACTATGTTCAGGAAGGCACTCAACATTCACTAGTGTAGCAATAAAAATTGTGCCTCTTAGGAATTAATGGCAAAACTGCCATTGGCTTCAGAAGCCAAACTCCTGTGTCCTACATTTCTAGTGTTTTGTTAATGAATGTTAATTGTGTGTCATGTGAAAGAAGGATCTGAGCCTACTGATTTCAAATAAGTGGGTGTGTAGGGAATGAAACAGCTATTTTAGTTTTTCACTTGCATTTATACCCTAATTAGTCATGAGTTGGGGTTTTTTTGTGAAATTTTAGGAAACAGAGGCCACACTCCAGCAAAAGAATCATCCCTTATGGAGCCTGAGAAATTAATCAGACCACTGTTGGACAGCAGAAATGTCATAAAGATGCCGTTGTCTGTGAATGTTAAACCATCTTTGCCAAGTGTGAAACTTAGTGGCAGAAATTCAAATCACCACGTTCCTTTTGAAGAGTTTTCATCGATAGCTAGATGACCAATAGCCCTGTGTATCCAACACGCTGCACTTTAGAAGCCAAGTCCTTACCATAAGCAATAGGTAAAACTTTACATCTTGATTCTACAGATGGATTTAAACATTAAGTGAGCTTTGGGAATGGGGGAGGAGTGGACTGGCAAGATAAATCTGTGTAATGCTTAGTCACTTATAAAAAGACATCTGCACCTAACTTGAGGCAGTTGAATCCCACTCACAAGTAGTAAGGAGACATAAATTGCAAGTCAGAGGCTTGGTCATTAAGGTATGCAGCTGTCCAAAACATAATACTGTGGCAGATACTGAAAAAAATCAGAGCTTGTTCGAACACATGAAAATCATTCCTTAGACATTAGGAGAGATATAGTGATCATATTACATGATCATCCTAGACCTTCACATTGCTCTGGGGGTTTGAGCTTAATAGCAACCATTACCTTCAGAGAAGGAATATTTCCTGTTTTCATTCCACTATCCAGAACAGCTATTTCTTAATAATGTAGCTTGTCACAGTGGCAGCAAAAATTAGAAAGAAATTGTTCTCATCATTCCTGGGAAGGCAAAACCCCACTCTCTCTTCCAACAATTTTTAATAGACTGAACACACCACAAAAATATAGAGTTGTTTATTGATTTGAAGTATAGAAAGGTACTATATACATTTCTTATGAATCTGCCACATATAAGTGGTAAAGGGCAAAAAAACAGGCTAATCCTAACTCTGCAACAGGTTTCTAGTACTATCTACCCATCTCTGCATAGTGCCTCACTCCTTACCCTTTCCTACTCTGTGTGCAAGATGAACGTGGCTTGTGAAAGAAGTCCTCGACTACTGCTTCACAGGAAAACACACTCTGCACTCTGTGTCACTTCATAGATACACTCAAACAGCCTCTGCTGGATGAAATAATAAATTTTGATACATAAAGACTTTGAGGGAAATAGCCTTTTTTTCTCCAAACTTCCTCATTTTTTTTAGCAGTAAGCCATCCAAAATAGTTTTCTGTTTAATGACCAAAGCTTCCCTTCCCTTCCCTTCCCTTCCCTTCCCTTCCCTTCCCTTCCCTTCCCTTCCCTTCCCTTCCCTTCCCTTCCCTTCCCTTCCCTTCCCTTCCCTTCCCTTCCCTTCCCTTCCCTTCCCTTCCCTTCCCTTCCCTTCCCTTCCCTTCCCTTCCCTTCCCTTCCCTTCCCTTCCCTTCCCTTCCCTTCCCTTCCCTTCCCTTCCCTTCCCTTCCCTTCCCTTCCCTTCCTTTCCCTTCTTCCCTGCTACTGGGACCCATTTATGTGTCTGGAGAGTCATAGGACAGTGGACTTTATCTTCTACACAGAGCTTGGTCTGAAGCTGCACATTTTTAGGAAGTCTTCCCTCTGTTCCACAAGATTTAGTACGTGCAAAGAAATGTGGATGTATTTGCCCTAAGAACAGCACTGAAAAGCCATTCTCAACCAAGGCCAACTACTATCCTGGGTTTCCAAGGCCCCTTAGTCAAAAGACTAAGTCTCTGTCTGATTTCAGTCTCTTGAAAACTCACTGCTTCTTCCTTACTGACCCCTGGGCAGAGAGTCCTTCAAGAGCTGTTGGTGGCACTTCATGACTTCCCCCTCACCACAGGCCAACAAAGAAAAAAGGAGTGGGACTGGGCTGGTAGGGCTCTGAAGTGAAGATTTCCAGCAAGTATATCACCTCCAGCTTGGTAATTCATTTCCTTGGTCATGCAGCTTTGGCATGTAAAGTGAGATCAAGCATGCCTGCCATGTGCATTACCCTTAGGTCTGCCTCTCAGTGCTGCAGGCTTCGCATACTTAGGAACCTGAAACTACATAATGTATAAGTCCAGGCATGGGGTTTATAATAGCTTGGAAGAATCATATTTTCTGCTATAATTCTCTGCAGCTTTTTCCACATTGTTGATTGGCTGCTTTGGTTTCTCATGTTATTCTTGCATAGGTATCATCCTGAACGCTGATATCAGAAAACTTGGCACTCCCCTAGGCTGTAATTCTATGGTAGCAAATATTGGAGTGGGTCTGTAATTTGTGATATACAATAACTGCAATAATGGTACAATGCCTGTGGGTAAAGGAGTGGAGGGAACATAATGCAGCTAATAACTATTCATTTGATTGCTTTTTAATTTGGTTTTTTCTGAACGTGTACTTTGTGTAATATTTCAACTGTTTCACAATATTTTTGTGAAGGTATTTGTTTATAATTACACATTTATATCATCTGCTGCAGTCAGCTTCCTAAAAGGCAGACATAATTTTCCAAAGTTTTTATCATTTTTTTTTTCTATCATATTACATTTTTTATTTTGAGGTACTTATTCCGTACTAATAAGAGGCAGAGATTATGTACATATTCCTTTAACCAGACTAGCTCTTTGACATTTTAAAATGAGTTGTTTAAGAACAATGCAGTTTATTTCTACATTTCTTTTTTAAAGTCTTTTATACAGATAGCTTATGTCAGGAATTCTATAGCTCTCCTCTGTACAATAATATCTCTTGTGTTCTATTAGAGGACAGTAGTATCCCAAAAAAATACCAAAAAGAGAGGAGGAGACAGTTTCTTAAAGTCTTTGCTCAAACTCTCATCTGCAACTAATAGTACAGGACAGTAGGAACTCCCTTAACAGTACAGTGCTTCTGGGACTAAAACTGTTGCCTGACACAGAATGGTAATTTATGCCTGTGAATGGCCACTGGGATGTTTCTAGCATATAAGTGATGGACAGTAATAACTGAGGATTTGTATCTGGAGCATTACCAGATCTCCATGGTCTGAAGGATTTCAGGTGCTTTATACAGCCCGTCAGGGTAAAGTGATGTAAAGTAGGTCAGGTGCTAGGAGGAGGGAAGTGAGATGGGAAATCATCATTGCGTACAGACATTTGCACATTGTGATCTCATCCGCTGCTGTGAAGCTGTAACAGACTTGATAAAGTCTGCCAAAAATATTTTTCTTCATGTACCTGTCAGTGACTCTGTCTCCTCCCTACAGTTGTTATGTCTGACTGCAACATGTTCTAAATAATAATGAGCCATGTGGGAAAGTGTTAATGCAATTTGTATGTGAATACTAAGTAACGCATTTTGTACAATTTTGTATAAAATTATACATTGATAAACATGAACTGCTACGATACTTGTCTTTTGCAGTGAGGTGCATACATATGGCCACACACCATGTAGGTGTATAAAATACAAATATTCTGTCCACAAAAGGTATCTATTGAGCAAGAAAATATGTCCAATTCCTTTTATGCCATGTAATTTTATGTAGTTTATGAGACCATTCTGCTGGCTTTCAGTACTCATTCTGAATTCTTAACAAAGATGGGGATAAAAATTCTAAATAAGATTTGTGGCAATATTTTTGTGTTAATGCTAATTTTCGTGTTCCTTAGCTATAAATTCTCCACTTTTTCCAATCTTGAATCCCTAATGAATCTATTTGCTTTTAGTTTTCTTTATAGACCTCTGTGTGTGCACACAAACATTCATACAGCTGCATACATTCATCTGTGAACACAAATTCCACACAGCGGGTGTGATATAAGAATCCCTATATAAGGGATAATTCATATAAGGAATAAAAGACTGCAGCAACTAAGCTGATAAATTCAATTCAACACAGAACTCCTCTACAATTAGTTACTAATTGCCTCCTACACTGGTTATTTAAGAGCCATCTTCCTTAAACTTAACCTGACAAGTCATATTGTCCTTGTTTAGGTACTGAAATATTCATGTTATTTTCTTTTCATTTACTTTTACCTCAGTTTTAAAGAAACACTTCGTTAAGGTGCTCTAAGACCTTATTAGTCTAGTGTGAGAGTGTGGAAGTGTGTGTATAAAGTGAAATATCTCCACACATCCCTACTTCTGAGTAATTTTGAAGTAAACGGAGGTTCATGGAAAAATGACAGTTTGTAATAAAGACCATTACATGTATTTATCTGTCTTTTGCAAGAATTGCTGTTAGTACTTGTCATTTTGTGTAAGATCATCCCAAATAGTCAGCTGCTGTCCTAAACATGGCTTATGAATTCTTCTTTGTCTCCTTCTGCTGTATATTTTACAGATTTTACAGAAACTGAGATTTTACTAATCATTTTAGCATCTTCATATTTACATATACCAGGTTGTATACATATCAGACCAAACAAGAATCTTAATGGAAAAAAAGTAAATTTACCTTCAGGACAATGTCAGGCATACAGCTGACTTGAATTTAGGTAGTTTTGCAGTTTTCAAATTAATTGGCCTTCCCACAGTGATCCTTTCAAGCTCCTCCACCAGATGTACAGAGGAAGATATCAGTGTAACAGATAAAAGACTTACTTTACACAAAGAGATGGATGCTTTCCAGATGAGTAAACCCGTCCACTGCAGTGAAAGAACATGCATTAGTTTGTGCCATGATGAAGATATCAGGGAACAGTCTAGAAACTCCTCCTGAAGCTGCTGAAAAATGCCCTCCAGGGAAAAAAGATGGTAGTTGGAATGGAAAAGATATTCATCTGTATATGCATCCAATATTCATCCATATTCAGAAAACTGAAATGTTACTGGAAAAAGGGCTTAGTCCCAGACTATCTCTTGGCAATTCTCAGACCAGCAGGCCACTGCCTTATCTTCATATTAGATAGCCTTTGTTTAAAACACTGGAAGAGGTGGCAGCAGAATCATTCCCTTTCCTTCCTTCACCATTCCCAGACACGTTACTGAACATGCTAATATGTGAGAGTGATGCTCAGTCTCTCTCTTTATCTTTTAAGGTTTTATCTCCAGATTCAACAGGAAGGGACAAGAGCACCTTGCCCAATGAAGATTAGCACCAAGATTGGCTTTTAATGGGTGGGAGATGTGAACAAAATCTCTTTGGGCACTTTCATCTCCTAGGTGTCTGCTATATAAAAGGGGACATCACTTCTCCTACCCTGACATTTTAAAACAAGATTCAGGTCTGCTCTGTTTAAGTAAAGAAACTGTCTTTTGGTGTGGGTTTTGAACGTCAAATCCCAAGGGATAAAGTGTCTTTTCATAGCTTTGTTTAGAGCTCCAAAATCCTAGAAGGGCACAGGATTTCGAACACTCCTGTCTTCCTTGTTGGATCCTGCTTTAAAGCTGCAAACCTAGTCTATTGTTAAGCTACAACCAGTGTAAGGTAACCTGCACTTTAATACATTAGCTGTTGGGGAAGCAAATGGTGGTGCTGGGCTCTCCCTTGTGCTCAGGGTGAGGTAAGGTCCTGAGCAGGGGGATCTAAATCCCCCTCAGATGCAACACAGGCAGCTGCAGCATCCTGCTGAAAATGTGCAAGCCTTTATTTCGGTCCAGATCACTGAGCCAGTGTTTTTACCTTTTGTTCCTGACTGAGAAGCATTTCATGTATTTAATGTCCAGAAGTCAGCATGCTGAAACATGAGGCATCCCTCTTCCTAGCTATAGCCCTGAGACAAAGTCATTCAAAGCAAGAAGCTGTATGATCTCCAATTAGACAATCCAAAACAACTGTGCCAATAATTGTCTATAGCCAAAATCATCTCTTAAATACCATTTATAATAGTTCCTTCAATACGGAGTGTGAAATATCATTGGCTCTGCTAGTCTGGGTATCCCACTGTTCCGACAATTTCATTAAACCCTTAATAATCCTTTAAAATGAGCAATGATTAATCTATTCATTTGTAAGCCTTGTTGTTGAACGCAGTGATAGACATCATGTTCTTTCACTGTTAACAAGTGCTGATTCTTGGGCATTGTGACAAGTTTCATTTGTCAGTGTTCCTGCAATTTTCCACGGAGTTACCACTCTTTCCATGAGGGTATCCACATTTGGACTAAGCAATGTTGCCAAAGAGATCCCACACAGTATATCACAACTTAATAAAGATAGCCTGTGGTAATACTTTGTGCTATCAAGGTGTATAAACATGATTCAGCATCGTGTTTGAAAGGAAAAGAGAGGTAAGAAGATTTACAGATTAATTTCTCTTTTGGACATCTACCTAACAGCATATGTCTCAATTGTTCGGAAAGCCATTACAATTGTTTCTTGAATCAAAAATCATGGTTTGATGAAACAGAGAAGAAAATTGTTTGCTAGGGAAGCAAATACATGCTATTATTTTTTTCATGAATAAATTCTGCAAAGTAGTGAAATTAGACAAAAGCTTTAAAGAAAGAATATTCATTTCCCTCTCCCCAGTCTCCTAAACTAATACTTAGAGATGCAATCTCACCTAAAGATAGCTGTGCTATTGCTTCTATCTTTTCATATTTCATTTATACAGCAGAATGTCACAAAAATTACATGAAAACAAGACACACACAAACACCCTCCCAAAAAGGAAAAAAAAAAAAAAACAAGAAAAAAACCCAGTAAACAAAAGAATCATAGGACAATTTTCTGGAGGAAAAACTCTAGCTCTCCAGCTGGCTGTCCCTATGCCTTGGTTTGACTTCCAGCAATGCCACTGGTTGCTTCAATACTTGCAGATAAATTGCAAGTTGCTGCTCCTCTGATTCATCTGCTACTCTTTTAGTCTGCAGAAGTCACTCAAGCTGGGTGAAATGAAAAGGCCTGCATGAGAGAACTGCTACAGCCATATTAATATGTCTATGTCAGTTGCTCTCCTCAGAGGTGGAGAGAAGATACCATCCCTTAGTGGCTCTTCTTCAGCAAACACTTTAGAGAGCTTGTAAAGCAGAACAGAAGAGTGACATGCCACACGTCTAAAGCAGAGCAGAAGGGTGAGATACTGCAAGACTGGGCAGAACACCAAAAAGATGGTCTAGGAAGAAAGAGCCTTAATCTGTAGGTGCCACTGTGGAAGTGGTTTCAGATCTCACACCCAACATGACGATTTGTTTCTGCTATCAAAATGAAAAACAACGAAGTGGGGTATGCTTTCCCTCATACCCAACTGAATCTTTTCCTGCAACTGGAACATTTGTAACTCATTGCTGCAGTGTGCCTGGTGCCAAATAATGTGTGTACTTCTGGCTCTCGTCATGTCCTGAGTTCATCTCTTGAGGATTAATTGCAAGCTGCTGCTTCTCTGATAGTTCTTTAAGTTCAATAGGGCCGTGATAATTTTTCATGTTCGGTGAACTAAGAAGCCTCTTACTCATATATGTACAGGGTTTCTCTCCTTTACCTGGCTCTCTCTTTTCACGAAACGTTTAATTTCCTCAGAGATCTCTACTCCTGGCTGATATTGGCCAAGATATCTCAAAGTTAAGGGAGGAAAGAAAGATCTATATAAGTGCAGATATTGATCAAAGGTGTGATTGTTTGAGCCTGGATTTCCTGAGGAGCCATGCTAAAAGCCATATAATGGCAAGGTTTCTGAGCTTATAAATTATTATTGCATTTGATAACAGTTATGATGACTAAAATGTCTTTAATTTCTGACTTGCCATGTCCCAGCTGGGCTGTGCAAAGCCCTGACACTTTGATGTTGTTCTCTCAAACTATATGTCAATATTTCTCTTGAAGCCATAGGGCTGGTTATTGTGCATCTGCACAAGGAGGTCCTTGCTGGTCTGACTCACAGCTATTTGACATTAATGTTTTTCCTGTAACTTTTCATAATTTCGTTTGAAATTCTCAAATCACTTTGTTGACACTAGTTAAACCTTAACAACAACCTTGTGAAGTAAGTATTGTACTTTCAGTTTTTAAATGAGAAAACAAAAGGAAAAGTAAAGCCATCATCAGAAATTCTGTTCTGGCTACATTTGAGCTGGAGCAAACAATTGCCTGTTGCCTGGCCATGATTACCCAAGCCTCAGATCTGCCAACAAAACTGCACGAGTAGCACCTAACCTAGTTCTGTCAGAGTAATCACAGATACCTTACATACTTATAATAACAGGGCTTCCTAACCCACATTATTTTGATGGGACTGGGTTTAAGGCATAATTACATGAACAGTTATTCCAGAATAGCTGAGGGAAGGTAACCCCTGGCAGGGAGTCAATGTTAAACCCGTGTAGGTGGAAAGGGAATGTTAGCCTCTTAAATTGCCTGATTTGCAATGGAGCAGTGTGTCTGACCACAGCCTCAGCTCCCTGAGAGCAATGATCCATAAGGCCATGATTTAGGTACACTGATAGATTAATTGGGTGCACTGTTCACTTGATATACATAAATATGTCTTTCAAGTGCCTTTTTACATTCTGTGAGAGAGTTGACACGCTTAAATGTACAATCTCTTCTTTAATTGAAGCTGTATCTGAAAAGGAAGGAAGGATTCTGAAGGGTCTACTAGAATCTCTAGCATCTCTAGAAATATTATTCACCCAAAGCTGAGGAATATTGTGGAATGAAAAAGGAAGCCATGACTACTAGCAGTTTTAGTTCGAACAGTTGTTTCAGAAAATAACAATTACAAAGTCTAAGTCATCATAAAATACTCCAAAATCTTTTTGCATAGCAGATAGCATAGCACACAAATAAACATAATAATTGCTACTGGTTTAAGCTGCTAATCAAAATAAATTCCAAGAGTAACACAATTAGAAGCTGCCATGACATGAGACTGGTTAGCACAATCTGGCATTTATAAGAATAACCATTTAGTTATCTTTGTGTTTCACTGTAAATGCTGCCAAGTTTAGGCCGTGTTGTGATCCAGTTAGTCATGCTGATTAATACTATTCTGTGAGCATAATGCCATTGATTAACTAGGATGACTCACTGAGTAAAGCCCTATTCAATATAAGTAACAAAGCAGAATCTGACCCTTTTGGAAAGAAGTATTCTATTTAAAGAGCTCATAAGGGCATCCACTTTGGGAATTATATCAT
The DNA here is from genome assembly GCF_047370975.1 of Nipponia nippon. Classification (NCBI taxonomy): domain Eukaryota; kingdom Metazoa; phylum Chordata; class Aves; order Pelecaniformes; family Threskiornithidae; genus Nipponia; species Nipponia nippon. The sequence goes on along the minus strand of NW_028262358.1, from coordinate 72,904,736 downwards.
CAAGTTCATGCTGGCCTGCCATCCACCTACACTGGCCATATAAAATAAATATAATTTTGTTTAATTTTTTTTTCAATTTAATGTTTGAACCTTATAGAAAAGAAACTGCAGCTAAAGCAAGCATTTCTGAGTATTTCAATAAAATAAGCATACAAGCTATATATTGACCAATAAGTACAATATTGAAACAAAGAAATAAACCAACCAAAAGTCAGTAAAATCCAGAAAACTAAGAGTTAATACTTCATCTATTGACTTTTTAAAGGCTAATAGGTTCACAAAAGAATCGGTTTAAAAGAAATAATTGACTAACTGAACATAGCAGGGAAAATCCATATTTTAAAAAAGCTGACTTTATTTACAGGTTTTGTTACACAGTATGAATATTCACTGAGCCCTAAAATGCTACACTTCAAGGAACTGCTTATTTCTTTGCCTATTGGCTTCTGAATGAAAATCTGACATACACAGTGAAATATTTATTTAAAACATCAGTTTATTTGCTGTACAGGCTTCCTTGAGCTTATCTGTCTCTAATTATACTTCTGCTGAAGTTGCTGCATTATCATAATAGAAAACCCATTAGTTACTTGCGTAGTATTATCTTCTTGTAATCTGTCTCCTCCTGTGTTACCATATACATTATGCTTTATTTCTCTGCTGCACTCACAATAGGCTTTTTCTGCAGTACTTCATAAGCAGAAGATACATATTATTACTATTTTTTTGAATACTATCGTACTTCAGCTATGAATAACAAGGCAGTATCTGGGCTCCTCAGTGCACGTCAGCTTGAGCCTATCTTGAATTTATTCATTATATAGCAGACTTTTCTTCAGTGATAATTAGTCTTCAAGATGTAAAGCGTATGTATTTCAAAGACAATTAATTTTGATTTGGTACTGCTCAACTAGGTAAAGTGAAGGTTATGTGCACCAGAGGGGATTTTTTTATTTTATGGAAAAGTTTAACTCCAAAGGGTCTTGTTTGGCTTCAATAGTCTAAGCTCATCAATGTTACTTCAAGGAAACTGAACATACACCTGACTTTGAGACTTGCAAATAGAATTGCTGGCTATTAAAGGCAGATGTCTTCTCTTATCTTTACCAGTCCAGACAATGGATACGAAAAATAATTTAAAAAAAATCCTCAAAATACTGTTTCAAGTTTTTAAAAGTACATAAAGGTCCATTTCAGCCCTCCGAAATGTTAAAACTTCTTAAATGGAATGTATTTAAGAGGAAAAATTATCCTGTATTCCAGACAGACACAGATATTGAAAAAAAAAAAATTATGAATATGAACCAAGAGTTCTATTAGTTCACCGTAGAGTTTTTTTGGAAAGATGACCCAACTGTCCAAAATCAGAAGTAATTAACTATCGAAGTATCTGCAGTTAAAATCAGGTCCAGAGTATTCTACATTTCAGCCATTCTCACTGGTGACACAGAGTCACATCTTTGGAATACTGAATCCATATTCTCTCCCACAATTCTCTCCTACTTGGATTAATATTTGGCAATGTGCAGCAAAACCTTTAATATCCACCTATGATGCCTGTATACAGCTGTTTAGGGTGGTCATGGAAATTGTATAGAGTTTCCAACACTAGCCTAATTATCAACGCAGAGATCTGATAAAATCTGGTCCTCTGCTTAAAAGACAGTCTACTCTCCCAGGAATGTCCAATCTTTCAGGTAATTTTTCTGCAATTTTTATACGACCTCACTAAGTAAAATCATAACCAGATATAATATTTAACCAGATGTAATATTTCAGATTAAATAACACATTTTTACCACTTTGTATTTACTCAACACAATTTACCTCAGAACACATGGCTGGAAGATTTACAGAAAAAAATGAGTGTATGTGACATCTTAATTGCAAGCAGGACATATCTTAAGTCAAAGGTGGTGGGTTTAGGTCTGCAACATAAAGTTCTAGACAACTCATAAATTTATGTTTTCCTCAAACTTTAGTTCTTAAAACTACTACTTTACTCCATTCTTAATGTTTGCAGAAGTTTGAACTATGGGTACATTATGTCAATTTATCTTCAAAATCTTTGAACAGCCTTGAGTTTACCAAAAAAATGAATAAACTCTGAGTGTATTTTGGTTGAATTAACCAACTGTTTGGAAGTCTTGATTTAGATTAATATTCATTTTATTTATGAATTCAGAATCATAACAAATGCATGAAAATAGGTCATACTTTTATTTCCCTAAATGTTTTTCTATAGCTGAAACTAATACCTCTACCTGAAGAACTGTTGTTTTGAAGATTGATGGTAGGAAAAAGCACAGCTAGAAACAAATGCTAATCAAAAGGATAGCACAGCCTTTACAGTTAAGTCTATATGGTCTCTAAATATGTATTAAGGAGTGTAATTAAAAAAAAAAACAAAAAACAAAACCAGAAACAAACAAAAAAACTCTGAGATTTTTGTAGCTTAACTTTTGAAAAGATTTATAGCTGCTCACATTTCTGAAAAAATCAAGACATTTCTGTGTATGTGCTTAAATATAGCTTTAGGAATTTAACTTTGCTAAGTCAGATTTAAAATGTTTCAATCTAAAGCTGTGATTTTTAATTTCTATTTCAGTTTTCCAGACTGCAGTTCCAGCTCCTTAGCCTTTAGCAGCAAAGTCCTACCAAAACATTAGCAAATCATGCTGAGATTGTTCAGGGAGGTGGTCTTAGTGATGGAAAATGAAAAATTGTACAGCAAAGGGAAAGTATAAGGATGCTCTGCAAACTGCAACACAGAAATACATGTCCTTACTGGACATTCCCATAGCTGCAAGAAAGGGGAATACATTGAATTTAAATTCAACAGCAGGACTAGGATTTGACTGCCATAAAATAAAAACAAACAAACACAAAAACAAAACCAAAAAAATCCCAAACAACAAAAAACCCAGCCAGACTGAACAGAACCATTGCAAGGCTTTGCAGCAGACCTCTGCACTTCAGGCTGATGGTAGATCTTGGAAGGGAACAAATGCCAAAAAATAGCAAGCACTTTGCAGTCTTAAAATTCTGACTGCCACTCTTCCTGGAGTGCCTGGCAAAAGTTTGCATCCAACCTTGACTGTTACATCCAGTTTCTAAATGGTTTATACTTTGCAAGTTGTGAGAAATTAATTACTTTGACTGAAGATTATTTCTCTGTTCCAGCAGAGGACTTGTAATAACATTGCTGGATAAGATCAAATCGCACATTGAGTATCCTAAATTCAGTAGTGTCTGAGCAGTATGATCTAGCTTGCTTTAATTAATTAACCCCTCAAAAATTGCAGCATTGAACATCCAGTTGAGAGAGCAATTAATGCCTACAACAAATTATGTCAACATTCTGTTATGTTTTATTCATATACAACTTCATATAATGTAATTAGAGACTAAGGGCTTCTAATTCTGCCGTTATTTACACCCAGCACATTGCACACTTCATCGACTAATGTGAACCAATAAATGGAGATATAAGACTTTCTTATTTCAATTACCTGAAGCTAATGTTCTGCTGCCTACAGCTTATATGTACATATGGGAAGAAGTGTCAGACATCCTGCAGCATGGTATGGCATGTTGAATAAAAATCAGCAAAAACACAAGAAAGGTTAACTTGCCGTGAAATAGAAACACGCCAATCTTTATAAACTGGAAATAATCAAAGAAAAAAGATGAGAAAAAATTAAGAGCTTCTCATTTTTAAATTGGAATTATGACAAGTAATTCAGATTTCCAGTTTTACTTAACCTTGTGATCTTTGCCACTTGAACCCAATCACTAAACTGACTGTTTCATACACTTTCTAAGTAAGTAGCCAAAACAGAGATTTCAGCTGACAGCTTGACATATTTTGCCATCCCTTTAACTAGTGCTGACAAGTCATGATTGGTAATAATCATTATTAGTATGGATATTACAGCAGCTCCTATGAGCTTTATTCAAAATCTCCATTACAGGAAGAACTGTAAGAGTACAGTGTCAAATCCAACCCTTTTCCCAAGGGCTTGGAGGATAACTGGTCAAGATCTTTTGAGCAAATAAGTAGTATTTCTATGATGAAGAATACACTTATTAAATGTATTAAATGATTTGTGAAAAATCATACTGTTAACTCACACATTCTTCTTGATCATTTAGGTGAAATATGGCACATTTAACAATGTTCTTGAGTACAAGTCATATTTTTGAAACACCCTATCAACATGAAAAATCCTGACTTTGTCTGCATTTGCATATCTATTTTTGATGAGTCTTTGTAAGTATAGCAAGTGAGTATTAGCCAATCAAAGCAGGAGTATTCTAAACCTTTATTTCAGAGAAAAAAAGTACAGCATATGTTACGCATTATAAATTAGTCTAACTTTTGATATGTTAATTTAGTTTGTATGGTATTATAACAGTAAGGACATTTAAGAAGCATTAAACTCGCATATGCTTGTTGATTGCTTTTGGATGTCTTCAGATTTTTTTAATCCTAATTGTGATATGGATTGAGATGCACCTTTATCTAGTCCAATGTTTAACATCTACTTGATTACCATTGCCTTATCGAGAGCCTTTTTAAGCCAGTGATTGTTTTTTCTGAAGCTGTACCTGTCTAGTGGGTCCCTGGTTCATAATGAGAGCCCTCTATCACTATAGTAAGACATGCAATAGATAACCTTTCTGCTATGATTTTTCCTGTATTCAAGATGTTATTCTCTCTGTTTGAATTCAACCAAGCTCCAAGAATTCTCCTCATACATTAACACCGGAGATACTGCAGATGCTTAGTATGAATTATGTGGGGATTTGCTAATCTTTCCTCCAACAAGAGTAGTGCTGAAACCAGAAGGGCAGACAGAGTGACAATCTGTAGTAGAAGTACTATGATCTATTCACAAGAAAAAGTCCTGGGCTGCTTTTGGACCTCACCAATGCATCACAAGTGGATGGGTTAAGGACAAAAGAAAGGAAAAGAGGTTATTAATCATAAGATGAAAAGAAGGAGCAGATGAGCAACTCCAAAACCAACTATCTATGGAATCTTTAAACTGTGGAACGAGCAAAGGCCTGACTCTTAGAAAGTTGCACTTTAATTTGGACTCTCTGGTATCAAATAAAAGACAATTGCAACTGAGGTCTGTTGTTTAATTAGGACTTTTATGATACGTTGCTCTGGTATGGATTGTGTGGTGTCTACTAACTGGAACTAATGCAACACCCTTTCCCTTAGTGGGTGTACAACTGATTTCTCTCTCCTGTACCCAGCTGGCTAGTTATAAAACCAAAGTGTCTTTGAAATGTGTACTTTGTTTTAAATGTGACTGATCTCAGCTAATGGATTCAAAAATTATCAGGATAGGGGTAGACAAGATGGACAGATGTTCATAAGCACATATATGGACTAATTACAGAAACCATGCTGTCTTAACAAACTAGGTTAACCCCCCCCAAAAGTAGGTGTAGTTAAGGATTTCTTTTAACTCAGATCAGTGATATAGTATCTCCTTTAAACTTTATTAATAAATTACAGGTTTGGTCTATTTAGACTTAGCAGTGTTCTTGTACTATTCTAGTATTGAAGATAGTACAAGCAAATACAGAATTTCTGATAATTATCTTTGTAGCATGCAGGGTGTTTCTCAAGCTGTTATACAACGGTGATTCTCAATAAATAACTCAGTCCTAAAACTGAGTTATATTATTTTCCTGACTAGGAGATTCACACCCTTTCCCATTAAAATTGCATGTGGTTCTGTGGTGAATATTTAAAATTATTATATCAAAAGCTGCTATAACAGTTTTTAGTGGGTACTTGGCAAGTGTTCTTTTGAAAATGATGTTATGCACAGCTCAAATAAAGAAGCAATTGAAAGTAAAGAATAAAAAATCTGATAATAATACTGGGAAAAAATGTAATGACCTGTAAATAGACACATGAAAAAAACTGACTTTACTGTAGACTCTTGTATGTTTTGTCTCCATGTGTTCAACTTTTTCACATTTTTTTCAAGATGATTAGTAATCTGATTTTTCTCCCAAATTCAAATTAAATTCCCTCCCTTCCTTCTGTTGAACAGGACTTCATCTTTGTAGTGACTTTCAAAGCAACAGGATAGACATAAAGTAATTTAAATTTCTGGTTCTGCTGTTAAAATGAGAGAAAAAATTCTGCTGTGCTTTGAACTCTGACTTGGGGTTTATGTCCTTTCTGCTCCGTAAATCAACAACCTGGACTTCTGTGATTTGAACTGTATTTCCAAATCTCACTGACTATCCTACATCATGTAAAAAACTTTATAAAGTACAAGGACTGCTACGCAAAAAAGATAAACGGAAATTTAACTCTTTGATTGATTGCACTTTCTGGATCTCCAGAGGGCTTGATAGGAGTTTCTAAGAGGTTTTAAAGAGTAGCTAAAATCAAAACCACCCTTCTACCTAATAGTGTGGATCACAGCAGAAAATCTATGACTTGAAAGTGTTTCTTGTTCTCCTTCAGTTCCACACTGTCCACCTTATTTTTCAGATTTATTGCGGTTTGGCGAACAAAACTGGACAACAATGATGAGGCTTTTCCAATGCAGACTGTATTGGCTCTTGACTGTAGGGTCAGGCTGTATTTCTATTTGCATATCTGTCTTTTCTTGATAACAAAATTTCTTTATTGACATCTATCCACATTATGATCCAGTGTGTCCACTATATCTCACAGACTTTTTTGGTATGAATTTTGCCCCGTTTCTCCCTTAGTAAAAATCTGCAAACTGAATGGCAGCATCTCTTCCCAACAACTACGCTCTTTTTTTGCTAAAAAAAAAAAAACTAACATAATTTTAACATGTCATAAAAGTGGGGTGGACTTTCCTTTGTAAATCCCACACTTAAATGATGAGGGAGAATGAGAACCTTGTTTAATAATTTTAATAATGCTCTAACTGCTTCCTCTCATTTCTGTTTCTTTAATACAAATTTTAATAGCATTTTTTTCCCATGGAGATAAACAGGTGAAAGTTTCTCTATTCAAGACCTCAGAACTGATTTAACAGTTTGTTGTTGGACAGTTATGACATCCTGTGACATATTTGATTCTTTACAAATATTCATTATCCTGAAATTAATTCAAAAGGTCCCCAGCCATCAGGAGTTTGCAATGTAAGCCTGAGTTGAGGAAATAAGGGGAATATGAGGTAAAAATGATAAATTTATTTGATTCACACAAGTATAGTCACAACATACCAGTTACTTATCCTGTTTATAGAACTTACAGGAGAGATTTTTAGCCTGACATCTGAAGGTGATTAATGCAGTGACACAGCAGAGTCTTAGAAGGAGTTGCTCCAGTATATCGGTTGTATCATGGAAGAAAGCACACAGATATTTGAAGGAAAATTGGCTTGATGGGTGATGCAGGCTGGCATTTCCTGGCACATTCAACTGGATGACTCAGTGGTGAATAAAAGATGGGAGGGTTTATAATTAAGGGCTTTAAAAGAGAAGACTAGTAGTTTATAATTACATGTTTGAATATATCATTTGTTTCTTCTGAATACTAATGGAACTTTTAAATTTGCTTTCTACAAACAACTGAGTTAGTGCAATTCCATTCCCCAAATGCTTGCAGGATGCAAACAAACAAATATTGCGAGTATGGCCAAAGCAAATTTATTGAAAACTGTGTGTTGCATAAAAATTTGTGGTACCACACTTTCAGGCCTTCATTTGAACTTGTACTTTGAGTGTCTCTGCAACCGACCCCTCCTGCCCTCCTTAGCCATCCCTTCCCACACCCTTGACCCCTTCAGTGCCAAAACCCTGAGGCAACAGGGAAAGGTAGGTGCCCCTTTTCCCCTCAGAGTCCCGTTTGCTGCAATCCAGCCCCTCCAGCACGCTTGCTTATGGCAGGTCTTTCTTGCTTGTTTTCTCACTGATATAAAACTGACCATCTAGAAGAAGACTACTGTGTTTTTGTCACTGGGATAATTACACTGATGTAAGAAACCCTGATAGATAGATGGATCTCTGATAAATACTTTGTGAAACCCATAAAAAACAAAAGCAGCATTTCCAACAATGTGTTTAGCATTCCTTGAGGTGATTGATAATCTGATTTTTTTCCCTCAAAAAAATTCAAAATTAAATCTCCCACCTTCTGTCAAACAGAACTTAATCTTTACAGTGACTTTCAAAGCTGCGGGGTAGTCTTTGTAAATGAATTTCCTTGTTACATGATAAAAATTACACTGCAGTTCTAAAACCTAATTTAGGGTGTATGGTCTTTCAGCTCCATAAATCACCAGCATGTCCTTCAGCTGAAATATGCTCACCACTTCTCACAGACTGTAATATATTACATAACTATATAAAATATAAGGTGCAGTAACAGACTCTCTTAAAAATCAAATTCAAGACTGAGCTTATATATACATATAAAAATCCATTTAATTGGGATAATACTATGATATAAAACTTGAAATTGAATTAAAATGACTTATGCTTTCAGATCCTCTTTAGAGATTGAGTTCAGTTAACATGTGAGAGACTTTTTAACCTATACAAATGCCACAGGACATTAATACACACCTTTGATATTGCTTTCTTTTAACTCTTGCTGATTACAAAGACTTATTGTCTCTTGTCTACCTCACTATTCCCTTTCAAAACTAGGCTAGAACAGAACCAAAAGTACTCATCATTTATTATGATTTATAAATATTAACGCCCTTCTACAGGTTTTCCCTCCCTTTGGAGAGGTCCTTTTCCTCAGTGCCTTACCACTGAGGCATCAAGACGTTGACAGCCAATTCCAGGGATGTGTATCTGGGTAAAGAATGGGCATTGTGCAAGCTGCACGGTAGTAAGATGGCTGCAACTCATTATCTTTCTGTCCAGTAAAACAACATGTTTCTTCTTAATGATGTGCTTCATTTTCAGCTTCTCATTGGTTTGTACAATGTAACCATTAGAAATAATGGGAAGTCCCGGCTTGCAGTCTGAAAATCAGGTTCAATATCTGCTTTTGTTCAATACCCCTTCCTTACAGCAACTATTTCTCTGTTCTCATCTTTATCATTCCATGTTACAGAGTAAATCTTTCACTGTTTCTTTTACTCTTTGTTATTCTTAGCTTAGTGCTTTTTCCCCTTTGATACATTTTTCTGAGACTGCTGGAATCATTTGCATTAATTTGTAAGTGTTTGTAAGTATTTCTGTGCAAAAGGTGAATAAAAGTTACGTTCTGCAGGTACACAGCTTGCAGTTCTAAGCTGTGAACAGAATTCATCTGCCTGGGACCCTGCGTTCTCCTAAATGAAGATTATCTCTGCTGTTATTTGGAGCAATGCCTGAGTGCATTTGGAATATGTTCAGGATCTCAAATGAGAACATGTATCTTGAAATTGGATAAAAACTAGTCAGTAAGCTTTGATATGCATGCCAGATGGAGGAATCACAATGGTTGGGGGGCAATATATATTTAATGTAGCAATAAAAAGTGGTAAGGAAATTGGTACACCTGCAAAATGCAGATACCATCAAGCTAATGCCAACTGAGCCTTGGTATAGTACAGACACACCAGGCCAAGGATCACCTTGGAGTGATAAGCCCCATGGAGATATACATGGCTTATTAACTCACCAAATAGTTATTTCAAATCCAGAGGCAAGTTAGACTCTCTGCATGTCACTGTGGTGTGTGCAAACACCAGGATCTCTGCAGTCCAGTGTAGTATAGACATGCTCAGTGCATGTTTAGACTGCTTCTGTTTATACTCTTTCCCTAGCAATATTCTTTTACATAAGTAAGCACTACTTTGCATTTTTTGTTGTTGGATTTAATGGCTTGTCACAGCTCCAAGAGTGAATTCTACCACATGATCCAAATCCAAGCATACATTTTGGGAAAATATAGTCTGTGAAATGCATCTAAAAATGGAAGAAATTTAAAACCGCTGCTCTGATATGAAAGAAAGCCTTCTATTTTAAATAAGTACTTGCAAGGAGACTGAAGGAAGGCTCTCTAGTGCTATTTGTTTTATAGTCTAACTGCAGAATCACTATGCCTGGAGTAGATGCCTTGTCTCTTCAAGCTGCTGAGTTACTTGGTTTTTTACTTTAAACACCTGTATTGCAGTAGTCTGCAAATAAAAATTTTCCTATATACTGTGTTCTCAGTTAATCTCCCTGTCCCCATCTCCTGTTACTCCTATGTGCTAAGATAGGAGTGTAATGTAATTTAGGTATTGAAATTCCCTTTGCAGTCAATGGAGGGAGACAAGCACTTTAGAAGAGCATTTCATCCCATTCCCAAAATCAGAATCCCACTCTGCAATTCAGAGTCATTGAAGTGACCAGAAGTTGGCATCTATGTTGTACATTGAATCATAGAATCACATACCCACATCTGATCTAGTTGTCTCAATTCTCTGTAGTAAAAAATAGGTACTTCCATTCATCCCAAAGTACATTCCAAATAGGAGAAATGAGCTGGGTGTTAAAGATACCTTTGCTCTCACTTGACTATTAAGAGAGATGCTGGGCACCTGCCTTAGATGTAGAAGTCAAAGATACCTAATGCTAACACCTTCTATCTTGATTACTGAAATTGCTGCACCTCTTAACCGAGCCTAAGCTCCCATCCTTGACATTTCAGCTAAGCTAAATCCAAAATGTAGGTGAGATGAATCCAGGCTTGTGTGCTTCCTGACCTGTGCCTCATATTTGCAGATGCTTATCTGTTTAATTACTTGCCTCTAATTCCTGTTGAGCACCTATTTGATTCCTATGTTGAAATTTTGTGTTCATATTAAAAGTTCCAAAAATACAAGTGCTTCCAATAATTTAGATAAGTTTAATTTCCTGCTATGAATGTAGATTATAAAGTACTTTACACAGGGATCTCTCTCCTTTCTTTGTAAAGGTTCTAGTGGCCAGTTGCACTTCATCCTCCCTCCTCCAAAGAGAACATATTTTCACATCCTTTTCACACCTTTCCATTAGACAGAAAGCACGTCTTCCAGAAATACTTGTATGATGTTTGTATTCCTTCTGAACTGCATAGCACTGGAGAAAAAATCACGGTTCTCTTTTCTCTCCCTTAGATGGTGTTAATTAATGAATGTCACATGGTTCTCCAATGTGGCTTACATCATTACTGTCTTTTTTGGTTCCCCTGTAATCTTTGTACAGTGTGTAAACAATGAAATCAAATCCAGCACATCCAGTAATGGATCACCTAATATAAGGGGGGAAGGGTGTTTGGAGGCAGGGGGAGAAGATGTGTTTTATTGCAGCAGCTCTGTTTTATATTACAACCCCATCTGCCTATGCTGGACCTTTGGATGACATCCGACAGCTCAAGCTAAAACAATGATAATTCGGAAAACACTCCAACAGATCAGATAAATAATCAGACCCAAACCAGATGGTGCTGTGAAAAACAAGTATCTTTTTCTCTACCAATTTATGAATAACTACTCTTATAATGATGACAAAAAATTGCATACAAAGCTTTCGTAATATTAGAAGCAAACACTCCCACTGCCAGGTGAGGGAATGGGTCACTTTACTTTTTGTAAAAATTAAATTAGGTTTGTTCAGACTCTCTTTGCTAAATCACTTTTCCATGAGATATTTTCAGTATAAGATAATAATGTCAATATTAGGAAAGAGGGGTTTTTTATTTATTGCCCATGTAGAAGTGCACTCTACATGTACATATACATACATCTGCTATTGTGAGGACTAACAAAGAGGTTTTTTACTTTGTCTATATACAAACTGCTACAGTGTTTATATTCTGAGATATAAATATTTCAGATTCTTTGTACAGAGGGTTTAATTGACCTCCCAGTGCAAATTAGCAAACACAATGAGTTTCCCCAAGTGTATAGCAACTACAGAACCACCTGCGCTAAGTAACTGTGGGTTAATTTACTGGGCTATCACTTTTCTCTTCTATTTCTTGTACTTCATAAATTTTAGATTTTGCTGTTCTCCCTACCTTCATTGTCTATCAATTTCTCATAAATATAGAAAAGTGGTAATTATTTAGCACCAAATATGTTTAGCCTATTTTATATGATAATTAGATATAAATTAGTATATTCTCTGCAATCTAAAAACAATGGGAGAGATAATTTTCCCAAATCCTTCTTGATAGATGAGTCCACTAAATATATAAATAAATAACTCCTCATGTTTATTTACTATCAAGAAACAGAAAACTTTGCAAAGTTGAGTTCCAAGATATAGTTTGATCATTTTGGAGTATTATTACTTTTAGACTTAACAATTTGGCAGTGCTAAAATATGATGAACATTTCCAGCCTTCTTGCCAGGAGTTCAAGGCAGGTATGAAATTTAAGGCCTAATTTTGTTCTCCCCCTATACTGGTATAAATCAGGAAGAATGCTATTTCATTCAGTGGAGATACATCAGCGTCAAATTAGATGTTGGTCCTGATATCAACCATTGCTTCAAAAACACTACCAATAATTATTATTATAATAATAATTATTATTGTTGCACACATAGAATCATAGAATCGTTAAGGTTGGAAAAGACCTTTAAAATCATCAAGTCCAACCATTAGCCTAGCACTGCCAAGTCCACCACTAAACCATGTCCTCAAGCACCATATCTATCCATTCTTTAAATACCTCCAGGGATGGAGACTCAACCACTTCCCTGGGTAGCCTGTTCCAATGCTTGACCACCCTTTCGGTGAAGAAGTTTTTCCTAATATCCAACCTAAATTTCCCCTGACACAGCTTGAGGCCATTTCCTCTCGTTCTATCACTTGTTATTAGGGAGAAGAGATTGACCCCCACCTCGCCACAACCTCCTTTCAGGTAGTTGCAGAGAGCAATAAGGTCTCCCCTCAGCCTCCTCTTCTCCAGGCTAAGCAACCCCAGTTCCCTCAGCCGCTCCTCATAAGACTTGTGCTCTAGACCCTTCACCAACTTTGTTGCCCTTCTTTGGACATGCTCCAGCACCTCGATGTCCTTCTTGTAGTGAGGGGTCCAAAACTGAACACAGTACTCGAGGTGCGGCCTCACCAATGCCGAGTACAGGGGCACTATCACCTCCCTGGTCCTGCTGGCCACACTATTCCTGATACAGACCAGGATGCCATTGGCCTTCTTGGCCACCTGAGCACACTGCTGACTCATGTTCCGGCAGCTGTCAACAAACACCCCAGGTCCTTTTCTGCCAGGTAGCTCTCCAGCCACTCCTCCCCAAGCCTGTAGTGTTGCATGGGGTTGTTGTGACCAAAGTGCAGGACCCGGCACTTAGCCGTGTTGAATCTCATGCAGTTGTCCCCGGCCCAACGATCCAGCCTGTCCAGGTCCCTCTGCAGGGCCTTCCTATCCTCCAGCAGATCGATGCTTCCACCCAACTTGGTGTCATCTGCAAACTTACTGAGGGTGCACTCAATCCCCTCATCCAGATCATCAATGAAGATGTTGAACAGGACCGACCCCAACACTGAGCCCTGGGGAACACCACTCGTGACCGGCTGCCAACTGGATTTGACTCCATTCATCACTACTCTCTGGGCTCGGCCGTCCAGCCGTCCACCACTTGATATTGGTATTTTGATATTTTCCAAAAAAATCAATGACAGGATTGACATAATACTGTACAAACCATATACTGGTAGCACACCATTATCCTAACATTTTGGAAAATGTACTGTCTCCTGTCAGTAATGCTTTGGTTATCTGTCTTACCAATCTGAAATTCCAGTTCTGCGGGACAGTTCATGGACAGTACATTACTTGAATAGACAACTTTCCAACAAGAAGAAGAACCTAATTTATGATCAGATACCACATGAGAACATAAGAGGAAGGAGGGAAAAAACAGGCAAATATGGCAGTAACGTGATCTTCTCCTTGTACAGTTTAGTAGTGAGAATGACTTGGTCATTCTGAATAATTGAAGCTTTCTGATGTAAATAAATAATTATCAGCAGTTTCCATCTGCCTTCTACTTGCTTTACTAATTAGTAGAAGGGAAAGTGTGTGACAAGTTTTTTTTTTTCACCAATGGAAGTTTTTTCTGTCTTCTGCTTTGTCCAACTGTTGAGATTGCTAGTCCAGTGTTATTAGCTCTCTTCCTTGCTAAAATGTGGCAAGAGTAATGTCTTTTGTGTTTTACTATTGTATTTTTAATTTTCTTTCTTCAGTCCTCTCTCCTTCAGCAGGCTGGAAGATCTTTAACATTATTCTGGCCTTTGCATGCAATACTGTGAACAGATTGGTGTTGTCAGGGAATTACATCCAATCTGTGTTGAGCTTTGAAGAGGAATTGTTTATGATTAGGCGATTTACACTTGAAGTGGGCAGAAGATGGCAAAGCCTATAATTAGAAGGAGGGAAATTTATCTCCCAACAGCATGTTCCTCCCTCAGAGCAGAGCCCTAGAGTCAGAAAAGGGCAGATGTAAACACACTTCTCCTCCAAGCTGGCTGATTCTGCACCTGGGTTTGATTGAGTCTGGGTTGTTGCTGCCAGGAACAACAGTTGGACTTCAGCCTGGTTAGGAAAGGCAAATTCTGTCACCACTGTCTTCTTTGCTTAGCTTATCTACTGTGTTTTCTAAAACATTTTGTTGAAGCACATCTGCCTCTTCTGACCCAGTTGGCCAAATGTGCATGAATAAGCTGCAGTATGTTACCTGCTCTTGGGTTTGAGCAGCCACAGGTCACCTAAAGAGCTGAAAAGGAATCAGAAAGCCCCAGAATAACCATGCTAATAACATCCACCCAAAGCTGAACAAAGAGACGTTGTCAATGCCCCAAATCTCTTCCTTAAATCTGTGTAGCGGTATCCCCCCGCATTGTTCTGCCTGTAACTCTGCCTGTGCATCAGCGATGTGTCTCTGCTAATCTGGCTGTGCCAGTCCCCAGTATGGGACAGTGGCTATAAGCCATTTTACAGGTGTTACCCCCATGTTTAGTAATATAGAAAATGTGTCAGGTGCCATGAAAACAGGCTCAGGATTCCTACTTCCAGGCTCTACTAAGTGCTACATTAGCTTGCTATCTGACTGCCTTATTGACATCTTCGGTTATCTTATGGGTGTCTTTGGAGCAAAGTGTCTGGGTTTCTGGAGCTGGCTTCTTTGTACACCAACATCACCCAGCTCCCATGGTCTACTCCACAATTCCCAAGAGTCTCCTAGAGAGGAAACATAAAAAGAGCTTTTGATTAAGAGTATGTCCAATAATCCAACTCAACTACATTTCTTCTTGGAGCAGTCTGACTAATTCACAGATTATTTTTATTGTCCATTTTAAAAGTCTGTATAACAATTTGTAAAGTTCAGAATTTAGCTCAGCTAGAGTTTTGATCTGATAAAGTTGTCTTTTGACTGTAAAATCACCTCCAGCTAAATGTGTTCTTTTTTTGAACAGGAAAGTAAAGAATAAGTGGCAACTAAGAAGGTTTTCCTATGGATGGAAGTTGTTTTGTTTTTCCATCCAGGAAGCTCTTTCTTGTTGAGCTTTTTTCTTTCTCCCTCACTCCAACCTTGAGAAAAATATTTTTTTTTTTTAAAGGTATTAAGAGATATTTAAGAATTAAGAGAAGGATGTATGCTGCCAGACTAAAACTCAATATCTAAAAAATACCAGGCAACCCCTAATACTTCTAGTCTATATGATTTCCCAGCCAAGCCAAACCCACTGTCATCCAAGAACCTGTTAAGACAAAACGGGGAAAAGTTACACAGTAATTTGCTTTTAACATAATCACTTTATGTACAACTGGTAAACATTTTTTTTTGTAACAAATACTTTTTTTGCAACCCCTTTTTAACCAATTTTTTCTGTGTTCCCCCTCCCCCAATTTCTTATAGAAGAGAGATATTGTAATTAGTTTCTAAATCTCATAAAGGATTTTCTGCAGGATGCATTATAGCCATAAAAAGAGACTGATTCTATTCCATTGTGAACTCTTAGAGAGCACAGCACGACTATTTACAGTGTCAGCCTCCCCAGTGCTCGCAGTAAGAAGGAGCTCCCAGGAGTTAGTTGACCTCTGTATGTGACCAGTAGTTCTAGTCCAGGAATACTGTTAGTGCTCAGTGAGTCTGAAGAAACAATAGAAATGGTTTTACAGAGACTACCAGCTTCAGTAAGCCAGGAAAGGACAGGTTATTTATTAAATATGTACCTTTAGGAAAGGTTGCTGATATTCTTTTCATATAATGGGCAGATAGAGAATGAAAAAGGAAGCAATACGTTAATACAGTGACAAGTCAACAAGGATTGAACAAAAATAGTCTATACATCAGGAACGTAAGTCAGAAGAAAATAGAGGGGAAGTAATATTAGAATTATTTCAGCAAAGATGGCACTGAGGACTTGAATTTATTCTCCAAATTCCTTCACTGGCTAAAAAAAAAAAAAAAAAAAAAATCCTGAGATTTCAAAGTATAAGATTGTGCTGTGGAAAAATTACATGACAGTATCTAATAGAAATCATTGTAATGCTAAAGTAGCTAAAAGTTTGAAAAAATCAATCTTCCATAAAATTCCCCCAAAACTGATCTCTTTTTTTAAAGTATCTGTGGCATCTGAGCATTAGAACAGGTTTCAAAGACCTTTCATGTTCAATAACAAAGTAGATTTCAAGAGAAAGAACATACCAGTTCTGCTGGCAGTAATTTATATGCTATATTGCTTTTCCTACTCAATTAAATGGCCAAAACCTGCCAGCAAGGGCATCATTTTCATAAGCCTTAAACTTAGAATTTTGCTACCAGCAAAATTGGCTTAAGCATCCTGACTTTCATACCCTCCTGTTATTGGATTAAGAAACATGGCAGAACTTTTCAAAGGACAGAGCCGTATTTTTTCAAGGTATGTAAGGAAAGGGATTTCAGAAGCAGTACATGCCTACCTTCCACTAAATTCCCACCTGCTTCTTTAGATCACTATATTTGAAAATTTGGTGTCTAGTAACTTCCTGACAGAATGTTTTTTTTTTCCTCTTGGCACATTGCATAATGTGCCAAGAATGAGATAAGAACTCGGATTTTACTTATTTAATTTCATTGTTCGACTGATGCCAAATATCTGAGTCCTTCTCTGAACTCTCAGGGACATTTTGGATGAGTGATGAACAAGCTGAAAAAATGTAATAGAGCTGCAGGTCAAATCTGAAATAATGCAGAGTGAGAATCCTGAATGTCACTAGAGTGTTTTAATTCTTTTTAGGGTTGCTGTTTGATGCTCGATAGCATTCTGGGACCAGCTGAATTGTGCTGCACTGCAGGACACACAGTACACATGCTAGTATTCAAGCTACTAATCACTCTAGTGCAAAAATTGGTTCTCTGATATCAAATTCAACTCTGTAGAAGTGAATTTTGTAATATGAAGGATGGATGCAGCCATGCTATAAATGGTGCCTAGAGCCCCACTGCAGGTACTGTACCCCGCTGTCTCATCCTCCTCCGGAGCCCAGGCTGTGCCCTATATCCCCAGCCACAGAGGGCTGCCTGCTCTATGGGGAATTATTCCGCAGCTGGCAGAGACACAGTACCAGCAGCCCTTCTGGCTCTGAGGCTGCTCTGTCCCTCTTTCCTGCCACAGTGCTGGCACCATTTCGACTCCCACTACAGCACCAGAGATTCTCTGCAGAGCCAGAAGCTGCAGGGATGTGCTGAGTGGACTGAGTGATGCCAGCACCACAGCAGGGGAGACAGGACTAGCATGAAAGCAAAAACCTTCGTGGTGTGCCCTGCAAATCTATGCTTGGCATTACATATTCAGCATCCAAATGCCTGGTGAATCACAGGTCACATTCATTAATTTAGGCTTCACTTCAGCTAGCTGATTAAACACATAAAACAAATGAATATTCCCCTTGATTTCAATTAGATCATTCAATTTAAACCTAGACAAATGTTAATCTTTGTTGAATTAGGGCCATTGGTGTTCCATAATAAAATCTGTGACTTCATTTGAAGGGACAAAAATGGATAGAGAAGGCTGTCTGCTATAATATATGAGTGTTTGTTCTCTGTAGGCTGCAATCACAACCTAAGCTGCTAAAATGACAAAATCAAGTGTAGCATATGTGGGGTAAGACACTCAGCTGACTTCTGATTCATTGTAACTCTTCCCCCGGTAGCTGAGGCAAAAATCACAACTGGCCAAAATGAAAAACCGAGTGGTCACTGTGGATGTGTCATCCACCTGTGGATGATCCATTTAAAGTACTTGTTTTGGCATTTGTCAGCATCCCCAGCTGTAGACCACTCACAGCTGCCAAAGACTTACAGTTGGATGCTGCATATTCTGCTATTCTGAAATTCAACAACACATTTCAAGCTGACCAACCAAAGGTAGCAGCTTCCTGACTTCATTGGGTTCATCTTGGACTCAAATGCCCATGTGTGAATGGAGAGTCTAACATTTGGTTCATTTGTATTGTTGCCATGAGAATAGATTAATCAGTGCTTTTGGAGTGCATGCTGTACTGCTGAGCACCATAGAAATGCCTGTAGATATTTTTTTTAAAAAGTAATTGTCATCATTCTCTTCACATGTGCTCTGAAAGCTCTTAAAAGCCCTCTCTGACCCTTTCATATTCAGTCATTTGTCTTGCAAAATCAGCTGCTTACTGTGTGCTTGTGTAGTGCCATAAAGGATTGTGATGAAGTGAAGGCTGAAGCTCTAACTTTAAAGAATTAAAGAATAGGTATTATGTTCTGGTTTTCTTTCAGGAGTGAAACTAAAATTAGTCAGGTGAGACTGGAAGGAAAAATGGTTATAAAGAAGGTGCAGTGAAACACAGGAAGAAATTTGTTTTAAGCTAAACAATAAGAAACAGAACAACATATTATGTATGGCCATGAAAATTATCAGAGGGGTGGAACACCTCTCCTATGAAGAAAGGTTGAATTGGGGTTGTTCAGCCTGGAGAAGAGAAGGCTCTGGGGAGACCCTATTGTAGCCCTTCAGTATATAAAGGGGGCTTATAAGAAAAACGGAGAAAGACTTTTTACCAAGGCCTGTAGTGACAGAACATGGGGTAATGGTTTTAAACTGAAAGAGGGTAGATTGTAATAAGGAAGAAATTTTTTATGATGAGGGTGATGAGACACTGGAACAGGCTGCCCAGAGAAGTTGTGGATGTCCCAGCTCAGGTTGGATGGGACTTTGAGCAACCTGATCTAGTGAAAGATGTCCCTGCCCGTGACAGGGGGGATGAAACAAGATGATCTTTAAAGGTCCCTTCCAACCCAAACCATTCTGTGATTCTGTGATTCCATGAGTCTGTGAATCTATGAATAACAGAATCTCCTTGATGAGCAGAAAGGACCAGCAAGACCATGAACTGACTCAGCAAAAAGGGGAGTTCAACTCATAATCAAAAGCCATGTTAATAAGACAAGGCAGGAATGCTACTTGAGTAGGTAATAGCTGAATAGACAGCAGTCTGGAAGTTGGACATACTGACTGGCTAACAAAAGACAAGTAAATGAAAAATGTTTGTGATGATGTTGCATCTGTGCTGCTGAAGACTACAAGCTTGGAATAGATACAATCTCTCCCTTCTGTGCATTGAGGAACTCCATAATAAGGGCTATTTCTCACAAAGAAGAGTAAATTCTTGAATACAGGTGGGAAACAGAAGAGTACATTTAAACAGTAATTAAATCCACTTTTCAGTGCAATGCTCTTTGCAACAACATGCTAAATCTGTGCATAAAGGAGTGCAATAGTAACAATAAACAATATCAATGCAAAACTATTAATAACAGCAAAAAATGATGGATGGAAGCAAAATTATTAAGAAACAAAATAAAACTAGCATTGCACCTTGAAATGTCACTCTGAAAATTACAGCCTCTCCAGTTAGAAAAATCCCTCAACAAACAGGCCTTATTTTCTAGAAGCTGCTGACTGCATTGCTATCTATATTAAATACCTATTGATAGCTGCATGATGTCTGGCTAAATCTAATGAGTTTTATTTGGAAGCGTAGGTTGGGAAAATGAAGAATTTTTATGTGAAAAAGTGGAGCAACTGACAGTACTAATAGTATGTAACTACATGTAACTATATGTAACTACATGTAACTCTATGAAGTTATCCTGTGCCGGAAGCCTCACAGTCATAATATACATTTGAGTAACTAAAGGTGTGTGTCTTCAGCATCCACATAACCCAGAAGAAATGCTGTTCTTAACCATATATATTCTGGAGCACTTGAATCAGTCATCAGGAGTGGTTTTGTTTGGTTGGTTGGGTTTTTCTCACCTATACTAAAGGAAGCAAGATATAAATGAGATTTCTATGGATCAGATATTTCACCTGTGACCCTAAACTTACTGCAGGAACAAATGAATGAAATATACCTCTTTGCATGCTATTAATCATTTTTGAGAAGCTTACTGATTCAGTGAAAAGAGTTCTTTATTAAATAAAAGGTAAATAATATAAAAAGACACTTAGAAAAATTAATTTCTTCTTGGATTTCTCTGTGCTTATGATTAAAAGAAAGACTGCCATTAATACAAGGCAACACCACATCTAAATGTTTCTCACAAGTGCAACGTGCAAGAACTCACATGAAAGAAAACACATGAAGACTAGTTTATGCTCATTATTTATACCATAGAGTCACTATTAATGTTCTTAACAAGGCTACATCTCAATAACTGAAAGTGAAATAAGAAGCTATATTTTTCAGGAAGATTAAGGGAAATTATTTAAAAATTACAGGCATGCACCTGCTAGAACAAGAAAATTTACAAATTGACAAAACTGTATGGATACAAAAAGTGACATTTTCCAATATCCCACAAAGGAACATTAGATTCCTTAGAAGCTAAAGACATGATTATAGATAATTCCACTGAATGAAAAATTGCCTCGGAACTGATGAATAATATGCACAGCAGAATATTACACCTTTAACTCCTCTGTTAGTTCATGCAACTGATTGGACAGATCTGGAGTATACAATGTGATTTAATTTTATTTCCCATAGTTAGTCAGAACCATAAATGAGTTATTTGCTACCTAATGAAACATGTTTAAAATATCATCTTTCTTTACAGAATATGGATTTCAAGTTTGGAATTATATGCCTATCCTGCCTGAATTTATGTTGTCACAGGGGTTTGTTTAGCTTTTTTTACAATTATACCCCAACCAGAAAAGCAATGGATATTTCCATACTGGGTTTTTTTTTTTTGTCTTTTCATGTGGAGATTAAATTTAAAGTTGGGAGGACTTTAGCATTGCACTCTATTCTGACTTGTTAAGACAGTATGTGCTTGTATTCTTTGGAAGCATATACAGTGTCATGAACGATATAGATCCAGTCTGTATCAGAAACAGTCTTTCTTCTGTGTCATATTTAGGCTCTTATTGAAAGAAAAGTGAATGCTATTCCATTTTACAAGATATAAACTTTGAGCTGAGATCATCTATCTCTACTATATGCTAATCTAGCAAGCTAGAGCTGCACCAAAACAATTGGAAAGAAATACCTTGTTTTTCCAAATATATTGCATCCTCCAGTGTCTCAAATAACATTTTAAATTAACAAATTCATTTATCTGTGAAATACATTAATTAGCACATCTTAAAAGGAGATTCTCACTTTTTCTGTCTTTGTAAGCTTTACCACTGATTCATTTAGTGATATCTCACCAAAACCTCAAATTTTTTGTTGATAATTCACAATTCGTGACCCTCAGTTTCACCTAACCTAATTAGTGTCCTAAGAAAAGGACTCACAAAAGCCAAGATGTTGGTCATAGACCCGAATAAACTAGATAGAGTTTAGATTAAGTAGAACTTTCTGGATCCCATCTGTCCCTCAAAGACGGATAGGTACCTAACAACAAAGTAGCTCAGTTCAGCTTTCAATTAAGAGTCATATCTTAGAATGAAACACTTTTAAAAGGACATTTCTTTCACACTTCTCAGGGGAAGAAATGTTGCTCAGCATCTTCTTCCCTTCAATCTATAGTATGTCACAATAGTTAGTGATATTTTCTTTAGCTGTAACGGTGGAAGGACAGAAGGAAGACAATGACAGAATCGCAGGATGGCTACAGTTGGAAAGACCTCTGGGTATCAGCTGGTCCCTGTTCAAACTCCCTGTTCTAAGCAGGGTGAGCTACAGCAGGCTGCTCAAAGCCATGTCCAGCAGGGTTTTGAACACCTCCAAGGATGGAAATTCCATAATTTCTCTGGGCAACCTGTTCCAGAGTTCGACCATCTTCACAATAAAAAAGTCTTTTCATTTGTTTAAAGGGAATTTCTTGTGTTTCCTTTTGTGCCCATTATGTCTCTTCCTTTCACTGGGTACCACCAAGAGTCTGGCTCCATCCTTTACATGAGATATTTATAAACATTGATCAGATGTCTCCTGAGCTTCATCTTCTCCAGACTCAACTGTCCCAGCTCTCACAGCCTCTCCTCATACAAGAGGTGCTCCAATGCCTTAATCATCTTCATGGCCCTTTGCTGGGCTCACTGAAGTATGTCCATGACTCTCTTGCACTGGGAAGCCCAGGACTGGGCACAGCAGTCCAGGTGAGTCTAACCAGTGCTGAGTAGAGGGGATCACCTCTCCTGACCTGCTAATGATGTTCTTCCTAATGCAGCCCAGGATGGTGTTAACTTTCTTGGTGTCAAAGGCATATTGCTGGCTTTTATTCAATTTTATGACCACCAGGACTCCCAGAGGCTTTTCCTCAAAGCTACTTTCCAGCCGGTCATCCCCCAAAATATTACTGATCCATGGAGTTATTCCTCCACAGATGCAGGGCTTTGCATTTCTGTTTCACTAAACTTTGTGAGATTACTCTTTGCTCATTTCTCCAACCTGTCCTCTGGCAGCACAACCATCTGGTGTATCAGCCACTCCTCCCAGTTTTGTATCATCACAAACTTGCTGAGATTATGCTCTGTCTCATCATGCAGATCACTAATGATGATGTTCAACAGTACTGGCCCCAGTATTGACCCCTGGGGTAGACCACTAATGACTGGCCTCTGGCTGGACTTCATGCCACTGATCAAAACCCTCTGAACTCAGCAGTTCAACCAGTTTTCAATCCATCTTATTGTCAACTTACATAGGCTGTACTTCATTCCGTTTGTCTATGTGAGTGTTACTAGAAATGGTGTCATTCCATTGAGACTGTAGCCCAGCAACTGCATGCAGACCTCTAATTCCTCCTGTTTGCTCCCCATGCCGCATGCATCAGGGTACACAAACTTCAGATAGGCACCTAGCAGTATTGATTTATCAGTAAAAGTTAGCTGTACAATGTACAAGTACCATTAATAGCTTTTATTGAATTAGAGCATAGATGATACCAAATCTTGTGTTTTAAGACAAAGAGTATATGGCATGGAGAAGGAAGAGGCCAAGCTAAAACTGATGCTGATTTCCTATGCTTATGCAAGGGAAACATCACCCCCAGAGATATCACCATTCTAACCTTGGCTGCTCAGACTTCACCACCAAACCTCAGGTTACTTCTCATATGTTATCTAACAATTGGTGCTTATTGCATCCACCTACAAAACTTGTCTTGCCAATACATCCAGCACTTGCATGGGATGTGAGAAGCAAAGATTGAACATCTCTCTCTGCTGGAAGTTTTGTGTATCTCACTTCTCAGAAAAGTGTCCTATAAATTATTCTGAGTCACTCTTAGCCTGCTTTGTTAAAGCTATTCACGCACATGTGATCATTAATTGTTCATTGGTCTAGAAACTAAGTATAGGCAAGGAATTAGAGACACTGTATCCCAGTCACTTCCTCAGTTACTAGCTGAGTAGTTTACTCAAAACAGAACAACTTTAAAAAGTAAGATTGAAAAGATCCCATTCCTCCAGACCCCCATACTTTAACAGTACACTAACATTTACTGTATTTTCCAAGCAAGTATTCTCAGAGGATGGAGTTGAATACTGAATGTCAACTTTGACATGATTCTCCAGTGCTCTAACCTTTCCAAGTAAAGGTTCTTAGCTACACTTCATTACTTCATTGTATGAATCAAGTTCTTTAGATGAGATATATAGACTATGAATCCCCACTTGAACATATGTATGAAATGGCACATCAGTGGATATAAGAAAGATTTGAATTTGACTAAACTGTAGGCTTAGGCATCAGAAGTATCAGCTGTACACTTGCTGCAACACTTGATGCTTCAAATTAACACTTCTAGGATATGAACAAAAAAATAAAAGGGCCATAAGTACTCTTCAATTTGTTTTATTTTATGTATAGCGAGGATAAAAATATAATTTACTCTGTGCACAACTTCTGAATTTAATTCTGTGTTTCCCATAAGAGAAGATCAGAGTATTTATATAATCTCACAGAGTAATGAGAGAGATTTTACTAGGGCTACTTTAAAGGCTAGTTTCTTTGTGGTGTTACTTGTTAGTTTCACATCAGAAAACTTTATCCTATAACTCTCTTCAATAAAGAAGGGGGGAGGGACACTCTAATAAAAGTTTTCAATAAATTATTGCAAAGATATGCTTAGAATTGGGCATCCAAAGTCACTAAGTATCTTCAGTATACCACATTTGCTCTTCAGATGCCAAGGCAGGTCACAAGTCTCCTAAAGACAGTGTTAAATCTGTCAGTCTCATGTAGATGTCTCAAATATTGTGTGTCATTTCAAATGGCACTAGATGTCTACATTTGGAGAATTGGATTGAACATAAAAGCTGAGATTCAATAATAGA
Organism: Nipponia nippon; assembly: GCF_047370975.1. Taxonomy (NCBI): domain Eukaryota; kingdom Metazoa; phylum Chordata; class Aves; order Pelecaniformes; family Threskiornithidae; genus Nipponia; species Nipponia nippon. The sequence continues at coordinate 72,879,982 of NW_028262358.1, read as the reverse complement.
TTAAGATGTCTAAATAAAGGTGTGCCTTTTTCTAGAATTCCATTATAGTATATGGAACCGACAGAGATATTCATTTGACCAGAGATTGTATTCTGCTTCAGTTTGGAGTACGAATGTAGACTCAGTGAACTTCATTGATTAGAATTCCATTTGGCTATAATGTCCAACTCATATTCAGACTCCCACAGGCAGATGCACTTGGGCTGTTGAAAGTAAAGTGTCAGTAGTCTGGGCAGGGTCATGATTTTCAACAAATAAAAGTAATGATTTTAAAAAACCTTCACTGAAGCACTTTTCTAGAACAGAGATTGTTGCAATCCCAAGCAGAATAAGCCTGAATGAGCCTGAAGGTGTAACTAGAGGAGGCTTCCAGAACAGTTTAGGAGCTGGGGGGCTAGTATGTGGCTACACCACTTGGAGTATGTCTCGAGGCTGACATGCAAAAGAATGGAAAACTCCAAAATAAAAGACGACTATTGGCATAGAACACAGATATTAACCTCATTTCCTCTTTTCCACTAGCAATATTTCTACCATTACATGCATTTCAGGAAGGATAAGGATGTAAACATTCCTGTCCTGTTTCTACTTATTCAGAATGGTAGCCTAAAAATGTAGTAACCCTTCCCTACCTAGTTGAAATGACTTGTACACTGAATACAGGAGGATCCACCTCAATATCTTCTGATTTTCTGGGTTGTTTGTTTGTTTGTTTTCTGAAGAGCACACCACTATGAAAACTTTTAACTGAAAAGTTCTTAATTTGAGATAAAACAGAAACTAAAACTATGGGAAAAAAGAACTTTAAAATTTAAAAAAAAAGAGCTAAAGAATTTTTAATTATTTCTTCCAAATTTAGTTAGTTACATGACCTACAATTCCAGGTTTTGGAAGCTACTGTACATTACATATTTTTTCTCTATTAGCTCAAGAGCAAGAGATATGCATACTAGATTTATGAGAATTTGACAGTTTATGGTGACATCGTTCTGCATTTTCATCTTCCGGCTCTTTGACTACTTGAAAACAGTCTTGAAATTTGTATCTAAGAAGAATGATTGTCTTCCCAAAGACACGACTGTCACATGATTAAAATAAATTAGATTCAGCAACATCACCAAACTGAAATTTGTCATGGAAAAGCAGCTATAGTTTAGCTAATTCCTGCCATTCTTATAAACAAAATTCTCTATTTTAAATCACCCAGGAACAGAATCAACTGTTAGTAAAGTTTACTTTAAAGAATAAAATAACAAAAAGTAAAATTAATACAGTACTCTAACTACCATAATAACAGAGAAGTCAATAGTCTGAAGCAGTAAGAACATAAGATCATACCATTAGAACATTCATTTATTCTGAATTAGGTAAAAGGCCTCTCAGCTGGATTCAAAATTGCTCAGTCTTTAAAGAGCACCAAAGCCCTTCTTAGGGCACGACACAGGATGGAGTAACTTCTCCTCTCTGTCAATATTTAGCTGGAAGAAAAGAACATACTTTCTCCCACACACACAACCTCCCCTTTATTGGTTTTCAAAGTACTGTTCAAGAATTAGATTAAAATTTACTTTCCTTAATAGAAAAAAAACCAGCACCACATTTTTAAATACTAAGCTAAGATTTCAGCATACCTCACACTTTCTACCTGCTCTGGAAAAATACACATAGGGGAACCTTAACTTTTACTTGCTATAAACAAGGAAACTTTGTAATAGGCAAATTTTTCATTAACAAATAAAAATCGCCCTCAGTTTTTAAGATTAACTGTTTTGAAGCTTTTATATCACTAGACTGATCCCTTCTTTAGAATAAAAAATTAAGGTAATAACATCTGGGGCTTTTTGACCAAAAGCATTGGGCTCTGCTCTTTTTATCTTCTCTTAGCACTCAGCACAGGACTACAAGCAAAGATCAGACATGTATACGTTTAACAATAAACAAGAGTTCTAAAGATCACCCGTTGTTCAGATCATACCCAGCCTCTATTTAGTATCATTAAAAGGAGCTTATTTGCAGCTAATGTCCTATAAATCCCCAATCTTGGATTTAATGTATTTTTCTCCATATTGTCACCGAGACCTCAGGAATGCGTTATTGTGTTTACCCAAGACAGAAACTGAGAAACAGATGAGTATTAATGTACAGTGAAGACAGGTATCTCTGGTTATTTTTCTCTCTTCTTGTGCCTATATTGCATATCCAAAGGCAATATAATGCTCATGTAAAAAAAAAAAAAAAAAAAAAAAAAAAAAAGAAGAAGAATAAATTAAGCAATGTTGTTTACAAGCAGAAAAATGAAAAAGGCAAACTGCCAGTTTCTGAAGAGGTTTAGATTCTTGTTTTTTAAAAAAGGTCATTCGGGTCCACACGAGAGCTTGTAAGGACCTGTCCTGGTTTCAGCTGGGATAGAGTTAATTTTCGTCTTGGTAGCCAGTATGGGGCTGTGTTTTGGGTTTAGGATGAGAACAATGTCGATGTTACACTGATGCTTTGGTTCTTGCTAAGGAGCGCTAAGCGGTTGCTAAATAGGTGCTAAGTGGCGCTCACACTGGTCAAAGACTTTTCAGCTTCCCCTGCTCTGCCAGGGGCACAAGAAGCTGGGACGGGGCACAGCCGGGGGGGCTGACCCAGACTCGCCAAAGGGCTATTCCATACCATGTGACGTCATGCTCAGTATATAAGCTGAGGGAAGAAGAAGAAGAAGGAAGGACGGGGGGGGGGGGGGGGGGGGGAAAGGATATGGGGTCTGATGGCGTTTGTCTTCCTGAGTAACCGTTAAGCGTGATGTGAGCCCTGCTTTCCTGGGGATGGATGAACGCCTGCCTGCCAATGGGAAGTAGTGAATGAATTCCTTGCTTTGCTTTGTTTGCGTGCACGGGGTTTTTTTTTTTACTTTGCTTATTTAACTGTTCTAATTTATTTTACTTCAATTATTAAACTGTTCTTATCTCAACCCACGGGTTTTCTCCGTTTTGCCCTTCTGATTCTCTCCCCCATCCCACTGGTGGGGAGTGAGCGAGCGGCTGCGTGGTGCTTAGTTGCTGGCTGGGGTTAAACCACGATAGGACCCCACTTAAAGACAGCTTCTCAAGGCTGATGTCTGTGTTGGGGCCATATAGAACTCCTTTGATCATCTCCCAACCTTCAATTTGCAATGGAGATTGGACAAATCAGAGCCATCAAAGAACACTCCCTACCCTGGTTCCTGCATAATGTTTAGTCACCATCTTATGACCACTGCAATGTTATACACATTTAGAGCAGAAAGGATAATCAAACTTATCATCTTCATGCTGTAAAATGATAAAGGTAAATAAGAGACTTCCCTTTGAATCTTCCCTACTACCCCGCTCTTTTTTTTACTCACAACACCTATCCTTTAGCACTCTGGAAGCTGAGAGAGAGAGTTTTCATGCTTTTATTTCCAAAAATATTAAGCAGTATTTTCTAGACGTACCTGGATTTGAAACATCAGGAAAACATTACAACATTGCAACAGGGCAATGGAAGATGAGATCCGGTGTTCAGCTGAGTATTAAACATTCCATTTTCCATTTTGCTGGATCCAAAATTTGAACAGAAAAGTCAATAAATGGACATTGACCAGATTTCAAAGATATAAGGACTGAATTTATGATAATCTTAAAGGAAAATGTTCTGATTTGAGAAGGCTGAAGTTATATTTCTTCTAATTAATGGGATCTTTGTGCTAAAATACATAAGAACAATTATGCAGGGCTAAAATAGCCATTTAAAAACTTCTTAATTAAAAAGAATTAATTCAAATAAAACAAAAGGGTAAGTATTTTAGTTTTTTTACACCAAAGTGTGAACTTGAAAAACTTTTTTTCTTTTTCCCCCCACCAAGTCACTAAGTTTGAAATATTCTTCAAAGCCTTGGTAAATTTGTTCAGGGGATTCTTTATTGTGTTGGGGATTTGGAAGAGGAACTTTTGATATATTTATTTGTTCAATGCCTTGGCTTTTTTTGAATGTAGTTGGTTTTTTTTTCTCCTTTTTTAATAAGCTATCAAGCCTAAATGACCTTTGTTAACATTTCTTTGGAAAGTGCAAGGGGGTAATCTTTTCTTTTGTAAATTTGGTACTGGAAATGCATAACTTACAGTGTATTCTGACTTTTCCAATTTCATTCTTTGGGAAGTCTCAAGAATAATTTATCACATTTTTTCCCCTGCTCTTACCTAGAAGTCCTCCTGTTTTTTCAATTAAATCAGTTCTCACAGCTTCTTTGTAATCATACCCATGATTGGCTTTCCCTTGGGAATAATGGCATCTGCTTTCTGGTGAATGTTAACTAGTGCAATTATATTCTCAAATACCATAAATGCCTACTTAATTCCCTAAATTGTCAATACTGTTTGTAAAGGATAAGTGAAAAGAAAAATATTTGCCCTCATGGTTTATTTAGAAGGCAAGCTGCTAGTGTCAGGGGCTGTCTGCCTGTATTTGGGTAGTGGTTGGAACAATAGAGCTCTGATGCTCATAAAATTATATGAAATTATTAATGTTATGAACTTCTTAATTTTAGAAAGGTAAGACATTTTTGAGCACAAAAGATTATAAGTGATAACTTTCAGTTCTTAATTTTGGGAAATTACAATTCAATGCATAACAAGAGGCAGCCTGAAATCCTTGACACCCTTTCACCACCAAAAGCTAAGCTTGTGTTTCAAAAGGGAGTACACTTCTTTTTTAATTACATTTACAATTTCATTTATTTTTTCATCAAACTATTTCTTCCAGAATTTCTTCTAGAGATATTGAATTTGGATGTCTGTATCATGGTTGAAATGTTTTATTTTTAATGATTGCATCAAGTATAATATGATTTTCATTTCTCCAAGTTCACTACAGGGTTGTGACACAGTACACAGAAACACTGAAAGCAGTTTTAAAGGTGTTTTCAAAGGCTATTGAAAATATTACCTTTATCCTGAAATGTTTCAAATTTGGGGTTTTTTGATCATGGGTTGGTCTACACGATGTCAGGCTTGCTGGCAACAGAGAGTATACCTGTCTCAAAGGGGGAAAAGGATCTTTGCACAGGAATAAGCAGGGCTCGTTGAAAGAGCTTTAAACTAGATTTGAAGGGAAAAATCTCACTTATCTCACTAGAGATAAGCCTGGACGTGGCATGCCAATGTTTGAGGGACAGTGTGCTAGCAAGGTCCTTCGGTCTGCCATCTCAGTGGCGGTAGGGGATGGAGATCCATGCGGCAGCAAGGGTTATGGATGTGGTAGAAATCATGGAAGCACCTGAGAATGGTCAGGTACGAATTAGTGGTTCTCCCTCAAAAAGGTGGCGGGATCAATAGCCCAACTGAAGTGCAACTACACCAATGCACACAGCATGGACAACAAACAGGAGGAGCTGGAAGCCATTGTGCAGCAGGAAAATTATTACATAGTTGCCATCACAGAAACATGGTGGGATGACTCGCACAACTGGAGTGCTGCAATGGATGGCTATAAACTCTTCAGAAGGGATAGGCAAGGAAGGAAAGGTGGTGGGGTAGCCTTGTACATTAGGGAGTGTTTTGATTGTCTAGAGCTTAATAATGGTGACAATAGGATTGAGTGTTTATGGGCAAGAATCAGTGGGAAGGCCAACAAGGCAGATATCATGGTGGGAGTGTGTTATAGACCACCCAACCAGGATGAAGAGGCAGATGAAGTATTCTATAAGCAGCTGGGAGAAGTCTCACAATCACTAGCCCTTGCTCTCGTGGGGGACGTCAACTTACCAGATACCTGCTGGAAATACAATACAGCGGGGAGGAAACAGTCTAGGAGGCTCCTGGAGTGTGTGGAAGGTAACTTCCTGACACAGCTGGTGAGGGAGCCAACTAGGGAAGGTGCCCCACTGGACCTGCTGTTTGTGAACAGAGAAGGACTGGTGGGTGATGTGACAGTTGGAGGCCATCTTGGGCATAACAATCACAAAATGATAGAGTTTTCGATTCTTGGAGAAGCAAGGAGGGGGATGAGCAGAACCACTACCTTGGACTTCCAGAGGGCAGACTTTGGCCCATTTAGGAGGCTGGCTGATAGAGTCCCTTGGAAGGCAGTCATGAAGGGCAAAGGAGTCCAGGAAGGCTGGACATTATTCAAGAAGGAAGTCTTAAAGGTGCAAGAGCAGACCGTCCCCATGTGCCAAAAGATGAGCCAGCGGGGAAGAAGACTGGCCTGGCTGAACAGAGAGCTTTGGCTGGAACTCAGGAAAAAAAGGAGAGTTTATGACCTTTAGAAGAAGGGGCAGGCAACTCAGGAGGACTACAAGGATGTTGTGAGGTTATGCAGGGAGAAAATTAGAAGGGCCAAATCCCAGCTGGAACTTAATCTGGCTACTGTCGTAAAAGACAATAAAAAAAGTTCCTATAAATAGATTAGCAACAAAAGGAGAGCTAAGGATAATCTTCATCTTTTATTGGATATGAGGGGAAACATCACCACAAAGGGTGAGGAAAAGGCTGAGGTACTTAATGCCTTCTTTTCCTCAGTCTTTAGTAGTAAGACCAGTTGTTCTCAGGGTACCCAGCCCCCTGAGCTGGAAGACAGGGATGGGGAGCAGAACGAAGCCCTCATAATCCAAGGGGAAATAGTTAGCGATTTGCTATACCACGTAGACACACACAAGTCTATGGGGCCAGATGGGATCCACCCAAGGGTGCTGAAGGAGCTGGCAGAAGTGCTCACCAACTTTCTGTCATTTATCAGCAGTCCTGGCTAACCAGGGAGGTTCCAATTGACTGGAAGTTAGCTAATGTGACACCCATCTACAAGAAGGACCAGAAGGAACATCTGGGGAACTGCAGGCTTGTCAGTCTGACCTTGGTGCTGGAGAGCGTTATGAAGCAGATCATCCTGACTGCCATCATGTGGCACGTACAGGACAACGAGGGGATCAGGCCCAGCCAGCATGGGCTCATGAAAGGCAGGTTCTGCTTGACTAACCTGGTCTCCTTCTATGACAAGGTAACGCACTTAGTGGATGAGGGGGAGGTTGTGGATGTTGTCTACCTGGACTTTAGTAAAGCCTTTGACACCGTTTTGCACAGCATTCTCCTGAAGAAACTGACTGCTCGTGGCTTGGATGGGCGTACAGTTTGCTGGGTAAAAAAAAGGCTTAATGGCTGGGCCCAAAGGGTTGTGGTGAATGGAGTTAAATCCAGTTGGCAGCTGGTCACTAGTGGTGTTCCCCAGGGCTCAGTACTGGGACCAGCCCAGTTTAATATTATATCAACTATCTGGATGAGGGGATCGAGTGTTGGGTAGGAGTGTTGATCTGCTGGAGCGTAGGAAGGCTCTACAGAGTGATCTGGACAGGCTGGATCAATGGGCCGGGGACAACTGTATGAAGTTCAACAAGGCTAAGTGCCAGGTCCTGCACTTCGGTCACAACAACCCCATGCAACACTACAGGCTTGGGGAAGAGTGGCTGGAGAGCTGCCTGGAAGAAAAGGACCTGGGGGTGTTGGTTGGCAGCCCGCTGAATAGGAGCCAGCAGTGTGCCCAGGTGGCCAAGAGAGCATCCTGGCCTGTACCAGAAATAGTGTGGCCAGCAGGACTAGTGAAGTGATTGTCCCCCTGTACTTGGCATTGGTGAGGCCGCACCTTGAGTACTGTGTTCAGTTTTGGGCCCTTCGCTCCAAGAAAGACATTGAGGTGCTGGAGCATTTCCAAAGAAGGGCAACGAAGGTGGTGAAGAGTCTAGAGCACAAGTCTTATGAGGCACGGCTGAGGGAACTGGGGCTGTTTAGCCTGGAGAAAAGGAGGCTGAGGGGAGATGTTATTGCTCTTTACAACTACCTGAAAGTAGGCTGTAGTGAGGTGTGTGTTGGTCTATTCTCTCAAGTAACAAGCAATAGGACAAGAGGAAATTGCCTCAAGTTGTGCCAGAGAAGGTTTAGGTTGGGTATTAGGAAAAATGTCTTCACCAAAAGGGTAGTCAGGAATTGGAACAGGCTGCCCAGGGAAGTGGTTGAGTCTCCATCCCTGGAGGTATTTAAAAGACAGGTAGATGTGGTGCTTAGGGAGATGGTTTAGTGGTAGACTTGGCAGTGCTAGATTAACAGTTGGGCTTGATGATCTTAAGGGTCTTTTCCAACTGTACTGACATTATTGCATTTTCCAAGATTTTCTGGAAATTATTAACCTACTTGCAACGTAATCCAGGACACAAGCCACAAAGTTAATAAAACTAAGGGCTTCTTAGGTACCGATTTGCAAGCATTGGAAAATGGGTTTGCTAATTGCTTAATTAACATTAACTTTATCCTCAGAGTTCATGACACAAGGTGTAATACAGTTGAATGAATACAATGTCTGTATTCTTTATGGATTTTATTTTTTAAAAGGTGAGTAAGCAACGATACACTTTAGCAAGCATTTTAGTGAACTAATTTATGACAACTTCACAAAGCTAATTAAAGGTGGAATGATACAATGATCCAATCAAGGTCATAATTAAGAGTGAGTCAATAAATCAATATGTGAAATTATCAAATCATCAAATGAATATAACAAGTAATCAACTGAAATTACAAGGCTGACACCAGAAATAATTATTTCTGGTAGTCAATTGGGGAAAATCTGAGAAGATCACTTCTAGTCTAAGGTATCAGCCGGGTTTTTTAGGCAATACAGAGCACTGACCTAGTTTCTGAAGTTCTTAGACTTTTGCCAGGAAAGTTATCTATCTTGGTTTTACTCAGAAAAGTCAACAGCTGAATCTTTTGGCAATTCCACTTAGTAAGTTTTTTATTGATGTTTTGTTTTTCTCCTTTTGTAAAACAGTATTGTAACATACATTCTAAATATACATTAAGTGATGAAGAAATAATGTCCAACGTGAGATTTTCTATAAAGTTGTTTTTTTTGTAATCCAAGTGAACAAATGGCAAAAGAGCAGAAGGAAGAGGGGCAGTTATTCATATCTAGAAACATTTTTGCAGCAACGGTTATTCTTACTACTTACCTTAGAATACACATGCACTAGTGGAACAATATGGGTGAGGCATTCCTAGATCAAAAATCCTCACAAAATTCAAGACAGGCTATCACTCGGGAACCTTGATTTACATGGAACAGAGAAGTGCATGAAGTTTATAACAAAAGAAACGTCTTTACACAATGAACTGAAGATTGTAGGGGGGACAAAGGTATTAAATCCTTCATGCCTTTGTGTAGATGATCTATCCAGAAACTAAGCAGCATGTCTCCAGTGTTTGTGTTAATCCAAGCAATGCAATATGAGCAAGTTTTCCTTCTGAATTGCCTTAGTCTTATGTTACCATTTTCCCTTTCACCTTGCTTCAGAAATCTTCATTGGTTGGGATCCAGTTAAATGGATCTAAGTATTGACCCTATTCTTTCACAGCAAGCAATCTTTTAGGCCTTACACATTAGTGGAAAGTATTGTCATTAGTGACCTTTTACTTGAAATCTGCTGATATTATTATTCACAGATATTCTTCTTGAACAGGAAAACTTGGGTTCAGAGGTATATCAGAAATCTAGCTGAACCAGAAGAGATGAGACCCACAGTGAGACGAAATGATGTGTTATTTTATGAAAAGAGGAACATAGTCAACATATTTGCCAAAACACATTCTTTTCCCTGTACTTGCTTCAGGATTAATTACATTTCTTTAAATAGTTTGGATATTTACATTAGAAGAATTAGAGACCCGTATAAATTCAAAACTCATTGTAAAAATTTCTAACCTGGAAGCATATAAAAAATTACATTTTCAGATGAGTAATTAAATTATTAAAGTTTTTCCTGCCCAGTAATATTTGGAATTGAATTTCTTATAATTGAAAAGCCTTAGAGCGAAATCAGAAGAGTACCAGAGTAGTTTCCCAAGTTAACACAACTGTACATTTGATCAAAGGCCCAATGGCCTAGCTATGACCAGTGGCAAATGCTTTAATGAAGAGTTTAAGTCTCAGGAAGTATGCAGTGATTTATAGTTCAGGGCCATGTGATGTAAAGAAAATACCTTTATGTCAACTGTTTTCTATAGGTAGGTAAACTTTAAGCATCTATGGTTGCCTATAGTGAAGAGTTTCACAGCTTAACTAAATGTGTGTGAAGATGTGTCCATATTTTGGGGGGGATTTGAACCTGCTACCTGACGCATAAATACATTCAATATTGCCCTAGTTCTTGTCCACTTCCTCAATAGATTTTCTCATTTTATGAGTCTGTATTGTATTCTCCATCTTTCCCAGGTTGAACAATTCCAGTCGATTCCATCTTTCTTCATGCAAAGGTTTTTCCATCGTCTCAAACATCCTTATCCAGCTTCTACACAAAGGTAAAATCTTGGAACTGATTTTGGTTTTGTTGGTTGATTGGTTTTATTTACTAATAGAAAATACTCTCTTCCTAATGGATTAGGCCAAAGTTAAACCAAACTTTATAAAATTGACACTGCATATTCTGGTCATAGCAGGTAGACAGTCGAGACAAGTCAGGGAGCAGAGTGAGAGAGCAGAGCTGTGCATTCATTTATGAGGGGACAGCCTGACATCCTGGTTTAAGTGCTGTGAAAGTGGATGCATAAGCACGTGGCAATATATGGAGTTTAGTATTATTAGCAATGTTGCAGAAAACTGTTGCTGGCATATTTTACTTTGTTTTTTATCTCCCGCCTTTGATCCAAAAGCATATTGCAGGCTTGATTCAAGACTTGAGTAGAATAGACTGAAAAGTGTTGGCACATGTTGATGGGTCTATGGTGTATATGTATTTGTACGGGTTATTCTGTTGATAGGATAGGAATTGTCTTGGGTAAGGAGAATCTGTGTCTAGGATAGAATGGTGATGGGAAGGTTAAATGAAAAAAAAACCACCACTTTTTCTTTTTTTTAACCTTTGTTTGATATTATTTACTGGATGAAGTCCAGAACAGGACAGATCAAAGCAGGTAGATCTGAAGTAGACATCGTACACTTTATAAAGAAACTCCTTTAAAAATAGAGAAGTAAACTTAAAAGCAAAAAACCAAGCACAACTCTAAATCTTAATTTTCAGTCCACAGAGTAGATTGAGAAAGATTCCAATAGAAATGAGGTTGAAGAAATTAGATTTCTGTTTGATTACATCTGGATACAAGTTGGGCTTAAATTAGATTTGTGCTGCAAAAAAAAGCTTGCACAGCAAACTGATGTATGTGCAGTTTTCAAGTTCACATTGAAGGTCCATTTTTTTTAACAGTTGAGGTAGTGAATTAGTAAAGTACTTAATTACATGCCAAATTATATTGGTTTTATCTTTATCTTGCTAAAGGAGTGAAACTCAAACTCTTCTAACGTATTCTTTCATCTAAAGTGAAGAAATGTTGTGGATTTTTTCTTTCTTTTGAGAGGGCCAGAGATGAACAATATGCATTTAAATTACCTGCAAATAGTGCAGGATGACTAATTAAATATGACCGAAATGTGTATGGATTTTTCACAGTTTTAATAAGTGAAATTTTATGTGAAAGAAGATGAGAAATGGGAATATAGCGAGAAATTCTTTACAGTGCTTAGGTAATATGGTACTGTTGAGCTTCACTCTTACAACACACAGAACTGCATTTCATACTGAAAAAATATTAAGAAATATGTCATATTTTCTTTTGTAATGAATAATGCACAGACTTTCACTACAAAAAAAAGGAATTTTAATCTCTAAGTAGAGATCTTTAGTTTAAGAATTTCTGAAACTTCAGATGACTTATGAAAAAAATGTATAGACCTGTGTTATGCACTATACTGACAGCACATTATATTTCTGATTACACATTGTATTCTGATATATATAATGGTACCTTCACGTACTGACCTGCTCTATACTGAAAAATCATTTTAATTCAGTGGCTCTTGTAATACTCATATTTTGACCATATGAAGCTTCATTAGTGTTAATAGGCTTGGGCGCATTTTCTGTGAAATCTTTTCTACACCTAGTAAGCAGATTGTAGGATGCCAATAACACACAAAATTTCAAGGAACAAAAGAATACAAAATATCTTTGAAATAAATAGGATGCCACTGCATCATCATTACTGTTATTGTAGGTTAGTGAAAGAAAGTGAAGAAGTATCACATATAAAAATGCCCAGAGATAAAATGCAAATATTAATTCTGGAGCTGTAGAATATATTCAGTGTTGTTTTACTTACTTTATTTTAAATCAATAAACTGATAAGTTAAAATGACTTGTTCAATATTGAACAATGAATTAATGAAAAATAGGGGAATGAGGAGAAAAAAAAATTCATGATTACTTCTACGTATACTCTCTTTTCAAAATTACTTTCAATAGTAAAGTTTTTTCATTAATTTGAGTCAATAGTTAAAGATCAGTTATCACAGAGATTTAAAATTTTTGATCATCTGAATATGTGATTTTCTCATTTAAACAAGGGCTATATTTTTGAAAAAAGAAAACCCCCCTCCCTCACAAGAGTTTTAAAATTATTAATATTTTAGTAGAACTTAACATATACACTTGCTTATAGACCATATACATATACATATATGTAATACCTCAGGATTTTGAACAGAATTTGGCCTTGGTGTTTCATAAGGTGAAAGCCAAGTTTTACTGCATTATCCTATATACTAAAGATGTACACAGAGAGCTCTTTAAATTTTTCAGGTCTAGAAGGATCCATGGAAAAATTCACCTGTTCTAGTGAAGAGGTTAGATAAACTTATTTTATACTCAGAACCATTCTCACAAGGAAAAAGAGATTGAATTCAATTATAATTCTCTTGAAAAGCACACTAATCAAACTAGATGAACTACCATTCATTCATCAAGGCACTAACCAAGTGCAATGAAATGTCTTTATCCTCACCAGTGATTTCAAATACTTTAGAAGATAGTGGACTGTAATTTTTGTGTTTATAGTAAAAAAATTAAATATCCCCAAGTACTTATGGAAATACATGTCATCCTCTGAATTCACAGAAGTCCTCCTTTACAGTAGTAACTAAAGATTTTGCCAGATATTAAAAAAGCTAGGAAAATGTGACCACAATCTTGTTTAAATCTACTATACTTTTCCATGCATTCCCTTACAGTAAACAAGTTGGCTTAATAGTTTTGGATATCAGTAATATTTCATTACTTACAATAAAAACTTTAAAAGAAACCTTTGATTTCACTTGGCATAAAAAAAAAAATTGCTCATTTTGTTCTGTAAGCACATTTTATTTCCCCTTATCATGCCTGTGGTTTCTGACATATTAATTCAATCCAGGAATTCAGATGACAGATTCATGAAATGTCAAGTTTCCTTCCAAAGTATTCAAAACTGCAACACTGACTGCAGGACAAATGTATGCTATTTAGCAGAAATACATCAGTCATGGAAATGAGTAGGCTGTAAGTCCTGGTCAATACCTTACAGCCTATTAAACAGAAGAAAGGAAAGCAAGTTTGCTTAGGTTTATTATGACAGATTGTGAAAATGAATAATAGTAATATATGCCTGTAGTCTTAGAATGCCAATATTAACAAGAAAAATTATCAATCATTAATCCATCAAAGAATGCTGAGTTTCTGATTTTCAATTACTATTGAATTTCTCTATTTAGAGGAATAGGAAATAAATGAAATAGGTTTAGTGACTGAGCTTAATGGAGCATCTTACTGGGTTGTTATACCAAAAAGCTTTCTTCATCATGAATAAACCTGAAGATTTAAAAGAGGTATTTCATACTAAATCACAAAGATAATAAAAGACACCAGAAGGTCTCAATATAATGGACCTCCAGGAATCTGATTATGGGAATTTAATCATAATTCTTTTTTGTCTTGGAAGCAAATAAATCTTGTGTGATTTCTGAAAAAAAAATTTTTTTCAGCTTTGAACACCTTAAGTTTCTGAGCTAAAAAACTCCTGTTCATTAAGGAGAAGTATCATAAATCATATATGGCAAATGACACAACCAAAAACACTATTCATTTTGGATTCTTGCTCCGAATCCACTGGAAGCCCTCCTTTGGTTCCCTTTAACTAAAATGGGCTTTGAATCATTCCTTCTGTTGTTAGGATGATAGATTACATGGAGAAGCAGCAAAAGTTTGAAATTAATGATCTGAATGATCTAATCTACAACGTGAATAAAGCTTCAATGGTGTAAGTAGAGAGGCAGACTGCTCTGCTGAAAATGCCTATATTATTAAAGCTGGCCCATCTGTTCCATTGCTCACGTCTTTCATATTTCCCTTCTAGAGTCAACATATGTTTGTGTGTGTAATTTCTATGTGTCTATGTGTTGCATTTCATTCTTTGATGAGAGCCAAAAAATATCTCTGGCACTGAATTGCTAAAAGACAGATGATTCTTTTCTAACTTCATTAACTGCTGTGTACAACAAGTTGAAATATAGCTGTCCTGGAAATATATACATATATATATATATATATATATATATATATATATATATAAAACTGATGATAGCTGCAGAAAAATATTTCCAACCTTGATCTAGCAAAAGAAATATGCATATATGTATAATGCTGAGCACAGGAAGAGTCCTATTGGCTGTCACATTGTCATACTTTTACTGGGAGAAGGGTTGCCTAGCTTTAGCCCTCTCCTTGACTCCCTTTCCATATCAATAGCTCATGTGGTGCATTGCAGTGTGGCATCACACTGGAACAACATCCAAACTACTTTCCCATCCATCTTGTAGTGAGAAAGAGGTATACCAAATCAGGACAACGTCTATGGCTTAAGTAGAGATGTAATCCACCTCATATTAAATTGGCATAAAATTACCTTAAAGGAACTTATTGCCAAAAGTAAAACATAAGGCATTTGTATGTCATATAATGCTGTCATATGTGACAGGTGCCTGGTTTACCTGTGAATGAGATAGGAGCTCACAGTGTTGTGTTGTGGGTCCCCGCTGTGCTAGCAGTGCTCCATGCATTCTCAGAGGAGCTGATGCATTTAGATGCTTAGTTATCACTGCACTGATGCACTTTAATAACTTATGGCTAGAAGGACAAAGCAAAATCTGGTCAGTCATGTCTTACCAAGTACAGCTTGCTGGATTCAAGGACTTCAGTGATTCATTATGGAGAAGGTACTGGAAAAGTAAGAAGCAGTTAAGATTTTACAAAAAATAATTTTATTTAATTATGGAAAAAAGGAGGAAAAGAAATTAAACCCATAAAATTATTTACATTAAAAATGGTAAAATACCTGTATTCTAGTAGCCCTGTGGTAAAGGGAGTCAGCTGGAAGCTGCAGAATCTACATTCCCTATCTGATTCTCTTCTTTAATTGGAGATTTGAAAATAGATATAAAAATTCTGATGCTTTTCTTCCCCCCCGCTCCTCACAGCTTCATCTCCAAGAAATTCCTACCTGGAACCTAGCTAAACTTTTTCAACAGGATCCAATTGAAAGCATAGTTTATTTCACAGCCTGTGGTAAATATAGCAAATAGGATTTTTAAAAAAAGGTTTAATTTCTATTGGCTTTCATATAAGTGTCAGTGTGATCTTTGAGGTTATACTTCTGGTTACTAACGCTCTACCTTTTTTGACAGCAGCACTGCATTTGAAGATTTGATTAGAGCAGTTCTTTGTTTGAATCAGAAAAAAAGTCACAATTGTTCTCCGTTTCACCAAACCGTGTAAAAGTGAAATGTATTTCTTAGACTGCAACAATGTAATGTTGAAATGACAAGCAACATCTTTAAAGTGTCTTCAAGGTTGAAAGCATATTAGAGTAATAGCCATTAGTCTGCATGTATGTGCCTTTATAGGAATTCTACAGTACAGTATTATATTTGATTACTCAACTAAAAACACTCATCCATTAACCGCCAGAGAGTTAAAGCCCCCTCAGCATGCCTGAGGCCATGCCACTTAGTGTGTCCCCATTATTTTAAATGTTATGGAAAGAACACTAGGACATACAGAAACATCCTAAGGTCACTTTTTGTCATTTCAATAAAAGTTATGGGAGAAAATGTATCCCCTTTGCAATGTTATTGCAGTCAGCAGCACGGTAACATGAGGGAGGAATCTGGCATATATATTCAAGGGCATTCATGGGTTAAGCATCAATAATACTAGAAGAAGGGCTATGGAAAAAACAGATACCATTGTGCTTGTCAGAACAGAGCAAGTATTTCCACTTTTCTGTAAATATAAGGGGATTTCACTACCCTCTCTCCCCAAAAAATACAAAATTATAAATGATTCCACAGTGGTTTATTGATATTACTAGTCCTACTAATTAAGGATTTCATTGTATTAGAACTCAGAATTTCTAGTAAAGGTTGGGTGCTGTTCTTGTGGTTAAGAAGGATAAATTTGGACTTTTCCTTTGTTTTGAAGAATTTGTAATAAAAACCCACATGTAATATGTACAGAAAGCAGAGACTCAAATATACATACAAAGTTTGCTTTAAAAGCTTTTAAATATTCAGTAAAAGTAACTATATTTCATAACTATCTTTCTAGGTTTTTTACCTTCCCCTCCCAGCAGAAAAATGTATTAAAGAAAGCATCAATAAGTTGGTAAGAGTGTACTCCATCATCACTACCACCATCATCATCATGTTACAGATCACACAGTACAGTCAGGAGCAGTGTCCTGTTGTGGAAGCTGTTGTAGCATCACAAAGGAGGTCACAATCTGGGGTACAAAATTCTTTCAGTATGAGAACCTGATCCTGCTGTTTTTTAAAATACCCGAGTAACTCATGCAAATATATATGCAAAAGTGCCGCCTAAAATAAATTTTCAGAGAAAACTTCCTTGTTTTCAATATTGTCCTATGCTTCCAGTTTATTTGCTTTATTTATTGGTGTTCTGTTTTTGTCTGTCCTCTTAACATTTTCTTGAAGAAGATAAAATTGCGGGCAAAATTTGTGATTAGATCAAGGATCTCCATCCACTGACATGAGTTACAATTTTCGTTCCATATCATCACAACAGTGATGTAATTTGAGAGCTTAAAAATACTGGTTCCTCAGATATGATGTGATCTCTGATAACAATCACTTTCTGTTAGTTTTACTGAATAAAAATTTGTGAATACTTAGGATACAATTCCCAATTTTTATATAAGAGAAATATTTTATCTACTGTCCACAACAAAGAAATTTAACTTCTTGTATTATGCACTGTGGGTTTTTTTATTATTTAATTTGCTTGTAATGAGTCATAGTGATAAATCACCAGTTTGCCCAATGATTTTACATTCTTTGTTGCATTTATTTTAACAAAACCAAACAAAAAAGAAATTGCAGCAAAGCATGTCTCTAGGGGCATGTCCAAACTGAATCAGCTGCTGTAGTGACTTTAAAATAGTTGTTAAAACCTATGAGTATAAATTTAGTCATGGTTACACCACTTTATCTATATAACAGAGACAGTACTGAAAGGCTTAATTAATTCTTGATTGTAAAACACTTAAGGAGCCTTTGAAAAAATTACCATGCAAGTCCAAAACATCATTGTTTACAGTGGTGACTCACACAGGTCTTAATATTTCACTTGGTAAAAGAATTAATAATTTCTCTGCTGAATTTTTGTGGGACTTTTTTTTTTCCCTATACTAGGTTCAAATTCAAATAAAGTGAGCTCTCTTGGGCAAATCAGGGCAGCTGGATATAAAAGCCTATATGCATGCTGTCTTTCCACTCAACCATATAATGCAACACTTTACTATCTCCATTAAAAGACTTACTTTGTACCATATCATGCATTTCATAATATTTCCATCTAAATGCAGATTTTTCTGTTCCATGTGTAGCATCTAGTCAGGTTTTCCATAAAAATACCAGCGGGAGAGAACATTGAAATTCATTTTGCATATTAAAGAAATCTGTCCGAGATTCCTTCTTTTATTTGTTTTATCAACTCAAGCAATAAGCAAGAAAATTAGAGTTTCAGCAATGATGGAGAAAACATTTATGATCTTATCAGACTTGCTTTTTTTTTCCTCCCTGCTTAGACAATTTCCAGACTTTTAAGAACAGGTAATTTTACAATGCTCCACTGATAAATGACAACAAAATGTACACCTGTATCATTTAACCCAAGTACAGTAGTAATATACATTGCCCAGCGAGAACTTCACTTTGAGTAACACACATACTGAATGCTTTTCTTCTC
This sequence comes from Nipponia nippon, assembly GCF_047370975.1. NCBI lineage: Eukaryota > Metazoa > Chordata > Aves > Pelecaniformes > Threskiornithidae > Nipponia > Nipponia nippon. Next base: position 72,861,813 of record NW_028262358.1, on the reverse strand, counting down.
AATATTCACAACACATTTAATATTTGCCCCATAGGAATTTGTTTCCCTTGAAAGCATTATGGTGAATGTCATAATATTTTCTGGTATAGCTCCCTGGTGTGCACAGGTTAAAAAAAAAAAAAAAAGTAGAATAGATTAGATAGCAGAGCTGTCATTGCAAACGCTCTGTTCCAATTCTAAAAGGAGAAGACAATCAAAACTGTCATTGTCAAGCTGCATAAATACAGCTGGAGTAGATTTATATTGTAATAAGTTGATTATTAGAATTTTTCATATTGCACATTAATCAAAAAGTGGAAAAGAATGCAATTCAACTTAAAAAAAAACCCTAACATGATTATTAGAGCCTACCATATATGAGTGTGTTTATATATAAATAGCATTATAATTCAAAAAACAGGGAAGATATTTGACTTTTACATATTGATTTTTTTCTATTGTCTGATATCTTGTAAACATAAAATTTGTGTTTTAGAGAAAGACTTTTTTTAGGGTTTGTACAGAAAATACAGTATGATAGTGAATAATAGTGGCCTACTTTTATGTCCATTCTTGATTTATTTATTATTTTTATGAAGTCCTCCCAAACCACTCAAAATTTTACCAAATTGGCAATACATCATCATCTTACTATGGCTGTAGCTCAGCCACACACAGATATGTGTGATGGTTCCAGGTTAATGCTTGCAGAAAGCCTGCAATTTTTCCTTCCATTATTTCAGTGCAGCTGATGGGATGCCACAGAGCGACAGAAGCAGCTGCACTTTGGTCGCTGCTGGCCTCAACCCTGAAAGACCTTCAATTCGATTTTAACTTTGAACAGAATGGGAAGTTCTTTTCTATCCTGAACTACCAAAGCAGGGAGCACGCAGGCAGGAAACCTAGATTCCCTTCAGCCCTACAGGTCTCAGTTAGGGAAGGCTGGCTTGGCCTCCCTGCAGCCTGCTTCTTGGGAGGACATCAGCTGCCATCACCAGCCCTCCTCTCCCTCTAACCACTGAGCAGCACTTCAGAGACTTTCAGCTCACTCACTGTACCTCACCTACCTCTGCTGTTTCCTTTTCTGCTTTCTTCCTGGAAAAGTTCACAAGATCTTGGTCCTAGCAGGAGAGTTTTCTCTTGTCTAAGTTTTCAGACTTTACAGCATGAGAGCTTGCATACAGATAAGTAAAATTTCCAGCATAGACATGGCCGGACTGAATTCCCAGCCATGAAAAGTGTAGGGAAGTTGTTTGCTGCTTGTACAGTGTTTGCTGTCACATCCAACAATTGCATAAACAAAACTAACTAGAAATAACACTTTCTTTTCCAAGATCTCGCAGCCTTTTGCCAATCTTAAGTGAATTTATCTCACAATTCACTGGCTGGATGGCACTTATCTCTATGTAACTGTACTGATTTGTGTGGTGTTTTATATCTAGGAGAATACTATTTACATGCCTTAATCTTCATCTTAGTTTGCTAAAATATTCTTATTCAAATCTGGCATGAATGCAAAGTAATATGCAATTATGTGTTATAGAGGGAAAGAACAACTTCTGGATCAGAGCACATTTAGGTTGCAAAGCTATCATCTTAATTATCAAAATAAATATTAAGTTCATTAGCATTCACAAATACTTTAAGGTTGCTTTAAAATTCATCAGAATAATGAATATAGTTAAGATTAAAATTATTCTGCTTTTATTCAAGCACAGAAGAGAAGAAACGAGATTCTGTTCTACTGGCATAGCAATTGTTTGAAATTTAAATGGTCAGAATACAGAGTGCTGGTGACAGGAACCCTCAGTGAGAAGAGTACAACAAGGGTTTCAGAGACATGGACAAATTGGAGTGTGTTCAGCAAGGGGCCCCAAGCTGGTCAGGGCTGGAGCAGTTACCCTGCAAGGAGAGCCTTGAGGGATGGGACTGGCTTAGCCCAGGGAGAGATGGCTCCAAGGGGGGCTGGCAGCAACCCCTCATACCTGTGGGGAGGTGGTCAGGTACCTGAAATGTTCTGGCTGAAGTATTACAGAGACTTTTTTACTTTATGAACCAAAGTTACCCCTAAGGAGTTAATTCTGTCATGTCATTTCCCCAATTTATTTCCTTCTGAAAATAATGAAGGAATTTTCATCTGGAAAAAAATATTAAAAGAGGAGACTTGAAGAAAATGAGTAAATTCATCACTTGAATGTAAAGGAGCTGCTCTTTACATTTGACTCAGTTGCCACAGTTGGCAGTTTCTCAGGACAACTGTCTGGCTGCATGACTATAAGAGATATCAAGTAACAGCAAGGCTCATTGATTGCGCTAGAAGTTGGAGTACTGACACGAGATGCAACCTCTCCTGTAGAAAGAGGATTCCACTTTTCACTAACAGTACATTCAGGACAAATCAGGTCTGCTGCTCTCACAGTAAGACCTGCTCACAGTGCAATGCACACTGTGGCCATAGCACTCTCCTGAGAACAGGACTTTTTCCCTGGCAGACTGCAGCCATTTTAGTGGGATATGAATTGATTACATGAGTATTTTTGAGGTGGGGAGGGGGTGACTCACAAGGAGTATGGCCTAAGGGAGCTACAGATCTATGGCATAATATGTCTTGGGGTGTAATGGCTCCACTTTATTCCCTCCAATGATTTTTGTTTTAATGGTCCAATATGTGCAATACAAAAATAAATACAAAAGAAAAACAAAGGTCTTCTATTCATTCTTTACTTTGTCAATTTTCTCATATTAAAAATGAATAATTTTCTTCACACTGGCCTTTGTTGTTGTTTTGGGCTTTTTTCCCGTGCCTCCCTGTTGTTTTCTCTTTAGAGAGAAAACAAGATATGATTGCTGTTATGCATTATGAAGCATAATTTTTCTATGTATATTCATATGCATACTGTGGTCCATCATTTTCTGTTATGACCACCAATAGTTTCTTTTTCACATGAATTTTTTTGCTCATTTTAATGTCAAAGAAAGGCCAGTTCTTTCCTGTACAGAAAACTACAGAGTGCTGTTCTCTTCTATATACTGTTTTGGCTTTCTTCAGTAGCTTTAAGAGTTTTTTTAAATGTAGATAGAGCATCGTAACACTTTATCTTCAGTTGCCATATCAATGCATACTCTACGTTTTTCTTTAAATTAACCTTTAGACTGTTCTTTAAACTGACAATTACAAAAGCACTTGTCAAGTTTCACTTTCCTACAGGCTTCTTTCTTAGTTTTACATGAGAGTCTTATATGAGACTGCCACAAGCAGTATATGTATACTATACCATCTTATTCTGGTGCTACCGCTTGTTTGTGTATTATTTACTTGCTATCATGTAACATTTTTTAGAAAAGATGTCTCATCATATCTGTTACACATTCCCATTTAATTTGGGGAATTTTGTTCTGCTAACTATACTAGTAATTTGGAATTAAAGTCAAGTGACACATTTAGCATTTACAGTGAAGAGAGAATGTCATTAAAAAAAATCCATCAAAATAAATGGAAATCCATATGATAAAATATTCAGAAAGAGTATTCTATGATGAAAAGTTGCACTCATGTTTATGAAGTAATATAGCTACTGGTATTAATTTGGATAAAGGCCTTTCATTGCTGCTAAGTGATTACATTACTAGACAGTGATATCTTATAGAAATGTAACATAACTAAAAGGTTTATTTCTCTGCAAATTGATTTAATTTGCCTGATCTTGCCAAACTTTCTGTTCACAAGAGAAAAAATAAGCTATGGATTATTTTCAAACACTATTTCACCTTGTGACACAAAGGTTTTGACTTATTTGTGTACTTGTGAAAAAAATCTGTGTTTTACCTTTACTTTTGGAGTTACATGTTTTGAGCAAAAATAAGATCCAGGAATAGGTAATTAAAGTCATATGTATTATGTTATTTTACTTGTTTCACTACTGACGAAAACTATCATGAAAGGTACTAATATTTGATGCCTCTTTACACTACATTTTTTCTTGTACCTCTTTCATCCCTGTACAGCTATTTTATTAACAATTTGATAGCATCACTTATGTATACGTTTGTCAAATAGCTAATAATTTCAATCACTAATCACTTCTGCATGCCTTACCTTTCCCTGACAACCTCAGGTTGATATCTTGGTTTTCACAGACATGCAAAACTGTTCAACCATTTTCAATGTGGAATTTTGAAAAAAAAAAAAAAAGACTAAAAAACAAGAAAAAAATAAGGTTTTTTTACTAAAAACAATTCTTATAACAATTTCATTACTGTAGTTTGGGGCATTTGTGTTTTGGATCAAAGGCTTACCATCTGTTGTTTGGAAAAGATGCATCTGCATCTCTGTTGCTTCTGATTGGCAAAGTGGGACAGAAGAAGAGAGAAAGGAAGGGGAAGGTCATTTCAAAGAATTCAAATGAATTTTTTAAATGGCCGTTGAACAAATTCTCTGACTTTGAAAATTTCCACTGGTTTTGATTTTGCCTTGTTCTAAAGTACAAGTGCTCACAGCTATGTCCTGTCTCAGCTGCAAAGTGATTTCAAACTGTTGAACATTGACCTGCCTGTTCCCAGACGCTGGGTTATGTGCTTAGCTACAGAACCACAGCTCTGGCCCATGTCCTCACCCACTCCCTGCAGGCACTGAACTTCAATCCCAACATAGTGAGATGATTTTCATAGGGATGGAAGTACAGTAGTAACAAGGGCTCAATACAGTATTCAGTTAACCATGCAGAGACATATTTTTTTCTTTTTTTCTCAGCACCAGACTGTGCAAAAGCAACATGACAATTAGCATCCTCACTTCAAAGGAGAGAATGTAAGAGCTGAATCAAGGTAGCAAAAGGAGTAACTGAGAGTAGGATGCCTAAGGAGGCAGCTGGAGCCTCATGTATGCACCATGAGATTGTAGCAGGTTGGCTAAGGAAAAATGGGTAACTGAAATCTCCAAACAGTTGCTGGGGAGAAAGTTGAGTGAGAGAAACCCAGACTGGCTAGACAAGAAAAAGTTTTCAGTGGGAAGATTTTTTGGTTAGGAGAATGATATGAAAATCTCACTCAAGGAGATTGGGAACTGAAACTAACACTGCATTGGGAAACTGGAGGGACTCTAATGAGTCAGAAGATGGAGAGCAGGACAAGAAAACACTGGAAATGAAGAGATCCCCAACAGTGAACAGAGTGCATAAGGAGAGACCACACAAGGAAAGTTGGAGAATCTGGGGTGGAAACAATGTCTGTAAGAACATGCAGAAGCTGACTTATTACTGCATTAGTACTGGTAATCATCTGTAAAACTCATAGGTTAAATGTATTTACACACAAATGTAAATGTATCCATTTCTGGCCAACTTGCTATTGCAGTCTCATAATTAGTTAATGGCAGAAGCTCTAAATAGTCTAAGCCAGGTAAAGGCTGATGGAGATGGTAGGAAATTTGTAAGTTCTGTTGATTCAGCTGGGTCAAAACCTTAAAAAATCCAGTTCTGTTTCTCTCCTGTTCTCTCCCTTCTCTTTCTTCTTCTGCTCTAATATACCCAAGTCACAGTAAATGAGAATTTTCAATTCTAAAAACTAAGAACCTGAAAAGTATGAAACAGTTTATGATTTGCTCTTCACTACCGCATTGTGAACCAAGACGTAGTGGAAAAACTGAGACACAGAGTGGCTATTCAGTCTTTTTGAAATCACTTTGATATTACTTTGCTATACTGCATTGCATTCACTAAAAGATATTTTCAGATATAAGGCTGAAAACTCCACAAAGATATGTTAATTGTTGGTTTGTTTTGATTCCCCTCAGCATAATCTCTGACTTGTGTGGGTTCACTGTTCTTCATTCAGGCATAACTAGTATTCATCCATTAGCTGTTCTTGGCCAACATTTGACCCCATCGTCCTCTCTCTGGTGAGGATAAACATGAAAAGAGCTGTGTAGTTTCTGCACTAAGTTCATGATGAGTCCAGCATTTCTAGGATCTCTCTGTAGATGTTGAATAGGTTCAAAGAGAGAAATGATAGATGTGAAGCCAGGGGACAAACTTAACATTTCCCATCACCTTATTAGAGGTATATACACCCAGAGACATGCTAGACCATTCTGATATATTCATTATGCAGTATTGCCATTTCCTTCAATAATCTCTCATGATCACTGTCTGCATCAAATGTTACAGAGGTCAACAAAGATGAGAAATGATGTTTGCCCTTCACTCTGCATCATCAAGAAATCATCCATCACTGCCATTAGTATTTTGAGATCTGAGTTCTGGTTTGCATCAAGATTGCATTGAGGCTTGGACACTTGCTACAGCCTCATTGTTTCTTCCCCCAATAATCTGTCATTGCTATAAGAACATCACAGAAAATATCAGTAATGTTGTGCCCTCTGTGCTGGAGCTGCTGTCACTGAGACTCAAGGATCAATAGAAGTGACTGAGGCTGGTTTCTGATTTCTTTCTTTCCATTAGTTTCAGGTTGAGATGCATGGCAGAATATTGCCCTATGCCTGTGAATAGAGAGGGGGGACTTCAGTGAGAACCAGAAATAGGAAGCTGCATCAGAAAATGGTCAGTCACAAAGCTCTACTTTGTCACAGCTTGGGGATGAAGTGAAATGAAAGTCTGTCCATGGGCAGCTGGCCAATAAGCAGAAAATACTGCTTTGATTTGTGAGCTGTGTCATTAACTGTAGATATAGCACCATGTAAAATCCAGCTTCAGTGTTATAAGAAAAGCTCTATGAGAGGAAACTTTCAGATCTGGATATTCATTTCAGGGTATCATAGACACGGTGGCCAGTAAAAACATTCTGCCTAAATTTTGGATGCAACAATTAGCAGTATTAGGTCCAGCTCTGTTGCTAGAGAAACTTTCTGAAGATACTCGGAAATTTTATAGTTCATTTTAAAGTACAAGTAAAATTTAAATATTCACAAAATGTAGCTGTTGATCATACATGTCAAGGAAAAGTCTGTTTAGGAAAATTCTCAATAACTGTTGAAGCTCATTTTGTTACCTTGAAAAAGCCAGGATGTGAAATCATAAGATGCCTGTGCAGTCTTTGGCATATTCAGATGCTGTTTTTTTCTGTCCCTAGAATATTACCAGTAACTCAAAAGATGTCAGAGGGGAAAAATGGTCTAAACAATGTGACACTATCAGGTTTAATCTATTAAGCAGACCAAGTGAGTGACAGACTGTGACAGGGATAGTTTTTCATTCACTTATGTACATACGTCAGCTGATACCTGCCATGGTACCTCTCCAGTGAGAGGGTGCAATCAAACAGGGCAGACACAGCACCCCTCTGAAGAGTCTCAAGCTCTGGGTGGCAGCTTGGCCCCAATGCCTAAAGTTGCCACCTCAGGCCCTCTGCTCCTACGTGGCGTCAGTCATCCATGTAGTGCTGTTCCTCCCAGTTTTCACAGCAAGGGTTTCTTATAGCCAGATGCCAGTGCAGACCTGACAATCACATCAGTGCACAATGACATTACAGGACATCTTTCCAGCAGTGTCAGGTGTTCTCCTGTCACTTGTTGATCAAGGCCCATAGCCCACACCAGGGCTCCTTACACTCAGTTCTTGTTTGCATTGTTTATTAACTCTTGGTCAACATGAATCTATGATGCCCCCATGTTAAAGAAAAGCCTGTAAAATGCTTCAAGTGAAATATCTGCTAGCTAGAGACTATTCCAAAATGCAGAAAGTGTGTGTCTCCTGGAATCTAGCGACACCTTAGTTATTGTTTTATCCTCTAAGAGTCAGGGACTTAGTAAGACAATGCTTCACACTCAAGCATGAATTTTAAGACACACAGCTTTTAGATGGAAATGCACAAACGCATCTGGACACCCAAGTTCCCTTTAAAGTGCAGAGGGACAGCTGGGTGTCAGGAAATGTGATTCACAGCTATGGGCACGTTGAGACAGACAGCAGTGTGTATGGGATTCACTGTGAAAGTCAACACAGACACACAGGGGTCTAATGCAGAACACCTTTATGAAGATCATTATGGTGTTAGTCTCTTGAAGACTGTTGGATGATAAATATTTAATCCAAACACAAGTTGAAGCCATCTCATTCTCTGTGAGCTGTCACGCAATTTTTGTGTTTACTCAGAGCCTGACTTCTTCGATGACAAGAGCAGAAGTTATGCATGGTTGTCCACAAGCCACTTGGATAATTAGCCAACATTCAGAGTATTTCAGAGTACCCCTCAATCTGAGGCTTGAGATTCTAAGATGGATTCCTCCCCTCCATTATTTCATTGGCTTTTTTGCAAGAGGAAGGAAATTTGTGTTCCTTTAAAGCTCTGTTCCAAACCGATACAAGATGTGTGCCAAGTCATATCACAGATATAAAGATGATTTTCTTGCTGTGAGGTAGAAACAGTAAGACAAAGGAAGGAACAGGACAACTAAATCACACATGTTAATATAATCCCTTGGAAAGCAAAGTGGACACTCAGATTTTTGTACCCTGTGAACTGCTGAATATAAGTATTTGTTCGCTATCTAAGGAACACCTTGTCCTTCATTCACCTTCAAATGAAGTGTTTGGAACTATTAAAGGACAGAAAAAATGTCTGACCCTCAGGATTAAGGGACTTAATGTCCCCCTGTTCTACAATTTAACCCCACCAAGTAATGATAACTACTGAAATTGTCATTGGATGGTTTTACATCACAGAGCTAGAGGTTGGTGTGTTACCATAAACCCCAATACAAGATTTACTTAGCAATGAAAGAGTTTTGTTCTACGAGGCTTTACCTCACAGCTGTCATAGCTAGATGTACACACATGGATGTTCATTAAATCTCAGCTGATAGTCACCAGCTTATGTTATAGTCATGCTCAATAGCATAGCCATAACTTCATTTGAAAACTTAAAAGAAATTGATGCACAACCATATTTTACTTCAAGCCACATGCTTTCCTCATTCAGCTACACAGACAAGTAGTGTAAACTGCAAAAAAAAGTAGCTTTTGAAAGGTGTTTTCGACTGATGAAGTTCTCTAATATTCAGTTTTTAATTAACCCATGTTTGTGAGTTTCTGTTGTATTTTTAATTTGCAAGAATTTATTTGCAGGCTAAAAAATATGGAAGTTAAAATAAGGGTTAAGGGCACTGACGTGAAAATTGAAGCTTAAAACTGCATCTAAACCTTTTTCTGTTTTTCCATTTTACCCAGAAATCTTATAAGAATGCCTAATGTAAAGTAGGGAAATTTCCATCACAAATGTATGGACTGAAAGTATTTAAATAACAATACTACCATTTAGACATTGTCTGAGTGAAAAGAATTTTCAGGCTTTTGAGGTTCATCTTTCACTCGTTCAAAATGTAGCTTCTGGCAGTTTGCATGCTGTGTTGCCAGATTAAATGATAATGTTCCTTCATGTAAGTGTTACATAGGAGAGAAAAATTTAAGCCTTGGAAAGAGATTCCTACTCCTCCTAGGGTCCTTTTATGATAGGTTAATGACCAGTAAAACGGCTAGAAAAAAATCACCAAATCATTGAGATGCAGGAACTGAGTCTTTTAAGGACTTTTTCACAAGCTCTGGCTCAGCAGTCCTGGAAATTGGAAGATATATCAGGAGAGGGTCACAGCCTATCTCTACTCATTTCTCATACGGGGTGGGCACCAGATAACTGCTACAGTGTGCTAGGTGGCATCAGCTGAAGACATTTGCCTGAATGTCCGCAAATTATTTCTTATACTCCTAGACCTCTGTTTCTTCTGCGTCTGGACATGGGGGCTAGCAAATTACAAAAGTGTCTGCTGCTAAGATTGAGACAACAGACTCCTCCAGAATTTTTGAGCTTCAAAATTAACCTTTTTTTCTTTTTAAACTGAATCAATGGCTTTTGTCTTTTGCCTTCCATTCAGCACCAAGTACTCCAGTCAAGACGAGCAAATAGACCCCAGATTTAGATACATGAACTGAACTGAGGTGAGCCATGTCTCCTAGAGCACAGAACACAGCAGGATCCTAGTGGATCCCAATCTCCCACAAACTCAGGCTCTGCTTGGCAAGCCTGAGTATTGTCAGCTGCCCTAGCCAAGACGCAAATAACTATTCCAGGCACAAAATCCAGGCAGAATAGCACAGGGAAAAGGCTCGACTTCTCCCATCTTCCACTCTTGCATCATGGCATTGGCTTTTTTCTATTGTAGAATGGGCACTAGGGACACGTGTTCCAGGAGAGCAGGGGGACTGCAGGGAGCAGGGGAGAAAGGCTAGTGAAGGAAAATATCAGGCAAGGCAAAACAGTCCCAAAACTTCACCAAAAGGTCTGTGCCTGAATTCTCTTCACTGAAAATCTAAGGAATATTTGTTCATTGCATAATGTGAGCTTTAACAGTGCTCCAACCATTTCTCATCTCATGGCAGCGCATCTTGGAGATAAGATTCAGTGGAGAACACCACTCAGAAATGTGGTACCTTCCACCTATGAAAACTGAACCTAAACTGTATGTAGTTAAATATAGGACATTCAACTGATGTGAACATGTACATACTTCAGGTTTTGGTTTTGCCATCTTTTTATGGGATGAAGTTCAGAAATGAAGATAAGGAAGCCAAGTGACTACATTAGATGTGGATCATTCAAAACCTCCTTCTCCCTGTAATATTTTTCATCACATTTAAATGTGAGGACAAAGTCTATTTTCAGAAGGCATACACAGATATGACTATCCCAGATTGCTTAGAGGTGAAAGGGAAAGCAAAAGTTTCCTTAGCTGAAGGGCATCAATAAATTCTGGATTACAAAGTTCTAAACTCTCTGCACTAAATCAATGATTTACCATCATTTTCATTTACTTAACAAATACTCAGAAGTCAGCTTGACAACTTGTGCTTGCTCCAGCTAGTACAGATCGGTTTTACCTCATAAATTATTTTAAATGATTAACTACATAAAAACAGATAAAATATATAACAATTTAAAAGCAAGAAAACCAAAAGATAGAAACACCATTATTTTTCATACATTGCTATGATAATGTTCAACACCTGTCAATATAATGACTTCAGAGGAATTTAAATATACATGTACACTTTCTGGTTTAATTTATAATGTATAAATACTCGAACCAAGCCAGAGTGGAAGCAGGCTAAAATGAGTTATACAAAGCTCTGTAGTTTCATAAGTGGGTGCCTTATGACACTTTTCAATTTGATCTGGTTAGACTATCATACTTTAAAACTTAATATGTGGTGTATACTTATTGTAGAAGAAAGAATGTTGAGAAAGAAGACAAAAAGCACTGTTACAATTTTATATATCTACTTGGATCTAGCTCAGTCAATGTTTGAAAGAAAGAAAAAGCTATTGCTTTTGTGAATACTGGAATAGTACTAAGATTGGCTTTCCTTTCAAATAACAAACAGCATTTTGCTAATGTGAAGCAAAGAAACTGCATGCTGCAATGCTTAAAATGAAAGTACCTATTAAGCCAAATTAAATTGCCTTCCTGAATGGGTTGATGGTGAAACTACTTTTATACAGGACTGAAAGGTGTATTAGAAATCTCCCAGATGGAAAATACATGAGATTTGAATTTTCTCTCTTCAGAACAGCAGATATTCCCTTCTACTGTAAACTCATTGCTAGGACTTGGAATTTGTTCTCAAAGATAGGTGTACAAATGTGCTTGTGGTACTTCTACCAAAATTCTAGAAGTTAGATGTTTTATTACATATTCTCCAGTAACTTAAAATAATGTGATGATCTTCCACAACACAACATATATAATGTTGTTAAAACACAAACATGATAATCAGTTTGCAAAGTCTGGGTTTAGACCCAAGCACCCATCTTTATGCTTGATGTGAGCAACAGAATGGTTTTGTAACTGCTGCTGTATTTACTGATAATAAAGCTTTTGAGCTGGTGGCCCTTGAGATAGTGAACATGAATTCAAGTATTCCCTATTATTTTCATCATTTCTTACATAATTGTGCATAACTGGTGTCAAAGTAGACTGTTATGAGTTATTGCTTGCAAAAATAGGCATAAGCAGTATAGGATTCAAGCTTATTTAGCTTCTCTAGGCAGACAGAAACATTTCAGTTAGCATTACCAGTCATTGACAATGACAACTTTCTATCAGAACCTGCTTTTCTTTCCTTGATGTTCTCCGTAATTGCTTAAGTAGATCTATTGGAGGTAGTATTCCATGTTTTCTCCACTGTCAGACGTGTTCTCCATTTTTATGGTTAAATTTAAATGAACATTATTTCAGTTATAAGTTTAGCAAAACTATGTCTCTTGTTGGTGCTCTCTGACTTTACTGTAGACTGATATCTCCTCATATTTTGGCTTTTCAGACTTTTCCAGGACTTTTCACTATTAAACTTTGGAAACCTTACTCCTTTTATTTTCAATGAGATTTCCATATAATTAATCATCCAAAAGATACACTGCTATTCATCCATTTGACATTGAAATGGATATTTTGAAACTCTACATCACATACTGTTATTATCACTTATACTTAGCAGTAGCATGCTTCTAAATGATTATCCCCCGTCCACTTAGTCTTGGTTTACCTGCAGTTTGTGAGCTCCTTCAGGCAAAGACAATTTCTGTTCATTTGTTTTAAGGTCCCATGTGGCCATAACAGATGAAATGAACAGCGCTATTTCCACAATAGATCTCCTTCATGCTAAATGGCAGTCCAAAAGGTCTAGTGAATGCTGGAGATTCAGCAATAAAATTCATTGTTAATACATACCTCTTGCTGCCTGGAACTCAAAACATACATACAAACATTTATAGAGTTTGGGGATAATGGAAAGTGTCTGTGATTTATTTATGCTACATATTACAATGCATGAAATTTTTATACATGTGGTAGAAATGTGTTACACTATAAATGTATTTTTTCTATAGAATTATCATTCTATTTCATAACACCATGGATAAACACTATCTTCTCCTAGAAACTGTTTATATAGCAGCTCTGAGATAGCTTTCGTGCTTGCTATACACTATTTTAATATCTACTTTTTTTCAGAACTATTTGTAAGTGCTTTTTTTATAACAGATAAAATTGTTTTCACATCTTAATTAAAGTGGTTGGGGTGTTTTTGTTCGTTTGTGGGTTTGTTTGGGCTTTTTTCCTTTGGGATTATCCAGGTCTATTGTGCATTGTGATTAATTTCCTCTTTGAAACTGTTGTTAAGTTCTGTTTGCTTTTCAAAAAGAGAAGACTGAGATAATAAAATTTCCCATTTTTTTAATTTAAGCAAAAACAATCTAAAGTTTTTTTCCTAAGTAGATTTTGTTAAATATGCTGTTTTCACAACATACTACACCACTTAATAGGCTTTTCTAGATTTAGCATGTATATTTGTTTTGAAATGTGTCAAAGTTTAATGGGCTGATAGTGCACTGAGGGATTTTTTTTTTTCTTTTTTATGTTTGCAGCTTGGGCTTTGATTTAATGAAGACCTGATTTCCTTTGTTAAAAACTAGATATGGAACATGCTTCACCAATCATGAGCAAAAAAGGCAACATAATCTGCATTTTTTATAAACTAAACATGAACTCAGTTATCAATAAATTAAACATGACCTCAGTACCTAAAGATTTAACTAAATGTTCTACCTAAAACCAGTGATGATCACCTTAAACTCCTTTTGAAAAATATTGTTTATGGCGTTATTTTCCCAGTAATAATTTAAAAGCACAAACTAATCAGAACTGGTCATCTATATTTGCATGTACGTGTATCATATATTTAAATGCAAATGTTGATTGTTAATATATATGTATATAAGTAAGTGAAGTTGTGTATTCTAGATGTATACACACACAAGAACACATACTCTGTACAAACAGAAATCACATTTCTTACTTTTGCAGATATATGAGGTATATCTGGGGTACAAAAAGCAAGAAATATTTCCTGTGTTCACAGGCCTTTTTTGGCATTTACAACAAATATTTTCTTACCTTTTCCTGCATAAATGCAGAGGAACTCCATTAAAACAACATACATAAGCAAAGAGTTGAATTTTGCCTTGTGTCTTTACAAATATTCTGAAGTGCAGTTTGGGTATAGCAGTCATACTGGTCCTGAATTTTTTTTTGTACATCTGCTATTTTTTTATTCTTTCCAGACAGGCAGCTACCATCAGCTGCTGAAGAAAGAATATTACCTGGGTCTTTGTTTGATGCAGTGCCTCCATAGTTACTTTTACCTCTGTAGGGCCAGTGGATGTATGATTGCAACACATCCAGAAATACCTATGGTAGCTTCAAGTGAAGTACTAGGGATAATAGCAACAGCACACCCCCAGGACAATGACTGCAGATGTTACTCACTGGGGATGTTGCCCTGGATCAAAGGTACTGAACAGAGACTGACGGTTCTTGTCTATATTATGCAGCTCCCATGGTAGTTCGTCCTGCCTCCTAAGTCAATGTATCTGCACTGCTTCCTGCCACAAGTAGGATCCCCATGGGCTCCTACTCCACATAGTTTAGAGGTGGTGCATGTGGAGCTAGTGTGGAATAGGTATTTCCTCTCAAGCTAATATGAAAGTGTACATAAGCTGTTTTTACTTGGTTTTACTTTCTTGGACTTCAAAAGGGGCCACAGGCATCAAATTGGCCACAAATCTTTTGTGCCTTACTCCTAGGTGAAGTATTACCCCTAAGAGCATACTTGGCTTGAAAAGCAAGGGGAGTCCCATAATCTTAACCAGAACCAGAACAAAACACCAAGTAACAAAAAAGCCAGTGAGATACTAGTTTCAGCAGCAGCCAGCCAAAGAAGTTCTCAGTCTTTAATCTTTGGTTCCAGCTAGTCATTCCTGGTTGTGACAGTAGAAAAGTATGTGGGTCTGTGACCCAAACCATAGATCACACAAAACTTGTCTGAAGTCTCTGAAAGGTGTGTTCATCAGCTGCTTTTCACTTTACCTCACTGGTTACAGGAAGAGGTAAATAGTCTGATCCAAACAAGCTCTAAATTTCAGTTTTGAAGCAGATATACTTTTTTCACTCTCTTACTGCAGAACCTGCAAGTAGTGCATTAAATAAGGCTCCATTCATTTGTAAAATCACAGTCTATATAGCTATTCCCCATTTGACACAAACAGCTTTAAATTATCTGATCATATTCTCCTTTTGAATGCTGAGTCTGAAAAATAGAAGGATTTACAAGTGCATTCTGTTGCTATTGCTTTGTCCCATCATTAAAAATGAGGTTGTAAATCAAAGAGTGCACGGATTTCCCTTTTGGCACATTTATCCCCTACAGGTCATTACTGTGTGTGGGCAGAAAGTGTTGTTGCACTTCAAAGCTATTATCAACCTTCTGTTAGTGGAATTACAAATTTAGCTCTGAACAGACCCATACTTGATTAAACATTTATTGTTTATAACCTTTTTTCAACATAAAAATATAAATGAATTGACAGTGAGAAAAGTCTGTTCTTTTAAGTTAAGAATAAGTAAGGGTTCTTTTGGCATAGTTCTTCAAGAAAAATACATGGTGCTTTCTGCACTACTAATGATACTATTTTTATATAAGCTTTGGTTATTTTGCTACAAAAATTTCTCAAAATGAAAGAAACATCATTAACAGCCTTAAACCTGCAAATATACTTTTCAAATTAAGAGACACAAGCACTTACTGTATGGAAACAGATCACTGAACTGTATGGTTGCTTCAGAAAAAGACAAAACAATATGATACATGTCACAAAGTAATACCATTCATGGAGAAAGACAATAGAGTACACAAATTCCTGTTTTCCTCTGTAATGATTTTCTTATTCCCTTAAGCATAATACTTGATTGCCCTCATCTTTACATGGATAACTACAAATGTCATTATTGGTGTCCTGGTTTCAGCTGGGATAGAGTTAATTTTCTTCTTGGTAGCCGTGATGGGGCTGTGTTTTGGGTTTAGGATGAGAACAATGTCGATGATACACTGATGTTTTGGTTCTTGCTAAGTAGTGTTAAGCTGTTGCTAAATAGTTGCTAAGTGGCGCGCACTTCCCATGCTCTGCCGGGTGCCCGGGGGGCTAGGAAGGAGCAGAGCCAGGAGAGCTGACCCAGACTGGCCAAAGGGCTATTCCATACCATATGACGTCATGCTCAGTATATAAGCTGGGGGAAGAAGAAGGAAGGGGGGGATATTTGGCGTGATGGCGTTTGTCTTCCCACGTAACCATTACGCGTCATGGAGCCCTGCTTTCCTGGGGATGGATGAACGCCTGCCTGCCGATGGGAAGTAGTGAATGAATTCCTTGTTTTGTTTTGCTTTGCTTGCGTGCATGGTTTTTGTGTTGCCTATTTAACTGTTCTATTTTTATTTTACTTCAATTATTAAACTGTTCTTATCTCAACCCACGAGTTTTCTCCCTTTTACCCTTTGATTCTCTCTCCCATGCCACCGGTGGGGGAGTGAGCAAGCGGCTGCGTGGTGCTTAGTTGCCGGCTGGGGTTAAACCATGACAATTGGCTATAAAATTATCCAGCTCTTCTGAGAAGTTCATCTATAACATCTGCCTTTCCCATTTTTTTAGAATCATAGAACGGTTTGGGTTGGAGGGGACCTTAAAGATCATCTAGTTCCAACCCCTCTGCCATGGGGAGGGACATCTTCCATTAGACCAGATTGCTCAAAGCCCATCCAACCTGGTCTTGAACATTTCCAGGAAGGTGGCATCCACAACTTCTCTGGGCAGCCTGTTCCAGTGCCTCACCACCCTCATAGTGAAGAATTTCTTCCTTATATCTAATCTAAATCTGCCATCTTTTCTAAATCTTCAATTTCGCTGCAGCCATGAATATCGCAGGCTGGTGACATGCAGTGCAAAGGAAGACATAGTTGCTTCTACGTGTTTTCCATGTCCATTTTGTATGATGATTCTTTGGTCTTTAGAAAAGCACTAGAAAAAGAGACTCTCATGGGCACGATTCAATTGATAACCAGTAGATTTCTAGCATTTATTCTCAATATATCCCCCCCTCACCTTCAGGTGTCACTCTATAAGGGTTTCTTTCTTGCTTAGTGACTGAGTTATATCTACCCATGTCCAGTCTGGATGCTTTGGATGGTGCAGGGGATCTAAAATGGTTCTAGAAAATGTGTGCTTGTCCAACTGAATTCCACATTTGGTTGCTTGAATACTGTAACCTCTGGAAAGTTAAAGAATATTTTATTTTTGTTTAGCCACCTAATTTCTACTGGCACTAAATGTCACAGTCTAAAAAGAAAATACAGATTTTTTTTTTTTCCCAGTATACTTAATCTATATTCAGGACATTTCCCATTCACAGAGTATGGAGAATTTGCACTAAATCATATGGTACCTATATACTTTAT
The DNA here is from genome assembly GCF_047370975.1 of Nipponia nippon. NCBI lineage: Eukaryota > Metazoa > Chordata > Aves > Pelecaniformes > Threskiornithidae > Nipponia > Nipponia nippon. The sequence continues at coordinate 72,844,483 of NW_028262358.1, read as the reverse complement.
ATGCCTTATTATGAACTTTCTACAACTTGTCACACCAGAAAAAAGGGTAACAAGAAGCAGTTGTAAGATGTGATAAGGAGTTCTTCTGCCCACATATGAAGAAGTACCAGATGGGGGCATCCAGTTGCAGCAGCCTCACCTCTGTTATGTGCCTGATTTCAGTAATGTCTAACGATATGAATACTGATACCATTTCCGCAAAAGAAAGGACAAGGGCAAAACAGGTTGCAGAGGTTTGTCTTGGTGACAGGAGCACTGGATGCATAATCTACAGCAAAAAAAAAAAATAGTATGTAACCTCAAGTGATGTTAATTGACAGCAGTTGTGCATTCTTCTTGTGTTTTACATGTTTCCTTTCTAATGTGCAATTAGTCCCTTTTTATGCTATAAGCATTCTCCTTTACCTTTTCTATAATGATTCCTCTTGCCTGACTCAACCTGTCTAGAAAGAAGTTACTTCTGTATAAGGTAATTGCCCCAAGAAGCACCTATCTGACTACAGATACTTATTTCATGCTAAAAAAAAAGTCCACATCTCCATACCTATCCTTCCTTATTGACTATAAGGAAGCTAAAAAGATTAGCAGATTCAGGGCAGACTTTTTGATGTGTAAATTAAATGTGTTGTGACACAGTGCATAGTGTGATTTGCTACTCAGTGTGCAGTACATAAATCTATACATTGGCCCTCCATCTTTCTTTCTTCCAGTGGCTGGAAACGGAAGTTCCTGAAATACGTATGTTTTTTAGTATATTCATGTTAATAGACCAAGACTTTAGCTGAACTTCAAATACCAGAAAGGAAAATCATAAAGGAGCTTGAGATAAAAATTGTGAAAACTATAAACAACTTTTCTTTTTGCTGAACTGCAACTGTCTTTCATCAATTAAGAAATATATTTGCCAAATAATTTCCACTAGAACTTTTTGGTAGAAGTTGTTCCTCATAAGCAGCTGATACGTAAATCTTGAATTGCTTAGGATAAAAATCTTTGATGAAAATTATTTTTCTATATACTCCAAAAGTAATGAAGAATCAAACTTCTGAAAGCATAGTAAAAACTACTATTCAGAAGAGGGCTGTTGAATATTTGTTAGGTTTGACCTGTTTCAGAACACAAAGCTAAGCTTTGACAATGCACTTTGCTAATGTCTAAAAAAGGATGGGAAATTCATCCTTACTTAGCGTAGCGTTAAAATGAGTACCTAAAGCTAAGTATTTGTTTCTGTCTGCTGAAATAAACAAAAATGACTTTCCAAGAATTCGGTAAGTCCTCAAGCGCTATAAAAACTGATGACTTTTCATTGTTCGATGAATTTAATCAAAGGGTTTCTCACAGGAAAAGAAAAATGATGCTTTGTGATATTTTAATGGAATATAGTACATAGGCCAATGTGCAATGAAAAAGAAATTATATCACACAGCTCACTAATGTGCCACTGCAGTAGGATGCAGTGCAGTATAGCTCCATTCCAGGAAAAATAGTGTTTGAGGCTATTAAGTCAGCCTTTACACAGACACACGGCCCATTGACTAGATCACACCTGATATCCAATTAAACTTCCTTAGCGGTAGTTTAGGTAGTCTGAAACAGCACCAACATAAGCAGCAAAGAGTAGCTTTAAAAGGCATGTTGCTCAGCAAGTGGTCCTCTGGTCTTTCTCGCATGTGTTAGAAGGAATTTCCACTCACAGATGCTGTTTTGGAATAGTTCATTAAAGTGATGAAAGAGTTGAACTGCATTAGCAGTTTATATTTAGATAATTTAAGATACTCTAATGATCAGAGAGAAAATAGCACGTGATATGTACTTGAGCATGATCTACATTCAGTGGTGTGTGTGTAACAATCCTCAGGAAGCCTCAGAAACCTTCAGGAGAATTCTTCAGCAGTCAGCTCTGCCTCTGTGCTTGTATGTCACAAATTGCTGCAGACAGTTCTGTTTTCTTTTGGAGTCTAACCTCTTTGCATATTTATGGGGTGAATCTTTGATAGATGGGTGTAATCCATTCATTAGATTATGGATCCTAGTTCTCCCAGGGGTAGTTTCAAAACCACATGATGCTCTTAATATTCTTTATTTTGCATCTGAATCCATGATTTATTTGAAAGATGTGTAGATCTGTATGTAAGCAGACAGCTCCCTATTGGACTATTATACCAGCTAGGGAGATTCATGTGTATTGTTTATTTCGCCATCACACAGAATAATTTACATTCTAAACAAATGTTTCTTATTCACTCATTGGAGATCATAAGGTATGAGTAATAATGTTCAGGCATACAGAATTCTCCTTTGTACAAATCTTATCGCTGGAGAAAGAATCTGATCCCCAGAACACTGTAGAGACACGGCTTTCCCTGGAAATACCATTCTCAGCCAGCTCCTTCTTTTTTGGACTCAGTTCTGCAAGGTGAAAAGCACTCTAATCAACCAAGTACCAAAGGCATGGTCAACTGTAAGTATATGAATAATAACACTGATTTAAGAGGAAGAGAGGAGATGAGGTCAACCCGTTTGTGACCTAAAAAACTCCATGTATCTGAGAGAAGCGTCAGGACTTACAGATGCTTGAAGGGAAAAAAACTTACAGTTCTTGAGGGAGAAAATCCTAAGAAATTCCTTCTCATTGTAGCATCTTTGTTTTTCTTCTACAGACCTGATCCATTACTCATTGAAAATCAATGGACAAGAAAAAAAAATAATGCCTTCATTCTTTCCTAAGATTGTACTTCATGTTAAAGCAAAAGTCAAAACCCTCAAAAAACAGGATTAAGAAAATGGCTGCAATAGTGCATGCTTTCATTCTTCACAAAAGTGCTGAGGTCTGCTAAATCCTCATGTTGCATACACTGCTTGAGATGCTGTCAGTAAAACTGCATTTAGCATTTGTGTTAGTCCAGAGGCAGAAACAGAAATTAAAGCATGTCATCTAGGACAGTTAAATTTGCATGAACTAACCATTAAAGCAAAGGATACATTCATAGAGATTTATTTTTATGTGCTTTTCAGAAGGATGCCAGTGCACACTCTTTTTTTTATTAAATTGCCAAAACCATTACCAGGATATTTTGCAGCAGTTAAATTTAGAAATTAAGACTTTAAGACTTAGTTGGTTAATTTGTTGTGCTAGGAAAAGGACTTGGGAATTTTTATATTAGAAAAACACTTTGGCTTCAGAAATTGGATTGCATCAGAAGCTTTTGAATAAGTATCCATGTTTGTATGACCTGGTTTGCTGGCATTTATGGAAATGACAGATGTGTAATCAAAAAGGTAATAAAGCCACTTTGTGAGAAAAGTAATGTCTAAATAAGTATTGAGAATGCCTTCCCAGTAAATACTTTTAGAACTTTTTAGTTATACTATTACTGCTCTGACTGATGTAATTGATTTTTGAAAACTATTCCAGAATTCTCAAGGTCATTCAAAAAAGGAGACTTTTTTATTCTTTCATTTTGTACCAAGAGGTGTATGAAGAAGACAGGTTTTATCATTGGAGAAAGAAAATTTGTCAAGGAGTTATTGGAGGTGCATTTTGATTTGGCTTTATTACATTAAAATATTTGTAAATATGATAAAAGTAGTTTGTATTACTTACCTGGTGTCCAAGGTACTTTCCATCTGGTCTATTTTCCATCTGGTCTCATCTACCCCAGGAGATCATGGTACGGCCAACCCTTCTGACAGCTGAGTGGGAGCAGGAGGGCTGTCATCTCCAACTTCACTCCAAGAGGCATTGAAAACTTCAGTGCCACAGTAGAAGTTATTTGAAGCAACCGTCAGATGGGTATGAATCTTTCTTGTAGAGATGGAAAAAGTAGCTTGACCTAACTCCCTGGTTTAGATGTAATCTTTCTAACTTTGATTCCCTCCTGGCTTCCCCTCCAGCTCAGAAAGACTTCTGAGTTAATGTTGTTAACCCTGAGAGTATCATTTCACTCAGGGCTAAGCAAGGCTTATAAAACATGGTAATTTAGTACAGTTTGGACAGCTTGTGCACCTGGCCTAACTCTGGCAAAACCTGGTAAGTTAGAGTATCTTCTCTGATATAGACTTCGACCATTTAGGCTTTTAAGGATGCATAAAAACACATAGGTTATTCATGGCAATTCCCTGCCATTCTTTCTTTTCTGATTTTGCCTAAATTGCATACATACCTGCATACACACATGGGCAAAATATCATTACCTTTTCTCATGCTCTGCATTTATAGGGAATAGCTATCTTCACCAATAATTAAAACATAGATCAGGTCTGTGGTTGGTCAATAGGAGCATATTAGGTCTCTTGGGCAGTGTCCTGAGCACCACAGTGTGAACCTTTGCTATGAGAGATATAGTGAACAACATCTTTTAGCAAAAGTACTTCTTGAATATATTAATTCAACTTTTATTTATTAAATAAAAATAATCAATATTGGTGTTCAATAATGGCATTTATTCATGGAATAAAGAATTGCAGAGGTGAAGAAAACATTTTTATATTATAATAATGTAATATTTTATTATAAAATTTAAACTTTATTATAAAATGTTAAAATTCTTTTTTAAATTTAAATTTTTATTATAAAATACTAGAAAATATTTTTTATTTTGTAAGAATTGGGTTTTCCTTTGCTATCAGTGAATACAGTCTTTAAAGGAGCCCAATGTGATTCATCAGCAGCATGGTGAAGGTGTGAGCAGGCATGTAATTTTACTGATGTGGGAAAGATGATCAAATGAGAGATGTTCTACATTTGATTTATCTTTAACATATGATGAAATACTGAATACTGTTTTCATCACTTTCCAGGGACATTCTTAAAGAAGCTGTCAATGTTTTTACTACAGTCGATCAAATTAGGCTAACATCTTTTGACAGCACTTGGAAAACAATAACATTTAATTTACATATAGCTTGAAAAATACCTGTGAAATATGAAGCATTTTGAACTACATCCTGTTCTTTTTTTTGTCTTCTCAAATTAATTGGGTAGAAATAAAAGGAAAAAAATAGAAGAATGACACTCCAAATGTGCACATCTGTGCACAACGTGGTTTATACAGTCATGGCAATATGTGTAAAATCTGATTTGTGAAAAGACAAAAGATGAGAAGGTATATGATGGACAGGCTTTGGGTTTACTTGTCTCTTACCTGTGCTATGGTCCTTCAAAAAGGTGGGTGGTTAGCAGGAAAGAAGGTTATTGTTTGTCTTCTGTTGGCTGGTGAATTTTTGGGCAGGGAGGGAATTGAGATGGCAATTCAGACTGGTGTTACCTAGAAATGGGAATTTCCTGGAAAATTAAATAATGGGGCAGGAAGAAAACAGTCAGGAAGACAAAGCAGTAAAGGTATAACAGACCAAAAGACATCTGAAATGCCAGGCTTGAGAGATGACAAAAAAAGTGAGGTTTTCTCTAGGGACACAGAAGAGATGGTGTGGGGTTTATTGCAGCCTCTAATTACTGGAATCAGAACAAGCCTGACAGACAAGACACAGTAGGCAGGGAGAAGTGAAAGAAATTTTTTTCATTATATCTCTTTTATTCATTCTCAATTTCCTCTATTCTAAAAGATCTACTATTATTCTAGCTAATCTTCAGAGAAAACCTATTTAATCCTTTGGTATGCACTTTTCAGAAAGACACAGCTGAAAGCTCTGGCAGTCCTGTGGCCTCAGGAATACATGAACAATGTCCATGACTTTCATGCTAGAATCACCTAAATGTGCAGAGCTGTGTGCACCTGTTTGTATAAACACATCCATAACTGTGGAAAGTTTAGCAATCACAGAATCATAGAATCATTTATGTTGGAAAAGACCCTTAAGATCATCATGTCCAACTGTAAACCTAACACTGCCAAGTCCACCACTAACCCATATAGCACTTAGGGACATGGTTTAGTGGTGGACTTGCCAGTGTAGGTTTACGGTTGGACATGATGATCTTAAAATAAAATGGTGTGGATAAAGATATTTGTCTTTGAATGCAAAATGTTGAGGGAAAGGGGTTCTACTTTTTCTACATTCTTTTCATATTTGTTTTTTGCTTTCCGTTCTATCTTCAAAAAAATAATTTAAAAAATTAAAAGTATGCTCACAGGGTAGCTCATAATAGGTGTTTAGAGATCAGAGAAGAAATGGTGAGGTCCAAGTTCATGTTCTACCTCATTCAGACATGACTGAAGAGTTACGTCATGTATTGATCCACAAATCTTTGAACCTCCTCTTTTTAACTCATTCTTTCTTTTTTCTAAAACTGGACACAGACTCAATTTACCTGGGCAGTGAATGACCCAGCTTTGACTTCCTCCTTTGTCTCTTTCAGAGCAGGAATTGGCATGGATTTGATAAAAAGTTTGACTATCCCGCTACTCAATTAATTCTTTAACCAAAAAACTGAGAAACTTCGTATACATTATTTTTCCTTTTTTTTCCAAGCAAATTCATACAATGTTAGTTTGGTAAACTGGTTTTGAGGGAAAAAAAAAAAGTTTTATCTTCCATTTGCTTTCTGGATTGTTTGTTTGCTTTTTGTTTGGTTGGTTTTTTTTTGTTTTTTGTTTTTTTAATTAGAGTTGTAACATTTTGGGTTTTTAAAAATTAAGTTCTAAAGTTTCCTAAGGAAACAAACCTCCAGCAACCATGCTATTGCCTTCCACTGCCTGTGTGCTCTGTTGCCTGTGTGTGCCTGTTTTTAAACCTATTGGCAGATTTGACAGAGAAGTCTCAAAAACATTATTTTCTTCAGATTACTTGAGAACTGGTGCCTGGATAGAGAAGCAGAACTTCACCTTCTAGTGCGAGAAATATGGTAGTGTTAGGAAATGTTAGTAGTCTTTGTTGGTTCCACTGCTCATGAAATTGCTGGATGGCAAATAGAACAGTTAATTAGGGAGCTCTGTCCATGGTGCTGATTTAAAGCAGTTCTGGACACCTTGCTAGGTAGCCAGTTGCAAAACAAGTCAAAACCAAAACAGTAATGGATCTGCCATTTGGATAAAATAAAATAACCAGAACAAAGAATTTAATAGCAGACACTAGACAGAAAGATAGTAAACGAACCAGAAGTATTTACAGGTGACATGTTTTCTTCTTTATTGACATATTTTTCTATTTTAATCTGAGCGTGCAAATGTTAGCAGAGCCATTCTAGAGATTTTTTCCTCTTTTATAATCTCAGCTATTCTGAATGCACCACAAAGATTCAGATATTGCTCAGGAAGAATGCAGAAGGGGTAAATCACCTTTTTGAAGAATATTTTGCAGCAGGATGAACTGGAATCATCAGAAATTGCCCAGCCCAAAAGCAGGCAAGCCCAAACCTTATTTGATAATGAAAGACAGAGAAAGAGGAAAGATGCAATCTCTGGGGGAAAAGAAAAAAAAAACAAACAACACAACCCCACAAAAATAAGCAAACAAAAAATCCAAAGAAACAAAAAAACACCACCAACAACAAAAACTTTAAAGCATAATTCTTCAGACTCTTCTACATACTACACCAATATCTTTTGATGAGATCTTTGGGCTGCTCAGGGAATCTCAGAAGGGTTTTAAATTTCCTTAGACATAAAGAGCTTGTCATAGATTTCATTGAAAGGCTGTGGAGGCTTGAAAACAAACACTCTTAGTGAATTCATAAAAGCTCAGCCATTCTGATATATCTCAGGCCTACTCTAAACTCAGAAACCTTACTGAAATATAAAATCTTCATTTTTTGCATATATTTTTTCTTCTTTTTTTCTTTGTGACTTGGATTTCCTTTTCTTCTTTCAGAAGTGAGGATAAAAAGGACTTCGTTTATACTTTCCATATGAATAAACTATGCAAAATGTGTCTTTAGAAGAAAGACTGTTTTGTTGAGGGATGCGTTTGTAGATTTTAAAATTTGGTCAGAAATTATGCAGTTAGAAATATGCAATCTGATTCTTTAACTTTAAAAAAATTAGAACAAACTTTACAAGTGAAGATAAAATCAAAGCTATTTATTCAGTTCTGAAGATGCTTTCCCAAGCAATAAAGCAAACAACCAAATAATTTTGAGGCATAGCAATCAGGTCTTGAAGAAATATCACTCGCTGAGGGAGAATGAATGATGGCTTTGTATCTGGTGGGTTTTTTGGGTTTTGTTTTTGGTTTTTTTTTTCCCTGTATTGTTTTGTAGGAGAGTCCACTGGGATGTCCACTGAGTAGTGCAGGCTTTCATGTAGTCAAGTTCAGTGGTTTCAGGCTCTTTCATTTTTGGATTTTTAAATATTTTGATGATGCTTAGCCATTAATACAAACATGAGGTTAATGATATTGGACTTATTTCTCTGAGTTAGTTAGCTTTCATGGTAGCTTCATGAGCCTCCAGGACAACACCTATGGAAGGCTGAAGGGCAATTTGGAAAAATACATGTTCCATTCCTCAGGAATATCTGTCTTTATAAAGCAGTTATCTGTTACTGTGTCATTTGCTCTGTCTCATTGCTGGATTATTGATCACCTTGTGATGTGGGAAGGCTGGGGCTTGAAACCCACAGACACACGTAGTCTTTAAAATTCCAGTTTGCATAACCAAATGATACAGTAAAAGATAATCCTTTATATGTGGAAGCTGAGCTTGCAGTAGCAAAATGTGGGGAATGGCAAATCAAAAAGCAGAGCTATGTAAGATATAAGGGTTGACCCAGCAGATAAATAATGGCATTAGTTAGGGGTGGCATCCTTAACCAGGGGATAAAAGGCAGAGTAATTTGTCTTTGTCTGGTTTTCCTTTGTTACCATTCTTGTAGGGGCTGTAGCTGTCTTTTATACTTCTTGTTAACTCCTTTGTGTTTTCACCACATATAGGAAGATTTATATACGCTGAATGCATTTTCTTTTTAGTCTTCCTTATGCCCTAAAACCAGTTCTACCCTGTACACCAGGTTGCATTCTTTCAGTGACCAATAACGAGCCTTTTCTGATTTGTATTTATAACCTGAGTGACATTGCTTGCCTGTATTTTCAAGGCTTATGTTGTCAGAGCATAATATGAGGTACATAATAAATAATTGGGAGGTTGGAGGGTGTGGGGAGGTAGTCAGACCAGAGCTTTCGAACCATGTTTCGGCTTTCTCTTTTACTGCCTTTGAACTCCACTGATTCTTGCTTCCTTGGCTACACCATGGCCTTGCTTTACTGTGATGGATAAGAGCTCTACTCCAGAATCTCCATAACATGATAACTAGATCCATCTTCTTGATATGCAAGTCATGGATTCAAGTTTCTTCAGACTCTGAAGAGGCTAGGGATCACTCTGTCCTCTCATATGGATATATTAGTGGCAGACACACAAAAGTTGGGCATTGCTTCTTCTTGTAGAACTTTTGAGAAAAAAATAGCTATACTAGCCCAGTCCTCTTGGTTCTCCACATGGTCACTAGATCAAATCCTGAAAAGTCTTAGAGAAATACCTGCACCAGTTCCTATTAATTCTCTACTATTTGTGTAGAAGTGGATCCCCTGAGCATGCTTTTCATTAACTGTTGTCCAAATAGGGACCTGGAGAGCTTTTGATATAATGCAAAAAACTTAGCAGTCTGATTTGTTGTATTGCTTACACACATCTAAACTTCATCTATATTCTGACTCAGGCAATATGTTATGCGAGCAGGTTTCCTATGGCTACCAATGCATATGACTGCAGGACAGCGTTTTCTATTCATGAAGTGAGTGAGTACAGCTGTGCTAGGGGACATTCAGTAAATTATGAGACAAATAGTAGTGTGTACTATTTTGCCCATCTTCTGAGAAGGCTCTGCTTACTGAGGTTTGAACACTACTTGATTCCAGGCTCCTCAGTGTTACTTTTGTGAAATTCTATGGTCAGTGCTGCAGCTCAGCTACTACTACTACAAACGTGACAACTGAATACTTACTGATAATAATGGTGTCAGAGTTCAAAAACCAGTAACAAACATCACATTTAGGTAATATACATCGCTGAAGATACATAAAGCTGACAACAAGCTGCATTTCCAAAATGAGTAATACAAAGCCTGTTATAAATGCAATAGTTTTCAAAACAAAGGAAATCACGCCTTCATTGATATTCTGAAAAATCTTCCCCCAAAATGTCAAACTCAGGAAACAATAGAAAGTTTTTTAATGGCTTATAGGATTTGATGTGAAAATAACATTTCTTTATGTTGTAGACAAAATATTGAATACTAAAATCATATGTTTGTTATGCTGTCTTTTTTTTTTTTTTTTAATAATGATAGCTGTAAAGTGAAATAGTGCACCAAACTTACAAAAAAGAATAAAATTTAAAATAGGGAATTTAGTAATGAGGATGAACATCAGATCATCTATTGGCCATGTGCATTAGGCTTGCTACTAGCAGAAGATAATGATTCACCTGCGTATTACAAAATGATTCAGGTTCTGAAACTAAAATTTAATCTTTTAAACATTGGTCAATATTATCATCCACAAGTCTTCTGGGACTTTAATTGTCTGATTTAAATTAAATGCTTTTTGCCAGCTTTTGTTACCATCCAATTAATTTTCAAAACCAATTAAGATAAAAATCACCCATAATAATATCATACTTATTATTAAACCTATAATTTTGCCAATCTCATTTACCATTTTTAACCTAGCATTAATGACTCCTGATTAGAGGTGAGCATAGACTCTAGAGTTTGTATCTGTGAACTGTTGATGCATTTGGAAAATCATGTCCTCTTGAATTGGATATTGGTTTTGCTAACTGCAGAGGTGAGTCAGTAATTTACAATGAATAATTCATTTGACATGTGTAACCTATTTTCAGGCTAACATGATATCTACAAGTAGATCACAATTTCCTATAAATACTAATTGAATGTGTGCAAGATAATTCCCTTTGCATTTTGAGTTCTACAGGAGGGAATGGGTAGAGGTAAATGTAAAGATGTTTACTGTTGGTTCAACACATTTTTCTGTTTCTTGATTGGAAGATTGCGCAAGAATATTTGGTGCCAATATTTCAAGCCTCAGTGTTGCAAAGGTTTTTGTGAATACTGAATGGTCATAATGCTCTCATTCCCAGTCCCAGTGGAAACAATGTAATTCATACTTATTTTCTGGAAGCCTGCTTTTTGTAAGCTCTTGTTGCAAGACTTGAAATGCTTGTAACCAGCAAGTAGAAGTGAAGCTGCAAGTATGGATAAAAAGGAACCGTTTAAAATGAGAACTAATACCCTGTGGAAATTGTTCGTATTCTTTCTCCAAGCCTAAGCTTCTGCTACATATTTATACCAGATCCACTATCTATGTATTTCTTGGAGTTCTTTTGTAAGCAGTCTAACATCACTTTCCATTATGATTAGACTCTCACATTTGTGTATGATACAATATGACATTAAACAACACGAAGCGAATAACACAGATGATCACTTGTTGTCAACATGGTTCATGTAAATACAGCTGAAAAGCTCTGCATTTCAGGAAATGAAACCTTTTACTCTCAAAGGTCTGAAAGTCAGAATGTAGATAATTTATCATATGTCTTTCCATAACCTATTTTGCTTTCTGGTTGCTGAGGACTAGACGTTTACTTTGTTCTCATGTATCTGCCTCCTTTTACTACAGTCATTGGCTAGGCAGAGTTATTTACTTATGCCTGAAGATAGAATGTAACTGAGTACATGTATATAAGAAAAGAATTTCTATAAACTAGCTATTAATCCTTAAGAATAATCAGCACCAAATCTGCATGTCATTTTTTTCGTATGTATCAATAATATAATAAGCCCAAGAACTGAATTTATAATTTATAAATCTGAGTAGTTTTTCAAAAGTGAATCTAGAAACAGTTTAGGCAACCTTTATTATTCTCACTGCAAACATTTTATATGATAAATAGATATATTTTTCAAAAATGTTCGTTGTTGACCAAAGTATTGACATTCAACAAAGATTTTTATTTGGATAAATACAAAAATAAGTTAGTGGTAAAGCATGAATAAATATTAAACTTGAAGGATGTTGAAAAAGAAGATAAAAGATATAGAAAGCAACTGAACCATCACAAGAACCATTTGCCTGTTTATTTCAAATTGTTTTCTCCACCTAGAATATTTCTTTTCTCCCTTTAAAATTGCCCTCACTGAATCACAGGGTTTTCACCTTATTCCATCAGATGAAAAAAGTTAGCAGCTTCCTAACTGGATCTATCTTGACTATGATCCATCTCTTCATTAAACTTAAAAATCTACAGCCGGGGAGAATTAAGCCTTAAGAAGAAATATAGAGGGCTCATCATTCAAGTAAATGAATGTTCTGCATGAGTATTGGAAGGAGTTAGAGTGAAAAGAGTGAGCCATCTGTTTTGGAACTGACACAGGATTTAGAAGTCTATATCGCAGGTATAGATCATAAGTCAGACCTGGCACTTACATGTTCTGTGAATATTACAAGGCCTTTCTGAAATTAAACTGAGGCAAAGGCTATACAATCCAAACTGTCCAGAGATTAAATAAGACTAGTTAGGAAATGTGATGAAATATGCTGATTTATTTCCAGGAAAATTCTATTAATCTATTACCCAAGTACAATATGATATAAATTAATCATCATAGCAAGTCCATCTCCTCTATTACACCAGCTAGTTATATATATATATATAAAGAGAGTAATGGGTAACATTCTTCTAGTCTAGAGAACGAGGAAGGAAAGCTTAAATCTGAGGATTTTGGAAAGAGGACCCAGGGTTATCAGTTAGCATTCATGCTAGTAAGATTGGATTGGGCCTGTCCTGAGAGAACTCCAGCCACATTTTTTAGATGTTAAAAAACCCAAAGCCTCAATTTACTTTCTAGAGGTGACCAGTCACTATTGCTTCTAGATGTTCTCTTCCAGATAGAAATAAAATATTGATATACTTTGATGAGAGTAAGAAACGGGAGGATTTTAAACCCTGTTAGTCCACAGTGTGTCTATGATTCATATTTCAGTATGAAGAATTTGTGCTCCAAGGCTCATTTATAGAAAGAAGGAATACAGTGAAAGATCATAGCCAAAGTGAAAGCTTGGCCCAGGAGTTTTTCTTAAGAAGCTTGAAGACCTGACTCAGCTAATATCAATGGAAGTTACTATTTATTTCAAAGAATTCAGGATTTCACTTCAAATTACTAAATTTTAATATTAAGCTACTCTACCAGGAAGTTAATGGGTCCTTCTGTGAGTTTGCAAAAACTTATTTGCTTTCAGTACAAACTACATGCACATCGGTCACCTTAAAACAGAGTGAGCCAGCAGAGAATAATATACAAGCAAGAAACCTTTTTCCTTTAAATGAGCTCAAAGCCTGTGTAACTCTATCTTTTCAATAAATGGTCTGTACCACAGGCCAGACCACTTGAAACTGAACTTAAAAGGCATTACATCAAGGTGTAAGATAACTGTAGTAACACCTCTGAGGCTTTATCTCAGCCAAGATACGGGAGGGTCATCTCCATTTCAAACCACTGACACTCCTAACAGGTTAAAGTTTATATACAAAATATTATGCTGTATATTGAAAAATCTGCTGCTTGACAGCACTTCACTGCTTGACACTTCACTGTGTATAATGCATTTTCCACCATACTAAACTATCATATTAGTCTCTTAGACTGTTCTGGTTTATCTACTTTTATTAAGAAGTTTGTGTTCCACATCCTAACTTCTGCATAAAGCTGGCTTACCTTCTCAACTAACATGGTCCATTTTCTGCAAGCTACTTCATTAGGTATCAGAACAATACTTTGCTATAATTCTGAAAGTTCAGCAGACCCACTGTACTGCTTGTTTCATCTGGGTATCCCGTTGCATATTACCTCGAGAACCTATTGATGTAAATTAAAACCCCACTGGCCATTTTTTTACTTCATACCTTAGGGTAGACTGCATTCTTTTATTTCTAACACTGAGATAAAGTAAAAGGAGTCAGCCTGCTAACACTGTCAGCTGTCCCCAAATATTAAGTCATGGATTGATGTTGAGAAATTTAAGAAGCTTATAAGAAATTCAGGTACTGCTTCTTTACATAAAGGTTATTTGAAATATAAAACTAATTGTCTAAATTACTGGAGTAGAGAGAAGCAGCATAAGCAAGTAAAATGAAAGTCAATCAAATGAAAAGCAGAACAGAAATTGTATAACAAAATGCGTAACCAAAATCTTGAATCACTGTCAATATTTCTGTAGTCAGATTGGTATTGCACTCCTTCATTTGCTTTAACTTTTGTATGTAAATGTGCCTCTAGCAGACAGGGGATGAAATCCCAGAGCCACAAGCTGCAGAGCCAACTATGTGTTTTTCTGCTCATTCATTGTATACTCCTATAGAGTAGATTCAGTGTGAAAATATAATGAATGTAATCAGACACCTTTTACCTAGTAAACAGGTGCAGTCTACATATGAATTTGAGTTATGAGCTGGGATCTTAGACTTACACTAATTCTAAAAAAAAAAAAAAATCACTTGCTGTGTATTTATCTGTTAATTATTTGTGGGAATGTGTTTTTCAAGGTCTATATAATTGTATGGAAGAACACAAAAAGGTCAGTGTTACCAAGATTGTCTTCGCTTTATTACTGCTTTTAATTCTTTACATCTTCTTTTCCTAGCCCACAAATTCAATACTCCTGAAGGCTATTTTCCATTCTTTTGGGCATCCATATAAAAAATTATGACCATGAGATGTTGCACTGGTGTAAAATATGTATCCACATTATAAATGCTCAAGGGAGAATATTTTAGTCTTTAGGGCAGACATATGGACTTCAGTTAAATGAAGGACTATATTTTTATGGCCTTCTCTAATATTTGAATACCAAGGTTACAAATACAATTGCTGCTGTGGTCAAGTCTACATCTATCAGACTGATGGCATGATGTACTGACTAGAGGATACTTGTCTTCATCTTTATTATTCCTATATCAGTAAGTATCGAAAAGGAGGACGAATAGCAAAGCTGTTCTGTTTCCAAGAGAGAGACTGATATAAATGAGGCTTGCTGAGGGTGCTTGAAAGAGCTTTAGGGATTTTGAGAAGCTTTTTCCTCCAGCTACTGTTAGCTTTCCTGGAGCTCATTTTAGCCAAACAGGTTTCACAGCCAAGACATCTGGGAAAGTGAAAGCTGTTTACCAAAAAGAAAATATAAGTATGTAAATTTGAATTAAAAGAGGAGCTTGTGCAAAATGTCTGGAAACAAATGTGGTGCTGTTGTTTTCATCATGACTGGCCTCAGCCTATTGCAGATGAGCCTCTGAGAAAAACTGATAAAGACTCCTTGGTGACAACAGTAAGCAGAGGTTTACCTGAGTGGTTTCAGATACTTTCATGGGAAATTGTAGCAGAGTTTTTGCTCCTCCTGTGCCCTTGGGTGGCCAAGGCTGACTCCCAGCTACACTTTCTCACTAGTTATGTGATGCATTCCCCCCCTTCTGTTTCAGTGTGCCTTAATTACTGCCATTCCCAAACCACCCTTTCAAGAATATGCAATGCTTGTCTTAAGACACGTGGAGAACAGGCTTTTATCCTAATCCCATGCCCTGCCCTCTGCTGTTTTGGATAAAGGAGCCACAAGATGTAAGTCTTCTATTCTTTTGCAAAGTTCAAGTAAAAGTACACAAGTTGAAATTGAACATCACTGAGTTTAGGTATTGTCAGTATTTTCTCCAGAACTGTTAGAATAGTTTTGTTTAGAAACTGGAAGTAAAGAAGTCATGACATTGTGATATTTATACTATAAATGTAGAGCAGTCACTTCAAGAAGTTACCAATAACAGACAAGTAATCCTTCTTAAGACCTTCCCAAACCAAAAAAAAAAAAAAAAATTCCCCCCTGAACTCCATTTCCTTGATAACAAAACTCATTATATGATTTACCCAGATGTTAAAGAAAGACATGGATTAATGTTAGCTACCATAACAATATTAAATGTAAGAATTAATAAATGCAATGTTGGAAATGTTAAACATCTTTGTATGCATGACAATAGCCACACATGATTATAGAATTACCAAAATCATGTGTTAGTTTATGTGAGATCACTCTGTAAATTCCCTAGTAAAAGAAAGAAAAAGAAGAGTAGGCAGAGTTCATGCAAACTGAACCAAAAACATTGCACAAAAGACATAAAGCAAAGGTGAAATAGAGTCAGAATTGTTTGGATTCTGACAATATTCCTGGGAAAAGTGAAATTGATTTTGTTTAATATAAAAAAACCCCTACAAATCTTCAGAAGAAATTTCTGAATATGATTTTCTGTTTTATATCCACACTCATTTGTTTATGCTTTATTAAAATTTACCACTCATCATATTGCTGTTACTACACCTAACTGTATTATCTATGCATCCTTTTTGCACAATAGCACAAGGTCATTCTTCTGAGTATATTATTCAGTTTTCATCTTCATATATTTGAAATTGCGCTGTATTTCCATTAACAGCTCATATGAATGGAACTAGTGAAGCAATTCCCACTCCTTTTTTTCTTCTGAAAAAAGTGTGATAATGACCCCATGTTTACATAGTGTTTTCAATCCCTACATATTTTAAAACCTGATAATTTCAAGACATTAAATCTTGAATTTGAATTCACTTACACCAACATTTGTCCCTTAACTTATTATTATGTGGTGCATTTTCAGATTAATTACAAAATATCACAAGGTAGAACACTATGTGACTGTTTATATGAGGAACAGAAAAATAAACTAACAAACCCCTCAGGTGTTCTTATTAAAGTGGGGGAAGGGAGTTGACATAGACAGAATGGAACTCCCCGAACTGGAATTTGACCAAGCTAAAAGGATTAACAGTCTTCCTCGACCAGAAGGGTACCAAGGGAACTTTAACAAGGAGGCACATCTGGCAAAAAGGCAGCGTAGAGGCCAAATAATACCATCCTTCATCAGCTCTTAAAATTCCACAGACCTGAAGAGTATGGCTAGAAGAGTTTCTAGGAGTGATATTTCACTGTGCAGCAAAAGAATGACTGGAGTTATGAGGCCAGAGATAAATCACATTGATGGTCTTATTGAAACAGCCGTGCCTGGAAGGGAGGTGTAGTCTCTTCCCCAGACACAGAGAAAGCAAGCTGATGCAAGAAGCAAAAACTTTTGTGCTCTGGGGACACTTAAACCTGCCTTTGAACGATGATTCTTCTCATGAGGGGAACATGCTTTAATTATGAAAAAAGGATTTTCAGGGCAGGCAATAGGAATTAAATTTCCTTTAGTATTTGCGTTTATCTGCATGGACATCTTTCTGCAGTCAAGAAAATCACAATGACCAATTTGCATGTATAAAAATGGACCATAAATATAGTGAAACTCTCATTTTCATAACTTTCCTCCATTCCAAGAAAATCAAACGATTTTCCACTCTAAATGTCAGTTAGTTTCTACCTCATCTCTCTGATTGAATTATGGTTTAGTTTTAAAGAAATAAAGAAAAAGAAAAGAAAAAAAAAGGGAAATTACATACTAAGCATTTTGGGTGTGGGATTTAATCATCAAGGGAAAAGGATTTTAAGCCCCATGGGAGTTTTAGGTTTAAATTCAGTACAGGCTTTTTTTTTTTTTTTTTTTTTTTAATATGTTTTAGACTTCTATGAAAGGTCGCCATATGGAGATAAAAGAGCAGATGAAATAAAAAGCAATAAGACAAAACAATAAAACTGTCATTGTTTTCTTGACCTTTTTCAAATGCATTCATCATAGAGTATATGGTAAATCTTGTTAGAGCTTTGAAGCTACTGTTACTCTGAGTGGAATGATCTCTAGCATCCACTTACCAATGGCCCTTTCTGGCAAGGTCAGATAATAAGAGGCCTCTCTCTGAACTGAAACTTTAACTAACCAGTGACTCAAGACAAAGATTGTTTACTCTTTATTTTTCACACTCTGGCAGAGATAACACAGGCTAGGCCAATTTCTGTGCTACTGTTACTTAGCTTTGTGTGAAGTTGTCATGATAACACACAAAAAGAACAAATGTTGCATTTCTCACCTGTGTGGCCTGCAGTGGGAGGAAAGGGCAGAAAGCAAGAAAGAAGCTTCCTTTCTGAAAAAGGCATCCTTCCATTAGCTTCGTAAATATAGCAAAAGAGTACAGTTCCCATGTATTACAAGATGATATGTATCATTAAGTTAAAGATGTGCCCAAGTGCTTACTGCAGTTTCTAAACTGAAATATTTGGCTCTCTGTCCTTTAAGAGGGAGCTACAAGAAGCAGCATATGTTCTTTTCCTGTTGTTTTCCCAGAGCTGGGTAATCCTTCCCAGTAACCATACTTTTATTAAATATGAATTTTGTTCTCAGATCTCTTCTAACATTGATTTTGTTAATGTTTCTGTTTCAAGTAGTTTGTCTTTTAAACAGAAAACACATTTACTTGCTATTGTATATACGAGCTGTATTTTTTAGTGCCAAATCTGATGCTAGACATGAATTCAGAATAATTAACTGCTTGCTACGTATAGCGGAACTTTTGAGGGCAACTGGGGGGAAAGAAGTGTTATTTTCATCATATGGGCAGAGCTGCAAGACCATGTTTGAGACATCTGATAAAAATATCCTTATTTAC
Organism: Nipponia nippon; assembly: GCF_047370975.1. Classification (NCBI taxonomy): domain Eukaryota; kingdom Metazoa; phylum Chordata; class Aves; order Pelecaniformes; family Threskiornithidae; genus Nipponia; species Nipponia nippon. The sequence goes on along the minus strand of NW_028262358.1, from coordinate 72,825,893 downwards.
AAATGGAATAGCACAAAACTCAAGTACCCAACATCTTTTTTATTATTTCTCTGACAGACTCTAGCTTCTTTCCAGCCTAGCTGGGTGGAAGGTTCTCTCCTTTAATGTGTTTGGAACGGCTTAATTCCATGGTGTGATAAAGGCTATAGGAAAATCACTCTAAGATGTGAAAAGCTCAAAGAGGTACATTTCAGTATGCAGCCCCTACCTTTGATCTATGTTGAACGTTTTTAAGGTTGGAAGTGGAAACTAGAAATTTGCCAGGGGTTGCAGAAGAAGGAAGGTTGTTGATAAGAGTATTTTTGCACTCTGGAGATCCTTATCAAAATCTGTTCTTAATTAAATTCATATACTTCTTGTTGTATTTCCTTCATTGGCACTTTATGATGTCACCCAAGCACTTTAAACTTATCACACATCAACAAGGACACCTAAGAATATGCTTTTTAATTCAAATTATACTCACGTACAGCATACTTATTGCAATTTGTAGTGAGGTAGAAATTCCAAACTTTTCACTCATAATCTCTTTCCCATTAGTAGAGCTCCTTCTTATTATCACTCTTACCTACTTTCTAGCTGACCCTTCCAATAGGATTAAGCTGTTCAGGATCTGGCATCTTATAGAATCATAGAATCATAGAATCATAAAATGTCCTGAGTTGGAAGGGACCCACAAGGATCATCGAGTCCAACTCCTGTCCCTGCATAGGACAACCCCAAAATTCACACCATATGTCTGAGGGCATTGTCCAAATGCTTCTTCAATATTGTCAGGCTTGGTGCCATGACTGCCTCCCAGGGGAGCTTGTTCCAGTGCTCCACCACCCTCTGGGTGAAGAACCTTTTCCTAATATCCAACCTAAATCTCCCCTGGCATATCTTTCTGCTGTTCTCTCAGGTTCTATCATTGGTCACCAGGGAGAAGAGGTCAGTGCCTGCCCCTCTTCCTTCCCTTGTGAGGAATCTGTGGACTGCAATGAGGTCTCCCCTCAGTCTCCTCGTTTCCCGGCTGAACAGACCAAGTGACTTCAGCCGCTCCTCGTACAGCTTCCCCTCTAGCCCCCTCACGATCTTTGTGGCTCTTCTCTGGACACTCTCTAGTAGCTTTGTATCCTTTTTGTACTGTGGCGCCCAAAACTGCACACACTACTCAGGATGAGGCTGCACTAGTGCAAAGTAGAGCGGGACAATCACCTCCCTTGACCAGCTAGCGATACAGTGCTTGATGCACCCCAGGACACGGTTGGCCCTCTTGGCTGCCAGGGCACACTGTTGGCTCATGTTCAACTTGCCATCGACCAGAACTCCCAGATCCCTCTCCACAGGGCTGCTCTCCAGCCTCTCGTTCCCCAGTCTGTATGTACGTCCAGGGTTGCCATGTCCCAGGTGCAAAATCCGGCACTTGCCCTCCTTAAACTTCATACGGTTGGTGATTGCCCAGCTCTGTAATTTGTCCAGATCTCTCTGCAGGGCCTCTCTGCCCTCGAGAGTGTCAATGGCTCCTCCCAATTTTGTGTCATCAGCAAACCTTGATAACAAACCTTCAAGTCTTGCATCCAAGTCATTTATGAAGTTATTAAAGAGCACAATCTTGCAGGAGATTGTTGTCTGGCCTTCATTTATGTTTACCATAGATTATTACATTTGATAGAAGAGCTTGAGGAAATGAATGCCATAGTCCTATCTGCTGCTACTCATATTTTTTTACACAGTGAAAAGGGGGTAGAAATACCCAAGAGACAGGACACTGAACTTGGGATGTAGTCTTCATTTAGCACATGATCTGCTGTGCAACAATGAGCAAGCTGGGTCACCTGTAAGCAAGCTCTGTCAGATAAGCAAAGTTTCTGACCGTATGTCTGTGTGCTTCCCATGGTAAAGGGTAGCTGAAGCTGGAGGGAACCAATTCTCACTGCATAGGTAATTCATAATAATAAAGTAATTGTGGCCGACCTTTTTGATTTGGGGATCAAAAGTGTCTGATGGCTGGCAATCATTAGAAGAAACCTTTAGTATGTTATATCCAGCTGTCTCTGAATACAAATTAGTAGCAGCTCCAAAAAATCAATGAAGGTGCTTTGGTTGTAACATTCTCTACATTTATTTTAACCTATTATGGAGAGAAAAGAATCACCAGGGATAAATGGAGTTTTATGAATCAACTATGGATCAGAGTGTTTTGTCAGATAAGATAATTAAATAATTTACAGTTTCATGCCTTTATATTGCAATGAGTCTGTGGAGTGATTCCAGCTAAGGAAACTCCACCTGCATCTTTCATTACTTCCTATATTTCTAGTTGTCACATTAGAAGATGAAGGATGGACTGTTCATTCAAACAAGCCTCTCCCATAGCACTTCCATACAAGTTACAGAATTTTTTTATAAATGTGTCTGCTCCTGTTCTTATATGACTCTATAATAATACCCCTTTGACTTCTGTTGTACAAGAGAAGACTTAACACTTTATAATATTTTCAGATTCTTTTTTGCTGCTTGTGGATGTCACAGAGACCTGCACTAGTGCAGAATCACTGTATTTGTCAAAAATTAGATTGCTTAAACCAAATTTATGTGTTTTGGAACTGGACTAGCCACAATTTGTGATTTGAAACAACTTTATTCTCCCTACCGCCACCAATCAAAGATTTTTACTTTAATAAGCTAACTATTTTATCTGATTGCCTTCAAATGTGAAACAATGCAGCTTTTCCACATAGAGATTCATTAACTGGGTTTTCTGTGATTTTTTTATAAGGCATAGAAATATGAGTATCAAATATCACTATCTAAATGGTTCTGGTGTAATCGATCCATAAGTAATGAGTCCAGTACAAAAAGATCACATTTTTTGTGTTTTGTTTATTGTGTTTAGCCCTCATTAGTCTTTGCAGTAGTTCATAATGGGAACATATGGAATCACATAACTGAAACAGAAGTCTCTGAAAAATTATTTTCCATCCAATTTTTCTGATTGCAGTCTTTCTCTTTTACAGTTTAATCTTTGTCAGCTATACCAGGTTCATGAAATCAAATGTGGACTCTCATTTCAAAGATTAAATTTTTTCTATGGTTACTGTACACTATTCAGCAGCTGATCACACTTCCTATTTTTGATATTCAGTATGGGGGGAAGAGTTATCAGATCTTTTCCCACTTCCCAGCCTGAGCTGCAATGTTCAACAACCTGCTATAGCTTGCTGTAATAAGTTGCAAATGTCTCTTCAGACAGGATGTGCCTCACTGTAATGAGCTTTGCATAAATATATAGTTGGGTAGCTAAACCACAGCCTGGCATTTAGGGTTTTTTTTGCCTTATGTTTCAACCTAACTCATGACTTTTCCCAGTTCTTTACCTGTCTCTCCGATACTTCCTTGTGAAAATCCCAGGCTCTTCTCTCCACTTCTGCCAACCACCAGTACCAAGATCCAGAGCCTCCCTCAGAAAATGCATGGCCTGCACTTTGCTCTCTGATGAAGCTGCATTAGTACCACTTGATCCCTTTACTTTGGAAACTAAGACTCTTATGTTTACAGTGCACTGGATTATAGAGTTAAGAGGACCCTCAGGATTCAATAGTAGCATGTTACTAACTGTCAAAAAGACACAATGCTCGGGATATTGTGTAAATGGCCTATGCCAGTGAAAGCCATTGGCCAAGATTGAGGCAATCCGTGTAGCAGAAGTGAAATGTTTTTGACACTGATACAAATAATGATATAATATAAAGAAACAGGTTTATTATAAAAGTAATTTCATTCACTTGTGTCGGGAGGTAAGATAAAGGCTCTGTGATAGAGGCATATTCCTCTTATGTTGGAGTATTACATAGTTGCTCTGAAGAATGAGGTTTTACATGACATATTCAGAGGTCAGGTACTTGACTGTAGAGGCTAATAGTCTTAGTGTGACTCTCATCAAATAACAGAGGTCAAGGTTTGCCTTTGCAGAACAACGACCCTGGCATTATGTGCACAGATTTGTCTTTTGTTTACATTTGAATTGGCAAGAGAAAGCCACGTGCAGTCATTGCAGAGTTGGGGGGATTAAAAAGGGCAAACATCTATTTCCACGACAGCCTGAGTAGTTATCCAATGGAGTCAGATTCTGGATATATGAAGTATTATACCAGGCAGATCCAGCAATAAAGGTCTTACAAGGGATTTAGCAACAACTAAGTAAGCTTCAAACTCTTATAAGATTCCTCCTATTGGTATAGAGTTGGTACACAGAGGAAATCAGACTTTTACACAAATGTTTCCAAGATCACTGTAGTAGAGAATATAGGTATTGGTTTTCAGGTTTAAAGTTCCTGAAGGAGTCATTTTCCTTAGGAGATTAAATCTGTAAATTCAAAGAGGCAGAGTCAATGGCCAGTTATTCAAGAACCAGATTAAAATTATTAATGACAGTGAAGGGCTTGGTAACGTGTGCAGAAAGCCACAGCAAAACAATATATATGTTCTTCTTCATATGTGTTCCAATTTTGACCAGCTTGATGAATTTTATTTGATTGAGTTACCACAATAACACAGAGAGGAAGGGTAAGTAATTTGTTAGCCACAGCCACATGGGTGCCGGCCTTATTTTTCATCAGTACATTTTTTAGTACTTAAGGGACTTACTCTGCACACATAACTGAAAAACCTAATTGTCTGACATTTTGATATAGTCTCAGCACTAGCATCTTCCAGAGCCTGTATTTTGAGACATGATATCAAATCATACAATTTGCTATATCCCATGGGTTGGAAGATACAATATTTGGAAGCACCCAGGGGTAACAGACATTTGCCAGCTGCCTCATTGCCACTGGCAAAATCCTAACAAAATCATTCTTTAATTGAAGAAGTGGTGATATTGAACAGCATGGAGCTGTTACATGCAAAGATACAACTTATTCCCAGCTGAATTCCCTCCCGGGTCTTCGCAGCAGCAACAGCCCTCTATTCCATTAAACATGGAGCCAGGTCACCACGCAGTACTCCGCTCAGGCTGCCAAACACTGTTATACTGCAGACATGGAAGAGGGAGGTGACGTGCAAGTGGCAGTGCACTATTAAACCTGATTTTACTGAAAGAATTGCATCACTGCAGTTTCCAGAATGATGAGGATTTCTTCCAAGTGTTAAGCACATAATTACTTTTCAAAAACTGATTTGAAAAATAATCTTTGTGTAAACAAGACATTGACTAGTCTTTTGCCAATCACTGTGAATTAAATTTCTGCTGTTGTTGCAAAAGAAAAGAAAAAGTGATACCCTTAATTGTACAACATTGCTGGAATATTAGGACTGGTAAATTTCAGGACAACATTAAATGATAACAAAAGTTGTTGCTATGCTTTTAATTGCAAATGCTTCAGCTGAGTCCCTGCATTTGGAATCTGTCATATCCACTAGTAGTCTCTTAATTATGTAATATAATATTTTACAGAAATACAAACAAATTACAGGAATGTCTGGGGTTTTTTCTTCTTTTCTTCACTGCTTGGTTTCTTGTGAAATTGAAAATTAGTTATTTCTAGTTGTGACACAGTGGCAAGTCTAGGAGATCTCAAATGATAGAAATGCAAGAGAAATGGTGACAATAACCAACTTAAGTTATGGCCTTTTGCACTAGTGGCCAGAAAATGGCTCATAAAAACTGAGCCTCACATTTATGGTGGAAAATGAAAAAGCAAGCAGAGGCAAACAAGGAATAATATCTTGACAAGAATCAACAGACCAGCTGCAATATGATCACCCAGTTACAAATATTCATCCAGGCTGTGGAAACATATATCAACTTAGCACAGTGGAAAAGCTTTGCTTTTTGGAAGTCAGCAATAAGTGGGAAGCGGTCAACGTCACTGCATCCAACCTTAGTTTTGTTATTTTATCTTCTATAGATCCAAACAGGCTAGAACCTGTCAGTCAGCTCTAATGTGGACCTAATTTCATTGATAACCATGAATGTTTACTTATTTTGACAACTTAGATAGGGTGGATATTAAAAAAATGAACTGTTCTATGAAACATCCTTTTTTTGTTAGCCGTTACAAACATAGTAAACATAGTGAAGTTCAGATACCTCTCCCCAAATTAAAATCTAAGCTAAAAATACAGAAAAGGTAAAAGAGAAGGAAACATGAACAGGAAGGAGAGCTGCTCAGAAATTAGTAATTATACAGAATCATTGGAACATAGAGTAATGTGTGTTGGAAGGGACCTCTGGAGTTCTCCAGTACAAGCTGCTACTCAAAATAAAGCCAACTTAGATGAGGTTTTTCAGGCCCTTGTTCAGCTTTGAATACTTCCAAGGGTGGAGATTCTAGAGTCTTTCTTGGTGCCTGTTCCAGTGTTTGACTACCCATATATGATGAGTGTTGGGGTTTTTTTTCCTTACATTGGTATTTCCCTTGTTGCAACTTCTGGCTTTTGTCTCTTGTTCAATTGCTCTGCTCTTCTGAGCATCTGGCTCCAATTTATTTATATCGTAAGTATATGAGGTAGCTGAAAAGCAATAAGACCTTTCCTTAGCACACACTTTTTCAGGCTTAACAATCCTGACTCTCAGCCTGCTATTACGTGTTTAGCACTCCAGCCCTCTAACCATTTTTTTGGCCCTCCGCTGGACCTGTCTCAGTATACCGATATCTTTCTTTGACTGTGTGTACAACTATATGTATATTTGTATATGCATGTGTGTATTTGTGTATGTGTGTATTTGGAAATTAGTTGAATGAGTTTAAACATACTTCTTCAGGTGATTAAGTTTTAATTCTACTTTCTGATACACATAAGCTACGCATAAAATTCTACTGGTGAACAACTGCATGATATTAAAATGTGAGCAGATGATTAGAAGCAATCCATTTAACATGGCTTAATGAGTTATCATGTATCAACAGAGCTACAAAATTCCCTCCCTCGTCCACGGCAAACGCAAAACAAACCATCATGAGGATTTAGTTGCCCATCTCTGTAAAGAAACATAGCTATTGTTGGACAGAGGCAATAACAATTACTTGCTCAGAAGGGTCAGATCTTTATGAAACAGATTTTATTTTCTATTTCATGAGACAGAATTTATATATGTGAAATTTCTAGCTGTTGCCATGTGCTAAATACACATGACAAATTAGCATGACAGTACTTTGAGCTCATACGTTTCTTAGCCTGCTATTGCAACAGTTGGGAGTTTCACATGCCTCAGTTACAAGGCACAGTTAATAGATGTACCTTACTAAGATTAGATAATTCAACTATTTGTTATTCTCTTGCCGTATCCTTCAAAACAGAAAATAAAACAAGATAAGTTTCTCAGACACTGTTGCTGTGAAGATGATGTAAATGCTGGTGTAGCATATGAGGCAGATCATCAAACATAAAATCATCAAGCCTATTTTTACTCTGTCAGCTGTAGATTTATTAAGAAGTGAAGGGGTTATCCCTGGTATTCGTGCCTCACGTTCTCAGTGCAGTTTCTCACTGACTATACTGATCTACAATGTGAAGAATCAGAAAGGTGCTGTGGCATGGAGAGCATCCAGTGTCTTATCCTGTGACTTAAAATAAGTGAGGAAGGGAGACCTGCCTATTCATATGCAATTTTATCTGTTTTGGCCACTAAAGGAACATTTCTTTTTAATAAAAAAGGAGATCTGATCCATATTGGCTTTAGCAAAGGAGCACACTCCTCTTCTTCTTATGGACTGATTAGTAAATTTGAAAAGATATAAGCAAAGCCAAAGCAGACTTTAGGATCTATTACAATACTCAAAATCTGCCATCCATACATAACAAAAGAACACTATAACTGGGCAGCATATAAAAGTACATGGCCAATATTTTAAAACACACATCTTTCTACTTTCTTGGGAATCGAGACTGCTTTGCATAAGGTTCCATTCAAGGAGATATGTGGCTTCTTTCTATTGATATGTCTTTCTAAGGCATAATACCAGAAAACTTTTTTTAAAAAAATATTTTCAAAACTAGATTGGTTTGTCACAGATCAGAATCTACAGATGTTTTGGTCGTGTTCATTGCAGAAACTGTACTCATCAAATTAGGATGTAATTTCTGACACATTTCTTCTGCTAGGTGAAGTTTGTGAGGTGCTTTATTGATGAGTTAATAACTTATTTCTAAGAAATTTGCTTTGTGCTCCAAATGGCAGAGACATGAGACAGAAAAATAAAAGAGCATATACAATTGTGACAGTACTGTTGTATTTTCCAATGTGATTTATTATATTTTCCGTATTTTCAATATTCCAGTCTTTTTTTTAACTCTTTATTTAAAAGGTTGCTACAAAGAGGACAAGGAGTTCCTTCACAAGGAACCACATGGAGAAGACAAAGGGCAATGGGTACAAGTTGCACCGGGACAGGTTTCATCTTGATATTAGAAAGACATTTTTTATAGTAAGAACAATCAATCACTGGAAAAACCTCTCCAGGGATGTGCTAGAGTCTCCTTCGCTAGAGGTTTTCAAGATGCAACTGGACAGGGTGCTAGATAATCTCATCTAGGCTCCCTTTCCCATGAAAGTTGGACAAGATGATCTTTTAAAGTTGCTTCCAACCTGGGCTGTTCTATGATTCTATGATTCATCCTCAGTTGTCCATTTTAATAAAAAGACATGACACATATTTTAACTTTAGTTTCTTTAAAGCTTTCTTTGTTAACTCAGTATATTTTTTAACAATAAAAATAGATCATTCTGAAATTGTGGGAAGAGTTGTCATTGTACAATTTAAATGTAGTTCAGAGAGAGTCAGGAATCTGTTATCTTTTTTTTTTTTTTTTTAATGAAAGATGCAATATCTGCATAACTTAGTTTCCAGGTTAATTTTTTTGTTTTCTATATCTTAAAAATGAAGTATTTGCATTTGTGTTGGTTTGTTGTGAATCAAAATCCTTCCAGTTGCCAGACTGAATCAAACATTCAGTTTTGTGTCAGTTGAAGAGTAGTTTTCCCTTCCAGAATATCTGTGTTTGGAGCTGGAACTCATGCCATTCATTCCAGTCCTTTTTTAAAAGGCAGATTTCATTGTTTATATAAATATTCTAGATTCACTTTCATAACAAGCAAAAGCAAAAACACCCGTTGGTTCAGATTTACAAACTAAAATATTTTCATTCAGAAATGTTGACATATTTTGATTTTGGCAAATGTAAAAAATATTCTCATGGGTTTTTTGTTCTGTGAAAAGTAGATTCCACATTTGTAGAAAATAGATCAATAAAATAATCATTATTCAATATTTTTCATTTATTCAAATAAAATTTTTGAAAACAAATACTAAAATATCAAAGCATAACATTTGAATATCTGGAAATAGAATAGGAAAAAAAAAATCTGATGTGTACATACAAGTATAGAAATGTTATTTGGAAGGAACCTCCTGAGATTGTCTCGTCCAGCCTCCCACTCAAAGCAGGACTATCACCAACACTGCTCTGGCTCAGCTTTTGTTTTTTCTACCCCAAGGCAGCAAACCTCCAAGAAAAGAGGTAACCAGTTCCAGTGCTGCAGTACCATCCCAGGGAAAATGTTTTTGCCAAAGATGATTAACTTAAACCTCCCCAACTACAGCCTGTAGCCAGTGCCCCCTCTGACAGCTTCTAGCACTGCTGAGAAGTTTGGCATTGTTTTCTTTATATCTCCTCTTCCAGGTGCTGAAGGTAGTTAGTATTTAGCTTCCTCTTCATCAAATTAATCCTGGTATTCTCAGACTCTCCTTGTTGGCTATGGTTGAAGGCCTAAACACTGACTTGATAACCCTTGTCTGAAATCTCTTTAGTTTCTCCTCATCCATCCCATGACCTGGGAAGTCCAACACTGGACACAGTATTCTTTGTGGAGCTCAGCATCCTGGTGTAGCCCAGTACACCCTACCTGCAACAGACTCCCAGGAATAAGCCATGGGAGTGGCTCATATTCCTCTAAGTGTTCCCCATGACACCAAGTCTTTTTCAGCATGACTGATAAACTGTTTTTAATAAATAATTAAACAACAATATAGCAGCCTCTACTAGAAAAAACAACAACATTCTTGGAAGCTAATGGTCAAGGTTTTGGATTTTAAAGTCTTTCTTCATGTATACATTTCAGTAAGTCATTTTACAGTGGGGATTTTTGTTCATTTGTTTGAGGCTGGGTTTTTTTTTTCAGATCGCTGAATACTTTATTGGTATAAGAAACTGCAAATAGTTTTCTCCATTTCTTTTTTACATTTGACTAAAAGCCATTTTTGAATAGCTTTTACACATGCCTAATCTAGCCATGGTAACTACTGTGAGTGAAACATTTTTCTGTGGTCTGTGGCTGCCAGAAATTGACTTCTTACACCATCAGAAGTGAGAAAAGTCATAACACCTAAATTGCACAGAACAGCTGAACGGAACAGATTTTAGATATCAAAATCATTTTTTCCATTACAGTCCTATGTAGTTGAGCCTTGATCTTAAGCATTATTGTTTTTGTGACAGATAAGTTAGATGCCCACACTTGTCAGTCGGAACAGGATCGTGAGTGCTTAGGAATTAAACCTGCTTCTTTACAGATATGGGTAATGAATTCTTAATTTATCCCAACTTGTTGAAGAGCTCACTAGAGAGAAGTAGAAAAGAGAAAGTGTAACTGTGATTGTTCCCAATTTGTGTTCATTGTGCTTATAATGATCACATAGTTTTCAGAAGCTGCCTATCAGATTTTGTGAAGAATTTCTGAAGAGGGCATTTTACTGGGCAATTTCATACAGCAAATTCCAGTGAAAAGTTTCCTAAATTGGTCCAAGGTCTTTATTTTTTCAACTTTTTCAAACTCAAGAATGTATAAAATAATGAAGTGTGGAAACTATACAGTTTCTTCAAAATACAAATCATTCCAAATAAGAAGCTGTAGAAGTCTCTGTTCAGATCCTTAACAATGGCTTAAAAACACATTGAATGAAAGCAGGGAAGCAGTATAGTTAAACATTTATTTTTCTTTTCAGTTCGGGCAAGAAATGCAGAATGGCATTAATCTCACCGAAGGGCCTGAATTCAGTTTAGGATTTATTGCCTAAATTTAAGTGTCTAAATGAAAGTGTCTACATGACACTTATGTCTGTAAGGCCCTAGTGCAATCTACAGAGATCTAGTCAGAGCTGTCAATGGAGCCTGCGATTCAGTTCATGCCAATAAAGATACCTGGGGCAGGATTCAATTGCATAAGCACTGGTTTCTAATACTGTTTGAGTTGCTTAATGTATCTATTACTGCCATTCAGGGATGGCAGACATAGAATAGGACCTGTGGAAAATTTGCACTTTGGGAGAGGGAGCTGGAAACCAGGATATTCCTAGGGCATCTAAAGCATAGAAAAGCTTAGGCACTTGTTTAAACAATAGTATTGATCCTATCCTTATGGGTCCCTTCCAACTTGAGGTATTCTATGATTCTATGATTCACAGTTGGTCAGTTCAATGCCACTGACTGCATTGACTATGGGTGTAAGTTGTCACATGTTTAATGCCATTTGAAATGCCATTGAGTCCCCAGAAAGCTGTAGAAATCCCATAGTTCCTGCTCATATCGGCCACTTGTGTCTCCAATACTTGAGAATGACTCAAACGACAACACTGAACTCTGTAGAGGAACTCAGTCGAGTCCAAGATCTCTTGTTTTATAGAAACCTATATGTATATGCATGCATGTGTGCTTCTTAATCTAGAGTTGAACTTTATTCTTGGGACTTTAAACTTTTTTCTTTTTTTTTTCTAATTTGTAGATATTTTTTAATTTTTTTAAAATCTCTGCTTTAATCCGTCTTTCAACTTCAGGATGTGCATTAAATACCACAGTGGCGAGAGAGTAGCTGTTTATGACAGACAACACATTATCTAGGTGAAGTGACTTGCTACATCAAGACATTAATTAGCATGAAAAATTAGTGAAGTACAATTTAAATCATACTAATACTTCTGTTTAATTACCCAGATACTCCTCCCTGTAGATACTGCACTTAAAAAAAAAAAATTAATTTGCTAATTAAAAATCACATATTTTAAGTGAAGTCAAATTCTTAAAAGTTTAATGACTTCATTTTTCTCACATTTTACTTTGTGAGATTCAAACAGAGGTAAAGTTTAGAAATGAGCCAGCTTATGTGTGACATCTCCAACAGAGCCATTGAATTTTCTTCTGATACTACTTTTTATATTTTGCTAATTGCTTTGGAAAGGCTTTGTGTTCAAGGTAAACAATCAATGAGACCTTCTTTTAATCTGAAGATAACAGCAGTTTCCTTCCTCCTGAAAATGAGTTTAAACTGTGAAGTTGTAAAGGACACAGGATGGCAGTTTTTAATGCTTTTGAGTACTGTCACTTCTTTAGGTAATAGGGTGGCTATCAATTCTGTGCTCCATACTTTAGGAATAAAAGAGAAAGAGTGGGACATAGCAGTTCTGTGATTGCAGCTGAAATTTTAAAATAACTGAAATATGACAACTGTGGAAGCCTATTCTAATTCTTATGCGATAATGATCAAACAGAAATTGAATTACCTCTAACCACCCTTTGTTGGCTTATAAGAACACATGTAGAGACAAGAAATCTGAATATATTTACACTAGGGTAAAATAAGGTGGAACTGAATGTTTTGGGTTGTATTTCCACTACCAGATGAATATGTGTCATCTGGAGCTTGCCTATCAAAAAGATATACAGGTTGGTCATATAAGCATTCAGTATTATTTGACAATAATTGCTGGATCAGCTGAACTTTGCAAACAGGGATTCTAGGCTTGCATGATAGTAGCACTGAAAAATCTGGATCTCACATTTTAATGGTCCCAGCTCTACCACACAGACTCCAGCTTTGCACAATACAGCTAGCAGAGACAGGTGAATAACTGTATTATAATCCTAGCCTCCTAGCTTGATTTTTTATTAGAAGCAGGGACTGGTAAGCTTTTTGTAAGCTTTTTTTTGTATTCTACTGTAAGCAGTCCACTCCATAGTCCGTAACTATTTTTTAAAAAAAATGTTGATTGTGCTACCACATATATCCACAGTGTACACATGTCTCAGCCCCTCTATGCTATCTTGGTTTTCTCATTCCAAATTGAATGTAGCAGAACTATAAAACATCCCAGAAATCTGATAAGGGTGATCAGGAATATACAGTAGCTTCTGAGTAAGAAAAGATTAAACCTGGAAGGATTTTTCAGCCTGGAGCAAAGACAACTGGGGAATATTTTATAGGTTTTTTTTAAAATCATAAATGTCATGGAGATGGAAAATAAGGCATGACTTTTTACTGTACTTCCTAACTAAAGAACTCAAAAGCACTAGATAAAATCTATCAGAACAAACAAAAAGAACAAACTGCATAAAGGAACTGTGGAACTCATTGCCACAGGGTAACAAAGAATACTTATATCCAGAAAGAGGTTATGCACATTCATGGAAAAAAATCTATCAATGGCTATGAAACAAACATTTAGAGGCAATTTCTAGTTCAGAATATCCTTGAAAGACTTAAGCATGGGGCTAGGAGTTACTGTTTGGCAGCTATGTGCTTGGTCTCTTTTTGTATGCTTTATTAAACAGTTCTGATGGTAAGGTGATTTTTTGACCAAAAATCTTCCTGCACTAGTCAAGGAACTGTTCTATAACTCTATTGCCAGAAGAAAGAGGTCTCTCTCTGTTACTGTGATGTGGAAATACAAGCCTGGTAAGGAACTCAGATAATGTTCATTGGTTGAAAAATTTTTCAGAGCCTGTTACCAATGCAATATATCACCAGTAGCTTATCAGTGGGATTATAATTTATTCCCTATAAGACTCTCTACCATGATGCACAACTGGAAGTGAATTCATTATATGCAGCACATTTTTATTATTTTATATAATTTAAGATAAAGAGATAAGTAATATAAAATATTTTCTTTTCAATAGATAAACATCTTAAATACTATGCAAACAGAAGCATATATAAACCAACAGAAATTAAATAGTATCATAGCATGTAGTACAGAATCTGCAATAACCCTTTCTTCTTTTCTTTTTTTTTTGGCACCAGAGGTTTTGATCCTTTATCAACAAGTTTTGCGTAGAAAAAAAGAGAGGCTTTGCAAGACCAAAAAATCTCTCTTTTCTCTGAATGTAATGACTATGTCTAACCTGCCCAATGACTCTAGGCCTACTTATATAGGTAGTAACAGTAGTTTCACATCCTTCTAACTCACTTTATTTGAAGCTGCAGAACATAGTGGCAAATAGGACAAAATTAGGACCTTGAGCTAAATCCCCCAAAAGGCTACAGATGCCACAGTATGTTGCACTGTGATGACTGATTGGTGTGGCAAGGTTTTGGTAGCAGGAGGGCTGCAGAGGTGGCCTCTGTGAGAAGAGGTTGTGTGCTTCCCCCTGGCCCCCACAACCAGTTCCAACCAGCTCCAACCAGCTCCAAAATGGACCCAAAGATGAGACCATCATCAGTGACGCGTCTGGCATCTCTGAGCTAACATATTTAAGAAAGGGTAAAAAAAGTGCTGTGCAGCAGCTGTGAGACAGAGGAGTGAGAAAAAAGTGAGAGAAACAGCCCTGCAGACTCCAGGGTCAGAGAAGAAGGAGGCGGAGGAGGTGCCCCAGGTTCTGGAGCAGAGTTTCCCCTGCTGCCCATGGAGAACACCATGTTGAAGCAGGTTGTCGCCCTGCAGCCCATGGAGGACCGCAGTGGAGCAGATATCCACACTGCAGCCCGTGGAGTACCCCACGCCAGAGCAGGTGGACATGCCCTGAAAGAAGCTGCAGCCCACAGAGAGCCCACGCAGGAGCAGGCTCCTGGCAGGAACTGCAGCCCGTGGAGAGGAGCGCACACAGGAGCAGCTGAAGTTTTCTTTTGTTTTTTGTTCTTTGTTTTCTTCTTTGTTTTACCCCTTGTAATAATACCCAAGCTATCTCTAAAGCTAGAAAAATGCTAGTAGAGCACCTTTCTCTTATTTTGCAGGCTCAGGAGCATTTACCAGCATTTTACTGTATTTTATACAACTAAACTGGCCTTTCAGGAATTAGAGATCCTTCTTTCAAACTCCTATATTATCCTTTCACCGCCTTGGTGATGATGTTTTACACAGTATACTCTTTCATCTCTTGTCCTTTATATCACACTCTACTGGAGCTATATAGTTAATGTATGAGTCAGGAGTTTTTAACTGACTTCAGTAGGAGTAGAATATACATTTTGTATTATTCTACAGAGAAACAGACGATAAAGAATAATGCAGTGAAAACAATAATGGTAAAGTTTTGAAATATGATTACCACAAAATCAAACTTGAAAAGTCACTAGTCAAGCATTATTCAAAAAGTTATTTTTATACATTGCTATCATGCTATTATTTTTATATCATTCTGACAATGAGCAAAATGTCATGTTATTTCTAACATCAAACAAAAATTGAATGCACAGGTAATGTCGTTCACAACATATCTTTGTTTTCCACATTCAAGAGAATTTTGCTAAGACATACAAAAGTGATGAAAATGCATATCAATACCTTTATGTGTTTGTGTGTGTGTGTTTTAACAGGTGTATGATATAAAAATTTATAATATATGCATTTAAATAGGTAATAAAGGAAATGGAATTTTCTATGTGTTATATTCAGAAAATAATATAATCAAGGTCAGACATTTTCTCTAGACTCATTCTTAAAAGAACAATCACTACCTCTTATTAAGTTGAATGTGAATTACCATGATTTTTCTATAGCTCCACTTTTTTACATACTTTTGGAATGCTTAATATTAAGATGTATATCAGTGAAAGTAGGACCTGTACTTAATTTTTTTTATGTGAAAGCTGTACAAAGAGCATTGTTTGCTGTTCATAGACATCACTGAGTTCTTCTAATAGCTTTTTCTACTTATGTCTTTGTAATATGTTTTTTTCTTTCTTTATTTGAATTGTGGTAGCAAAGTACCTTGTTCTTTCTCCTTAGAAACAAATTCATATATATGGCTAATTGGTATCTATTATGTACTCTTACCTAAGTTAAGCAGATTATTATGAAATTACCTGTGTTCCCACTGCACTATAATATCATTTACAGGCTTGCTGATTTCTCAAGACATAGCAAGCTCATTCAGAAATGATGGAGGAGGCTCATGGTATGATTTCCCATTAGTAAAAAAAATTATTGATGTTTACTGTATTATAGCATGACACAGGTAATAAATATATTCAGTTCAAGATACGTTTTTGGCATGAAAATGTTACCTTATGAAAGAATCAATCTAATATTTGTTTCAAATGCAAATGTTAAGTTGATGATTTATATTGTACTCTATAAACTGTTAAATACTTTTTTTTTTGTCACAGAATGTACTTTTAAAAATATACATATTTAAGGGCGTAAAAGCTCTGCTGTGTTTGAGTAATCCAACAGATGAAAAATGAGTTTGCTAATCACAGCTGCCCCTTGTTATAAGAGTAACGTAAAGCAATGATTTACAGAATAAAGATACCTCAGGATATCTCTGAATACTAGGTGGAGATTATGTAGAAGGAATTAAAATCTTTCGTATCCTATCATATACTTATTGTTTTCCACCTGAGGCACACAAACACAGTATTAAAATGGTATGCCTTACATAGAACATTTCTAACTGAAACATTGCAAATATTTAAAAGAGCAACATTATAAGTTCTTTGGATCTGTAAACACAGAATAGCATCATTTCCAATGTGTGGTTGGTTGACAGCTGCCTGAACATGAGCCAGCAGTGTGCCCAGGTGGCCAAGAGGGCCAATGATATCCTGGCTGGTATCAGGAATAGTGTGGCCAGCAGGACCAGGGAGGTGATAGTGCCCCTGTACTCGGCACTGGTGAGGCCGCACCTCCAGTACTGCGTTCAGTTTTGTGCCCCTCACTACAAGAAGGACATCGAGGTGCTGGAGTGTGTCCAAAGAAGGGCAACAAAGCTGGTGAAGGATCTAGAGAACAAGTCTTACGAGGAGAGGCTGAGGGAACTGGGGTTGTTTAGTCTAGAGAAGAGGAGGCTGAGGGGAGACCTTATTGCTCTCTGCAACTACCTGAAAGGAGGTTGTGGCGAGGTAGGGGTCAGTCTCTTCTCCCTAGTAACAAGCGATAGGATGAGAGGAAACGGCCTCAAGCTGTGCCAGGGGAAGTTTAGGTTGGATATTAGGAAAAACTTCTTCACCGAAAGGATTGTCAGGCACTGGAACAGGCTGCCCAGGGAAGTGGTTGAGTCTCCATCCCTGGAGGT
Organism: Nipponia nippon; assembly: GCF_047370975.1. NCBI lineage: Eukaryota > Metazoa > Chordata > Aves > Pelecaniformes > Threskiornithidae > Nipponia > Nipponia nippon. Next base: position 72,808,619 of record NW_028262358.1, on the reverse strand, counting down.
ATTTAAAAGACGGGTAGACGTGATGCTTGAGGACATGGTTTAGTGGTGGACTTGGCAGTGCTAGGTTAACGGTTGGACTCGATGATCTTAAGGGTCTTTTCCAACCTTAATTCTATGATTCTATTCTATGATTCTAACTGAAATTGGAGGACGCTGAGAGATTGGATAAATAGTAGTCTATAATGATAATTTTGCATAGGGTAATTTTAAAATGTAATGATGCACAGGTAGCCAGGACCTTGCTTTTCCTTTTCATTTAAAGAAATCACATAAACCCCCCTTTAGACAGTCAAGTATTTCAGCGATTAAAAACTAAATTGTAAATCAGAGTATGTAATTGCAGAATTAGTCTTTCACAGCAAAAATATTGAAGTTACCATTGTAGTGCACAGCTGAAAGAGCTTCAGAGGAAGTCAAAGGAATCTGTATGTGCTAACATGAGCACTTCTGCAGTAACAGGTCTGCCCCAGGTTGTTCCAGAGCTGTTGTATTTCAACAGATGCTTCTTAAAAAGGCAAAGCATGATGGGATCATTCTCACATCAGCCACCAGGGAAAAATAGAATCTGGTGACAAACATCATATTTCACAAACTTTGTGTTTTCCTTGGATGACTTTCCTCCAAGTTCTCTCATGATAAGGCTCTTGATCTGTAGTAGCGTGAGAGGTCAAGGTGACTTTCAAGCAAGGACTGCATGCCCAAGCTTGTAACAGATATATTTAACTTTCATGGTTCCAGTTGTTTTGTTTATTGATTCTGCACACCTCAACTCTGAACTATTTCTGAATCAACTAAAGTTGCTTTGATCTGTTGACACTCACTAATGCCCAGTACAATTAGAACTGGTGGGGAAGTCCACTTTGGAAGCATTCTAAAAAGCAATCAAACAAGCCAACAGAGAAACGTCTATGCAGACATCTCTACCTGTCTATGTCAGTGAATATTAATCTTTCAGAATTTTTTTGTGACATCCACAATTGCCACAGGATGACATGATTCACAAGATCACGAAAATTCCTCAGTTTTTCATTATATTTCTTAGGGAAATAAGAGCTGATATTTTTGTTTGTTTGTTTTGGAGTTATAATTGCATTGCAAAACCTTTCAACCAACAAGACTTTATAGGGCATTAGAAATAGACATGTTTCATGATTAGGAAAGGGTCGCTTATTTTAAGACAAATGGGTATAATATTCAAATATGCACCAAGGCTTCTGCTGGAGTTTTGTTGCTCTGTTTCTTTTGTGGGATATATATTGAGATAAGTGGCCTGTTTTATACCTACTGAAGAGTTACTTTCTAGAAATCTTTTGAATGTTGAAAGCATCTGATGAAGAAGGACAGTAATGTAGCTTATGCACTTTCATGCAGATTTAGCTCTTATTCTTTCTCACCTTATTGTTATAAAGTAATCCTTTCAGTGAATGGAAAAAAAAAAAATTGCAACACAACAAGCCAACAGCTTTTTCTTTTCAGAAAGACCATTCCTAGGAATGACAGACAGTGGGAGAAATTATATGTACTAATTTATAGAATAAGGACTCATCAAGAGACCTTAAAACCCTCAGTCCTGCTAAGGCATTCACACTATTTAGTACATGTACATAGTGCCTTTTATGAGATGAGGAATTCATCTATTATGTCCACTAGAAATAATTGCAAAGCTCCCAGTGACTTTAATGAAATAGGAATAAAGTCCCCAGTGAGACTTTTCACAGGTATGTATATCTTTACAGGTCTTTATACTTCATTTTCTTCTGTAACATTTTAAACTAAATATTTAAGTGCTTTGTTTTGCTACTAATAGATATCTCAAGCTGAATTTATATTTTTGGGTAAATGGGCATTAAATGTGAACATACAGAATACCATAGTCTAACCCGGAGGAAGCAAAAATTTTCATAGAACTTGCTTCAGCTGCAATAGTAACACTTCTGTAGGAATTCATGCTGTATTCATGCTGAAAATATTCATCCCACTAGACGTAATTTGAGATCTCATTGTATATCTATAATCACAATTTTCAGAACATTTGCTATAAAGCACCTTACAAAATTTCTCCTCCTCTGATCCTGCCACCCTTCACCCCATGGACTTTTTTTCCATTCTTTCCTTCAGTTGTCCATAAAGATTATGACAGTAGTGCTATTTTTTTGCAATCCAATCCTTGTCTGGGTCCATTAAAGCTTAATATATTCTAGCAATAGAAAATCAAGCAAAAACCTAATTTGCATAAAACATGAAGCGGCATAAAAGAGACTTATTCTGGTGGGGATTCAGGCATATATTATTGACTTCTGCAACCTTAATTCTTATGGTGTGATAGAAAACACTTTACCAGTTCACACATAAAAGGCAAGAGAAAGCACAGTCTTGGAAACAGCAAATAATTTTCTTATTTCTAAGCGCTACAGAAACCAGGTCTGCTTTAAGATACGCAGGCACTATGTGTGTCTTGTAAAATCAGTGATTGCATGCATATGCAAGTACCACATAGGTTTTTGGGTCAGGATTTGGTTTCATTGAATGCTTTTTTTCCATATTGAATAGCCAAAAGGCAATTTACAGAGCAAGAAATTAAATATTAGTGATGCAGGAAGTCCTTGGTATATGAGCATAATTTGAAACATTCTACAATTTAGCCTTAATGTGTCATAACTGTTACATTTGGATTTGAATCCCAAATTCACTCCTACAGTAAAAAAAAAAAAAATTCTAGTGTTTTTACCTGGACTACTACATGGTTGGAGAAATCAGTGAATGAGAACATTCTCTCTGCAGTATCAACATAGCTGTGTCCAGCAGTTAGAGGGTTGAAAATTGAAATACAAAATGTAAAGACATGTAAAACACATAGGCTCATGTTATCTGAGGTCAGAAATGGGGTCTGAATGGAGTTACAGAAAAAATGCACATTAATAATGCAATATATGAAACAAAAATTAATTGTATTACAGAATCAAGAAGGTCAAGAATATTTAGCCTTGCAAACACGAAGTCTCTTTCTATTTATTCAGAAGTGCAGGAGAAGCTACTTGTTGGTGATGAAGAGAAACACTCATTGTTCAGGTGTCAGGAGGACCCATCCAAGAAGATCCTACTGTGTGCACCTCTTACACTGCCAAGATGGAAATGGTGAGTAAAAGTAAAATTTTGTTTGAAACATTGTAATTCTATAATACTTTGCCTATATAAAGAAGTCTTGGTAATACTGAAAAATTTAAGATTAATTCCAAAATTACTCATGTATCATAAAAGTAATGACCAAAAGGAGGTGTTATTCATTATTATTTCTTCAGACACCAATTTTATAAATTCACGTGGGAAAAATTACAAAGATACATAGTGCAAAAATACTAAGAAATCCTAAAGAATCTGGACCAGATCCTCTTGCTTAGTAGAGCCATTTGGCTCTCACAGCTCCAGGGTTTTGTAACAAAACAACTCATCAATCTGAATGCAAGCTTTACAAAAGTAGACGGCCTCTGGCTCAAGCTTCCCTCCACATCCAGTACAAGGCTTAAAAAGGGCTAGTCCAGCCTCCACAATTCACAGTTCCATATGGCCTTGTAGTCTGTCATGGAGCCCCAGTGGTGCTTCAATCTATCTGGCCAACTTACCAAGATACATATGGTTATTGCTGCCACCTCTTAGACCTGCAGACACACTGGGAACACAAGATCTACAGGATAGCTCATAGTATACAGGGTGGATTTTTTTCTCTTACTGTAGGTAAGTAGGCAGTAGTTTTGTAGTTTCCTTGGTAGAGAAGATATAGAGTCTCAAAGGTTTGCAGTTAGATTGTTTCCTTCAGTTTGGTAGCTTTCAGGTAGTCATTTTCTATTATTTCTACGAGTAAAATGGTTCTATGGATTCAAATTATGAAATAGAGACTTTTTAATACGACATTTCTTAACAGAATGTTGTATTTCCTTTCCTGTTCTAGATGTCTTTGAGATGTTTCATCTTGTCTCCGATCGCATCTCGGTCAAGTCACAGCCTGAGACAAAACTGTAAGGGGAAGAAACCCAGGGTACTTTGCAGCTCCTTTCTGCTCTTAGACACTCTTCACAGAGGCAAGGTGCAGGGTTGTCGGTGTACTTCTGCTTCTGGTGCTGATATATCCTGGAAATTCTCCTAGTTCTATCACTACAGACACAGCCTTTGTCTAACAGTAATTTTAATTGACAAGACAAAGCTGAAGACGAAAATATCAAGGAACATGGGTGAAAATTCAAAGCTATTTCTGCAATGGAATTTTTGTACATTTGCTGTGTTTTGTCTGTACTTATGATTGTCAGAATTTTCTTTAAACTTTTTCATTTCAGTACAGTCAGGACCTAATAAGCTGGGAAAAAGGAGAAAAGCTGGCAGTGTCTAGAATTCCTCCATGTAGCATGTACCCCAAGATGAACACTATCTGCATACAAGTTTACACAAAACCATTGTTTGCTGTCTTTTGTAATTAATGAGGCAGTGTATTAAAAAGTGTAAGAGCAATTTATGGGATGCTCACAATTTTCTAGACTCTAGACCACTATGTTTCTAAGCAGAGTCTGTACAGGAGGCATACTGATCTTTCTAGAAACACGTGAACAATGATATGTATGAATGTTGAGGGGCTTGTTTTTCACATTGCATATCTTCTCATTGTGTCAATTGTTACAGGAAGAAGTTAAGGAGTTATTCCTGAATTATTTCTGTTTATACCCTTCCAAATGGTATTTTGGTTTAGTGTCCTTCTGCTCAGCTGATTTACGCACATTGATATTGCCAGGATTGATCTCATCTTTGTTCGTTGTACATAGAAGATTGTTAGGAATGTTCATGAGATGAAACATACTTGAAATAAAGGTGACTCCATGTTTTATAAGTCTCTTGAATCAAATGCAGCACCTTAGAAGAATGAATAACCCAGTGCATAAATGAAATCAGAGACTGGACAAAGTCTTACTGACTTCATTCATGGCAATGAGGAAGGAGAAAGGGTAGTTAAAAGTTGGCACCCATGATATGAGATTCAGATGCAGAATTGCAAGTGTAGCATTTGCCATTTCTGCCTTAGATTTGCAATGCAATTTTGTTATATTCAGGCATGTTTTGAAAAGATCATACCGTAGCTGTGGGCAGAAAGATGCTTTTTCATGTACTTCTAAACAGAAGTTTATAGTATTTATTTTCTGATCCCAAACATATTACCATCCTGTATGTTGTTACTACTTTGGCTTTTTTATCTCCACTGCACAGGGGCTATACACTGGTTCTACTCAGAAGCTTAAGCTAAGAGGAAGTACAACTATCCTTCTGTTAAGATGTGAATGTTGTTGAAGACGTGGGACACCAACAAGGTACACGAACATGTGCAGGGGTACCAAGGAGACTGTTCCTATGAATTTCTGAAGAAGTTAAACTACTAAACTTTTTTGTGGACACTGTTCACTCTTGGCTAAGTAGATTCCAAGTTCCTTTTTTTCTCAGGATAGTTAATGTAACACACTCCAGAATACAATGCAATCTGAATGCACAATATTTGTAGATTTTTAATTTGTATTAAATTTCCCATGCAAAGTAGCTTCAGAGCAACCATAATTCCTGATAAAATGAATTGGAGGTGCTGCTTTTAGTATCATGGATGATGCAGGCACAAAGGGAACTATGCAAGCTGTGAGACTGAAAAGCTGGAGACTTTATAGGTTTGAACAAAGAAGGGAGGACATGATAGAAGGAGAAAACTTGACAAGTGATTCAAAGAAGGTAATTTATCCTTTGTCTAAGTCCTAAAAATCCAGTGGTCATGCAGTGACACTGAATGCTGACACACCTCAAAATGATAAAATCAGGTATGTTTTTACAGAAACATGATTAACCTCTCACACCCCTGGGTAATATCGGTATCAGGAACGTCAAAAGGAAAAAGCAGAGATTACGGATGTATGTAGATAGCATACATATTTGTTATCAGAGAATGTTCTAAAAACTGAAGGGATACTCAGATTGTATGGAGGTAAGCCACCCATTACCGGCCGCGGACAGAAGAATAAAATCATTCTCTACAGTTTTTTACCATGCTTGAGCTCAGCTCATGGGTGAGGTCCCACACTCACTGGGCTCAATGTCAAAAGAAAGCATTCACTGACTTCAGCAACTGAGTTTTCACTTGGTGCATTTAATAAAACGGAATGGAGTTAGTTTTCACAAATCTGTCTTTCTACTCTTGTCTCTTGAGGCAGCACAGTCAGTACTGCCTAAATTCAGGAAGCCATTGATTAGATCAAATCAGTGTAAAAGGGGAGAGGAAGAAAGAAAAGGAGTACAAGTATAATCTGGGGAGTTGGGAAGCTGATGTTATTTTTAAATCTTATTAAAAAACTCTAAGGCATATGTAAATTCAAGATAACACACCTCCCTGGTCACAATGCCTTGAAGGCATTTACTTCAGTAATTCATATCTAATTCCATAATTATTAAGATGGATAGTGTATTTTCAATATTTAATACTACAAATGCTGAGGTGTTTTCAAAGTAATCTTTAATTTTGGCCATCAAAAGTAAAGCCTTGATTAAAATCTTTTTATGTGTTTCCCATTCTGTTTAGCGATAACGGGATCAGGTTGTCTTTTTTCCTTTTAGTGTTTCAGTACTTTTGGCCACCTGTCAGCCGATCAAAATTAAAAACGAGGCTGATTAAATGGCTCTCTATGGTGCTGTTCAGGCAGCTTCATTAGTGCTTCAGTTTATGGCCACTCAGTGAGCACACTGCTGTAACTTCTGACAGTTTATGGAAGCCGATTTGGAGGCACAGGATGTGGGGTACACAGTTTTGCACAGTTGAAAAGTTTTGATTGCATGAATTATACATGAAGTCCATTACTGTTGATGCTCACTGGTGGTAACAGCACTCTGAAGGTGTAAAACAGCTTTTTCTTTGAAACAAGCAAACCCCAACCAACCAAGTACTAAAAGCCACATAAAGGAGGAAAATACAGAACAAGAATAACAAAAAAACCCAAACATACCTTTCCTTATTTGTCTATCTAATCACTTGATAGTATGAAAAACAGCTGAGAGCTTTCCAGCTCATTTTGCTGGTTTTCAGGTATGTTGAGAACTAAGGTGTCAGGAAGGGGAAAGGTGATAGAGAAAGTAAGAAACCTTCAAGGCTATGGCTGTAGAATATTACACACATAAAGGATTTCTCCAGCATGAACACAGCAAGCATCTCTGAAAGCTCTCAATGTCACTTTGCCAAAGATATCTTCTCTCTTCGCTAGTTGTCTGTCTGCTCTGTCACATGTAACACTTTATTAAAGCTTTGGGGCTTTGCTTTTTTTTTTTCCCCCTTTCCCTCTCTGTGTCTGTCTGCCTTTTCAGATGACAGAAAAGAAATTTCAAAGGCAAAAAGATGAGAGATAAAGCAAAACTAGCTCTGATTTTCAGTATTCCCATTTTACTCAGATGACTTACTACCTCCTTGCTATTTTTTCATTCTGTACTAAAAGGAAAATCTTCCTTTTGGTGAAGATTTGGTGTTAATTTTTACAAAAATACTGCTTGGTGCAGTACTATATAGAAGCCTTTAACCCTCCCTCTCACATATCACCTGAACAAATTAATTTATCTATGGCAGAGTGTTCAGTAATGGCACCAAAACATGTATACAACAACACTTACACAGATGCTACTCCCATTGACATTGGTGGGCAAATTGCACCCACACAAACTGTGGAAGGGTGGAAACTAAGTATTGATGTAGAAAATAAGTGAAACTTATCAGACAGTGCAAGCTCCCTCAGCTTCACACAGAGGGGATGTATGTTTCCTCTTCCTCTAGCGCTGGCCTGAATAAGTAAAGCTGCACATGTCATACTCTGGGCCATATTTATACTTGTTTCCACTGTAAATTAAAGCAGTCTCCACTTTCAAGGATTCTTATTACTCATTCCACAAGCCTAACATGCTCTTTCTGTCTGAGGCTAGATGTAGAGCACTGCTCACGACCATTCATTGTAATGACTTAGCAAGATACTCACAGCCTTAATGTGTCAAAAGCCAAAAGTTCATGGGGTAATATTTGTACCTTGAAGTATTTCTGTTAGGAACAAAAGATTGGCAAATTAGTGTAAGGCAAACTGCATAGCCTCTCAGCCCTTTTTTCTGGGTTCTTAAAACTCCAGGGTATTGGTTTTCTCAATATGTTCAAAATTTCTTTGACTACTTTTAGTGTGCCATGTTAGACAAAGTTCCATAGCTTTGCAACTAAAAGTTCATGTATAGTCTACTCCTTGTACATAAGGACATACTCCTCATCCTCCTTGCATTACAAACCTTCTGAATTAATTCAGCTGTGGAGTGGGCACATGTAGAGAACTGCTAATGTAAAACAACAAGATGTCTCAAACAGCCTGGTGCTAAAACCACAATGCAGAGCGACGGTCACTAGGACCAGGACCGGACAGTACCCTGGAGTGAGGGTGAGGGAGGGAGTCCTGTGGAGACAGGGCGGCCTTGCCTCGGCCCCATTCCCCGTGGTCTGTGAAGCGTCTTATTCCCCCCACACACCTACTGCCTGGGGGACAGTCCTGCTATCACTCCTCTTGGTTTTGACTGGTCGCTGATGTAATTTTCCAATTAGCAAAACTACTAACTGCTTGTGCCTTGGGAAAGGAATTTGGGAGGGAGCTAAAAGATAACAAACTGTGGAAAACTAAGGGCTCTAACCTTGAAGAAGAGCTAACAAGCTGACAAAAGTGAACATCTTGGCACCAAAGACTGGACGGTGGTCAGAGAAGATAAAACTGCAGAAAGTAGGTGAAAGGTAAATGTGGCGAGGGGAGATCACGACCACCGACTCAATTCAGGACCGAAAAGACTTGCCCCCCCCCACCTGAAAGGAGCATGCGTGCTAATTTACATAGCAAGCGAGGCTAATTTAAATACAGTAAACCAATAGTGTACGAAATGTTAATCACTAACCAATAAGTGTAAATTTAGGTGGGTTTATACTAATCATGTAGCCTGATAAATGTGCTGTAGTTTGTGTGTGTTGTGTGTGCTTGTGTGTGTACCGGTACTCGTGTTTACGTTCGTGCTCATGCTCGTGCGTGTGTGATTTGTGGAATTACTCTCACCGAGCACCCTGTGCAGAATTAACATCTCTATAAGAATCTTCTTCTTCCCTCACCGAATACCCTTGTTGGCAGGACCAATGCTGGATCCAGGACTGGTGATTTTCTCTCTCTCTCTCTCTCTCTCTCTTTTTGTTTCACTTTTCCTAAGGTGATTAAGTTGTTAAAGTTGTTAAATTGAAGTCAAGTACTGCATGGCCTACCTTGATTTTCTGTAAAACTGCATAGCTGGGCTGAATATAACTGTGAGAGGGTTGGCGGGTATCGAATATTTGTACTCAATATTTGTCTCTATAGAAGCTTTCTATTAAAGCTGGTGTTTGTGTACGGACCTTGAGTGTTGGCCCACCTTAATCCACACCGAGAGGATTTGCGAATCTTTGTCACTCCTCCCCCCTCCTCCCCAGGTGGGACGTGACAGCACAGGGAAGCAGATTCATGTCTGTTGCAATTGCTTTCAACAGGCAGATTCAGACATGGGTCTGAAAAGTCACATACCAAATGTGCAGCAAGGATGCTGTGCTTCCACAGCCACCAATACCAGATCTCCGCAGTGTCACGTTACTCAGCAGTACTAACCTGATTTAGATCAGACATAAGCACACAATCACATTTCTGTAGAATTAGCCACAACACATGATGCAGACCACCCCTGAAAGTATTCTGGCTCCCTAATTTTGTGCATATTTTACATCACCAGCACTTATCAGAAAACATTTGATTCAACACAAAGTTCGAATAGTGTGGAGAGACAAATATTGACCTAGCAAAAAAACTGGCAGAGCAGATTAGCCCACCAACATTTTTTGAACAAAGCCGAAAAAGAAAGGCAAGTTTGTCTCACTCTGCAGCAGTGTGTCTCTGCAGCATTTCTGGCCTTACTAAGATACTTACATTAATATTTACCATTTATTATATTACTGAACCATAGTCTGAGAAGACTCATAAGCATAAATTTATACATAATGAAATTTGTAAAAATTGTGCCTAGAAAAACTTTCTCTTTAAGAAAAATCTTTCTGTGTCTTCTCATACCAGGCAATGGAAATCTTTCATTCTTACCCCTTACTTTTTCCCTATTTATTCAGTAGTAAAGGCATCAATATGCTTTTATCAACTTTTATATCAGAATAAAGGTCTGTAGGAAATTATATGTGACTGTAAAGAAACTGGTAGTGTCTAATGCAACAGAAGTTCCTCCTTAATTACAAGGTATGATTATGAGAAGGTAACCATGAAAAATGCCTAAGCAAATGTTCTGTTTCTGCAGTGAGCATGTGTTTCATGGTGACAGCCCCCCCCCCCCCCCCTTCTGTAAAGTAGTCATGCAATTCTCATTCATAATACAGTAGATTGGACTATCATGAGATCAGTTACAACAAATGCATTTCAGTATCATTGCATTTTATCCACAATCATATTCCTCCTGGAAATCTGACCAGAATTAGATGTTCATTTGTTGGGGACACTGATTATATTGATTTCCCTTCACTTTCCTTCTCTTCCCTTCCTCGCCTCTAGTCTTTTATCCTGTGTATGGTCAAATTCTATTTTAAATCCTTCAGGGAAACAATCTGTATCAAAACTGGTCTCTGCTGTAAAGATACTTGCAAGGAAGCAGAGTATCTGCTATCCCTCATGTACTGAGCTAATGACCTGTATTTTTCTCACAGCTGTAAAAATGTCTCCGTTGCAAGAACTGTAAGAGCCAATGAATTAGAAAAGTCCTTTTTCAGAGGTGAAAGACAACAACCACACTTCCAGGTTATACCCTCTATTCTGAAGGCTCAGAACAGTAAAATTCAGAGGTTACTTGCTGCAAGTTTGGTTTTAAGTATATTCGATATATGAATATGAAATCTGCAACTCTTCTCCTTCTCTGACAGTAGGAATATGCCCTCAACAGAAGCCCAGGCTGACAAGAAGCTTTGACACCTAATTACCTGGAGACCTGAGAAATAAAGCTTCCTCTGTTTCTTAATACAGGCAGCTTCCTCCTTGTTGTTTTCACTAGGTTGTTCTTTTGGCACAAAGGAGAAAAATAAATCTCATTTATCTGACATGCATTCCAGGGTAGATTTCTTGGACACAAGGGGATCCTTCAATGGCAGGAAACTATTGTTTAGTTCTATACTACCTGCTTCTGTTCTTCTGCCTCCAGGTCAGGAATGTACTGATGGGAAGTAAGACTAGCAAGGACACTGCCACAACACACAATATTCCAGTGACTCCAAGCAAGCAAAAAGAACAGAAATTTCAGTCTCTTAAATCTGCTCTAACATTTAGTAGGCCTCAAGTCAACTTTCAGTAATCCAAAAATGTCTGAGCTAACCAGTAGCATTATCATTGTTTGTATACTGACCAGCTTGACAGTGCCAAAGCTATGCTGCAACAATGCTCATTGTTTTTTATCTAGCAGCATCTTTTTTCTGCAAGTACAAATATAAAAGAAGAGTCATGAGAAAAAAAAAAGCTTCTTTCAGTAGAAACTTGCCAGAAAACTGGTTTCATCTACATAGCTTCCATTTACCATTTTTATATTGTGCAAAACCACTAATATTTCTTTTAATGCCCTGAAATTTCTTTTAATGCCCATAGATAAGTGATGTGAAAAAGAAATCCTCTATCTAAACAGTAAGATAGTTAATACATCTACAGAACTATCCTAGCAGCAACTACAGGTCGTGCAGGTAACTGTGAATTTGTTCCCCGCTACCAAGGTACAATTAGGAGCTTGGGTCTGGCAGGATTTGTTGAGATCCTCTGTTTCAGCTGCACATGCTGAGCTCTGAGCTACTGCAGTTGTTCCATAAGAAGAGCCAAGCTAGTCTCAGTGTGCCTAGGTGAGCTGCAGCCATGGCAGTGAATGTAAGGCATCCATACCCTGACACAAGAACAGACCAGAGTGTGGTGTCTCGCAGGTTGTATTATGGACTTCTGAGGGGTTTTTTTGCAATGTGTGGAAAACATTAAAAATGAAATCATTGACCTTAGAATCCAGGCAGTTAAAATTTTCAGTAAAAATGGCTATAGATATTGAGGATGATGTCAGGATAAGACAAGGAGGCCAACAAAGCAGGATGAATCAGAGAATCAAACCAATATCTTCGGTCTATAAATCTCACTGAGCAGAAAATCTGTAATTATTACAAGTATGATCTTAACTCAGGGAAAGAAGAAGCAGAAGAAGGATGCCTGCACAATACCTGTACAAAAATACTTTACACATTTCTAGTGAGCACGAAGCAGTCAAAGACATTTGACCATTTCAGGGAATGATGAACAGACAAATACATATTTCTCTGCATACTTTGTATTGTAGTAAGGATGAAAGACAGTCTTTGTTTTATTTCAGGTTTTTTAACATCCATTTCTTTCATATGTTTTCTACAAGTATTGCCGATTATATACATTACAGTCATGTAATATTAAGAAAGTTTATTTTAAATGAACTGTGAGAAAACCAATCTTAGGTTCCCACTGCCAGGAGTCACAGCCTTAGCACCTGTTCACATCCCTTCTCCTATGGCTCTCATGGGACTCTAGTTAATCAATGGCCGTTCACCAGGACTCCCACGTCCTTCCCTCAGAGATACTTACCCAGCCAATCAGAGTAACTGACCCACGCTGTACTCCTATGGGAGCTGGTCCATCCCGGGTGCAAGACTTTGATGAATTTCATAAGGTTCCTGTTAGCCCATTCCTTCAGCCTGTCTAAGTCTCCGAACAGCAGCCCTGCCCTCAAACATATAGACTGATCTTTCAACATGGTGCCATCTGCTAACTTGACGAGACAGTGTACTTCCTTGACTCCTCCAGGTCACTGATAAAGATGTTAAAAAAGACTAACCTGCCCCAGGAAAGACTTTCGAGGAACTCCACTTGTAACTTGCTGCCAGGCAGATTACAAGCTATTAACCACTACCCTTTAAGTCAAGCCATCCAGACAGTTTTTCACTCATCTTATAACACATCCATCTATACCATAATGTGCAAACCTGGATACAAGGTTATTAGACAAGACTATGCTGGAAACCTCACTAAAGTCAAAATACTTTCCCTATCTATTACTAAGGGAAAGTCACCTCTTTCCCTCCTCCACAGATCTAGTTATTTTATCATGGAAAGTAACTATAAGACACAATTTGCTGTGCGCCTGTCCATGCTAGTTTTTCAAGTCAGCTTCTTTTTCATGCACACAAAAATGGCTTCCAAGAAGAGCTGTTCCATGATTTTCCCAGCTACTAAAGTGAGGCTGACAAGCCCATAGTTTTTCAATTGCCCTCACATGTTTTGAAGATGGTTAAAGTATTTGTCTTCCACTCCAGCTCTCCCAGTATCCTTGCGTGCAGCCCGTCTTGTCCCACGAACTTGTATGAGTCAAGCTCTCTCAAAAAATCCCTTACTGCAACTTTCATGTGCTGCTGGTGGTTTCTCTCCTTCTGCAGACTCGCCTCTAACCACAGAGGCCTGGGAGACCTTGTTGGTAAAAACCAAAGCAATGAAGGCATTGAGTACCTTATACTCATCTTGCATTCACTGTTACTAGATTGTTTACCTCCTTCAGCAGCAGGTCAACATTTTCCTTGTTGGTTCTTTTACTTTCAGTGTAGTCACAGAAGCTCTTCTTGTTATCCCTGACATCCCTTGTGAATTTCAACTCTGGCTGAGCTTTGACTTTTCCATCAGCATTCCTGCATGCCCAGGCCATGTTTCTGTATTCCTCCACTATACCCTGTCCTTGTTTCGACTTGCTGTATATGTCTTTTTTGTTCTGGAGCTTAATTATGAGTATGCCTGTTTATTCATCATGGTCTCCTCACAGGTCTGCTTGTTTTCCTGAGTATGAGGATGGATCATTCCTGTGCTTGGAGGAGGTTGTTCTCAAAGATCCGCCAGTTCTCTTAAGATTTCTGCCCTTCACAGCTGCATCTCACAGGATCCTATCTACCATTTCCGAGCAAGCCAAAGTCTGTTCTAGTGAAGCCCAGGGTCTGTACTCTGCTTTCTTGCCTTCCTCACTTCCCTCAGGGTTTTGAACTTCCTTATGTCATATACATTATATTACCATAAACAAAGAGAGGGTAAGGTCAGAGAAAAGCACTATATGCGGAATTGGCTGCATAACGCTCAGTTTTATACTTGTTTTGCAAAAATGTTGATGCTGGTTTAGTAAAGAATTGGGTGAAAAATTGAAACCATTAACTTTGGTATGAGGAAGTCTTTGACCCTGGGGTTCTTATGCCCAGAGTAGCTGAAGCAAGCATCTAAGGATCATTATAGAAATCTAAACTGTTGAAAAGATGACACATTAGTGAAACCACAGTGTGATCCCTTCTTCATAATGTTCTTTTAATAATTTCTCACATCTTGTGCTTAAATGTCAGCTTGTCTGTTAATCTAAAAGTTATCAAGAGTATTCAGGTCCTCTAATGGCCATTTTTTGTGAGGATTATTGAACCTAACCTTACAGGAGTTTCCTCCCTAGAAAGCGTGATCACAGACACATAATAGCATCAACCAATTATACAGAAAGGTACATATGAGATCATTGGGAGTGTCAATATTGACTTTTCTCCAGGCTTTAATGGATGAGTCATTCTACCTGATCTAATGATTTTTATCATAATTCTAACCACCACATTAATAAGAGGTGGCCAAATTAAAATGCTAGACAGATGTAACCTTTCCTGATAAAATATATTTATTATTAACTTCATTACAAGCAGTTTTCTTCAAAGTTTCTTGGAAACTGCTAATGGTATTGAAAGAAATAATGGATAAAAATTCAGAACATTTTCTCACTGTATTTACCAAAGCGATGGAAAAAATGCCATAGCATTAATTCAAACCACTAACAATTAACTGTTACTTTACCAAAATAATTACATTTTTTTCCTCCCTCAGCTAATTTGCCATTTTCACAGGCAACATCTATATCTTCTCAGCTGCATAATTTTTAATTTCCTGAATGCCTATTATTGATTAGTATCTATGGTTTTGGGGAGTTATTCTTTCCTGTATTTTTTCAGAATGGATTCTCTCAATCAGTGTTACTTTTCCTTCACCACATACTCATCACTATCTCTTGAAATAACATATAATAGTCCTCTTTCTAACCATAACCCAGAAATTGATCATTTTCGCCAAATTGTTTTAGCTACGTGGAGCTCTATTAACTCTGATAGGGCTCTACAGAGACCTAGCAATCAAGCCATACTTTATCAGTTCCTGGATTGAGGTTTCTTTCAGTTTCTAACTAATCATTATTCCAGTTTCCTTTTGCTGAAAGCCATGAGTAAGAATTTCTCTTTGTTCTCTGTTTTTTTTGTGAGGTGACACAATTCTTATTGCAAAGTTAAACTCTTACCCCAAAACAGATATATATGCTGTGTATGTATACATGTACATTATTTCATCCAAGAGCTTTTTTTCTCCTTTCATTAACTCACTTCAATATTTTGTCTAATGAGCTATCCAAATTTATTGCTCTTTGGCATAGTCCACATTTCTAAAACAGACAAATTTATCAACATTAAAATTACTGTAGCAGATAAAACCAAAACTATATGACAATGAAGCATTAATGATATAATACAGTCTTGCTGAAAAGCATTAATATATAACTTCAATTAAATTTTAAAGGATCATTTTATTCCCACAAACAACCAGAAAATTCCCAGCATCTAAGGTAGATTTCAAAACCAGATTAAGCATCTGCATGTCATCTCAGTTCCTAGACTTCTATTAAAGGCAATAGAGGTCTAACATGTAAAGTCTGAAGGACTCTACAGGACAATTCATTTCACCTGAAGTTCTATTCTGTTGCCCATATTTACTTGTCTAGTGTCATCTGAGATTTTCTTGGGTATGCAAGATTTCCACACAAGGCTGAGAGATGTGAGACAGGAGCCATGGTAGGGCCTTCCCCTTCTGGAGCAGCAGCTGAAGGGCAGGTGGGACACCCTAAGCATCTCAAGTCGCAATAGACAGTTATGTTGTTTCTACCACAATAAATTCAGCCAGATTTGGATATGCTCCTGGCAGGGGAAAGCAAGTGTCTGTAACAGCAAACTCTTAGAACATTTCCTGCCATTAATTTGACTCATTCCAGCCATCATTAATCTTGGACAATTCATGTCACGGTCTAGCTATTAAAATGGTAGAAGGACCATTATAATAGACAATTTGTAGGTTAAAACACGGGACACTTAACTGGCATAAACACATGCCAGTCTCTGCCAGGTGACTTCAGTGCCCAGAATCTGCCTAGACAGATTTAATTTATTGGTATGAATGGAGCATTGGGAGTTGCTTATCAGAATAAATGCACTTTGAATGTATTGGCAAACCCTCTAGTGATTATAATGCAATCTTAGATGTTTACTCCATGTATAGTTACTTCCATGTAGACACTTCACTTTACGTGTCTTACACCTGAAGTGATTAAGTCCTCCTTCATGTCCAAGTCTAACTTAGTCCATAGTCTAACTATGTATGTGATCAAGGTACTCCAGCTGACCCAGACTTTTTCTTTGGTATCTTATGAAAAATGTAATATGCAGGTACATTCCTTTTCATGGAGAGCCATGGTCAGAAGGTTGACTGCTTGATCAGGTAACTACATATATAAGAGTCCTGAACACTTAAAAAGTGAATTCTTAAATCAGCCATGTTATGTTGATTTATTCTTGGAAACTTCAATGACAAGCTGCTTTACTTCCAAATGGCTATGAATTTTTGACTTCCCATACATTTACTTCCCAGCTATTAAATGACTGTATTCACCATTCATTACTGACCTGTTAGCTTTCATTGGTGAAGTATGGTGTTCATATCCTTGCACACTAATCAGAAAAATCTGGTTTATCTTCTGAATATATTCCACAGTCTTTCTTTGTCTTCCCCATTTTTACTAGTCAACAAATACAAAAAAGGTACAGCTCCACAAGAACAATCTTTGCTTTCCAGTAAATGTGGAGTATTGAAATAGTATTTAGATCAGTTCTTCAAACCCTTTGAAACTTAGCAAGCAGAGCTTAGTTACACCCATAAAGTTATTGGCTGTGTGCAAGACTCCCAGATTATAAAAGCTGCACATTATTAATCACCCTGAAATTCAGCAATGAGGAGGTAGTGAACCATTCTTATCATCAGTTGTGAACAGTGTTTATGTGCTGTCTAATTATGAGACATAATAACATTACTATGTAAATCAAAAGTCCATAATAATAATGAAAAATCCCAGAACTTATGAATAATAATTAGAAATTTAATTCATAATAGAATTTACCTATTAATATTATTCATATTCATATCTGTAATAATTTGAAAATTTTAAAGCTGACATATATTGTAGCTGTAGTGGATGACAAACATTCAGCTAACAAATATAGCCATTCAAAAAGCTATATGGTCTCTGGGGAATTTTGCCATTTTATTTCTTTTCTTTATTATTTGCACTAAAAAGAATTCTGAAATAAAATATTTATAAATTAATTTCTAAGATTAGTGTTTTGGGGTTATTTGTGAACATCAAATGCCTTAAGACCA
Organism: Nipponia nippon; assembly: GCF_047370975.1. Taxonomy (NCBI): domain Eukaryota; kingdom Metazoa; phylum Chordata; class Aves; order Pelecaniformes; family Threskiornithidae; genus Nipponia; species Nipponia nippon. The sequence goes on along the minus strand of NW_028262358.1, from coordinate 72,790,941 downwards.
AAAGTAATTTGATTGTTTAGAATAGATTTTAACATTTAATAGAAAAAAAAACAGCATGAAGGCTAATACACAGAAAAAAGACACATGGATATCAGGTTTTAGTTCTGTACAACAGCCACTTAAAATGAACCTCTATATATTAACACACAGTCATCTTGAACTTAACACAGGAAAATCTTACTTTCAATTAAGCCTAAACACATTTATAAATCAATTTTAATTAGTCCTGTTCTTCTAAATATGATCTGCAATTATATGATAAACCTACCCATGGAGATTCATTAAACCTTAGAATTTTTGAACTTCAGCCTCAATGATCTTCATTTAAGCGCCCCCCTACAGCCACTGACATAATTTTCTGCCCTGTTCCTTGAGTTTACTTAGCACAGAAAACTCTGATGGGAATATTTCAACATGGTGATTGGTGATTTAACTCTGGTTCTTCTCCCTCGCCTTTCTCAACTTCTGTAAGAAACATACATGAACTGTTTCCTCAGTCTTACAATTATATTGGAAAGAGCTGGGGGGAAAAAAAAGAGTGTACAAGTCTTCCACCTACCGTTCTTCCTATGTAAAATGGCTGATTTTTTGAAAGTGATTTTTTTTTCATATAGCCATGTATATGTATGTCCAATGGCATTTCTGGATTAGCAGAAAGGTATCCAAGTGAAGGTGGAGGTGTACCTTTAGAGGTGCCTGTTCAAACCCTTGTGCAAATACACAGTCTGAGAGGCACCCATTATCTTTCCCACTCTCTTGAATCCAGAATCTGTAGTGACTGGTACTTCTGCATGTTGATCACCACCACACAGCACCATTACTCATAGAACAATGTAGGATGGAAGGTACCTCGGAAGGTCACCTAATGCATCCTCTTGTTAAAACCAGGCCAACTCATATCAGGCTGCTCAAGGCTACATCAAGTGAAGTTTTGCATTTCTCCACAGCCTCTCCAGGCAACACCTTCCAGGGTTTGGCCAACCACTCAGTGTTTTACTTTTTTTTTCTAATACCTAATCAGAATTTCCCATGATGCAACTTGTTGGCCCTCATTCTACCACTACGCATCTCCCATCAGTGGTAGCCAGCAATAAGATCTCCCCTAAACCTCCTTTTCAAGCTGAACAAACTTGATTCTTTCAGCCTCTCCTCCTTCATCATGTGCTCCAGTTCCCTGACCATCTCCATGCCCTTCCCCTGTATTTATTCCAGGTTTTCATCATCTCTTTGTAGTGGGGTGCCTAAACTGGATGCACTACTCCAGTTGTGGTCTCACAGGTGCACAATAGAAGGGAAGGATCACTTCGCTCAACTTTCTGGCTCTTGCTAATACAGTCCAGTATTTAGCTGGGCTTCTTTGCTGCAGGGGCACTCAGCTGACTTACATCCAGCTTGTCCATCAGGACCTCCAGGTCCTTTCGTGTAATACTGTTTTCTACTCACTGAGCACCCAGCCTCTGCCATTGCAGGGCATTATGCTGTCCTAAGTGCAGAAGTTTGCATTTTCTTTTGTTGAATTTCATGACACTCCTGTCTGTCAGAAGGCAGCAGAAGCAGGCCTGGTCTATGAGGGAGGACAGCCTGGAAGCCGAGGGTTACCCTAGCTCAGTCTGTGCCCTCACCAGTTGGTACCATCTCACAGGGTCTGAACAGAGAGGGCAGACCCAGTTGCTGCTAACAGGGTTTGATGTCAGCTTCCAATACAGAGAGTGATAAACCAGGTCCAGGGTCCACCCAGGAGATGTGGCTAAATCCATAACTTGAAACAAAGCTGTTAAGTAGGTCTGAGGTCCATGTGGGGAAACAAGGTCAGAGAAAGGGATTAAGACAGGTACATCTACAGCAAACAGTACTGGTCCCACCAGTCCTGAAGGACACCACTAGTAGCCAGAGAGCAGTTGGATTTTCTGCCCCTGCTCACAACACTTTCAGCCTGGCAGTCCATCCCATTCTTCAGCCACCTCATTATTCTCTGATCTATATCTCACCAACATGGCTACCAAGAAATTACTGGATACCCTTTGAAAGGCCTTCTTAGACTCAGTTTACAAAATCCACTGGTCTCCTCTGGTCCACAGAGAGATTAATCTAATTACAGAAGGCAGTCAGATTGGTAAGGCACAACCTGCCCTTGGTAAATTTATGCCAGCTCTTTCCAACTATCTTCTTGACCTCCTTGTATCCAGAAACAGGTCCCCTCAATCTCCGTCAGCTCGTGCAACACAAACTGAAACATTTGTTCTCAATGCCAGTTTGAACTGCAGCTCCTCCTCATGAGAAAATTTCAGATCCTTTCTGAAGTGAAATGGCAATAACCCACTTCACAAAATGGGGCTTTTCCTAAGACATCCTTGAGAGTTTCTTTCTGGTGGCAATCACAGATTTAAAGAGAGTCAAAGAACATAAAGAGTTGGTGGGGTTACTGAAAGGTTTCTTAAAAAAATAGAACTCATTTATCAGGTCCAAAACCAGTAAGCTTTTCTCTCTGGGACAATGAGTGTGGATGATATTGTCCAGGAACTATGAGCCTATAAAATCTGTTAACCCTGCCATCATATGTCTTTTAGTATTTTCTATATGCATTTTTGAGTATAGTTAAGGGAAGAAGGTGATCACTGCTGGTCTGGTCTACAGTGTTGTTGTCCTAAACAGTCCCGTTAAAGTTAAAGATTGAGTGCCTGGCTATGTAGTGGGATGAAGAGTCTAAATTTGGAGGACTGTGGGAAAAGGAGGAAATAATTAAAAAAAAAAAAAAAGCGGTTCTCCTTCACAGGGTGACCTTGTTTTAATGTTCTCCACGCCATTCACCCTCCATAGCTGATCAACCAATTCCATTTATCATTATAATTAGGCAGCATCTTGCCAGTTCAATCAGGCTCAATTACTTTAGGCCTCATTAGTGACTGACATACTATAACAAGTGCATCTTTGAATGAGCAAGGTCAGATAAGGAAAGTACAGTACGCAGCCAGCAAACATATTTATAGACCATGACAATACAATGCTTTGGACGTTGAGTAACTTTGCGTTTCCCCTTTTTAAGAAGGCATGAAGATAATGAAGCTAAAAGTAACCTTGCTTAGCTTGCATTATTGCAGCCCCTACAAGTTCCTACCAACTCCACTGCTGAGCAGTAGTGTTAAGAGGAAAAGCTTCAAATGGCGCAGGAAAAACTTTGGGGCTGTTAACAACTCTCAGTTTAAGTTTTAGGTTCTGAAGAACAGCAACTTGTCCAATGCATCAGAGCAGCATAAGAACTTCAAAACTGTGCAGTGGAGGAAATTGGAAATTGATGCTGCAGTACTATAAATCCTTCTGTATTAGTGACAGCATCAAATGATTCTACTTGTAAAATATGGTGGAATGTAAAGGGAACTGATTGGCTTTTCAAGTAATGAGTATTCTAGACTTTAAAATAGCGATTAAAATTAAAGGAAGATAAGTGTGAAGATATTACTCTCTATAAGTATCTTGAGAAGTAACCTCCAGGGATGAAGAAGTGTATTTTAAGTTAAATATATATATATATACATATTTGTCCTGGTTTCAGCTGAGATAGAGTTAATTTTCTTCTTATTAGCTGGTATAGTGCTGTGTTTTGGATTTAGTACAAGAATAATGTTGATAACACACTGATGTTTTAGCTGTTGCTAAGTAGTGCTTACACTAACCAAAGACTTTTCAGCTTCCCATGTTCTGCTGGGTGCACAAGAAGCTGGGAGGGAGCAGAGCCAGGACAGCTGACCCAGACTGGCCAAAGGGCTATTCCATACCATATGACGTCATGCTCAGCATATAAAGCTGGGGGAAGAAGAAGAAAGGGGGGGACGTTTGGAGTGATGGTGTTTGTCTTCCCAAGTAACCGTTATGCATGATGGAGCCCTGCTTTCCTGGGGATGGCTGAACACCTGCCTGCCGATGGGAAGTAGTGAATTAATTCCTTGTTTTGCTTTGCCTGTGTGCGTGGCTTTTTCTTTACCTATTAAACTGTCTTTATCTCAACCCATGAGTTTTCTCACTTTTACTCTTCCAATTCTCTCCTCCATCCCACCAGAGGGGGAGTGAGCGAGCGGCTGCGTGGTGCTTAGTTGCCAGCTGGGGTTAAACCATGACAATATTATTTGTGTATATATGTACATATATATATATGGCATGACATTAAAGGGAAAAAGACACATTTATGAACTAGAAATTAGACTTTCTTTCACACAGGAAAATGGTGGTCTACAACTATCTTCCAATATCAATAGTGGGGAAACACATCAACATTATTTTAAAACAGCGTTTAAAATGTTTATAAAATTTTTCTGTCATATTGGTCTCATGGAGCAGGGAACATAAATCATGAGTCTATTGGTGTGCTCCAGCTATATATCTTTTTTAATATGACCAAAACCCTTACTCTCTAATGAAGTCAATGGAATCACACCTGTCACTATTCCATAACTACCCGCTGGCACAACTGAAAATGTAGTTTTACATGGCAGGAGATTTCTTTTTATCTAACCTACTTCACCGCAAAATTCTCTTGTTTGCCCATTTGGTCATGCTCGTTCTTTAGCAGACAGTGGTAATCCTAAATCTTTTTTTTTTCCCTCTAGAGCACATAAATAGAGCTTTCTTTAGTATTAGTTGTTTTATACACAGTCATGAACCTTGGAGATGAAATTCACCTTTCCTTTTGCTGAGAAGATAGTACTCAGAAGCCAGACACAAATTCTGATCATTATTGTGCTTGTATCTATTTTTATTCTATTTTCTTAGAATTTTGTGAAGTATCTTACATTATGTGAGCACAAAAGTATTGATAAAGAATACATGCAGCAGTTTTCTGGGTTATTCTTTTACATTCTTTTAAATTCTGGTAAACATTGTTTCAAATGTCACCTATATTTTTAGGTTATATTTTTTGGATTTTGCATTAATGTATCAAGTTCTCCTCCAGTCATAATATTTAAAAGGTATATGAAAAATACCCCAAATCCACATAGAATATTCTGTAATATATTATGCATTAGAGAAAGAAAATAATATCTGCAGTGGAGTGATCAGTATGCATCCAAAAGTACAGGATTTGATTATCTTAACAGATATGTTCTGGGTCATTATTATCTGGTTCCCTTTTATTCCTCTACACAATACTTGAGTACATTATACCCAGAGGTATTTAATTTCATAAGCTGGCACTGTGCTATGTGAAGTGTTTCTTTCATTTATTTTTATCTAATCTTTTATTTATTTATTTATTTTCCTAGGCAACTATTAACCATAATAGCTGAGTATTAAAAAATAAAAATAACAACAATGCACTCTTCCTTTCCTCTCCACTTGAGGATGAATCAGCTGAACTGTTTTGTATGTTCTCGAAAACTTCATTGAGTGAAAGCAAATCAGAAGGGAGAATTTTGTAACTAACTGACTCAGAAAATGGTTCAGACTATGGTTATTCTCATCTTTTGCAGCAGTGAGCTCTCCAGCCTAGGCTGAGACCTTAGAAAAATTCCACCTCAGATATTCATGAGACAGGGAGATTAGAGGATGATCTCACACCTCCAGCCCATGTCATTGCATTTGTCCTTTAACTGGTTTTGATCAGAGACAAAATATGACATATATACTACTCTGAGGTAGTGCTATTCTGCACAACATGGACCAATAGGTTGTTTCTGCAATGACTGCTGGAACAGGCATTACAAACCACAACAGTTTATATTCCCAAAATAGGGTTCGCCATTGCAACCCTCTTGAAAAGAAATGTATACATTTACGTGAACAGTAAAAAAAACCTCACCAAAATCTTTAGAAAATCAAGTACTCCACTGCATTTTTCTACCCTTGGAGAGAGAATGAGAAAGAAATTTGTGGCAAGCATTAGATATGTCATTAAAGGAACTCCAGGGAAATGTTCAGATAGTACAGATGTGAACACAACGGAGATATAGCGAATTAGGTTAGAGAAGGAGCAATTCTTGTGGAATTATGAAGGCAAAGTTTTGGTGGCTTTATAAGCACAGTAACTCATAACAGCTCTCACGGATCCATGCAAACCATCTTGGAGGATCCTTTTGGAAAGCCAGTTGTATCCTGGGCTGCATCAAAAGAAACATGGCCAGCAGGTCGAGGGAGGTGATTCTGTCCCTCTACTCCACTCTCATGAGACCCCACCTGGAGTACTGCATCCAGCTCTGGGGTCCCCAGCACAAGAAAGACATGGAGCAGGTCTAGAGGAGGGCCATGAAAATGGTCAGTGGGCTGGAACACTTCTCCTATGAAAAAAGGCTGAGAGAGTTGGGGTTGTTCAGCTTGGGGAAGAGAAAGCTCCAGGGAGACCTTATTGTGGCCTTTCAATATACAAAGGAGGCTTATAAGAAAGATGGAGAAAGACTTTTTACCAAGTCCTGAAGTGACAGGACAAGGGACAACAGTTTTAAACTGAAAGAGGATAGATTTAGATTGGACACAAGGAAGAAATTTCTTTAGAGTGAGGGTGGTGAGACACTGGAACAGGTTGCCCAGAGAAGTTGTGGATGCCCCATCGTCAGAAGTGTTCAAGGTCAGGTTGGACAGTGCTTGGAGCAATTTGATCTAGTGAGAGATGTTCTGGCCTATGGCACAAGGGTTGGACTAGATGATCTTTAAAGGTCCCTTCCAACCCAAACAGTTCTATGATTCTATAATTATAGGATTCCTTGCTCGCTGCAACCTCTTCCAAACAAGGTGCATGTGTTTGGTGATTGCATGCTGTTTCAGTGTTGTACAAAGGGCTCTCTCTGTATTCTGTTCTGGTCAACATCTCATTAAAAAGCACTCAGAAATTTGGCAACTGACAAATCATATTTATAATTACTACTTTCTCTACTTTTTTTCTTAAATATTCTTGAGGACCTTACATGAATAAAAATAGGGAAAGGATCTTCTGTGGCTAGCAATAAGATTGCTAGAAGTGAGGATAAGGTTCTTACAACCTGATCCTGCATTTTTTTCTATTAACCTATGAAGATGTGAATGGAAAAGTAAGATTGGGATAACCCTGGAGCAAGTCACAGCAGAAGTAGAATACAAATGAGCTTGGTGTACATTTCAAATTGTGAAAGAATTATTAGCATGTATACAGAAAGGTCAATATTTAAAAGTGACAAAAATGGCCCTCAGTCATCCATTGCGCATTACCACTTTAGGGGTGGAGCTAACTTGCTTTTCCAAATGTGGATAATTGTCAGGATTTACAGCTTTCTGGAACTGCAGTGGTGTGATTTACAGGGATTAACATGCTTATGTCTCTAAACCCTTACTCAGATCATTAAATTGCCCTTATCAAAGGAGGCATCAAGAATTCACGTTTGGAAAGTTTCTGCATGCTCTTTATTATCTCTAATTGCTCAGGTAAAACAGAGGTCAAATTCATAGGCTCTGAACTGTTGCCATCAATGATCCTATTCACCTGGTGTAAATGAGATAGGATCCTAGAAATGTAGCATTTGATATACCCTGCATTTTATGAAATGAAAGGTCATAGGTGGATATGGGTGAATTCCTTTATGAAAAGAGTTCATAGTTCTTTAGAGGAAGGGATGCTTTGTTCTTGCAGAGGCAGTCTTGGTTTACAAAGCAATTTATAGCTCAGAAAAACTGTGGGAGGTATGAACTTCATATTTACCCGCCATTATTTGCATTGTGCTTTTCTTCCTTATCACAGCCTACTCACAGTTATATTCTAAGTCAGTTCTTACCATACATACCTGGGACTCTTTGTTTCATAACTGCCCATCAATGCTATTGATTTCCTTCCACTATATACTGCATGCTATACATAGAGTACTGGATAAAATTTGAGATTCTAAGTGAAATGAATTTAGTGGTTTTAGCTTAATCCCCAGCCAACAGCAGATAAAAACATATGCAACACTGCTCAGTAGACACAGTTTCTTTCATCTGTGCTGAGGAAATGCACTGGAACACATCCAACACTGACACTAAATTGATTTGCACCCTTGAGATGCTGGCTACTCCTGTCAGAATTGAGTTTGTTGACAGATGGCAGGCCGCGTGGAGAAACTTTCTGTGGAATTGCTTATATGTTACCCAGAAATGGGTAAAAAATCAAATAGGGATATGGTGGTGGAATAAAGGCAGAATAGCTGGGTTTATTATAGCCTCAGGTTTCTTCACTGACAAAATTTGTGGTTATCCAAGTGAACCAATGTTCCAACACTTTTTTGAGTTAGTTATTATATTTCTCTTTTATAATGTGGTTGCACAACTTTTTTTACATGGAGAAATTACAAAATATGTCTGACATACAGAGATTAAAGTGTACATTTGGCCGAAAAAGAGTACTTCGTACTCTTCAACCATTAAAATTCTCAAAAATTCAAAACTGTAGTATAAGAGTATGTTCTCTGGTATTTCAGGTAATAACAAAACAATAGACATTAAACTTTCTACTTTTGATTTTAAAACTAAGGCTTAGATTTTGTGGAAAATCTTTTGTCGCAATGTAACTAGGGATGATATATTTTACCTAGTTTCTAATCACAGTCTGAAGACTAATGTTCCAAATTTCTTTATTACCTTTGACATAGATTACCTGTTTCACACTCACACACAGATTCCATAACCCAAGAGTCAGTCTTAAAAGTGTCAAGGGCAAAATGATTCCTAAACAGTATCTCCTACCTAATTTTTGATGTTAAAATGTAAGAAAAGCTATCAGACCATTTCATTTCCCCATAGTGCTACTGACTGCGATATCAAATCAAATTCTGAAGCCGCTTATTAAGTTTATTTTAGATTTCAACTAGAAAAATGGCACACTAAAAGCAAGGTGTTAAATGGCAAGCGAATGTGACAATTGTGAGGAGGGGCTATGAACTATTTTGGTAATGTTTGGGAGGAATAGCATGGATTGTCTTTAAAAAATGGCTTTATTTTGCTTATACTGATGGTTGATGGGGTTATGGGAAGAAACATCCAGACCTCACCCGTTTACCTCCCAAATACATTTTGTGGTTTAAAAAGAGTTGGACCAAGCTCAGATGCTGCAAAACAGCAGAATAGCTAGCTACTCAAGGAGAGGACATATTGGTAAGATACAAATAAGGCACAAAGAAAAAGAGAAGAATGAAAGAAAGAAAGAATAATGAGATATGACAGCCGTGAGAGAGGCTTGTCCATCCCCTTAGGTGTAATAATTTTGACAAAATTTCATATATTCAAATAATGGGCTTGTTAAGCATTAAAATCCAGGGACAGATGGGATGAAGGGGCAAGGCAGAAACCTTTGAATTAAAGATCATATAACATATATATATATTCTGATGGAATACTGTCGACCCCATTATTTATTTTTGTTAATGCTGGTGGAAATCATACAGGGAAATAGATTGGCAAGACCAACTACTCTGCCTCCTGGGCAGCTTTCCTGACAGCTATCTGCCTGACGAGTAGACTGCCAGTCTTCCCAGGACATCTGATTTCCCAGCTGTTCACCTGGTGAGCTGCTGGCCTCCCCAGCTCTCCAACTGGCTGCTCCACAAGCTCTCCAGCTGGGATGGGGGTTACCTGGTGTCACAGAAATCAAGCTCTCTCACTGGAGTCTGCTCTGGCTGGGATCTGGGAGCATATTTATTTTGGAAACTCTGAAATGTTCCCAGTGTTTTGGCAGCCTGGACAATATCAATATTTCACTGGTCTCAAAACAAAATCTGTCAAAATTTTCAGTGTCACAATGAGAATCCTGGTTTTGTTGTTGCTGCCATACTGGTTTTCCTTTACAAAAGTGCTGTGTTTTGTCCCAAATCAGGATGAATAAAAAAGAAAAACACTCTGGATTTCTTGTCAGAAACTGATACCATTTCCTTACCCTGTCAGTGGTAGAAAGACATCTTGATTTCAGAGAATGGAGAAAATCAGAAGAATATTGAGAAGTACTTCAGTAAAAGACCGTTTGTTCAATTTTTATCCTGAATGGCCTTCGTTTCAGGGGACATTTTCTAAAAAAATCGGGTGTTTTGTTGTTCTTAAGTAAAAAATTGAAATCATAGTCTCATTATATGAAATTAGCATAAAGTAGCCCTGAAACCCACATATTTATAGGAAAGAGGTGTAAAACTGCCCTTGCAGAGCACCTTTTAAGCCTTTTCTTGGGGATATGACAAGGAAAGATGGTGTTTTTTCAGAGGTAGTTCTTAGTGTTCCATGGCATTTACTGTTTTAGATCAGCGTCTGCCTCTGCCTGGGAGTTGCACTGGGCACCTCTCCTGCTGCCCAAACAATTCAGAACAGACTTGGAAGGGGTGAGATCACTAAATGCTGAATTAGCTCATACTTTCTGCAGAACTTTAAGGTTTGCATAGAAAACCCCGTCAGAGTGATAGTTCATATTGATTTCTGACTAAAAAGGGCAGCTGCAAATGAGAAAAAGCACTACTGTTCCTTTTAAGTGTACTCTTCCAACATGAACACTTACAAATTAATGTGCTATTTTCTCACACCTCTTAACTTCTCTTTTCACTTCTCACTTTTCCACTAGAAAATGAAGGGAAAAGAATTTTCCATTTCCAAGTGATTTCAATACCTGGTATTTCAAAACAAGAAAAGTGGTTTTGCAGCTACTTTTGTATGCCAGGTTGCATATTTAAACATGCACATCTCAAGAGAGGATTCTCCAGAATACATGGCAAAGCTTTACTGGAGTAATTGGTTCTAGTTTAAAAAGGTAAAGCATGACTTGGCTGTGTAACTATGGACATATAGAGGCATACTGAAACACTATAGGGTATGCAAGACACCTGAAGGGAATTGACTGACCTAATGACACATGTACATATGTTCCCACATCCTTCAGAAGCCACAGAAAGGCAGTCAGGCCTTCCTCACAAACAGTAATAGATGCCTACCTATGACTAAGCAACTGAATTCTGCCAAAACACCTTTTATCAAAATTCTTAGCTCAAATGTTTTCTTCTTCTTCTGTTATTCTATCTGAACCCTAAAAATATGTAAGTTTATTCTGGTCAGATCAGAAACATAGTCTTGTAAAATTGTGATTCCTCTCTCAAAACCATGGTACAACATGTTAGGGTCCTATATTCCCTAATATTCATCTATAGAAATTAAACTCAATATTCCCATATGAACTCACAAATCAATAAATGTGAGGGAAATAATTAATAAGACATGAGAAAGGTATGGAAATCTTCATAATGGCTGCAATTAAATTCACCCTTCACTGTGGGAAGGACTGCTCCCAGTTACATGTTGACTTCTGGAGTTCTCTGCCCTCATGAAAGAGACGTTCCCAAAATGAACTTATGCGCTCAGCTTAACTAGCACTGATGTGAATGTATTATGTTTGGATTTTTGCATTGATACACTGTCTGCAAACACTAGAACCAACCAGTCAGGCATGAAAGTCTTAGTGTTAAAGGAAGACTAAGAAGTCAAAAGTTGTGATATGCATTTACAATCAGCCAGTTCATTTCAACAGGCTTTTCCTCCAGCCTTAATAAGCATTGATCACAAAACAGGTGGTTCATCTACTCAGGTTTTGTAACTCACTAAAAAGAGTGAGCCAAGCTTCAGCAGCTTTGAGATAGGAAAGCTTCAGTCACATTAGTACTATGTTTATTAATGGGTTAATGAGGACAGTATCAGTTTGTACCGTGCTGTGTGTTTCAGAACATTAGGAAAGGCACTTGCTTGCATGAAAGGAGAAAAGCTGTCCTTATAAATAAAGCACAGTGTTTTCATCCGTGATTACAATGCAGCTCCCTACAGAAAGGACTGGCTTGCCTTGTGTGAGCACAAACGGATATTACACAGTAGCATGGAACAGGGGAGTGAATATCCGTGATGACAGCTTTCTGTATAATGCAGTTGCCTTAAGACAGTGTGTGTGTGTATATATATAGTATATAAAATTATTGAATTGATAGTTTCAAAAACACTGTATTTAAGTTTTGTCTGTGGTTTTTCCTGAACTTATAAGTAGTTTGATACCTACAAGGATAGAAGAGGGTTTGCACTTAGCCAACCTAGACACCAAGGTGCAGTAATTATGAGTTAAGGAGGTGAGTGGCTGAGGTACCTGACTGGGAACAGGTACTTTGGACAGAGTCCTTTGAAATGATAGAAAGTTGTCTCAGACTTTTTTTCTGTATAAGAATAGCTTTTCTCATTTTCTTCATGAATATACATGCATGCTTCATTTTAATAACATATCTCCATGAGTACTTGGGCAACAATTTTTTTTTGTTACAACTTCTGAGCATCCCAGTTCTGAGCTGAAAAAGTAACAGGCAGGGAAACAATTTACTCTGAACAATTTACATTTAAATTCATTTATAAAAAATGCCCTTTGTGTGTGCAAGAGGTTTCAGTAACTGATGACATTCTGTTGTACGAGAACACACAGCAAGTAGCTGTCTCATGATATCCAAGCTGGATCATAGGCGAATGGTTATGAATATTCATTAATTCCTCTGCCAATTTGAAATACTGTTTTACAAGGGACTGAGCAGCTGCAGTATCTACCCGAGTCCCAGGAAGTTGATAAGAGCAAGCACTTTGCAAAACTGGGAAACATGAATATCAGGATTAAAAGCAGGGCAATATACAGCACAATATTATATCCCTTTGATTGCACAGCTGAGGAAAAAGAACTTTCATTAAAGCCAATAAGTGTTTTGGGTACTGAGAACACTGAAAAGACCTTTAGATATTTCAGTTTATCTTGTCCTTTAGCTCACTGGTTACAAAATGTGGAGACATGCAATAATTACTTTAACTATTATTTTCTTAATATGTTTTAAAAATTATGTTAATTAAAATGTCTTTGTATAGCAAATATTTTGGTCAACAGGAGTGCTTCCATTTTTTTTAGCTTGCCTATGGCTTCAGTTGTGACTGAATTTGTGTGTATGTGCTTATTTTTCTTCCTGTATAACAGTACACTGTTTTTAATCACAGAACATGGAGGGGAAGGGGAAGCTGTGGAATGGGTTGTGTCAGGGGAAGAAGGGAACTTGAAGGAACAGCCAAGAAATAGATGAAAATGGAATGAGGCTACAGAAAAAGTGGCTATGGTGGGAGGTGCTGAGGGAGACAAAAGTGGGCTCGCATAGATTGATTATCTGTGACTGTGGATGGTTGTGAGGAAACTAAGAACATGAAGGAATGCCAGATGAAATTCAGAAATGAAGCATGGAACAGGCAAGGGCAGAAAACTGAAAGAAAATAAGGAAAAGGGCTGGGAGAAAGAAAATATAATCTTGAGGAAAATGAGGGATCTCCTTGCATTGGTTTGGGTATGGGGAACATTGCTCAGGGAAGCTGAGGTCAAGAATGAATTGGGAAGCAAGAACTATCTTAAAAAATTACAGCTAAAAAACAACAGGCTTTCACAAAGAATTAAAACAAAACACAGTATTTTTTACTTTGTTCATCTGGCAGTCCTTGAACTTTGTGAGAATTAACTAATTAGAGGAAATCTCTATTAATACAGAGAACTGTCAATGCATATGGGGTTTTTTTGGAGAAGACAAATTCACCATCTTTAAAACTGCTTTTATGACTTTTTGAAGATATAGAACACCGTATAACCAGTGGTACGTTTACAACAGGAGATTCATTGCAGTGCTGAAATATCTCTGTACAGTCTCTCAGAGGGTACCCTGAAGCTGCTTCAGGCCTACCCTTGTCTTCCACAAAGGCAACAAATCCGCAAGCAGAGTCTCAGGCACAGCAGCAGACTATTTGGCACAGACAGCGCTCTCCAGCTGCACCCAAGTGTGGTGCTAGTATGACAGTGGGCAGCTTTCCACACCTCCACATGGGTTCAGAAGAGTTTTCTGTTATGGGCTTCCTCTTCTTGAGATCACTCAGGGTAAGTCAAGACAGTCTGATCTGGGATCACAGTAGGTCCCACGTTTCCTGGGAGACCAGCCCTCAGGACTTCAAACCCAGATTATAGTAACATTGAAGACAGGGATATATTTTTGGTTCATGAGATGCCATGTGGCTCTCTGAGTGGATGAGTGGCTTTTGGAGTGGAGAGATTCTCAGCTACTTGGAACAAGGCTCAGGCATGCGTCATGCAACATAGTCTGTCTAAGCTAGCCATTACAGTGTAACCTAGTGGCATGTTCTTTTGATAGCTGATTGACTTTTTACATATATCAGTCTTTTGCTCTCTCAAAAGCCTGCAACACTGAGATGAAGTACTAAGGGCCTATCTGGCAGAAAGCAGCACCTCTGAAAATATATAACCTTAAAATATACATAAAATGATTTTTCTGTATTCTTCCTTAAAACAATCAAATACTTGGCTCACAAATACCATCTAAGGAGGACTTGTTACTCAGTTCAGACAAGCTACAATCATTTCCCTATAAGTCAGACATTAATGGTGTATGCTAAGATTATAATGCTCACTTTCCATTTACACTTGCCTTTCACTATTACCAGTTGTACCTTTCTCCTTTTCCTTAAGTCACAGTCATAATTCTTTCTATGATGGATTCTGTACAGTTCGTTAGCCTGCATTCCCATTCCCTCCAGTCCTTCCCTCCCCTGTTACTGTAAGGAGGTTCAGCAGAACTGAGAATGACCTGTTGTTGCAAGGGTGGATTAGGAACTAATGTTCAAATGTAGATTCTGAACTAATTGTTTGATCTGCAGGTCATTCCAGAATTAATACCCTAATAATCTCATTTTCCTTCAAATTAATAGTGTTCTTGTTGTGAATTTTGTGACCTTCTTCTGAATTTTTGGATTTGAAAAGTTATGGGATCCACATGTTACCGTGTTGCATACAGACAGACAGAAATAAATATTATTGGATATTAGGCCTGCATAATTAATACTAGTATTGCAGCAGCATCAGAGGTTACACTTATAATAACAAAGGAAACAGGCTATGCAACATTTTCTGGCTTAGAAACTGCATACACTTTAGCCTCTCCTCCTTCAAAGCAACGTGGCCTTGTCCAAACTACTGGTTTGAAATGGCCATTAATATATGAGCACGCTAACACAGTCTAAATGACTGGTTATTGCCACTCTAGGCATAGCTAGACAGTACCATTCAGGGGCCCACCTGGACCAGACTCTTGTTATATATGGAAAAATATTGAGCAAACAGAAGCTCCATATCGTAAACAGTTCACAGTTTTCACATATGACTACATGAGCAAGATACCCCAGGACAGCCTAAGATCTGATTTATTGCGTGTCAAGGGTTCTTCAGGAATCTCTGAATAAAGTTGTATGAGAAGAATGCACACTTGCAGATGCTGAAAAGCACTATAGTCCACAGGCTAGCTGTCTCATATAACCTGATTTTGTGTGTTCTCACAAGTGAAGACAGGAAATTACATATAGATAAAATAGGTAGATAGGTCCATAGATGTAAATAGAAATGATACAGTGCTGATCACCATTAGCAGCTATGGTGTCAGTTAATGCACCTGATCATTGCATTTCATTTCTCTAGAAAAATGAACACCATAAAAAGGGAGAATTGTGGGCAAATTTCTATGTGTATAAGGAAAACATCTTCCAAGTGTGAGAGAGCAAGCATTTGGGACTGCACGAAGATGCTTACTTGAAAATATAACATGAAGACAAAGACTATCAGTGTCATTGACCAACGAAGAGAAAAATGTCTTAACAATTTTTGATATTGATAAGTCACCCTACTGAAAGGCTTACAATTAAATGATAGTAAATAATATGATTAAATGATGTGTTAGGTAGTCCACAAAGGGCATGAATGTAACAAAAGTAGACTTACATGAATTTGTGGATACAGACAATTAGAAATAGAAAGACAGGATATAACCAGGAATAGATACAAATACACTCACTGCAGAATAACATCAGCACAGTTTCTTTTTATTTTGCTACTTTTTATATATTTACACAGAGTGAATACAAATATAATATGTAAGGCACAGTCAGATGCATGTAGAGACACACATGAAGAGACATCAAGTTTTTAAAAATTAATACCAATCTTGTACTTGGTAATGTAAATACAGTTCTCCTAGATTTTGGCAAAAGCCACGTATCTGAAGACAGAATTTAGCTACAATTTCCATAGTACTTCACAAGCTCATATTTTGTAGTAATGCAATTCTTCTAAACATCATCATACATTCTAAAAAGATCTTTTCTTACCCTGTACTTAAAATTCTGCAAAAGTTAGCATCTGAAATGTTTATATTTATTTGGGAATGTTTTTCACACTACAGTTGTCACAAGGTCCCAATTATATATTCTCACTGCATTTCCAGACTATTGGGCTTTTCTAATTCTGTACAAGTACTTTCCAGACTGCACTGAATACTAAATAGAATTGTACTCAAAAAATCACAATTTTTGTTCCATCAAAGTGGGCTCCTTGGGATTTTTTCCTTGATAGTTTGATTCTTGTTCATTATTTGTTCATGAAAAAAAATATATCTTGTGCGTGACAGCTGGAGCTGTCTTTATGAAATGTTTTTGGTTAGAGAATGGAAAGAGAAAGGAATCTAGGGAAATTGCATGGAGGACCACAACCAAAAGTCCTGAAGTTATGGATATAAAGAAAAACATATTGTGCTATATAGCAAATATTTTCTAAGACCATATACCCAGTTGTTTCCATTAGGTCACTTTTACCTGTTACTTTTTTTAAATTAGTCACTCTGTATTAAACAACATTAGCTTGAAAGTCTTTTGATGATGTACCCCAAGAAAAAAATACCTCCAGAGGGAGTATTAAAAAATACAGTATACATGAGACTGTAGCAAGGAATTTTTGTCCTATTTTTACATGACAGCAAGCTACAGATTTTAAAGTGAAAATCAGAAGCGAAGCAGGATTGCATGTAGGCATTGGGCCAAAACTGAACTGTGAAAATTCAAACTCTTGTGTAGGCTGCAAGATTACTTTCTTCTCATGATGGTGTGATTGTAAGACTTGATGTTTTCCCCTCACTGTTACTGTAACCTTTATTTCAAGAGACAATTAATTTATTAAGATAGTGTTTGCTCTAACATTCTTATCATTGCAAAGGATTTCTTGTGTTAATAGAACTCCACCCGGCAATATCGATCTGCTGAGAGTTCAGATTTACCTTTACCTTTTCACAGGATTTTGTATTGTTTTGGTTTACCATTTTCTTCCCTTCTGTTCTGGGAGATACTTTTTCAGGTCAACTGCCAGTCACATGCAGGTCAACAGAAATAAAAATTCAAACACAGTGACTGTGTTAGAAACCTGAAAAGCTAGAAAACTTTCACAAAATTAAGCTGGAAGTAATTATATCTTGCATCATGAGATCTTCGTATAACAATTGGTGTTCTGGTGATTATTTCTGTCCCTAATGTCTAGAATTAAGGTTGAGCAGTGATTGAGGGATGTGAGTGTAAGCACAAGTTTACACTCCTTATTTATCCTTTATGTGATGATGATGAATTCTGCATGTTAGTCCTATATATAATCCTATTCACTTAACTGAATACATAGATAAGACTCTTTATCTAGGTCTAAAACTGTGCCATCAACCCAAAAGTCACCATATCTCCTTTGAAGATACTGCTTAAGCAAACAATATGAGCACAAAACGATTATTTAAGTGTAGTATATATTTAAAATAAGCTCAGTAATCGCTAAAACATTTAAATAGCAAAAAAAAAATTCAATTGCATTCAGTAGGATATTATATAAACCAGTTGCATCACTTAGTGTATGTGAAATAGAAGCAGAAACTGTTAAGAGAAATTCCTACTAGTAAATATAGCATGTGTAGAATTCATTAAAGACTCACATGAGTTTCCACCAGGTGATGCTTATGGCCATGTAGATTTACTTTTTTAACTGATGGTAAGAGTACATAACTTGGCTTTGAGGTGATCTTTTGACCATCTCTCACATCTCCTGATCTGAGGCTTGATCCACCCCTCCCATCACCACATTTATGTTAGCCAGAATCCCTAGTTTTACAGAAAAGCTGCTCTTTTTTTTTTTTTTTTTTTTAAAAAAAGGGTGTTTTCTTTTTAAAGCAAGGAGTACAATTTGCCTTTAAAGATTTTCTTTAAGCAAGTTATTTGTTTGGGTTCTTAGACATGGCCTCATTAGGCACCACACTGTTTCTTTTCTATATTTTATTGCTGATAAGCTTAATTGAAACACAGTGGGGCAGTACTGTGTGCAAAGTAAAGACAACATTGTCTCTGCATCTCTATGGCATGAACAAAGGGGAATGGTTTCAAGGCAAATAGCAGAAACCTGTATTCATTCTTGCACAACAGAATGTGAGTATTCATGCATGGAAGGTGCAGCCATTTTTCAATATATGATTGAAGGGAAAGCCCACAGGCAAAGAATATATTCCTAGCTAGCTGAGTACAGAGATCTGAGAGTGATAGGTGCTACAAAAGGTGTTATGACTGACAAACAGAACAAGCCAGGACTCTTACAGAGAAAATAATTACAAAATGTTCATGAATAGTTATTTCCTATTACAGTGCTCAGTTGCAGTGTAGGCACTTAAGGCTATTCATTGTTTATTGAACATCTTCAGAATGCAGAAACCTTCACTGAATGGCAGGCTTTTTCTGATTGCCTACGAGGGCTTACCCTTTTTGTTTCTGCCATCAATCTCCTTAGCTGTTTTTTCAAAAACAAAAGGCTCAGCTGGAATTCGAGCCAGTCCCAACAGTGTCAGAAATTATAAATGTAGAAGAGAACTTAATCCCATGTATATAATACCTTCAATTTGTTTTCATAGTTCACATGCCCTTCTGTTGTTTGCTGGTTCCCCACTTCACAAGCTGACTGACCATGGCCACATTTGCAAAAAGATTGAAGCATCAAAGATATTAAGTTTTCACAATTTTCATAAAAATCTTCAGCTGGGAGTCCTGAAGAGTGCAAAATGAATAAGTCCTGTATTAGATTACAGTATGATTTCAAAATTTCAGTATAAATGTAAGAGTCATCTATGCTGTTTGAGTGGCCTGCCAATAATCAGCATGTGTATTGCCACAGTGAATGATACCTCTTGCTCAGATGGCAGTGGGAGGGCACAAGGAGGGACTGAGATTTTTGCAAGGGGGTGATGAATCAAAGAATATGCTGGTTTGAAGGAATCTCAGGGAAAGGGAGAGTTATAAAGAGTAAAGTAAAGGACTAGACCTATCAAGATGAGAGTACCCAAAGGGCATTAGAGGACAGTTCTTTACAACCCAGGCTTGTTTACTGAAGCTGCCTGCAAAAAATTTTCTCCAAAAACCTGAAGCAAATGTCATTAATAAATTCCAAAAGAGAGAGGAGAACTTTAAAAATGTGATCTTAGTCTCCACTCTTAGGCACTATGCAATGAAATGCACATGCTTCCAAATACATATATTTATTTGGAGGCTATAAAGAAAAACCTATGGGGTAGTTTTCAGCTTTCCATAGATTTTTTGCTCTCTGTCTGAGGTCTTGTGTTTTTTCCTTCTCCTTAAGATGTTTAGATTGATAAAATGACTAACAAAGATACACAGATCTAGCAGAGCAGTACCTAAGTGATAATAGATAGGCTTATGAAGAGATTAAAACCGAGAGCAAAACATAAGGAGATATAGATGATATCTTTCAGAAAAGCCTTCAGCAAACAAACAAACAAACAAACCTGTAGCTGCAAGAGGAACCAGGTCCCTCAGAGTTCCACCTGTTTCATGACACAAAATACCCAGTATCTGCTTAGGCACTCTGAACCTTTCAGTCTGTCTGTAAGGCCATGAATAAAAGGCATCAACCAGTTAAACAAAGAAAAATAAAATCAATGCAATATGTTAAGATGATGAATACCGCAAGGATACTTTACTGTGAAAAGCAATTCAATAAAGACATCCTGTCGAGAACCTCTATTTTGAAAAGATCTGTTGTGGTACAAGATTGAAAAGACATCTTCAGACATTTTAAAACTTCAATTTTAGAACTTCCAACTTCTGATGGATGGGAATGTCAGTTTCCTCCATTTATAGTCCCTTAAGTATGTTAGTCAGTTTAGCTTTAATTACCCTGATGAGGTTAGCTGTATAGACCCATGACTACTCACCCCAGCACCCACTCTTGTATGCAAATACCCTACACTATCAATGAAGGTATAAACAGGAGGGAAGAGAATGATGTCTGCCTCCACCTTAATTACCTATAGAGGTGGCAGGCAGAAGAGAGAGCAGTGCCAAGCTACTCATCTGGAACGCGACTGCTCTTCATTTCCTGTAACATAGTCTACAGCTTGCTATGGGATGGATTTTTGTCAAAGACAGAATTTTTCACTCATGCCTGGTCTGAGGTGACTTATCAGATATGGCATGGCTCCAGACCTGCTAGCCCTGCCAGAGAGCTCCTCATGGTGCAACTCAGGAGGCTTTCCACTGCAATACTCAAAAATTGCCAGTTGGTAGAGGCCGCTTTAGCTCACACACAGCTGCATAGTGCTGCTCAGGCGTAGAAGCAGTTTGCATGAAATATTGCATGAGCAAGCAATTCATCCTGGAACTGGGAGTGTGAAGATATCTAGAAGCAAATTCAGGTCAACTCCAAAAGCAGTTTCACCTGCTTTGTAAGGATTTTTATATTACCTAAGATGTTCCAATACTTATTAGCCAGAGAAAAGAGAATTGACTTTAATAATTATTGTGTTATTAAAACATAATTAGGTGTGTTGTTCTACAGACGTGTTTGAATGACTCCACTGACCTCATCAAGATAATGCTGTTGCACTCCCACAAAACAAAGTGTTTGACTGACCTACACAATATAACTTCATTTTGCACCTAGTTATTTCTAGTATTTTATACTGAGAGTCTGGTATGAGGCAGCTGGAAGCCTTACACCCCAAAAATGAGGGAAAGAGATGAGGATATACCAATAAGAAACAAAACAAGATCATCGAGCTCTTCTTTACCTGTGATTACTGATTCACTGTAGTTTTCAACCTGTCATTCATAATGGATACAGTTAATTTTTGCTGTTTTGTATTTATATTGCATGTTGTCATTTCTATCATTAATCATAAACATAATTGTCATAAAAACAGAAATGTCTTTTCCCAGACATTTCATTCTAAAATATAATTATCCAGACTTTCTGCTGTTAATGGCATAGAATTCTAATTACTTCAAAATGAGGCCATTATTCATAAACTTCAGGCTTGTAACACACATGTTTACAGTAGACGGAAATTATTATAGAATTTATCACTGTGGAGCTCTTATTTGCCACAGGCTTATTTAACTACTCCGTTTCTTAGTACTGTTTTTGTCCTATCCCATTAAGGAATGATAAAGTACTCAACTCCCTGTATACTCAGAAAAATATGAGCAGAAGTCCTCCTTCACTGACAACGGGCATTCAAATTTTCTGCCTCTAAATAAACCACAGCTATGCGTTCCTGTTGTAGGGACTCCCTTGAAGTTGGAAATGGTTGGAAATGGCAGCAATTTAATTAGCAGACATTAGTTCTGAGTCAGATAACTTTCACAGTGACTAATGTAAATGAAAAATGAGAATTATATAGGGTAATTCAAACTTAGATTTATGAGGAAGAAAGACAAAAATGTTTAATTGAGTAATATTTCCAAATTTTCAAAGATAAATTATAAAAGAAAAGTGTTGCATACACGGTTTGTTTTCACAGAACAATGCTCGAATTTGGAGAGCAAATACAATTATTAGCATATGAAAATGATATTTTAATTGTTATACGCAACAGCTTTTATCACATCCATGATTCTTGAACTCTTGCTATTCTTTTCTAAGATTGTGTCCATGAATAGGATACCTGTGACAGAACTTTGTTCAGAAAAAAAGAAATTGCCATTGGTTAAAGAAACCTACAGTAAAAGAAAACAAAATGTAAAGCAATTCCCAAGAATAAATGTGAAAAAAAAGTAAGACTGAGGAGCTTTTTTTTTTTTTTAAAAAAAAAAAGAAGATTTTGTTCTAGTTTCTGGAAAATCCTATTGACATATCTTAGTCTCACTTGTTTACCTTGGTGTTAACTCATGGCAAAAAAGAATATTGCAAGATTTGAAATTTAGATATTATTACATTTGCATATATTATTCCACTTGCATATATTATTCCACTATTTTAAATTTGTTTAGAGAAGAAAACAATGAAAGAGAGAGGAAAGTATCAACAAGAAAATACCAATGAATGGATAACAAAAGAAGATGTGGAAGAGAATTCAATTTTGGAAAAAAACAGACCTCAACAGAACTAATAAAACAGAAGAACAGAAAAGTTTGCAGTCCTTTAGTCTTTGTGTTTTGGAATCCAAGCCTCACATCAAAAATATTTTCTGAGAAAGCAGATTATTGTAACCAATTGCAAATCTTTCAGCAATATCTTCATAAATCAGTTTTTAATAACTGTAAAGATGTTCAATATTTTGAAGATATTTAAGTCTCAACTTATACATAAGTAGCTTAATTCTTAATAGTGTGTAAATAAAAATTACATGTACTCAGTTTTACCACTCATCTTCTGAAACAGACAAAGAGATTGGCAAATGAATTAATAACTGAAGTTCATCCTAAGTGTAGAAGGATGGAAGATAGGTGGAAATAGGTGTAAGCACAGAAAAGCAGGTTTCCAGATAATTCTTAGATTAAAAAAAAGGGGCAAAAAACCCCACAAGATAACCAAAGATAATCTTGGTACACTGGGTAGAAAAATAACACCCCAATGTCTTTTCATATTTCCTTAGATTTTACTGAAAAAAATTTAAAAGACATTTACAATTTCTATTAAAAACTCTGTCATGAATTCTTCTTTTCACTCTTTGCATTATTAAAATCTTCTTAAACAAGAATACTCTTATTAGAGTACCATGACTCTATATTATAATTTATTTCCTTTCATGACCCTGGTAACCATAGGTATATATCCTATTGCATAAACATCAGCAGGGTTTTGAACAGTCAGAACATGAGAATTAATTTCTGTGAAATTTTATGTGCTTAATGAACTAAAATGATTATTCTGTGTTTAGAGATCTCCATGAGTAAAAGATTCACCTATGCTGTGTTTTAAAACACTGCATCCTATCTACTATATTATATAATGTGTTTGTTACTTGGTACTCTGCTGGGGAAAAGAGAGGGGAACAGAAGGTAAGCTTTTTAAATGCTCTATTTTCTGGCTGGTTGCTTATTTAGAGCATACGTGTAAAGTTGTGTGGAATGTAAAGAAGATAGGAAAAGTAAAGGATATGTGAAAGGTAAAGGAGATGCAGAAGGTACAGGAATGTAGAATCATAAAATTATAATATGTCCTGAGTTGGAAGGGACCCACAAGAATCATCGAGTCCAACTCCTGTCCCTGCATAGGACAACCCCAAAATTCACACCATATGTCTGAGGGCGTTGTCCAAATGCTTCTTCAATATTGTCAGGCTTGGTGCCATGACTGCCTCCCAGGGGAGCTTGTTCCAGTGCTCCACCACCCTCTGGGTGAAGAACCTTTTCCTAATATCCAACCTAAATCTCCCCTGGCATATCTTTCTGCTGTTCTCTCAGGTTCTATCATTGGTCACCAGGGAGAAGAGGTCAGTGCCTGCCCCTCTTCCTTCCCTTGTGAGGAATCTGTGGACTGCAATGAGGTCTCCCCTCAGTCTCCTCGTTTCCCGGCTGAACAGACCAAGTGACTTCAGCCGCTCCTCGTACAGCTTCCCCTCTAGCCCCCTCACGATCTTTGTGGCTCTTCTCTGGACACTCTCTAGTAGCTTTGTATCCTTTTTGTACTGTGGCGCCCAAAACTGCACACACTACTCAGGATGAGGCTGCACTAGTGCAAAGTAGAGCGGGACAATCACCTCCCTTGACCAGCTAGCGATACAGTGCTTGATGCACCCCAGGACATGGTTGGCCCTCTTGGCTGCCAGGGCACACTGTTGGCTCATGTTCAACTTGCCGTCGACCAGAACTCCCAGATCCCTCTCCACAGGGCTGCTCTCCAGCCTCTCGTTCCCCAGTCTGTATGTACGTCCAGGGTTGCCATGTCCCAGGTGCAAAATCCGGCACTTGCCCTCCTTAAACTTCATACGGTTGGTGATTGCCCAGCTCTGTAATTTGTCCAGATCTCTCTGCAGGGCCTCTCTGCCCTCGAGAGTGTCAATGGCTCCTCCCAATTTTGTGTCATTGGCAAACTTAGATAGTGATCCTTCAAGTCTTGCATCCAAGTAATTTATGAAGATGAAAGTACAGATGGCACAGAAGATACCCGGAATGCAAGGACATTTGGTTTGTGAAGATGTGTAGTAAATGGTTATTCAACATCAAAGAAAAGAAAAAAGAAAAAAAAACAGACAGCCACCCTCAGACGTATTCTAAGAAACAAGAGAGATCAGAGAAGATAATGAAGATGAACTTTCATATAACTGGGATTGATGGGTCATCAAAGCCTTGTGGAGGTTCAGCTAGACCTCATAAGAAGGGGGAAACAAACGACCATGGGAAAGGCAAACTTATTTTGAGATATCTGAGGGGGTCTTATAGGATTATGAAAAGCTTCATATGAGATATTTTAAGGAGTCTTAGGGTGTGTCCAAAATGTACTGTGAGATATTTAGGGGAAGGACCAAAAGTAGGAAAAGGGAGGGGTCCAGGTGGAACTGCATCTTTGGTGTTTGCATTCAGCCTCACTGTTGGCCCTACAGGCTGGTACTGCAGTAAACAAAGGAGGGAGAAGAAATCCCTTGCCTCTTACAGTCCACTGGATCTAGTAGAACAGTGCTCCAAAGGGTTGGGTTGCTGTTTTCAAACGCAATGTATTCCTTTCAAGAATAAGGTGATGAAGGTGGACTTTTCTCAAGAATGATGAACAATGTACCAGACAATTGCTTTCCTATCTGTTGTGGTTTAACCTAGGTAAGCAGCTAAACACCACACAGCCACTTGCTCACTCCCCCCCCAGTGTGGTAAGGAAGAGAATCAGAAGGGTAAAAGTGTGAAAACTCATGGGTTGAGATAAAACCAATTTCATAGGTAAAGCAAAAGCCGCGCAAACAAGCAAAGCAAAACAAGGAATTCATTCACTACTTCCCATCGGCAGGCAGGTGTTCAGCCATATCCAGGAAAGCAGGGCTCCATCACATGTGACAGTTACTTGGGAAGACAAGCGCCATTAATCTGAATGCCTCCCCTTCCTCCTTCTTTCCTGCAGCTTTTATTTTTGAGCACAATGTCACATGGTGTGGAATATTCCTTAGGTCAGTTGGGGTCAGCTGTCCCAGCTGTGTCCTCTCCCAACTTCTTGTGCACCCCCAGCCCACTCACTAGTGGGGTGGTGTGAGAAGCAGAAAAGACCTTGACTCTGTGTAAGCACTGCTCAGCAAAACCAAACCATCCCTGTATGATCAACACTGTTTCCAGCAGAAATCCAAAACATAGCACCATACAAGCTACTATGAAGAAAATCAACTCTATTCCAGCCAAAACTAGTACACTATCAAAGGTCTTCATTTGCACTATCAAGTCAGGTCACTATATTTAATAGATTTCTCGTGAGACCATTGGAAGCAAAGTAAAATTGTTATCTCTAATATTAAAAAGGAAGGACAAAGGGCACAAAGCAGAGTGATTTTTCTTACACGCATCATAGCAGAGCAATAGGCTTTCATGGGCCCATTTTTGGTGTCTGCTGCAGAATGAAAAGAATTTTCAGGAGGCATAAGAGCTAATCTTGGTTCAGAAGAACCTCATATTCTCTGTCAATGTGGGATACTAACTGCCCATAGCTATCAATGTATCAGAACACCCCAATCAATGCCAGATACCTGAGCATGGGTCCTAAAGAGCCTAAGAGCTGTTCTTTATTTCTTCCAGTGTACCTCCACAGCAGAAGGAGGTAGTCGTCTCAGAAGCCAAACCTAATTCTAAAAGGTTGATTTTTGTTAACTGTAGTATGCTTACAAAATCACTAATAGTAGATATTGGAATATGAACTCATTCACTGCATCTGATCTTTTCCTTTGCTGAGTACTAGTTATACCTGACATACCAGGAATGGCAGGCTCATAACAGTGCTGACTTTATCCCATTTTCCCTTCTGTCTTTACCTTCTTATCTTGTTCATCATTGAGAAAGATCACTATTTCAACTGAATAGTAACATAAATGACTAAAAGTTGCTGACTACTCACACATTGCCATAAATGAGGAACAATGGTTAAATAACAAGCAAAAGGCTGTGAAGGTAGATATGGGATCTTCACTTTGTACTTTATTTTTATTGCCTCCCCTGTATATTCAGCAGAATTTGACAGGCGGTTAATCAATAAATTGTGGGGAATTTATTGTTGCATTACATTTGTACTTGTTTTTCATTTTTGCATCTAAGCAGGAATTCCGCTGCTATGCATACTGACTGATCAGACCCCACTTTCCCTGACATTCATGTGCAGTTTGATTTGGGGGGATTGGTTTAGATCTATTACATTAATGCCCATCTCCATTTGATTTCTGTTACTGACAGCTTGATAAAATATGGATTAAGATTAAAGCAGGGGGAAAAAAGATGTGTTAGTATACTATATAATAGTTGAACCTTACCAAAATATGGAAGCACACAGCTATGCCTTGTTATATAAAAGAAGCACCCTCTCTTTTCCAAAATTACTGTTATGGGAAAACTTTGCATATTTAAAAGTACTAGTTTAAAGCAATCTATAGAATTTGGAGCACAAAACCTCATTTTGAATGAGCTCTACCTACAACACTTTCTGACATATTGTCATAGTAGATTACACCTTCTTTTTAAGCTTTTGATTGTAAAATTTGAGACTTCTATAAACACAGCAACATTCAGAGAGATATCATATCACTGAGATATTTGCTTTAAGTGGTTTTATATTAAAGGTTTGAGTAGCTGGGCACAATGCATCAGCTTTAAGAAGAATTAGATAAATGGGACAGCTGAAAAAATACAAAATGGAACAGATAAAAAGTCGCTTTTAAAGTTTATGTTTGGATTAAGCTTGTAGCTCAGCATACGGCTTGGGCTATGTTTGAACTTCAAGTTAGTTTATGTTATTTGTGTATGTATTGGGTCTGGCTGGGATAGAGTTAACTTTCCCCATAGCAGCCATCCTAGTACTGTGCCTTTTATTTGTAGCTAGCACGATGTTGATAACACACCTGGCAGCCACTCAAGGTCAACCCACCACAATGTAAAAAGCTATTTGGAAAGGTATTTAACTTTTTATTTCCTCAGCTACATTTTTCAATAATTCTTTTGTTCACAGCTCAGATTTTAAAGCCAGGTTAGTAGCATACAAGGATATCTATGAATTTTGCTTTTTTTTCTCCCTAAAAGCTTGTATATTCAGAGCTCAGAAATGTTATCACAGCTTTCATTGAAAATATGGCATAATCACAAGTTGCTCATAAATGTATTTGAGCTAAGCTTCTTATTTGATTATCTAAATATGTTTGTAAGGAACACAGTTTTGAGATCTTTATTTCTTTTACAGGAATACTGCAAAATGATAGCTGAAACCAGGTCACTCAGATTGCATGGCAAGGACAATAGAATTCTGCCTTTATATTCATTTTTCAGACTAATATGTTCTAAAGATATTTTCGTCATAAAACAAGCTGTTAAATATGAAAATCCCTTTCCAACTGGTTTAGGTTTCCATAGATTTTACTCAGGCAAGCCAGGTCTGAGGGCAGGGGTCCAGTTTATGGTGCATTTAAAGGTCCAGGCTGCTCATCTCTCACCTTCCCGAGAGGCTCCCTGCAATAATATCTCTAGGACTGGAAGGGAAAGCCTGACTGCTATAGTGGTCAGGGCTTAGGCAGGTGGGGAACATCCAGCTTTTAACCATTTTGACTAAACTCTTCTCATTCTCCAGTCACTGAATACTTCTTGTCCAGTGAACTGTTTCATTAAAAACATCTGCTTTTCCTTCAAAAGAGGAAGGGAATGAAGAAGCACTGTGTTCCATATGCTTTCTGGAAATGCACAGTAGAAGCAAACTATTTTTAAACTTTACCTATGGTTTTAATTAGAAAAGAGGCTCAGCCCTTCAGAGCTACTGCATAAAAGCTAAACACAATTTAAATTTTTTGTACTTGATTTTTAGGTTCCATTTAAGTCTTTAAGCTATTTTCTTGCTTTTATGACAACATCCTGGACCTGATTTTAGCATTCATCTATCTAAAACCTTCACTAACTCATGGTAAGGTTTCTTTACTGTTTTATCTCTGACAATATTTTCCTTTGATCCACTGTTATAGCCATACCCGCCTCTAACATATAGAAAATTTTAGTGCAACAACCAAGAAGACATAAAAGAGAAGAAGTTGCCTCAAATCAACATTCTGAATGGCATTTATTACTGTTTTCACCAAAACAAGAATATGAAAACGTGATTGATGAATCACAATTGTAACTGATGATTGAAATAAAGCATTGCATTCCACTTCAAATGTAATTACTTGGTTTTAGGTTCTTGAAATAACTTTCAAGGTAGGATAGCTAGATTAAGAAGAGTAGAAGTAGTAATAATTATAATATTAATAATAATAGCCAATCTATTGCAGAGCCCCTGAGTATGGACATAACCAGGATGTCCAAAAGCCATGCTCAGTTTTGACTGGATTTCAAACCCTGTGAGAGCTTACAGGAGCAGTAGCTATCACCATATAAAGACACAGGTAGTTACAGGCACGGGGACTGCAACTTGAACATCTCACTGATGGTGTGAGTGGCCTAACATTCAAGCTACAAATTCATTTATCGGATTCTGGCTCTCCATTTTATTGAATATTTAAGCAGCCTGTGCTGAGTGGACTGGAAAACCACTGGAGATTGATAGCCTTCTCTCTCCCCTCAGAACAGAGCCTACTGTGCCAGCAGGAGCTGAGAAAAGCATAGGAGTGCCTTCAGTCTGCTCTTGGGTGAGAGGAGACGGCAACCATCTCCTCCAGATAGGCTTCTGAGGCTGTCATTTCTGACTTTCCCACTCAAAATTACTCAGTGACGGAATTCCTGTGTTCACAAGGAATTTTAGGATTATAGTAACTGCATTTCTGTCTAAGATTCTTTCCACCAAAAATATTCTCAAAAACACTGCTGCGCTCTGCACAGTTGTTGTCTCTACCTGACCCTAGACTTCTTTTTTGGTATACATAACTTTCACTCAGATGATACTGTGTGTCATTCTATTTAGTATTATAAGGAGCTGATACTCACCCTTTACACATACCATTGACTTTATTAGTAATCGTTATCTTATTCTTCTTAAGTAAACAGAGCTGAATAGACAGTTCCCAAAGTTAGTGGGTTGTTGGTTTATTTGTTTGTTTGTTTGTTTTCTTCAATCTATTTAGAAGATACTTATGAAGCATCTTAAAAGAAAGCTTTGGCATGATCAAGCTACTTGAAACACTGAGCATGGTTTTAATTCTACTCGTCTTAATATATGCCACAGTTCTTAAACACAAAATAATATAGGAAAAGAGTAAGTGCTTAATGCATTTTCTGTTTCTGAGCATGGATGTTTTATCCAATCTTCCACAGTGCTTCTGTCCTCAAAGTTCATTGAAAGCAACTTTTAATTTCATGAATTTCTGTATTTTGCTGCCTCTGTATAAATCATTTCCTCTTGAAAAGGAGGCATTGTCTGTATGTATTAGGCCAAGATCATTCTCTCCGCTCCCCTGGAGCTTTGCCATGCCATCCCAGTTGGGGATCACCACTCAGAGTTGTAACCTGAATTGAATATGACACGGTACGTGTATCCACAAACTTTTTGATCTCTTCCACACTAGGAAAAACCCAAGTCCTTTAAAAAAACACAAGGCATACCACACACTTGGAATATAGGAGATCCAAATTAGTCTCTGTTTTACTTTTGTCAGGACAAAAATAATTTTAAACTTTGGTAAAAATTTGATGTATCAGCAATGTTATACCTGTGCATCAGCACAGGCATACAGAAACATACATGAACAAACATAGGGAAAGTAATTTCTGAAATATTCATATTCTTCTTGAGAATAAAAAGGCTTCAGGGAACATTAATGCTACTAACATGAATATGGAGCTTAGATATTAAAATTCATGAGGACCTGTCAACTGAACTGATGCAAACTCTATTTGCCAGAAATACACGATGACATTGCAAGCTGGCAAAGATGAAAGCAGCTCAAGAAAGCTCTTCTTGGTGCTATTTCATCCCCCTGAATGTCAAACAAGCTGTCTTTCACCAATCTGGAGCTACACCCAAAGTGTAAGTCTGTGCTACTTGGTGAAGGTGTTCTCCTGAGCACAGGGGATGTGCCTCTTTTTCTGCTTCCCAGACACCAGACGGCCTAGGATTTGGAATGACAGTAGGATGCCAACCAAATTCTGTGTTTACTCAAACATACGTTGTCTTCTCTTCCAGATGACTTGTAATGAAATTTAACAGGCGTCATCCATATGTTCACATTCATATTCCACACAATACTTACACGGAATATCAGCATGTCCCTTTCAGAAAGCTCTAAATGGCTTCCCTAACAAGGGAGGCACTATCAATGCAATATAGAAATTACCTGAGAGTCACCATCCTGCTAACAGGACTTTGTCAGTCAATGTAAGGATTCAATGTAAGGACCTATTCAAACATGGCTGTCATGGTGAGTAATTTAAAATGTGGACCATTTAGAGTTTATACCTTACTGGGGAAGTTTATTCAAAAATAGTTTAAAATCTACAGCTTTGTTACTAACAAATTTCTTACAAAAATCAACAAATCACTGTTCTTTGCTGCAGCAAATCCTGTGCATAACATGATATATTAAGTACAAACATCTGGTATATCTGAATTCACAGATGGTAAAGATGCTGGACTAGAAAACCCAGAGTATTTTTAATATAAGCTTTATGAAGTATTACCTCTCTCATCTAGAGATTTTGCTGTTTCATTTTTATACAGTGAACCACACTGAAATTACTTTTTCAAAGGCCTCAAGTTATTTCAAAAATTTCTGGGTAATGTTTTTCACTGAATACTAAACAGATGCTTGAGTGAACCACTTGCTTGAATGAGTCATTTTGAGGCACAAATAAGAATCATACTTTTTCCCTCTTTTTGTCTCTTCTAAGCATTCAGTTACACTGAGAACTTCAGATAGCTCATCTGATAGCATCAGCAGCCTGGATTAGTAGTTTCTCTTTTCCCTAGTGGTCAGTGATGACAGGCAAATTTTATGCCCAGTAGAATAGAGCTCTAGAGAACCTCAACATGCTGAGAAAGTAACTGAAACTTTTCATAAAACTTGATGCCCTCTCAATGCAGGAGAGAATTCTGAATATAAAAGAAATAGTTTTTTAAGTGTCAGAATAGTGAAAAAGCAAGGAATGAATACCTGATAAGATGAATGGGTGGGACTGAAGGCATGGGTCCCCTTCTATGTCATCTCCTGGAACAAAGGTTAGTCATATTAGATAATTTTCAGTGTTTCCAGCTCCCTTTTGGCATGAATCTACATCTCAGAAAAATAATTGTCACTGAATTTGCCTATTTTAGATGTGAAAATACAAAATTCCTTTTGAAACAAATTATTTCTGACCTAAAAAAAAGAAGAGTTGAAAATAAGCTTTACTAGACAGAATAAAATCCCTTTTCCCAAAAAATGTCAATTATCATTTGCATTTATGGAATAAGAGAGGAGATAGATGTTCTCAGTCTATTCTCGTTCTTAGAAGTTTAAACTTTAACATCTATAACTCTGTCTGTGAAAACTATACATCCTAGCTCACAACAAAGATAATATAGGCAAGCAAAGTCCTTTTCTTGGAGCAAATTTTCACATGGCATCATATGGAAAAATAATATGCCAATGCTAACGACATTCCATAAGAGAATCACCTTTCAGGTTGTGCTTTGAATGAGGTAGGTCATATTCGCACACAAAAAGCCAACACAAAACAATAAGCAGCTGAACAGATTGATTTGTCCTGTACCTGAAAGGATGTAAATAAATAAATATGGTCAGTATTGCAGAATTCGCTTTGGTTTGTATTCTGTGGCATTTGCAGACGTAGGGAGGACTGAGATGCCATGGACATAGACGCCATACAAAGACAGCAGAGACGCTGAAGTATTTGCAGTTTGTATTGCAGACAACATGAAATTAGTATGATCAGCAAAGAGTGAAGGAAAGGACAAGCAGGGAAGAGTAATCGTACCCCACTACTCACACGCTGCCTTGTCATCGCCAGATCATTTGTAGAGACACAGGCACACACACGTGACACTACTCCCATTAAAACTCCCATAGTTTATCAATTTCCAGTTCCTATGTTCAGAGCTTTAATTTTCTGTCATTACTTATATTTTCTACCTACAAATGCCAAATAACATAACAGCTCACCAAGCGTATCTTAGTTCCCCTATTCATATCTTATCCAATGTAGCCCCTCAACAATTTCAAGCGCTTTCTTCTAAAATTGGCTGAAGTTAGCATGTATTCTTCCATTCAAATGTTTCATTGTTTGCTAGGATAGTCATTTGGCTGTGAACTGCTACAGTCCCAAGGTATTGGATACATATTTGGAGTTTGCAGGCCAATAGGTAGAAAGGAAGTCCAGAGATTCTTGATCAGAAGCATGAATACCAGAATCAAGCTCTCAAATGACTTTTTTGGTTTTTTGTTGTTTTGTTTTTTTTTTTTTTTTACACAAGAGGAAGCACAGTAGGATGAAAATCCAGTAAGAAGCTTAGTTTTCCAACCCAAAAGTTTAGTTTGATTATTAGATTTCCTCTACAAACAGGAGGGGAAAAACAAACAAACAAACAATCAGAGGCTGCTCTGCGGAGCAATTCAATGCAGAAAACTAAACTGAGCCAGGAGGTGGTGGCTCCTCCAACAGTTAGGTGTCTTAAGTTACAGTATGTAAATAACCACTCATTCCCAGAAACAACAGTTGGGCTTTTATCCTAGTGCTCTGGATAGGATAATGATTAATTAACAATAAAAGAGAGAAAGGGCAAGAAAGAAAAGAGGAAGAACATGGTCTGGCTAATCACAGGTTATTGTGTCGTATTTTGATATATTCAGGCTGAAATTACATAAGCACATATATGTCTGTAAATGCAGACATACAAATATGTATACAGATATGTATTTGATTCAGAGATAAAAAGTAATCTATTTTGTGTTTTCAAAAAAAATACAAGACAATTTTGGAATATGGGTATTTATCTGCCTGGCTTTTTCCTACACCAGTACCCGAGAGCTGCATGCACAACCATGGTACCTTGTATCCAGCTGTGGGCTTCTAAGTATTTGAAAATTAGTCTCCACAGTTTCATTTGAAATTTTCACAAATGGGGAAAAATTGTCTAAAGTAGCAGGATTCACAGTTAGTATTTTACAGATAAATAAAGAAACAGCAGAACGTGTTCTCTTTCAGGCCAATTACCTGCAAAGAAGTGTTTCTGCCCCAGAAGATTTTCTTATAAAATCAACTTACATGGCATCTTGAAAACATGCTGCCTCTGAAGCCTGCTGCACTTTTACCTACATTATATACCCACTTGACTGTTGCACTCTTTCACAGGCTTTTCAGGCAGAGAAAAAGGTTATCTGAGTAATATACGTCTGGCTCTTTCTTGTGACCTGGAAAGTCATCTGGACTTCCTTTCATGAAGAAGTAGTCTTTCAATGTCACGTTACTGAAACTCATCACTCTGCACTGGAGAAAAGTCTTGATTGCCATTTTATGCATGTGCAACGAAGTTCATCAACTATTAACTGACTTTTTCTATAAAAACTATACAGTTTGGAAGTAAGCTTCAGTGCATGTGTTCATGCAGATATATACAAACTATTACTCTGGATTTTGCAGGATCAGAGAAACACATTACTCTCCTCTTGCACAACAGAAAGAAAAGTCATATCCTTCTGCAAGGGAAATGGCTATTACTGTTAAATGCAGCAAACGTTAATGCTACTATTAAATTTAGTTTCATTAATAATGTGGTATTTCTCATGGATCTGACCCAAACTGGCTTGTATTATATTAGGCATCATAGAAATATGTAATTCAAAATTGTTTCAGCACCAAGAGTTTACCATGTATAATGTACTGGATTCCTCACTAATCGTTGCTGCCTTTATACCGAAATCTATTAAGACAGCTCACATCCAAAAAATATATTTGATTTTCTGTAAGAAAATATATGTTCTCCTTGCAAAATTCATCTTGCCATGGGCACTGTAATTCAGCAGGCAAGTCTGGGTGCACACATTATGACTTGGCTGACTATGACCCAGTTTCTACCAAACAACCTGGTGCTAGTATGGCACTGGTCCTCTGCTAGTGAATTCTGCAGTGATCAGGATGTAAACGGATCTTGGAGCACGTAAGCTTGCCTCTGCAGCTTTTGGTCAGTTGAGAGCACAATCACATGGTGCTCAAGACTCTCTGTGACGTGCTGCTCAGACAGACCCCATTTGTAGACATCTTCTCTTGGGAAACACGAACTGTGGGTCTTCCTTGTTAACTCCATCTTGCAAAGTCAGTGTGAAGATGCTTAAATAGCAGCATTTTATACTTTGTGTGTGATGTACAGAGTGGGAAGGAATTTAGAATAATAATTTCCATTTAGAATAACAGGAGTCTTAAGCTCTCCTTGTTTTGAATGTTTTTCAGCTGCCTATATGCAAGAGCTTCATGTGCTGGATGATGCAGAACATCCTAGCCTTTTCACCCCACCCTGATTACCTAAATATTTTCTGTTCTGTGTAAAAGATCTGTGGAATCTGCTTTATAGCACCAAGAATTGATAAATGATGTAGGTAATAATATACATATGACTGTCATTAAGATTCAGCATTTGCTAGTCATGGTCTGTTAAATACCATTGTTAGCTTCAATTTTCTGTGTAAGAAATAACCATTGAATGGATATTTGGTAAGCATGTTAACTATTTAAATAACTATTATATCATATACTTTTTTTATTGCACCCCTATAATTCACATTGTTATTGCTTGTTATTAAAATGTCAGTCTTTCTTCTTTCGTCATGAAAAATCTCTGTCAGTTAAAGTAGAGCTATCACTTTCTACAGAAATCTGATGTTATAAACACACTTATTTGTCACATGCTGGTTTAAAAAAAAAATGTATAATAGCAGAGATTCTGAAAAAGACACTTTTTTTAAAGCAAAACAAAAGAAAAGTTGTTATCCAGAATGGTTTGAATTTTGGTAGAAATATTCTTCGTGATAATGTAAAATTTAATGTCATGGATTTGGAACATGAAAGTTGACAGCTTTGCTTATCAGTACCTTCAAATGACCCATAATTTTTGTGTGATAACATTCAGGAAACAATTCTCTCAAACCACTATCACAGACACATTCTTAAACTAAATTAAACTAAACTGCTTTACTTTCACGAAAGGCTAATTCAGTGCTGAGAGGATTTATGCATGTAATTATAAGTAATGTTGCTGGGGGGTCATCCCTTTAAATCTCCTGCAAAGGAGTGGAAGAAATCCATTATTAGTTTTAATCAGTCTTCAGTATAACAAAATGTAAGTTCTATTTAAATACGTTCTCCAACAAATTATCATTCCTTGGCATTATCTGTGCTGAGCATGGATCTAATAATCACACTGTTTCCATACAGACATGTAATGTCATAAAACGTATTTGCTGGCTAGATTATCCTTATTGGTCTATACTCAAACAAAAATTAATGCAAAAAGTTTGAACAGAATCCTAGCAATATTTTAATTTTGCTATAAGTAAACAGAATGAATGCTTCCCAGACAAAAGCGTGGTGATCAGAAAAAGCATTACTTATCTGCTTAAACAGCTGACAACAATTCAGCAACCCTTAGATAATGTTTCCTTCAAGAATTTCCACCTTTGCCTGATTAGGAAATGCTAGGGTCAAGAAGAGGCATAGAATGAAGGAATATATAAGAGATTTTAGTATATCAAAGATATGAGTATTTGAAAATTTTGTACTGTCTTCCAGCTGTCTTGCAGTGAGATAGCAATCACAGTTACAGTAATGTTTTGTGTGATAAGTACAGTTTAAAGTTCTAAGTAGATCTTAATACACTTTTGGTGAACCTAGAAAATAGCAAGATGTTAGGACAGTAAAAAAGACGGCTCACTTCAGGCACTGTAAAACAGATACTAAGTGCAGACAGAAAGCAGACAGAAGCTAATACCAGCAGCAATTCACATTAATGGGAAAGAGATTCCATGATACTGTGAGGACAACTAAATAAAATTGTATAAAGTCAGAATGGTTATCAGCACATTAAGTTTGAACGCTGGAAGAGCACCAGTAATGAGGCTTAGAGATATGCAGTGGCGTTTGTATCAATTTACTCTTCTGAGTCTTTTCTTCTTTATCACCTCTTCATTAGTAATTAGAATCATAAATTTTCACAGAAATTGCAAATATTTGTTCATGTGTTCTTAAGTAAACAAACAGATAATAAAACTTCCTGCATGAAACCTTAAGAAAACTCTAAACCAGGACAAGAAAGTGAAGGTGAAGAGATACTGAGAGATAAAATGTCTACCTGTAGCTGACATGCTGTTTTCCAGAGCTTTATTGTATAAAAATAACAATAATAAATACATAAAGTTAGGCCAGCTACAAGATCAGTTAACAAAACATATAAATTTAAACAACAGTCAAATTTTCCAAAGACCTTTATGGGGACTCCTAAACAAAAGAGTCAGAGTTTTGTGATGTCCTCAGTGAGGTAGGTGCTGCCATCATCAAAATCCGCATAGAATCACCATTTTTCAAAAAATAGCTAGCTAGTTTTACTGCCAAAAAGCTGCAAAACCTAGTAAGAAACTGCAAGTCAGAAAATCTGTATGGAGAGTATCTTTGCTGAATTTCATTGTACGTTATATATTCTAGTAACAGACACTAACAATGTCTTGACCTTGCATTATTAAAGTTAAGAATCATTTCACCACTGGATTCATAAGACTTAGCTCTGTGTTCACAGAGCAGTGAAACATAGCAGAACTGGCAATTAAATGCAGAGAAACTAATTAAAAATAAGCAAATGGAATAAAATTAGAAAGAAGTCAGATGATATTAGAATAAAGCGAGATGCCACACACAAATATCCACTCTCTCATTCTGTTCTGCAGAGGGAGTAAACATCCGGCTATTGCCTTATAATGTATAGTAGGACATAAGTTTGCACACAAAAATAAAATAGTAAAAGGGAAGTTAACCATCTGCTTGATATTAAGGAGGAAAGAACTGGCTTTCAAACAACACAGAATTATGGATCTGCCTCTAGTTCCCTGTTCCTCTTCCTCCTATAAAATTCGTGCATATAAAAACATCACAAAGTGTGAGCTACTTTAATACACAAGTAGCAAGCAGAAAGTGCATATGTCATAATGGAAATTATGGGCAAAATAAAGAGGAGGAATGTAACAGGGATATACAGAAAGATAATGAGAGAAATGTGAGACTAATGTTTAATTTCAGAGGTTTCAGAGCAAAATCACCATCAGTAGGTATGTCAAAATCTTTTCTGTTACCAAAGAAAATCCCCAGCTTGGCAAAGTAGGTAGTAAGTCTTCCTCACACAACCAGTTTCCTACAGACTGAGCTAGAATCAGGATACTTCTGAAGTCTGGGAGTTCAAAAACTTTTGATTATAAAAAAACCTTTCTGGCTTCTTCCTGGGAAGAGGAGAATAGCAGTTTTTGTAGGCCATCGGCAAAAGCATGGTATTTTATGCCGTAAACACACTCTTAGGAACAAGGTAGTTTCAAGCTTAAAAGAATAAATGCAGTCTCCTCTTCTCCTGATGAAGATGCTTCTTATCTTTGAGTATATGAAGTTTTATCATAGAAGTGGGAATAGGATGACAGGCTAGGAGAAGAGAGGAACCAAACCCCAGAACTGTAGTTTTTCCACAGCTGCTTCCTATTAATTTCTCAAGATAACATAGGAGCAGGAATAAATTATTCTGAACTCTTTCTCTCTATAATAGCACAAGTATATTCTGCTTGAGCATATGTACAGAGTTTGTGCTTAACCAACCAAAAGTGTCAGGGAGGACAATGGAAGGACTCCAAAGCTTGTTCTCTAAAAGCTTCTCTGGTGCCATCTTAACAGAGCTTATTAACATGCACATAAAGTCATGGGCGAAATAAGTAATTGTCTAGAGCAACTGACTGTCAGAACAACAAAGATGCAATGGTCCCACTTTTCCAGAGCCATGAAAAGGTAGGTTTGCTGCTCTTCTGGCTGCTGTTTCAGTAGTAACTACCTTATGAGGTTGGGGAAGAGGAAAGAGCAAACACAGAGAGGGAGAAGAGGATGGCAGACTATGCCAAAGTGTCAGGGACATCTGCAGATTATTGTAATACACTGTATGGATTTATCAGCTTAGTTAGTTAATGGTAGCTTAAGAACATCTTTCCCATCCTTCATTGTGTGCTGTAGACATCTCTATACTCAGCTCTACAGTCAACTCCAGGAGAAGTTGTGTTGAGCTTACTAAAAGGACTATGTAAGTAATCACTAAGTGAAAACCTAACTGCTCTATAAACTACACTGGAGACTAGGTTCTGTATGTGTGATAATTTTGCAATTGACAGAGTTTCAGCAAAGGCAATTTCCAAGTATATTTAGATAATAAGATATCCATTACTGCATTTCTTTATTGCTAAATAAGTCTGCACAGCTACCATTTTTGGTTAGTAAGAATCCACACTAGTAAAATATACAGGCTCCTCTCTCATGCATGCTAGTTTAAGCACTTTCTGGGTGCACGATTTCTGTGTTTCTGGTGATGGTGGATAGAAAGAGCTTGAATTTCAGATCTCAGTGGGATGTTCAGTAGAACTAGCAATTAGGAAAAAGGGAACAGATCTCCTGTGAAATAACTGAGAGACTGTGAACATGGATCCCCATGGTGTTCTTTTTACTGTCACTTTTCCAACCTGAACTGCAGTTTAATGAGATCAGGTTTAATTTTTAGACATGAAATCTGAATCAGCTACCTGATAAAGGAGCCTATGTCATATCTTTCCTGTGTCCCATTTGGGAAGCCAATCAATCAACTATTACATTGCACACATTACAAAGACATTGAGATCACTCTTTAGTCTCTTTAACTTACTGCAGCAACATCTAGGAATGCCTCATGTACTAATCAGCATTTGTGCTGATCTGCGTCTTGATCATCTGTTTGTTTGTTTCAGGCTTCTGTGAAAACTATACATTATTCTTAATTCTTCAAAATGAAAATTAATTAAAGTGAGCAGAAAAGGGAGCAATATTCATATCTGTAGCTATGCTTAAAAACAATGATGGTGAGCAAGGTATGCTGGCTAAACTTGTGGTTATATGCCAGTCTCTGCCTCTGCTCAATGGAAAAATGATGATCTTCTCCATGACGCATCTCTTGTTAAAATTTCCAAACTTTTTGTTAAGCTGCAGTAAAAGCCCAATGATTTAAGAAATGAAGTAGCTTGCTGAAGTCCTTAGTATTTTGTATTTTAGCTGGTTTTCGTATAGCTGACTGTAACACAAATGCGATCCTGATTATCTGTGAGAGTAAGAAGGGTTGAATTATCTCCAATACTTCAGATTTTTAGATTATGTGTCTTTCACAAAGACCATGGAGATTAATACCTTGTCCCGCAACGAAAAGGGTCATATTAAAAAAAAAAAAAAAAAAAAAATCAAAACCTACTTATTCTTATTCACAATGGGACAGAGTTATCTTTTCTGGACTTCTCTGTCTATGAGCTTCTGTGTGTACATTGCCAGGAATGCACTTAACAAGATGAACTGCAAGATGCCTCAGGAGTAGGATAGCCCTGGTAACTCATGGAACTGTTCCTGTCTCAAAGCCTGTAGAGCTTTTTATACAAAGAAACATTTACTTTGCAATAGGAAAGATTTTCTGTCATATTTATTACACTAATAAGAAAGGATATTCACGTTTATGAGTAGACAGGGTTGATAAGGCCTGTTGTGTTGTTAAACACATAACAAACAAGCATATCTTTCACATTGAAATAAATATTGAAAAATTCTAAAAGCTAGATTAGATCTTTCTTTGAAGTTCAAGTACAGAAGATAGATTCCATATTAAGAATGTGGCTGGGTGCTCTAGCAGAGTCAATACTAGCTTTTTTGATAGGTTTAAGTAACTACAGTAAAAATATACTCATTAATGAGCTACAATACTGTTGCGTACTGTGACTGGTGTCTGCCAGAAGTTCTCCACAAAGTCAATCTTGCAGCTTCTAACTTCGACAATTTAAGATCTTCTTCTTAGAAGATGATGATACTGACATGCTGAAACGTTGATACAAGAACAGGTAAGGAAATGCATCTTCCTGATGTTTTTTCGTTGCATTAAATTCATAGATATAATTTCAGACAAAGTCAGGTTACAAGGTGAACAATAA
This sequence comes from Nipponia nippon, assembly GCF_047370975.1. Taxonomy (NCBI): domain Eukaryota; kingdom Metazoa; phylum Chordata; class Aves; order Pelecaniformes; family Threskiornithidae; genus Nipponia; species Nipponia nippon. Next base: position 72,750,466 of record NW_028262358.1, on the reverse strand, counting down.
AGGCAGTTTCTTGGACCTTCACAAAGTTACAGAAGAGTGCAAGTCACCCTTTGTCTCAAGACTGTGAAGGATATCTCAACAACTTTGTTTATTAATGCTATTAAATTTGTCAATATGCCTGGTGCTTGTTCTCCAGCACAGAGGTGAGCTGGCACGTAATCATCCACATTCATAATATCAAGCTTTCTAACCCTGCAACAGATGGTGGCCACACGCAGACTGCTTATCGATAATGGTCTCTGGCCTGCACCGATTCCCTAATATTGTCCAGGAATGGCTTGTGAAAGTGCTAGCTGCCAAAGCCAAAGATATGCCACAGATCACCCTAATAATTTAACTGTATAGAAGATAATTTCCAGTGGCCAAGAACATTCCCTGGCACTGTTTCTTTTGCTAGTACAGACACAGTCTATGTGAAACATCAAATTTGCTTACAGACCATGCTGTTAAATGGATAAGAGTAAGATTAAAATCTTACTCAGAATGAGCTCTAAACCCATTTGCTACATATACATATACATCAAATATACCTCAGAGGCATATGCATGCCAAAGAATTTGTTACTTTGTGACTCCTTAACCTGTTCTGTTTTCCTTACATTTGGGCATTGGCAAATACAGATCTAAGGCCCCCTTGCAAAGTCAATGTTTTGTTGTTTCTATTTTTCCCTTGAACTCAACAAATGGTATCTCAAATGACTTCCTAGCATTCCTCATGTTCTTTCAATGATAAGGGTGTTTTCTCCTCAATGTTAGCTCTTGTCCATGGTTTCAACTATCACAGGCCAAGCCTTTGTTTATATGTACTTCTCTTTCCCTGCAAGGGATGTAGCAGCTATGAATGTTAGGGGAGAGACAGACAGACAGACAGACCATCTCTCTCTCACTTACTCACTGGGAGGTCAATAGTCACATTTGACCATGCGTGTTTTTATCCACGCTGCAAATTATTCAGGGATGCACAGAAATAAGCCTAAAGATTAATAATTAATTAAAAACTAAAGGAAGAAATTTGTTTCTGGATATGACATGACATGAACGCCCTAAAATGCCTGAACTAAAGACAAGATAAGGAACCGGGTGTGATAGAGAAACAGCCATTAACAGTAATATGTTTGTATTTCACATTTCATAGGAATGTCACAGTAAGCCAACTGTTTTCTTCATTCTCCACAGAACAGGCATGTACAGCAAAAAAGACAACACATTCAGAGTAACTAAATTTGAACATTAAAATGCAGTGCTGGAATTATCTTACCCGCCTGTAATATCTATATAGCAGCAGAGATCCATTTTACCATCTCTCCTCTCCTTTCCTCACCAGCTGGATGGTTACCTCATTTTCCTGAGCTTATGAAATGTGATGAAAATGAAAAGCAAACAAAGCCCAGATGGATTTCTCTCCATTTGAACCCCAAAGGGAGAAAAAAATCCCTAAAAAGAAACACGGGCCCACTTGTTGAAGGAATTATTTCTGTGGTTCTCCATTCCATTACACTGTAAAGGCTTTCAGATTATTTCGTTTTAGCCTTGGTTCAACAACAATGTCCTTTACTCTGCAGGAGCTTACCCACAGTTTTCCAAATCTCTTATGTGTAAAATAAAGAGTGTGAAAAATAGCTAACGTACACTAGCCACAGTGTCTGTATTAAGTCTTGGTACTGTATCATTGCTGGTAGAGTCTTCATTAAATTCATTGACTCTGCGTGTAGAAGCAATCTTTCCTCAAGAAGTAAGCCTGTAGAAAGCCTTTTACAAAATCATTCTGCTGTAGAAACAAAAAAAAAAAAAAAAAGGAGATGGAAGAATTACACTGAAGCTAGAGTCAAAGCAAGATGTTCATGTGAGATCCAAATTGATGACCAAATCTTTGTCAGGCTTACTAGTTTTTAAGTATTCAAATGTCAATAATGAATGAACCTAAAAATTATTGTTGACTCATTGTGCACCAGCAAGTCAGCTGGACTGGGACAGAAAAGAAAATCTAAGAGCATTTAAATCAGTTAGAAATTAGAAATCTCTCTGATATTTGCTATATCTGCCCCACCCAAGTGAAAACAATGCATTCACCCTCTGCAAAGCACAATTACCAGAAGTGTAACAAACAAAGTTTTACAGACATTAAGTAGGTGCACAGTGGGATTTAAGTTGGAATGACATCCCTGGAGGTATTTAAAAGATGGGTAGATGTGGTGCTTGAGGACATGGTTTAGTGGTGGACTTGGCAGTGTTAGGTTAACAGTTGGACTCGATGATCTTAAGGGTCTTTTCCAACCTTAACAATTCTATGATTCTATGATCTCTAGACAATATTTTATGTATTACCTGTAGTCCCTCTTCTCAGTTATACAGTGCACCAAGAATGAATGTCACACAACGGTGATTTTCCCAGGCTGGGAGCTGTAACTACTCCTTAGAAGGAATTAAAAAGTTCTTTATCCCCTCCTCAAACTGCACATAGTACAAAGACATCAGCATTTTATTTCAACTGGATCAGTTGATTTGGAAACTGTAAAATTATTTTGTATGGCAACACAAGCAAAGTGTTCTCTTTAGGTGATTATTTTTATACCAAGCGATAACAAAGTTAAACTAGTGCTCCCCCTTACAATGTCCTGATTTTAGTCACTCATTGATTTGTCAAACTTCAATTGATTAGAAGTAATTTTCCAAGCCCTGTATCTTCTAACGTTGCTTTTGTGCTGCTTTTGTTTTTATTTCTCTTTCTGGATGACCTAGTGTTGTCCTGTTGTTACTGAAAGATGTGAGTTGGTTTTGGGTTTAATTTATTATTTAAATGGTTTGGCCATTTAAAAAATTAATGAAAGGTAAACTTATTTTGTTTTTATAATGTAATATTTTTTTCTTTTTCAGCATGATTGTACATTTGTGCACTGTTTTGGATTTGGCCAGAGCCTTTAGCCATTACTATGAAACAACTCTCCCCAAACTCTGACATTTTAAGCTAGATTATGACTTTCAAGATATTTCATGTTGCACTTGCTTAGTATAAGTTCTATCTTTCACACCTTCTGGTGGTCACCAGGAGATAATGGTCACAAAATTTGCTCAACAAGATGTAATTGCTAAGTGTTCTGGAAAGTCATGACCCAGATGTTTCAAGAGAGGCATAAAAAATAAGTGGGTACCTTGTACTGTACCACTTCTGCCTAGGCCCCTGCATAGGATCAATACCAATTGATCTTATTGTGCCATCATGAAAATACATTCTTTAGTGTCTAACAAAGATCAAGATATTCTGTATTCTGATGAAAGCACAATTAATCTATTTAGGGATAAATTAGTAATTCTGTATAGAATGGATTTGAATCAACTTGAATAACTTTATGCTACATAAATAAAAAAGTATTGATTTCACTTGTTAATTGATTCAGAGTCTTATTGAAAAAGCAGCATCAGTGTAAAACTGTTTTGTAACATGCATACACAAGACAGCAAATTACTGTTTCAAGAGACAAGTATAAATTTACCATGTTTTAACTTTTGAGGGCTTAACTTTGCAGACTTAACGAACATTGCAACTATTTATATCTAGACAGAGATACACAGCAATGACTTCTCCAGATGTCAAACAAAACAGCCTGCATAAAGATGAATGGAGCTATTAGTATTTTATTCAGTAGAAAGAGCAGGAGTGGAAAAAAGAATACATTTGTTGGACTCTTCTGCAAGAACAAACCAAAAAGTATCAGTGAGGTCTGAGATGAAGAAACCACGCAAAGTGAGTGGAAATGTCCATCATGTTAAAGAGGGCTGACCAAAAGCAAACAAGCAAGCAAGCAAGTTATATACTATCTCTACATGATACAAATAAACTTATATCGAAGTTTTTTCCACATTATACAACAAGCCATCATTTCCATTTCATTTGTGAATCATTCAGAATTCTTTCCTACCTTTGGTGATAAGGGAGAAAGTTCCCGGAGACTACACACCTCCGAAACAGAAGAAACAGATCCATCCTTGACACCTGTACAGTCCAGCTCTGCATTTTGGGCTCTCTCAGATCTTTTCAATGCAATGGCCAATAAAATCCTTTTTGTTGTAGTTATTTAATGGGTTTTGACAGCTTTGTGCCTGGAAAACAGGAAAACACTCCAGCTACATACCTAAGCACTAGGGTCCCATTCTCAAATCTTCAACAGACTTTTTAAACTTTAAGCTACAATTGAGTAATATAACTGCTTTTTGACATTCAGAGTTAGTTTACCAGTTAAAACAAATAATACACATACAAAAACCAAACAGGTAAACAAAAAAATCCCCTTTTCCTTTCTCTTTTTCTCCCAGGTACAGTAGACAACCTGAAATTTGTTAGCCTAAGTCAGTCTCGCAGAGTTGGCACAGCACCACCAGTTCTCAAGAGGCTGCCAGATGCAGATTCCATGGGCAATTGCACTTGTGGTTGCTAATTGTCCTTAGAGTTGGTTACGCATCTATAACAACTTTAAAGGGTTTGCAAGGTGAATTTAACAACCTTGGGAAAGCACCACTGGCCTTGCAATACAAAATTAGTGGAGATGATGAAGCACATCCCTTTTCTCAATCAAATCTAAAACATGATAAAAAAACCAGCTCTGTAGGATCAAAACTTCCAAAGTTTTTTCAATTTACTTTCTTTTCAATTACTGGTTGCTGACAGGTGCATGCAATGAATAATAGACAGGGCACCCAGAAATCTCAGTTTCTACTCTGCCTGAGTTTCCAGCAGATGATTTCACTAAACTGCAGTGATTCTTTTTCCTTAAGTGTAAGTAACTGAGTTACTCAATCCCTTGCCCTGATGTCACTGATAACCCATGGAGAAGTTTCTTTTTTGTAGTGCTACCAGCTTGTTCTGTGGTGGAAGAATCCTATATATCAGTAGCAATAAAATACAAGCAATAAGTAAGAGCTTTTCTGGAAACAGTTTATGAAATGAAAAAGAAATGCTGTCAATGATTTAAAGCTTTCTCTTTCTCCAACATTTATTTGGTTTTCTCAAGCAAGGGGGAAAAAATTCCTTGATCAATGAAGTGGCCTGAATAACAATCATGTGGAAACCGTCAGAATAATTGTCAGGTTTTCTGGTGCCAGAGGTGTTGATATAGTATCTGATGTTGACAGCTCAGTACTGGTGTCACGTCAGTTGAAGATGAGAAACCACAACAGCAGAGTTGGAATTTTCTTTGCATGTATTCACTGACATATTAATCTTACTTAAAATTTATCTTATATTTGGAGACATCTGAAAAAATAGACATTGTACTTATTTATAGGGAAATGACCAAGATAAGTCTTGCATCTGTGTTGTAAATAAGATAGATACAGTATTTTCTTATTGTATTAAATTTTCATGTCTCAAAAACCAGGCTGAATTGGAATAAAATGCTGATAAATAAAATACTTTTATATAAATACTTTTATACAATATAAAATACTTCTATGACACAAAAATAAATCTGTAAAATTTTGATATTTCAGTTCAAACAATGATTTTAGATGTCAAAATGGGGTTTTCATTTTGAACTGATATTTTAAATGCAATATTGATTCACACTGTTGATTAAATAACAAAAATCTATTCTATTTCCCCAACTGAAACATTAAACACATTTTAAAATCAGTATTGCTTACAGAAATATACAAATAATTCTGACAAAATTGGGCTTTCCTGATCTGAACACTGTCAGTTAATTCAGCTGGATTTAGACCTGAACTTTACAGCATCAAAACTCACCAGCTTATCTGTTGCCCTAGGAACTCCTAAGGAGAGTTTATCTTTACTTTTTGTCCTTTTTGAGCAAAGGAGTATTTGCACAATTTTTAAAACAAAATTAACAGAATGTATTATGTCATTTTGAAACTTATTGTTAAGACATTTAAGAGCTCATGGAGTTTCAGTACATACTCTTGATAGTAATTTTCTTATAAAAGTATAACTCTAATTGTTCCAGGTGCCTATAAAGAAATGAAAGGATAAAACACACTAGAATATCTCCATGGGGGAAAAAAAAAAAAAAAAAAAAAAAAATTCTCCCAAGACCTAGTTTAACTCCTAAGGAAGATGGCCTAAGTGCACATGGCTCATGTCTGCTCATATGCATCTTCTTAAGTTTGTGGTAGAGGTGCCTAGGTATGTTTGTAATATGTGTATACACATGCATGTGCACTTACATACAAGAGGCAAACCCTGAATCTTGTGTGACCATGTAACTGAATATTTTTTCTTCTGTTAGCACACTGCAGCAGGTTCTGAAGGAAAGCAATTAACTATTTTTATTTCAAAAACAATAAATAGACTATGAAATAGCTGCAAAATACAGTGTTATGAGTTTAGATATAGAACAACTAGACAATTTCTCGCTCAAACTGACCATATCCCATTAGTAACTTATAGCAAAAGACTACAAATAACCTGATTATGTTTCCTACCACACTCTTTAATAATGCTGACAGAACTTGTCCTGTTTGTACTGTGAGAGAAAATGGTCCTTGATGAACACGGTGTAAGCTTAACATGTAGCTTTTTAAAAACTTTCAAAAGGTGCTATGAAGTGAGTGGGAGAGTTCTGATTTGGGCTTTCAGGTTTTTAGTGCAAATAGTATCACTTTAAATATGAAACAGACATTCTTTTCAAGAGCACCAGAAGAGCAACGCTGAATTAAAAATATTGTTTACATATTTAAGTACTGGAAAAAATTATGAAGAAGTATCTTTCTGGAAGAAAAATAAGCTTTTCAGCAACTAGAGACCACACTTGCCAAGCTCACCTGTAAATAAATTTTCATTCTGAAACACACTGAAACCACTACTTCTTCTGGACTGTTATCAAGATAACTGTAATTATATTGGTTTTTAATTGTTTTGTTTTTCTTTCTTTCACTTGAAACCTTTTTGGTCTTAGAACCTCTGTAGAATTAAACTACTCTTATGATAGAAAACTTTTAAAATTTGTTTGCTTGCATTTGTGGAGATTGTCTTCTTAAAGAAAGTTTGCTAAACAAGCAAGATTTCTCAGCTTATCAGATTTCCACTTAATGAAAGTCTTGCAGAAGAAGCAGCGTATCACCATGTAATTAAAGACACTATGATAATGCATTTGCACAAAGAAGAGTTTGGATGCAAATTAGGTGCAGACATTTTTAATCTTGATGTTATTTAATTCTTGAGTGCTTATCATTATAAGCTCAAAAACAGCTTTTATGTTTATTTTTTACTGTTGTGTATTATTACAGTTATGTGAATGATTAGCACAGTAGCAGTTTGTGGATCATAGCCCTTGAACACTAAGTCCGTCGATGACTAACAGCACAGAGGGTGGTAACTGAGTTTATCTGTCCTCCATTTTTCCACTAGGATTTAATATGTAATCACTTCAGAAATGAGAATTGTTACTGAAACATTCTTTGCTATTATTAACAAGGATAGCTGCCTGGTGTTGCATTTTGTAAGGAAGATCTCTCTCAGTCTCTGGGAATTATCCTAAAGCCAGCCAGGCACATTACAGAAAATAAGGGGGAGATGTTATGCAATCATCTAGGGATACAAATGTGTTATACATTGTTGAAAACTATGAGTGAGATGGTCAATAAGACAGTAATTCATTCCTATATTGGACTGATGGATTTTTTTCTGTATTAGTATATTGATCTTGGCTAAGAGGGCAATGCTGGTGAAAGCAAGCAGCAAAGTAACACAGTGGCCACAATAGCCTCCGAATAAATAATCATGGGGTAATTACAGGGCAATAGCAAAAAACAGCAAATCAAAAAGCTATGAACAGGTAAAGAGTGAGTTGGCCCTGGAGAAGGTAGTTATCAAGAGTGAGGAGCTTTTAAATGAAATATTCCCCAAGAAAGTAGAGAAAAGGGGGGTGTAAGTTAAGTGATAGATTGAAACAACTGAAGTCTATAGAAAGTCTGAACAAATGTTAGTCTTTTTAGAAAAATAATGTTTGCTAAATAAAGGGGGGGGGGGTGTTTTTAGCAAAGCTTTTTACTTCTAAATACCATAAGATTCTGTTTTGGAAGTGTCATGCTGAATGGGAATAGCTATCTCACTCTCTGGAGAAGTACAATGCTAAGTGATGCAACTACAGTAAATGCACAGACTTTCATGACCTGTTTCAAGAGAATCACATAATTCTGTGTAGAAACTGGTCATGGCATGAGGCCTAGGTAACAATCACCGAAGTTCCGTGAATTAGAAAAGAACTGTAGTTGACCCACCAACTTTGACATCAGCTTCAGAAAGACCTTCTTTCAGTGTGGGTTGGATTTGACCTGACAAGCTAGAGGTGAATGCTATACATCCCATTACCCATCTCCAGAGTCCCAGTACATCTTTTATATCTTTTATTGAAAGTTAATGGCCCTGTAGAATATTGCTAACAGATTTATAAAACCTCCAGGAATTCTTTAATCAGGCTTCTGAGGTACTCCAGGTTGAACTTCTGACCTCCTAATTTTGGCTTTCTCACTTTATGTGACTTTCAAAGCTGTGTCTTAATATGAAAAGATGCAAGAACATTTCTAGATGAAGTTTTAGCCCATTCCATAGTTTCTGTAACAATGAATTAAACCACTCTGAAATACCTAGTAGCAGTGGAAAATTTCAAGAAATGTCACTGCCATCACATTTCAGCTCCTCCTTTGAAATTCTTTCTCCTGCTGTGATAGGTTTAGTAATGAACATCAAGTTTAATTTCAGGTCAGAGACTTTATATATGTTTATGGCAGAGTAATCTTTCTCTCTTTACCTCCTTATTTTAACACCATAGCCTTCAGGAAAACAATCTGGGTAGTTATGAAATACTAGCGTTTACTGAAGCTGAAAGAATACTTGATTCTTTCAGGTTAATGATTCCAAATATCTCTTCACTGGTCTGACCTGGACCCTATTTGCTTTGGTTGATGCAATCATCTGTGGTCCCAAGAGGTCCCTCTATTTAGGCTGATTCTTCTCTAGATATGAAGTAAAATCTGTTAATACTCAGCATAAAGTAGCAGCCTTGCCTTTCTTTGTAGTATGAATTGTGTTGGGTTTTTAAGATTGGATTCCAAAATGCTTCTGGCTCCACTTGTAATGGTTCTTCACAATAAGAATGGCGTGAAAAGAGAGGAAAAGAGCATGTACTAGAGCTACAAGAAGATGGAAAAGAAACGGGAATATGAAGTTAGTGTTTCTCCTTACCTGCCAACAGAGAACATGGATCCCTTTTTCCTGGCTACTGTGGTCAATAAATTGCACTAGCAAAAGCCTTGAGCAAGATCGTCTGCCCTGGTCAACAATAGATCAAAGAACTAGAACAGCTGAATAGTGAAAAGTGAATTGTCACAACCACTCCATTGTAAGCATCCCACTAGAGTCCTCTCTTAGTGCCTTCACCTTCCTCTTCGATAGGAGATTTCTCATCTACCACAGCATTACCGTTTCAGCAATTAGAGAAGGAAGATAGATACCCTTTCTTTCCACTGCACAGCTTTCCTCATGCCTGTTCTACAGAGAGGATAAAAGTCAGTGTAATGAAAATTCACCCTTCAACATAGGTGATCACATTGTGATTTGTTGACTCAGCCCCTACTGTTAATCTATGGTTAAGATAATCTTAGAGCCCTCATTGCTCCCTTCTCTGATTTGAGAAAGGTACATCTGTTCTGGCCAGGCAGATAGCTCCGTATTCACTGGTGATATAAACATGAATGTGTCTGGCTTATTCTGTATTTCTAAGGGGTTTACTTTTCAATGCTACTTGCTCTTTTACTAGGTGTTTTTATTATCAGTAGGATAAAAGTTGCAATATGCTGTTCTCCCTCTTTCACTCATTTTTTTTCAGAATCTGCCTCAGCAAATTTTATACAGTATGTTAGGCTTCTGCTTCAGGTTCTGAGCTGTTTCTTGTAAGAAGGATAGCTAGGATTATTCCTCAAAGGTCCTAAATGATCAAAAAAGAAATAACAATAAAAAATGTAGTATTGACAAACAGTAAAAGCTTATAGTCAGAAATTATAAAATTAAAGACTTATTTAGAGCTAACTATATTAGAAAAAATTAATTTGCTGAAATTAAAATACCAGTTTAGAACTATACGTTTGTTTAACAAACATCATTGTGATAGCAATATAATAACATGTGCTTGAGCAATGTAACTTTCATAATATCAGTAGGATTATTCCAGCTGTGCTGTAGTCTCTTCATGCTGGTATATGCCAAACTATTGTCTACTTATTTGCAATGTGCACAAATCTAGGCAATCAGTTAAATAAAATATTAATCACAGATTGTTAGAGACACAGACTAATTTATGATCTCTGGAGGTCAGCTGGTCCAATCCCCTGCTCAAAACAGGACCTGGTCCAGTGAAGTTTTGAGTATATCCAGGGACAGAGATTGCAGATTCTACAGTATCTTTGGACAATCTGTTCTAGTATTTGACCACACTCACAATGAAAGACATTTCCTTATACCTCATCAGAATTTCCATGCTGCAACTTGTATTCATTGCTTTTCATCCTATCAATGCATGTCCAAGAAGAAGCTAGGACCGTGGACTTCTGTGTCTAATTTGCTGAAATGTTTCTGAAATATCTTCCCCTTCTGTGCTTAAAAAACAACAAAAAAAACCCAACTCTGTGGTGACTGAAGTTAGGAACTTTAGAAACATTCTAATGTCATTAACAAGTAGTTCCCCATTTACTCAACTGTAATATTTTCTTAGTTTTGACCACCTTTTCTCACCATAAGAGCCAGCTCTCAGAAATGGAACATGTAAGGAGAACAAAAAAGCAAGGGAAATTGTCCTGACAAAACGAAAACATAATGAGTAGTTTTAATATTTTTTAGGTCCTGAACCTTTCAAAAATGTCTTCTGGGACTTCCTGGGAGATTTATCTACTTGTTTGTTTTTCCACAGTGTTTTAGAAGCTCTAGTTCTGCAAAATGTTATTATACTATTGTTCTGAGTAAGAGCAGACCAAGTCCTGTGACCTCATTCATGGAAAGGTTCTAAATAAAGAAGAATACTATGTAAACAGGAACACAACATATAAATAATAAAATATATATGTGAAGGTACTGTTAAAACATCCTTGCAAAGATTTCCTGGAATTAACTTGGTTTCTGGAATCATCTAGGATCTATTATTATTATTATTATTGTTGTTGTTGTTGTTTTTAAGAAGGAAAAACCATGATAATCGTAATGTGTGTGTTCAGGATGTCACTTGGAATTTTTTTTCCAGTACGCCCTATTTTTCCTGACTATTCTGTTTGTAGCCAATACAAAAGTGAAAATGTGATGTTGACAAACCAGTGGCAACATTTAAAATCTCTTAGTCTGCTTCGGATTATTCCTCTAAAGTGGAGTAAGAAATAGAATGACAGTGCCTATAATTAAATTTAATGAAAGCAACATTTTTCGCTCTGATTGGTACCTGAGCGATAATATATGGGTCAAATTGACTGTAGTGAATAGTAAAGGCGCAAGCTAAATTATTCACGGTATTCACTGAGGAGTGACTAACCTACTATTTATATTCTTTCTGAATACATCATTATGTCTCAGGCTCAATTTGCAAGGTTCTATTTGAAGTCAATGGACTCCAGAGTATACATTCTGTTCATTTAAAAAGTCTGATAACTCAAATTATTGGGTTATTGCATAGAGTGGGGAATAACCAAAGAGGACTTTACTATCAGGGTTACCTTCGTCATAAGAAAATGTATTTATATGACTTATTTGTATTCAACAGGTATATGCAAAACATTCAGACATCTACATTCAACAAGTGGAGGGAGACTGCTTGCATTGATGAATTCACTTTAATGAACATCTATAAAATAGACAATAAGGGACCAGATTTGAAAAAGGAGATATGCTTTATCTATTTAATTCTTTTAAATATGATTCCTGGAGAGAAAACAAAAAACAAAGCATAAATTTAATTCTCTCAATTTTTTTTTGCCTTTGCAGGCATAGAAATAGGATTTGAAGACTGCTGACACACTAGATTTGGGAAAGTTTTCTGTTTGTGACTGAACACAACCAAATGTTTAGCCGATTCTGCTCTTATTTTGATTCTATGGAAAATGTTTCCTGGAATACAAAACATCAATTACACAATTTTAATATTTATTTTAAATATTTTGATATTTTAAAAGTACTTAGAAATAAAACATGCTGTAATGACAGCTTTGACCTTGCTGCCAATTCTATCCATGTTCAACTTTGGAGTAGTATGTACATTCTTGAATGCAACAGGAATGCTTTTGTGTACTGCTGAAGCACAATATGAAGTGTTTGCCACTTCAAAAATTAGCTTCAAAAACTCAGTATTCAAGACGAAATTTATTTCCTAATGATTCTGCTCTTTGCTTTTCAGTGTTCCTCTTTCTGAATAATGTTTAGCTAAAAGGAGAACATCATTTTTAATTAAGCACACCAAAAGGGTTTAAGCTAATTTTTAGAAAAACTAGGTCTCAAAACAGGGACGTATTATACAGCAATTATTTAAAGATCATTGGTGAATACCTGATGCCTCTTTTACTTAATCTGGAGTAGGGGACAAAATGATGTTATAAGAGAAATGCAGTCTCACAGACTCTCCCTTAAGATGCGACTTGGGCTGAGTTAGTTGCAAATCTTCAAGCACCTTAACCGGAGTCAAATCTGCTGCTGACTCTTCTTAAGACCTTGATAACACAAGGAGCATCTTCCCCAGCTCCTGGATCACAGTCCCATTTCTGCATCACTCACTCCTGCAGTTGCTGATCTCCGAACACCGAGGGCTGCTGGGGAGGCCAGGAAGCAAGTCGAACATCCAGAGGCACAGGCTGCCATCAAGTAGTTCATCTTCTCTTTTGATTTTGTATAATGTCTCCAGATCAGAGGGGGAAAAAGAATGTGTTTTTAAAACAAAAAGTCTTAGGCAATGACAGACAGGGTGTATTTCTAAACATGCAGTTGCAGAAAAGAAATGTTTAATTCAGTACCTGTGATTTCTAGGAAATTATAATCATAACAGCAATGCGGGGTATGGCATTAGGCAAATACATTGGGTGCCTTTTAGTAAAAGTCACTTAAAACACATGCTCTTTTGTACAATCATTTTTACGTTTGCTTCATTTGTATCTTAAAAACAAGTTATGTTGGGTATGAATGTATTAGGGAAAAAAATACCTTCTTCTGAGAAGTGCAGTCAATGAATAATTCCTTCTTTTATCTGAGTACACCTCTTCTAATTTTATTTAAATGCATCAGAAGATAAATTATGATGAACTAGAAATGTTCTACCCTTGATACTGCCTTTTTCTTCTGATATGAAACTTCTGAATGGTCTCCATAACCCATTCTAGATCCTATCATTTTTTTCATGAACTGCTCTTAAAATCACAGTTAACTCCCTAAATAACAGCTGGTTTTAATGTTATTGTGGGCAAGAACCTGTTTGCAAGGGAGACTCGTAGTCCTTAATTCTTCATTAGCACTGGGGGGGTGCTGTGCATGCTGTAGCACTGCGAAATGTAGTTCAGGCTTCCCAGGAGGTTGATCTCTCCCTGGCTTGGTTTATACACATTTTAATTCTCAGCCAAACCTAGACTACCTGTCTATAGTTTCAATAGCTGTTAACAGCCACCTTTTCCTTACAAATATATGGAAGATGTCCTGGTATTGACCTGATAATTAATTCCTGTACAAGTTTTCCAGCTATTACATTTAAACTGGTCATAGATGATCTGTTCTTTCTGATTTAATCCTACAATCTGTACAACTGGGAATTTTTGTCTGAAAATCTACATTAAATATAAATCTCATCTGGAAGAGCATTGTCCAAAATGTCCTGTCACACTCAGCCGTTTTCAGCAAAAAACAGTGTATTTGACTCACAAGTTATTTACTCACATTGTAAGCTCTTGGAGGTACAGAAGGGCATTTTATTCTGATTCTACAGCATATGGCACTGTATGTTCAGATATTTGGGTAAACCTGTTGTACGCTATTATTGCAGAAGTAATAAATATTAACGTCATTTAGGTGTTACTTAAGTGCTCTAGCATTCTTTCAGAAGACTTGGTGTGTAAGTGTGTGTGCATGCATATAAATTAGGAAAAGAAAAATAAAAAAATAAGCATGTCTTCTGGTAAAGTTCATGATTAGAAGGGAGAACATTGTGGTACCTAATTTGAATTATGTGGAGAGATATCTTACTGGAAGTTAATTTTCAGTAGTATTGGTTCACTTCAGCTCCTATTTCTGCTGCAGTATGGACCTGTGTCCTTTACCTCTGTTCTGCATTAAAGACTACAACTAAATTCCTATAAAGAAGGCAGCTCTTTAAAGGTGGAGTATTCACTTATTTATACTTATTCTTTCGCCATTTTTTCTTGTTTGCTGCTTCATATTGAAGAAATGGGCTCATTCTAAGAAATACACAAACCAACAGAATTGGACAGAATGAAATAGTAGGCAGTTTTACTGTAAAGCACACAGAAGAAAGTTATCATTTTTTTGTGCCTCCTCTGTTTCTTCAAAATGGTTTTCCTAAATGGCTTTCCTGATTTAATTTTTTCTTTAAAGCTATAACTGAGGGTATTCTGTCAGCTTCCCCTTTCTTTTGTACAAGTTTATGGTTTTCTATAAGCAAAATGCTAAAAACAGGTACAGTAAAATGTCAGGGCTGCAGCCATTTCATAACTATGGCAAGTTGCCAGGTTATTTACACATAACTCTGAGTATTCACCCATGTGGAAAAATTAGTCACTCCATGCCTTTAAAAATGTGTATAGTTGCAATACGTAGATACAAATGGATGAAAATAATATTATTCAGTGATTATGCTTTTTTTTAAATTAGACATACTAATGATTTTTCCAGATGATATTTTTTGCAAGACTTTCTATATTCATTCATAATATAACATTAAAATTCCATAATTCAGTTGTGTTTTCTCTTACAGATAACAAATGAAAGATTACCCCTCCACATTAGAATACACTGAAACAGAAAAACACTATCTGAATTGATGAAAAGGATGTTGTGAACCTGAGCATTACAGAGTATTCCCTGTAAAAACATCGTTTGCCTCAGATGCCAGATAAATATCACATACCCTTCCCCAGCCAGTATGGGAGCACAGGTCTGTCTTGTTCAGAAACAGAGACTTCCTAGCTCAGGCAGGTGGCGGCAGTCACACAGTACTGAATTACTCTCATCTCTATGCGGTAGCTTGAAAATGCTTAAAATTGGCAGTTCTTATGTGGACAATAATTACTTGTACAATATCCTGCTCAGGTCAAAAGGACTAAACAAGTTAAAAGTCTGGGAATATTGGGATGTAGATAAGCAAAAGTGATTAACTGGAAACTTCTTTTAGTACAAAAATAAGTTAGTTATCTTTCAAGCAAGTAACAAATATTCCAAGTTCCTCTGATACCATGATAATAAATGGTTAAATGCTCAAGTGGTTAACAAATTTATCTCCCTGTCTGAACAGGGAGAAAATGAATCCAAGAGTCTCTCTCTGAAAATAGCTTGTTCCCAGTACATAAAATTCAAAGTGGAGGTTATGTATAGAATAAGCATCTTGGAAAGTCTTAAATGAAATCATAGGTTAAAAGACATTATAAAAATGATGCTATTACCCTGTTGCAATTGTATATTACTAATGTTGTAGTCACATCTTAAACTCCAAGATAAGCTGATGCTTCATTGTACAAACACTGCACAAAATAGTGTTGGGCAGAGATTAGCTCAGTTCTGTCTCAGCACAGGCAGACCTATGTTTAAGCAATCTTTTTCTCAGCACATTTTCTCCTATTTACACCCCCTAGTAACACCTACCTGCGAATGCAATAATTACCTAAATGTCTGAGGAATAGTTGAGGAAATATGGTGATATACCAGCGTATACCAGAACATCAGTCTGAAAAAAATATATGATTATTCAAGTTCTGGCCTGTGTAACTGGAAAGAAAAAGAAAGACAAATGGAAAAAATGGATACGTAGTTATTAGAAGTTAGTTCATTTGAGCAGCAAACTTGCACTGGAGCTTGCACGGCAGGGCTACTGCTTTGGTGAGGAAGAGGCTTGGTCAGACAGGCAGTTGGCAGGACCAGTAAGTATTGCAGCCCCAGCCCCAGATGAAGAATGCATCAGGGCCAACTGCATGAGATTCAACAAGGCTAAGTGGCAGGTCCTGCACTTCGGTCACAACAACCCCATGCAACGCTACAGGCTGGGGGAGGAGTGGCTGGAGAGCTGCCTGGCAGAAAAGGACCTGGGGGTGTTGGTCGACAGACGTGTGACCATGAGCCAGCAGTGTGCCCAGGTGGCTAAGAGGGCCAATGATATCCTGGCTGGTATCAGGAATAGTGTGGCCAGCAGGACCAGGGAGGTGATAGTGCCCCTGTACTCGGCACTGGTGAGGCCGCACCTCGAGTACTGTGTTCAGTTTTGTGCCCCTCACTCCAAGAAGGACATCGAAGTACTAGAGCACGTCCAAAAAAGGGCAACAAAGTTGGTGAAGGCTCTGGAGCACAAGTCTTATGAGGAGTGGCTGAGGGAGCTGGGGTTGTTTAGTCTGGATGGAGAAGAGGAGGCTGAGGGGAGACCTTATTGCTCTCTGCAACTACCTGAAAGGAGGTTGTAGCGAGGTGAGGGTCGGTCTCTTCTCCCAAGTAACAAGCGATAGGATGAGAGGAAATGGCCTCAAGCTGCGCCAGGGGAGGTTTAGTTCGGGTATTAGGAAAAACTTCTTCACCGAAAGGGTGGTCAGGCACTGGAACAGGCTGCCCAGGGAGGTGGTTGAGTCTCCATCACTGGAGGTATTTAAAAGACAGGTAGACGTGGTGCTTGAGGACATGGTTTAGTGGTGAACTTGGCAATGGTAGGTTAATGGTTGGACTCAATGATCCTAAGGGTCTTTTCCAACCTTAACAATTCTATGATTCTATGATTCTATGATTCTATGAATGCTGCTCAGCAGTCTCCCCTGTAGTTGCTGCATGTCCAGATATGAATCTCAGCTCTGCACTGCACACCTGCCTCACCACTGCTCATTTTCCCAGTCCTGTTTATTCTGCCTTGGCAATTTGTTGGTCCTCTTATGTTACATCACCTTTTACCACTGCAGCTATGCACTTTGTCGAAGCATAAGGTTCTGTGTCTATTGCTTGTCTTCATTATCCATTCATTGAGTCAACCTTTTCTCTCAGACAGGAAGAACTGTGGCTGTACTGAAACATCATAATTACTTCTTACTTGTTAAGAGATTGCTTCCTGACTGGTAAAGTATATAATTAAATTTACATACACCATTTTTCTGCCAAAATAAACTTGAGTTCATTTTTCTTCAAAATAGATTCTACTTGCATGTACAAAAAGTACAACAAAAAGTGCAACTATTATTAAACAAATAAACAGAATTAGAGTGACAGCAGCGTATTGCTTTAAGTAGATCAACTGCCTTTAGAAAAATAATCTTTAGAAAGGTTTGTCATTACCTTAAACAAGTGTACCTGGGAGACTGTAATGAAAGTATAAAAGATCATATAGGAAAAAAAAAAATCCTGAAATGTTTAGGTTTTCTCAAAACCCATTAGGTAGTCATACAGTTCGCTCAGCCCATGTCAAGAAAGCAAATATTATACATTGTGAATGTAATTGCTATAATACGACTAAAAATAAAAATGAGAAAAACAAATGTTGACAACTTCACAATGAATGAGATCTCATTCTTTTTTTCTTCTGACTATTTGAGAAATTACAATATTTAATTTAAAGGCTTGGAAGAAAATTGTCTCTCACAAGTTCAAAGAAATAACAGGATTCTAGCTGTTTCAGTTTTAATGGTGTTTCTTTAGTTCTACACATCTAAATAGAACAGAACTAGGAAAATCTCTGTCTTTCCTTTTTATATATTAAATTATCAGATCGAGGCAAGTGCTTAGTTACTTTCCTGCTTTATTAAAAAAAAAAGAAAAAAGAAAAAAAAAACACACCAATCAATGCTTCACAAGAACAGATTTTTCTGGTAATACTACTAATCACACCTTATCTGTGTCTAATTCAAGCCAAGGGGAATGTGATACATCAGTACAGCCCCATTTGGCACCACTGATGCTGTCAAGGTCAAGACACTACCAGAATGTTGTCCTGTTGTCCTTACCTGGTGGAAACAAACATTTATTTTCTTTTTTCAAATTGCATTTAGTGCTGCTGAATGGAGCCTACATATTCTGGAGATGAAGGGTTTATCTAAAGCCTGTGGGGAGTCTTTCCATCAAGCTGGGTGTGCTTTGTTTGGATCAGGCCCCAGGTCTTTTGTTTACCTCTGGCCAAAGAGAGCATGACACCAGGCAGTCCAATCAATGTACAGCAGGTTTGTCCTCCAGAGATCCCCTCTAGGGATGAGAAGCTGTGTTCTGCCTTTGGGCTGAGAGCGACAATTGTTATGTCCTTTTCAGGGACAATGCATAAATGCATAGGACATTTAATATTCCTTGGGAGCCCCCAGTTCTAAGCTTAGTGAGACATCTCAGATTCCTACAGTCAAGGGACAAGCCCACATCTTCCCTGTTCTGAGAAAAAAAAAAATCAAAACAAGGCAAGATTTATTAATCGGATAGTGTGTGGTGGTCTCAAATAGGAACAGGAAAATAAAGTCTACCTTTACATACATTTTTACTCTCCTGTTGGTGCATCCCTCACCTCTCAATGTATTGCACAGGATCATTTCTCATTACCCACAACCAAAGCATTTAATGTCAGGTCTTGTCACATTTGTTCTCACTATTGCCCAGTAGTTATAAAAAATTAATGTCTTCTTAATATCTATTGTATCTCCAAGAAAATTCAATTCAGACATTGAAAATACCTGAGAGACTATTCACATCTGTACGAAACGAGTCATATAATCATTTTCTGTCCCAAGAAAATCATAAATGTTTCATATCCACTGGATAAAAACACAGTTAAGGAAACTGAATATAGTCTCAAGCAGCCAGCAGAGAAATTTGCAACATTATAGGGACTGATGTTCTCTAAATCAAAGGTTTACACCAAAGTTTTTAAGTGGGCAAGATGATGGAGGGAATGGGCCCAGGGCAGCATTGTCTACAGGTCTGTTCCACTGTACTAGAGACGTTTGCATCACAGGCCAGTTGCTCTAGGAGACACTTCATCGCTTGAAGTGCATTGCAGCAGTAGGAGTCTTGCAGCACTGTTTTTTCCCATCCCACCTATTTGATGCATTGCATGAGGGAGAACATGTACCTGGTAGTGACAGCGTCACGTGCTCTGTAAGCCTGAAAGATCATCAAATACAGCGGCAATTGGACATGTCACAGAGAAAGCGTCATCTGAGCCATAACAGATACAGATAGAGCTTTGTTAGACAGTCTCTTTTTTGGACTGATGAACTCTCTGCTATATACCAACCTCGAAAGGTAAAATATTACTACTGAAAATAGAATCAGTAATAGCATATGCCATGCACAATGGAAATTTCAGCACTTGCACATATATAACCAGGAATAAGAAAAATGAAAGACATGTATATCAGTTGGGATTTTCCATCATTTTATTTTACATCTAAAATAACTCTGAAAATACCATCTGTGGAAATGAAAGCTTTCCTTAACTGATAGTATAGAGGAATTTAAAATCTGATTAAGACCCTAGTATTATTCTGTTATGGCCACACTTATGGTAATTAATCTTACCAATCCAAGTCATTCTGCATGAAATGGAGGAAATATTCCATGTGTTGACAAAATTAGTTTTAAGTTATACATTTGATGGAAACATTTCACATTGTCTAAATTAAAAAGGAAAAACATAAATTCAATTTTTAACAAGCACATAACAACAGATGCATAGAATGAAAATTAAAATCTTAGAAGGTACATCCTAACCAAAAAAGTACTGCTAATTCTTTTTACATTGTTTTATTTCTCAGTATAATTTTATAGAACATATTTGTTATGTTTCTCTACCATTTACAAGAAAACTCTTGTTTTCTGATTTGTTTCTCTTCACATATTCTTAAAATGAAACCCTGGGCAACTTTTGACCAACACCATAATTACCAATGATGTTCATCTGAAAATTTTTCTGTTGGTGTAAATCACTTTGTACATCTCCCCCGCTTTTCCTGATGTGCAGCCAATGTAGTCACCCCATGGAATATTTAGCCAGACGTGCCATGGCTCCTGCTTTGGGAATCTTCCCTGCCATGTGTGCCCACTACTGAAAAAAAGGACTAAGAAAAGAACAGAAAAAAGTGGCAATGAAAATATGGATTTTTTCTTGTGGGAAATATCTTTTCTATGGACATACCAAGACAACCAACGACAGCCTTAGAGGTTCAAGTTAATTTTCAGCTCTGTGGGAAATGAAGGCAATGGAAGGAGAGCTACAGCAAACTGCTGCGGCATTTGGTGAAGTTTGACAAGCAGACCCCACAAAACTCAGCCTTAGTTTGTAAGCTTATTGCTATTCACTCAGTAGGGGCACGCTGTATAGCTGTCAAGGCCCTGTGAACAATGTGGTACATTAGAGCTAAATTATGCACCAACACCCTGATTTATGGCTAAGATCTGTACTAAATTAAGTAGAAATTCTAAATTAAGGAGAAAATCGGAAATTAAAAGGCAAGGCTAATTTATTAGGAAATCATTTGCTAACCGCCAGTATTATGGAAATAGTTCTAAAAATAAAGCCCCAATGGAAAAATATATAACTAATGTACAGGATTTTTTAAATGCAAGAACTCTTGGAAAGTTTAAGGACTCCCTAGGGCAGCTGTGCTTTCCTGTCCCCAAATAGGAGATAATTAACTCGAACTTTTACAACTAAGAGTTTTAAAGAGCTGAAAGAGAAGATCTTTGGAAGATAATGTTAATTCATAATAAATCTTGGAATATTGAGGAAATTCCAGAGGAAGCTAATTTTCTTCCAATATTTTAAAAGGCTACATAGTGACTGAAGTAATTATAATCCTGTCATCATAACATCAGTTATAGGCAGAAGGATGGAACAATTGGTAAGAAGCTCAATTAATTAAAAAACTAAAGTAGGCTAATAATTTAATTTATATCAATCAGATCTTGTCAAAATAACATAATATGGGAAATTTTTTTTTAGATTTTTAAAGTGGCTGATAAAAGCACTAGTTTTAATTTAATATGGCACAACAACTGTGTAATTTTACTTGCTACCCAAAATTAATACAATATGAAATTAATGGGGCATGGATTAAATGGTAAATGAATTTAAAACAGGCCAGCACATCTCTAAAAATAAATGTAAAGGAAAGTTTATAACTTTTAAGGACATATTAATTCTTAATTATAATTTTTTTGGTAACCATCTGGGACAAACTATACAATTGTTTGTGGTCAAGTTGGCAAATAATAAGATTTACGGTGGCAAATAATAAAACCAGGACACTGGTATTGAACAACATATATTTCTTAATAAATTTCTTACTAAGCATATGTATCAATATAACCAAATGCAGGGTCATATACTTAGGACTAAGATTTCTAACTGTACTTAAAGGTTTCTGAAAATGACTGGGAAATTTCAGTGTTTCTCATCAACAGACAAAAAAACTGCATGAGCAAAATCTGAAAGATTAATGCAACACTTGAACACTTAAATAGAATCATAAATCAGCGAAATGAAGTTATGCAACTTCCATTTCTGACCTTGTGTCTTGTGTTTTGATTACCTTCAGATCTGGTGTCCACAGCTAAAGACATGTTCATAAACTGGAATTTTAGAAGAAAATCACAGAAAATCATAGAATGACTGGAAACTAATCATGATTATTTCATTTTTCAAATACTAAGTTAACAGCTGATTTTATAACTCTCTCTATATATACAGATGGGGGAGGCTAAATCGCTGTCTACTTCTTCTCCTGCTTACCACATCCTCTATATAAGCATTTCACATCCACAAATTGAAACAAGAGAAATCCAGACTTGAAACAAGAGTTGGTTTTTTTTGTTTTTTTTCCTAAAACAGTAAGCAATTTATAAGTGTTGGAAGCATGGGGTGAAAAATGGAATGTTTTCATGAATGACTATTTTTGGATTCAGACTATATTTTTAAATATAAAATATAGGAAGTATTTTAGAGACATTAATTCAAGAAACTTCGGTGACCTAGTTGATATTAATGAAATCATGGTCACGGAACTTAATGGTTCACCATTAAAATCTATTACTCTATAAAAAAACTCAGGAAGGTGGCTTCATTCATACTGGTCTTTCATTGCCTTGCACTTTGAGTAATGCTCATGTGATTTAAGTGGGCTTCTTATGCATAAGCAGTTTTAGGGTATGAAAAAACCTCACTAGGCCTAAGATTGTTTCTTACAGTAAACAACATTTTCTAAGAGCAAGTCCATTTTTCTAGGGAATGAGTATATGATCTAACCATCTGGAAAAAGCACATTGCACTCGTATGATCTGCACAGCATTTCTTTTGCTTTCCATGGCTAATTCTACAGCTCTTTAGATCTCATTTTTGTAATGAGAATTCTTAACAAACTCTCCATTTGCAAGCAGCAGCTATACTTTTCTGCTCGAGTTATTCTAATTTAGTTCTCATATTTTTTTGTTCCTGAGACTTTCTCCTGTACTTACTGT
This sequence comes from Nipponia nippon, assembly GCF_047370975.1. Taxonomy (NCBI): domain Eukaryota; kingdom Metazoa; phylum Chordata; class Aves; order Pelecaniformes; family Threskiornithidae; genus Nipponia; species Nipponia nippon. The sequence continues at coordinate 72,727,807 of NW_028262358.1, read as the reverse complement.
AGTTCAAAAAATAGTGAAGACAAAGTCTCAGAAATGGAAAGCTGCAATACACAGAAAACAAGATCATCACGTCAATCATGTTTGCTAGTCTGGATAAAGGTGGCTTATAACAACATAAATGCGTGATCCATAACACAATCCATGCATAATATAACATGTGACATAACATGATCATGAATAACATAATCTATAAACAAAACCATGATACAGTTGTGTGTGATCCTGAAATACACTCCAGCCAATCAGACTGTACAGATGACTGGATAGTCAGCATAAAAGTAGTGTCACTGAATGTGGCCACAGATTTGAGGACCTCTCCACTAATTGCACCACCTGAAGACCCTGTGTTTGTTCACTGTCTTTAGAGCAAAACTCCAGGAGGGTCTTTGGGACAGACATATAGGCTCTTGGGTTGAGCAGGGATTCAGTGATCTTGAGCAGGGAGGCTGTGGTGGAGCAGCCAATCCTCAGGTAGGACACTCCCAGCAGAGAGTTAACACCTGAAGGCTCTGCATACAGGTGAATAACAACATTTTTCCTCTACAAGGGTATGTCTCTGAGGTAGAAAGATGACAAGGACTGTATTTGCCAGGCAGGCAGCATCCTAAAAAAAATGGTAGTTTGGGGACTCTTCCAGGCTGTAAAAACAATGTGTGGGGAAGAAGGGTGATCATGGGGTTGAGGAATGATAAAGTGCATGACAAACTATACTGAGGAAGTGAGCTATACAGGTGAACTGCAGTAGCCTGGAGAGAAGTCCACATTAGTTCAAGGGCAGAGGTTCTAAAACAGAGACATACTTGAACACATTCGTAGAGCCTGCTCACATTTTGTAGAGATAACAAGCCCAGGTAGACGAAGGTGAAATGTGTAAACTATGTGCCATTTTCTTTCATTTCCATTTTATCTGGACTTTCAATTGCCTGGAGTAACTCATTCCCTCACAGTGGAAAATTAACCATACTGCCATGTTTATGCCACCTACAAAGTCAGGTTGGGACAAAAAGTGTCCCCCTAGAAGATGACCTTTCTTGGGCTAATATGTTAAAAAAGAAAATTGCATACACTAGAACTAGAATAACTAGAAACAGACTTGTCATTTTGATATATCTCTTAGAAATAAAAACAACAAAGTTCATTAGGAATTGCAAAAAATTGGTAGTAGGCCAGCCGATTATTTATTCATATCTATTGTGTCAGAAACAGGAAAGTTGTTTCTCAGCTTGTTAAATATGATCTTTGCAATCAGAGAGAGAAATACAAGTTTAAGTTTTCTGATGTGCATTTTAACGCATTACAAGAGAGGAAATGAAGCTTAGATTGGCAGCACTACAAGTCAGAGTAAAGGTGATTCTCTGGATTATTTTTTAATTTCTAGGAAATAGATCCACATTGGTTCCTAGATCTGCAAACAGAAACAAACCTCAAAGAACAGGTGTCCTCCTTTTTAAAGAAAGAAAGAAAAGGTATACAAAGATACCCTAGGTGATAGCAAAGCACTTTATATGGCAGTGTATAGATCATCTAAGAAGGTATCAAATACCTTTAGCATTTTCTAGTAGCAAACAGGGGAGCTTATTTGAGCAGTGATTCAGCTTTGAACAAGGGAACAAACTCAGCCCCAAGATGTGAAATCAATTCCTAATAAATTTCCAGAGAAATGGGCAATTTACTAAAGGGCACAAAACGCTAACTTGTTAAGAAGAGCATTTGAAAAATCCAAAGAGGGATCAATCCTGCCCATTTTGTGGGAAACAGCATGTAGTACAAGGACACCAGGAAAAAGAAGAGGAGGCAGCCAATATGTTGAAGTAGTTTGGCTATTCTGAGTATAAGGAAGCAGAATCTAAAGCTGGCAAAAGATGGAAAAGAATGTGCATTTTCCAAGGTGGCTGGCATGGTCATAGTGTGTCTTTGTCCTCCATGAAGGCTGGATAGCAGTCTTGCCTACAGACAGTCAACTAAATTAGAGGATCGGATGGACTGTGTTTAACAGCACTGTTATTACTCATACTCCTTTTCCACATTCCCTGATGTACAGACCACATAATTCAGTGATATCCATGAATTGCAGTGGTGTATTTGTTAATTGTCTAAATATATGAGTTTACTTTGTGAGAAGTTCCCTTTGGTACATTTATGAGAGGAACCTGAAAGCACAGACCTTTGTTACTGGCCTGACAGTGGCTTAACTTATGGTCACCAGTCAGCTGCCACTCAGAAATGCAATGAAAAAGCTTTTCAGGGCGTATGAAGCAATGTTGCTACTGAAATATAAGGATTGCGTAATATCTATTTACAACCCTTTAAATAAATCCATATTAAATTGAACTTTCCAAGGGAATCAAAATAACAGTTGAGATAAAAAACAGTTCCAATGTTTTCATCTGGTCTGCTTAACATTTTAGTCATCTTGATTATGCAGTTTCTCATTTAAGATTAAGTACTGTATAGTCTCACATGTATTTGACCCTTAAATAATCAGGAATCAGAAGCAAGAGTGCTTCCCAAATAGACTTTACAAAATTAACTGTATGTCCCAATGTAAATGTAAAACCACTCAAAGTCAATATTGCATGTAGAAGCATTCTCTATTTCCTCTACTGAAAGACAGGCATGTTTTTACTGCCTCATTCACAAAAATTTTGCTTTATATCTTGGTTAACGTTATACTTACTTTTTCTTTAAGTGTAGGCTATATTTATTTATGGAATGAGCAACATGCTAGCTGCATTCTTTAATTTTAATTTACGTGTTTGATGAATTCTGAGGCAGAATACAACATGCTGTCCACTTGTACATCTCTCACCTAAGTCTTCCCACAAAACTTTCATTTCAGTGAAAAGGTGTAGAAAATTACATCTCTTTATGATTTGCTTTTCAAGAATTGTAATTGTAATTCAAGGATGTCTTTAATATTCCTCTCTGAATAATGAAGAGTATTACTCTTTAATCATTGCTTGATGGATTACAATCAGCATGTCTAGACAAAGTTCATGTTTATCTCCTAGGAAAACTAGCAAGCCACAGTTATTCAGTTTGTCTGTTTTTAATAAATATTTATTTATTTATTTAACAATGAATGCTTTGAGAGCTCAAAAGTTCACAAGACAGCATTCTTAGATGACAAATAGATCAATAATACTACACATTAAATTACTTTGAGGTATCCTGGAGAGGAAAGAAATCAAGCAATGAGGTAATTAATAGGAATTTTTCTTATTTTGATTGCATTTGATTCTCTTATCACATGTACAGAACATTTAAGGAATTCCATTCTATGTATAGAGAATAGAAATATTTCCATATTCCACGTATTTCTTATATTTATTATCTATGATGCCCTAATGCTTTTCTGCAAAGGCATAGGGCAAGGCCTAGCATAAATTCCAGTTATATTTTATTGATTGCTCTCTACATAACAGCTTTGCACAGGGAAATAGAATGAGTCCAATCTAATGCAATCTAATAGAAAGTTTATTTCTAAAGTCAAATGGTTTCTTTTACTGGTTATGACAAAGAATCATAAGCAAAACCTCTAGCAGTTACTCATACCTCCAGATTTTGCTAACTGTCCTATATTGTAAATCTTGACTCATTTACTTCTTATTGAACTTCATGACCATTACAGTGTTGGGAAAAAATTCAAAAGCAATTTGTAGATGTCTATAGCTAAAACTTTGCACTTGGGGTTTTTTTTAGTAAAATCTATGGGTGTTCTTTTTCATTTTTCACATGTTCTGTAGTGTTTTTTTCTCTCCTACTTTGGGAATATGCACTAGATGAGCAGATGTAAATTCAAAAAAATAAACTCAATGAGCATCATCACATGCTGAGTGTTTAAGTCTGAAGCTTACACTAAGAGTACTTGAGCAAGTTTCTGTGTCCTAAGAAATATCCTTATGTCTATTACAGCAGAGATATTATAAAGAGAGCAGTGTAAAGAATTGCAGGTGATATGCCCTTGTTATAGCACTAGGACATGCATAAAACATATGTAATCATCAATTTACTGATAGTTCCCTCTTCCTCATTCAATTAATTAATAAGACTCTCCATCTCCATGCTCTGCTGGTGTATTGTTTCACAACTAACATGTATTGACCCTACATTAATCTGTGTTCTGAAACACAGTATGTGAATAGCTAACATTTGTATTTTTCCTTCTGGTTGATACAGAATTACATGTTTTCTGAGGTAGACTTCTTTTCTTTTTCTTTTCTTTTTCTTTTCTTTTTTTTTTTTAATGGCACTTCCAATTTTTACTAGCAAGGACATAATATTTTTCTGAAAGTCCCTGAAAGGGTGTCAGGGAGGATACTTGAAAATTTCAAAAAGATACTTGAAATTCACATGTAACTTTAGACCTCTATTGCATCTTCAAACATTGCTAATAGCACTGGGCGCCGATGTTCAAACACTAGATGTGTGTTCATCCATTGTGTGTCTGCAAATAGGGCAAACGCACTAGTGTTTGCACATGTTTTTAGTTTGAAGTTTTCACACCTGCTGTTGATAGAAAATTAACTCTACAGTGGGACTATATTTTATTTTTAGGAATTCACTTTCCTATATAAGGGTGTCAGTTCCTTGAGTGTGGATGCATAGACCTGAAAAAGGAAAAACACAGTTTAACATTTCAGTTTCAGTTAGGATTTGCAGGGCTTCTGCTCAGAAGGAACAGCTGGCCACAAACAGAGATCAGCTGAGGAGCCGGAATGGCAGTGATACCAAAAATAATGATAGTCCAGAACAGAAGTGCACTCCAGTTTCCTGAATTATGAAATTGTAAGTGGCTGACTTCGTTTTGACTGCTAACAATATTTCAAAGGACAGAAGTTAATTGTGTGCAATGTTAATTTAAGTTCTAAAGAACAATGATAGGATGCAAGGTCTTCAATTCTGCTTTCTGGTTAGGGAAACCCTTTCTGTGGTGGGTTGACCCTGGACAGCAGCCAAACACCTAGCCAGCCCCAGGCTTACTTCCCTCTCCCACAGGATGAAGAGAAAATAGAAGGAAGGCAAGAAGACTTATGGATCAAGATAATGACAGTCTGATAAGGAAAACAAAAGCTATGCACACAAACAAAAGAAATAGAAGAATTCATTCACAACTTCCCATTGACAGGCAGATGTCAAGACACTTTGTGGGAAGCATGGCCTCAGCACACATAATGGTTCCTTGGGAGGACATATGCTGTAACCATGAATGTCCTCCCTTCTTCCTCCTTTCCTTGAGCTTTTATTGCTAAGCACAATGTCATATGGTATAGAATATCCCTTTGATCAGTTGAGGTCAGCTGTTCCAGCTATGTCCCCTCCCAACCTCTTGACCAGCCCAGCTTACCTCTTTGGGGAGCAGCATGTAAGAGAGAATGACTTGATGCTGTGCAAGCACTGTTCAGCAATAGCCAAACCACTGGTATGTTATCAACACTGTTTTAGCTACAAATGCAAAGCACAGCACCATACAGGCTACTATGAAGGAAGTTAACCCCATCTCAGCCAGATCCAGTACAGGGACAGAGAGGTGGCTGTCACTTTGAATCAATGGAGAAACTGAAGTTTCCAGAACATGGGAGAGATTTGGATTTCCAGCATAGAGACCTGCCAGTCCAAGGAAAAAAAACACATCTTCTGCTAGAGAAGAAAACAAGCAATTGGGAAGCGTAGCAACATCAGTAAATTAAACAGCAGCATGAGTATTTCTTGGCATCTGGCCTGACTATATTTCCATTAAGACAGAAGATGATACTGTGCCCCTGTCTAGTGTTCTCTGCCTTGATTGGCTTTGCCTTGATGCTAACACAACAAATCTCTCAAGAATTAGAATATAATTGGTGGTGTTTTATTTGCATCACACCAATAGGCAGTAGCATTTTATACAGCAAACAAAAAATGACCTGTCATGGTTGCAGTCTAAGCATATACCTATGGAGCAGTCAGTACAGCACTTGCTGTGAAAAGCAGAGATAACTGATTCAATATCTCACGTACTGGCAGCAATTTCACAGCAGTAGCAGGAATGCGGTGGGCTCATAAATCCCATCATAGCCTGATCATTCTTCCTGCTCCAAGAAAGCTGGATCCTTAGGATGTGTGTAATGGGCACAATTTCTGCTTCCACAGGGAAAAAATGTACCTAAACTTCTTCCCGTCCCAGAACCTGCTTCCTTTCTGACAAGTCCTCCAGAAAACTGCCAGGCCTGCATGAATCACAGAATGGTTGAGGTTGGAAGGGACCTCTGGATGTCATCTGGTGCAACCCCTCAGCTCAGGCAGGGTCAGCTAGGCAAGGCTGTACAGGACTACGTCCACCTAAGTTTTGGTTACCACCACAAATGGAGACTCCACGATCTCTCTGGGAAACCTGCTCCAGTGCTTGACCACCCTCACAGTAAAGAAGTGTTTTCTTGTGTTCAGATGGAGTTTCCGTTTGTTTTTTTTTTTTTTTATTTGTGGCCATTGCCTCTTTTTCTGCCAGTGGAATACTGAGAAGAGTCTGCCCCCCTCTTCTACATTCCCTTCCATCAGGAATGTAGATATTTCCCTCTGAGCCTTCTCCTCTCCAGGCTGAACAGTCCCAGCTGTCTCAGTCTCTCCTCATATGAAAGATGCTCCAGTCCTTTAAGAAGGGGCAGGGGGAGAAAGATGACATCTCAATAGTAGTAGTACAAGAGCTGGATGCTGTTTATGTTTGTTTTAAAAGATTGATTGAAAAGTCCTTTTCTTTCCAGTACTATGGATTGAAGAAGCCAAACGAAGCTCTAACTTGCTGTTTGTGCGTGCTGCTCAACATACTGTATTCTAACCAACATTTTTCCTCTGCCCATGTTCATGCTCCTAGTAAGTGATTAAATGTTTTCAACAAAATATAAAGAGTGTATTTGTGTGTGCGTATTTTTTTAGTAGATCTGAATCACTTTAGCTGTATTTTTGGCAAACTTCATTCACTTCATCTTCTTGGCATTTCATTATATTTTACGATCACAAAGTCAACTCTCCAGCAACAAAGCGAAACATGGCTCTTTGAAATAAATGTTGTCATTAACAAGCCATGCCAGGCGCAGTGACAGATTTGCAGCTGTAATGAATAACATTTCCCGCAAAGTTCTCCTGTCTGACAGAAAAGCTGTGACATTACTGCAGGCAACAGTGTTGGAAACTAAAAGATTGATTGATGCAAGTAGATAATTGAAACCTCCATACTGTCACATGCATGTCAACCTAACAACCAAGCTACTACTCTAAGATAACATTTATCATGCAACAGCCTCTCCATGAATAACACACACACACAGAGAAAAAACATGAAATATTTCTTAGTGAACATGAGCTACTTGCTGATAATTTATCCTATGTAACTGATAAATTAAGTTTGGGACTCTCAAACAAAAATTAGGTCAGTTACTTCTGGTAACTTAAGTTCCTGGATTCAGTTCAAAGCTGTTGGCAAAAGCCAAGAATACTTAATAGGAGGTGGAGATGAGTAGCAGTGGACCTTTGACATGGTAAGTGATAGCATCATTGTCATGTCTGAATGCCTTAAGTAAGACATAATAATCCATATTTATTCCTGCCTAGATAAGTGGCTGACTTTCAGAGGTTCCGGGATTCTAAAAGTTACGAGTAATTAGTATCTATGCAAAAATGCTTAATGTGATGCATCTAAATGATGGGATGACAGTTTTATTATTGATTTCAATGGACTTCAGATCACTCTCAAATTTAGTGTCATACCTAGAATTAACTTAGATTCCAGATGCCTATTTCAACCTGTCTGTAAGGATACTTAGAATAGTTTTTAATTACTGTTTTTTCACAAACCCATTAAAGCTTGCAACAGATATTTTCTGATTTAAAATATTTTTTCCTCTTTCACACCTATTACAGAATGTTTTTATTATATGGTTTTCCCTCCAGAAAACTTACAAACCAAATAGCCTCTAACATACATCACCTTTGGAATGATAGGTGTAAAATGGATCCATGTGGATCCATTGGTTTTAGTAGAATCACAATGATTTACATCATTGAACTGTAATTTATATGTCTACCTAATCTTAACAAATGACTGATGAAAAATACATTGATGTTTACAAAAAGAACATTAGTATATGTGGCATTAGCACATTATCACATTGCAAAAGGTCTAATGTGGAAAAAGTCACTGACAGAAATTCCAGGTAAAGAGGACTGAAACCATACATGTAAATCAGAAATAAATTTAAAAAAAAAATCTGTTTGTTATTTTCTGACACTTTTACAGTAAATTGATTAGTTAATACTAAGAAAAAAATTAAAAATACCAACCTGCTATGTTTTTATCCCAGAAACTAAGAGTAATTCCTCTAATAAAATATGGAATTAAATAATAGTCCAGATCAGTTGTATAGATTTTACCCTGCTACTGATGCTAAATGTAATATATTTTACCATTTGTCATGATTCTGTCATTTATTTACCACTATTCTACATACAGCTCTGACAGGAACAGCCCATAAGATGGGTTAAATTGTCAGCCTCTGCTGAGAATCTGGCCTGTCTCTTTCTATTTTTGTCTTTTACTGATTGTCTCTCTAGACATAGCTTTCCTCAAGTTCCCCTCAGGCTTTTTTCAATCTCCTTAAGTTTTTTTCTTTCTCTTCTCTCCACGAGCTTTGTTTCAACTGTTCTGACAATCTGTGGACTGATTCCTGCAGTTCTTAAGCATTCATCATGTTCTCAGAAGCAGCTTTGGTTGACTTCACCAGAGGCAGCACAATTTCGCCCTGTGGTTATTCACTTTTCCTTACGTCTCTTTTCCATTTCATTTCATTGACTGGAAATTTGATTCATTTTTTTCTGCTCTGGCCTGGCTTCTTTCATTCCTGCAATTCTTCTCTGCTGCCTTTATTCTTTGTTGTTTTTTTGTCTCTCCTCTCCTACTGGCAGAGTAAGAGAAGAGCAGTGAATTAGGAAGCAGTCCTTTGTTTGAGTAGGACCTCTAAGAGACAATGACAAATACTGCTTGGACTCGGGAAAGAATTAGGAGCCATAGAGAAATTTCTTTCAATGAAATTTCTTACTTCCCAACTTTAAAAGCAGATCAGCCATTAAGATATTCAATACAATGTTTAGTGTGCTTGGTTTTTTAAGGATTTTTTAATTTCTTTGCTTGTTTTTGCTCACTATCTTATATTACAAGCAGGGAGTTACAACGGCATTCACTTTGACTCTATTTAGATTTAATTTCATTCAGTACATTTTAGTTCATGCTCAGCTAAAAACGACTCTAAACTTAAATCAGATTTTAATATTAGGAAACTGAATTTAAAGATGAGAACTGAAATTAAAAAAAAACCTTCCTTTTTGCATCAAATATTAATTTAGTTATTTTACACTCTGATTAATTTTTCTGAAGTTTCTGTATGTTAGAAAACTGTCAGAAATTTGGTTTTATGAACAATCTATTTGAGTTAACTCAGATTAAATCTTATAACAGGATCAAGGTACTGCTGCAGGGCTCAGTCTCAGCTGGCTTTGATGCTTTGCTGGACACAAGTCTCAGCTCCCTGACTGGTCCTATTCTTCAGTTGCAAATCTGCAGGTGGAGCAGGAGGCATCCTTCTGGGGCCACCAGCTCCCAGCCTTCACCATCATGGCAGTCTCCATTTCCCAACCCAATAAGCACAAAGACTATCTTCTTCTCCTTCAGTACGGTTGGGGGGTTCAGACTCTTGAAGCTGCAGTGTCTCAGAGAAGATCCAGCTGCTCTCTTTCTTGTCATCGCTGATACTGCACAGTGTGCTGACCTCCTTCCACAGCTCTTTTACTCATTAGCAAAGATCCTCCACCAGCAGTACTTAGTCACGCAAATCTGTAGGGAAAGTAAAATAGATAGCAACAGCTGAGGCAAAACAGGAAATGCCACATTTTTCTCTGCAGGGGGTGAAAAACTTCCCTTGAACTCTTTTCTCCTCTACTGAGACTCATTATATGGACCCACAGGATGTGCTGTGGAAAATCCTATTCCTGTGAGTATACTCTAATTCCTTAATTTCTATGCAAAACAGTTTCCAAATGGCAACAATACATGACACTAAAAGTATGATTGGTAGTTCATATTTTTAAATAGGAGACTGCAAGTGAAAAAATATAATTCTACATAATTGCTATGAGACAATATGCACACTATATTTGTAAATAACATATTTGAATACATAGTGCAATAGCCATTAGAAAAGCTCATTTCATAATGTGTTCCTATCAAGGAGGCAAACTATGAAAATGTGTGAGTAGGAATCTCTCCTCTTTGTCTTCCTGCAAAGAGGCTGGTTTGACCTCAGTCTTTGTATTCCCCTTACATTTCAAATGATTACCCAAATCTTCCACCATCTGCTCATTCCCAGCCCTCAAACCAGTAAAAAGCAGCCAGCTTTCCTAGAACTAAACCATAAAATGCCAAATGCCATAAGAGACATAAAGCTTCTTTATGTAAAATGCAATGTTATATACCAAGCAGAGTAACACAATAAATAAATAAATAAATAAATAAATAAATAAATAAATAAATAAATAACTCACTCCACCAGAAATTAACTCTTAATGCCATTAAAGTAATGAGGCATAAGGTCAAAGGAAAGAAAACGGGATTTAAAATTAGTATTTTCACTGCAATGATGGAACCACTGCTGAGACCCCTAATCCTTTCATGCTGACAGACCCATTATCTGCAATTATTCTTTATTCAAGTGTAAACCACCATTATGGATGGAGCTGTTGCTGGTGCAATAAAAATTTTAAAAAGCCCTGTACTGTAAGTAGCAGCTGACTTCACCAAGCTGCAGGGATCTACTGTAAAAATATATCCTTCCATTTGTAATCATAACTTAGGTCTTATTGTGTTCTTTTCAAGAAATGCAAATAAAACATTTGAAGCCTCTGCTTGAATCACAAATTTGCACCAGGGGTTAGAGTCCAAGTTTATATATCTATATCTATATCCATATCCATACCCATATCTATATCCATGTATGTATATAACATTTCTTCTGTAATGTGTGGCCTCATGTGAAGCTCATTTTTGAAAAGCAGTAAACAAAGTTGGGTGTTATGTTCTGTAGTAGACATAATGCTTTTGAGAGTTTTCTGTTGTGAAGAGCTGGTCCTGTCTGCTTCCATCTCCTGCAGAGAGGAGAAAGAGTTGCAAGTTGTACTGCAAAATGAAAGCAAGGCTTCTTCAAATTTTCAGTAAACTCACTAATTTCTAGTCCTGACCTTAAAAAGGTAATTATCTAAAAAATGTTTGAAATCAAGGGCCATATTCTATGTGAAAGTTATTGACGCTTCAATACAAAATGTTTTACAACCTTAGGAGCGACTGAAGAAATTTGCTTTCAAAGAAATCATTGGCTTACTTATCTAGAGGAATTGCCAAGCATTAGAAAATGTATGAATTTTTTTTTTTTAAAAAAGGAGAGAGACATCTTATTCCTGTCACACTCCTGATCAGGGTGAGAAATGCTGATCTGGGAGTCTTTTCGGTTCTACTATACACACTAGGAGTGAATCAGTTGCCCATTGCAGGGACAGATGTCATTGTGAAAACAGGATAGAGATTTCACTGTGGCTTGCCTGGTAGGATGAGCTGATAGGTGCTGGCAAGGGCTACAAGAAGACTCTCTAGATGGTACTGGAGAAAAACACATGGAGAAGTAGAATAGAAAAGGAAGACAGCAATGGCTGCAATACAATCCATACCACACAGGCCTGGCATTTCTCCCTTTTTCTCTGGAGAAAGCTTGCTGGTTACATGCTCTAACATGTCGCATGGCATAAACATCATGAGATCAGAAGCCATATAAACTAAATGTAGGACCACTTGGCTACCTTTGACTCCAGTTTGTATTGAAGTTCTAACATGTCTGGCACAGCAGCACTCAGTGGCGGCGTGACTTCATTCAGGCCACGATAGCCTACTGTTAGTCTCCACTCTCTGTTAGACTTTCGCACTGGCCATATGAGACTGTTAAAGGGTGAGTGAGTCTTGCTGATCACTCCTTGGCTCTCCAGTCGGTGAATCAGCTTATGAATGGGAATCAGGGAGTCTCGGTTGGTGCAATATTGCTGCCAGTGCACCATTGTGATAGTGATTGGCACCTGTTGTTCTTTGACCCTCAGCAACCCCACAATGGAAGGGTCCTTCAAGAGACCGGGCAGGGTAGACAGCTGTTTAATATCCTCTGTCTCCAAGGCAGCTATACCAAAAGCCCACCGGTACCCTTTTAGGTGCTTGAAATAACCTCTCCTGAGGTAGTCTCTGCCAAGGATGCACAGGGCCTCTGGGCCAGTCACGATGGGGTGCTTTTGCCACTCATTCCCAGTTAGGCTCACTTCGGCCTCCAATACAGTCAGCTGTTAGGATCCCCCTGTCACTCCAGAAATACAGATGAGTTCTGCCCCTTTATAGCTTGATGTCATTAGGGTACACCGTGCACCGGTGTCCACTGGAGCCTTATACTCCTGTGGGTCTGATGTACCAGGCCATTAAATCCACACAGTACAGTAAACTTGGTTGTCTCTTTCTTCCACCTGGCTGGAGGCAGGGCCCCTCTAGTCCTGGTCATAATATTCGTTACTCACTTCTTGTAAATCCGAATCATTATTTTATTTGTCCCTTTATTAAGATTGGAAGTAAAATCATCCCCTCTACGCTGTCTGGGGAACTGCTCACTGGAAACTGGAGCAGCAATTTTCCTGGAAGAACCCCCTTTTTGGATTGTTTTTCCTTGCAACTCATGTACCTGTGTCTCTAGGGTCAAGGTAGATTTTCCATCCCGCTTCCTCATGTCCTCTCCATGGTCATGCATGTAAAACCACAGGGTGGACCATGGTATGTATCCACCATACCCTCTCTTTTGAGCAGAGGGACACTTACTCCTAATGGCTGAGATATTGGTCCATACAGGTGGGGAGTAGGACATATCCTCTTTGAGTTCCTGGAACTCCCAGGACAGTTTTTCAGACAGTTTTCCACAGCTGAGATACAGGACTGTAGGGAGGAAGAGACTTCCCTTGTATTGCTGGAGTTGACCAGCCAATTCATCCACCATTTGTCCCTCTCCTGCTTTCCAGGTCATTATGGCCAATGAGTTTGCATGCGACAACGGTGTGCTCCATACAAACTTCTGCCACATGGGTCGTGTGCACCTGGCTTCATCTGGATAACTGCTTGTTGTCCAGGTCATCATAAATCACCTCCAGCACAGCTAATTCCCTCAGGTACTGGATGTCTCTGTCCATGGTAGTCCACTTGCCTGGGTGACTTATAACATCTTCCTTGAAGGGATACCTTTCCTTCATGCCTGACAGGAGTCACCTCCAGAGGCCGAGGGCTTGCGCCCCTTTTCCAATCACTTTGTCAATGCCCCCTTCCCTAGAAAGGCATCCCAGCTGCTCGGCTTTCCTACCCTCTAATTCCAGGCTACCGGCCCTGTTATCCCAGCATCGGAGCAGCCAGATGACAATGTGTTCACCTGGATGACAACGGAAATCTTTTCACATATCTTGCAGCTCACTCAGGGATAGGGATCAGGTGGTTACCATCTCATTTATGGGTTCTGCCTGTTCTCGTGATGGCGCTGGCTCATCTTCTTCCCTTGCTAAATGTGCTGATTTTCTTGTGTATTTCTTCTTGTGTATAGAGGCGACTGATACCGGCACAGGTTGGTTCTCTGGTTCAGTCGCAGTGTCTGTTGTGGGGATTGGAGTAGCTGCAGTGCCTGTCACTGAGGTTTCAGTAACCACAGTGCCTTTCGCTGGGGTTGGAGTAACCACAGTGCCTGTCACGGGGGTTGAAGTAACCACAGTGCTGTCACCAGGGTTTGAGTAGCCACAGTGCCTGCCACGGGGGTACATCTCTGGATGGTGTTCTTAAATAGTTGTTTAACCCTAAACAAGACCTGAACCACATTCAGGAGGCAAAGCAATAGGAATATACTAGTTTGAACATCCCAAGGACATTCAAAATTCTCAAGAGCTGTTGTAACTAGCCTGAAGGAGAAAGGAAAGGTGAAGAAGCAGGGGAAAGCATCCCTCCCCTTTTCTCCCCCATAGTTTGGTTCTCCGAGGAGAAAACGTAAAGAGTTTAACTATTAATAGTTTTCGATAGATGGCTCCCAAAGTACAGAGGTGATGGCAATGCTGAGTAAAAATACCAGATTTGTCTCACAAACAATAATTTTATCATACTATAAGCCAGTGTTACACAGCACAGCAAAGTGATAACCTTAATCCAACTCCCGGAGGTGATAAACAGCACATAAATACTGATAAACAGTATATATGGCAAATAAGGTGTTACATAACAGAACTGAGAACAAACACAACAACTTTGAGAGCAAGTGAATCAACATCGTGACCAGCAACTACTAAACTAATATAGTGAATGTTTATAACAAATTTGTTTTAACATGCTCTGGTCAGATCTGTTGTTATCTCAACCCTTTGTGCCCCACATTGAGCACCAAAAAGGACAGTTGTGGTTTAACCTGGCAGGCAGCTAAACACCACGCAGCCATTCTCTCACTCCTCAAGAACTGGGGAAAAAAAAAAAAAAAAGTAAAATTCATGGGTTGAGATAAAGACAGTTTAATAGGACAGAAAAGGAAGGGAAAAAAAATAATAATAATAGAACATACAAAATAAGTGATGCACAATGCAATTGCTCACCACCTGCAGACTGATGCCCAGCCTGTCCCTGAGCAGTGGTCGTCACCCCCCAGCCAGCTCCCCCCAGTTTATATACTGAGCATGATGCCACATGGTATGGAATAGCCCTTTGGCCAGTTTGGGTCAGCTGTCCTGGTTGTGTCCCCTCCCAGCTTCTGGCTGGCAGGGCATGAGAGGCTGAAAAGTCCTTCACTAGCGTAAGTACTAGTTAACAACAACTAAAGCATCAGTGTGTTACCAACATTATTCTCATACTAAGTCCAAAACACATCAGGAAGAAAATTAACTCTATCCCAGCTGAAACCAGGACAGACATACTGCATCAAAATTAATACAGGTAAAAGGATTATAAGCAACTCTGGAAAAGTAATGAATTGCAGAAGTAAGGCTGCCATTTACCCTGTTCAAAATTCCAGCTTTATGATGCGAAGTTTTTAACTTTACAATCTAAAGACACAGCCTTTGCCTGATTTTACCCTTATTGAGTCTGCAGGAAGGGTGAGGATGCCAAGAGTGAGACCACCTCCTAACCCTTGTTTCTTGTGCCCAGCACAGTGGTAGCACCAGCAGCAAGACCCCATTCAGTCACAGAAAGGCAGCGAGGTACTGCTGTGCGGAGGATGGCATTCACATGCATGCACACAGAGCTTGTCCCTTCGGTAGATGTGATGGAAAGATGATGTGGGCTTCATGCAGATGGTGTCTCTAAAGAGCTTGACTTATAAATGTTGAGAAGTCTCACCGAAGCAGCTTATAACTTAGTCATACACAGACATATTTTCACCAACTCAGAAGAAACCCCATCCAAGAGTCCAAGGCATCCAGTTTCCTCTGCCAGAACCAAATACATTGGAGACACTAAAGATTTTCAATGAAACAAGTAAGAATAATTTAACAAACAAAGCAACATACTCTTTTCTAATCATACTTCGAAAAAAACCTGAGTTTTTGTGGAACTGCTTCCAAAAAGCTTTGTTCTGAAACCCAGATTTCAATCTAAGTTTAGCAGAGTTAAAGTAAACCAAACATGGGGTTTTACACTGGAAAGTATCAGGCAGCCCGAACAGGCTGAATCTGCGTTTCTTCTGTCAAAAAACTGTCAAGGTAAGAAACCAGAAGGAAAAAAACAAGGGGAATTAGGCATCTTAGTACTTTTATACTTCTCAGACCTTCTTTTCTGGAATATATGGCCTTTAGCAGGACAGAGACATTTGGACTTTAATGTACGTCCTACAATTATTAATGGGCAGTGGAAACAGGAAGGCTATTGATATGGCATTCAGTATTCTGGCTTTAAAATATCTACAAACACTATGTTAAACATGATATCTATTTAATTAGTGTAGATCTGAATCTATCACACCCATCTCCCAAGCACCTTTGCTGCTGAACAAATTGCTTGTACTATCTTCTCACTGGAAGAAAGGCTATTGCTATAGTAGCCACACTGACATGAGATATCATTTTAAATTTAATTTTAGCCTTTAGTATTTTCTATAGTGAAATGGACAATACAGAAATATATTTTTTATACGGACGGGATATACTTTGGAAATACAATATAACATTTCAGAATATTGGTTTCTTACAGGATAGTTTCCAGTAGAAGTGCTGCACCCTGTCACCCATGTGACCTGTGGTTGAGTTTTGGACCCCATGGGGTGTGGCTTCACCCAAGGAGTGCTGGTGAGGGTGGCTGAGAGAGATTCCAGTGAGAGCCTGGTGGAGTCATCACAGCAGTGTTAGTAACACAGGGAGTGTAGAACAAACAGAACAAAACGAGAGCAATGACAGGTCTGATGACAAATAAGCATGTGGCTTTCATATGTATAAATTTTTCTTAGAGTCTTTTCTCTCTCCCATCATCTCTTTCATTCACCATCACCGCTTGGGTATTTCCCTATCAATCAAAACCTTTGTATTGGCTTTGTTTTAGCATCTTTCATTTTTTTTCTTCTGGTGTGGTTTGATCTTCCATCCTAAGAAATAGTCATGTTAGCCCATGTCATCTGCTGTTATATTTATCTCAAATATATTGTAGGAAAGAAGAAAACACAAACTCATATTTCAAGGACTTAATATTTCATTGATTTTACTCTCACAGTGTAAACTGGGAATATTAAGATCTTAGGGAGCTGATTGCTCAGTACAGCAGTTTATTATTTGCACATCTATGATTTATAGTGCCTTCTTATTTCCACTGCACTTTTATTACCAGTCATTCTCAGACAACAGCTTTTTCAAAATTCTCTACAGAACCAGGTTGTTTTCTGAAACACAGTCAGCTGCAGAAGCTGAGAAATCAAACCTGACCAGGATATTTTCCGAATTAACTAACACTGAAGTAGATGCAATTCCAAAGCCAGTTAGAGGCAACTGCAGCTGCTAAATATGAAAAAAAAAGGGTGTGATGCATCTGAGATAAGAGATGACTGAGTGAGGCCCTAGATGGTGTTTTGTTGCACAGCTAAAAAAATTTAGTAGCTGGCCTTCCTTATGCAAGGTCTTAATTACCTAGAAGCACTTGGGCTCTGGGTGTCTGCCGGAACAGCTCTCCCAACAGCCACTGCCACAAGCCTGGAGGCTGCAGGGACTGCCAAACTTCAGCTTTGCCTTCAGCTGCTCCTCACCTCATCCATGTACCTTACTGTAGCCCAAAACTCTGGAAGAACAACATCATGCTGTAAACATCCTTTTAAACATCCTCTTGCTCAGCCCATCTACGAGGCTACATGGAGTTTCCACAGCCTCTGCTGCCGTATCAGGGGAGTGGGCCTAGGGTGAACAATTCTCACTCTTTCTTGGCAAGATGACAAAACTGCTGAAATTAAGAAACTTCTTTTCATGCCAATGGCCCAGAATGCCTGACAGCAACAGAAAAGGCTGAAGCAGCTCTCTGCCAGTTACAAAACAGAACTGTTCCTGAATAGCTGAAAACCATTTCTTTTCCAAACATGGAAAAGCAACATGAAAAATGTTTCTTTTCCAAACATTGTATGACAGAAGAAGAAAACCATTTCACATCACTGTTGTATCTCAAGGGACTGCCCTAATATTAACCATTCTGGCAGCCTTCATACTCTGGATGCTCAACCAGCTTAACTTTATATTACACATTTTAGCTATGCAGCTTAGAGAGAGGTGACTAAAAGTTATAAATCTTGTAGAACAGTACAAAAAAGAGTACAATTATATGAGCTAAATACTGCTTGGCAAGTATTTGACTGACTGATATTCATCCACCAGCTGGGATCTGATAGCTTCTTTGAAGGAAGTCACAGTCAGTCAATTTGTCTGGCACCCTGTGTTACTCCCTTTCTCCACTTTAGTCTCAGTTGTTTCCACTAGCTGAAGGAATAGAAGCTACAACACAGTTGCTTAATGCCTAGAACAAAAATGAAAAAAAAATCATTTAAACTTTTTCTTTATTCCTTTTTCCCCCAGAGGCAATGAGGAAGAAGGGATTTCCTGCAAGCCCTACAGGTAACTTCTTTTTGAACCAATAGAAACAAAGATATAAAATCTTAGTCAACTCACAGTCTACAGGGAGAAAATTACTCTTTCTTATTAGAAACTATGGAAATCCTACTACATCTTCTTAAACAGCCTATCTTGGAGCAACCTTTTAGGAGAATACTGTCTCCTGAGCTTTTACTTTTTGAAATTATTCCAGGGCACTTCATTAACTTGGCTCTCTCCCCCTTCCTGCAATTCATGCATCAATTGCCATCTAATACTGAATAATTTTGTCCTGTTACATGTTTTCTCATTTGGAATTATGTTCTGCCACAATCTGTGTTAGTTTCTGCAAGAAACTACTGTACTAAATTGCTGCTGTGACACAATCCCTTTCTTGTTAAATGAAGGTCAAGAACAGACTCATTTGTTTTTTTCTAAACGACTCTACTTAATTGCTCTTCCTTTCCACATTGATTCTGTGAAGGGATTCCAATTGCATCACCTTATTGTGGGATATACTGCATTGGATGGCAGAGCCCAGCTTTGCAGGTATCCTCTGGATTAGTGGGTCTTCACCAATGTAACTAGGACGTGGTTTTCTATGGTATAGTTCAGATGCACTAGTCCATCTTAATATTAAGAGAAATCACCGCTACAGTTCAAGTCACGCAACTTCCAGTTCCTTGTTTGCCTTTCTTAAAGTCATCCTTGGAACAGGGAGAATGGGTGGCAGAGAGGTGAGAATGGTATTTCTTAGATGACCTTTGAAGACATTGTAATGAAACAATGAGAGCAAAAACCCAGACCAAGGATCATAAATTTTAGAGTATTTTGTACGAACCACATTTCAGACTTCATAATAGTATAAGCTTTTCTAATAAACAAATTTAATTTACAGCAAGCTAGCAGATCAGGGATTGAGCTTTTGAGGCAATTTTTTTCAATCATCCATTTGCAGATTTGTTTACCTTTGGATGAAATTAACCTGGAAGATGACTCCCAAGAGTGTGATTAATAATGGATACTTACTGCAGAGTCTCAGATTAGAGAAAATTTGCAGTAAAGGCCTCAAGTAATGTGGATGTCAGGCTTTGCCTTCAGATTCTTTTGTATTGCACCACCCAGCTTACTAATGTAGACACAGCCTTTTTTGTGCAACAGTCTAACAACACAGTTAATATTAACTGCTAAATTTAAAAACACAGGCACTACCTGAACAAAGCTCACTGTATAGTTCCCATAGTTCTTTCAAATTTACACATCAGTATTTGAAAGAGGAGAATAAATGAAACAGTGGGGAAAGAAAGTAAAAAGTTGCAGCTGAGTTCCACATTTATGGTCCAGACAGTTTTTTCTCTCTGTGCAGAGCTCAGTAAGAGTTTTACTCATGAAATAAAATTAGATCCAAAATGTCTAATAATCTATCTAAATGGGAAAGGAATCTTATCTCAAACTCTAGAAAGAAAGGAGGCCACAGGAGAAAAAGGAGCATCTGAACATGGAACAAAACTGTGTTGTAGGGAGAGAGCCAATAATACATACAGCAAGCATTTTATACCTTTCATGAACTATGCAGTCCAAAATCAAAACCCTTGCAGTAGCCTTTCTTTTAAAATGCCATGTTCTTTTCTAGATCAGTGTTGCTCATTTGCATTTGAGAAAAATTGAGAATTCAGATGGTACAGAGAGTTGGTTGGTGGTCCTTTATCAGCTGAAAAGTAAGTCTAAGCTTCTATAACAATTAACTGTTCAATCAAGTGAAAACCCTTTCATGTGGTAAAATCCTTATAACTGCAAATCCTAATCATAAAATTGGACAGTAGGAGTGACTGTCCCACAGAGGACTTTAAATACAGCTTTTAATAAATGCTATATCCAAATCGCTAAAACCATAAGTCATTGTGGTCTCCCCACTGGTCTGGTAAAAAGAAATGGTCAACATCATGAATATTATAACAGAGATTTATTTCTAAATCTTCACACTCTTGCTCACTTTCTCTCTCCAAGGACTGACAAACAATACAATAAACAACTTTAGTGCTGAAAGATTTTTGTGAGTAAATAAAGCAGTAAAGACTAAGGATTCTTAGCTGTTCTCAAGTAAAGGCGGAATTTCTTAAGGCTAAAGGATTCATATATAAGCTACAAAGTTGATGTCATACAAGAAGGATTTGAAAAGGAAAGGCTTGCCATTATCACTGCCTTGTTCTGAGATCAGGTCTGTGCGTGCCTTGTCTAGTCTCTAGTTATTTTTGGTTATTCTGACAACTAACCCATGGACCTGTTTTAGGGGCTATGAATACTATTTGTCTTTGTTATGGATGAGGTCCCAAAGACATCTCACATCTTGGAGGGATTCCCATCAAGCTATAAAGAATATTTCTGTGGCAGATTGTCTCAAATGCCTTGACCTAGAAACTGGCCAAAGGTAAACAGTGAAATTATATAATTGTTATAGTGTAGAATTAGGATCTATTTTTTTAAATTTGCTAAATGCATTTTTAAATAAATATATTAAAATCTATTATTGTATATGAAATATTATTTACTTGTTTTTAGACAGCATTTAAGAATGGTCTGGAGAAAAAAAAACATGGGTTTTTAGATATTAAAGGCATGGGTCCAGATAGTAATTTTTTAGTAACTAGTGATACTTTAAATAATGGCATCTACTTTATTTCCCTCAGGAGATAGTCTCTTCCACATTGCAAATCTGATTATGTTTGGATCAAAGCCTGGAAATTCACTTATATGCTCTTTCCTGATCAAGCGGCTGCAGACTGCTGGTGGAAGGTTCAACCAGTAGCAAAGCTGAGCACTTGTCTGAGACACACAAATGCAGAGGACACAGGGACATGTGGAGGACACCAACATGGCCAGTCACAAAGACTGCCGGACAAGGTGCTGCCTTCAACAGCACCCACATACAAGGCTCACATAAAACACAAGCACAGACATCCACGTCTGCTCCTCCTCTTCAGCTGGCAGAGACTGAAGGCCACTAGCTCAGGCACACACATGGCACTCACCAGGTTCACAGGCACACGCACATTCACAGATTCCGCCGAGTACCAGCATGGCTCCTGTGTTCACCCAGCACCCCTGCCCTCATGCCAGCCACTCTTACCTGCCCCACAGGTCCCTGGCTCACCAGCTGGACCAGCTCAGTCCTCACTGCAAACACGCAGAACTGACACACTCCTCCCATAGGCACCTATGAATACCCCAAATCTTCATGTTGCTCTCCTTTCCCCTTTAGAAAAGCGAAATATGGAGTTACAAA
Organism: Nipponia nippon; assembly: GCF_047370975.1. NCBI lineage: Eukaryota > Metazoa > Chordata > Aves > Pelecaniformes > Threskiornithidae > Nipponia > Nipponia nippon. The sequence goes on along the minus strand of NW_028262358.1, from coordinate 72,706,353 downwards.
GTTCAGGTTGTCCCTCTCCAAAGCTGTGCCTGAAACCCATCAGCCAGTATCTGGAGACTTTTGATCTTTGGCATTGCCTCTGTTACCCCTTGCCTACCAGGTTTGTGTCATTGTACATTTTTGTTTATCATTTCCCCCTTGACTTATTACCCCTTTTACATTTAATTGGTTTTCCTTGACTGGATAACCTTAATGAATCAGATGCTCTAACCTTCCACTTACCCTTACAGTACCCCTCAGCTCCTCATCCCCAGCGTGACTTGTGAGTTCTGGGACAGGAAAGACTGCAGCAGAGAGGAGCAGAGCCACCCACCCCAGGTCTCCTCTTTTTCTTAGGTTGGACACAGCTCTGATCAGGATACAGACTCCTCTCACAGCTTTGGTATTTCACCCTTGAGGTCAGTAATGACCACTGCACCAGAAGACATGGGGCATGTTCCCTTAGGCATGCTCACCAACTTTCCTGCTTCCTCTTCCCCTGTGATCACTCTGCATGCAATTAGAAACCTGGATGCTTGAAACCACATGACAAGGCTAAGCATACACCACTGAAATCTGGCAAGAAGTTCTCTGTCCTGGTTTCAGCTGGGATAGAGCTGATTTTTTCTTCCTAGTAGCTGGTATAGTGCTGTGTTTCGGATTTATTATGAGAATAATGTTGATAACACACTGATGTTTTAGTTGTTGCTGAGCAGAGTTTACACTAGTCAAGGACTTTTCAGCTTCTTGTGATCTGCCAGGTGCACAATAATCTGGGACGGGGCCCAGCCAGGATGGCTGACCCAGACTGGCCAAAGGGCTATTCCATACCATATGACGTCATGCTCGGTGTATAAGCTGGGGGAAGAAGAAGGAAGGGGGGGATGTTTAAAGTGATGGCATTTGTCTTCCCAAGTAACCGTTACACATGATGGAGCCCTGCTTTCCTGGGGATGGCTGAACGCCTGCCTGCCGATGGGAAGTAGTGAATGAATTCCTTGCTTTGCTTTGCTTGTGTGCACGGCTTTTTCTTTACCTATTAAACTGTCTTTATCTCAACCCGTGAGTTTTCTCACTTTTACTCTTCTGATTCTTTCCCCCATCCCACTGGGGGGGAGTAAGCAAGTGGCTGTGTGGTTGCATAGTTGCTGGCTGGGGTTAAACCACGACATTCTCACAGTGGGGTCTGGCCAGCAACAGGATTTTGAGTTCATCAGCGAAGAAGCCATTAGGATCACTAGTTAACAACATCATTATTGTTATAAGTAAAATAAAACGATCACCATTTTTTATTTTTCATTTACATTTTTGAATAATGATACTAGATTTAAAAATTGGCTGTCATGCAACAGAGCCTAAAAGAAGATTAGCATAGTTATCTAGAGAGGCTTACAGATGCTGTTTTGTTTCAGCTCTTCAGCAATGATAAATGTTAACTATTTGTAAGTGGTGGCACTCACTCTTCTTGTGTAGTACAATTTCATTAATAAAGGCTAGTATTTCAAATTCAGACTTGTCAGAAATTCTGAAGACAAAGCTCAGCTCTATCACAGACATTAATGTTGCATTGGGCAACCCTTTGAGATGGCTTTTAATAAAATCTTTAGGTGACACTACAGACTTTTAGGATTCCTCCCAACTGCCAATTTTCAAGATTAAAGGAACTTCATTTTAATGTTAAAGGGCTTTGACAAAGGCTTAATTTTTACTCACTGCTTCAATTTAAAACAACAGCCTTCATTCATCTCTCTTTACAGATGTTTCTGTCAATATTTTATGACACTTAGCAGAAGAAGGATGTAGATTCTGTTTTTTTTTTTTTTGTAAGCTTAGTTATATTCCTCTGTCACTTACTACATTTCAGTACTGACTTTGTAAGCACTTTATGAAAAAGTCTGGCTTGGCCATCATCTTTCTTTTCTGTCTTCTTTCGCCAAACTGCTGTGTTTGTTTGCTTTTTCTGAAACAAAACACATGCTTCAAGCTGTTGCCACAAAAGACAGAGGAAGTACAAAACCTATTGCACTTTGTTAGCACTGTAAGTCAAAACCATTTTAACCTGCTGTTCAGCTTCCAAGCTATGTTATTAAGTCTAAAATATTTTATATACATTGTATATTATCGTATGCTGTTTTGATTTTTTTTTATAATTTCTTGCTTCTCTAATTAAATAACAGTTGAGAAAGATCAGGAAGCTTCCAGATTGCCTTGAGTTCTCAGGTCATTGTTACAAAGACTTCAAAGTTTGTCCTGGTTTCAGCTGGGATAGAGTTGATTTTTTCTTCCTAGTAGCTGGTATAGTGCTGTGTTTTAGCTTTAGGATGAGAATAATGTTGGTAACACACTGATGTTTTAGCTGTTGCTAAGTAGTGCTTACACTAGCCAAGGACTTTACAGCTTCCCCTGCTCTGCCTGGTGCACAAGAATCTGGGAGGGAGCAGAGCCAGGACAGCTGACCCAGACTGGCCAAAGGGCTATTCCATACCATATGGTGTCACGCTGAGTATATAAACTGGGGGGAGTTGGCCAGGGGGCAGCGATTGCTGCTCAGGGACGGGCTGGGCATCGGTCGGCAGGTGGTGAGCAATTATATCATGTATCACTTGCTTTGTATATTATTATTGTACATTATTATTGTATATTATTATTATTATTGTTGTTGTTGTTGTTGTTGTTGTTGTTGTTGTTGTTGTTGTTGTTGTTGTTGTTATTATTACTACTACTACTACTACTACTACTACTACTATTCTATTTCATTTTACTTCAATTATTAAACTGTTCTTATCTCAACCCACGAGTTTTTCTGACTTTCACCCTTCCAATTCTCTCCCCCATCCCACTGGGGTGGGGGAAGTGACCGAGCAGCTGTGTGGTGCTTAGTTGCCGGCTGGGGTTAAACCACAACAAAGTTACTGTGGATAACTGGAACTGTAAATCTTGGCTGTTCTTGCAGAATGCTTGTAATCTTTCAATTTAACCTTTCAAAGTCATGGTAGGATTATGTTTTAAGCATCCTTCTAAACTCTCATCAAGATGTTTTATAGTTTCATTGGGGAAACCAGTGTTATGTCAACAAGCAACCCCTATTCGTTATCATAGTGTTAGCATTGCTAAGTCTAAAAATCACAAAAACTTTAAAAAGTTCAACATTCTCTAGATTTGTTAGGTTAAGTTGGAATAGAGGAGAATAAGTGTTCTGTTTCTTTTTGTTAGGGATTGCCAAATCCAGTAGCCTGACAGAGGTGAGGTTGCCACAGCTCCATGTCTCCAGGCCCAGCCAGTGGTGAGGCTGAGTATGTATTCCCAAGAGGCACTGATGCACACATGCACACAATACATAAATACACACAGAAACAGACAGCCTCACACAAAAAACAGGAACATTCAGTGCTCACACAAACACAATCACTAATGGCTTCATCCTGTTCCTCTCTCTGGTGAAAACCGATAAAAACCCACTAGTGGAAAGTATATACATTGCCTCATGCACCAACACATATATGCAAACAGGTTTCTCCAGTAGCTAGCCCACACTCGGAACTTTACCAGTAGGTGACCACCAGGCCTCATGGTCTCTCCGGTATCCAGCTTGGGCTTCCTGGTCCCTCCAGTAGCTGTCGTACAGTCCCTCTGCTTTCTACAGTATCCGGCCCAGACATATGGCTGCTCCAATATTTGGCTCCCAAATGTCTTACCCTACTCCCCAGCTAGCCCTGTGTGATGTTTGTCAGAAATTATACACTTGCCCAGGCATCCCCATAATGTTCACACACCCCAGTCTCACCAGGTGCTGCACCCTGGGTGCCCAGGTACCTGTGACCTGAGTCCACCCAGCACTCACAGGTCCCTGTGACCTGATCCCACTACAGTGACTGCACTCAGACCCGCGCCCCCCCCCACACATGCACACACATGCACGCAGAGTCCCTCATCCAGGAAAACAGGTAGAAATGGAGTTTAATGAGAAGTCAGGACCAACTGCAGGCACCAGGTGCAGGTCATGGCCAGTCAAGTGTACTGATCTGTCGACTGTTTACATCCAACCAACCCGTGTTATGTCCTGTTGCCTCTATTTTCCCACATTTCTTCCTCTTCAGTCAACCCTGATCCCTCCCTTTCCTTGCCTTTGGTTCCTGCTTAAACATACTATAAGTTTTGTGCAATCCCCAAATGCTCTTTCCCCCTTAATGAGCCCATACGCCCACAGCAGTGACCCCCCAAGCCATAGGTAATCTCAGGACAGCCTCTCCCAGGGACTCACAGTGGTGGGTGTCAGTCCAGACCCATGGGGCTGATGTCCTCCTGGGATGCCCTGGGGGGCCAGGGCAGGGGCTTGTGTCTCTGACTGGGTTATTGGAGTTCCCCTGCTTGGCACTGTGCTGCTCTGCTTCTTCGTGTCCGAAGAGACTGGAAGAAGGCAAGCATCACTCCTGTCTTCAAGAAGAGCAAGAAGGAAAATCTAGGAAACTATAGGCTGCTCAGCCTCACCTCAGTCCCTGGGAACATGATGGAGCAAATAATTCTGGAAACTAGGACACATGAAGGATAAGAAGGTAATCAGGAGTAGTCAACATGGATTTATGAATGGGAAAGCTTGCGTAACCTGCTTGAGATGGCCTTCTACAATGAGTTGAAGAGCTTGGTGGATTAAGGGAGAGCAGTGGATGTTGTTTACCTCTATTTTAGTAAGGCTTTCAACACTATACCCCATGACATCCTCATAGACAAACTAATGAAATACGTCTAGATAGTAGGCAGTGTGGTGGATTGAAAACTGGCTGAACAGCTGGGCCCAAAAGGCAGTGATCAGAGGCAAAAAGTCCAGTCGCTAGTGGTGTACAGGGATCAGTACTGGGTGTAGTACTATTTAAACTCTTCATTAATGATTTGGATTATGGGACAGAGCACACTCACAGAAAGTTTGCGGGTGATACAAAACTGGGAGGAGTGGCTGATATGCCAGAGGGTTGTGCTGGTATTCAGAGGGACCTCCGCAGGCTGGAAAATTGGGCAGACAGGAACCTCATGAAGTTCAACAAAGGGAAATGCAAAGTGCTTACCTGAGAAGCAATAATTCCAGGCACCAGTACATATTTAGGGGTGACCAGATGGAAAGCAAGTCTACAGAGAAGGACCTTGGCATCCTGGTGGACACCAAGTCTACCATGAGCCAGCAATGCAGCCTTGTATGAAAGAAGGCCAAAATCATCCTGGGCTGTGTTAGGAAGAGTTTTGCCAGCAGGTCAAGGGGAGGTGAAACTTCGCTTCTGCTGAGCATTGGTGAGGCCACACCTGGAGTGCTGGGTCCGGTTCTGGACTTCCCCGTACAAGAGAGACATGGACATACTAGAGTGAGTCTAGCAAAAGGCCACAAAGATGGTTAAGTGGCTGGAACATCTCTTGTAAAAGGAGAGGCTGAGAGCTGGGACTGTTCAACCTGGAGACGTGGAGGTTCACAGGGGATCTTATCAATCTGTATTGATTGATGGGAGGGAATGAAGAAGAGTAGCCAGACACTCAGTAGTGTCTGCTGACAGCACAAGAGGCAATGGGCACAAATTAAAAAACCAAATACTTCACCTCCACACAATAAAACACTTCTTTACTGTGAGGGCAGGCAAACACTGGAATCAGTTGCTTAGAGAGGTTATGGAGTCTCTCTCCATGGAGATATTCAAAACCCAACTGGACATGGCCACAGACAACCCTTTCTAGCTGACCCATCTTGAGCAGGTGTCGCAGATGGAGTGAGAGTGCACTTGTAAGAGCAATATGTTTATTGATAACAAAGTTTGATAGTAAATGTGGCAGTTGTTTAACAAGATTCAATGGCAAGATACACTTGATTATTTACTGCATAGGGGACAGAGTCAGACAAGACTGTCAGGGAGACCCTCCCGTTGAGTCACGAGGTTCAGAAAGGACCCCCTTACTTTCTAAACTCCTTCTCAAAGAGGAGTCTAGGTGTGGCTGGATCCAATCCTAGTCCCAGACGTGGTCAACGGTTTATATCTAAAGGATTATATACGCGCAATCAACCCTTTATATCACTTAGCTAAGATTTCAAAGTTTAACATGCTGTTAGTCACTTACCAAGGATCTGTTGCAAAAAGGAATCTCTCAGCCTCGAGGATTAACCTTGAGAGGCATCCCTACTCAGGGGGAGATCCTGGTGTGAAGCCCGCTGCTGTGCAGGAGAGCTCAAAAGGCTCTTGGGCTGCTCACTATTTATAGGGGTAAGATGATTAACTCATAGTGATATTTACATACCGACGGCGTATGTTAGTTTCTTCCAAATTTAGCTTGAGTTGGACACTGACCGGCACTATGGTTAGATAGACACATTGCCATAAATTAGCCCTTGGCTGTTGTGTTGTTGTCTGTCTCCCCCGAATCCACTTTGAGCTGGATGCATCCATCACAACTGCCATTGGTGATTATCGCTTGAGCAGGGTTATGGGAAAAGGTCAAGTATAGGGAGGGCGGGGGGCAGGAGGGTACAGGGGTAACACACCGCCACAGCAGAGGGTTGAACTAGATCTCAAGAAGTACCTTTCAACCTAAATAATTCTGTGGTTCTGTGAGCTGAGTCTTTATTCACAAAATCTAACACTTTTAAATAAAAATGTCCAGCTTCTTAATGCAAAAAATTGCTACAGACTTCAGAATTCCATTTTCATAATCCCGGGAACATATTAGTAATTTTAAATATTGTGGTACTTACACAATGCACGCCCATTCCTTTCACAGTACTGCTGAGATGTACAAATCAGTGTGTTTTAGACTTTCAGTCAGTACATATTTCTCTTGGTGCCTACATCCTCTGTGTGGATTTGGATTTGTATGTATGTACAACTTTTAGGAAAACAATACATGGTTGAAGTGAAGCAAAAAATAAGAAAAGGTGACAGATTACTTTTGAGAATTGTAACCTTATTTGACATCCATCCAGAACCACCAAAGCAGGAAAGAAAAAGCAAGCAGGGACACAAAGGACTGAAGACGGGGGAATGCTTACTTAACTGCATCATCCCAGCAACATCCCAAGAATACCCCAAGCTGCCACTCTTGAGACCCCTCTGCTTCTTACTTTCCTCACAAAGGTAATCATTTCCTGTGGCCCATACTAGTAATAGTTTAATATTAATTTTCAATGCATTTACTCATCTTCTCTGAACACTATGTCCTCTTTTTCCCACATATTATTCACCCACTTGTTTTGCAGGAGTCATGTTCCTTTCTACCAGAGCAGAGTTATGCAGAGGAACCATCCTCCTTTTCTACTCCTTTTCATGGGATGGCTGTCTCAGTCAAAGTCTAGCTTTCAGTAATCTGAAACTCCTACCAGGTTTGTTTTAAAATTGTGTTGGAACAATTGCAAGCTATCAAGATAGACCAATCTTAAAAGATATTATTCTGTCACTTGGATATTATCATACCCTTCACTGAAATATAAGAACTGGCCTTACACTTAGTGTAAACTTAGCATATATACTGCTGAGTGCATTGCAATACAAAGTAAACAAGTTAAGCTAAAGCTGCCACTGATAGTGAAGTAGTTCATGCAAAATATTGATTAAAAATCTGGAACTGTTGCAACTTTCATTACATCATTAACTAATTTCAACTGATTTGTAAGAAAACATTTTACTTTTGTAAATCAGCCTGATTCGGTATAAGGTCTGCACCATATTCTGCTTGGTGGAATCATGATAAATGCATGACCACAATACATTAGTAGAAATGATTCAGCCTAATGGATGTATAATCCATGAACCAAATAACTTTGAGTTATCATGATCTTGGAAAAGTTAGATATTAATGGTACGAAGGGGGCTATTATGATCTAGTTTGCTAAAAAGAGCATTCAGATTAATCAGATTCAGGGCCATTCTACTGTAAAGAGTGACTTATACTTGAGCTAATATGATACTCAAACTCCCTTCACATAAAGTTAATTTGGAATATTGTGGAGGTGTATTAAAGGAGACTTTAGGTATATAAGCATGGTGAGGACGTTTACATACTTTGTATTTTTCAGTTAAAATCACTTGTGACAGGAGGATGAAATCTGAGTATGAGCCATTTATAATTGAATTCAATTACTATTTTGACTTTTATTTTATTCTTTTTCTTACTGCTTTAAACCATGGTTTGGGAAGTACTTAACATTTTGTCAGTGAGGCAACATTTTATAAATACCACTATAGATTAAAAATTCATATAATGCATTTAATAACTGATTTGCAAACAGTCTAAGACATGCTTTGTATAAAACCCCTTGCATTACATCAACTGTGCAAGAGGCTGATTTCTGGAAAAGGGCAATAAAACCCTGCAATTATAATCAGGTTATGAATGATGTTCTCACTTAATTACAAATCCTGATTAGAGTCTTCTATGCTGGGTTCTCTTTAATATTAAGATTAAATAATGAGCTCCATAAAAGCTATCCAGTTTGCCTGACCTTTATATAACACTGGGTCAGATATCTCTGTATTGTAAGTGTGCCTTTTATGAGTCTGTTAGCTCAATCCATGTGTCAACTGTGTTTGAATTCCATTAATACATCTGCTGCCAGAACACAGTCTAATAAAACAAGAGATGGACAGAGACTGGTAAAAAAGGCTATTTTCTCAGTCTTATGACCTAGAAAAGTATCCTAAGGGAAGGCATCTAAGTAAATTAGGGAATTTTCAGACATATGCTTAGGACGTCTAGTCAAGAGTCAGAGATGCTTGAACTTAACACCAAGTAAGGAGGTAATGCAGAGAAGTATAATTATTCATCTATAACAACCGTCTTTATAATTAAAGCCTATTTTTAATCTTCTTAAACTCATTGGTTTAATTTTAAGATTCATAAATTTATACATTTTATGAAACCAAAAACGTTAATACTGTAATCTGTCTACGGGAAAAAAAAATCATTGAGCATTTTATGAGCATTCATAGAATAATAAAAGAAAAAAAAAAAAACATTGGAAAAAGGCATATACTCTAGTTGTGTTGTTTTTCACAACCATTTAAATGATAAATCTTAGCTTGCAAAAATAAATTGCCAGGTCACAGGCAGCTAAGTACTGGCAACAAAGTTTAAAACAAGCTCACATGACATCTGCCTGAGAAGTGGTAGTATTTCATAAGACAGAAATATTAATAACACTGAATATCAGGCATAATTCTGCAGGAAATGTAGTGCTTTTAGGTCCAAAATAAACTGCAATATTCCAACCTAAATCTCTAATTGTTTTTTTCAAATGCTACTACTGGATTTTCTGGTGATTGCCATTAAGATTGTTCTTGTTCATTTTCTTAAGGTTCTCTGGTCTTGACTTCTCTCTTCATTAGAAAGAAGCAGTGATTAAGAAGTCTATTTGGGAAGTCTGGCCAGCAAAGAGGAAGGGCAACACAAGTCACTGAGATTCATTTTCCATTAAGTATCATTCAAATATGTGCAAAACTGCAGCAGTTCTTCTTTGCATGTTCGTTTTCAGCAGAAATTAAAATATTAGGTTTAAATGTGTTCAGTGTTTTCAACAAAAAATTAGAACTATGCTTTATTCCTGATAGCTAGAATTTAAACAAAAAAAAAGGCAAATAAGCTCATTTGGTGAAGAGCAATAAGCCAGCCATAGCATTAAAAACTTGATGTTAAAAGAATGGGATTCTCAAGGTCCTATTGCAGAAAGTGAGATAAACCAAGTAATTCTCTTATGGCACCTAGCAGTAGACAGAAAACAGCCCAAAACACAAACTACCAAATAAGGACTTATAAAAAACAACATTTATGATAGCAAGACTGGCAGTAGAAAACATAAAACTGCTTTTTCCCATTGATTTAATATTTGTTCAAAACCACTAAAATATGAAAAATTAAAGTGTTTTCATCATGACAACCTGTGCCAGCCCTTTGCTTAGGCACAGAATATTCACTGTAAATAAATGTTTTATTTCAAAACATATTTGTGATTGTAAAAGTTTGCAGTGGCTATTGCAATTTTAGCCTGTAGTTCTCAAGATTTATTGTCAGATTTTATATCTTAACAGAGACGTGTGCTGGAAATCTGATCCTGCTATAAAATTCAGAAAAAAATTATTGTATAAACAGACCTCGTCCCTGTCTGAACAGTAATGCTATTAATGAGTTAACTTCTGACATCTTTACTCACGTTTGAGTCAGTCCTATTTCAAGTTAATCTCTGCCATATTCCCTCAGTAACAATTTTGCTTCATTAAAGAATTGTGATTTTGTCCTGCATAATATTATACCTGGGCATGTATAATCTGACTTCTTCTGTTGACACTAGTGAGGTTCCTTTCAGGTCTTTCAATATGTTTATCCCACTGAAACCTACAGAAATAATCACATCGGTAAAGTATCTCACTCTGGACATCCATGTCAAGCTTCAGAATCAATTCAGAGGGGTTTCTGGGACTGGGTGCCATTTTGAAGAATCGCCTGTTCTAAACATTAAGTTTGAGCTGGGACAAACCTGTGTCCTGGTTTCAGCTGGGACAGAGTTAATTTTCTTCTTAGTAGCTGGTATAGTGCTGTGTTTTGCATTTAGTATGAGAATAATGTTCATAACGCACTGATGTTTTAGTTGTCACTAAGTAGTGCTTACACTAGCCAAGGACTTTTCAGCTTCCCATGCTCTGCTAGTTGCACAAGAAGCTGGGAGGGAGCAGAGCCAGGATGGCTGACCCAGACTGGCCAAAGGGCTATGCCATACCATATGACGTCATGCTCAGCATATAAAGCTGGGGGAAGAAGAGGGAAGAGGGGGATGTTGGGCATGATGGCATTTGTCTTCCCAAGTAACCGTTACACGTGATGGAGCCCTGCTTTCCTGGGGATGGCTGGACACCTGCCTGCCGATGGGAAGTAGTGAATGAATTCCTTGCTTTGCTTTGCTTGTGCGCACGGCTTTTTCTTTACCTATTAAACTGTCTTTATCTCAACCCATGAGTTTTCTCACTTTTACTCTTCCAATTCTCTCCTCCATCCCACCAGAGGGGGAGTGAGCGAGCATCTGTGTGGTACTTAGTTGATGACTGGGGTTAAACCATGACAATCTGCCTCTGGAGCTTTTCTTCTTCCTCCACAAACTGTAGTGCGAAAAAACAGACTAGTTACCTATCTTCTAAACATCTACCATTAGGTGAGATTACTCCTACTTCTAAATGATGAACTGCTGCTCTCCAACCCCTTTTCTCTTAGGCCAGGTAATGTCTCCTCCATTGAAACTGCTGACTGCAGTGACTCTCATTTAATACTCTCCCCATACCCTTCCCTCCTTATTCTCCCTAGGAAACTGTGTGCCAACTCCAGACCCATATTCAAGGGCTCCAACTTCTAAGTCCTTCTGTGAGACTAGGTTGTAAGCTAGTTCTCTTATGATCATTTTTTGAAAACCTGCTAATATAATCACTTTTGAAAACTTGCAAAATCCTGTTTTGTAATTGTGTTCTTAAACTTTATAGCAAGTTTTAAGACTTTTTTTGACACTCTACCTGCCTCGGAATAGCTTAGCCAAGCTTGGAGATATTCAGCAGTTTAAGAAAATCTGCAGGTGGATTTAGTTCTATCATGATCCTATTTACAGTTTCCAGCTGCAGGGCTGCTAGTGTCACCTGTGCAACTTATAGGATAGAGCAATGACAAAGATGCCACTATACACAAGAGGTCTGCTAATATCACAAAGACCCTTTCTGGCTCTCAGCACTGCTCTAATTCTATATAGAATTAGTCTTGCATCCATGCAGCCTGTGATCAAGACAGCAGAAAAGGAAAGTAAAGCCACATTGTAACTTACCTGGCTCTAGTGTATCTGTGCAGATGAAACCCATTTACCAGATGTAAACCTGAAGGAAAATGGTACTGCAAAGAAATAATTTATTTGGGATATTTTTTCCTCATTTTTGGTGCCCATTGCTTATGGAGTTTTCTCCTCTGTTCTATACAATTTACCTATCACAGAGTCAGCATGCATACAATGTTGAATTACTTTGCATGTATACATTAGTTCCCATCCTCCTCTTACTGCTCACGTGTAGACTACGTGGCACATCCTAAGTAGGTCAGTCCAGTGACTCAGAGGTAAGAATCTCTTCTCAAAAAGGAGGGGAACTAGGGAGAGAGACCCCTGTATTCAGGTGACACAGTCTTCAAGCCATCTCTGTTCTTCTGACAAGTGATGATGATGATAAATAGGACCTCCTGTGGATCACAGTATTATCATAACATCTTACTAGATGACTGAAAGTACAAAGAGATCCTTGAAACTCCAAAGGGGTCAATATTGTTTATGAATGAATTGATGAAGTAGGTGCCTTACTGTGACAAAAACAGATGGTGAGCTTTGAGCACAAACTGAATAAGATATCTAGATAATCTGGGAAAAGATAAATGCTATGATGTTGAAACTCTTATATGTTTTCAAGATTGCAAATAAGATGCAACAGTCTTTATAATTAGCAATCACAGTGGCACCAGAATCAAGTACAAAAACAGAAGAATGACTATTTGTTTTAAAACAACCTTGCTTAATCATCCTGTGATCGCTCAAAGAATGATGAGACCTTTTAGAAAATCATTAGCAGTGCTGTCTTGGCCAGCACCTTAATTAGACTTTCCATGAACTTGGGAATTTCGGTAAAGGTGACATTTGCATCAAAGGATTTTCCCTTTTGTTTTTCAATGTATGATCATTTAAGAGAATACAGATCATTTATGCTGGCATTAAGAGCTTTTCATTCTTCTCGAGGTTCCAGGTATCATTGATGCAAATTAATTCATACAGCCATTAAAAAGCCTATTAATCTCTTTAATATCCAAGAGCCTAGTAACTTAATCATTTTTACCTTTTGCTATGTTATAAGAACTTGCCAGTTTTCTTGCTACTAACCTACCAATTTTATGATTGCATTGAGGTAAAGCCAGTTCTTCCAGTGAGAAAGGCAACAGTGACACAGATAAGTTAAATAATTTCCTTCTTAAGTTACTGATCTTTCATTTGAGGTCTACTTAAGTTACAACACTCTTTTTTCCTTCTTGCTGTAAATGACATTTCTGTCATTGCACTTCTGATGTAGGATCTTCATATAAAATAGCAGCCTTATATGAAAGTTTACTTTTAAAAAGAAATTCCAGGCATTAGAATAGAATGGAAATGTATTTCCTTTTCCATATGTTTTGATAGAAATACAATGTTATTTTGATGAGAATTACCAGGATGAAAAGCAAAAAAATATCTTTTAGACATAGATCACATTTGGAAAGAAAAACTAGTCACAGAAAGCATCAAAAAGAAAATTTTCAAAGAAAGATGTTTGTCATTGTAGATTTCTTCTCTGCTGTGTCTTTGTCTAACATTTTAATAACTCACCACTCCATGTATGTGAACAGCACAGCTCTATTGCATAGAAGAGGTTATTAGTGTCTCTCTAAACAAGGCCTCGCTTATTTAAGTGCTTAAATACAGATTTAGGAACTTTTCTTTGGGCATAGTGTTTTAAAAATTTTCGTTCAAATAAAATATTGTTCTGTCATGGTACGTGACTGGTTACATTCTCTGTGATATTATGAAGGCATTCTGATCATGAGTTCATAACACTGTTGAAGTTTTGTTTAGTACAGAGGAAAGCATTACCTGAAATACAAAAAGAAAGATATAATGGGTTATACATATATTAACTAGTGATATACTGCTTCAATACAGCGTAATATGAGGTTGAAGTAACTGCCTTTATTGTCACAGGAAGACTCATTTAAAACACCATACCCTGCCCCTTTCTTAGTAGGTTTTGATAGATGAAGATTGCTTCTCAATGGTGTCTATATAAAAGGTATAGAAAATAAATTTAATACGATAAACCTCCTGCCAGTGACCTATATGCAGCATGCATTTGCTGTCCTTTGGGCTGCTTAACAAGGCTATCGAACCCCTACGATTTTCAGGAGGAGGTTGGTTCAATATATCCAGACATACCAGTTTAACACAGAAATGATGAGTGATTCATAGCACTGCAGGACATCCCACTCAAATCAAATATCAGGAAGGCAACTGAATGTATCACTGGCATAGGAAGGATAAAGCCACAATTGTTAACAAGGTTCACCCTGAAGTCATGAAGTTAAAGTATCTAAAACAGACTAAGAATGAATATTGCTTTTTTATACTCCCTTTGCCAATATGGTATTCCCGCATGAATGGAGTGATGGCATTTTATGCACAGTTACACTAGCATCACTAATAGTACAAGGCAGACAACAGTGGAGCATCAGCCTGCAAAAACAGCAGCCCAGATAATTTCACATAGATTTTTTTTTTTTTTTTTTTTTGCAGAGGGGGAGGAGGGATAGGGGTGTCTTGCATAGTCCCATTATTGTCACGTTTTAATGTTTATCCTCAAAACCTTCCTCTTTGCTCCTATTCTCTACCTACCCTGCCCCCTCTCAAGAGAGATAAACACACATCCTCAATCATTTGGCAGCTTGAAGAATGGAGATACAGAGGCATAGCAATTTGCCAAGGGTCAAACAGGATACCTGTGGTGGAGCAAAGAATCATATCCAGGTCTTCTTGGAGCCAGATTAATGGGATAAACATTGGACTAGACACCCTCTCTACACATTAACAATTTTCTATAGAGAAGTTTCAAGCAACTTATTTTCAGTGCCAGAATCATTCTAGCATAAAAATACAAAATCATTCAGTACTATCAGTGTCCTAGGATGCCTAATAATAATACAAATAAGTATAAGACTAAATGGGTACATATACGTATTTATATAGCTATACATATATATACACACACGTATGCACAGAGAAGAAAATAAAGAAGTGTTTTTCCAAAGAAAACACTGATAAATAGAGAAGTAACTAATGCTTTTAAGACATTAATCCAAAAAAGGTATATGTAAAATAAGATTTAGCCCGATAACATCAGGCCAGGAAATATTAACAAATTCCAAGTATGTTGATTTAAATCTATATGTAACTTGAATGAAAAAGAATGCTTGGGTTTTGGTTTGTTTTTTAATAACCAGTGAATTCATTTATTCATGTGAGCAAAATCTCTCTCAGTCCAGTAGCATAAAAAAAAATAAAATAAAATTTTGGATTCTGAGCTCCAGAGTATATCAAGCTTTTAATGGCCAATTGCTTTCTCACCTTCCAACAACTATAAAAAGTTTTATGGCATATTTGATGTAACTGAATGTGGCAGAGACAAACATTTTGATTTACAGCAATTCCAGTGCTGTTAGCCTGTTCAGCATAACAAAAGAGATTGCACAAAGACAAAAAAAAAAGCATTAAAAAAAGCAATAAATCAGAAAAGAAAATAAAGGTAAGATCCTATATGTAGTAAAGGTCTCCCATGAAATGTTGCCTAAGCCACAAAAGCAAGTGTCGTGTCTGATTAAATAAATGGGCAATGGTTTTTAAGGGTTCTTTTCCAAATGATCCTAAGATTGCACTGAGACCATTACCTAACTAAGTCCTCTAAGTTTCTTTAATCATAGCCTAAAAATCTGACTCAGAGTCCCTTGAAACTGATAAAAAGAAGATAACTGATTTCTTTGGGCTATAAATCTAGGTCAGGATCTTAATACTGACAGTGATTCCATTCCACTGTTGGTCACTGTTTATTATTGGTAATTTCCACATATGTTTACACCCTGGTCGAATTTTTCATAGGTCATTGAAATATCTGTGCCATGACAGATATAATTCTGAAGAAATTAGAGGTGAATGTTAACTTTTTTGTTGTCGCCATGGTGCTAACATTAAGCCCTTAAGATACACAAGAAACAAAAGGAAAGCTGAACTTTCTCAACAGCCTTTTTTCCCCTGAAACAATTCAAGAGAGAAAAATGTCACTGCAGTTAATAGTGTAAAGTCTCTGAGTGGCCTGAAGCAAAAGCACCTGTCAAAATTGCAATCAGAAAAAGAAAGGGTCACCAGAAGGACAAATGTTGTATATAGGTGTATATCAGTTCTGTGAAAATCAAGTTCAAATATGCTGTATTTTCACTATTATACAAATAAATCAGGGATTATTTTTTTAAATATGGAAAGAAAGAATATCACTATGGATATGAAGTCAGTGGGACTTGAATTGAAAATCATTGCACAGTAGGCAAGCTACATTACTGAATGCCCAGTTACAGTATTGAATTTGTGATTAAACATAAGTTAAACTGAAGAAAAAATGCTTGTGGAATTTTAAACTCCCATGGCAAGGAATTGCATTGTTTTCCTACATTTTAATGCCAGCCTACCTAACGGATTTACTCTTCCCTATTGTGAAATTAGAAAGACCAAGAAGGGAAGGTGCTTTCGGCAATAAGAGAAAAATGCAGAACAAAAAGCTTCTTCTCCACAAAAATTCAAAATTCTACCTTGATTGTTTGTGAATAAAGGATTTTACTCAATGGAAAATGTTGGTTTATCATAGCACTGGGAGGAAACTATGTCTTTTTATTTTCTTTCCCTCAGCCAGGCCTCAGCACATACAGACACAAACAGCACCAACAGCCTCATCCTATTCCATTCTCTGACTGATCAGGATCAATGTGAGATATATATATTTTGAGAGAAAGATGTACAATGTGGATTCTTGCTGTAGCTGGGCTCGAACACTCAGCCTGCCCAGTAGCTACCGCTGGATCCCAGTCATCCTGATGTATATCATACCTGGACACCAGGGCCCAGGCTCTCCTGGGACAGCCCTGGGAGAAGACCCAACAGGGCATCCTTCTTCTGAGTCCTTAAATTCTCCAAGGTGAAGGGACCAGGAGACAAGGAGACCTGCTCTGTGACAAACGGGCTCACCTGAGGCACAGATCCCAGCTCTTCCTCAGACTCTCTACATCTGTCAGCTGACGAAGAACTGAAAAATGGAAACAATTGTGTCACATAAGTACTTCTACTACTTTCTTTTTCTCTTCTGGGAAATTTTTGAGACATTAGGTTGAAGTGGTTGGTCAATCAGAAGCCAACTGCTGTGACAATATCTTTGAAAGACTCTCAAGATCTGACTGGGTAAGGACTAATGTGAAGTTTCTTCTTTGCTTCTGTTGTTCATAGACAGAGCCATTGGGAAACTGAGAAAATTTTCACAAGTATTTAATCCAAACATTAATCTACCTTCGAAGTATTTGAATACTGACTTCAGTTATTGATCTAAAATAAATTTCTTTTATGGGAAATACTATTTCATGTAAAATAAATTTGTAACTGAATCAATTCAATTCAAGATAAAGAAAATAATAGCCATAAAATAAAAAGTTAGAAAATTGTGCGGCAGCAAGGATTTACACATAAACGAAAACTCTGCAGAGAATTTTTTCAGTAAAGACTAAATCTGCTTTGCTATGGGAGGCCATTTAACCCAGGGCCCCAAGCACCCTGAGAGGCTGCTGTGTGGCTGTGAGGTCTGGCTGCTGGGAAGGAGACGGAGGGGAGAGATCCACCAGCAGCCCTCCTGGGTTCCCCATCTCTCAGGTGCTGCATTTCAGCACCAGCCCTGGCCCTTGGTCCTTGCCTGAGGTGCACTGCAGACGTCCTGGTGCCTGGCCTCAGACCCTTGATCTGGATCCTGACCTAGTAACGCAACTTTCCAGCTTGACGTGAGACCATCCTTGGCACCATGGGCTTGTCTGATGATCTGGACCATTGGGTGGCCCCAGTCAGCGTCTGTGGACCTGCACTGCTCCCCCAGCTCGGGTACTTACCTCCCTTGACTGTTCCTGCACCAGTGAGGCCACTCTCCTGCTGGCCTTGTTATCCCACCCTTGCTGTAGCACTGAGCCTTGTGCTTATGATACAAAACCAAATTAGTTGTCAACAAAATTAAAACGATGGCCTCAGAATTTTCTCTTTCTTAGAGTTTATGTGCAACCTTAATGATAACAGCTTTTTTATGTAATAATATCTGATTACATTATATTCACAACCTGCAATTGCTCCTTTTCATGACATTCTTTCTTTGCCTAGCTACTGTATTATTTTTCTCCCCTATAACAAGAGATAAAATAATTTCATTGTTGCATCATGCAAAGTCTTTGCATAGCATACTTCGTCTGAAACACTCTCGTTACTAGAAAGTCTTAGAAGCTTTCTTTTCCTAATTAATCTTTATTTCTTGTCAAACTTCCTTCTTGCATAGATGGTGCATAGAATAAATTTATATGCACAAAAGTTGCCAAGCTGAAATAGCTGACTGTTGACATAGTTCAGTGCTTTAATCTGAAATTCCATCTGAGAACCTATTACTAGATTATTCAACAGAAGATATAAGGAGGTGCAAGGATTGAAGCATATGCTGAATTTTGGCCTCTAGAAATACCTAGTTGGAAGTCAATGGGACTGTTCTCAGTCTGCAAATTTAAAAATATGTTGAAATTTTGTATCAGAATCTAATTCATAATATGTATATTTAAATTTAAGCACACAGATAGATCTCGTCATGATTATTTGGGTGGTAGTACATAGCTGGCTATCAAAATGGATGGACTAGATCAAGCTGCATAAAATAAAAATTGCTTCCACTGAAATTTTTTCCATCTATATATTTCAATCATAATATGACAGGTTATTTGTATTGCAAGCACTTTATGATATTAAAATTAATATATTTAGTTCCACAATTCATTTATCCTCAGTTACACGATGATAAACTTCACTGCTATCCAGATTAACAAATCAGCACTAATAAAAACAGAGATCCTAATCCAGTTCATTTTCCTCAAACACAACATCCCCAGAAAGTTAACACATACGATTTAAGAAGAAAGTACTTTCTAAAAGGGTAACAGGCATAGGTTACATGACATCACTACTAAATACTGTGTAAATGATAGATGTGCTAATACTATAAAACAGTAGTTGCGAAGATTAGGTTTCCATAGAAATACTCTGAATATGCAGCCCCTAGAGAAGAAATTAGAATAACTCAATGATGAAATTCACACATAGCAGTGGTGGGGTCCAAGCGTAAGAGGGAACATCAACCTCTTCTAACCAAATGTACCAGACACTTTTGGCCATAGTTGTTACCTCCAGCGCCAGGAAGCCTGTGATCTAATAATGCCCAACTGTTGCATTGTGTCACATTTGGCAAACACATCGTCTAGTTACAGGTGCCAGTTTTGATTGTTTTGTCCAGTCTGTGGCATCAAAGCAAGATTAATTCTAGTTTCTCTGTATTTCAGAGAAATTAAATACTTCAGTGTAAAATAATATTCTCACATTCTCCCAAGAAGACAAAGAGATTGGCACACTCAGTGACAACCCGAAATCTCCTTTTTAAAGAACTGTATATGTATTTAAAGTTCTATATGCAGCTGGCAGAGTCCACAATTAACAATAGACTGAAATAAATAAATGCAAGCAGTTTATCAACACCCCAAAGAGAAGGCCAATGATTGCTATGGGAACAACGGGTTTTCTGTTCCATAAGTAGGTCTAAAACCTAAGAGGACAGAGTCCAAACACAATAAAGATTGCACAAACCATCACAGTCTGGCAGTCCTCTATCGATATTTGACATCAGACTACATGTCATATTTGAATCTGATACCAGAGGGGGAGTTCAGAAGGGAGGCTTCTACCTCCCTGTAGCGAGGCAATGACAAACATACCCAGGGCTATTGCCAGTGCATTCCCACTTCTCTCCTGCCAATAGGGGTAGAGAAAATCTTTATCAGTTAGAGCACACAAGCAGTTCTTGTGCTATTGCCAGACACCTTCACTCAGAGTTATGGGTCAAGAAGGCAGTTCAATCCCTTTCAGTCCAGTGAGGTGAGAGCCCTGGTCCTCAGCACTTCTTTTAAAGTTGAATGTCCCAGGCCAGGTGCACAAGGACCAGATCCCCAGGTGGCAGGTCTCCTGATGCCCATAAATCTAACTGCACTTCTTAATCTAACTGACCCCTTTTCTCCCTTGCCACTGTGAACAGTGTCTGATTAAAATTGACCACAAGCAATCACTTCAGAGCAAAGTAACAATTTACCCAAAAGTGTGTAGCATCCACAGAGAATCAAGTAAAATATAGGCTATTTATATATTTTCCTTCTCCTAAAGCCCACTCTTTCCTTGCATGTTCCATAATTCCCATCCAGCCCACTTACATCCAGCTTTTGGCTGAGAGAAGCAGAGTGCATTGCTACTTCTTCCAAACACTCGTCTCCAGGTGTTCCTGTTAGTTATTCCATTGCTGTCTTCCCTTCTATTGGGAAGTTTCTGAAGCAACATTTAGTCTTTTCACATCTGTATTTTCAGCCTTGGCTAAGTAAATATGTAACTCTGTCCTGCACCTGGAAAACAGCATTTTTCAGGTTAACTGTCAAGCTGCTATAATCTGTCTCCAAATTATGTACCTCGGTTTTCTATCTCACTATATTTTCATTTTGTGTTTGCTCTCCTTTTGATAGTGTCCTCTGAATTCAATGCCAGCAGAAAGGATGGTATTAAATATGCAAATTAAATTGCTCTTAATAATAATTTTTAAAAAAATCCTGATTTTACAATTATCGTCTACGTGTTTATATCTAGAGTGTTTCCTTCTTTGTGTAAGGCTGTGTTTTAATTATGTAAGTCTTCCTTAAGCAGGCATCTATTATGGAAGACAATGGTGCGTCAAAACTAAAACAAATTGGATTGCCCCTTCTCTGTTCTCAGGGACTGCTTTATGTCTAGCAGCTCACGTTGACAAATATGATCCCAATTAGGACCACGATGTTCTTCAGTGGCTGAATCAGTCTTATCTTACAGATTTTTCTTGAATTAATCTTTGTTTTATGGTTTTCAGTTTCTGCTTCAGAACTCAAGGGAATCTTTTTCCTTTGGTATTTTTTTTCCCACCAGAGCCCAGTGAGTTATCACCAATGCACTTGTCTCTTGATTCGAACTTCTCCATTCAACTGTTGTCATTACTGAATTTCATGTAGCCTCTAGTCCATGTTGGGCTACCAACATTTCTAACAGCAAAGAGGACACAAGTAGGGGCAAGAACTGCCTGTTCTCGATGTCCCTAATCTGAAATGGAGAGCTCCAGATTCCCATTTCTGCTTCCTCAGATCTGCTGTTTTGCCCAGTCAGAGCAGTCGCTCCTGGCCTATCATAAAACTCCCACTCAGCTCACACAGTGAACTATAACTCTTTTCACGAGCTCCCCAGATTCATCACATCTCCAGTGTATTAATAAGCCCCTTATTCATACCTTTACTTTAAAACCTTCTAAGCACCCTAAAGCTTATGACTCTTCACAATATTAAAATGGGGGGGGGGGTAATTTTATATTTTATTAAAAAATTATATACAAAACCCCATATACATATGTTGAACTTCCTCCTTCTTCCTATTGTGACTTAGTTCAGGTTTCACTTCTAACCTCCCGCTCACCACATTCCCCAGGATCCTGGCATTTGATGCCAAGATCCTAGTGACAGCTGAAGCCGAGCCCACACTCTTCCATGGCCCTTGTTGAAGAAACCGAATGTTTCTGGCAGGAATATCAAGTAGACTCTTCTTACGAGGAGCCCACACAGCAAGGACTACAGGAGTTGAAAGAGATGATATGTCAAAAAAACCCCACAAACTGATCTATAGTAATTTTAAACTCATGCAAATTTGGAAAATCTTAAAGGTCTCCAGATGCAACTGTACCTCATCTTACATTAAAAACTCATATAATTATGCACTTTAAAACATATTTCTTTGAAAATGGTCTGTGTTTTTTTAACAAAACCTTAGGTTTAGGTGCTGGGTTTTTTGAGGTATTTTGTGCCAGTACTAGAAGACACATGTATGAGCAATACTACTGGATACATCTATGAGGCTATAAATTCCTCTGAGATCTTTGTCAATAACAGCTAACCCAGTTAGCTCTCTAAATTTTTTCCACACCATAAAATAAACCGCTTCCCTTCCTCCTCTGGCACTTTGATTATAAAACTCAATTTCTGTTTAACAGACACCATTAAGTCAGGAAGATTAGTTCAAAAAGCTACCCCTAAAAAGAAAAATACACTCACAACTATTTTGTCCAAATCCATAGGCTTTTTAAGCGATTATACCCAGAGTGGATTAGTGACTTGTAAATATAGTGACTCAGCTGCCTTTCCTATTTCTCCACCACTCTGCATTATTGTCACACTCCACTGTGACAGGGTCTCATCACGCACATTGGGTTTAGTAAGTGAATCTTGTGAAGTGAGTTTCAGTCATGCCTAAGGCTCAGAGGCTTGTTGCAGTCAGCATTCCTTTCGACTGCTCGATCAGCAGAAACTGGAAGAAAAGCTCTCACGTATGTTTTGAATCTGGGGCACTGATTACCTTGAAACACCAACTTGATGCTCAAATGTTGCGCACTCAAAAAAGGAAATGTTAGTTTTGCTAGTTTGGCTTTTACCTTACACATATCACTTTTGCCTCTTCTCAGAGGCGCTTGAAAGGAAGAGAACTATGAACAACGAATATGTCACTCCTTGAATGGTTGCAGTAAGAAAACAAAAAGAGTAGTACCTCTTTCACTGTGCTAAATTTACTTGCACATCAACTTCAAAATAGAACTGTTTACTGAAGTGTTTGACTAAACATTTCAGTAGAGGGATTATGCATTTGTTTTAAAGTGAATGTACAGCTGTAGTGATTTTCACAATTAAATACATGCAGGAACTGCTTGAAGAGTTTGAAAAATATCTTTAAAATAGTTAAATGTATATTATACCTCATGAACCAGATTCTCTAATTGGAGTTGCATCCTTTATACCATTTAGTAGCCAGAAGTCCCTTTCGGACCAGGTCGTTCATTTCTGGAACCACAGAAGCTGCATTGCACATGCTGAGGTAAGGGAGGAGTCCCAGAACATGGAGAATTTATTCCTTTCCTTTCTGTCTGCTCTCCAGTGGTTTATGTGCCTCAAAGCAAGCAGCAGCAGAACCTATTCCTAAATAAAAATAGTTTCCTCCAACCTTCATTTGCATTTCTGTGTGTAAACCTAGACACTGAACAGAGTCTGTCTCCAGGTATTTACTCTTTTGTTTCTTGTGCTTTTACGTAAACAAATTCATTTGCATAAAAATTGGAACTTTTCCTTCTTTATAATTCGATATCTTCCTACTACATGTTTCTTGCTGAAATGTTCCTCTTCAAATATGGCAAGTGTATGATGACACAAACAGAAGACCGCCTTATTGAGAGGTAAACAAGGATCATTGATAGAAAAAATATTTGGCAATAAAGATTGTGTTGCATTTTCTACTGCTCTAACCAATGTTTGCACTCCTCTTTACTGAATTAGGACCAAACTTCAAGAGGCGGCACTAACACAGGGAGAAATGTAGGAGGCAGTTAAATTCAGAAATTCTTTTTAAAGCTTCCAAGTAAGATCTTTGTAAGACAATTTTAATTCTAACTGAATAATGCAGAGCAGTTGCAGAAAGTAAATTATAAATTAATAATCACAAGTCTTCACAGAGAAAACCTGATTCTCTCTGAGTTTCATGCAGAAAGTAAATTATAAATTAGTAATCGCAAGTCTTCACAGAGAAAACCTGATTCTCTCTGAGTTTCGTGTGAACAGAAATAGCAACATGACCTACTTTGCTAGTCAAAACAGTCTGAATAACAAATACTCCCAGTGAACTCTTCCCTGATGACATAAACTCGATGTATAATTTTATTGCCAGTCAGAATCTGAAAAATTAATAATGATTTGCCTTTCTTTAAAGCACACAAACACAACACATGCACACTCTTACATACACACACATATATATATAGTTTTTATATATATACATGAACGTGTGCATACGAATATATATGAATATCTTACTGAATTATAATTTAGTAATGGCAAAGCCTAGACTTCTTCACTGTAGCTTCTGCTTCTCTGTTTTATGAAAACCGATGTGAGACGGACCGACAGAGAGTGGGAGAAGGCATTCAAGTACAAGATCATTTAATTCACTCCGTACAGACAGTTCCACCGTGCTAGGGCAGTTTGGGCTGATTCAGCTGAAACTATGGCCAGTGTCCAAATGATCTGGCATCAACTTGATTCCATCACATATACCTACACATGCTGTCTCTTCTCCTTGGAAGTCAAACTATTCATAGGTGCCTTTTCCCTTTGCTGTCTCCTCTGTTAACCCCAGAGTCACATAGTCCTTGAAGGACTTAACAGGCAGCTTTGCCCGCTTCATTCTCTACTTCTGTTAGGTTTGGCCCAGGAAAGCCCTGCCCACTCCCTTTCAGTGACCAAGCCATGTTTTCCTGGCCCTTCATTGCACCTTCAAACTGAAGGCTATAAAGGGGTAGAATTCCCGGAGGCGGCAGAAATTAATTCAGGTAGCATTTTTGAAAAAGCAACACTAAAAGTCTGGCAAATATTTTCCTGGAAAACATTCTTAGGCATACAGGAAAATAAACCTCTGGCAAATAGTTAAAACTATTTCACTGACACATAAAATTATATTAAGCTCTGGTAATTACACTTATGATTATGTAAGGAAATAAAATACTTTTTTCAATAAGCAGTCAAGGTTTGCTCTTTTCCAGGAGGCGCATACATTTGAATTCGAACACACTGAGAAATCAATTAGTGACTACAAGATTTTTTATTCTAGGAAATACATATTATTATATTAATTACTTGAAATTAATATTCAGATATTTAGGATTGCTTCCTCTCATTTCTCAATATATGGATTGAATAAAATATGGGAAAACTAGGATACAGGTGCTAACATATTTGCCTATTACAGTAACTGTCGTATTTATATCTCAGTCTTTTCAATGTGAGCCCAGGCTGAACTCCACACAAGCTTATTTATAACTGTAATGAAAGTGTAACTGGTTTTTCATAGCACTGTGCACAGAATCATTTGTAGACATTGTGGTATAGCTGAAATGAGAAACATACAATACTTTCTGTCTGTTGGAAATAGCACCAACATATGAATATATTGTCATTCACTGACATTTAAGCCTCATGCCTTAGTGACCAAGATAAATAGCCAGCACCATGTTAATCTTCAAAAAGAACTTGTTCTCCATGTCATGAAAATTTTTTTCTTTCAATTGATGGAGTTTACCCTGTAAATTAAATCTCTAAAGTAATGGAAGAAATAACCCATGATACTGGTGGGGGAAATTAAATTAGAGTCACTAATAGCAGGTCAGCACAGTCTGAGCAGAGGTAATAGAAGTGACCACATGAATGATAAGCAGGCCTTCACTAGGCTGTGACATCTATCTCCCAGAGATGGTGGCAAACATTCATCTGTGTGGCAAGCAATTCACAATTCAGGCACTAGCATGTTTATAGTGCAGCCTGACACTGGCAGACCCAAAGCATGCCAGTCTTTCTCAGCAGGATGCTCTAATTCCCTAATGAAGACCATTAAGACAAGTAAAAATCTTTGACCCCTGTCTCTCTGCTAAATCAATCTGCCACTGTTGCAGATAATCTTATTTATTTATTTATTTATCTATTTATTTATTTATTTATAAGCATGGAATATATTTTCTGAACTAGTACAATCTCCATTTCTCCCAACATTCCTAAGCTACTGTAATTCTACCCTGGAGCAGTAAAATACGAGGGAAAAAAAGGTAGGAAAATATAAAGAACACGTTCTTTTTTGGAATTGTAAAAGATCCAGTGTATGCTTTCTCTAAAAACTTTAACATCACTCAATAGCCGTTGGCAAAATAGAAGGGTAAGATGTTAAGGTAAAATGGACTCTTGCATATCATACAAAGCACGTCTGAAATTCAGGGCCTGATTTATTTCCTAATACCTGAGCACGATCTCTGATCTTTTGATGTAAACCTAATAATGTAATAAATAACATATGTCCAAAGAAAATACAGGTTTCTATAAAACACAGGGCTAAAGGGTAAGGTCATATTCTACCACCTCTTTTCTCCGCATTACAACAACTTATTAACACACACCACCATCATTACTAAATATTTTCAATAGGAATTAAGAATACAGACAGTAGAAGTAAGGGCAGTAGGATGACAAATATGAAAGTGCTTGACAAAGTAAGTGTATAAATAAATAAATAAATAAATAAACCTTACAGCATATAAGCCTCTTTTCAGATAATAAGAGAGGCTGAAAGAAACGCTTGTTTACATTATCCACAGGATATATGTGATCTTAACCTTTTAGTCATTACGTTAAAACAAACAGCATATTAAAATGGAAATTTCCCCAGAGTTACTGATTTGCAAAGTAAAATAATGAACTTCATATCCCTCGTTTACTCACACTACTTGTTTCCATTTAAATGGTGATTAGGCTTACTCAGTACTAATGATCATTTGGCAGTATTATTACATGGCTTAAAAATCCAGAGGTACAACTACAAGGATAAAATGCTACTAAAAATGCCAGTCAACATTTTCTGGTGTTGCAGTAGACACTAGCACTCTGAGTTTGACATTTCCAAATAGCATCCTGGCACAAAAGCACCCCTTGTGCCAAGGCTCAGACAGTCTTCAGAGGCAGAGCATCGGTCTCTCCATTTCTGCAACACCTTTTCTCACTGCTGAAAACTTCCTCCTGTGGACACACCGCATCCCCCTGCATGCACTGAGGGCTGTCCAAAATCAATTATAACCTGGCATCAGGTCCAGACCCCACTGATGACAACAGGCATCCTGAAGAAATGGCTAGCTGAAGATACAAAAACAAAATGAAAATATGGCATACCCTGGAGGACAGGCGACACACAAAGGAAATGCATTAATTAGTTGATTAATTAAAGCCTTCTCAAAGCCTAAATTTTGCATTTTCTATAGGCTGGATTTCAGAGCTTGCTAACATACAGATTCTCTTAATTTAATTTTTAAAAATTTTAAGTCAGTTCTAGAAGCCATAAACATCATAGTAGTATATATCCTTTTCTCAAATAAATATTCTGACAAAAGTAATGGACTTGTCTTCCAAGAAGGCTAAAGAAAAGATGTATCACGGATCTTCACAGTTCCTCAGAACTAGCTCATATGAACTACAAAACCAGTTGAAATAAAGGCCCATTGTGCTTCCAGAGCAAAAATAAAGACTATCTTAATATCTATTTGAAAAAGAAAGTCAGTAAGGCAACTTTCCAAACTTCTACTCACCTACTACTACAACTAAGAAGAATTTCAGGGTTGACCAATGGCAGACTGAGGAGCCACAGAGCCAGTTTCTTCTGGAAAATTCTGGATGTCAGAACTGAAGCAACATCAGTATAAGGGGAAAAAATGAGGACCCCAAACCTTCTCAAATCTTTTAGGATTGAATTTTCCAAAGACGACTTTAACCTAACTCCATTCTGATTGAAATCAAGTCACCTGAAAAAAACAAAAACCAAAACAAAACAAAACACCAAAATTGAGGCATCACTAAACACTTTGCAAAACATATCCTTATTGTGGAATTTGCACTGCTTCCTGAGCCTTTTAATGAATTTTAAGGCACTTTTAGATGGTCACTACTGCCAATAAATTTACTACTTACTCATCCTTTACACAGGGGCAGGTAAAGAGCCCAGAAGTCAATACACAGTACTGCCAGACTCCATTCATAGTCACAACAAAAAAGAGCCTGATATGTCCAGGCCCTGAGGGCACCCCCAGGCCTGCCCATGGCCCAGGACCCCATGTCAGCCCCAGGGCCATCAGCCCGCACCCCAGCAACACCGTGGCAGGGCCGGTCTTCAGCTCCCCACAGCCCTGCCTGGCCCAGCCATGAACCTGGGAAATGACTCCTTAAAGTTGCAGCCCTTTTACAGTACTCCAGCTCATGGTCCTTGCCTGACAAGAGCCTGCGTGACAGCGGCCCATCAGCAGAACTGACACATGTCAGAAGACTTTGGGTAATACACCACAGGAGTCCATCAGAAACAGACATGTTGGCAGTCACAGACCAGAAAAAGGGATGAGTACTAGCTTGATTACACCTACTACCTGTTTCAACATGAATTATAGTTATCTAGAAGGACAGGCTATGTACTCAGACTCCCACACACTTAGCTGGGCTTTTTACTAAACAGAAATAATCTCAGGAGACAAATATTTAGTCTCATTTATATTTACTTTCCAGTGTTAGTTTAATACAAAGTAAAGGCAAGGAGATAAACAAAAGAAGT
Organism: Nipponia nippon; assembly: GCF_047370975.1. Lineage (NCBI taxonomy): Eukaryota > Metazoa > Chordata > Aves > Pelecaniformes > Threskiornithidae > Nipponia > Nipponia nippon. The sequence continues at coordinate 72,678,209 of NW_028262358.1, read as the reverse complement.
GCTCTTCTGAGCTCCTGATTCACTTGGGGTATGGAGTCAAAGCAGACTTGGTTCTAGTCCATAGTCAAGTGGAGATTTGCATGAAAGCCCTGTGGCTGAGCAGAGAAAAGTATGCCGTAAGGATCATGTCCCTCTTTCTTGGGTGAGAAGTGTTTGGTGTACAAATGCCAAAATACCCCAAAATCCCATGTCCTGTTCGTTTTTGGAAAATAAAAATTTTGATCACAAATTGACCTTCTGGGAGATGGTAAAGAAAAAATATATTATATAAATTAAAACCAGTTGAAAATATCTTTCTCATGCCTCCTTTTTCACCTATATCCAAACTTAAAGCTAAAAACTGAGTAACAAGGGAAAAGATTCTTACATCCCTTATGTCATGTCTAATTACTGAGTGTATTTATACTTATACTCATTTTCAGTGAGACTTAGCTAATGATTTCATTTAAAAGTCAACAACATTCAGTTCCCTATTCTTACAATTTTGAGCCAGCAGCATGCAAAATGTGAGTTTTAAGGAGTTATTAAGGATTTATTTCATTAAGGTGTAAATGATGCAATAAGGGACAGGGGAAAAAAGCAAAATGAGTTGGCGATGGGAGTACGAAGTCCTAAAAGAGAACCCCCATACTTAACTGGTGTGGTATATACAAAGATGGTACCCATGCTTTAGACCTTAAGATTTTACAGACAGCTTTAGCTGATCTCACTGTGAATTGTGGAGCAAAGAAATGGTGTGGCTCATTTGTCCATCCTCAGGCACGGATTCCCACTCCTCCTTTTGGGCTGCCTCTGGACAGTGTACCTTTGGGATGCATTCAGCAAATTCTCTGGTCTAATTTAAAAGGATTTTTTGGTGGTTGTTTTCAGACCAACAAGGAATCTGACTCACACCATGACAAGCACCATGAAAATAAGACTCAAGCGTGAAAACATGTGGCCAGGATCACGAGGCAGGATTCTCCTTTTCATATGGACATAGACTGAGATTAGTATGTGTCAGATCATGAGAGTGCACCGAGTGGTGTGCCCTTCATACAGGTCAGATGGATTTCTAAAATTTCCTCAAAGATAGATCCTCAAGACAGAGCAGAAGTTAATAATGTTGTTACTGGCTTACACTAGCCTACAGTCAGGCCCATAGCCATATGCATGATTGTGTTTAGGTATATATGTATATATTTCTGTAGATCTTCATGATATGGCACACGTTTGTCTTTGTAGGTTTATAAATATGTGCCTATACATATATAGAGAGATCAGGTACAAGATATACATAGACATTACACATTCTTGAAATCCTTCTCTCCTGCACTAACAGCAGACTATTTCCAATATTACTTTGATTTGCAACACTTCTCTCACCTCTGAAGACAATTAAGGAGGAAAAAGTTGCACATTAAGTGGACCCATTATGGATTCATTTGCTAGTTTTTATTAGCACAGAGCATGATGAATTAATTTGGTATTCAAGTAATGCTCATTTCTGCCTCCAATAAGAGTTCCCTCATAACGCACCATTAGTTAAATGTACCATCACAATAAAAATCTAACCAAAAAAAAAAACCTTTATGTTACTTTAGATAATGAGCCCTCAGAGAAGCTGAATTAGCACTATAAATTAAGAAATGTTGCATTATGGTACGAATATATTCTTTAGGTAGTGTCGGTTCACAAGAGCAACAGCCAAGCTCAATCGTTCTGTCTTCCAATTTAACTGTATAAAAAAGAGGAAATAAAAAAAGAAAAAAGAAACCCCTTCTCTAAGGCCCACATATACTCTCCCACGTACCCCAGAGGGATAAAATGAAAATCATAGATTCTAGCTTCAGTACTAAAAGAATAAATGCCAGCCACCTACCCATGTGTCATTATCAAATTTCATTAGTACACACCTACTTGTGTTCCAAAGCCTTTAATAGAAATATTATGTAAGGTAACATTAAAGAACACTCGTAATCTAGCCAGAAGTGAGTTCTCTTTTCAACATAACCAACTGGACATCTCTCCTTCAGCTTTCTTCCTAACTATCTGACAATCTGTATACAAATCACCCTCTTACCCTTTTAACTGGCATCTTCCTGTGAAGCAGCTTTAATTCAGAGAGATTAGTTTTACTACGTAAACCTCCTCTAGTATATTGGAAATGTGAACTACAGTTCTTACTGTTTGTGCCAGTGGCTTACACAAAATGCTGTAGAAATTCAGATATGTTTATCTTACTCATTAGTCAAACTCTACAATATTGTGAAGCATTTTTTTCTTGTTCTTCTTGGGACTTCACTGCTTTTCCTAAAATTTAAGCCACCAGCACTGAAATTTTTGCCCAAATTTCAGACAACTTCAGTCTACAGGTTAGGCAGATAGGAGCAGTGAATACTTGTCCTGACCCACGGTGATTTTGATAGATTTTTTTCAACAACAACAACAAAAAAATCAAGTTTAGCAAAGAAATTCAATGAGCCTATGAATTTTTAATTTGATGCACACCTGCTCTCCCACACAGTGATGTAAAAATACAATCCAGTAACTAACACTGCCAGCACTAAGCACAGAACAAGACCCAGTCTGTATACACAGGCTACGTCTATGCTCGTGAATTGAAAACACAAGTATGAGTTCTATCCTGTAGTTTTTCATACTGTTAAATGATTAGTGCAGTTTTGGCCTGAGTCAATCAGCACTTTCCTTAGCAATGCCCAGGGTATTTCTAGAGTTGATCAGACTGGGAACCATTGCCAATAAATGTGTCCACTGTGGAAAGGGATAGGAGAGTTTAGCTGTGTGAATGCAAACTCTGCCATGGCAGGCAGCCTCAAGGCCAGACACCAATCTCTGGCTCATTTGATTTGTTTTCTGACTGTAAATGTAACTACAGAATTGCACCAGTAGTATACACCTCCTAGTATATAGAATTGTTCAGGAATTTCCAGTGAAATAATTTATCTTTTCTTTAGAAAGCACTGGTTCATTAAAACTGAGACCTTTTGCAGGAATGATCACATCAGTTTCAGCAAAGATAGAATACCTAATCAAAATTAGAGACAAGAATGACATTAACAACCAAAAAGGTCAACAGCTGATAGAATATTTACTTAGCATGTGAGATAATGAAGTTTAAGTCCCTGTTTTGAATCAGCTAGAACAAAGACTTGTGCTCTCCTCATTCAGCCTGCACAACTGTTTTGAACTAATAGCTACTCTGAGATGAAGCACAGTTATTTTTTCGTTCTCTGTTTTGTACCTGGTAAAGTTTAGATTTCAGTCCATGGGGAAGGGACTATTTAACGATTTCCCAAAAAGTTCTAACCATGAATTATATCTCCATCTTTACCCATTCTCTTCTTTGACATCCACCAAACACCAACTCAACCATCTGTATGTTCTTTTATAAATACTTAGGGGTTAAGCACATAATTTTGATCTTTTATTTGATCCTGCAATAGGATCTAAGTGCAGTTCATAATCAGAGGCGATTGACAAGAATGGCATATAAAAAAAGGAAATGTAAGCTATATCCAGTTTCTTAAGGACATCAGTCAATGCATTTTAACTGAGAAAAGATGCACAAAAGAAGAATATGACTCTGATCATAGGAGTTACACAAGGACTGTACAGGATGTTATTGGTAAAAATCTGTGAGGTATGAACATGGATACTCTGCTCAAAAAGACACTGTTTCAGTTGTCTTGGGAGCTAGGGAACAGGATGACTTCAGCAGTTCAGGCATAGCCAATATTATGTCACTGAGCAAACACAAAAATAGATAGCACAATTGAAATGATGCACATGATTCAGTGAGGTTTTACAATGATTTGTACTACAATGTAGCTAACTTTCTCAAATTTATGATATAGCCAACAGTGCTGAAAAAGGTAAAATGCACAAGGTTGCATTGCAAAGTGTTATTATTAAAGTGTTAGCTTGCTTATTGTGTTCTGTTAGACTCTCTGCTTATTACCAGAATTTATAGAGTCACCTAATTTTCCCTTGATTAGATGTAGGCTTTTATATTTATGCTGGCTCAGTTGAATTGCATTGGCAGCAGAGATCCATGCTATAGCCTTGCCCCAACAAACAAATGTCTTCAAACTCATTCTGAACTGATGATCTCTGCTGATAATCACAACATCTCTTAGTCATACGGGTGCAATTGCCTCATCCTTCTGGTGTACAGCAGATTTAAGTAGTTTCTTCAAAGCAGATCATAGCTTCACAACACCTCAACCCCCCCTCCAGTTTTCCTTGACAAAGTGTCAGAAGGTTCCTGCTCCACTTGCCAGTATATGAGACCATAAGATACGAATGAAGGCAGTCCTCTTTACTACTTTGCATGTGCATGTGTCTTTCTTCTCTGTGCAGTTTTTTCCTTTCTTATTTTTTTTCTTCTTTTTCCTTTTTTCTTTTTCTGGCACAAAAGAAGAAGCTTACATCTGTTCTTTTCGTTCTCATGGCTTCATGTGCTCAACAAAAAAAAAGAAAAAGACTGAATTTAATGCTTCTCTACTAGAAGATTTAGTGTGCTTTTCAGCCTGTCACTGAACTGATGAAAGGCAGCACAACTACACACTTCTCCCAACAGAGCTCAGATATAGGTTTGTTCACTGGAGTTCAAGTCTCCTGCCAACAACTCACTGCAGTTTCAAATTATTCTCTTTCCATATTCAATCTCTGTGAGTGGATCAGCCCATGGCCCTTCTTCCAGACTGTAAATTTGCCAGTTTTAAAGATTTAATAGCGGGGTTGAGGCAGTGACAGCTCTATTTGTGGTATACCTCCCTTCCCACAGTTGATAGAGGTCTGGTGCTCAGCCGTAAAGTTCAGCTCTCCAACACCTTATCAATCAGCTTTTCCGTGTGACCCACTTCAGGAAAGATTTAAATGAGGTAGTGCAGATTCTTCATAGTGAATATAATAATTGGAGGGAAGGACAAGCTTCGCATTGTTCCTCTAATACATCAATTCTTTCAATGGATTGTTTGGCTTTGATATTAATTCACAAATGGTACAAAAGGTGGAATATGTGGAAAGGGAAAGAAAATTTCTTAAAGAAAATAGAACAAGTTCTTTCTTTGAGACTCCTAATGGCTTCTCCCAGACTTAAAAATGTCCTGTTCATGCCATGAAGCAAACATCATTTGCTGTCAGTTTCCCTTCAAACCAGCTCATCACAGTCCCCACCGTGAAATTCAAAAACATCGGGCTTCTCTCCCAGTCTTGGGTTATGACTGCTATTCCAAAGAATACAGGTGGGAAGGGACAGGGCAAGACTACAGACTTGCTGAGAAGTGGATTTCTTTCTCAAGAGCAAAAGAAGTTATCTGGCTTAACCATTTATCGTATAGATTTCCTTTCTGTCTGTATTGGTGCATGTTTAATGTAACTTACTAGGCAGGGCTGCCTGGCATCTGTTCTGAAACAACTTGTTGAATAAATTAATCTAGAGTCAGAGTTGTAAAAAAGAGGACATTCAGTCTCCAGAAATGGAGGCAAGGGACAGGGCAAGCACAAGCAGCAAATCTCTCCTCTCCCTTCATGATAAAAGAGAAAACTGTACTGAACTGTTTGGAAAAGGGAGTAAGATCGCCTTCCATAGTAGCTACTTTCAGCCCTATCAACTACGGAGCAGTTACTACTGCGAAAGAATACATGACCATCTATCGTAATAAAGGGTATGACAAACCTGTCAGTGTTAGGAAACAACACTCATAAACCAAGCTGTAGCCAGAAGAAACACAGAGAATTTCAATCAAAATCTATTGCTTTACTGACTGTTGTGTCTTTCACAACCCTTATTAAACAAGAGTAAGTCACTCCAGTTTTAAAGGTAGTAAAACAATCCATTTTGCAGATAAAATCAGTGAGAGGAAGCAAAAAGTCAGAGAAGAAAGCTAGAAAATAAAGCAAACCAGAGAATAAACCAAAAGATTCTTACATAACACACTAAACTCAGAGCTATTTTACCTTCTCCTCTTATCCATTTCACATTCTTGCTTAACCTACTCTGTTACAGTTACAACCTTTGGTCAAGTCCCTGTACACTGTCATGTACTCCAAATCAGTCAAGAGGTAAAAACTTTTTTTTTCTTTTTTAGATACAGTTGCTTTAATACCATTAATCAAACAACACCTTTTGGAAAAGTCTAAATTTCTGTTCTTGTGAATAAGTGTCCACTTTGGAAACAGAAAGGGCCACAAAGTCAGATCCCAACTACTTTGAAAGTGTAAAAGTTAAAATAATAGAAAAGCCATAAAAGTTAAAGCCAGATACAGGTACAAGAGTAAGGGTGTAAGTTCATATGACTAATCTAGAGGATCTAGATGGAGAAATGAAACAGAGAGTTTGAGGGCAGCTAAGTTATGTATTGGTCATTTGTCTGAACAGCCACAATAATTTAAGACTTCACAGATTCAGCCTCTGTTTCAAAATGGGTCACTCATTTCCTAGGCATTTAAACCAAATACTGCACTAGCATTAGGGTTTCTTCAGTTTCCAGGGAGAAACATAGAACTGATCTTGAACAATTAACTTCAGAATATGAAAGACTAAAGATCCCAGACACAGTGAGACCCCAAGAGAAATCCTTGGTACATCTTGTTCAGTAAATTGGGCATGTCGATGAATCCTTTTTGCTGGGAATATCAGCCCAACAAATCTCATAAGTTTGAGCTCACCAGTGGTTATTTTATGTGTATATATGTTTTCAATTTTTCTTATACAAAAAAAAGACAGGTATCTTGTGTCTTGTGCACATGTCTGTGTAGACATTCCCAGCACTGTGGGGCTGTGGTGCAGAAAGACCCATTAGTAATGTTAGTTGCATCTTCCTTGTTGACCTGCTCCTCAAGGAGAATTAATACTTCTCCATTCCATTCTCATTGTTCTCTCAGTCACGAGTCTAACCCATGCATCTGAAACTTCAAGTCTGGAACTTTTTTTATATATGTGAGAGAAAAATGTGTAAGTTATTGTGAGAATGATGGAACAGTAAAGTTTTTTATATAGTTGTATTGGGTTTGTGGGGCAAGGTTTTGGTAGCCAGAGGGGCTGCAGGGGTGGCTTCTGTGGGAAGCTGCTAGAAACTTCCCCTATGTCCGATAAAGCCAATGCCAGCCAGCTCCAAGACGGACCCGCTGCTGGCCAAGAAGAGAGCAGCCAGAATAGAGGAGTGAGAATATGTGAGAGAAACAACTTTGCAGACACCAAGGTCAGTGAAGAATGAGGGGAGAAAGTGCTCCAAGAGTTGGAGCAGAGATTGCCCTGCAGCCTGTGATGAAGACCATGGTGAGGCAGGCTCTTCCCCTGCAGCCCATGGAAGTCCACGGTGGAGCAGATATCCACCTGCAGCCCATGGAGGACCCCATGCTGGAGCAGGTGAATGCACCCAAAGGAGGCTGTGACCCCATGGAGAGGAGCCCAGGCTGGAGCAGAACTGCAGCCCGTGGGAGGGACCAACATTGAAGTTGTTCATGGAGAACTGTCTCCCATGGGTGGGATCCCACGCTGGAGCAGAAGAGTGTGAGGAGGAAGGAGAGGCAGAGACAAAGTTTGATGAACTAACTGCAAACCCCATTCCCTGTCCCCCTGCACCACTTGGGGGGAGGAGATAGTGAATTCAGGAGTGAAGTTGAGACAGGAAAGAAGGAAGAAGTGGGAGGGAGGTGTTTTAAGATTTGTTTTTATTTCTCATCATCCTACTCTGACTTTTGATTTGCAATAAATTAAATTAAGTTCCTCAAGTCGAATCTGGTTTTGCCTGTGACAGTAATTGGTGAGTGACCTTCCTGTCCTGATCTTGGCCCACAAGCCTTTTGTTATATTTTCTCTCCCACTGTCCCATTGAGGAGGAGGAGTGATAGAACAGTTTGGTGGGCACCTGGCATCCAGCCAAGGACAACCCACCACAATAGTAAGAAACATACAGTGAAGTTTTATATAATACTTAGTGCCAATTCACTAATTTCAACAGTAAAATTGGTTATGCTTGTATTTGCTTTCTTTTCTGTGGGTTTAGTATTCTTCCTGCTTCCCATCCCATAAAGTCATCCTCACCACCATTCCGTACCTGCTCCTGGCAGAAGAGAAACTTATAAACAGAAAGCACATCTTATTTGCAAATTCATGCTTGGAGCTGAGATAAACACTGCCCAAACCACAACAGATGTTTTGCTTTTCCTTTTAACACCACCCCAAGTGAGATCTCACATCAACAATTCAGGCAAAAGGAAAGCAAACTGTGAGCTCTGGCTGGTGCTGATGCTGAGAAGCAGCCCTTTTGAAAAGAGGGTCACTAAAAATGAGCAATGAACCACTTTTCTCCTCATTGTCATGCACTTTGTGTTAATGATCTGTTAAGTCCTACATCAACTCAGAGAAACTGGTTGTATTAATAATCAATCATCGGAAGTCCCTCACCTCTGTTTGTAGTTCTCCTTGAATGCACCCTGACACCATCACCTTGTTTTCCTGCCTCCATGAATCAATTCCGGCAACAGTCCTCAGATCTCACCCAAGTGACACAGCTGCTTGAGGTGCTGAACAGAATGGAAAAGAAATGTTTAGAAGAAAGAGGCAAATTGAGAATGACCAAGCTGAAAGGTCTGGGTTTTATTAAAAGGAATGAAAAGTCAAAATAAAACAGGGTTGTTCTAGCTGCTTTCCAAACAGAAGAATTCTGCACAAGAGACTTCCTGGTAGGACCACAGAGGAGAAACAAGTTTCTGGAAGAAAAATGCATTCCATGAAGCTCAAAGCATCTTTTCATCTTTTCTTTACTTGAACTCAGCAGCAATTGGTCTTCCTAGCTACTTATTTATATTTCTCTTACACAGTGACCCTCATTTCTTCTCTTTTATTGTCATACTTTGCTCTATTTTGAATCAATCACGTTTTGGATGTGTTGATGTTGGAAAATCTTTTTTCATGTATTTCTCTTCCCTTCAATTTCTCTGGCTAGCTTTGTTATAGAATAGAAACACACCATAGAAAGCTTCCTTGAGCACAAGTCTTTGACTTGGTTTTCAGAGATGCTAAATACTCACACTTTACCATCTCTGAATATCATGCCATTTATTACATTTCAGGTCCTGGCACAGTTCCACAAGATGCTCATTCTCCCTATTTCTCTCCATCGTAACACATCTATTCCTCTGGGTTTGTTTTTTGGGTTTTTTGTTTGTTTGGTTTGGTTTTTTTTCCCTCATTCCTTGCTATTTACTCTGTTTACATATACCCTATCAATTTAACTTAGCCTTTTATTTTTATGTTTTAAGTAAAGAAATATTCATGTTTTTATCATTTTTTCAACTTCTTTCACCATAGTCCTTTCTATTCCCTTTAGCCTGAACACAGCCACTTTTGATCTGCTATCATTCATCCACATTAGGATTAAGTCACCTGTTGCAAGAATGATGCACTCTGGAGCATGTGCTACAGCTCCAAATCTGCACTGCACTGTGGAGGGTATGACTTTGCTGCTCGTGCTACAAAGTCCTAGTGATTAGTTAAAAGCTTGTACTTTTAGTTCAGGAGGCCATTCTGTAGACCCGAGTGAAAAACAGCACCATACTCCAGAGCAGCCAATGGTCTCTTGCCCAAGGCATGAATTCAACGTTATCGACCTGAGTTGCAAAGCAAGAGTCTCACTATAGCATACATGGCTCAGTACTCTTCCAAAGAGGTTTATAACTTCTTATTGTATTCTCTTACTTTTTCCAGAAGATTCCTGTAACATTTTGAATGCATGTTCCGTTCTGAACCTGAGGAACTTTTCCAGGAGAATGCCTACAAATGGATAAGTCTAATGCAAAAGTATATAAAACACCATAATTGGCATATTCTTAGAGCTCTGGTTCAGTCCCATGCCATCAGCCAAGAAGGCATGTATCACACACACACCTTCACAAGTCCTATAAACAGTAGCAGGCAAAACAATCTCAACTCAGAGAATTTTTACTTAATTTAATTTTATTCCCAATAAATTCAAACTTGTAATCACTGATTCCAGTATTAAGAAAAAGAATACATTACAAAAAAAACCAAACACTTAGGGAAACACCTTCTCAAGGCTTAATTTAAGCCAATCACCTTCCTAGTCTCGATGGCCATTGTTTTTGCCACACTTTACAGTCATTTCCCCTCAATTGCTTCAATGAGATGACAGGCAGCACATGAGATTGGGGCAGAGTGTAATGGTTTCTTTCTGCTGCTCTTCATTTCCTAGTAGCTTTCCTCTGCTCCTCCATGCTCCTTAATGGGTTTCCTCCACTCCTCTGACCTTCTTAGTATCACTCCATGAACGGTCCCTTGGGGGTGTACCTGCCCCTGTTTGGGTCCAGCAGCAGTCCACCAGCAGGCCCTAGCCCTTTCAGGCTGGAGTGCCTCCTTCCAAGAGTGCACCCCTGGCCACATGTTTCCTCAGTGGTACCCCCTCTCTGTGTGTGTCCAAAAGTGTCTCTTCACATTTCTCCCAATGCATCTCTTCACATATCTCCTCATATGCCTCCTCCCCTTGTGGCTCCTGCCCCTTCTTAAGTATGCTTGAGTAGATGCCCCATGTGCTCTCCTGGTTGGCTGAGCTTCTGGCACATGGTGGTTTGGGCATGTGATTGTTTTATTTCTAAAATAGATAATATCATAGACATGTTTCACATCCCTTTTCTAGAATTTGCTAAGGTAAAAAATGCAGAAAGTTTCCAGTGATATTAAGATTATCCTATGGGTTAGCCATCAGAGTTTGCTCAAAGAACAATGCTGAACATATCCTTTTGTTTCCAAATTACAGGCCGTAACATTAATTTCAGGGATGCCTTAGATCCCTGCCTACCTATGAAGTCTACAGTTAGATCACCCTTATGAATCAGCCTTTTCTGTGAGGATAACATAATATTTTGGTGGAAATAAGTGTTTCCTTAGTTTTGTGCACACTTAAGTTTTCTTTATTTGAACTTATCACATGCAAAAAACTATAGCAAAAAAAAAAACCTGAAATAAATGTCCTAATTAAAATCAAATAAAATATGCAAGGAAACAAATTAGGCAAAGATGAACTTTCTGTTCCAAACTCTGTCTCTAATAGTCACTGTCAGCTGTTACCATAAGGACTTCTCAGAATGAAGCCAAAATCACATCGTGTGGCATTGACTCTTACAGCAGCAAGTCTGCTATTCATCACTACAGCACCCAGAGTTGTAAACTCAGGAATGGGCATCAGCTTGTCAAATTCTCACAAAATATGTCCAGCATCTCACATCAGTCACAGACTTTGAAGGACAAATGCAAGAGCAACTGCCTGGTCCAAGTAGTTGAGATGCAAGGGCAATAAAATTAGTTCAAAGTTTCCTATTTTTCACCTTCTCAACTAGGAGAGATTTGCATGTTTGCAAGATACGCTCTCTGTGTCTTGTATTGACTTTCAGACGTAAAGATCAAAGGGGTCTCCATATCCTTTGCTCTTTTGCTAATAATTTCTTAAAGGGAAAGGAGAGAGGAGGCAAATCAGCTCTTTCTCCTAATCTCTCTGAGCAACTAGATGGAAATCCACACTGAGAAAACCAGTGTACAATTGCTGTTTTACATGAGTAAAAACACTATTAATCTGTCATCCTTTATCGTACTTGGATGATCATCAAGCCAAGCAGGCAAACTGTTAATGTTTACAATATCTGATATTCCCCAACAATATACACAGACTAATAGGAGGAAAACAAGTCTAATCCTGCCCTACTGCCAATGGGGATTAATTTCATTCAAATAAACATGTTTATGAAAATAAAGAAAAATTCCTTCTGCAAACAGCTGGTTAAATTTGACTTTTTTTTTTAATTCATCCAAAAAGACCAATTAGACTGGGTGCAGTAATTGTTCTTCTCCCCCTGCTGATGCTTTACTAATTGCTAATGTTGGTGTATGTAAATAGCAATTAAATCTGTTCCGATTTAGTCTTTTTAACTGGTGTTTAGATTTTAAGCGGAAAAATGGCTTTTTAAATTTATATAGACAGTGTGTGTCCTTCGTGATTTTCACAGCCTGTTCCAGTTAACAACAAATGAAGATAAACACTGAGCAAAACCTGTTTGGTGCTTCTATAGAACAAACAGCGCTATTTATAAGTGTTACCAAATACCTGGTATTTTATTATCATTTATTTATTTATTTATTTATTGGCCATTAACTTCTAATCTTCTAGCCCATTTGGTCACTTGCTTGTGATTTCCCTACGTATCAACCGCAGAATAATGACAATGACATGGTAAGTGTTATCTCACCATTTTACCTCGGTGTTAATTGCCAGTGATTTGTTGGTGAAGGGTGACAGTAATGACAAAGGGGGTGACAAACAAGAATGCAATTCAAGTGGAGCTAAAAAAAGTATGAAAATACTTCCTTGGGTTTTATGTGTTTTACTTGAGCCAAGTAAGCATCATTCCTTTAAATCATTATTTCAGATTGTTTTCTTCTGACATTCAAAGGAAAATTTAGCAAGCTGGTTTGTAAGGATGATCGACTACAGATGTAATAGTGGGTAGACCAAACCAGAGGTGAAATGAAAGGAATAAAGAGTAGAAAAAAAAAAACATGATTACATTAAGTACACAGAGATTAGATACTAGGTTACAAATAAAAACTGTATGAGACATGTTTAGACTTAACTATGACTAAATAGTGAAAGCTGGAAGGAAGCTGAAAATGAAGTTTCCTCTGTGGTGATTGTTTTCTTAGGTTTAAAGCAGTGAAGCTCCATCACGGAGTCTTTTGTTCAGCAGTCCCATCAGTTCACCTCATTCCTGACCTGTGGGGTTCAGCCTACAGCAGAGTGTGCTGGGAGCCATGCAGACATTGCAGATTCAGCCAGCTCTGAGATAATCTGCTGCTGAGGGCAAAGCTGGGAATTGGTGGGCAGCAGCAGAGTGCAGTGATGAAATCAAAGGAGCTTGTTTCATGCTGGATCCCTCACAGCTATCTGACTGAAGTTTTTTCTTTTTTTTTGGTGTCTTAGGTCAGGGTCTTTTTCAACCTCCGGTCATTCATCGGGGTTGCAACTGTGCAAGCTGGGTCTGTGCATTAGAGCTGTGTTCACCGCACCTGTTTAAACAAGAACCGAAGATGGAGACAGCAAAAAGATGCCTTAACTCCTGCTCACAGAAAGAAGAGCAGAACTCTCTGGTTTCTGTCAGGGACTAAGGTGAAAAAGTCTCAAACATTTAACAACTACACAGCTGATTATATGGTTGTGACTGGTTCCTGGTAAGCAGAGCATTTGCTCCGACTCTTAGTTTCAGTGCACTTCTAAGGCAGCCCTCTTGATTTGTCTTTTCCTAACATTATAATAAATCCAGAATAACCCCACTGAAGTCCTCATTTTCAGATTGGCTATCCCTGTAAAATATGCCTAGTGGAAGTGGAGGTCTTCCATAGGGTCCTTACAGCTACTGGTACTAGGCTTGCTTTTTTTTGTTATCTTCGATCAATCATTTAGAAGGATTTAGAAGATACCTTTCAGAGAAGAACCTGAGATCCCTTCTTCATGGGTTGGATGCCAAAATAAAAAAGCTGTTAACATCCAAACCAGGATGCCCAGATATAATAATACTTCTATAGTAGCACTAGTTATGTAGCAATTCCGAGCCTAGGTCAAAATGAATGCTGGCTTCTGTGGTGGGAGTCTGTAAGGCTCTCCCTCAGAGGTTGGGCTATGTTATACTGCAGCTTTTCCTGGTATTTGCTCAAACGCTAGATTAGCAGCACAAAAGATTCAGCCTCTTGAGACTGTTCCCATTTACAGTCGGGTCCAAACTAGCTAGTAATCAGTACTTGAATAAGGAAACCCTAGTTAAAATAAACATCCCACACCACTTTTCATGTCATGTAAGCAGAGACAAAGTTGTAGCAATAGTAAAGTACAAGGGATGTGCCAACTGGACAAAGGGGGAGCCTTCAGAAGACTTCAGAGTGTGATTGTTAACTTCTGTCTTCACTGTCCTAAAACTGGCTTCAGCTTGGAGTGAGACTGCTCACCAGTGGAAATGAGGGGTAAGAGCATGGTCCAAACTGATATACTGCTCTAGGATGTGAAAATACCTTACAGAACAGCCTAGACAAATGTCCAAATCAAGATCTGTATTTTCTTCTTTTCAGGCTTTTCATGTCTCTTCAAGCTAGCAACGTTTCTCTTTATTAGATTTCTTCTGTTTTTTAAATAAGTAAAGAAAAATCATTTAGCCAGTCCTAAAGCAAGGACTTCAATGCTTCCTCAAAATCATATTCATAAAGGTATAAATACTGCTATGTATATTTATTATATTGCAATCTTCTTTCTGCCTATATTTGCATGTCTTGCTCTCTCCAACTGGGCTTCCATTTGCAGGACATGAGAGATATAACACAAATCCTCAGGATTATTTTTCCTTATTCTTTGTGCCTTGCACCATCACAAACATTTCCGTGCTGAATAAAGCAATATATTTTCTGCCACTGTGTAACTGCTTCTTCTCCTCACATAATTTCCTATCTTTCTTAGTATAATGCTTTATTGAGCTGTACAGTGTATTTTCAGGATAACCCTGTGTCTTAATGGACTTGACTCTCTTTGCTAGAACCTTATTTTATATTTCACCTTGACAAATGCAACAGAGGGCATTCTGCAGACATCACAGCCCAGAATTGTCTTGGTTCAAATGTGATATGTAGTACATAGTAAAACATGCAATAACAAATAAATGCATTGGTGATTTAGACGACCAGCATGGGTGATAATGGGGACTATGTCACTTGTTAACCTTGATCCTTTGTTTATGAATTTAATCCCAATTGGTACAAAAGGTTCCATTTATTTCTCAGTCATCCCTCCAGCAAGCCGTGCTGCCCATGTCTACTAGGTAATAACTTGCAGAAGCTGTATATGAAATAAAACTTTAAATAAGGGAAATCAACATCACATCTCTGTTTTCTTCCTTCCATTTTCACCACCTTCTTCACTCACTGATGAGGAAGGTTAATATTAAACATGTTAATGGTTGTCAAATCAATCATGGTTTTCACTGAGTTATGCTAGAAAGAAGCAACACACTTTATAAGAAATCAGAGAAGGGCTGAATGAGATAATGTAAAATCACTTATACAGGCACTCTGGAGATGGAACCCCGTTTAATATTTAATGTAGTCATTAACTTGAGAGTGGAAGGAAGGGGGTAATGGATGGCCTATTGCTTTTACCTACAGGACAAGTTTCTGAAGCGAACTGTCTCCCCTGGGGCAAGTATCACACACGCCAAAAATCTATAAAGAGGGTCACAGATGAAAGGAGTTTGAGCAGCTTCAAAATTCCCATGAGAGCATCATGAAAACTGCAGGCAGACCAGGTGGTGAAACTTGCCATACTATGCACAGCCGTGGGCCATTGCCATCCAAATGCTCAATTAGTTTATTATGGCAACAGACACATCATGCTGGTCAAATAACCAACACATCTGCAGAAACTACAGAAAATAATCAATTATTGAAGAAAACTATCTACAAGTAACATTACTCTCATCCTTTCTTGTTCTTTTCTTTCCTTTTATTTTTTTTCATTCCGCCTAGATGCCCAGCTGTTAGAGATTACCCCTGAGAGCCAGAAATCCATGAACTAAATTTAACTATGAGAATCATAAGGATGAGCAGGGGGGTGAGGGTGTTTGTTTTGGTTGGTTCGTTGTTTTGGGTTTTTTTTTAGGTTCTTTTTAAGAAAAAGACTCAAAAGCACATTCAACATTTAGAGGTGACCTTCTAAATACTGTAAATATTTTCTGTGTGGCAACAGCACAGCATACAGTATGTTTTTATGCAGTGTAGCCAAGTTACATGGTAACTATTGCAATAACAGTCAGGGCATGTGCCCCACTGTCACAAGGACATTGTGCACAGGTATGAAATTCCCCCAATGGGTTATAGTGCAATGGTTTCCTCAACAGCACCACTTAGCATGGCACCCATCCTCCCAGACATATGGACCGCCCAACTCCTTTGCCCAATAAGAACTGGTCAGCATCCAGCCTTGAATTGCATTTCCCTGCCTCCATGATGATTAGAGAAGCTATCAGGTCCTCCCACCTCCCTTGAAGTGCCTGTTTCTAAGCACACTGATGAAACAAGGAACTGCTGTCATGCTGGACCATGTATTTTCACATGTACAAAAAGCCACCACTGCGTGTTCTCTTACAAAGAGAGAGTGGGGAGCCTGACACTCTCCCATACATGAAAGGTCTTCCTCAGCAAAGGGGATATGGTGAATGTTGTTCTCCACTGCTGCCCTGACTGATAGTCATGCAGTCGTATATCTGTAAGTCAGTATAGACAAAGCATACATCTGACCTAGAGGAGAGTGGAAAGATTGAAATTTCTCAGCAACAGGCATAACAAATCTTTAAAAAATGCAGAAATACAGGTGTTTTTTTTTTTTTTTATGATTCCTACCTTATAATATAGCTCTGTACAGGACATACATTGAGCTACAAGGAAAATATCATGTGATATCAAAAACAGAGAAATTACTAAGTGCTAGCATTTTATTAACTTTTGCTACAGTAACTTATATTACACTAAACTCTATGTAATAGAGCCAGTTCCTTCCCTGAGGAACTTACTGCTGTAGGGAACAAACACACAAAAGTCAAGATCATCCTTGGTCACATCTTATTCACTATTTTTCGATGACTGGATTAGTTTACTAAATACGTAAAAAAATAACAGTAATTAATACTACAAGAGAAAGAGTATTTTTATTAAGAATGGTCTCTTTCTAAAGGAATTTCTCTTCCACAGAATCAAAGACCAAGGTCCTGTGTTTTGAAATTTCATTTTTTAAAAAGTCTAGTTTAATTTTTTTTTATTTTATTTCCAGAAATGAGCAGAATGTTACTGCATCATTAAGCTTTCAGGATAAGCAGTAAATCAATTTCTGATATGCCTGAGAATCTATACAAAGGAAAATGCTAAGGTTGGATCTCCCCATGCTGTCACATCTGAAATCTAGCCTGTAGGCCACTCTGAGATGTTCCTATGACTTTGCTTCACAAAGACTGGTACAGTTGGTCATCCACAATTCGCATTGGATTCTATGTGAAGAAAGAAGAAAAATCACAGCAGTAGGAGCACAGTGATGTAGGATCATAAAAAAAGCACCTTTGTCTTGTTATGAAAAGGGTTGCATCGTCCTATCCTTAGTGTTGCACCATTATTTATCACATGTGTAGCATCATTGCTGCAACACTTTCCGGGTAAATAAAAAGGCAAGATACTTACTACAGGGAAATTACAATCTAAATTAGACCTTTCACAATCAGCTGTGAAGTTCAGAGACAGAAAGAAGCACAAGACAAGCAATATTGCTCTCCAGGGACAGTACATTATTAATTATGAGTAAATCAGTACTGCATGCTTACTTTTAGCTCAATTAATTTATAATTATTAATATAACAATAATATCATGGATACTGTGGCAAGTTAGGTGACAGAGCACAAATACATATAGTCAAGGCAAAACAGCTGAAAGTAAGCACCTGCTTTTAGTTCTTGATTTTGTTTAGCAAATATCCTAGTACCAATGAAATTCTGTCTTTGCTGGTATGGTGACTCAGATGAGTTGTTATCCTGTGCCTCTGACTGTGAGTATTGTTTTCATGGCTGAGCCTTTGTGAAGGCACTGACTGTATACTGAAGTGCCCACCCATTCAAGGGTACAAAGCTCAGAGACAATTTAAGGCAGGGGTCCACAGAGCCTACCCTGCTTGAGCTGGCAGATTGGACAAGATGGTCTCCAGAGGCCCCTTCCAACCTCAACCATTCTGTGATTCTGTCTAGAGCTCTAACTTTAACACAGGGTGCCTCAGACAATTTGGTTTGTGCATGAGTGGAGCGTCTTTTGGAAGACGGGGCTACTGGATTGATTAGCATAGAGAGTATGCTTCTGGTGGCTCTGTCTCCATTGGACCCAAATCTCTGCTACAGGGAGAGCTGATGAGTTCACAGCCAATTTTCATCCATCTCACTCTTTGAGGACAGGGATCTAAGGGAGTTCATCACACAGCTGCTTTGCTGTCCTGATGTTATGCTGGGAAGTCACCTATTAGAGCTGAAGATTCTGTCTTTCTAATAATTGGCATTTTTCTCTCTGATCTTTCAGCTTTTGTGGTTGCCAGACTACACTGTTTACTGTATTGGGTAATAAGAACAGCATGTTGAGCCACAGCAATAGAAAAACTATAAATCATTTGATAACACTAAGAGATTATGGTTGAACTCAGACATTTTTATAATGGTTTAGTGAATCTAAAGTGGAAAATAGCTATATTTCTGTACCTGTAATTTTTGGCCACATATGAAAAATGCTAAAAGAGACAGAGTTCAGAGCCAGAGGGAAAGTGGCCTTTACCATGAAAGATTTTTGTAAAGTGATAATTAAAAATATATTTAATCACTAAAACAGGCTGATGAATCACAACATTAACAAAATCTTCTAGTAAGGTCAACTGTGTTATCCATACTTACGGTAAGCAATGGGAACATTAAGATGAAATACTAAACTCTTATTAGCTGGGGGAGGGGTAAGGAGGATATTTTAAAGCACGACGACCAAAACAGACTGCTTTATATGTCTTTTTTTGAAGTTGCACTTCAAATTGGTAGTAGCTTCTAATGCTGATAAAGCAGCAGAACTTTATAGTTTACACTGCTCTCACTGCATTTCTCAATTCATGGTGAGCTTTGGTGTATGTGAACATACAGTATAGTGCCAGGAAGCTTTTATGGTTTTGGGATAGAGACAATAACATAGGTGTTTAAAATAAAACAGTCATACAGGACAGTTAATTTTACATTTCATTTTAAAACTAAAAGGAGATGATAGACAGACAGATAGGTAGATAATATTTGTAGTTTCTTTTAAGAACCCTGGATGCTCTGCAATGCCATGGGCCCTGATAAGACGCACCCACGAGTGCTGAGGCAGCTGTCTGATGTCACTGCAACACCACTCTTGATAATCTTTGATCGATCATGGCAATTAGGGGAGGTGACTGAGGACTGGAGGAAAGCAAATGTCACTCCTATATTCAAGAAGGGCAAGAATGAGGACCCAGGGAAGTACAGGCTGGTCAGCCTCACCTCTAGTTGGAGGCCAGTAACAAGCCATGCACTCCAGGTGTCAATACTGGATTCAGTACCATTCAACATCTTTATTCATGATCTGGATGATGGGCCAGAGTGTACCTTCAACAAGTTTGATGATGATACAAAACTGGGAGGAGTGGCTGATATGCCAGAGGGTAGTGCTGCCATCCAGAAGGACCTCAACAGTCTGAAGAAATGGGCTGACAGGAACTTCATGCAGTTCAACAAGGAGAAGTGCAAAGTCCTGCACCTGGGGACAAACAGCCCCAGGCACCAGTATATGCTGGGCATTACCCTGCTGGAAAGCAGTTTGGCAGTAAAGGACCTGGGGATCCCAGCAGACACCAAGCTGACCATGAGCCAGCAAAGCATCCTTTCTGCAAAAAGAGATAATGGTGTCCTGGTTTGCATTACACAAAGTATTACCAGCAGGTCGAGGGAGATGATCCTTCCCCTCTATTCAGTGCTGGTGAGGCCACACCTGGAGTACTGGGTCCAGTTCTGGGCTCTCCAGTACAAGAGAGATATGAAGCTACTGGAAAGAGTCCAGCAAAGGGCCATGAAGGTGATGAAAGGATTGGAGCATCTCACATATGAGGAAAGGCTGAAAGCAGCGGGACTGTTCAGGCTGGAGAAGAGGAGGCTCAGAGAGAACCTTATCAATGTGTATAAATACCTGAAAAGAGGGTGCAAAGAGGCTGGAACCAGGCTTTTTTCAGTGGTGCCCAGTGACAGGACCAGAGGCAATGGGCACAAACTGAAACAAAGGAATCATAGAATCATAGAATCATAGAATCATAGAATTGTCAAGGTTGGAAAAGACCCTTAAGATCATCAAGTCCAACCGTCAACCTATCACTGCCAAGTTCATCTATACCATGTCTTCAAGCACCGTATCTATCCGTTCTTTAAATACCTTCAGGGATGGAGACTCAACCACTTCCCTGGGAGGTTCCATCTGAACATCAGGATACATCAGGATACATCAGGATACAATTTTTTATTATGAGGGTGACTGAGCATTGGCACAGGTTGCCCATAGATGTTGTGGCCCTGCTTGGAGATATTCAAAACCTGTCTGGACATAGCCCTGGGCAACCAGCTCTGAGTGGCCATACTTGAGCAGGGGGATTAGACCAGACAAGCTCCAGCAATGCTATATAGTGTTGTCTTGCAGGTTGAGAGGTGGAAAATATTCCTCTGGTTCAACTCTTTTAGGAGACAGGCTTGTAAGTCAATGCAGGCTACTTCAGAAAGTATCTCCATAGAAGCTTGCTGGCTCATGAGAGGGACTGGCAGCCTTTAAGGGGCCACCATGAGGGAAGGAAGCCTGGCTGCTATATGACATGTGGATGGGGATGGCGGCTTACCTGTAGGTGATGGCTGACTCTAATGTAGGTGGACTTAGGGATTGGTGGTCTGGGGCGTCCTTTCTAATCATCCTGAACAGACTAGCAAACTGTTTATAACTGATATAGAGTCCAGGGAACTGTGGATCTCCAGTGAATGAAAGGCCTGCTGATACACAGAGGTTTCACTTTGCTATTTACACGCTTCCCAAGTGGAAGTTTCTGCCGTTGAGTAGCCTTCTTTCAGCTTTGCTCCCAGATCCAAAGGTAATCCTGCTGATCTTCCAGTGCAGCCCTATACATGCAAGGTGTGCCTATGTTAAGAAAAGAAAAGAAAAAAAAAAAAAGAACCAAAAAGCAAAACACATAAAAACCCCAAAACTGTATCCATAGCAATAATTATATGGAAGAAAAGCTTTGTGTTCTCTAATACCAGATTGTTTTACACAGTTGAGGCATGACTACAAGTTCCCTCTTAATCATTGTACTGTGGGAGGTGGGGACAGTGACATCAGGCTAAGGTTATCTATTAGTATCCTGACCCCCAGATTTATCTCATTCAACTTTAGATAACTTTACATTACAAGCCAAACCTAAGTTAGGTGTCCAGGCTGCCTCAGTAATCAGCGTTCAGGGAAATAACCGCTTCTTCTGGGTTATTAATCTCTGTCACCTAACTTGGAATAGTCTCTAAGTTTTAGGTGCTAAAAGCTAAAGATGATGAAAGCCCTCAATGCTCTGTTCAAAATTTTCTGACAAAAGCCTTATTAGCTGAAACATAGGTCTGGAGAATTGTCTTACTTTAATATTATACAGAGTACTCTGGAGCACTGGATTGGTGTACCAAAACTAGAATAAAAGCTGCAGACAAATAAAAGGACAAGGGATCCTTCAAACCCACCTCAATTTGAACTGAACTATTAACTTTCATTCCTTCTGGGGCCCGATCTGAATTGTCCCAGTTCTTCCATTTACACCAGCCTCTGCTGGGATTTTATCACTCATTGACAGTGCTGTATCTGCTGAGACATATAGTTTAAGGATACCACAAATTATGTAGTAATCTTCCTTACATCCTTGCAGAACAGTGATGATGTAGCAGCCTCAAAGAACCAATTCTAATGTAAATCTCCAGATAAATGTTCCTCAACAGTGTAAAATATGGAATGCAGCCCACATGCAACAGCATGACAGAAAACAACAGAGCTATAGTGTGTGTCAAAAAAGCACACTTTGGACGTTAGAAATTCTGCTATTTCAGCAATGTTTTTGTCATTACACTAAAAGGGGTTAATCTGGTTATTAAGAGCTTGAAAAAAAATCCATTCTTCTTAATATAATCCTTTGTTAGAGAAGTTAATTAAGGTAAAGAAATGCAAACCAGCAATTATATTCTTCCCTTCTTAAATAGTATAACAGAATAACTGCTGAACTTATATAAATCAAATTATTTTCAGCAGACACACATGCACACAAAGACTAAAGTTAAGCCCAGTCTGACAAATTCTACATCATGTTGAAGTATAATGAAAATAAGTAGGAAGGAGGTTGCAAGCACACCACTAATGCTTTTCAGAATGGATATGCAGACCATGCTGTATAGCAAATCAGTCTAACATGTTAGAACAGTAGGATAATTAACTACAAATTAATGGCCAGTAAAGAGTTAGGCACACAATAAGCCAACTTCTCAGCTATGCAAATTGGCACAAATGTAGGACCTGGTCTGCTCTATGCCTCATAAATCATTGCAATTATAGACAGTAACACTAGAAAGCAACATCCAAAGGTTGTTTCATTTACCCCCTGCCCAAAGGTGGGATCAGATGTACCGATGTCATTCCTCACAAAAGCTTGTCCAGTCTGTTTCCAAAAACATCCACGAATGTGAACTCCTGAACCTCTCAGCAGCCTGCTTCTATTCTTAACATGAGAATTTTTTTTCCTCAATGTGTAATCTAAGTCTTCCCTGCTGTAATGAAACCCTCCTTTTCCTACAAATATGAGTCAAGGAAGAGATTATTGGCTTCCATGTCATGGCCATCATTTACATATCCTTCTGCCTTTTCCTCTCTTGACTAAACCATCCCAGATATTCCTGTCTTTCTGAATCAGCCACCAATTCTTTTTGGTCTGTCCTTCAATCTCTCTCACTAAATTCTTAATCACAGAGAAGAATTACTACAATTGCAGAATACACAGAAACTTCTGCATAGCTAAGTCTGAACTCTATGAAGGTATAGGCTTTTGATTTGCTAGATCAAGCTCTTTGACTCCACAGGTTCTCATACATTTTGATCAGAAATAAGTGGATAAATAAAATTGAGTATCTGGACTTTGGCATCTTCTGATAGCAAGTATCATTGTATATGATCCTGCTGTGTTTGAAGATTGAAATTCATCCAAGAATGCCAACTCAGTCTCACTGTGAGTTTAAACAGAGGAATGTTCATAAAAGGACATCATTCTATTTTTGCCCCAAATAGGATAGAAGTGCTATTATGTTCATACTATATTCTGATCTGCTTTGATACTCTGGTTCTTGTGAAGGGGTTAGTTTCCTTATTATAGACTTTGAAATTCTTTCAGATAACACGTCATTGCCTGCTGACCCTGATGATGAATTTCACCAGTTGAATTTCATCTTGGAAAAACAGACATTTGCATTCTGACCCTTGCTATGCGATAAGAATGTATAATTTCTCATAGTCTCAGTCTGTCATAGTGTAAGAGCAAGGAAATAAACAGAACTTGTTAATTACACTTGTTCAATAGTACAGTGCTAAACCGTTGTCTTTGCAGTGTCATTGCAGTATCACCTCAATCGCTCCTTTCCCTCAAAAACTGAATTTATTAATTGATCAGCTGAATTCTCAGGTTGCTAGACAACTAATTTTTCTCTATGTTTGTTTTTGGTTTTGATTTTGCTGCACTTCCAGCTGATGAAGTAATTCCTTCCTGCTTTAAACAAAGTGATCAAGAGGACTACTCTGTTCACATCATTCATTAATCTCAGAAATATACCTTGATAGTGAAGTCCTGCTTTGATAACCAGGACACTGGGGAGTTTTTTGGGGGGAAGAGATTGAATGGTATAGCAGTGGCTTCCCTGAAATCTCTTCTTCACAAATGCCATTTCTTGGCAAAGTTTGTTAGGCCTGATCCTTTTGTTCTAACTTCTTGCTCACCTCAGTTATCACAGAGCTGTGCGTGTCTCAAGATAGCTTTAATAACTCCCATCAATCTCCCTGTATTGACTCAAGAAACTTACAATATCATCCTAACCTCCAGCAATTAAAGCTGGGGTGAATACTTCAAAAGCAACATCTTCTCCTGGTCGTTCATCTAGCTCTGACTGTGTTGATCTTTCAAGAGAGCACAGCAGAGTGCCATGCTCACAGCAATATTAGCTCAGACCCTGAAAATAGTGAACATGTACTCAGGGTCAGTGCTGTGCTTATTCAATTCACTGTTCAGAGTGAGCCTGTGCAGTACCAGCGCTGTATGGAGCATCATTAAGAGACGTAGATATGTTCTGGTTTATTTCTCTTTAGCCAGAGGAGTATCTCCCAGCTCCAGATTCTGTTAATGTACCACTATGCATCTAAACTGTCTTTTTTGCAATTCCCAGGTTCTGATAGAACAGGGTCCCAACACAATCCTTCCTATGTTCATGCCCTGATTCCCTTGGGAAAGAAAACTGGGAGGGGTTCCAACTGGGAAAGAAAGTGCCCAGGTTAGAAATCAACCACTACATGCTTATAGGTTTTCCAGGCTGAACAGTGAAGTACTAGGACTGAGGGACAAATTCTCTCACAAGCATAATTTATTCCTATGTTCTTTTGGATATTTGCACTTTCCATGTGATTCTTAATTAAGAATGTCCCTCTCTGCAAACACCTCAGCACTATCTGTATATGCCAGTGCATTCTTTTGCTATCTGTGCTTGAAACACTCTTTGTATATTCATCTTATCAAAAATAGCTTTTGCAGCCACACACACACACACACAAAGAAAAGAAAAGAAAAGAAAAGAAAAGAAAAGAAAAGAAAAGAAAAGAAAAGAAAAGAAAAGAAAAGAAAAGAAAAGAAAAGAAAAGAAAAGAAAAGAAAAGAAAAGAAAAGAAAAGAAAAGAAGATTTCTATTGCTTAGGCTCATAGGCTTCTGCATTTCTCACCTTTTTTTTCTGCTTTTTCCCTTCTTTTCGCAGCTTTTGAGGCAAAAGGAACTGCAGCAATAGGGTCATCTGATCTGCTGTCCATAAGGCATCCAATCCATAGCTTTATTTAAGCTTTAATGTTTTGTTGCAAATAGATGTTCTTTACTTAAAGATTACAAATGAGAGAGAGCCATTATCTTCCTAATTCATTCAAAAGGTCTTTGAACCTTCCATTGCTGAACGTTTTAAATTATCCACTGTAGGTGAGGGCAGCAGGACTTGAATGAATTTATCTTACTGGTTAGAGTAGAATCTGACCCTATGATAAAATTTGGCTAATGGGGCAATAGAAATAAAAGGAACCAGTTCACTTTCTCTGAAGCATCTTACACCTGCAAAGACGTTACAGGTATTTCAGAAGTCACTTTTAAGATGCAGTGATATTTAACTAGTCAGATCAAGATTCAAGTTAAAAACTGAAACCTCCTCAGAAGGATCACGCAATTCCAAAAATTATAGGTTAAAAAAAAGTATGTTAAGACAACTTGTTACTATTTCTACCAGCTCCGAAATATTCTCTGCAAAGCATTGCTGGCTGCAGAGAATCTACTGTCTAAACCAGTTGCTTGAATTTCCACCGGTTTGGGGATTGGAGGGGAAGGAGAAAGGGAGAGTAGAAGTTTTATTCTATAGCTCAACAAGGGGCATTTTTGTGTAATTATATTTCAAAGTTTTTTTGGTCATTTAATGGCAAATACAGAATGCTATTATGGATTCACTACAGTATAAACTTGAAAGGGAAAGTTACACTCAACTTTGTGAAAAAGTGAGAACTGACCCAGGCAAACGCAGCAGTGCTTAACCACTTGTACCGATTGTGTAAGCCAACAGCTTATCAATAAGCACAAGGGGAGTAGAGGTAAGGGTTAAAGATCTGTTTCAGTCCCAGCTGGTTTGCTTCTGCATCTGCCATTCAGGTTGCTGCAAGCATCTGAAGAAGCCCAAGGGCCAGAGAAGGAGTGGAGAAAACTTCTCCAGGACATTCTTACTATTACAGACTCATAGAGGAACAATCCCAGTTTTTGTCTCCTCCCTTGACAACCCTGAGTTTACCCAGCATCATTACATCTTCTTTAAGTTCTCCCCATGAAAACCTCATGAAGAAGGTATTTCAAAGCTTCAAAATGTATACCTAAGAGAAGCCTATACATTAAGGACATAGGCTCAGATCCACCTTCCTTGAAACTGCGTCTCCACAAGATGAGAGTAATGGAGGAACCAGGGAAGGGCTGGGATGTTGCAAGGCAAGATCTTCTGGCCCAATAGCTTAAGAATTCAGTCACATTCCCCAGTGTACATATCTCTGCCAAAGAAACATACTGAAACATTAGACTCCGTCTGATACTCCTCAGGTTTGAGAGGCTCGTGTTTGCTGTGTGAGTGTGTGGAGATTCATTGATGGCCACTGGTGACGAAGCACTTTGACACCTGTGTCCCTGGACACATTTCAGAGAAGCCAGCATGTGTTATCTGTTTTTCACTGCAGATCTTCCGCAGGAAGAAACTAATATTTGTGAACTTGCTGGCTCCATCGTGTGTCCTCCAGACAACACTGCAAGGGGGAAAACACTCCTCGGATTTTTGATGTTTCTAAGCTTAGAAATGAAAACACGTTTGTTTTAAAACAAACATTTTGAGCTACAAAAGACTGTGCAATGCCTCTGATGACTACACCTGCACTGCCTGGCTGTGAATGAAAAGGCACACCTGTTCTTTATGATAAGAAAATCAACCAGAATAAACAGACTATCTTTTGGTTTATGTTCTCAAAGCTGAACTAGAATTTTTTTAACTCGTCTGTATGTTAGAATACTGATGATTGTAGTTAACAGATTGAAAAGTGGCTGCTAGATTCAGCGTCGAGCCTGACTCCGGTTCTTTTTCATGGCTTGCTATGGTTTTGTGCAAGTCACATAATTTTCTGCCTCGGTTTATACGCAGTTAGCACTTTGTTACATGAGAATAGCGTTTGAAGGTATATTTGTGCAGGTTGTGATAGAGATTTGGAAGCTTTGGAAGAAAATCACTATGTGCCTTGTCACCATGCTCCCCAATAAAACACCTGAATAATGTCGATAATAAATAGACAGTATTATTAAAATATCAGGTACTTAATTAAACATTAATTAATTAATATTTCTTGCAGATTCTTATGCAAGAGAAGTAGAATCACTGATTCTTTTTGTGAGACATCCTTCAACACTATGTACTTTGATGAAAGAGAAAGTACAGGAGGCAATTATGGTACTTGGGAAATATTGTTCAGAAGGTATATTAGCTGCCATTTCTGCTTGGCATAACATGGTTAAAGTAGCATCCTACAGGCAGCACATTTCATAGTTAATATGCAGATGCAATTAATTAACCGTGGGATTCATCTGCAGAAATGCAGATGTCAACAAATGTAGATGTATACATCCAGGTTAGTCCCCCCAGGCTCCTTTGTAGTCATAGGAAAGAAAGCATCTTTAGGGAACGATCCATCCTATTCTGAGACAACCAACCAAACTATATCACACAAAGTACAGTCTAAAACTTCCTTTCCATTTCTCTCCAATAACTACAAAAGGAGTTGCAATGACTAGTCAAAGTGCAGACATTGCTACATCAAAATTTGGAGTATATTCACATAGGAACTTGATTCACAGTCCTACCAGAAAAGTATTAGGTGATTTTTAATAGTTCACTCACTCTGTTGTGCTCCCATTTCTTCATTTGTGCTAAGGTGATCATGAGATTTATTCATTATGAAGACCTTTGCAGTACTCAAGTGAGGGGAAATATTTCATCTCAAGTAATAATGTTATTAGTATTATTGCAGATGCCTTACCAAGGGGAATACCATTTTCATTTCTTGTCTGAAAATGTCTGGTTTGGTTTCAGCCAGGGAGATACCAAAGACAAAATGCTCACTGCATTCACTTCTTATCAGATTAACTTTCCTCACTGAACATTTCCAGTCCAATTGTACCAAATAAACTTCCTCTGGAAATATTAAAAATCATTACCTGCATAATGTTGTATTAATCATCAAAATTACTTAATTTGTTTGTGCATCACTCTGTTTCTGCATCAGGTAAGTATTGTTTTTTTCATAGTATGTCTCCTTTCAGCATAACACAGGCATAACAAGTAAAAGGCTGGATCTGAAGGCAATCTATAAATGCTAATGGTGGTGTTCCATCATTTTTATCCCCTTCCAACAAAAACTCCTAATTATATATTCACTGAGTTACACAATGAAATACAGCAAGAGTGGGAGAAGGGGGAGGTAGAGCCTCTTACCTGGCCTTGAGCCAGGCCTACAGGTATCCTGTGATCTGAGTGTGGAAATCAAAGCATGAACTTTAGAATATGTAGTAACTGGAGCACTAACTTGAATGTCAGTAATTAGTTTGTCATTGCTTGACATAAGTACAAGAGAGTACTTAAATAGGTATAATAGAACTTTACTTTATAGAGATTTTATATAACTGTTAGAAGCCATTACAATCCCAGTCACCTATATTCCTGCTTCTGACAATACAGTTTCTATGCCTGGCTCACAGTAAACAGCAGTACTCATTTCAGATGGTATAAGCTACCACCCAAAATCTAGAAGTGGCTGTATCTGAGAGGTGGGAGACTCCAGAATGTTCTCTGTTTTGGCAACAGGACTGTCTCAGAAGACAAACTATCCAAATATTGCACTAAAGAGCAACAGTGCCATTCTTATGTCAACACAAAGGTTTGGTTGCTAATAAATTGCACATCACAGTCAGTTATCACTCCCAGAATTAAAGAGAAGATTGGATGGTTTTCATCAAATCAACAAGTCTGTGGGAGGAGCATCGGGGGGGAAAAAAATGTTGCAATGGCTTGAGGAGGTGGAATCACACTGAGCTGAGCACTGATCCAGATGGAAGCTACATTGAATAGAAAAGTCCAGACTGCAGTGGATAAGAAATTTCCAATTTTCTTTTTTTTAATTGGAAAATATCTACTTTGGAAATCAAAACTCCTGACAGAAATAAACCACTTTTGATTTAGTTCTTGATAGGACAGGTTTTTTCATGATGTCACTCTGCTCAAAACCAGAGGGAGGGAAGGAGGAAGAGAACACAAATCTAGCAGATAGTCACCAGTGAACTAAGGCACTCCTCTTAAATATGGAAGACTCAAGTCTCCCATTCTGCCCTTTTTGAAGAAAACTGAATCTTCTTCAACTCGGTTAGATGACCTGATCACCTGAGTTTTAGTTACTTCTTGGACTGAAGGGAGGGTTGCTGTGAAAAACAGGGAAAGTCTCAACAATCTGTAGGAAAAGCATTTCTGACTCGGGTTTCACCAAGCAACAAGAATCCTACCACAATAAGACAGCAGGATCAAGTCTTCGCTGAGTCCACTGTGCACAGAAACTTTCATGACTAAGACAAAACCTCTGATCTTTCACATGTCAGAACTGCCACACTCACTTATTTGGGCTAAAAAATATTAATCCTGATAGATCCTGGGACATGAAGACATTGCATTGCAGTAGGGAACGTGTATGGGTGTCCCTTTCAGAATCAGATCATCCCATCAGTATTATTTTCTGTCATAGTTTAGTCCTAGGGTAATTTCCAACCTTTCTCCAGAGGTAAGGAACAGTTAAAGAACTGCAGTCTTTTTGCATCATATGAGATCCTCAGCCTCACAAGTTCTCAACTTTTACATGGACGCTTTCACCTTCTCACCTCGTAATTAAAATAATTTGGATGGATATTAAATAATTAAATTGTATTGCATCTTGACAAAAAATTGTGTTTAAGCCTCTTAATGCAGTTTGATTGTTAACAGACCTCACTGTGATTTATTTCTTGCCTTTGGTAACTGGGTGGAATTCTTCCTTTTTGCACAGAACTAAAAATATATATTGAGCAATTAGTGAAACTTTTTAAGAAAACAACCTGTCTGAAAAGGTAACAGATGAAAACCATCCTTCCTTCTTTGTGTGTCATAATGGGCAAATCTTTTTGGGGGTATATCAGGCTGACTTCATTAGAGTAAACAGTGAGTCTGTCCCAGGTTTCTTTGTTTCCACAGTTACCTTTTTAAATGTGTTTCGAAGAGTGGCTAAATAATAGGGAGACTTATGCAAATCTGTGGTTTATTATTATTTTTATTATTGCTGAATAGATTTTATCTGCGCTCACACTAGAAATAAAATTAGAATTTCCCCATCAAGGGAAAAGTACAGAAGAATGAAGCAGGAAAACAACCCCATTTTATCTAGGCATGCAAACACTAAACTGCACTCGATTTTCACAATATGCTCCTCTGAGAGCCCTTCATCATGTCTGTGCTTACATACACGGGTTTCCATTAGATGTTTCTGGAGATCCCTGACACTTAACATCCATACATAAAAGGCCATTAAAGCATTAAGAGCAATAAGGGACTAACCAGGCAGCTGCAGAACACAAATATCACAGCTTGTGTATCACAGAAATGAAATGGTGAGCATGGTCTAAGTATATGCATTGGGAGCTCAGGATCTGTTTTTCTGCCTCTTATGAATTTTGTGACTTTTAAATAGTAAGTCCAGCTCAAATTAGTTCACCTGGTAATGAGAGCTGTGCAGTGACTATAGAACAATCTGCAGGAGTTCACATTTCTTCCATAAAAAGCAGCTCTGTGCCTCATTGTCAAAGATGTATTAAGGGATGAGCCAGTCCCCAAAGAAGGTAGTGACATTTTTCCTACAGCTTTTAAGGTAATTTGGACAGTTTTCAATACAGAGACCATAGAAAGATTGTCGCTGACTTCAGCCTGGGCAGTCTGGTCCTTTGGAAAGGGAATGGGGGAGACAAGTCTTTTCATCTCTGGCCTCTTTACCAGCTTGTTTTGCATACCTTGTCCTTGGTAAGAAAACTTAAACTAGCAAAACTATGCACACACTGTGTGTTCAGCCAGAATCTGAACTCTATGCTTTGGCCTGCCGGATTGCAACCATAGTTAGGCATGCAGCCCAGCTGGGAAAGGGTGGCTCAACCGCCCAGCTGTGGTTTGGAGCTGACAGGAGAGTTCATCTCCACTCTGGGCTGTGGGGTCAACTGATTAGCAATAGCTGGCCAGACCTGAGCTCCTTTGTACTGATCCAAAAGGGACCAAGAGAGGAGAAAGCCTAGGATAGGTTTGAAACAAATAAGTGAGGAGTTATCTAACATTTAAACGCAGGGTTTAAGTCTGGAGGTGACATGCAATGCAAATACAGCTATAATGTTGTGTGTCATAAGATTTTGGGTTGTTTAGTGCTAGTCCAGCTGTAGTGGGTTTTGATGACTTTGGAACAAATAGTGTTTAGATATAGGCAAATAAAGGTTTATTGATGGAGTAATTAGAATTACTACAGCTGTAGAAAAATAAACAAAGCACAGAAGCCCTTTCTCAAGCCATTACAAGGTCTCTAAATCCAAATTCTATCCTTTCCCAGTATATTAGCTGGTAAAATAGAAAGCATTGTCTGCATCCACAGATTTTGTCCCACTTTGCATATGCACTTTGATCTATATCTAATAACAAAACCCTCAAACAAACTGTAAGTGCATCTTTATATCTTTGTATAACTACTTGAAAAAGTTTGCACAGTATGTCAAAGCCAAAGAGTTAAAGAGGTACCAAATTCACTACTTTGGGTGCATTGTTGCCAAAATACTCACAGAGGCTGCAAAAAATAATTTTAGTTTCCAACATGATACATTGATAGTATGACTACAAACAACTTATAAACAGTGAATTCTCCTTCCAAACTAGATGACTAACTAAAGATGTGACTAAGTCAAGTCCAAGAGATATCTTAGCTTGTTCATAAGTATTCCTGGCTGAAAAGTAAGGAGCAAAATATAAATACATGTTCAGCAACATATTTTCTAAATGTGTGCCTATTCCAGTTAATTGCTTGATTTTGTTTTGTTTGTTTATTTTTTAAAATAGAAAACAAATTATGGTAAAAAGTCAATACATTTCACACTTTCTGTCAAAAATCATATCTTTCCTTTTTTATGTTGCACAATACTTCATTTCAACATTGATTTCAATATTTTTCTTTTACAGTCTTTAAAAGTTGACAAATAAGACATATCTTGTTTTGTGATAAATGAAATAACTACACTCAGTTTCTTTTTTGTTTTACTTAAATGAAAGTTTCAACAGGTTTTCACTGCAAGTTCATGTGGAACTTATCTGTTATTGTTGCTGCATTTTCATGTTAACTATCCAGTTTTGCTGAGCAATTTCTAAATCTTTAATTGTAGTTCTAATGGCACTACTTTTTAAAAATAGAATTAAATGGAATGCCATCTTAAGTTCCATAAACCCAGAGATCATTCATGCATCTGAAGTAATACATTTAATGGTTCAGGGGTTGTATAGGTTAGAGAAAATTCATTTGACCACAATATCAAACAGTGTTGGGATTCCAATAATATAAAAATGTGATTTTTAGGTGTCTAAATATTCTCTTCACTGTTCTAGTTTCTTTAGGGGAGTCAGAAAATCTCTTAGAGACTAGCTGTGTGAATCAAGTTGTTTAATGGAAAATGGCATTTTCTTTCTATAGAGATTTTAAGATTTTCCAGTTGGCCTATAATTAAAATGAAAAGCAGAAGTTCTCTCTTTGTTCAGAGCAGATTCCAAAATTGTTAGCACAAAAATAAGTGAAAGGTGTTTTTATTTCTAGTGAAAGAAAGCATTTTAACATCTGAAGAGAATTTAGACTTAATATTTCACTGTATTGTTAACAAATCATGTTGACATTTTAAGACAAAATATTTTTATTTGGATGCACATTTTTAAAATTCTTATGATTAGATTAATAAAAAATTGGAAAAATATAAGAACTGACATTTTCTGGTGTCTTTTTTCATAGTAACGTATATTTCAAATTTTTGTTTGTGTGTGTGTGTCAAGAAATTTTGAATAGCTCTGTTACCTAACTAATAGGTACAAACAACATCTTACATCATCTTTTTACACTGAACAAGGACAAATATTGCTTTGCATAGATAGTCTTTTCAGTGGCCATAGCTTTTCTGCCTTAACCATTTGGAGCAGAAGGATGTTTAGAATTCCTCTTTACCCTAATATATCTGTTAAAAATTGCACAGATCACTTTTTCAGATTATACAGAAAATGTCTTCAAAGTTCAACACAGGGTAATTAAAATATTTAAAATCCTATTGGTGTTACAGGCTTGCCAGCCCAATAGCTGCAACTGGAGGAAAGAAGAAGTTACTTGAGAGATTCTCAACTTGAGAAGCTTACTAAACTCTTCAGGTGTATCTATCTACAACCTTCTCAGCAAACTTCTGCCTACCAGAGAGGAGAAAATGTCTTTTATGCTTATTCAAGGGCACCATGAAGGACAGAATACTGCACAGCCAGCTGAGGAATTCCAACAACCTTAAAGATACACGAAATGAGCAGCAATCATTTCCCTCAGCATGTTTCTTCTCTGTATGCTAGGCACTTCGCTTTGAATGCAAAAGAGCTTAGAGGTGGGACTTCTGGAGAGAAACCGTTCGATTAGAAGAGCTTTCAATTAAGCACTTCTTCTGCCTCCAATATGTGGCCTTTCCTTTATTTTTATTTTTAAGAGCCACTCTATTCTATGAAATGAAAATTAGTTACAGTGCAAGTGTTTTTTCAGGAAGATATCTTTTTTCACAAAAAGGTAACTCATACATAATCTTACAAAGAAAATTAGATACAAAAGGAGTGAACTTGCATGTGTTTGTCTGGCCTAAATGACTACATAAAATTACATATTTAAACCATATTCTAAATTATTGGTGAAAAAAAGAAAAATAATAGGCGGTAAAATGAGAGTTTGAAATTAAAGATTGAGTTAAAAAGAAGAAATAATTAAAGGTTTATAGAAAATTTAAAAAGAAAAATTGCTTTTCCAGTGCTATGTATGTATCTATTGAACCTATTGAACGGTAAAAGCAATCATTACAGAACATGAAATTTCTTTAACAAATAGAAAACATTATGAAAATTGTTATTCTTTCAGCCATTTGTAGGTTACAGAGTAAAAAAAAAAAAAAACAACTAAACACCCCCCCCAAAAACCCCACAAAAAATCAAAACAAAACCCTGCAAACAAACCAACAAACTCCACCTTTGGCTAAAATAACCAAAACCAGGAATTAAATTGTTTTTTTCTTTTAATACTATATGGATGGATAATTTGCTCAGAACCGAAGCAACTGCATAGCTATCATAGTCTGACCTCTCATCCCCACTGGTCTGCATGTGGAGATTTGTCTCTGTGAACAGAGTTAAAAGACTTTTTTCTCCATTTTTCTACCCAGAACTGCAGTAGAAGTTCTGTACATAGACCAGTTTCAGTATATTTTAAGCATAAAGGTGCCATGCTCTGGGCAAGTCTCCTAGTATTTTCTTCAATATTACGATTTTTTTTCTCAGTATAGTTAGAAAGCCATAGAAACTGAATGGTGTTTTCCAAATACTTTGCAACATGCATGTTTGCCCCAGATATCACCCCTCAGTTGTGATTCTTGGCATGTGATATCCCTTTTCATTATACCATATAACACGATTTATGTCTATACTTTCTTTTCTCCTGAATTCTCTTGAGAGCTTTATGTTTTTCCTGGGCTACAAAAAATGAAGAAAGTTATTAATATTAAACCTGCTGCAGATGAAGAAACACTACTTTATAGCCATTAATGAATGTTGTTTAAAGAATTTCATGTTTAGGTAGCAGCACATCTCCATTCATCTTACACATTGTGTTGCAATGACCCGTTTGGTTCAGAACCTTACGGTAAGTCTCAGGCGCAGAAGGACATTGGGCTCAAGGAAAGACAAGATAGTCTCTGGCTGTAATTTAAACTGTGGCAGCTGGAACCCCCTTACATGCTAAATTAAAGCACTTTACAGTGATGCATCAAGCAGATCCAAGGGCAGAATATGGCCCTGAGGAAGCAACAGTTTTGAGAGACGGATGATGCCATCTGCAATTGTTTCCTTGTCTTAAAGACAGAGAGACACTATTTTCCCTTTACTCTCCACAATTTGCCAGCACTTTGTGTTTTTATGAAAGCTATCATCATTAGATACATCAAACTCCATTCACTCCAAGCACCCCTGGATAACTTCTTTATTTCCCCAGCCTCCAGTCTGACTTGCCGGAGAAGGTCTGCCAGCCCAGCCTGTTCAATAGCCATCTCCAGGAGTCATAATGCAGCAGCTCCAGATGGAATACAGGGCAAACATCTCCCTCCAGAGTTATCACCAATTCAGTTCCCATCAATCAACCAGCAGCTGGGAGTGAAGAATCATTTGCTGCTTTGCCTGGCTCGCTCATGTCAAAGGCTCAGCACATTAGAGCTGCGCTTTCTTTTGCATCCAGTCCTTGGGGAAGGAAAAGCCTGAAGCCTCTCACAGATTTCCCACACGGCTACTCAGCCCGCCACCTCCAAGCATCACGCCAGACTTAGTGCACAAAGGGGATTTTGTCTTAGCATTTTGACTTGGCATTTTTAATTCAGAGAACGAAGGTTTCTGGGTTGTCAAGCCAAGCATGTGGTTTACAGGTGAGGTCTAGTCAATCTCGCCTCCATCCAAAAGACAGAGGAGCGTTACATGTATTATTCTAATGGCACAGGAGCAAGTGGTTGGCAAGCCAAAGGCACGTCTGGGTTAACATGCGGGAAGCAAGCACACTGAATAAATGTGATTGCTCATGCCCATTCTGCAGTTGGTAGAAGTAGTAGGAGTTGGCTGGTGAACTGTGATAATGGTGAGAATCTAGTTTCTGCTCTGTAGTAGCAGACGTGGCAGGAGGTGGCTGTTCCTTGAGCCAAGACAAAAATGGAGAGTGAACAGTTGGAGCACTCTGGCAGCAGAGTTTTGGCACGAAGCTGCACAGCAAATGCTGCATTGTGCCAGCGTGACCTGCTGAGTGGTGCTCTCAGCCGTCACCTGCGTGTGTGGATGGCTGCAAAAGCCGATACCTTGGAGGACATGAGAGAAACAAAACTGCATGGAAAACAAATACACAGCCTGAATAGTATCTTCTAATCTGTTACAAACACAAGCAGTAAACACCAGAGAATACTCTTCTGTTCAGAATTACGTGGGTTGGCAGATATAGCCCTTGGTTTCCTTTGAATTAATAACCCTCTGCCCCCGATCAAGGATGTTTGCTTTTATGGGAGATCATGGGCCTGCCTAAGTGGGAATGGGGACCTGGTCTGCAGGGGAATGCCTGACTGCTGTCCTCAGGAAGGACATTCAGTGCCCCAGATTTGCCCCTCCATACTGTGAGCAGGCCTGGGAGTCAGAAGTCTCCTTTTTGGGGACTTTTTTAAAGCATTAACCCAGGCATTTCTGCCATGCATTCTATAACAAGAGAGAGCTGAAACAGATCTACATCACACAAGGTATTTCCATTTTAGGGCCCTCTATTTGATGAGAACTCAATCAAAGACATAGTTCTGATTCTTACCTTTGGCTAACTATGCAATGATGTTATTTTCCTGTGCTGCCTGGGCAAAGTAGGCAGGATCACTTTGCATCATTTCAAATGTATTTGTCTGTTAAAGATTTGGCTCAAATATTATTGACATTGTATATCTGGGGAAAAACAAACAGTTAGCAGATAAAAAGAAAATAATACACTGAAGGACAGAGAGGAGCGAAAAAAAAATCAACCCAAGAGGGAAAAGCCAGTAAAGAAAGAAATTCAGCTGGGAAATGAAATAGTACTATACACAAATTATATATAGAAAGAAAAAGAGAAGAAGGAAATCTACTTCTGTAGGCTAGCCTTTTGTGAGCATCACTTTTATCTCTAGCTTCTATATAGGTAGCAGACCTTGCTTTTGCAGAAAACTGTGCATTAGGAAAAGAAAATCTGAATCACCTATGGGAAAAAAAGAAAGGCCATAGGGCTAAATCACAGGAGTCAAAGATTTGAAACATTGAACTAAAGGTACAAAGCCAAAAAAATACAGTGACAAATTCATAAATTCTACATAGCTGTTTCATTCAACATAAGACATTGTTCACTGTCTCTAGTCCTGGGAGATGTTTTATTCACCTAGAAACCTATCTTCAGTCTGTCCGAAATAGTATTTTAGTTCTAAGATACAGGGATGTCGTTAAATAGAGGGCATCTGACATTGCCGTAGGGCTTCCCAATTGAAAAAATGCTCTATCAGATAAGGGGATTTGGCATCATTGTATTGTTACTATCTACTGAAGTTAAATAAAAAATTATACCTTCTTTGCACCTTTTATACTTCGGAGTCTCCAGGGAAATCAGGCAAATCACAACTAAGTTAAGATTCCAAACTGTCAATCGGAAGCAAAAGGGGTTTTCAACATTTTAAGTAGGGCAAATGGATCACTCCCCAATTTTAACTGAAGGAGTGGAATAGCAAAGAAACCCAGCTGGACTCTGATTCTGACCCTTTTTCTGATTTCCCACAGCAGCACTGAACAAATCTTTTGTAACCTATTCACAAGACTCTCTAAGATTTTGATATCCCTTCCTCCACCCCCATCTCCCTTTTTCCCAAACTCATAATCACTGGAAGCCCGCATGCAACTTGGTGGTAAAGCAGGCTTGTTTGTAGTTTAAAAAAATGTGTCTGTTTCCTTAGAACAGTGTTCTGCTCATTCTTAAGCTTTCTTCTCCCAACTCACCCGTCACAATTCAAAAATGTCATGTTAATGTTTTATAGGCAGACTCCTTCTGGCTTCTTCTTAGAAACAGCAGCATCCTTGAATAATTTATACCAGTGTGTTTCTGCTCTACTTTTTTCCTGGAGTTCAGTAAGCTTCCATGAAGGAGAGGGAGGAAGAATCAAATAAGCAAATGCTAACAAATATCTGCCTCTGCATCCAGCATTTTTCCTCCATCTGTCCCCCCCCCCATCTGGAAAGATGGGAAAGGAAATTCTTGTCTCAGAAATGTTAAAGGTTGAATTCAAGTTCAAGACTAGCAGGGCTTTCCAATAACAGCTACAAGGATCACAGCAGGTAAAATCAGGTTGAGCAAACACCTGCTTGTCAATATTGTGATTA
This sequence comes from Nipponia nippon, assembly GCF_047370975.1. Taxonomy (NCBI): domain Eukaryota; kingdom Metazoa; phylum Chordata; class Aves; order Pelecaniformes; family Threskiornithidae; genus Nipponia; species Nipponia nippon. The sequence continues at coordinate 72,640,413 of NW_028262358.1, read as the reverse complement.
GCATCGTAAATGAAAGACGTTTTAGTGAAATATGGGGTAAAGAGGGAGTTTGACCATTCAGGGGTCTCCACCCAGGGTTTTATGTTGCCTCCCAAGCTGTTCTGTAACTTAAACCCTTTACGCCTTTGCAGAAGAAAATTTAAAAACAAAACAAAACAAAGAGAAACAAAAGCACACACATACAAAAACCACTACCACCACCCCTCCCCCCGCCCCCCCCCCCCCCAAAAAAATAAGACCTGCAAAGGCTGCAGGACCACTGGAGTGTCCCTTCTTTAAGCTGACACACAGAGTAATAGAAACAGGCAGGGGGGGCCCGGGGGTGGGGGTCAGGCTGGAAACCCCCTGGCAGCGGCCACTGACGGGGCACCTGCACCCTCCTCCAGCTACCAGCACTCCCTAGAAAGCAAATGTCTCCCTCAGCCGGGAGGGAGAGATGGTTGACTTTTGAGGGCAGCCCAGGCCTATCACCCAGCGGTGTATCGCCGCCGGTCTGCCGCCTGATGCAAAGCCGGCATTAAGGGCGCCCTCCCGGCCAGGGCTGGTGCTTGCCCCTGCCTGTTCCCTTAACCCCCGGTGTGCGACCCTCGGTGTAAAGGCCTCAGTTCACAGTAAGTGTCCTGCTTCTGCCGGGCGTTTCTGCAAGGCTGCCATCTGCCTGTGCAAAGGGCAAGCCATCTCATCTTGGCATTTTGGGTTTATGACCAGCTACTTTGAAGGAATGAGCTGCTCAGTCACATCTAAATATAGGTATGAAACCTTGCCCTGTATTAATTTGTAGCTTCCTATTTGTTACAGTAGAAACCAAGTGATTAATGTAAGCTATTAGGTGCCTAGAGATGTGGGTCTGCCCCCCAGCTCTGCCCTGTGCCAAAGAGCCTGGTGGTTCAAAACAGGGAGACAGAGGTGGCTGTTTCTAATGCCACAGAGGGCACATCACTGGTATACATCACTGGGCACAGAGACTGGTATACCTAAGCCTTGCTGACCTCATTCACCATGTAAGCTTTGAAAAAAGCCTTTTGTAAAGTTTATACCAGTACTGCTACCTCCTATGCCACCCAGGGAAAGGTAGTCAAACAGCCAAAGGAATGTGCGTCTGTCTTTGAAAATGAGCTTGGTGGGTTTCTTTGAATTATGTTTTTCTAGCTGAGATCAACAAATGACATCTAAATCCTACTGACTCGCATGGTGTCACAAAGAGACCCAACCTTTTGGCCTCATTGTCTTGGAAACATCTGGAGGAGGAGTCCAAGTATTTAGCTGCCATACATTCTTGACTGCAGTGCTGGTTTTTAACCAGAACACATTACCCTCGTAGGCACTCTCCTTCTTTGCCTGTCTTTTTATCTCACCTTCATCCACTTAAGGCAGACAAATAATTTTCAGTGTTTTACACTGCAAGTCAAAAGTAAATCTGCAGTTTGTACAGGCCATTCCTAATCTATTAACTGAAGTCATTTACAGCGCATCCGCAGGAACACAGGGTAAAAGCATTCAGCTGAACATCTGTAATGTACTGGGCTCTGAGTTACCTATGATGGGTAAGAAACAATGGCATTTTAAAAGCTAGCCCAAAGTGCTGCTCAGGAGACTATTTATTAAACTTTCATCTCTCTCTTTTGAAACTAAAATACTGAACTTGGATGACTAGGTGATTTAGCCTTCTCCTTATCAATTTCTCAAAAGTACAGAGAATATATCTTCATTGCAGTTGTTGAAACTTATGTTAGCCTACCTGATATATTTTTACCAGCTAGTGCAGGGTTGCTAACAGTCAGGCCAAAACATCACAAAACTGTACAGACTAACTCCGTGATACATTTCTCTGGCTTTCTCTATGAGGCTGGTAATAGATTCTAGTTTCCTACAACAATTTGGTAGTGGCACCTGAGTTTTCTTGTAATGTAAAGCTTGCTCTGTTATATGGATGCAGATTGAAGTCACACCTTTGCCTGAAACATGGAAATACCATAAAGAAAATTGCAATTTCCTAATTTCAAAAAGCCTGATTGAAGTACCGGAAGGTTTCTTAACGGCCTTCATAGCCACAGAAACGGATTCATGTTAAGAGTGTGCAACTGTAAATTTTAACTTTAGAAGGAGAGAAGTTTAATTTTACTCATAAAATACAGAAGATAATAAAGTAAGGGGTCAGATGTTTTTAGCCCTAAGAAACAGCACCATTATGATTTAGATATCAGTCATAAGTTAACTCCAAATCAATATTTGACACTTGCACTATATTTAAATTATATTGCTGTAAAGTACATTAAGAATGTACTGTTGAGAATACAGTTATTCCACAGATCAGGCTAAAGAAGGGCCAATGTAATAAACAATTTATAACTTTAGTTATGCTTCCCGCAATAAAGTTCCAAAATCCACCCTAAATAAATCTTGTGTAATATCTCATTATAATTCATAATTTAGTTATATGAAGAATTAAAGAAATAAATTATGGTTATTCTCTAATACTCTGGAACTTTTATCCCTGCCCTTAAGAATCATTTCACATGATAATTGATTGCTGTGGCCACATGTCTTATCTCAAGGGTGAATAAGGAAAACTTCACAAAATTGTTTTAGAGCTTTAGGACCTGTAGGAAGATGCGATATGCACTTATCAGACCTCCAGAAACCACAAGTGTAGTGAAATCTCTTATCACTGTATGAGGCAGAGATTAGCAAATACATTTCCTTTATTAGCGTGACAATTGATTAGAGGAAAATTATAGCTACATTTCATGCTCCTCAAGTGGAGCGGGTAAGTATTTTCAGGAGTCAGACGTGCAGTAATACAACCATGTACCATGGATGGCGAGAGCTGTCACCCTGAAGCTGTTTCATCCTGCCACTGACCCTACATAGCAATCATCTGTGGCGTTACAGGGCTATACAGGGCTAAAGCTACAAGCATGATGGGAAATTAGTTTGGCATAGGAGTTCTTCCAACTTTTGGCTAATTCAGTCAATTTGACACTAAAAGTTACCCTTGCCAAGCTAAATTAAAATTGGCTAGAATGTTCTAAACATTAGTAATGGCTTTAGTTAGGACTAGGTTTTCCTATGAGGCCAAAAAAATCTTAATAAACCTCAAAGTGGAAAGCATAAAATGAAATGTCCATACAGACCTAAGGATGTAAATGGAGAACTGATCCAAAAAACAACTCATTTTTTTCTCTGAATTCTCTGCTTCCTTCCTTATCTCTTTGATTTATACTCTCCTGAGAAATTCTGTTAACTTACCCAAGTCCTTCATCTACCTCTGCTAATACAGGGAGTCAATGGCACTGGGAATGGGCCTTCTGCTGCTGCAACCCCAAGTCTTGTAAAATCTCTCAAAGATCATGGGAAAGGAGCTAAGCAGGGTATAAATGCTTGCTGAAACAAAGCCTTTCCCTGCAGGATTTCCACAGCAGGAATATTGTCTTGGTTGTGTGTGAGTTCCAGTGCGCACCAGTGGCATTTCAGAAATCAGAAGACTCATCCACATCAAAAGTCAGAACAATCCAATGAGGACCTGCTGATTTCACATGGCCATAGCCAGACGACAGCAGCTACCCCAGGTGGACAGCCTGAAGCTGGCTGGGGTATTCGTATACATATCCACAGTGTACAACCAAGTACTTAAAGTAAAGGTTGTCACCAGTGTTTGCTTTACAGGATTGCAAGCAAAGGCAGAGGTTTTCTTAAAGGCAACCGACAGTGATGAAATTTCATCTCAGTTTTGGTCTCTAATGTGTGTTTGCTTTTTGAGATAGCCAGACCCTCATGTAGCCACAGCACAGGTAGAAAAAGAGTATCCCAGCCTGCCCTCCGACCCACCCACTGTTCTAGATTTATACTTTCCTAACTCCTTAGACTATAGTAACGCCCTGCATCACTGATTTTTCCTCCACTAAAAGTCGGGTCCATTTTCTATTTCTAGTCTCACAGGAAAATGCCAGGTCAATATTAAGACCCTGATGTCAGATATTTAGGGAACCATCACAATCTCTTGCACCCTACCATCAATGAATTTCTCTTCTCACTACCCCTTCCTACAGAAACAGGCTGAAGTTTCTCTTTCAGGGAAGTCTGTTGTGAAGTTTGTGATGTAGCAGCTCTCATACCTCATTTCTTCCAAATTCCAGTACCTTATTAACCTGACTATAGTAATATTATTCATTCATCGTTGAGGGGTCCCAAAGATTTGTATTGAGTCATTTCTCATTAACTCTGAAGGCAGTCTGTCAGCTGCAATAGGAGTCTATCTTATTATCCTAATTCAATGTATGTGTGTGCAGCAGGGCGACAGTTAAATAAATCAAAGAAGATCTGTGGGTTTCTAAGTTGTTACTACATGTCTCTCTTTCCATGACCAATTTGGTATCTGGCAGGGATGAGAGTATGGATGAAAGTCAGCTTGCTAAGAGGACAGGCAATGCTGATGGTGGAACAACTGGAGGAGGAGAGACAGTTATCATCAAAAAGTGTTGTGATAAGAGTGTGGCTTCAGGTGACATTGCTGACTTTGGACAACGGGTGCCTATATTTAGAAGATGAGGTAAAAGGAAGAGTGAAATATACATTTTATTATTTATACCTATCCTAATGGAGCACTTTGAAATATGAACAGGTTTTGCTGTTTGCAAATGTAAATAAACTAATAACTAATAACTAATAATAGCATAAAAATATCTCAGTAAATTTTAAAAAATATTAGGAATAGGGGAAAAAAAAGTGAGAGAAAAAACAATGCTGAAAACCATACTTGACCAACAACAAAAACTTTAACATGTTTAGATGTTATTCTAAGCAGAGAGATACAACTATACAGCTCCACAGAGAGAAGGGGAAAAAACCAAACAAACAGTCTTGATATTGCTGTATATATGTATATATATTTGGATTCTATAGTATATTAAAAAAACAGAAGTCCAATCAGTATACTCAGATATTTATATCAAAGTAATTAGAGAAAAGAATGCAGTGCAATATGTTTTTCTTTTCTTTAATAATGTAAATAGCACAACCAGCTTATCCAAAGAGTGATTTTTACAAATTCAGCAGCAACTTTCCTTTTGTTCTGAAGTGTTTTTCCATTGTATTTTCTGAAGACATGAACATTTGTAAAAGTACGATAAACGCTTCCTACATTTTTTTCTTCTTTTTTTTTTTAAGGGTAGTTTTGGGAATAATCTTCAAGGCTTAACTATATTTTTACTTTAAAAAAAGAACAGAAAAACTCTTATCTTAGAGCGTAACTAAAAAGTGTTTCTACTCTGTGGGAGTTCTAATCCTCCTGTAATAATATTGGTAAAGACATGGGGAGAGGGAGAAGAAATAAAGAAGTTGTTGTATACCTGTCTTCTCACGTATCTGCCAAATTTCTTTTGTTGAAAATATGGGATGGGAACCAAGGTACAATTTCTACCATGTTTTTCAATTCTAGTGATATTTAGATCCAGGAATTGGCTAAAATTCATTTCTAGGATACTGAATTCTTCAAGTGTTTATTTTAATTTTCTCTATACTGAAATAAGGAAGGACTGAATTCTTCAGCACAATGTAGCTGTGAAGATTAAAATGCCAAAGTATTTTTCAGTGATTTCCCCCAGCTTGCTTATACATGTCATTTCTCATATTGATTTTTTTCTCTTGTATTAGTCATTCCTGAGAAGCCTGAGACTGAAAAAATAAATTCCATGGACCTGTTCATGGTAAGCGTGGATAGAATGAAGTCTTTTTCATAGACCCCAGTTCAGTATTTTGTTTGAGCATATGCAGAGCTCTTCCAGGCGAACTTTTCCAGCAGGTGACTGAGGCAGGGGTCTGTCACACACTGGAGAACACATCTGGCCCAGATGTTGATGGAACAGAATGGAAGCCACACAGCTTTCCATAAAAATATACCACACATCTGTATCTCTCTGAGCACAGCGGTACAACTATTACGTGCAGCATTTTTATCCACTGCAAGATCCATACACTACAAATAGCTGACCAGTGAGTCCGTGGGAGCACTAAGTGGACAGGATACTACAGCACTTTTTAAAGGAATGAAACAGAAGCATGTAGGAGAGCATAAGGAGCAATCACTTGAATGAGTTGTGTGCTCCATTTCTGTGCACTAGCAGTTTGTTGAGTCTGAACCACAATAAAATAATGGACTTTGCTGGTTCAGTTCCTTGCATGCTGTAAGTTACAAATCCACGCAAAGAAAATTGCTTTTTCTAGCCAAGTCATTCAGAGAGCAAGTATGAGATTAAATGGACAAAAAAAAGAAAGCAGGAGAAGTGATAGAAGGTTCCCTATTGCCCTATCACATATTTAGTATCCCTGCATATGTTCTTGAATGCAGATCAGGTGAGCAAAGGTTCCCCAATAGGAGTCAAAAATAAGCACTAGGGACTCCCTAATACTTACAGTTCAAAATAATTGCATTGCTCCATAACTTCCTGAAGAATGGAGAGTTGAAGAAAAATGGAGGTTCTTTCTTTGTGGTTGGACATTTTTAAGTTATCTTTTGTAAGACCACATAAAATGATTTTGTTCTCAAAGAATAACTGAATTACATAAATAAAACATTACATAAAAGACGTCTCAGTACAATTTATCTGAAGTGAATTTCACAAGGACCTGGCTATTGTAGAAAATTCAACTTATCTCTTCCTGATCCTTTTATTCTATCTAAACATAGAAATTTATGTCAGTTCAAAAAAATCTATTACTGTTTCTCATAACTGAATCCATTACTTTCCCTCCATGATCCATCAGGCAAAAACAAGCGCAATAGATAGCTCAAGCAGAACCTTGAACATAAAAGGCCTCAAGAATAGAGTGACATAAGTTAAACTCATCTTGCTGTGCACTATAACTGGAAATGATAACCTTGATGTTTAATTTAAATCAAGTCATAGCAAAGACTTCTGACTATAATTGTTATCTGTCATATAAATAAAATTATTATAAAATGGAATTGGACTTGGAAAGGTACAGTTTTGCCTGTTGCATTGCTTGTAAGCAAATTGAACTCTGTGAAGGTTTATCACCCTTTGCTGCCTTCTTCCTCCAGTCTTTCTTGGTAATGGAACCATTTCACCGCAAAAATACGGAGAGAAAGAACTGAGAACAAATGATTAATTTTCCACATTACGCTATTTCCAGAGCTTTGCTGATTCCATTGCATTGCTGATTTTTCTCTCCTTTGTTCCCCTGCCAGCCCAGGGAAAAAGAGACCCAAATTTACTGGCAGCATTTCACGGTATAACTCCAGTTTAGGAACAGGCAAAATAAGGAAGTGCAAGTGCATGGATTTAAGCCAGAAAGAGGAACCACTGGATCTCATAGCAGCATCTGTGGTTTCCAAGCTTGGCCTCAGCTGGATTGTTGATAGTGGCAAAGGGGCTCTGCCAGGCACCAAACTTTCTCAGAGCAACTCAGTGCAAGAAAAAGATTAATGTCCTGGCCCCATTGCCTACCTGCCTTCCTGACTTTCCTTGCTTTCCACTTCTGCTAAGAAAAGAGGGTGCACTGGTCGCAGGACACACACAAGTGGGGTGGAGATGGTGTTCAGGCGTGGAAGACAAAGGCTGACTGCACCTCTTCACCTACAATACATCACCTTGGGGAGGCCAAATATGCACATGCTGCCTTAAAGATGGAGACAAATAAACTAACTTATTTGATGCAGGGCCTATAATGAGACACACAAAAGTGAATCTGCCTCCCGCTTTCAGCCAGTGCTGCTGCTTGTCTCCCACCCTGGGCCAGCACATACTAGAGGCAGCTGGCAGATCCAGACTCCATTAACTAGCTGCGGCTCTGCAAGCATGCAAAGAGAAAGCACAAGAGAGAAAACGGCAGGACGCAGCAGCAGGGGAACATGCCTGTCGGCAGCAGCCCAGCATCCCAGGCCACATCACCGGGAGGCCATCACGTGCACGTGCCCACTCCTCACACAGCTCAGCAGGGTGCAGCTCACTTGCAGCTGCTGCTCCTTTCAGCTCAAGGTGGTTCATGAGGCCACACTTGGTAGAGGGAGCTTGAAATAGCTAATTTCAGTTTACAACATGTGGGTTATTACACACACCCCTCAGCACAGAGTCTCATCTCTCCCGGATACCTTTACAGCAGCAAACAGAAAGAAGCCCATCAGGGTTGCTTCAGAGGAGAAATGCAGTTTTGGTGCACTGACTCACCATCTCAAGGAGCCTCTCTCTCTCCTTTGACTACAGGAGAAATTAAGGAGACAAGGCATCCAACTCAGCTGGACAAACAGACCTTCTGTTCCCTTGTCATGGATGAGTGGTTAAGCTGCTTAAAAAAAAATCACCTTCAAAGATATTTGCAAATAGTGATTTTAATAGAAATCTATAAAGGTGTGATTTTACAGAGTTCGATGGCAAGGTTCACTCTATTGCTTATTAAATGAATGGAATGTGTATATATATATAAAGAGAAAGAAAGAGGAAATCGAGCCCGAAGAAAATACACGGAGGAAAAGGGGAGCCCTCCCGTTGAGTCACGAGGTTCAGAAAGGACCCCCTTGCTTTCCAAGCTCCTTCTCAGAGAGGAGCCTAGGTGAAGCTGGATCCAATCCTAGTCTCAGACTTGGTCAACAGTTTATGTCTAAGGATTATATGTTTAGCAGTAGTTTAAGGTTTGTTTGCAGCAAGGGAAGAATCACAAAAATTTAGCAATAACTAATCATTAATTAATCTAGCATCTACAAAGTGATTAAATGAGGTTTCCTACAATATTTATATCACACACACACAATAGGCCTAAGTACTCATTACATGCACAGTTAAAGGTACCAATAAACATTCCCCCAGGTTTAGCAAAATACTCACTTTAAATGACTGTCTCAACGGGTGAGAGTCAAACCTCAAGGAGCAAGGATCACCGAAGATCAGGCAAGGGTCAAACCTCGAGGAGCAAGGAGCGCCAGAGATCAGCTTGAGTTCGCAACTCTGAGAGGTGTCCCACTCAGAGGGAGATTCTGGTGCAGCCCAGCTACGGGCCAGGAGAGCTCAAAGGGTCTCAACTTGGCACCACTGTTTATAGGGTCATGAGATGATTGACTTTAAGCATCAGTAAATTTCCCTTCTACTTTCACAGCCCGTGTAGAAGATTACTAAAGTTACAGATCCTCCTGAGTTACAGCCTAGATAAGATAGGCCCCAAGGCTGTCAGGAGGCAACTAGTACAGACAAAAAATATAATGCCAAGGTTGTCAGAACTGCCTCCCTTGTACAGACAGTGCTGTTCCCACCTCAGCCGTGTAAGAGTTTTGATACAGCCAAGGGATGCTTAACTGCCAAACTCATTAGACAAAGGCCAAGTTTTGATGGGAGTTACTGAGATTGTAAAGCAGCTTTGCTTCCCATGCTCTGCCAGGTGCACCAGAAGAAAAGGAGGCATGGTGAATGCACCACCACATCCCTATATGCTAGTTTAGGATGGTATTTATTGTACAGGTGTGCTTTCTTCAGAATTACTGGTGTCACTTCAGTGGAGTCCTACAAGATCCTGCTGACTTCCACCCGAGGGCAGAGGCCAGCACAGAGCAGCTTGGAACAGTTGGCACAGTTTGGAATTATGAAAACTTTGTTATTTCCCCACTGTCGATGTTTTTTTCCTGGCAACTCATCTTCAGAAAAAAAAAAAGTACATAAACCCCTGTGAGCTGCACACGTCTATGCTTTTTAAGATTGTATTTCTTTTATCAACACTTTTTTTGAGTTGGGCAAACTCAGCTTTTATTTGCAACATTCTTAATGTTTTCAATCTGAAAAATTACCTTAGAAATAGTGTTTGAACATGAAGGTTGCAAGTTTGACGCAGAGATCTTTCCAAATAACAGCATTCTTATTGTATAGACCTACTCTGTGGGATTTGCTAACTGCATACTTTTAACAGTGTAAAACACAGCTCCTAGCCAGACGAGAGACACATGGATTGATGGAGGTTTGATAACCATAAATAACATCTTGTTGGGGCCATGAGCCAGTAGCTAGCATGAGTCTCAAAACAAACAGGGATGGTATTACAGCATGAGACTTTGCCTGGGAGTCTCCCAGTTCCTTCCACGCCAATTCGTATCAGGATGAGTTTGGCAAAGCCATTTAACCTCTTCTTCTTTCAGAGTGGATGATTACTTTCCAAAATCGCATGGATGCTCTGACAGCTAATTAATTATCACTGTATTGTGCTTTACAAACGTAATTAGTATAAAGAGGGTTAGTAGTGAGAAACACTGCACAGAAAATGAACAGAGACAGAATGCTAGAAAGACTCTAAGTGTAGTAAGACAGAAAGAGAAAAATACTAAATAAGGAAAGGAGTTTTGAAAAGCAAGTACATAAGAGACATGTATGAAAAAAAAAAAAAGAGGTGTGCTGCCTTCCAAAAGTAGAGGAGGGGAAAAGGAAATTAAAAATTAGAAGCAAGGCACTGAGATGAATGGATTTGAAGTATAAAGAGAAGAAAATGAGAAAGATGTAATAAAAGCCACCCCATCTTTAAAGTAATGAATCTTTTCATTTATTTATACCCTTTTTTGATATTAGAGGAAAATGGTAGCACACTTATACTGAGCTCACGCTATGTTAACACAGTACAGCCCTTAATTCCTGGATTATGTTGTTAAATAATTAACTGATGAATCATAAGTAAATAATTGAAACTTGGTTCTCTAAGCCTCACAACTGAGAACATAAAACTGTCATAGTGATATCAGATTTTAGCAGAACCGATATTGTAGTTAATTAGAAAAACTGGAAAAAAATTCTAAAATCTGTAGCTGTAAAGACTGCTAGCAGAAGCACCTGGGCTCCATTTCCCCATGGAACAAACTAAAATGGATCATTTATTATTTAAATCTCCTATATTAAAGATACATCTGGAGAAGATAGAAGCATGGATTGCTAGTTCCTCTGCAAAATACCTAGACCTGCCCCAGGCCTTGTCCTGTTGGAGAGGGTCTGTGATTTGGGCAGCAGGATAGAAGAAGAGTCAACCTAAAAGGCTAAGGCAGTCAATTTCATGTTAAAATATGTTTTCCTCCAATATTCCTAAAATGAAGAACTATAAAACAAATCCTTACACTTCAATGGACAATAACTCATTGGTTCCGTGGCACTATTTAACAAAATTAAGAACAAACAGCTTCAAAAATCTAATAATAATTGTGTTTATTCTTGTAGAAGAGGAACAGTAGACAAACTAAAAAAGATCTCTCTTTGCATCCGCAAAACAAAATAATTCTTTTTCTCCCATGAACATCTGTTTTATTTTCCAATATAGCAAAAACACATATACTTCAAGTCTAATCAAGACAATTAATCTGGATTCTGCCATCATCACAGTCATGAGATTTTTTTTTTCTTTTTCTTTTTTTTTTCAGTGAGAGGACTCTGGAAGCACAGATCCTGCTGTGCAGAGCCATCACATTCCATCATGAGAACAACCTGGTAGGAATCAAAAACCTAAGGAGCAGCAAATAATTATTCCAATAAAGAAATTACAAAATGCTACAATGGTTATTGAACAACACTCATTTCATTTGTTCATTCTTGCAATCTGCTATTTAAAAAATAAATAGAAGACTTTTTATTTTTTAGAAGCCCCCACTCTTCCAGCATCCTGATGCTTAGTCTTGCAAAACACTTGCCAGCAGCAAAAATTTTAGGTGTCTTTGAGTATCAGCGCAGGCATGAAAATGTACCGCAAGCCCTCAGCATCCCCTAACAGCCTCCACGTCTGAGGTTAGGCTGATTTCACAGCCCCTGTTGGCCGGCGTCTGTCCCTCAGCCCCCGCTTGGGGGTTCATTTCACCACCGCCTAGCTGTAGGAAGAGGAGTCGGTCTTGAAGTAGCACTCTAGCTCCTCGCAGAGGGCCTCGAAGGTGGGCCGCCCGCCCGCCTCCGCGTTCCAGCACTGCAGCATCAGCTGGTAGAGCGGCGCCGGGCAGTTCTGTGGCTGAGGAAGTCTGTACCCCTTGTCCAGCATCTGGATCACCTGGTGGCCTGGCATACCTGCAAGCGAAGAGGAGCTCGTCAGACTACTTGGGGTCTACTCAGTGACACCGCAGGTCCCTATCTCTTACTGAGACGAGGCAAGGGGATGCCCCCCTGTGAGGTACACTGTGAGGGCAGAGCTGGCCTCAGCAGGCCCCCCTTCAATGGCAACAGGCCACAGGAGTCACTGCAGGACCCCAAACCAGCAGTTAAAAACCACCTCCAGCTTTTCCCAGGCCCCTCACCTGAGAGGCGTAGCGAATGGGTTCATCTGGGTGTGAGGCTTTACCACGGCCACCCAGGTTTGCCAAAATTTTTCTGACATCTATTTCACTTAAATTGTTCCTAAATCCCTCCAGTCTCAGTGACTCCAAAATCTCCCAAGAAAATCTGTCCTGCTGCTCAATTTTCCTCACATTTAGGAAGCTTTTCCTAATGTCAGCCCTAAGTTTCCTCTGGCGCAGCTATGTGATGGCAGCCGGCCTGCTCTGTCACTGTGAGTCATGAAGAAGAAACCACTCCCCTACCTTTGCTATACCTTTACATATTAAGACTATTGTCCCATTCCATTTCAATTTTCTACTCTTTAAATTAAATCTTGAATTGTGTAATCTTTACTTCTTTTCCCTAGATCTCTGAATGGTGTTTCCTCTGTACATTGCCCACTGCCACCATGGATCAATACCTCTTCTCCTAACTGACTACTGAGGACAAACTCTTGAAAGTAATACCAAGTAAGCAAATGGCCATGGCAAAAAGACATTTTCTACTGTAAAGTTACAGGTAAACTATGCCTTTGCAAAGGGATAATGCTGAACATATTTCCAGAAAATACCAAGAATCACGGTGTTACACATCATTTATACTTCAACAGTTTATTTATGTGTGTGTGCGCATATGCAGACACCTGTAGTTTATATGAGAAAGAGTTGAGGATTTCTGTCTTTGGTTTTCTTTTTTTTTTTTTTTAGAATGGTTTCACAGGAGGTGAGGGTGGGAATCAAAAAGCAAAATTGATTTTTCCTTTTACAGGAAATACCAGTTTGGGACCCTGTGAAATGTAGTTTATGGTGAATGTGCCACCCCTCAGGCCTGTACAGATGCAGCATAACTTTTTTTTTGCTTTAGTCCTTCCCTTGTGTTCTCCTCACCAGCACAAAATGAGTCACAGTCAATCATCTCACTGATATCTTGTGTTATTGGAGCCACAGTTCCTTGAGCATTTCTCATAGTGCTAGGAGTAATAGCTGCTCTCATACCATTAAATCTACTTTTGAGGTTGGTGACGTTCTATTCCTAATTCTTGTGATCCTTCTCTTTATGAAGACTTTCCACTGTAATAGTCAAATATGAGGAAAGGGACTAAAACCACCGATTCGTTTTTCAGACACCTTCTTCTTGAAGTGCCTGTGCAGCACTTCACACATAATAATCTGTTCTTCCATGAGATATCCTCAAAAAAAAAAAAATAAAAAAAAAAGCAAGGGCGGGATGGGGGACAGAAAAACCTTCCCTTTTTCCACATTCCAAGAATTGGCATCTTTGATCTGATGCTGGAGGGAAATAGCCAGTTGGCTTAGGTGCCTGTGCAATGCAGGTTGACTTCAGCGACAGGAAGCTTGAATGGCTGCTAAACACAGCCTTTGGAAAGCTTCCAGGGAACCTGGGGCAGCCAGAAAGTCTGACCCACTAAATGGACCTCATCTGAACAGCCTTCTTTCTGTATTTACAGTTTTAACCTTTTAACATGCCCGTAGTACAGGCATTCAACTTTTTTTGTGTGTCATTCTTAAAGCAAGAAAACATTAGACATCATTCTTTAGGTAAAAGCACTTACCAGCGTAAGGCATCTTCCCGTAGGTCATTATTTCAAACAGAAGTATTCCAAATGACCAGACATCTGACTTAACGCTGAATTTGTTGTAGCGGATTGCCTCCGGGGCTGTCCATTTCACTGGGAGTTTTGTTTCAGGCCTAGCTTCATATATGTTTTCATTTTCTACCTGTCATGGGTAAAATGAAGCAAGCCTGATTTCAGATCTGCTTCAGCAAAGCACTTAAGCACTTGACTAAGCTAAGCATGTGCTCAATCTTGTCTTCTTTTAGCCAAGCACTTGCCTTTCATGGTGTTAAAGCGTGCACTTTCTGAAGTCTATTGTTGAATTGGGCTTCACAGTTGAGAAATGCTACCGTTCATCGGAGGCTTTTCTAAAGCATTTATCATTTCAAGCAAGCACGCAGCGTTGGAGTGGCTCATGATTAATTATGACCTGCTACTGTGAATTCTGGACCTGGCATGCAAGATTTCAAAAGTCTGTCAGGAGTGGCAGTGTAAGCATCCTGCTGACACTAGAGACTAAATGGCTCTACATCTGGTCTTCAGTAAACAGAGAAGGCAAGAGCAAGAGCTAATGAATTTCGGAACCTTTCTTCTATGATTTATTGTGGTGTTGAAGGGCCATTGACTTTGATAACAATCACTTAATAGGTTTCGGGGACCAAAGAACAAACTCCAAGTGATTCAAATTAACATATGAGCTTACAGTGGGTCCAATTAATTCATGTAAAGTGAAGATGAAAGACACGTAGAAAAATTATTTACTTGCAAATTTGTAGAATCATGTCCTTGAAGGTCTGTAGCACGGACATCTAAACTTTGCGAACATTTATTCTCTCTTTAATTCCTAAACTTAATTTAGTGTACATCAGTCACATCCAAGCCTTAGTCAGGTTTTTCACATGCAAATCCAGGCAAATGTGTACAAAATTTTGTTTGTTTGATTGTTTTTAATACAGAACGTACGTTTCTCAGCTGTAATGCCCTATGGTTTTGAAAAGACTGGTTGTTAGTGTTTTGTATCTACATACTGATACAGTTGGCATCTTGCCCATAATACTCATCTCTAGAAACAAGAAATTATTTCATTATGCTAATTAACATATACAGGAATATAGATTTCATTTCTCACACCTACTCCTTTGGGATCTTTGCACGTGACCATGTTAGTGCTTTGGCTTAGGAGACAGAATATTCCTAAGAAAGTCTGCCAAGATGACTCTATGACAGAGTATTTTGGTAAAGTTCAGTTTTAACAAGAAATGTCAAGAGCTGTAAATTATTACCCTCTCTAGTGAGGACAGAGGAGAAATATCCGTTGTAAGCATTGTTCATTTAAAAATATATATTTTTCATGTTAAAAAATGTGCAATCTGAACTTATGCATAAGTAGAAGCATCAAAATTAAGCAAAAAGCACTTTCAAAGTCCCTTGATGCCACTGTCAAGTCATTATTCGATACTTCAGTCTGTAATAAATCCAACTCTGTTATGAACTTCAATTTCTGCTGCTTGAATAGAAAAAAAACAAACGAGAAGCAGAGGGCTTTTTTCGCTGTTTTTCCTTCTCAGTGCAAGAACATGAATCAATAAAAACAATAATAAGACCTCAGAAATTATGGATTATATATTGAAATCCATAAAATATGGCAAATCAAATCTTTCAAACTCTGATCAAATCATTTTCAGAGGTAGGAAATCTCATTTCTAAACCACAGCTCTTTCCTAGGGTGGTCTTGGTCAGCATTAGCTGGCATTCCATGTCCTTAAGGGCTAGAGGAAAAAAACCAGTGCAATGGCAAAGAACTTGAAACTGCATCAGATTTAAAGCTCTGACAGCTCTCTTTATGAACTCCGCTGTTAGTTGTGGAGAGGAATAAGGTCCTTTTATGATTACTACCTGCACTCGCAAGCATCATGGAGCCAGTGGGGAAGTGAACAAGGAGAGAACAGCTGTCAACACATTTTTATATGCCTTCCCTTACAGGCTCAGGAGTATAATTTTGCCATCATTCCTGTGATATGTCTCCATGTGACAGACACTAGTGTTGTGGATAAAGGTTGTGCAGCAGAGGGTATTGCTTGCCAGGCTCCTTCCTTGGTGGCTGAGTGGGAAGCAGACACCAGGATGCCATCTTCAGACTGACACAAAGGCACAGGACAGCTTCTAACCTTGCATGCGATAATGTAGGTAGAGGATACACATTAGGGGTCCTTTTCTTCCTTGTGCCTGAACCCAGCAATTCAGAGGCTACAGTTTGTCCTTTAGTTGACCTCTTCCGCCTTGTTCCCCAGAGTTAAAGTAGAGCCAACTCACCCTCTCACAACCCACCTTAAAAACTCTTGCAAGTCCAAAGTCTGCCACTTTGTAAACACTGTGTTCACCAACAAGAACATTCCTGGCTGCCAGATCCCGATGGATATAGTTCTGAGATTCAAGGTAAGCCATCCCGGAAGCCACCTGAGCAGCCATGTCTACTTGCTGTGTCAGGAAGATCTGGGAGCCTCCATCTTCTGTTTAAAAAGAAGACGACAAGGATAACATAATATATACAGTATTCAGATATAAATAACATAACAGCTGACTGGTTCAAATAGCCAACACAAATCAACAAAACCATGCAATACAATAAAGTAACAGCCTGACCAAATGACAGAGGTTAGTGAATGACACTACTTAAAGTCATGCAGCTAGTTTCACAATAACTGAGTAACAATGCCTGTCCCATCTTCTCTGAAAGAGTAGATACTAAATGCAGCAGTTGATCTAGGCCTGGAAGGAGCTTCTGACACCGTTCAAAGAAAAAGGCATTTATCTACGGATAGTAATGGAGATGTTTGCCTTTCTGACAAGTGCATAACCCGTTCCAAACTGTGAGCAAGAGTTAATGTCAGTACTCACTGGGTGTAGCCAAAGCTGACTAAAGATGGAAAAGCACAAAATTATGCTGGTTCCCTGTTCTCCAATGATTCTTACTAGGAAATATACCATCTGCTGTCAAGCATAACTCTCATTTTCACTTTCCAGTCCACTTGACTGCTTCATGCTGTTATCTCTGTTGCTGCTACTCAACAGTAGGACTCCTTGAGCTGCTTTCAAGCTGCCTGCTTCTCTTGTAGAACTTTCTGAAGCAATGTGCATGCCATTCCCACCACTGTAAGATTAGCAAGTCCCAGAAATAGAGGTTTGGCAATCAAAGATCGGCTGTTCAAACAAAGTGGTAGAACTTTGAGCAGAACAACTTCCCTCCACAAATGGAGGAAAGAAGGAAAGACTCTTAGGCCATGAAAAAATGCAGCCAAAAATAGTAAGACAGGTACTCAAAAAAAAAGTTATCGGGGTATAACACATTGGAATTCAAATTCAGGACCCTTGTGGCATTTTGGGGACAGCTGACCTCCTCATAGCAAAGAATTTATACCCCAAGGTAATCTAGGTAAGCCAAATCAGTGTTATAGTCAAGCATCACTGTCACCCAAACCCAAGCGCTGCAGCACTGAAGCGTGACTGCCTACCTCTGTAGCCTCTAATACTCAAAACAGTTTCAACTTTCTGTGTCAGAATATTAACAATATCAAAAAGCTGAGTGTTTGCTGCTATGTTTATCAGTAGTTCTCCTTTCTCATGGAGGATGGTGACTTTTCCTTACTGTGTTAAAGAAAAAAAACATTTGTAGCTGGCAGTTTTCTGTTGCTTATTTTGAATTGATTCGTAGTGAAAGTGTGTCTTAGAATTGTTTTGCACAGCCTGCTCAGTTCTGGCATTTTATCTGACCTAACCTGGCAATCACTCCTTATGAAGAGTGTGAAATTCCATTGTTTACTAATCTATTCTGCAATCTCCAGACCTTGAATTTCCTGCTCATCTGGATGTTCTGAGATGAACAGGTAAAAGAAATGAATTTTAAATTATTAAATTTGCCCTGTGTGTGTATTGTCCTACTTCTTTTTTGAGGCTAAACTCATTGTCATTATAATCCAGCACTAAGATTATTTACTGCTATTTTTGACTCGGAAGGTCTTTTCCTCTTTTACACATATGTTTAATAGCTGCCTTGACCTTTAAAAGAGAGGGGAAGAAAAATCAGGCTATGTGAAAATCTATGGTTTAACCATCAAGAAAATCCATCATCAGGCCACAGGATAATATAACACTCTGAAGTTTCGCAGTTCTGATAACTGGAAGACATCAACATTTATTATTCAGCTTGCTGGACAAAGATATAAGTCTGCAAATGTTGTATTTAATCAGACAAAAACTTGTACAAGTACCTTGCATGAGTACCTGGGTTTTGGAAACTTGCTTATGTGACTCAGTTTGAAATCCCTCTCTCCATGTTCCTTTTCACACTGCTCCTTAATCTGCACAGGCTGTGAACTACCTCCTGGTGAAAGCAGTCAAGGATGCAGACAGACTCGAGCACAGGTTTGTCATTGCTCTGCCGATGCTCCAGGCTGGCCTGACACAAGCTTGCTCCAAGAGGCAGAACACAGCAATGTCACAGCAAAAAAGGATGACTCATAAGCCTCGTGTTTAATGAGCTGCTTCAGTGCAAAACAGGAGTTAGAGCTGCTAAACCCTCCCTGTCTCATTCCCTGCAGGACACAGAGGTGCACTGTGTTAAAGGAGAAGGACAAGATCCACCTCTAATGGTGGAGTTGCAGCTGAAAGACTATTTCTTCCATTGGGGCCTGTTTGGGATCCCAGACCAGGCTGACCTACTGCCTTTAGCATGTGGGCTGAGGCAGGGGGAGAGGCCACCATGGCCCTGGCTGCTGCAATATTTCTTGGAGGGTTTCTCTCTGTGAGCTAGTTCTGCACTGCTGCTGTTCTGGAGCTAAAGAAAGGAAAGCTGGAAGGAGGAGCCTCAGCTGATCAGGAGCTGCAAACTGTGCACAAAGATGAAGCACGAGCCTCTTTGGGATCTGAAGTGCAAATCGTGTATGGTTGTCTCATAAAGGTTTCTGACTTTACCTCCAAAATCTCAGGTTGGGCCAGTCAAAGCATGCAAGTTCAAGCACAGCACTGCGTTAGTACAACTACGGAGGTTTCCAGACCAGAGCCAGCTCCCATCTGGCTGGTTGACAGCAGGTCAGAAGAGTTTCCAGCTGTATTCATACGGGTATACATGTGCTCTAGTTTGTTTTAAAGTGTTTTAAAGAAGGAAAAACTACAACAAAAAAACTAAAGTTAATATAACTTCCACACTCAAACCCAGGCACTACTGGTGAATTTATAAAACCTTCCCATGGCTTATTCTTTATCCTATAAGGAAAATGCAGCACCTCCATGTCCTTTTTTACTAGTATTTTCCGACAAAACTAGTGCCCTTATATGAAAAATTTATTAGAGAAAATATTAAGGAAGGCTTAGGGTCTGCACCCTGTTCTAAGCAATCAATCACAATACCTCATATAGGAAAAACAGCGAAATATTCTCATTGACAGATGCATGACAATAAATAAATAAATAAGCAAGCAGCACTTTCCCCAGTTGAGAGCATTGCCTCCGTAATAACTCACCGAACCTCAAGACTGCATACCTGCCAGAACAAGCCCCAGGTCTATCAGAATTGATAAAAACACTCATACATTTATGACAATTTCATTCACATCCAATGACAAAGAAAAGTTTTCAGTTGCATTTTTCTCATACTGGTGGCAGCTCAATAACTCTGCATAGCAGTGTTCATCAAGAAGTATGCCAAAGTACATTCACAGGGTGCACAGGGAATTCACATGTCCATCATTATTAAGTAGCTGTCATTATGGTGGAATGTGATAGTCACTATGCATAAAATATTAGGGATTTTTCAAGCTGGAAAAACATACCATGCATTTCTAGGAGGGGAAATTTAACCAAAGAATGATCTCTGGACTTTCCCTCTGTTCCAGTTTGCCATATTTACCCACAGTGCACACAGAGACAGCAGACTTCTGGAAATGTTTTCCTGGTTCCTGCAGTGCCTGAGTCTCAGGAATGCTTATCAGGAGCTGTGCACTGACCGCCAGCCGATACAGATCACTTCCAGTCACAGAGCTCTACACAAGCTTCAAATCTCTTTCCTTATTACACTGACGGCAATGACTTTGCTATGACCAATACCTATCAAAGCACCTGGATCTCTGCTTCCACCTCTTAGTTCTGTTTATCCCCCTGTGTATAGGCCATCAGACAAGGAGAGATACCACTAGGCAGGGTTTCGACTGGCCATTTTCACGATTATCTTCACAGCTGCCTCGAAACCAACTGACTTTCCACAGTCTCTCTGATGCAGGGCTACAGGAATGAGTGCTTAGGCAAAGATCAGGCTGCATACATGTGCTGCCTACAGCAAGGGCAGCTGCTGTGCATATGCTAGCAACTGATCCACACACAGGCTGCAGCACTGATGTGTCCTGGACATGTTGTTCTCCATGCACAAACAGCCCAATTTTCACCTCTGCAATAGCTGTGACTCATCCTGGCTTTCTCAGAGCTATTTCTCCAGTGAAATGAATGTTTTCATGCACAGCAATCATTTCCTGATGTGCCAGGCTCTTTCAATCAGATAAGCAACAATCTGCACACAGGGGCACCAAAGATGATAATTTAAAGGAAATTTGTGCCTTGCTGCCTCTGGCCACTAAATGCCTACAAAACTTTAGATGATCTGGCCCAAGCTTCTTGCAGTCCCTCTCTGCGCCGTTCCTGGTGGGGCTGTCCCTCTACCAGAGATTTCTTTAGCTGTAATCGTCCCTGGACTGAGTCTCACTTGAAAAATGGCTCCACAGAGAAGATGGGGGAAGGCACGTGTCATGGTAAATACTGTCTGTGGTATTTCACAGGACTTTCTCTTAAGGGCTGGAGACAGAGAAGAAATTCAGCAAATCACAGTGAACATTTTGTCTTCAAGAGATCATTACAGCTTTAGAGACATCTGCTAAACTGAAAATGGGTAACAACACTAGAATCAAGCATTTCTCAATAGCAGGGTTGAACTTAAAGTGCAATCATTATGCTAGTCTGTTCCAGGCTGTACAACTTTATTTTTAATTATTATTTGCCTTCAAAAGAGCACTTTGAAGTGCTGCTGAGATAAAAGCCCTGATGCGATAGGCAAGGGACAAATCCACAGTGAAAGGCGATCCCTGCCTAGTAATAGATTTCAAAGCTGTTAAGTACATTTTGTGGAAGTGCCTCTATTTCATGTCAAATATGATGACCTATCCTTCTGTATGCTTATATTTTTATTCTGTCGGTGTATGTTCCCATCTACTCATAGAACTGGGTGGAAAAATGTGGGTCATTATAAGGCAAGAATCAAAGTGTGAATGTGATTCTCTCCTACTTCTGAAATACTTGGACACGTCAAAAATTCATAAACCTCTTTCTTTCCTCTTTTCTCATCCTCACACACGACAAATAATGTAGCTTTTATATTAAACCAGTGTTGTACTTCTATCTTTTATGTTAGTGTATGTACTAAACTGACAGCTGTGGCACCCCTTGAAATGAGTTTATAGTCATTTGCTTACTTTGCAGATATTCTAGAAGACTTCCATATCTCATCAGCTCAGTAATAATATAAACTGGGTCCTCCAAAGTACAGACAGCATAAAGCTGTATAAGCTTTGGATGTCTCAAGTTCTTCATTATTTGTGCTTCCCTCAGAAAGTCCTTTGGATCCATTGAACCTGAAACAACAGCATATAACAAAACATAAGCTGAGGTTATTAAAGGCCTTCCTGCCAGCCTGGCAGTCTTAAGGGAATAACTGAATTGTTTTCTGTCTTTCAAAATACATTAGCATCCCAAATCTTCACAGTTCCCACAGAAAACAGACAGTGCAGCTGAAATAAACAGTTAATGAGTGAAACATGCCAGTTGCGCAGGGACAGAGAACATATGTGTTCCAGCCACCAGAAATATACAGGCTGAAATTAACCTCCCCCAGGCCTCCCCCAGGCAGAAAAAAGTGAGGTTAGAATGTTAACTGATATAATTTAAGCAAACAATTATGTTACCACTGGTTAACAAAATGGCCAGAAACTGAGGTAAGAGTGCCTAGGTAATGAACATAAAATTTCTGATAGAAAAGTAGTGCTGCAATAAGAATTCGTTGCACTATTTTTTCTGCTTCAGCAATCAAAGCCTGAAAGCCCTGAAATCACTTTAGCATACAAGGAGTGGATGTGTGCATTTTATATACATAAATACAAGTAACTCTTTATAATGTTCACTTAATGTACAAATATATATATACACAAATATTCTTATAGTGATCTGGAACAACCTTATTAGAAATACTAGTGTACGCACAGATGTAACAAATTTTACACTCCCTTAAATGCAGAAGGATCTTAACAGCTAATGATCCCAACTTGTTAAGTGTTACATAAGGTCATAACGTCTCTAGTTCTATTCGTATACACAGTGAGTCAACGCATAAACTATGCCAAAGAAACAATACAGAAATTGCACAGGCCACTAAAGTGAGTGGCAAATTTAGGATTAGAGCTCATACACCCTGAATAGGGGACTGATTAGAAAAAAAAAAAATGCACAAATAAGGAAGGAAAGCTTTCTCTATGGATGATCCAGTAGTGATCAGATATTCTCAGATGTTTGACAAAGATGGTAAAAAACATCTATTTCACAATACTTGTACAAATACATGTGAAATTATCCAATTCCTCAAATGTTTCCTTCCTCACAAATCAAAATAGTTTCATTAAGAAAAGTTTACAGTGAAGGTTTGGGGGAAAAAAAATCTACCCAAGTCTAGTCTGCTCCAAGCCGTGTTTAAAAACAGACTCTTTTCTTAGTGTAAGCAGACTGAGTCATTTGAGAAGCCAAGGCTGCAAGAGTAAGAGTCTTTATTTTATGTTTTTTAACACTAGGTAACCAACAAGGTTCATTTGAGAGTTTGGCTTTGTTCCAAACATGGATATTTAAATGAAGTGAAATGCTGGGAGGATGCTAAATGGATCAGACATAAAACTCCACTAGAACGTCTGTTCTACAGAACGAACTAGCAAATCAGCTTTCACCCAACACCTGCCTTGAATGCTGCCTCCTGAAAAATGCTCCAACCTGTCTCCCAAAACACAGCAATGATGTACGTCAGTGCAAGGGAATGACTCAGAAATTCTTCTGACATAGACTTTATAAAAAACCAGCCACTTGACGTTGCAACTTGTGAGAGCAAAGATCATTGCAAGGGACAGGTGCTCCTTTCCCCAGAGTCCTCATACTTTCCTTGGCAATCCCAGAGAGTCCAATTTGACAATTTTTTATAAGATGCCTTTAGGAGTGATGGTGAAAGGCAATGGATTTCCATACCATCAATAAATGGATAGCAGCCAATAATACATCTCCTCAACAGGTACAGTCTATACCCATTTCCTTTTGTCACTGTCAGAGGAAAGTGGGGCCCTGCATGAAAAGTAAATGACTCACACTTGGTCTGGATAAAACAGAAATTATGACAGTCAGGTGGAAAAAACCAAATATCTGTAATGCTAACGCTATATTCTTTTCCTGTTTAGAGCAGCACAATCTTTACAGCTTTATTTGAACTTTCCACCAATCCTAGATTTCAAAAAAAAAAAAAAAAAAAAAAGCCTAGGGTTATCTTCAAAGAGTTTGGACTCACTTTGATACTGATTTAATACTGTGGTCCATTTGCTTACTTTTTTCAAGATACATGCATTTGTCATGGAAATCATCCTGAAGTCTACAGAGAAGCTGCATGGTATGAGGTATTCTGCCTCCAAAGGTAAATGCATAAGCATGACTAGTGATTTAGCATCGATGCCAAAGTTTGACATGTTGATCTTAAAAAGGATAAAGTATTTGCTGACTTGGGGTCTACCAAATCACCTGCCCTCTATGGATCATTATACAGGATTTCTTCACACCATGGAAAATGACAGTCTGATTTGTTGCCATCATCAAAGTTTGCCTACAAGGAATCTCTCAGTTTAATCATGCTATAAACTTCTTCCAACAAACTGAAACCAAGCAACATGTTTTTCACATATGACAACTTCCAATAAATTGATCCAGAGGGAAGTATTCTATTAGCTGAATAGCAGCAAATCCTTCTTTATGCTGTAAAAGTACTTAATAACAATAATTATAACAGACCAGTAACAAAGATCAATAAGTATTTCCGGCATATTTTAAAGAGCATATGTAACCTTCAGTTTTATTTAGTTTATATCTTTAAATAGCACAAGTAGCAGATAATGACCAAAACCCCCCAGAGCCCTATAGCTCTTATACTGTTGTTAATAAGTGGATTGGATGCTAACTAAAGAGATTAAAAAGTGTCTTCATGTTTTGTTTAAGATTAGGTTTTAGCAACTAGATAAGCAAAGTAAAACTGCCTCTAAAAACAAGCTAACATGCTTTTTACAAATTAGTTAGATAAAGCCTGTCACAACAGCAGCAAAGAAGTTACAATACATTTCTTTGAGGAAGTTTATATAAATGAAATACATAAAATATATGCCACATGGAGTTTCAAATAACTGGGTTTTTTAGTTTGTAGTTGAATTACATGAGTTTTTAATGAAATATACATTTTCAGCTGTAAGTGGTAAACACAGTGAGAAGAGCAGATTACTGCAAGTAGAAACCACTTGATCAAAAACCAACTAGTTAACAGAAGCCTTTACTGAAACATCAAGTATCCCTTGTGTAAGACACCAGTTTGTGAGTAGCTTGATCAGCACCTGAAGAAAATACAGTTTTGATGATTTGTTTTTTGAATGAAAAATGTTTTTGTAAATGTCAAAGGCCTTCTTAAGAACAAAATGTTGGATAAGTTTCTTTGATGTGTCCTGTGATGTGCTGCTTTGCCAGAAATCACATCTAATTTAAGCCTACTTAAAGCAGGTGTATCAGTTCTGATTACTTTTTTTCTGAAAATATTTTGTTCTAGAATTGAGGAAGCTTCACATTATAAGATAAACACTGATAATTTGGAAATTAGTTAGAAAGAAAGGTCAGTTATTTTTATGTAGTTTCTACTGGCCTAAACGTAAGTGGCCCTTAAATATTTGATAAGCCCCTCCAGAGACCCTTTGCACCTTTCAAAAAACCTTCTCAAATGACTTCAAAGTAACCTTGTACTTTAGAGCAATCTTATTTTCTGAATAAGTTTATACAAAATGAACTAATGTAAAGAGTACATTGAGCATATACTGTGATCTTCTGAAAAAGTTCATGCGTAATAAAGAAATAACATTAAAAAGTACAAGTCCTTGGTAACACAAGAGATTGAGTGTAAACTATTCACATTAACAGGAGAATGAGATAGGTATCTGATTATCCTTAAGCAGCTTTCTCATCATACAGAAGTGAACTTAAAAGTTAGTGTAAGGTTATGTACTGAACTAAATGGAATAAAAGAACGTCTTTGTTCGGGAAAATTGGGAGACTTTCCTAACTGCAAAGCTTTTTACACTGCATATGCACTAAAGAGATGACATATTGGAGAACTGAAAATATTATTAAAACCTTCACTGACAGCACCAACCCAGAGACTATTTTGAGAAAGCCTCCTAAAAAAAAATCATGCTTGGGCAGCTTCCATGCAAAGAGAGAAGCTCGGGAGATGCTTTACAATATGATAATGACAAATGCATCTGTCAACTTGAACAGGCATAAGGAACTTTCTCAGATACGATTAATTGGTGATGATAGATGTCTGCTTTGCGTGCTGACAGTTGGAGAAGCAAGCTAGCCCAGACAATAGGTTCTAGAGAATCCATCACACTCAGCATAGGACAAAGTGCAAATCCTTGCTGCAATGATTTCCATTTAAATAGAAAAAATAATGTCTCAGAGAGGAAATAAAAACAGAAATGTGAAATTACATGTTCAGGGACCTACGGCAAGACAGTGCTGTGCAGAGCCAAGAACAGAAATAGCAGCTGCTGGCTTCTAGACCATTTTCCTATCTGCTGATCCCTACACCTCTTTGATAACTGTGGGCCAACGACTCAAAAGTCAGAGATGTTCCTTAAGGCAAAGATGTTCCTGTGTTTTGTTTTCTCCTTCACACATCCATCACTATGTTTTGGCCGGTAAAATGTCACAGATGTCTCCAAAGTAGAGTCAAACACCAGTGCACAAATAAGAGAATTATCTGAATGAAGGCATCACATTACTGCTGCTTTTTGTTTATAGTCACGGTGATCAACAGATTGTTTCAACAAAATCTATAGTTTTGTGCCTTCTAGCCTAGGAGCCATACATTTTAATCACTGTGGCCTAGAAATACTAATGTGCATCCAACTTTTAAACCCAGCTGGAGTGTCTTCAATGCACTGCTGAAACATTAAGCGGCTCGCTGCCAGAAGCTTGAAGAAGCCTGCCATTGGTTCACGTAACACAGTTCTTTGGCACAGGATGGATGGTTCGTGTTTATGCACCTGTATATTCCCTGTGGCAAATTTGGTCTTCATAATGCACTGGACACAGTAACAAACCCACACTGCTCTATTTTTTCACCTGATGCCTGAAGTAATTGTGTACTCAGCCATGCCCCTATAAAGTTAGGAACTTACTTTTCCTTTGATATTAGGGTTACTGCACAAGATAAGGGGTTTTATACACATCTGAAAATGCATGCATGGGATTCTCCTCTGAAGAAGTATTATTTTTAATGTAAACACTAATTTGGGACAGCATATAGGAGAGTATTAAAACAAGACTGCATAATCAGAGGACAAATAGAGAAGGAAATCCATCATGGACATCCTGGGGAGCACCAAACAGACAAAGTAGGGAAGTGGGAACTCTTCAGCTTCTCTGCAGCACAAAAGAAAAAAGAACCTCCTGCTCCACTGACATTTTTCATCTGGACCAGGTCCTGCTTTGGAGGTGTCAGGGAGCACAGTATGAACAATTGGATAGAAGATCAAGGAAGAGGGAAACTCAAATCTTTGGACATTTATGATTATTACAGAGGGGATGTAGCAGCAACCGTGGCTAATAGGCTGCCTTACCAGGGCTGGGGTCTCCTCTTCCCGTGCCATTCTCCCCTGGATGTTTGCTGGAGGAACAATAAGAGGGTGAACTAAAATTGCCAGAAATAATGAGGGGAGAAGGGGAAGAGGGGAAGGGGAGACAAGGGAAAAGGGAAACAAAGAAGAGTAGGAGATGGAAGAAAAGGGAAACAAAGAAGAGTAGGAGATGGAAGAACATGACCACCATCTGTATCCACCACAACAGAGAGTACTGTCCCAGGGGGACAAAATGCTACAGTGCAACCTCTGAATATAACACCAGGAAGTGGTGAGATGACACAGAAAGCTGGTACTAATTAAAAGATCAAGATTTATGATTTTTAGCATAATGACATCCTGTCTCACTCACAAATGAGGTTTAAGATAACAAAAAGTTCTAAATATTGTTGTATTAATGAAAGATATTAAAGATAATACTTGGTATTACTTTAACCAAAAGACTCTAGTTTAATTATGAGTCTTGTGACTCTTCCTGCAAGGTTTATAGAAATATTATATAAATATAAAGATCACAGACTAATCATTCTGACATTTTGAAGGTCTCCATAATCCACCACTGTCTCTGAAAAAAGTCTCTGAAGAGTCAGGGGAAAAAAGGGTTCTGGATCAACAGATTTCATCTTCTGATGTTTTCGATAGTGAAGTGTTGAATATTGTGTTTAGAGATGGACAACAAACTGCTAGCAGAAACAAGAATTCATTGAAAAAGGATGGTTCATTGAATCTGAAAACATCTCTGGTTGAGTTCTTTTTCCTGCAAAATCTCACTTACAGTCCATAAGGGCTGTGTGTGGAGCCCTGTTGTCCATAACCAGTGAACTGCAAACCCCAAACTCTGAAGCTGGTTAAACTAGATACTCCATAATCATAAAGGCAGGGGGTGAAATGACACCCCACCAGGTTCATCAGCAGATGAACATTTCCCGTAGTCTCCTCAGGAACCCCAATCCCTCTGCAGTTCTTGGTCGGCGGCCTCCCAGGCTGACCAGTTTAAGGTCTCAGAGGCTCCACCAACTCGACGTTTTCCTCAGTATTGTTACTGTTGTAAATTCTGTGGAATTACAGAACACTGCTGGTAGCTGGATTCATCTCCTCCAACTGTAGGCAATTATTCAGGCACCTAGATCTGAGTTATTTGTCCAGGCTTTACCATCAAGGGAAAGAAACATGCTTTAATAGCATGTTATTCTCTCATTGTAATATACCTTTCTAATCTATAGTATGATTTATTTGACATGTAAGTGCTTATTTCTTCCCACTAATTATTAAAAAAGACTGATACATCTAAGATGTTAGATGCCTAAAAATAGGAAAAATGTAGCTAGTATGCTATGCATCAATGTTTCTGAAAGAAACATTTGTGAAATTTCAACTTCCGTCTGCAATATCTGAAAAATTGGCTCCTGCTCCAAATTGGAATGGAAACAGATTTCTGAATACCCTAATTACTCACAAGTCAGGAATCACACATTTGCATTAAGTGAGAACTGGCACTGGGAAAAGTCCATCACTGCCATCTCACTAGAATTCTGAGAGTTTGATTTTTCCTAGAGGTTGGAAGGTCATCTAACCTAAACAAAATCATTTTAAGACTTCTAGCAGCAATAGCTAGAAGTTGGTGTAAGTCCAGAAAAACTATTTAAGAAATGAGAGAGAATATAACAAGAAACTATATTTAGCCTTTCTAAAGACAATTGAAAATTGGTTTAACTTGTTCTGTATGTACCTCCAGAAAGGAAAGAAAAAATAATGCATACCAGGAGGCTTTTATTTTATTAAAAGAAGACATAACAAGAGTTAAAGAGAAGACATCAGGTAAATCCAGATGAGAAATTAGGCCCACATTCTTACAGGCATAGTGATATACCATTGATACAAACTGTCAAAGATAGCTTCTCTTTGTGCCTCCAGCTCAGGACTAGAAGACTTCTAGTTATTATCTGGTCAAGAACAACCTGTGTTTTGATTAAATATAAATACTCTATCTCAGCAGAGAGGTGAAATGTAATGGCATATAACAGCAAAGTATTCAGACTATACATGATCTAGGACAGATGTACACTGCAAAATAACACTTAACAGAAAAACTCAAACTACCAGAAATCCCTTCTGGACTTCAGGCCTATAAATCTACGTCCTGATTGCATTATGCTCCTCTGTATTGTTTACTGTGTGATTACCTTTCTTGATTAAGCTGCTCCTGCTTGGAGCATGGTTCCATGTCACAATTTCTCTGTTTAACAGAATTTTAAGTTTTAACAGAACCATCTCTATCTCTATTCCCTACATTGGCCAGATTACTTACACTTTAGCAGACCCCTCTGTTGGTCTGATGACTTTCTTTTCCAGTGGGTCTACACTGTACAGTAGCTTAGCAAAAAGGATTTTCTTTAAAATATGTCCCACCCTCCCGCAGTGTAAAGACAACTGATTTAGTTTTTTGAGCCCAGCAACAGGAGAGGATCATTTTGCAGCGTGTCACACTTGAAGCCTGAAATATTGCCTATGTGAATATTGGAAGCTTCAATCATCAACATATAACGTGATGCATTTCTTGATTATTCATGAACTACTATGTTTTCCATTCACTTATCATCTTTATATTATGATGAATGAAATTACTAGACCTAGCCTTTGCTATAATTTTATTAGTACCAAGCTAAGCATTTATTACGCAGATTAGGGTGAGGGTATTGGGGTTTTTCTTTAATTATTGAAATGTTATTCCTTATGAGTAATGATGAGAACAAGGTATGGAAAACCAGTGTGCTAACTGATTACAGTAAGGCATTCCAAGTGGTGAAAAACATTGTGCAGAAGAGCATAATTCCCTAGAGAAGTATACTACAAGGTTAAATGCTTCCATTTGAGACTGTTTAAACTGTTTTTGTAGAACAAGATAGTTCACAAAGTACAGTGGTAAGAAAGAGATTCAGTATTACCTATATAATTTATCAAGATGTCTTTGAGAATCAAAGTCTTCATTCTGAGCATCACTAAGTGCAATGCACAACTTCTCTATCACAGTATTAGATCACAAACGCTCGACTATCCAAGCATCACATCCAGGTGGGGCTTGTGTCTGCCTTAACTCAATATAACCCACTGTGAAATCAATGAGACTGCTACTGTTGACCTTAACAGGAGACAGACTAGAGTGAAAAAAACAGAGAAGGAAAAAGTATTGATTAATCAAGCCCTTTTTCCCAGCCAAACTATGATACTACAAAAAGTATCACAGTTGAACGGGCTTCTTCCTCTGTACTGTGCTAGTCTGTACGTAATAAAAAGTTTGCAGTGAATATTATGTTTATTCCACTGTAAAATTTAATTTTTAGCTAACAAACCTATAGAAGTAGTTCATGTGATCATTTTTTATTGTTTTACAGTCTTCTATAAGTGCATTCTTAGGACACCCTATTATTATAGAAACCAAAAAAACCCAACTTATTTTCCTGCTCATGTTGCTCTAGAAGTATTGTGTTCTCTGTGTGCTTTATCAGCAAGACATTAAAAAGATAATGAATTGAACAACAGTCAAAGAACGGACCTCCACAGATCAGTTTGTCCTTAAACATGTTAAAATCTGTTTCAGATATAAAATTAGCTAACTCTTCCTTTTCTTCAGGTGGAGTATTAGTAGCAGTCATTCAGCTGATCAGCATCAAAAAGGAAAAAAAGGAAAAGAAAAAAAAAGTTAAATTGCACCTGGAACTTGCCACTAGTGTTTCATGTATTTCTGGGTAGTCTTGTCAGTTTTAACTGAATCCATTATTAAAAGAGAAGTTTGTTTCACAGAGAACTGGTAATGTGTACTGTCCCCATTACACAGAAGGAAAAGCTGAATTAGAGTTTTGAAGTGAGTTATTAAGAGAAGGAGATGAAATATGATTAAGATAGCTTCCCATTTTTGCATATGCAATACGAGATAAATGTCAGCTGCACTTTTCCACTAAAGAAAATAAGTAGAAATGCATGCACTGCAATTTGTTCAAAATCTAATTATTTTGTTTGATGAGAAACAAATCTTTTCCTAGAGTGCTAATTACCACATATTTTCTTAAAGAGGAAAGAAAAGACAATTTCTAAAAGAAAATTTAATGCCACAAAAATTTAAGATAGCTTAGTCTTGTTCTTCATTTCATCTTCATTAGTTTCCTGCTTTAAATATTGTTTAAGAAATTTCACACTTTAAGAAGAACCCTTCAGTCTTCTGCAATAAAACTTGTCCAGATATTGCATTAAACCACTACAGGAAAATAAACAGAGATGGAAATATTAGGTTCTTGTTGTATGGAGAAGAAAGGCAAGCATCATACTGGACTGATTAAACAGAGGCCTAGCACTTCAGAAACATGAAGCAAATCCCCCTCTTTACACATCTAGACTTGTTCTTCCTTTTAGCATCATACTTGGAAAAAATATGGTTACCAACTCAAAACAGCCCAGTAAAGATCTTCTGAAAACAATGGGACATCTAAAACATCTGAGCTACATGAAGAATCTGGTTGAGCTGTTTAACCTAAAGAAGAGAAGACCAAAGAGGAACTTGATAATAGTTTTCTAGTATGTACAACACGGCTGTAAAGTGAAAGAAAATAATAGGTACTCTTTAGTCATGGTGTGTAAGACAAGAGGTAATGGGTTTGTACTGCAGAATGAAAGATTCAGGTCAGACACAAGAAGAAAAAGACTGGTTTCACACTTGTGATTTCAGAAGTCAATAAAAATAGGCATATGGATCCCTGTCACAAAAGGTATAGGCTTAGTGGATACTGTCTTAGGAAAGAGAAATGGACAAAGAGATTTCAAGATGGTTTCTGTGTTTACTGGGTCGCTAGGGAGATGCATCAGTTCACTGAAAAAAGTATGCTGTCTTTGACATGAATTATAGAAGGCCTTTAGTCTGAGCAGTTTTTCTAATTTCAGTTAAGCAGAGAAAAAAAGGTGCTTATTTGCTTTCAATTTGCAAGTCCCAAAACACAAAAAATATCCTGATGCAAGATAGCCCTAAAGCACATGCTTAAATTCCTCCCTGTTCAGGAGACCATTCAAGCAGGGCTCAAGCATGTTTAGTTGTTCTTCTGAATCAAAGATCTGAATCTGTTCTGCTTCCTGAAACATGATCACTAATGCCTAACACAAGCTTTTTCAATTAACAGCAACTCATTATATTGTTATCTCTTTTTAAAAAAACCATGTATATCATCCAGGCTACCTTTCTTATCTATGTGGTTCTTGCCATCTGCTGGCAGATATTTTATGTTGTCAATTTAAAATGCACAAATTACTTGAAGTTGATGAAAAATAATTAAGAAAAATGTTAAAAGCTGTATTAGTTACAAGGCTATATTATATGCAAATATTGGGTATTAATGTTGTGTATCAAAAATTTTGAGAAATTTTATTCAATCAATGTTAAGATTAAAGCACTTCTTAAATACAAACTTAACATAGTACATATTCTATATTACCAAAGGAATGATTATAATATAGCATCTAATCACTAGAAGAAATTCTACAGATGACAAACCAGTAGTAAATCGATTACTTCACCTACAGATGAAACGTAGTCATTCAGTTCCCTACAAGCAATACTGTACAAAAGAGATGGCCTTGCTGGGGTTGCCTTTTTATGTAATACAGATTTGAATAAGAATGAGTTCAGCTCACAGGGAAACAGAAAACTGTATAAAATCGTAATTCAAAATACCAAAGAATATCTGGACCTTGAGCTTTACTAACCTTCATGTTTAAGTGCATGGATTTTAAGAGTGGTTGCATAGATGGATAGGCTCTATTTTCAGTAGCATTTAAAAAATAAAGGAGCACCCTTGCTAACACTTCACATTATTAGCATTTAAGAGTAAATAACATACCTGGTTTTAATGTTTTGATTGCCACGGGGGTGGTATTATTCCACAGTCCTTCCCATACCTCACCAAACTGACCAGATCCTAATTTTTTCAACAATTTCAGAGATTGTCGGTCTATCTCCCACTGATCGACAGTTTTATATGACAAATCAAAAGTAGTAGGAGTTTGTACCTGGTAAAAGAAAATAAATAATACAGTAATTGTGACTCCTAATATTTTTTCAACAGCATATACAAGTCATTGTTAACTATGTCATGTAAAGTCACAACTGATATAAATAATGCTTGCATAGAGTACACACACGTGATAAAGTAAGCTGAGAACATAAAATACAGCCCACATCCTGGGTACTTTTTGTTAGAAATAAGAAATACTCTAAAGAAAATATCCTGCCATTAAAAGTAAAAATTAGAAATCATGCCTCTAGCAAGCTTTTTGAACAGTGACATATTGCTCACCTGAACCTTGTGGTTTTGTCTCAGTAATTACTTATGGACAGCTAGAGTTATGAAGTTGGAGATTTCATCTCCATATACATTTATAAAAAGGTATTCATAAATCATGATTTGGCATATTTTCTCCTCCAGCCACATGATGATTTGTTCAAAACAGCATGGTATTTTATTATTAACATGTCAGCTTCAAGACCGAAGCTGCAGTGCTACCCAGAACTTCCCAAAAATAAGCAGATCATCAACATTTTGAAATGGTAGAAGCAGACATGGAGTTAACACCTTCTGACTGATATCTGATTAGTTAGCTTACAAAAAACACGTTGCACAATGTAGCATCCACTCTTACCTTTAGGCATGGCTTTCCGAGCACCACGCAGAGGCCATCACTTTTCTTACTGTAATAGTCAACAAATTCATTCAGAGTTTTGAAAGTTTTCCTTCTGCTTAGGAAAAAGCCTCCTTCATCCAGCTTTCTGATCCTGTAGTGCTTCACAGATACGCCATCAAAAACTAAGAAGATTTAAAAATATTACGTTTCCAGGAATTATAGCAATGGTACAATATAGCTTACGGACAAACCATTATAATTTTCCTAAATGTATTTATGAGGACCTTAAAATAAATTATTTTAGTTTCAAAGATGACAACTATATAAAACCTCTTTCAAACCAAAGCCCACTGTTTAGATAGCTTAACATACCTAGTCTACTGGTCTTTAACCATTCAGGTTCAGAGATTCTTGCTTGCACCATAAGAACTGACACAAAAATACATAAAGACATCTTTTGTGAGGCAGCTCATATTTTCAATCTTTTAAGACACCAAAACCAGCCAAGAGTGCCTAACTGACAGTAATCTTTTAATCAGTTTTTAATACTTCATTTACCAGTGCTAACTTTCCACATAGCAGCTGCTGGGCTGGCAAGCATTTTAGAGCAAACATACACCCTCCATACGGCCATGATTCTCTGGAAAGCACTCACATCTTCCATGGGTTTTACTGAGTTTTGCACATGTAAAACTCAGGCCAATAATGCTCTGATTTAAGTAGCTGATGACTCCCTTTCTATTGAAATGTGTTTTATTCTCATCTATTCTTTCCTAATCAACAAGACCTTTCTCTTCTCACCTCCTGCAGGTTATTTACCTACATGTCATGACACGCAAAGTGTCCTTCCTTGTGACTGTCAGAAAGAAGGCTGGGCGACTGCATGCCGGGGCTAGACCCAGACCAGCAGCAGGCCTAAGGTGGACAAAAAAATGTACTGTCATTCACCTAGTGTGTTATCTAAGGAATATTATGCTTGTAACTGCCATTTCTGATGGCTCTGTCATATCTGGTTTAGAGCAGTGGTCTCCAAACCAGAGTGCGTGCAACCCAGGGAGTGCTCAAGACAATCCACTGGGGTGTGGGAAAAAAGTATTTTTTGTACCATTAATAAATAGAATAAAATAAATATTTAAAAAATACTGTTTATTTCACCTTTATCTCATCCTTTTTTAATTTCTTTTTTTTGTGTATGTTCTCTAATGTACATAATTCATCAGTACAGTAATACATGTATATAATTTACAAATAAATAAATAAATACATGAACATATATCAGCGTGAATGCTCAGAAATCTTTTTACTGGTAGGGTTGCACAATCAAAAAAGTTTGGAGACAACTGGCTTATAGATCTCCCTTACAAAGGAATATCAGCAGTAGCAACGGCAGGCTGAATGTCAGCAGAGAGGGCAGTTCTGAAGAGCTGGAAAGGAATGTAGTCTCTCATGTGGGGTGTCATTTAGCATGAAACTCCATGGCTGAGACATCACTGTCCATTTCCAATGGGCAATGGAGAGCCTATGTTACATGCTGAAGGGTAGCTGATTTAGCTCCTCTCAGAGGGGTAGCCCACCCTGCATTTAATGAAACAACACTCCATGATGAGTGATGAGAGAGCTCTCAAGGGGAGGGGAATGCTCCAGTTGCCATCCTGGTCCTCATCACCCAACATTACACCCTTCCAGCAGGCCAGGTGTCTCCTTCCACACCCATCGATTTGGGTGATTACCATTACTGTCCCCTTCTCAGGGCCCTCACACAAGATGAAAGTCTGAAAAGCAAAAGGGAGGCATAGGGGAAAGGCCTTCTGCTGTTTATGTCCAGTAACGTTTTAGTAACCAAATTTCCAGCAAACAAACATTTTGAATTTAGTCATGTTGACTAGCGGCTACTCTTAGTTAAATAATTTAATGGAAATATTTTTCAATCCTAGAAGCAGCCTCGGTCTGTTACATTGGAAAATCTGGTTGTCTAAAAAATTGTTATTGCTCTCCCCTGAAGATATTATAGCTGATAAATCCTTGAAATTGTAACACTGCATGAATGCTGGCAATCACTTTGGTTATACTAACAGAATACACAGGTACATATTGTATGTAGAAAAAAATTCAGAAAATTATGGGCTGCATGCAATTAACAAACCTGATATAAAGTATAATTTCTCTCACTATTAAGTGGTTAAGTTAAAACGAAAAATCTGTCCTTCCTTAACTACTGTCATGTATGAGCAAATGTTTTTCAACTGTACTGTGCGATTGTCACCCCAGGCCACCAGAGGGCATAGAGGAGCTGTTGAAAATGCTAGGAGAGTTTATATCTGCCACAGGTAATATTTTGAGAGAGTTGATTTACCAACTTACAATTCTGCATGAGGACCAGAAATAAGAATATTTGTAAATATAACTCCATAGTATAAAGATAATTACATAACACTTTTCAAATGCCATTTCTTTTTAATTTAACACCTCACAATTAATATTTTTTACTTATAAAATGCATGTATATTTTTGTGATGCATCATTTGAAAATGGGGCTGAAGCAAAATGAAGGAAGGAGTAATTTAGTAACAACAGACTGGAAATGTGATGACTTTTCTAAAGCTCACAGTAAAGTGCATCAAGCCAAATGAATTGATATTTATGATGAATAAAAGGCCAACAGGATGACTGTGTTAATCCAGTCTCAGTTGTATATCACAACTGATAGTAGTTTGACTACCTCCTTTATTTATTAGCAACATTATAATTATTACTTGTGAAGCAGCTAATGTTAATGCAAGAGTTGGTTTGAAGAATGTGCTATAATTTCTTAAATAAGCCTTGTATGAAGCCTCATGATTGGCAGCATGCAGGTCAGGCGGTGATGTGTATGGAGACTCTGGAGCAAATTTCTGCACTGACACCATCTTTGCCTGCGATAAGCAGCTGAGATTAGTGCAGTATTTGACAGGGGGCTGTTTACTTGTATCCCAGGGCTGAGTCTGGCTGCACGAGTCCTGCACTGCACACTCGCGGAGCTGCAGCGTGGTGCTGCTCCTCTGCCCAACACAACACGGAGCACGTGTCACTCAGGGAAGAGCTAGCCGCAACCCCCTCAGTGCTTCCAGTCATCCTTTCATCTACACCAGACTGTTTAACAGGACAGGATCACAACTTCAGCTTCACACAGTTTGACAGCAGCTAGGTTTGAAGACTGCAGTGGTTTTCTTCTCGACTTGCCCTTCCCAAAAGAATCACCACTCCCCATTACATTTCTTCATGGGTTTGGTGTAAAAGAAGCATTCTCCTCTCCCTGCTTCCAACCTTCATAAGGTTGGGCCATGCAGAAGTAGATTTTGCCACCCCAAGGATGAGAATAAAATAATTTACTACTCCTTTCCCAGGGCAGCAAAATTTGTGGTGGCATCAGCAGAATCAACATCTTCACCAAATGAATCATGGAGACAGTAAGGCACCACTACTGCCAGTGTCCCAACATCTCTCCTATCAGCAGTCCTCCCCCAGCACTGACAGTGCAGCGCTGCTGGCAGGAGCTGTGCTCGGTCTCCACGCCCAGGGCAGATGTGGGAGGAGGGTGGCTTATGAGACCACCCTCACCAGCACAGAATGGGTGCAGGGGCTGCTCCAAAATTGTTCTTCTGCTACGGCCACCATTTTGCCACTCCGACCAGTCTGCTGCCTTAAACTATTACCTGTTTTTTCCTATGCTGAAAGCCAATCTGGCCTAGAGGAAACCACACAATCATTTTTAGGAGCAGGGAAAAAAATGGAAGAAAACACAAACGATTTACATTGTCATTTAATGCAATCAGTCTTTCAGACACCATTATTCAGTGAAGGGGGAAGTAGAGAGTCTCCTGCTATCACTGGCAATGACACTCAATTAAGCTGAGCACATCTAAATTATGGCTTTTAATTAAAAAGAGGCAATGTCTAAGATGGCACCAACATGTTTAAAATTTAATACATTTCACACCAGATGCTGGAGTCATCAACATAAAAATCTGTCGACAACATGTGCATTTTTAAAATGGGAAAACCTATTTTTAAAATGTCAAACACTTTAAAATGATGGCAACACATCTCAGTGGCCTATCTGGTTTGATGTGTTTTCTGTTTAACCATTCAGAGTTGAGAAAAACCTTTCCAAATATGACTTTTTGTTTTTAATTTAAATAGTCATTTATCATCTAAATCTTACAAATTGTGAGTTTTCTCATCAAAGCAAGTTAGAAGTGAAAAGTGTCATTTTAAGGAAAGGCAGGGTTTATTTCTTTTTCTTTTTTTTCCAGAGAAGATCCTTTTCTCTCCCTCATTAACATTAAGTCTCGTATATATTGCCCATATGAGCATGAAATCAAGCATGATAGTCATAAAATCAGTTTATGGGTGCTTGGGTAAAAATATCTCCTCCTTTTCTCCTGCTTTTCCTTTTTAGCTTTATTGTACTTAAATGTTAGGCTGGACAGAGAATTACAATATTTTCTTAAAGACCTTAATTCTGAAAGCCAGGTTGTCACTCTTCTAGTCATTATCATCTATCCTGGAGTGAAACTAGATTCACCAGGGGAAGGGATAAAACCAGGCTTGCTAGGGATGAGCCTAGGGGTGGCATGCCTGTGTTGGAGATGAGATCAATAGCCCAACTGAAGTGCATTTACACCAATGCACGCAGCATGGGCAATAAACAGGAGAGGCTGGAAGCCATTGTGCAGCAGGAAAACTATGACATAGTCGCCATCACGGAAACATGGTGGGATAACTGTCATGACCGGAGTGCCACAATGGATGGATATAATCTCTGCAGAAGGGATAGGCAAGAAAGGAGAGATGGTGGGCTAGCTCTATATGTTAGAGAGTGTTTTGATTGTATAGAGCTTAATGATGGTAATGATAAGGTCGAGTGCTTATGGGTAAAGATCAGGGGAACGCCAACAAGGCAGATATCCTGGTCAGAGTCTGTTATAGACCACTCAACCAAGATGAAGAAACAGATGAAGTATTCTACAGGTGGCTGGCTGAAGTCTCACGATCTCTAGCCCTTGTTCTCATAGGAGGCTTCAACTTACCAGATATCTGCTGGAAATATAACACAGCAGAGAGGAAGCAGTCTAGGAGGTTCCTGGAGTGCATAGAAGATAACTTCCTGACGCAGCTGGTAAGGAAGCCAACCAGGGGAGGCGCCCCGCTGGACCTGCTGTTCATGAACAGAGAGGGCCTGGTGGGTGATGTCGTGGTCAGAGGCTGTATTGGGCACAGTGACCATGAAATCATGATAGAGTTTTCGATTCTTGAAGAAGTAAGGAGGGGGACCAGTAAAACCACTACCTTGGACTCTAGAAGGGCAGACTTTGGCCTGTTTAGACGCCTGGTTGACAGAGTCCCTTGGGAGGCAGTCCTGAAGGGCAAAGGAGTCCAGGAAGGCTGGACATTTTTCAAGAAGGAAGTCTTAAAGGTGCAGGAGCAGACTGTCCCCATATGTCAAAAGACAAGCAGGCAGGGAAGAAGACCGGCCTGGCTGAACAAGGAGCTTTTGCTGGGACTCAGGAAAAAAAGAGAGTTTACCATCTTTGGAAGAAGGGGCGGGAAACTCAGGAAGAGTACAAGGATATCATTAGGTTATGCAGAGAGAAAATTAGAAAGGCAAAAGCCCAGCTAGAACTTAAACTGGCCACTGCAGTTAAAGATAACAAAAAATGGTTTTACAAATATATCAGCAACAAAAGGAGGTCCAAGGAGAATCTCCATCCTTTATTGGATGCAGAGGGAAACATCACCACAAAGGATGAGGAGAAGGCTGAGGTACTTAATGCCTTCTTTGCCTCAGTCTTAAATAGTCAGACTGGTTATCCTCAGGGTATTCAGCCCCCTGAGCTGGGAGGCGGAGATGGGAAGCAGAATAAAGCCCCAATAATCCAAGAGGTAACAGTCAGCAACCTGCTACTCCATCTAGATGCCCACAAGTCTATGGGGCCAGATGGGATCCACCCGAGGATACTGAGGGAGCTGGTGGAGGAGCTTGCCAAGCCACTTTCCGTCATTTACCAGCAGTCCTGGTTAACTGAGGAGGTCCCAGCTGACTGGAAGTTAGCTACTGTGACGCCCATCTACAAGAAGGGTTGGAAGGAGGATCCAGGGAACTACAGGCCTGTCAGCCTGACCTCGATGCCGGGGAAGGTCATGGAGCAGATCATCCTGAGTGCCATCATGCGGCACGTGCGGGACAATCAGGGGATCAGGCCCAGCCAGCATGGGTCCTGCTTGACTAACCTGATCTCCTTCAATGACACAGTGACCCGCTTAGTGGATGAGGGAAAGGCTGTGGATGGTGTCTACCTGGACTTTAGTAAGGCCTTTGACACTGTCTCCCACAGCATTCTCCTGGAGAAACTGACTGCTCATGGCTTGGATAAGTGCACTCTGCACTGGCTTAAAAACTGGCTGGACAGCCGAGCCCAGAGAGTGGTGGTGAATGGAGTTGGCAGCCGGTCACGAGTGGTGTTCCCCAGGGCTCAGTATTGGGGCCAGTCCTGTTCAATAGCTTCATTGATGATCTGGATGAGGGGATCAAATGCACCCTCAGTAAGCTTGCAGACACCAAGTTGGGTGGAAATGTTGATCTGCCTGAAGGTAGGAAGGCTCTACAGAGGGATCTGGACAGGCTGGATTGATGGGCCAGGGCCAACTGTATGAGATTCAACAAGGCTAAGTGCTGGGTCCTGCACTTAGGTCACAACAACCCCATGCAACGCTACAGGCTTGGGGAAGAGTGGCTGGAGAGTTGCTTGGCAAACAAGGACCTGGGGGTGATGCTTGACAGACGGCTGAACGTGAGCCAGCAGTGTGCTCAAGTGACCAAGAAGGCCAATGGCATCCTGGCTTGTATCAGGACTAGTGTGGCCAGCAGGACCAGGGAGGTGATCATGCCCCTGTATTCGGCACTGGTGAGGCCACACCTTGAGTACTGTGTTCAGTGTTCACCTCACTACAAGAAGGACATCGAGGTGCTGGAGCGTGTCCAAAGAAGGGCAACAAAGTTGGTGAAGGGTCTGGAGCACAAGTTTTATGAGGAGTGGCTGAGGGAGCTGGGGTTGTTTAGTTTGGAGAAGAGGAGGCTGAGGGGAGACCTTCTTGCTCTCTACAACTACCTGAAAGGAGGTTGTAGTGAGGTGGGGCTCAGTCTCTTCTCCAAGTAACAAACAATAGGACAAGAGGAAATGGCCTCAAGCTGCACCAGGGGTGGTTTAGATTAGATATTAGGAAAAATTTCTTCACAGAGAGAGTGGTGAGGCATTGGAACAGACTGCCCAGGGAAGTGGTGCAATCACAGTCCCTGGAAGTGTTCAAAACACGTGTGGATGTGGTGCTTAGGGACATGGTTTAGAGGTGGACCTGGCAGTTAGGTTAACAGTTGGACTTGATGATCTCAGAGGTCTTTTTCCAACCTTAATGATTCTATGATTCTACATTCTATGAAACCAAAACAGCAATAGCAGGTAGAGCAAACCCAACCAGTTCTACAGAGGATGGGAGTTTGGGGGTCTATCTTTCTGTGCTGAAAAAATTGGAAACAGACATTAGGGATATATTTCAAAATATCAGGTTGTGACTTTTCTCCTG
This sequence comes from Nipponia nippon, assembly GCF_047370975.1. Lineage (NCBI taxonomy): Eukaryota > Metazoa > Chordata > Aves > Pelecaniformes > Threskiornithidae > Nipponia > Nipponia nippon. Next base: position 72,599,266 of record NW_028262358.1, on the reverse strand, counting down.
TTAGTGTATCACCTACCATGGAGACAGAAGCCACCCAAGACCTCTTAAAAGAAATACTTCTGAATCACTGTTCCTCAAGAAAGCACTGCTTTTCTGCCTCAGCTTTGAGTGTCTCATAACTCCTTCTGATGGAACAAAGAGGAGAGAGTCAGAAAAACTGCCTTCTCCATAGCAGCTGGTGGACTAAACAACCTTCCTTCCAAGCAATTCTCCCCACAGTGCAGTCCACTTCATCGTTTGCTTTAGAATGCACTAGCTCTCCCAAAAGTAGACATAAGTAATGAGATTATGGACATACAATATCTGGACCATTATGTATACTAACAGGTTGGAAGCAAAAAAGCTTGCACAACACAGACAGACACCGTTCAGTCAAGCCTATTCAGTAAGCAGCAAATAATATTTAGCTCTTCAGGATGAAGTAGCATATTGAGGTTAAATTACGTTTAAGTCTGGGAAGCTGCTAAAAGATTTAGCAGCAGTGGTAAATCATGTCATTAATACTCACTGTCTACAGACTGCTTGAGTTTATTCTCTTTCTTTGCCTAAAAGAGCACAAATGCTTAGTAAATCTGAGATGACACACATATACATGCATATATGCTTAGAGGACAACCCATGTTTGTGTGTGAAGGAGGGCTGGCTCCTGTAGCTGGAGCCTTGCCTTCACGTATATTATGTTCTTCAGTGCCACTTTTCCCTTCTTTCATCAAACAAACCAGCATGGAAGAAATCCACACTGGTGCTTTCATATCTTGCTGTTATCACCCATCATCAAATCTCCTGTTCCTAAATAAGCTTGTACAGAAACCCGAAAAATGTCTACCGCTAGCTTTTACAATTGAATCAAATATACCAAATCAGATAGAATATAGCTTCTATCCATGATTTGTAAGGAAAAAATTAAACAGCAGCATGAAAAGATGTTCTCATCCTACTACAAATGCTGGCCTAATATTTATTTTCATTCTCTTGGCTTTTTCTCTGCAGTACTTCATAGTTTAAATAAAGTACTGCTGCCTTCCTATTAGAGAAGTAGACAGGATGCAGGGTGAAGAATTAAGATTTTGAATCTGTCCTACAAGGCTACAGTTGGAGAATAACAAAAAGAAATTGCATTTCCAGCCCTAGGTGCACAAGCACAAGATTTTTCATTGATTTTTAGTAAGGTGTCCTGTATTCAAGTGCCAGCATTAAGCACTTAATACAGGCCTATCTATCCTTCCCTGCATAACACCACGCTGTTATTGGTCCAGCCCAGTCCTTGGATGAAATCAGTTCACTGATTAAGAACACTTGAAGGTAGCTGAAACCATGTAAGCCAGGGATAAGTTGGCATATAGAGGTAAAGCATTTTGAAAGGTTTGCAGCTGTAATACAGTATTTGGATAAAAGGGTGCACACAGAGGGGTCAGTTCAGTCACAGTTTGGGAGCAGTCTGATTCATTGCTGTTGTTAGTTTTCTTATCACAGCTTCTTGGCAAGAGCAAACTTCCTTGAGGGAAAACTGAAGACTATGGAATGAACTCTCCCAGAACTGTAAGTATCATATTTATTTCATAAACTTCCCTGTATTTCACTCCACAGGCAACATATACTTTTTTGTCTTGGCAATTAAAAGCAACCCTCCCATTACCACAAGACGTTGCAGGTATATACCCTTTCCTTATGATTCAAAAGGAGAAACCAAGATTGTGTCAAAAGTTCATTAACCTGCTTAATGTGTTTCTGTGTAATGCTCAGAAGATGACTGATGCATAAACATCCAGGCAGAAGAGGCGTCAATATGAAAGAATTTGTTTATGCACAAGATGCCTCTCATTTTTCTGATGTAATTCTGCACGTGACAACTTACGGTTTATTCACAAACATCAAGAGTCTTCACTGGCATGTGGAACTATATAGGTAGAGCACATTAGGAAGTTTGGGTGTATAGCCCTGTCATGTCAGGGACAACATTATACTCTTGTCTCACACTTGTATGACAAGTTTGATAGAAAACGTTCACGGAAAACAATCAATGAACAATTATGTTTACTATCTAATATGGCAAATACCTACGACATGAAAAAGATGACATGTACATATAAGTGAGTAAGTAAAATTATTATCAAATAAGGACACTTTCAGATTCAAATAAAGGACTTTAAATACATTTCAAAACGCATAATCATCATAAATCTAACTTTTTATTGATGTTTACAACTAACTTTTCAATGAAATATGACTGATTCTGAAGTAGAGCTTGGAAGACCTTCCTATCACTTTGACCCTGCCTGAAAACAAATAAATATAAACCTAAGGGTGTGCTCTAGCAGAAATCTCATTTTCTTAAACTGCAGATAACTGCCAACATGGTTTAATTTTTATTTTGTGTACTAATCAGAACAGTAGTGTACAACTGTAATGTATTTTTTGGCATTTTAATCATGAAAATAGTTTCTATTTTAAGGCAGCTGGCACACTAGAAGTGCTAAGCATAAGGAAGTTAATTTCTGTTCTGAGCATATTAATAAGCAAAGCCTACAAAATAAATGTTAGTAAAAACCCAAATGACTCTTGCCAAGTTTTCTTTATATATCTCCTGGGAAAGAAATATTATCATGAACTTAATTTCATTTTCATGCCCACAGTTTATCGTTTTCAAAAATAAAAAAGTCCAGATCACCTGAGAAATTTTTAAAACATTGCTTAAGATGAAAAACTAGAATATACCTGAAAGTGAGTATTCGCCTTTTAGACTTTCACTTTCTCGAATTAGGAAGGCTCCTGCCTGGTTTCCAGGGTATGACAGTTGTCTCTCGGCATCTGCTCGTTTGATTGGGCCAAAAAACCATCTGAACAAATAAAAAACATTCATTTTACCAGTCAGTGAAACATACCAGGAAGACAATTTAGCTTTTATAAACATGCTGCATATTTACTAAAAGATAATCTGTGCTATGCTAATTAAATTCCAATAGCATGGGGGAAAAAAGCCAACAAGAACCACACAACAAATTTATTGCTAGAAAATATTGCTTACACATTTGAGTAAAATCTGGATTTTGCTGCTGATGGGAAGTCCCACTGATTTCAAGGGAATCAGAATTCAGAAGTGACAGACTGGCCTTGTCCCAGGGAAAATTCGCGAAGAAATTTGGCAAGGCTGCTGTGGCAGAAATTGATGCCAAGTCCATTGATGCCTCTTGAACTACACAGAGGTGCAGGTATGTGCTAACATCCTGACATCTTAAAAGTCAAAGATCCCCGAAACTGCAGAAGGGTTCTCAGGTTCCAAGAGGTAAGCCACCCTGCAGCCTTCCCCATTCCACTGCCACGTCAGTATCTCAAATGAGTTACTGGAAATTTTTCAGCTCTTCTGCTGTTAGACGAAACCAGTATGTCCCTCAAGTCACAACAAATATTTCAACATCCCTGTTCTGTAACAATCTACTCCTATCTACATCTTTTAAAACATATTTTTCCTCTCTTACTAAACCCTGTAGCTTACAAGGACTTGTTCAGCAAATAGTTTCAGTTTGCTCCTCTGAGGGTACTATTTAGCTCTTTTTCTGGTTTGTGCTGAGTGTAAATTAAATGGAAATAAGACTGAGATGAGTCAGCATTTTCAACTGGGGCAGCATTCACCTTCCATCCAACAAACACAAAAAGCTCTTTCCAAGATTAGCTCCACCCCTTATTTGAAGCAAATGGTGACAAATAGTTATCAGAAATATGCCACATACTTATAGGGGAACGCCTTTTAAATTAATCATACCTAAACCTATTATGCAAGCTTTTAAGATAAATCAATGTATTGTACCACAAATAAGTTGCCTATTCAGCTAACTACTTGATTTGTCAATTATTAGTGAAAAGTACAGAAGGAGTCATCAACAAACTACTTTAGTATCTGTAAGGCTTGTAATCACCAGGAGGAATGGAGGAAATAAATGAGAATATTGGGTGACACCTTGGCTGAGCAAGCATGAGGAATGAAAAATGGTTTTGTATGAATAAAGATGAAACAAAAGGAGGAAAATACAGATGGTGCTAACCTACGCTGAATATGCTCTGTTAACAAAAGAAATGAAATCCAGATATTCCAGACTGCATTCCTGTCCTCGGACTTGAAGATTATTTGGATAAAATAGGCCTTGATACATATTTGGCAAGGAAAGGGATCTCATTAGAAAGCTGGAATGTGTTAGTAATAATTTTAATTAGCTAAACATGTCAATTCAACTAATTAATTAAATTAATTCATTAATTAGACTGTAGAAAATTAAGCAATCAATAAATGTTCAAATCCTTGATTGAGGTTCTCATCAAAGGAATGAGAGGACAGAGTACAAGTTCAAGTCTATTCAAGTCCCAAAGAAAATTTGTCTACCCTAAAAACTGAATTAGAACCTTTCTGAAATTTCTAAATACAACTGCTCTGAGAATAACATCTGATAACTAATAAACTATATGACCTGAAAAAAAATTGAACTGATATTTTTCTCTTGAATTATAAGATATCACTTAGTAATGCCCAAAGTGACCGACTCTCGTAAGAGTATATAAGAAAAAGTGTTTAATTGGGTAGCATCCTCTCAAAAGGATTTCATTTTGTACCAAAGCCAAAAGAGCTTCCAATTAGCAAGGCTGAATTTTATGTTCTGGATAGTCAAAAGCATAGTCTTTACATGATCCAGTATTTGTACATACACTGCTAGCAGGTCATATTGCTAAAGCTGAAAACATGAGCAGTAATACAATGTATGCAATGAGAGGAAATTGTTGGTTTATTTGGGAGATACAATCTAAAGCAGCATTACACTTGTGTATGTAAGATCATGTCTACAATACAAAATACAATTTTGGAAAAAAACAACATAAGTTAGGCATATGTATCTGTTCCTTTGACTTCAAAATATTTCAAATGATATGTTGATTTTTCTTAGGTTGGAAAAACTTCATTTAAATCAGTATGAATTTACCATTAAAGATCATATGGGAGATATGTAATATGTAAGTTCTGACTCCAGATAAACTTAGCAGTTAAAAAGACCCTGACTTGCAAAATAAGCTAATTAGAGCAGCAGTATTTGAGAAGGTAAGTGTAACAGAAGTGATTATTATGGAGAGTGAAAAGTGGACACATATTGTATATTACCTCATTTGTCTGACTTTATATGATCTGATCAAAATGTTTCAGAAAAATATAATGAAAATTACTTTTAATAGCATTTGAATATGGGACTTCTAGTTCAAAGGCACTGGGTTTGCAATAATAATCATACAGTACCAAAAGCAATACCGGTTTCGAAAAAATAACCCCTTAACCTCAAAGCAAATAATGTAATTTGTTATTCACTTTTTTTAACAAAAGCACATCTGAATTTAAAGTACTATTTCCATTATAAATGGAAGTTTAAATTCTTTTTATAAAGCGTGAAGGGCTTATTCCAATCTCTAGTAATTGAAATTATGCTTCAAAAGGCTTAATATTTTACTTCATCCAAAAGTTTGTATTTTAGAGGAAAAAGTACTCTAAGGAGTAATAATGAATCAAAGTAATTGCTCACCATAAGATATTGTTTTGTGGGATAGGAAGGTCAGACCAAAACAATACCCAATCCTCAGGAAATATTTGGGGTTTATAGCTCAAAGTTAGATGGAGATTTTGAAACAGAGCACTTGGAAAAACAGGACTAAAACATCAAGCACCATCCATTGCACAAGTTACTTAACTAGCACTTTCTCTGACTTCAGTGTGCTATATTGGCACTAGACTGTTCAGGAGAAGGTTGAATCAGCAATTCATGCACAGTTTTACTCTGAACTTCAGCTCTCAGCCAGATCACTTTGGGTCACGATTATCAATGCAGGATCAGCAGATTACCAGGTATGACACAAATGAGTGCATTCAGACTTGGGCATAACTTTCCATTTCTAGCAGGACCTGTCTGGTAGGCACAGCAGTAGTGCTCTTCTGTCAGTAAGACCAAGGAATATGCTTTCTTGGCCAGCACTGCATCCAACACCCCACTCTTTCTCCCTTTTCAGTGTAGGATGCCTGATCTGCTTTTTGAGGATTGTTTCTAGCAGCTTCCTCAAAATCCCTTGTTTCCACCATCATTCACAGCTCTCAGGAACCCCTTCATTAAAAATTCTAGGCTACTTCCAGGTCACCTCTGGCCACCATATATAAGAAGACTTTGGGGACAGAAAAGATGACCTTCATGTGGGTCCATAACAAACATAGTCCTTACTTGGCACAGATGGTGCCCAATCCTAGAGTACAGTGAGGTTTGTTGTGGTCATTCAGAGCATAGTGATCCCCTCTCTATTGGTCATCAATTCTGTTGGCACGTTTTTGACCACAGGATCAACAGCTGATGGACACATGTATCATAGCAGACTTTGTCATGGGATGTTCCCTGACTGTGACAGTATCATTGCTGAGACCCGTACTCCTGTCCTATGATCCTTTTCTTCCAGCAAAGGAAAGGATGTATCTTCATCAAGGTGAATGCTGGTGGTTATTCTTGAAGGGCCAATTTTTCTAAGAAACAGAGATCATGTCATCTATGCTCACCTCTGCCTCCCCATTCAGTCCTGCTTGAATCAAAATGGAGTCATGAGTTCAACAGAAGTTGATGGCCTTACTTGGCTCCATCATCACCTTTGCTCAGAAGCCCTCTGTCCTCCAGGTTGCAGTGCACTGCTGATGTCTGTCTAAATGTCAAAGCCCCATTTACCTGACTCTGTTTTGTGTCTCCCTGTGCTTTGCTACATAAAAATCCACTAAAATAAAAATAGTTAGTTCTACTTCTGCACTTTTTTCTTTATAGCAGGAACTTTTAATCTGGTGGAAGACAGGAAGAGTAACATGGGCCAAAGGTATTGCATGCCACATAGCCGTTGACAATATCACTAAAGGAAAGAAAGATAGGGAGGCAAAGTTCTGCAATGCTATACCACTGGCAAAGTTTCCAGTGCCTGGCAACATGCCTAGAAGAAGATAAAACCCCAGTGGAAAAACAAAAAAACCACAAATATCCCCACCCGACAAAGAGTATGCAAAATGAGGTTTCTTCCCTTCCATTCTGTTCCCTCCCATTAATGTAATCTCCCCTTCTGATCATATCACTGTCATCAGTGCAATGCACTCATTCAAGGTAGAGATTGAAGATTTAACAGGGGATCTCAGCTAATCTGGGAACTACAGGATCTTTTTCTCTCCTGAAATTAACTTTATCCAACACCCAGAGTTAAACCCAAACAAAAGGGTTTCCAGCCATGGTCCAGATGAAAAAGCTCATAGGGGAAACATTTTCTTGGCAGCCTACCATTCCTTGGGCAGCCCTGTTTACAGCCCTCCGCTCCCCTCTTACACCGGAGCTTTATGCTTGGTCTCTAAGTCCCAAACACACTAACTCCTAGCTCTAGTGCAAGGTGTATGGTGAGCCTTAGTCAAAGCCCCACAGTCATGGGCCGGACAAAACATGTCTTTCTCTAGACTCAGCTTTTCTTGGGCAGACCTTTGCAGCTTTATTCAAACTGGAGCTCTAGGGTTTGTCACCTTCCTAACCCTAAAACTAATCCAAGCCCTAAAGTTAACTGTAAACCTGGTTTGAGCCTTAGCCAAAGACCTCCCAGCCATAGGCCACGTGAAAAACTTCTCAAAGGACAAGTCTTTCTGCAGCTTTGATCTTCCTTGGGCAGTCCCTCAGCAGCCATAGTAACACTGGAGCTCTAGGCTTCACCTTTCTCTTAATCCTAACCCTAGGCATGGGCTGACTTCTGCCAAAAATCCTCAGTCATGCCAAATGAACAAGCAACAAGGCATGGGCTAAGTCCCATGGAGGGGACCCCTTGCCTTGGGCCAGACACAAAAGTCCTAACAGGACAAATCTCTCTGCAGCCTCAACGTTTCTTACGTGGCCACTGTGCCATCCCCCTCCAGCAGCAGCTCTAGTATTTGCCTTTCTCCTGACCCAGCCTCTTGCTTTTGCATTGGAGGAACTACAGCCAAAGATCCCCAAACATGGTCCAGGTGAAAAATCTGTTACTGGAGACATTTTTTGGCAGCATATCTTTTCCATGGGCAGCCCCTTTGAAGCCCTACTCCAACAGAAACTCTAAACTCACGATTAAGGACACTGTGCATCCCCCTTTGAGGTGTGGATAAGATCTTCATCACCAAGCCAAACACCAGCTCTGAATTAACAGCTACAATCTTTGGCCTTCTTGGAAATCTCAGCAGATCCCTCACTGCTCTTTTGTTATCCACACTGAAGACCAGCACAGAAAATGATGTGGAAGTTTTGACTACATCATTAATTTCCATTAGGGCTCACCAGAGCCCAGCTTCCCATTTTTATCCTGTCTTTACTTAGATTTAATACGTACAGAAGCAAAGTCAGAATTAGCTCCACAACGTCATATCTGAAGTGACTGAATTTGCTTTAATAACTAGCTGTAGATGGGATGAGGGGGAATTATTTCAGTTTCTCGTTCAAGTTGCAGGACACTGGAGGTAAGATAAGGCTAAAGGCAGAGGTCCGTGACATATTCTGAATTTTGTGAATGCCCAACTAAAAGGGAAAATCCTGAGGGCTGTAAGGTATAGCCACATATAGAAACCATGATTATTAAAATAGGAATGAGGGAGGAGGAAAGGGGAGAAAAATTGCTGAGAAGGACTACAGGGCAAGATCATTCAAAGAGTGTGGAGGCATAACAGAAGAAATAGCAGGAAATCAGTCACATGAAATTTATTTTCAAAAACACTGAAGACGTTAAAATGGACATCATGATCCTATCCTGGATCAGTACTTTGTGGCATGAGGGCATTTCACCTCTCATTTTTCATAAGTGCTTGCAACTGGGATTTACCCTCTCATGTTAAGGTAAATCTCATGAGACTGCTAAATCTCAGCAGCTGAGAGAATTTGCTGCAATTCCTGTGATTCCCAACCAGAACTCTCCATTACAGAAGAAATGATGATGATGATGATGGACAGGTTAGCTGGCCCTCCAGTAGATTAACTGGATTGTGTTAACTGTGTATGTAGTGCTAGGCTATGAGGAGAATAAAAAATTTGCTAGACTAAGGAGAGCAAAGAATTACTGCAATTAGAGCAAAAGGCTTGGGTGAGGAAAAAGAAAAATAGATATTGTATATATTGAAGCCAAATATATCTCAGTTTCTTCTGGAATGCAGAAAGCTTGAGCAATAGCTAAAACAAATAAAGAAAAGCTTCCACAGTATATAAATTTTACATTTTAAATGCCTTAAAATCTACAGCCATAGAAAGCTGTAGCTGCAAAGTCAAGAACCCCAAAACCAGAAGATGGCAATATTAATATCACTTTCACGGCTTCCACTCAGCCATTTTCAGGAAAATCCAGTATGATACCATCTTTAATTACATGGCCACATCTACTGCTTCCTACAGTGTTAATACAAATGCTGCACGCTGAATAGTTACCCTCTATTTTGTTTTGTCATTGTGCAGATAGAGTTTATTTACCGTACATTGTTTAGTCTCTACTCTCAACACAAGTTATAAAATTACATGAATGGCTAATTTCCTAGCAGCCCCTATTATAGTGTTCATGACTATAATATCCAAATGCTTTACAAATATTCATTAAATTCTTTTTGTGGCACTTTTGCTTGTAAAATATTTTTTGCAGTGGAGGAACATCATAGAAAGGGACTAAGACAATAAGACATTATTATAAGCATTTTCTACTAATTTTGGATGTCCAATTTGAAATGCCTAGGGTCTACCTTTCAGGAAATTTAGCCTTGTACAGTATGTAGTAGTTTATTCAGAGAGCAATAGCTGCTAACTTCTATGTCACAGAAGACAAGGAAAGATGCATGGAAAGCTAAAGAGAGAGAAAGAGAGAGGGAGAGATCCTCCAGGGTCTTATTCAACTACTTTCATCATATGACCATCCTGTGATCACTGCCCTTACTCAGCACATGGAAACCTGAACAGGCTTGCGTGCACCACTCTTCGCTGCCGTCATCCATGCAGGACAAAGAGGGCTGCTGAGCCAGCTTTTAATCCATGCCAGGTTTGCAGTCTGCTGCGGGTAAACATTAGTGTAGAAGCAGGGACAGAAGTTTACCAAGGGCGCCACCAGCACGTCCTCTCTGTGCTGAGAGGAAGGCTCCAAACACTTGCTGGGTTTTCCCAAAATATCAAAAATACAGGATGCAGCTGACAAATTCTAACGAATATGTTTGGTTACCAAGTATAAAGTGCAATTTTATTTTCAAAGTCTTGGTTAGTTTGAAGCAAAGTTTTCTTAGACAGCAAAAAAGCACACACTTTTAATATAGCAATCTCCTCTACCAAATATCAAGCCTTCCCTCCAAAGTACATGCACAAAGGATTTCTCGTATTTTTCTGAGCCACGCTTTTTGCTTTCAGGGAGAGAAAAAGGCAGCTTGTGCCTGGTATCAACCCTGGAAAAGGCATATACAATCACGTAAAGCCTGGAAAAATTACAAGCAACTAAACAAGCTCTTCTGATAGAAAATATTAGGCTGCCTTAATTATAAGACTAATGAAGTAGTATCGTTTCTCCAAGAGCTGACATATCAAGAAATTAGGAAATATCACTGCAAAGATGAAAGCCTTCCAGATATAACATAGTTAAGAAACAGATGTGCTTTACAAATGATGAATTGAGTATGTGAAGGAGAGCGTGGGAGATGAGCACTGACTGCTTCAATTTTCCCTTTATAGTCTACAGTGAACCCGATGGCGGCATTGAAAAAAACAAAACAAAACAAAGCACCAACAGAAAAATCTGTAGTCAGGCTAAACCATGAAGATGAAAACTTGCAAAAGGTTCCTTTCATGAGAGTTTTCAAAAACACAAGCCTTCCCAGATATGGCACAAGAATCTACATAATGAAAGGTCCAGGATTCCTCGAGGGCTTGCAGACTTCCACTGTGTAGAGGCTGGAAAACCTAAGATTGGGTTTCAGGTCCTTTGGAAACAGAGCCCTTCCTCCTTACTTCCTTCTACAGGCTAGCCTGGGGTTGTTTTTAATGCTGTCTATCTCTCATTGTCATTTATTATCACATACTGCAGGATGCATGGGACAAGGATAAAATTTGAGAGGAAGGAATTTAAAGCTACTGATAAAGGAATGCATAGGACACTGCAGGAGGGAGGGAGAAAACAGGACAGTAAAAATTCAAAACAGAGAGGACCATAGAATATTATCAAGCAAATGGAGGAGAGAAGGGAGAAAGTCAGAGCTAACAGTCAATGACGAAGAGAAAATAAAGAGAAGACAAAACTGAGGACTGCGTTTATTGCCCAGGGGCTATAACCTGCTGCTGCCTGAGCTGCTGCACCTGCTCAGCAAATGCTGGTTTCCAGCTTATCCTGCTCCTGCAGGGCATGTCTTTGGCAGAAACAGGTCTTTGGGGAAACAATTTCACAGACTATCTCTTGAACCAGTTTCACAGACTAACTCTCACTGTAAGGATTGCTCTCTACAGATCTTTACCCTTTCCCTTTCTTAGTTCATCACATCACTCATTTTGTACTTGCCAAGAGAATAACATTTATTTTCATCATATATTTATTGACTAGAGGTCACCGCTAAATGTTCTGGTTTAAACCTTACTCACCAAAGTACCGTCAGCAACAAGTGAGTCAGACCAAGTCTTTAAAAAAATGTTTAGGTAACAATAGCCTTCTGTATCTACATAAGTAAATCAGTTAAAATCTTAACACATTGCAGAATGTACCTGATTTGGACAATACTTGGGAAAAAAAAAAACAAAAAAAAACCATTTAAAATGTACATGTATAGCGACACAGCTCAGTTCTGATTACTTATTTACCATAATCAGAAACTAGTTTCCTCCAAGTGAAACTAGAAATTCAGGTTTTCAGGGATGGTTATGTAGGGCAGCACACTTAACCTTTCACAACCACAATGAATTTGCTTCATAAGTAAAGATCTGAGTCATGTATATTGCTCAGATCCTTGTTGATGAATCATTTATCACAAAATAAAATGAAGACTATCCGCATGCATTGTGTGTGGGACCTGGAGCTTCTGAGTCTTTTCATAATGACAGTGGGTGGAATAAGTCTGTTTTTCTTTCCACAAGGGAAAACATAGAACATGTGAATAGCTGGGAGAAACTAAAGGCTCATTTCTAAACTATGTAAACAGCAGAGATCTATCAAAATGACGGAGCAGCATTAGTTTTTGGTATGTATGTATGTAGAAGTCTGCCTGTATGTTTGAAAGTGGCAGGCTGTCTGTAGCAACACACTGTAAGTTCCACTGTATTTTCCATATTTTGAGATTAACAGCGATTTTTCTTTAAATAACCATTACAATGCGAAATACATAGTTTTGGAAAATAACAGATCCCATTTTGCTCTTGGCTTTTGGATAACATTTTGCTAACGTTCTTGTCAACAGATTATAGCTGACTGGTTGGCGGTTTTCCATAAATACTAAATTTATGTTAGACTTGAGAGAGTTTTGTTGGTGAGATGGCAGAATATAAGAGGTGATAACGGAAGAGACATAGAAGCAAAAAAAAGAGAAAGAAAATTATGTTATATTTCTCCATATATTTTTGAAATAAAATATTATAGTTTAACTTGTGAAGGTACTCAATTTGAAAAATTTTCAAATTTAAGGGTTTTTTTATTTCTGTTTTCAAATGGAGTTTCCATCAAAATATAGCATTTTTTCTTTTAATTTTGTTCAGAAAGGATTAAGGTATCTGAAAACAAGATACAACCAAGAAATACCCTTCATTTTGTTTCAAGCCATATTAAATATTTTGATTTGATAAAAACTAAAATGAAGGACTCTGGAGCAACATCACTGCTTCTTTCTTCCAGGAGAAGGGAGCCATTTTTCCTTTCCCTCTTCCCATAAGAATGTGAGCACTAGGACACAAGTGATACATTCATTCACGAAACAGGAGCTCTTTAGTTAAAACAAGGAAATTTAGATCTATGTCTCTAAAATATCATAGCCGCTATTTTGCTGGAATATATAATGTACATAGATGCTTACATACAGTAATTTGGAGAACGTACCGCTGTTACAACTGAGGTAATCCTTTTGGGACTGGACGTGTATGAGCTACCACCAAAATTAGGCAGAACCTTTGCTACCATTTCTTTTTAGCAAAATGGGAAATTGCAGGTTATTGCCAGAAAAAAAGCTTTATACTTCTAGACTCAAGGACCAGATTCGCCACACTTATATTGCATAGTGCCTTTAAAAAAAAATGGTTTCAATCTTACTGCTCACCAGAAACTTGACTCTAACACTGAACAGTAGCTTACTCCACACAACTTCAATGACTGCATTGTAACCGTAGCAAACATGTGAAACACCCATCTACCCTGGCAGGCTGACCTTGTGTATACCTGAGACCCAAAAGGAGCCCCAGGTTGCACTAACAAATCACCGGGGGAGGCCGGCTGAAAAAACTGCAGGAGATTATTAGCTTGTGAGAAGAGGGCAGCAGATGTGTCAAAAAGGACTCTGAACCTCTAAAGTCTGTTTTGGTCTAAGAAATATCTTTGTTTTGTGTTACTCCATTGTTTTTGTTAGAAATAATAAGCTGTGCCCTAAAGAAAGGGCCTGCCAGGGCTTTAGGGACTTTTACAGTAAGTAACTGCGTGGGATTGTTTGGATAAGGTAATGTTCAACAGTGAGTAAGTGTGGTAAAACCCACCACAGAGGTAGGCATTTCCTCTTACAGTCTAGAACAAATTTACTGTCTTGTAAACATAAACACAAAGATTACTTGAGCATTAGTCTAAAAAATCCATGACACGTTGTGTATAAACTTTAGTAAGTACTTCAGTAGGCCATAACTGTACAGTCATGTGATTCTGTTGTAAGGGATTATGCATAATAATACATTAATTTTTCAGTACTTGATAATAGCAGTTGACTGTGCTGCAAACACAGAAATTAATTTGCTCTGAGTCTGCTTCTGGATGACAAACCATTGCACCTGTGGCTCCTCTTGCACTCTGTAATGACTGGGAAGTGACTATTTCTCCTGTAGGCATAGTATTACAAGACCAACTGCACAAGCTCTGTAAATTAGCATAGCTCACCCAATACTGGTTTCACTGCACAATAGGAACAAAAGATAGTAAACCAGCAACCAAATCACAATCTGATAGAGCTAATTTGCGGAAATCTTCATAAATAAATCTCATCCTGTGAGCCGCCACTTCACTATTGCGTAATTAATTTCAACATTTGCATTCATTCTCCACAATATTAGTCATCTGCATGCTGTATTATTTATTCTGCTCTGAAGTTCTTCTATATGAGAAAATAAACAGTAGATGAAAGTGATACCATATTACTTTTTCTGTGGTGTTTTAGTTACGTAACTCCCTAGTATTTCTCCAATTTAAGAGACTCAAGTCAATCATCAAAGTTTGTTCCCAGCAGTGGTTTTATACCTGGATAAGGACTTCATTGCATTTAAAACTTGTTCTAAACCAACTTGTCTTTGGAGTCAATGAAAGGTTACCATTGGCTTTAATGGGCATTGCTTTGAGACACTGGGTGTGAAATATAGGCATACAATGACCTCTTTTTAAAAAAACTTAAAATGTGTTCCTCAGACCCTATTTCTGCTGTATAGAGTCTTCCAAATAGCATTGTAAAATCTTGCATCAATGCTAGCACTACCTGTATGCATTTGTTGTTAACACATACAGGAACAAAAGTACTGATATACTGCCATAATATACTCTAAAAGTAGCAATAACTCTGCTATTCATAACAACTGAGGAACAAAGTTGAAACCTTGAGGTAGCCTTAATGTTAACATGGTACAGAGAACACTAATAACATCAATTGATTTAACATTAAGGGAAACTCAAAAGGACATGAAAATGTTCAATCATACATTCACTTAAACCATTACAGCTTCCAAAAGTACTCAATTGATTTTCTTGAGAAAATCATTCCTGAGAAATTATTTTCTTTTCTCACAGAGAAACTCACCTCAGCACAGAAGTAATATATAAAACCCTTGGAAACAAAAAGCCCCCCTTGCCTGCACAGGACACAAGTGACAGAACAGATCTCTCCATCCATTTTGTGCAGAGCTCTCTCCTGGACGTTCACTTGGGCACATACCTCCTCAGCCCATTGCCAGCAGTCTGAGCAGACTCGTGCCCTCTCTCAGGTCAATTTTCAGTGGAGAACAACCAAGTCACTCTGTCCCCAGGCAGACTCGGAAAGGAACTGTGCAGTCTGGCGCCCCCAGGGGACCCTGAGCCAAGGAACAGAACAGTTCTTTGACATGGGGACAAATTTCTTAACCAAACGGTCTCCCAGTTTTCCAGGTAACCTTTTCAGGGTGACAGATGGGAAGGGTGACACACTAAAGACACCTTTGACTTCCAGAAGTGAAGCTGGAGCGCATTGAACTCCATATCGGGTGTGTATATTATCAGCCCAAGACCCACACACATGGTTTCTTTTGTAAGAGATCACAACACCGTGTCAGAAAGGTATGTCAGCATCAAAGGGAGTATCTGGGTGATTTTTCAAAACTCTGCAATAGGAACAAGATCTCATTGTCTCTTTTCTTTCCTTGCAGGTATTCAGAAGACTAATAATTATCTTTCCAAGCTAATCAAGTTGTCATTCTGGAACAGCAAAAAACATCAGGTGACTTTCTATGGACACTGATTCATCCATGTCAGTGGATCAGAATATGTACACACTTCTAAACATTCATAAATCTGTAGGAGTTTGGGAAAAGCATACAATAAAAGGAACAGAAAGCGAAGACTCTCTTTTTTAAAGTAGAGGTAAAGGAGACCACTAAGGGGATTTAGGAGTGGTCGCCTCCTCCAGCCGCTGCGGCCCAGGGACCTTCTGCTCGGCTGCTGGAGGCCAGCCCAGGGACACAGGGTCTCTGCCTACGCTGAGGGATGTGGTTGCTGCTTTCCCGCTTGCAGGTTCAACCAGCAGTGAAGCTGCGCACGTGTCTCAGAGACACACAGAGAGAGGACACTGGCATGGGCGGTCACACAGACTGCCACAGACAACAGCACCCGTGTACAGGACTCACATAAAACACAAGCACAGTCCCCTCCTCCTCCTCGTCTTCGGCTGGCAGAGACAGAAGGTCACTAGTGACGGCGCACACACGCACGCACACACACTGTCTAGATTCACAAGCACACGCACAGTTGCGGATCCCCCCCTCAAATACCAGCACAGCCCATCTCTCCATCCAATAGCCCTGCCCTGATCCCAGCCCCTCTTACCCACATTCACCTCACGAATGCCAGTCACCCCAGCAGCTGGTTTTGAGACATACCCCAGTGGCTGGTGGCTGAGACCCCCACCCACTCCAGCATCTGGCACTCAGACCCCACTTGCTCCAGCAGCTGACACCTCAGGCCAGGGGCATCTACACCCCGGCTCTGACTCCAGTTGCTGGCCCAGTACCCAGTCACACCAGTCCCCCCAGTAGCTGGCACTTAGTCCATGCAGCACTCACACACAGGACAGAGGGTAAGGTTACACAGAGAGACAGTCAAGAAAGGCTTTAATGCGAAGACAGGACAGAGTGTGGTGACGAGGTGCAGAGCTCAGCCAGACAACTGTACTGACTGGCCCTGTTTTACACGTGAACAGCACCTTTTATACCCCTTTCTGTCTACCCCCTCTTTGTTCCTCCGTGATCCCTTTTCCCTAAACCTTGTTTCATCACTTAACATAGCCCCCTCCAACATCCTGGACCCCCAGGTTTGCATCCTTATCAGTTGCAAAGTCGAGCTCGCCTGCCATTTCTTGATAGCCCATCAGTTACTGCAACTGACCAGGTTTATTTCTGATTATTGACTTTGTTAACATTAATCAGTCAGGTTTGGTGTCTCTGTGTGTTTGTCTCCCTCCCCTTCCTTATTGGCAAGTTCCTCAGATAATCTTCCTGAAAAAGAAACATTCCCACACTCCGCGTACCCTTAACGGTGAGTGCGACTGAGCAGGCTTGTCCTCATCACCATCTCCCTTCTCATGTGTTGCTCAGGTTTGTCTCTGCAAGTTCTTGTGTATGGCTGCTTTCACCACATAACCTAAGAGGAGCAGAGATTCCTTCCATATACCCTTACTGAGACTTCCACTAACTGAAAAGATCAGTAGTTTCAAAAGGAAGATTGAGGTTTGTGAGTTCTCTTCATTTCTGAAATTCATAGTATATATTCATTCCCACATGTGAGTCTCAGATTTCTTTTTTTCTCCTCTTTTGCAGTAAGGTTTGAAAAGGTGTGCTGCAAAATCGTTTGTGCTATAAATACAGGAAAATGTTATTAATTAAACTAGCAATGTACCTGCTTTAGTGTGAGAAAGCTAAGGGAAAATGTTTACCAACATTTCTGCAGATAAATTTATAGTGTAAAATATTATAGGTTATAGAGTAGTCTGCATAGAAGTAATGAAAATGTCAATTAGTGCAATCCTTTATGGAACCATCACTTATTATTTAATTCACTGCTCTGTTTTTCCCATTTTAATTAATTAAGATTAGTGTACCAGCATGGAAAAACTGTATCTATTTCTATTCAGTTTAAGTGGTAAAGAAAAGGAATGCATTCATGATCAATATTTTGTTTGATCTTCTGAAAAGCTGTTTCCAGATGAATTCTAGGCATGTCTGGTGAATTGAAAACTGCAAAGATATAGAATTCCATTCCAATTTCTTGTCACTCTTATGGGGTTTTTTATGGAGTTGAGGTGCAAACCTGAATGTCAACATTTAAGAACACTCCAATGAAGAATAAGCTTCTTAAGTAAAGAAGTTTAATCTCTTATTTTTAAAGTTCTAACACAAGAAGGGTCGTCAAATATGTCCTATATAGTACTATTTAAAAATCACTGAAAATTTTTTCCTCTTACATGTAGTAGTAAATATGTAATAATATTTTGTCTTTTTTTAAATATCACCTAATAAATTATGTTCTTTATTTGTTATGTATACTTTGCTTGCATAACTTGAAAAGGAACAAAACATTTTATTACAGAAAATATCTGAATCCTGATTAATCATATTTTCTCTACTAATCTGCTTTAAAATTAAAGTGCAGGTAAATTTTTTGTTGTCTAAACTAAGCTACTGGAAGGCTGCATTGTTATTATAATGTTTGCATGAGGCATCTCTGCTATAGCCTCATGTTAGAAGATAATGTCTGTAAGATAATAACAGGACACAGCCTGGCTTTAGTTCTCCATCTTTGGAGGAAGCAAAATGAATTGATGCGTAAATCTGTGAGGGTAAAGTCACTGAGGTCTGCCGCCTGGGCTGACTCGGGTGCATTAGGGTAGATGGGGCAGATAGGTGTGGCCTGTAAAGGATCGGTCCCTGAATCTCACAGGAACTTGTGCAGCGCTACCATTTCCTTTTGTGCCTATTTATTTTGAGCGTGGTTTTTTTGAGTCACTCATGACTAAGCAATCACCAATCCGGAAAAAAAAGCCAAACACTTTTAGGAATATAAAACTTTCTGCAGAGATGAGAGGGTTTTTTATGAGTTTTGGGTTTTGTTTTTTTTTCCTAATAGCTTGGTCTTTGCCCACAGACAGGAATAAAGAATTGTGCAGTGTCAACACCTACGCTTTTGCTAAACAGACTTGACAATAGGTCCGTAATTAGACATGGCAGTGATGTACCCTCTGACATTGCTTATACAACAGTTCCAGCCTCTGGTGAAGTACAAAGGGAACAGATCAAAGAAAGTGGATGGGCCTGTGCACTTTTCATAAAATCCTTTCTGAAACAGAATAACCGGGCTAGAGGGGCCATTGGTTTGACCTCGTGGGGTCTCTCTTATGTTTTTATGGCTTAATCTCTTCCGTACAGATATAATCCTACACAAAGAAAGCCCCGAAGTCTTCTATTACCGACAGTGCTTTTTACATGTTACAAAATAATTCCTCACAGAGATACCTGACCTAGTTTGTTTAAAATCAGCCCAGCTTTAGGACGTCTTAGCCTGGCTGAACTGTTCGTTACTATTTTTCAGTTCTATACCTGCTCAGAGATCACTCAGCTCTGCACAGCTCTGTATTGTGCCGCGCGGAGAGCCATCAAAGACGACTATTGAGGAAACAGTAACCACTGTACAATACCTGGTGAATGTTTTTGCCAACAACATTGCTCAAAGCCAACTAATCTAGGCTAGCATGCACAATGCTTATTCCTACTGAGTCTGAAGAAAAAACATCAAACAGGACTACTGAGTTATTCTGACCAGTATATGGTCTTTGTTTTTCTGAAAGGCACTGTAAAGGCCACCTGGGTTTCACAGTGCTGTAAGAAAAGCTAACTGGCTATGTTTGCAGGTTTTAAGAATATTGTTTCTGGTCTCCACATCATTCATTTTCAATCCATTTACAACAGGGTAATGGAAACTAGTATATAACGATTATAATGTATAACATACACACTAATTTCAAATAAAGACAAGGTAGGAAGAAATTTCTTCATTTCTCAGAATTTGAATAGGCGATGTTGTATATTTAGAAAACCACACTGCCAGAAAATAGGTGACTTAAATTACACAAGTTTGCGTGAACTGCTCATCTACAATGTCATAATTCCGTCTACCTTTCTGAGCAGAGAAATACATTTTCTGGACATGGGTGTGTAAATAGTGCTGGCACTTGACAAAATCCGACATTTCACAGTTCTGTAAACCATCTCCTTTTGTGTTCAGTGTATCTTTGCATATTTAAGAAATAAGCAGAAATGAAGACAACGTTTGAGATGTGCTTGAAGACAGCACTGGAATGCTCAGCCACAACTAAGGAAGTGATTAAATTCATGGTCTTTTTGTAGTATTCAATCACTTAAATTCATGGCAATTCCAAACTTTGGGTACTTCAGATGCTATGAACACAAGGTCAAAAAACATCAAAAGCATGATCTTCTGGCTTTGCAATACACACCTTGTCTCACGAGGCTCTTTTGCATGGTCTTAAAAGTATCAGTCATAAATTTTCTCTATGCTGTGTGTGTGTACACGTGCATGCATGCACAAAAGCACACACATAAAGTATACCAATTGAAAGAAAAGATGGAATTTCAAATGAGTTTACATACAGCCATTTCAATGATTTATAATAAATACATATTTTGGTGATAAAGAAACCTTTGCCACCAAAAACTGTATAATAGCTTTTGTACTTAACATAACAGGTTCCAAGAACGTGAGAACAACCTAGTACTACTTTCTGCAGTCGTGTTAGCAATGAACGGTTTTTACAAGTTCATTTTGGTACAAGGGTTACTGCTGATTATGGTGGTGTCCTTGGGACTTTGGACTGTAATTGAGAGAGGAATTAGGAGAGCAAAAGAGAGGGAGCGCACAGAAACCACAGTGGATTTACATTCAGTTTTCTGAGGTGTTCAGCAGAATCTAAGCTTTCACTTTAAAAAGAGCCCCTAGACGCTTTGGCTCTAAATACCACTTTGAAAATGACCCACATGAACCAAAGAAACCCCATAAGCCTGACTTTGCAGAAAGTCTGAAACAGGTCAGCCCAGGGAATGCTTTATTGTTCACGTATAGCAACTCAGATTCAGTCAATGTATGAAACAGTTAAAGCTGAGTCAGGTCACAGAAGGTGAAGGAATTATGGAGATTGACAAAAATAACCTACAAGTCACTTCTGCTTTCAAAGGGTTGTTTAAAAAGCTCATTGTGGAATTGACTGGTGAGGTTTCATTGATTAGGTCTGGGGCTCGGTTTCCACCAGCTGGGAAATACCTACATAAGAAATCTCTCTGAAATAAGGAATGTTTCTGAAACTGGCAAAAGTTAAAAGTAATTGCTGTGATCTTCTTTGACCTAATCTACTAGGAATTTGTGTGGATTTACTTCCCTCAGCACAGCAGTCTTGTGTCAATAATGTTGGCATGAACATATGGAATGAAGCTGACTTTCAATAAACAGCCAACAGGTCCATCAGGATGGCAGGCGAGAGCCCCCTCTAAGTACGCTCTACCTTTCCTCTAGAAAAAAAGAACTCCTGTCACTCCAACACTAAGGGTTGTTTTTTATTTTTGCTTCATTAAAATTAACTGTACAGCTGGGCTATATTTGTTGTCCATAACAATTTCCACTATGTCGTTTTCTTGTTTAGTTAAAACAACTGGCAGTAATAAAGTAAGGGCAGGTGAATGCATTACTATGGTTCCTGTTTATAGTGCAGAATAACAGGCACAGAAAGAGCACAGAGACAGGAAGGTCACACTCCTTGCCAAGGAAATTTGTATCTTTTAATTCAGATTTTGATGTTAGTTGCATTGCTCTTTCTGATCATCCTTGGCTGGACATGCAAGTTAAATTATGTGACTGTATCTCCAATCACATTTTTTGCTTTCCTTCTTCTAAATGTTACATGTCTAAACCCAGAAAGAAGAGCATTCCGAAGTCACGGGATGCAGCAGATACAACCTCACTCAAACTTCCTTAGAAATGAAAAATCTGTCTGGCTTGTGGTTTTGACTGCTACCTCTGATGCAGAGAGAAGAAAAGCACTAAGTGTTCTTACAGTTGCTGATTTATCATCTCCGTAGTCTGCAACTGCATTTGGTCAGATATGAGGTAAAATAATGTTTTTGTAGTAACAGATTTATTTCCTCATTAAGTGAAAGTTCACTGTGTGTCTACGGTTTGCTAGATGAATGCTTCCACTCCTCAGCTGCCTTGTCCCACCTAACCCAGGTAGGGCCAGGACAACACATCTGTCTCCAGAGACATTAGGCACAATCCCTTCATAAACCCTCCACCTGACAGGTTGTTGTTAGTATAAGGAGTACTGCAGGTGCTAGAAAAGATCAGCAACAGAAGATGCTTTACTGGTAAATATAAAAATGAAGGGTCTTGTTTCCTCAGTCTGTCCAAAACAGCCTTCGTGGTAGCAGGTGTGCATTTCTTGGACATATTTAATCTTATGCAGCACACATTTGGACTGCAATGCTGTAGCAGGCAGAACCCAAGCCACGGATTTACCTTTTTTCCCCCTTCCCCTGTTCACACAGATTGTTACTGATTTTGTCCAAGTCATTCACACTGGCAGGGATCACTCAAGCCAAAGGAAGGAAACAAGAGAAACTTTTTTTAACAAGGTATCATGCACAAATAGGAAGTGTTTGACTTTTGGTGTAAATTAGTTATATTATACAACATAAATATAATATAAATATATTAGTAAAATATAATATAAACAAAGTCTCCCTTCAATTTTAGCATACAATTTCTACCAATAAACTTTGGTCTGAGGAAAGCAACACAGTAAAGAAATACCATTTTTTCTCAGTTCTGCTTGAACATTCTGATAGCCAAGGATATGTGAAAATTCCCTTTGTTATAAATAGTATTTAATTTTTGTTTTCTCCAGGCTGGAGATATTGCACATCGTTTCTGCCCTTTCATCCAGTTATTGATCCACCTTATCAGCACTACCTCAGTCATATTGGACAGAGTCAAAGAGACTCACAGGAAGAAAAACTGTTACCTAAATGAGGACAAAGAAGAAAAGTTTCTCACTTTCCTTTTTACTTTACTTCATTCTCTTTCTTACCAAGGAAAAGTTCAAAAAAGACTTTGGCCCTGAAAAAATTCACAGACACTTCAGCAAAGAGACAAAATAGTCTGCTGCGGCACTTTCTGGGAACAAGCAATTACCTAACATTTTCTTCTGCCAGAATGGATAACACAGATCCAGATGGACCTTCTCATCTCTAACTGTCTCTATAATAAAGACCGTGCTAAAATTTTCATAAAAAAGGCCCAGATATATTCTGTTGTTAAGAATCCTGAAGGCTTCAGGCAAAACCGAAATGATTAGCAAAAGAAATTTGACTGCTCTGCATGCAGCTTTCAAGTATATATTGGCTAAATTTACATAGTGGCCCTGTCATTTCTAAGTCATTCCATAGCATATAGAATATTTCATGCCCCTCTATCCCTTTATTTAAGTGAATTTATTGAGTATCCATGCACGCATATGAATGCGAATTTTTTTAAGAAGTTTATATACAATCACGCTGAAATCAGCTGCTAAAGAATATGGCCAGTTTGGTTTTCTTCCCAAGCCCCCTAAGAGTCACACCACAAATCAAGTCTGTTTCCCAGAACAGTTTAGACAGTTTGTCTTGATCTAATAAGATGGAGATCAGTCCAGAAATAAGCTAAAATTCCCATTGTCTTTGTGGACATACAGAAGCTAGCTGGTGCTAGGGAATGCGCCTTCAACTAGCTCAAAGACTGTTGATCAGCTGTGCCTGGCAAAGCATAAACAACACACTGCAAATATCCGGTATATGTGCATTTTGGCAGGTGAACATGAGATTGTAAGTCTTCCATTCTTTGTCAGTTCTGTGCTGGGACCTTAAAGGACTGGTATAAAGGATGCAAGGATGCAGTAAAAACTTCTCCTATTTCCACAAATGTCTGCATCATGGCCATGAGCAATTGGCCAGCACCAAAGGGGAGAGCTAATTAAAATCAAAATGGAAAGATGAAAGAAGTTAAATTTAAAGTTTGGGCAGAGAATATGATTAATGCATTGAATTTTAAATAAAGAGACATTAGAATAATTTTTTTCATCCTCATTCTTTTACTTTAGGGAAAACAAGGGTTAGTTCTTTAAACCATCATTACTGTTGCTCTTATTGTTTCACTAGGATAACAGAGGTGTGAAATGCAGAGGGTGGGTGAAAGGGAATTCTTGGATGAAATTGTAGCAAGGAATATTCCAATTGGATACAAGGCAAAAAAATCCTCATTATGAGGGTGAAAAGCTCAACTGGAAATGCTCAACTAAGCAAACGGGTCTAACTTTATCTTGGCCATGTTTGAGTTGGGACAACTGCTTCAAATGTCCTTCAGAGGTCCTTTCCAACCTCAGTTAGTCTATGGGTATATGTGTGTGGCCTGATAGCAGAAAGTCTTGTATATGTATGGAGATCATTAAAGCCAACTGACTTTGAATGAAATCTGAGAAAAGACAACATGTTTAGCCAGGTTAGTTTTGGTACAAGACTAAAAACTCATTTTGGAGGAATGACTTCATCTGAGAGGTGTAAAAGCTCTCCATTTCCTCCTCTCCAGTGTTCTAACAAACTATAAAGAAAAATCATTTGCCAAAACTTAGTCTTTATTAATAAAGGAAGCAAGGTATATAAAAAGAATAAAATAAAATAAAATCGATTCTCTAACAAGAAAAAACCAGAGGTTATGCAACAATGCACTTTGGCAAACTTAACTTCGTATTTGATGCTGTGGGTACAGAAAGATAAGAGGAACCTTAAGAGCTGAGACTTTGTTGTATAACTGAGAAAAATTACTTTCAAAGTATTAACAGCAAGGAGAAATCTTAGATGACTTGTAATAAAACTAGTTCTTGAAAGAGAGCAAAGGCCAAGCTGAGTTGAATTAGAGCCTACCACCATTTCTCTAGTGGTTCAGAAAATGCCTTCCCTGCAGATTAATTTCTGCAATTGGAAGAATTCTTTTGAACATGGTCATTGAAAGGGTTGTCTCCCTGAATACAGAAATAGAAACAGCTGGTCAGACTCCGGAAATTAAGGTCTTCAGGTTAGAGAGGAATCTTACAGTTGCCCTAAGATGCCTCCTGCACAAATCCTACAGCTGATAAAAGACTGGCCTAATCATATCTGAGCCAATTTTCCTAGCCCTTGGCAGTACAGTGGGCAGATCAGATTGGAGACGATGTTTCAGGTCCAAATGAGATTTAACTGAAAAGCTGCAACATAATCCCTCTAAAGTCAACATTAATTCTGAGACTAACAATGAATGCCATTTCTGCTGTCTCTTTCCACACTGATAATTTTTTGCCAAAACATACCACCTCTGGAACTGCAGTCAGACCTATTTCAGCAAACACCGCCTCTGACTGCAACACACGTAAGTAACTCTGCATCCCAGGCTGACTCAGACCTTACTCATCCTCACTAGGGAGCCAAGTAGGGAGCCAAGATTTTGTGCGATTTCTGCTCTAGTTCAGAATATCAAATAGGATTGGACATGTTTTGAAGGTGCAGAAAAACATGGGCTGCATAATTAAACTCTGTGAAAGTTTAACACATTCAATTTGTACTCTGTTGCTATATCCGCTCTTTTGCCCTTTGCAGTACTTACTCCAGTTAAGTTTGTCCTGAGAGTAGAGATTTGCCTCCAAAGAAGAAACAAATAATGTAGAGAAAACCATAGAAAACTTATCTGTTAGAGACTCACCCATCATTTGTAAGGTGTAAAGGTGTCAAGGTAGCTTCCTGAAACTCTGATTAATTGATAACTTTGCAGCCTATTAAGCTGAACGCTGTTTGGGGCAGGGGTCATATCTTTTCACTCTCTGGGAAGCATCTGATACACACTGTTATACAAATAAAAATAACGAACCATCACAGTGGTAACTAACCTGATATTCCCAGATGCTTCTTAAACAGGTGATTAGGGTATATCAGACAGGGACATGATTTAAAACAGAACAAAACCCTCAACACTCTGCCTTTTGGAATTGATTTTCTTGTGACCATGATGTCTTTTCCTTGCACACGCCAACTAGTGTTATTGCTGGTAGGACCACTGGAGGTTGAGCATCACAGGGTACTACTCAGCAGGAGAAAAGGCAGTAACCTCCTGTCCCAAACCCATTTAACCTAAAACAGAAAAGAGACTGTGGTGTGCGTTACATGGGTTACTCACGGCTCAGCTTCGATGCTCTGGTCAGCAGCTATGTAGTTGGCAGGGATGTAGCCCTGGAGCTTGCGGCCAGGACAGACTGACCCTGTTGGCAGGAGGAGTCTAGCATACCACCAGCCCTCGTGGGATGCATTCAGCACTTCAAGCTTATCCCCGGCTCGGAAGCTCAAGTCCTCCTCAGTGCGAGCCTCGTAGTCGAAGAGTGCCACAAATCTGCAAATATTCACCAGATGCTGGCCAGGCAGTGGAGGTAAAGGTTTCTCTTTTATCCTACTGTCTCCATCTTTCTGTCCTGCTTGGAAGTCATGCCTTACCACAGCAAGGTTGGCGAAGACTTGGCCAACTTTCTCATCCTGCTCACTGTCTCTCCCCGAGAATAAGCACGGGATGTAGGGCTCCAAACAGGCACAGTGCTTCTGACAAAAGTTTCCCATCCTGTTTCTTTGTGCCTTCCTCTGCTTCTGCTTTTCTTTCACTTTTCCCAGTTGCAATACCCTTAGACCAATTTTTGCACCATCAACATTTTAGCTCTTTGCAGGATTTCTTCTCCTCGTCCTCCTTTGGCACAAAATGAAACAACTCTTGGCACAGCTGGAAACTCCTCTCCAAGCCCCACCGAGAGCTCATTACAGGTGGCTCCTGGATCGGGAGTGAAACTTGAGCATCCAAGTGCCGGAGCACATGAGGAGGGAATTTCTCACTTCCTCTGCCGAAGAGGAAAGCAACACAACAGCTGGGCTGGGCTGAGCTCCGGGAACAAGGGAGCGTGGAGCCTTTTCTCCCGCAGCAAAACAACAAAGTCAGAACATCTAAGCAGGGGAGGCATCTCAACTCTTACTGCTTGGGATGGGTGTTTTCTTATCTCAAATGGGGTCCTGTCATATGATCAGCAGTAAACAGTGAACGTCTGTAAGGGCTGTCTTGATAATGATTAACCAAGCTGACCTGCCTGTTTCCTTAGCAGTCTCCAACGTGGACAGCTTGAATATTTCTTTTTGTTTCCTGGTTTGTGCTGGTTTCGGTTCTCAGTAGGAAGCCTTTGCTCGCCCGAGGCTGGCAGACACCCTCACCTGGAGCACACCTGCGGCTTCTGCTCTCCCTCACACCTGGGTGCTTTCCACTGCTGAGCACCCGCCCCTCAAACCAGTCCTCTGGCTTTTTTTTTTTTTTTTTTTGAGCTGGGTTTGGTACTTCTTACAAGGTAAAATAAATATATGGGGCTTACAGTAATACGGTAATAGATTTTAATTCATTCCTTATTCTGCTTTTTAAGGAAACAAAGGCACTAGCCAAAAAATTGCTATAGGTGGTCGGCTAATTATACCAATCACATATAAAAATAATGTCTGTCTTCCAGTCACCAAGTAAGCCAATGAAACTAAGTTGACCAGTATGTTCCTGTTTCTAAAGTACCTATAACCTGGCATACAGACTGAGCACAGGTGTCTAGATACTGCTGTGGCAAAGCAGCCTGGAAAGGCGTCTGCAACATCCCAGCAGTGCAGCCCAAGCTTTGTAACAGCTGGAAATCACCACAGCTTGGGGGACGTGTAATGCTTGGAGCGGGAGCAGGAAGCACAGGAGATAGCCTGTCTGCATCATGCGGTGGCATTTCAGTAAGAGGCAAACTCTTGCGGATAATCAAAGTCTTACAGTCAATCAAAAACCACACATGGACTTATAGCTTCCTGGTGATAAAGAAAACTGCCTCCCATTTTTTTTTTCTTTTTTTTTTTTTTTTGTGTGTGTCAGGAATAACTGCTGTTTTCCTTAACCATTCACACATGTCTCTCAGCTCCATTTGGAGTTGCTGACTTCTGCTCCTTTACTTTACTAGAAAAAACCCCAACTAAATAACTTAGAATCCAAAGCCACTTGTTTTTACCATGTCTCTCAGTCAGTTCTTTGAATGAAAAGACCAGTGGCACAGGCAGAAGCCTACGGATGGATTAGGGACTGCAGGATGACTGCAAGAAGTCTCCACTGAAAGTTTATCGCTATCAGGTGCATCTCCACTGAGAAGGATGGGGAACTGCTTTCTCACTCCTCTTCTGCAATGCTGCAAAAGAAACTGAATAAAGTATGATACACATTAAGTGATCACTAAACCTCATAATCTGTAGTGAACCCTTTGGGTCTGATCAAAAAATAACATGTTGATTTTGCAGATTATGAAAATCCTACTTAGTTTATGAAGCACCACTGGAGATGATTGTTCCCCCCAGTAATTATTAATTACTACCTATATCAATAAGAACACAGGTATCCAAGAGATATTTACTTTTCTTAGATCTGATGGACAATATCCAAAGTCAGGAAAGGCCTGTGTTGAAAAAGAAACTATCTTCATTAGTCTTGCTTCAAGAATTAACTATATTTACTGAAACCAGAAAATATCAGAAAAGATGTATTAAATAACCTGTTTTTTTCAGTTCACATATTTGATAGTTTTCCTGTAATGTTTTGTGGTTCTGGTAACCTGGGCATTAATCTGGCAAAGATTTGCACACACGCTTACTGCAGAGAATAGTTCCATCATGACAATGGAGCCACTTACGTTGTACAGAATCAATTTCATGCACAGCTCTTTTCAGGATCAAGACCCATCTTTACACTCAAGTACCAATATACATACACATTAGAAAGCACACTGCATTCACTGATAAATATTTATGACTGTAGCTAGAACGGGGCTTAAGTCTACAAACATTTGTGTGTATGAATATCTTATATCAAATCAACCCAGGTATTAAATTCATCTTCTCTCCCAATTTATGCCCCTGCTTGGCTTTACAAGACCAGAAAGACTTCTGCTGCAAGTGATCCATAACTATAAATCAGATTACTTTCCTCCCAACCAACTCTTCAGGATCAGTTCTATTTATGAAACAAGCAGACTTTAACAAATAGCCATGAAATTCGTTAGCCAGATTTAAAACTCTCCCCAAAAAGAGAGAGGAGTGGGGTTGCTGAGAACTACTGAGCAGATTCCCAAGCCCATGTGGGGCAAGACTGTGGCTGAGCTGTGGTGGCCACACTGTAGCAGTGCCGCTGCAAGGGTCTTTTTTCCCATCCTGGTGACTTTATTGAGGATTCTCTGCATTTCTGAAAATAAAGCAGTACTCTTTTTTGTATTAGACACTGTATAATTTTATCACAGGCAAGAAAAAATGAAAATGTAATAAAAATGTTCTTGCTGGTTTTACTGAAAAAAATAAAATCTGATAAATCCCATAATCCTAATTTTCATGCTCACAGTTTGGAACAAATGAGGATAATCATGTATATTCAGGGGCTTTTCAATATAAACTATTGTCCAAGTCCTCTGCACTGGTATTACATATAATTTAACAGGATAATCTTTGCAGCACCTATGTCAGGGCTTAATTTAGTTCTTTTGCCTTGCATCCCACTATATTTTCTGTTCGTAAAAGGAGGCCAAACAGATCTGTATTGCTTACTGGCCTTCTGTATCTTTACTTAATTTGTTTTGGAGACTGAGTGTCAAACCAGAAATTGTCCAAATAAATAAGTTACTGGATGTAAAGTGACTGTGAAAGACTTAATCAGATATATTGATGAATTTTATTAGCAAAAATGCTTTGAGAAGGACACAAGAGTCTCACCTCATTCTTACAGCCAGCAATAGCTAGGGAGAAAGATGAATTTATTATGAACAGAATGGCATATTTACAATATGGATGCTGAAATTTAGTATTCTGGTCCCTATATTATTAAAAAAATCATTAATATTGCAAGTGGTTTCCTGAAATATGCAACACCTTAAAACAAAGATGAATCATTTACAATCTGTGTCTGACAGGATCATATAAACTTAGATTTTAGAAAAGGAAACAAATCTATTAAATCAAGTAGTACTGTCCCCCTTCAAACTAGGTAATTCCCCATTGTTTTTGAAGTATATTTCCTTGTTCCATAAAGAAAAAAGTCCACACTGATGCTATAGGTATGAGGATGACGGATATCTGAAGTTACTTTTTATATTCTATATGTTGCTTACAAAGTCCTATATAAGGAAGGCTTTTGCAAGGAGCCTTACACCTGCTTAAAGGATTAATTTGCAGTCCTCTAAATCCATATAAATCAAATTCTAATTAACTTAAAGTCAATATTCTTTAGGCTTTGTTTATGCTACAAAACAATCATGTTTAAACATGGTGGTGAAACATATTTCTCTTAGTCCCCTGAATGGGCAGAAAAATAATGTGTTAATATGATATGTTTTAGTAAGCCTAATACAAACCTAATCTGCAACACTGATATTAATTGAAGTGCTCTTGGAATGAGGTACTGCTCCGCATGAATTGAGGTATCAGACTGAGTCGTATTAAATAAGTACAAACAAGATTTGAATCCATAATATTTCAAAAGTCTTGTTTTGATAGAATTTTTGTTTGTGTTCCATGCTTTCAAAAACCATTTTGTATGAGTTTTCATTACAGATATTTCCTATATTTATTGATTTGTATGTGCTCTGTATGGAACTATTGGTATAATTACATAAAACCTTACAGTTTTAGAAAAAATGAACCCTCCTCTACCTCATAAATATGCTGCTCCATATTTCAGAGACAGGGACTGAACATCACTGAGCATCAGGCTTTGGTACTGATGATACATGATGTTTGAAACAATTCCCTTATGCCATGCAGCAAAGAATTACAGTCAGAACAGTACTCTGCTGGGGAAAAAAGAATATTCCAAGGCAATATCCACCAACAGTTTTGTTAAGAAATATGAGTCAGTTCAAACTGGAAATGGAAGAAGAGAATGGTTTTTCTTAATGATAAGATGAGACCACAACACAAACATTTTTCTCTGCAATTTTTTCAAATTTTGTAAACAGCAAAAAACTCCATGTGGGAAAACAAGAAATTAAGATACAAAATACAAGAATCATAATTAAATAATGTATGAAACTGCTGCCTGTAGCATCACTTTCTATATTGTATAATCTTTTTGAAGTCAGTAGTTATACTGCTGCATTAATATATGCTAATTTAAATATTTGACATAATATACCTCGCTTAGAAAAACTTCTTAATGCATTCTGATAAAGCAAGTCAAATGTTCCAGCAAAGTAAAATATTCGAATAATATGGTCTTTAAACAAATTAGAAGAAAAGCAAATGCATACTGCTCTGAATCTGTGCTTGGAAAATAATTTAAATGATTAAACATTTTAAAGTTGTGTTGTTTTTTTAAGGTACCAAATTGAAATGAAGCACAGTGATTTTTTTATTACAGCTGTCTTTTCATCTATATTTCCTTCCACTTGCACATTAAAATGGAACACATTACTACCACTTTGTAGCTTTTTTATAATCCTTTTAATCAGCACTTCCATTTTGCTTCTGTAATTTGCAAATTGCCATTCTTTTCAATGAAAATAAATTATGTGCGTAATTTTACTCTTGACAAAATTGTTTACTCTTATTGATTAATCATGTTCCTGGTTTTGTATATTATCTTAAACCATAAATCCAAGAAGACATAGAGTTATATTTGATTCGGCATTTTCCAACCTTAAATCTTTTGCATTTGTAATGAGAAAACTCTGGCTATTTATTTTCATAAGGCTGATCCAGTAATCCTTCTCTACTCTAGAAAGCATTAAAAGTACATTTTCAAGTGCTTCAGTGATGAGGGTTGCTTATTTATTAGCTAAATTTGTGCCTAAAACAGGCTACATCTGACAACAAATGAACACAGAGGAATAAGGCTCTGTCAAGGATTGACAGAATAGAGACTTTCTCTATTTGTTCAAACAATCAGATCTCACTCTGCTTTAATTTAATGTGAGTTTAGCCATTATCTGCAATGGGACCAGACCTCAGCCATTATTTTTCATTTTATCGTGCATTATTCTAAATGATATACAGCACACACTGTTAAAAATTGTAAGTTAATTTGCTTTCTATGAAGCAGCCTTTCTGAATAAAACCATGCTGCAGCTCTCTAAGGCATGAAAAATACTTCTAATCAAATCTATCTCTGGGTGGGAAAAAATATGGTAAGTGGAAGACAAAGAATTATCAGTGAACATGACTTTGCCATTCTTTTAAGAAAATGTATTTCAAAACTGCCTCTGTTATAGATTGCTTTTAAATTTAGAAAGTGTATCTATTTATGAAGATTTTATGATGGGTCAAGATCATTTCTCACATAACTCTATCAAAGTCTGCATGCCATGCCATGGATGACTTATGAACATGATTTACCATCTTTATCTTCAGAGGTTGGAATTGCATCAAGAGAAGCAGAGAAGTCCAAAGAGGGATGGGTGGAAAAGAACAGAATATCAAAGTACTGTTCTCATTGTTTCACCTGTGAATGAAAGTGTTTGGGTTTTTTTTCCAGAAATACAATCAGCACCCTCTCCTGACCTGTTCATGTGGGAAAGGCAGCATCTTACAAGGAGCTAAAACTTACAATTAGAATATATTGATATACCATATAAAGAAACACATCTTTTAAATTACTTTAAACTACTGAAATATTACATGTAAAAACAGTAGGAAAACACTAGCTATTAATCTTAGAACAGAACAGAACAGAACAGAATAGAATAGAATAGAATAGAATAGAATAGAATAGAATAGAATAGAATAGACTATTTCAGTTGGAAGGGACCTACAACGATCACCTAGTCCAACTGCCTGACCGATTCAGGGCTGACCAAGTTAAAGCATGTTATTAAGGGCATTGTCCAAACGCCTCTTGAACACTGACAGGCTTCAGGGCATCGACCACCTCTCTAGGAAGCCTGTTGCAGTGTTTGACCACCTCTCAGTAAAGAAATGCTTCCTAATGTCCAGTCTAAACCTCCCCTGGCACAGCTTTGAACCATTCCCATGTGTTCTGTCACTGGACACCAAGGAGAAGAGATCAGCACCTTCCTCTCCACTCCATTTTACTTTTATTCTTCCTGCTAGATAAACCACATTTATAAAAATATCTCCACAATACTGTAAATTGTGCACACACTAAGATTTTATACAGCTAAAATCTCTCTGTAGCAAAAGGGCTGGGCCTATAATCAGTTCCTGTGATTATATGAACCCTGTGCACTGTCCATCCACCTTCCAGACTAGGTCTCCATGTCTCCTTGTATATTCTCTAGATAGTTTCCTACCTCCTGTTTTCTTTCTGCTGTATCTTCTTTCACAGGTGTGCAGTGAGATGCTGTACAAAGAACATGACCCAACATGGAAGATACTGTCTTTGTAAAGCAGAGGAAAGGGGATAGGAAGTGCCCCACAGAAACCCCAGGATGTGCAGTTATACCTTTTCCATATGAAAAGGAAAGGGTAGGCAGAAAAGGAAGCTATAATCCTGGGGTTTACTTCAAAATGATGTTGGGAAGCAGCAGCCACAGCATGTGTTAAACTCTGGAAACAATCTTAAACACCATAGCATAGCCATGGTCAAGGGCACAACTGATTTTAAAACCATTATCTTACCTACCCATCTTCAGAAGCATAGGTATAATCTGAGGGTCAACAAATACCAATACCTAGGTGACTAACTTCTATATTTGATCCAGTATAAAAGGTCTTAAAATCATGTTTTTCTTACTCTGAAGTCAGTGGCAATATACTCATTGGTTTAACTGAGAGCAGGATTTCATTGTTACCCTTAGTTCAGGTATCATTATTTTTGTATCAGTTTTTAACTTATGTTTAGAATAGTCTTTATGTAAAGGTAAAGATGCAGTATGTGAAGTTATTTCTTTGCTATGCTTCAGCATCAGCCTGACCTGCTTCCTATGTGTTCAAAATACACAGATGAAACTGATGCAACTTGTCCTGCAAATATGTATACACTTACTCTTCTGCCTCTCCTTTTGTTTCTGTATTCTTCTCTCTGTCTCTCCTAGTACCTTTTCTATATAGTTTCCTACCTCCTCTTTTCTTTCTGCTGTATCTGTCTTTCACAGGTACGCAGTGAGATGCTCTACAAAGAACATTACTCAACATGCAAGACGTGGTCTTTGTAAACGTAAGGAAAGGGGATAGGAAGTAAGCACCTTTAGTGATACTCACTTTCAGTGAGCACTTGTGATTCAGATTTCTGTTGTTGCAGACAAAATAATTCGCTCTCCTTTTCTGACAAAATTTTCCCCAATTCATATTCCTTTGTCTTTGTTTCCACAGCTTTAAACCTTATCAGAATTCCCCCTCTCCCTGAGAACAGCATGAGGCTCAACACAACAACATAGGTAAATACGAACATACTGTTTTCCTAAAAATAGAAGAGGTGGTTCTGACCTTCTTCACAGACTTACATAGAAACAGAGTACAGATCTTTAAAAAGTTACATGAGCATGATGGGATCTTCTTGAGGCTTAGTATATACTTAGAGTTTTAGAACATATTCTTCTAAATCACTTCCTTCTTATCAAAATCCAGCATACGTTTTTACCCTTTCGTGAGATCATTGCTAGACACCCTCTAGAGGCAGAAGCAGAACAGTAAATATCAAATGCAATTTATATTCAAAATAAGCTCTTATATTTGAGATTTATAAGCATTGCTATTGGCATTTTATTATTGCAGCTCCAAGGAACATCACTCTCAGTGTCCAGTATACTCAGCAATGAACACGCACAGAAGAAAATGTTTTTTAAACAGAAGATCAAGCACTCCTTAAGAAAGATGACTTACTGTTAAAAGAAGAAAAAAAAAATGATCTCTCCACTCATCATAGTGACAGGGTAGAATTTGATCTGGAAAATCCTAACATGGTGATGATTGTAAAGAATTAGGTAACTTGTATGTTACTTTGAAAGCACGGATTGCTGTGTTACATTACTGTGGGTTCATTATTTCTGTAGTCAGCCTAGCAAGGCCAAAACTGGAGCAATGTGTCCAGTTTTTGATCCTGTATTCGAGAGAAAAAAAAAAAGATATGGACCAATTTGACAATGAATGAGTGATGAATGAACATCATCCAGATTGAGAATGAAAGATAAGCAGGCTCAAAACCGCTCATCCTTTAAGGAAGTACCTTAAATAACTAAACAAAAAGAGTCTGTGGGAAAATATATAGCAGCAGCCTTCAAATAGATAGAAGGCTGGTGCGCAATGATGTGGTTCTCAGGTCTGCAAGGAATAGGACACGACATAAGAAAAAAAAGAAGCATTAGAGCAACAGAGACTTTGTTTTGACATGGAGGGCAGGGAGAAAACTCTGAGTGTTCTGTATGTAAGGACTGTTAAACACTGGAAGAAATTCCCTCAGTGCCTCTCTGGTCCTTTTTAAAAAGAAGTTAGGCCGTTGACTATTAGGGATGTTTGTAGTCGGATTGATCCTGCCCCAAGGCAAGAAGATTACTGTCTTTAGGTCTTTCCTAGTTCTGTTATCTTCAAGTCCATAGTTTTACAGTTGTGGCATTTCCCACTGGTTGTTCGATAGCTCTGATCTTTTGTGGAGACTACGTATTGAAATACATCAGATTTGTCTTTTATGCAATCATTAGCAAGTGTCAGGCTTGAAATGCAAGCCTATAACCTACTTGAACAACTCAGAAATCCTCAGAATGTCTGAATTAGACATATTCCAATTTTACTCACGAAGAAATTGAAGCCATAAGTGATTAAGTTATCTGCACATGAATACACCATGAATTAATGGGAAATGAGGATTGAGAACTTAGGAGTCCTACTCTGGATTTTATGCTTAAAATTATAAAAATAAATAATGTTATGTTAAAAAAAATACACAGAAGAAATAAGGCAGTGCCCCATAGATCATAGAAACTGCACAGTTCTCTCACCATAAAATACATACAGGTCTACTTTGGAAGTATACCTTCCCAAAAAGTCCGTATTTCCAGTACAATTTCTTTTGACTAAATGTAGCATCCATCCAGCTCAAAAAGAAAACTCTTTCAAAGTACCTTTAGACAACTATTCAGAGTTTTAAAATATATACTCACTAAGGATCCAACAATCAGTCTTGGCTATTAATCACTCTGACAAAATCATTGATTTTCATTTCCTTCTTTCATGTTGCGTGGGAACAGCCTGAGTTAGATTACAAGATCTGAGAGAGGTGATAAGGACAATAAGCAGGCTTTTGAGACATTCTGAGCACCTGGTGGATTACTGTCTGTTTAACCTTTTAATGAATTCTTGGGTTTAGTTTTGGGAATCTTGCCTCTTCAGCAGCATGAGTCTCATTTCTCTACTGGTGAGACAGAGAACGTAACTGACATAGTACTGAGGTGCCAGATGTAAACAGATGTCCCACTCCCAGCAGGATGCTATAAATTGTATGTGTGTGATTCTACTGAAAAAGTTAATGTGTCCATATTTTGTGCCATATGAAAAGGCTACTAAACAACCCAATGAACAGTAAAACTTCTGAAATTGCTAGAATTTAATCAAATCTTAAACCCTGATCATTAGTCAAGTATGTTCATCGGGCTTCTCTACCTAGTAACAAGGCACCCTGTGTGTCACAGGGGGATGCCTTGAAGATCACAAAGTATTTTGCTAAACTTTTAAAGGTCTATTAAAGAAATAGTAAGTGCTAGTGACTGTTTTTCGAAGCAATTATATTTTTGACAGCTTTTCATTCTCTCACAGAGAACCAGGTTGTCCTTGAAATGAATTAGTGTTGTTAGATCTATGTCTACTAAAGGACCACTCTGTAATATGTCAGAGGCCTGCTTCTGTATATTCTTAGCTTATTTCTCTTATGGTTCCTAGACAAAAGTGTTTCCTTCTAAGTGTCCTAAACTTAAAAACATAGAACCAAATCCTGCAATCCCATTTAACTTTAAACAAGTGAAGAATCCCACTGAAAGCACAACTTCATGCAAAATTCCAGAAACGTGTGTTGTACCTGTGTGACTACCACCGACTATTAGTGAGTTTTTCTTTCAAGCTTTCTTTCAAGGGGTCAGGAATGCTCCCTAGGACCTTTGATTTCAATAGGTACAGCATCCTTATGCCAAAACAACCGGATTGTATTTTAATCTGATTATTGATCCATGCGTAAGAGAGGAAGCAGAAGGGTAGTGGTGCTGGTCAGGATACAGGTCAGGAACTGCCTCTAGGATGAGAGCTGTGTGGTGGCTTTTCAGGAGTTGTTAAGAGTGGTTGTGTGCTGTGGCAGCACCAAAAGGGCTAATACATGGGTCTACCTGAGACGGGATTTAAGTCAGAGCAACAGCAGTGTTTGTCTGGGGGCTACTCCAGACTGCGGGAGGATAAGGGGAGCTCTCAGGAGATGTGTATGCAGACCTCCCTGAGACGGGCCAGTTGGGTGAGCCTGAGATGTGGGCTCTGTCCTCCCATCAGTCCGGGATGGAAGTAAGAGTTCTCAGATGGGGAGTTTGTGCTGTGAAGAGCAGGGAGTTATCCCAGCGGGGAGAGCAGGCACCATGCTTCAGTGGGGACGGAGGTACTCTTGTCAGCGCAGGATGGGGATGCTGGGCTGTGAGGCACTCTTCTACCTCTGCATTGAACAACTTCATGGGTTAAAAGCTAAATCAAGTGCAAACCTGAGGTTCTTACCAGTGTGCTAAAATAAAATATATATAAAAAAAAAACCAACACTTTTTGGTTTGACTTACTCTACTCCAAAAGAATTTTCATTTGTTTTTAAAAACAAACAGGGAAAAGTCTAGAATGTTCTGAGCTTACTTTTGTGTGAGAAGTTATTACTTGTCTAAAATGAAAATGCTGCATGTTTGTTCAAATTATTGTTTTATTTTCACATATCACTATCGCATACTCTTCCATAGCAATATGAGGGGCCCTTTCCTTTTTTTAACGAAACTCTTACAACCTTTGCCTAAATAGGCAAATGGCTGCAACTGCATAGTTGGGACAAAACACAACAGACAAAATCAACTTACACAGCCTTAGGAAAATAAAATCAAAGTTTAAGGAAAGTAAAATAGATTAAGGTGCCAATGTTTCAAAGTTAACTTGCAGGGATGCTCCATTGTATCGTAATGCTGCCCTCTTAAGGACAGAGAAAGCGAGGAGCTGGAGTACCTGCCTTGCTCAGAGGCCTACAACTTCTGTGTGACAGCTAAGATTTATTTCAGGTATTTTGACATGGTTCTCGTGCCTTTATGCATGTCACCGCACTCTGTTACATTCCTTTCGCCCACCAGGGCATGTTACACTCCTGCGCTCTACAACTATGCAGTGGTAGGAGCCTCTTCTGCATGGAAAGCCGGCATGAGGCACGATGAAAGCCAAAATGCCCCTTTGCATGTCTATAAAAGGCTTTGACGCATCAGATCTCGCACTTCACACGTGTTCCCTGCAGGTCGCTAAACGCCGAGCATGGGCAGCACCCACTGCCCTGTCCTGCCCGCTCCATGGGGGTCCGCGCGCCCGCGGGCAGCCCCACCGCCCAGCCGCCCTGGCCGGGGGGCTGCGGGCTGGGGGCTGCGGCGGGGAGCTCCCTCCGCCCTGGCCCCCGCCTGCGGGATGCTGCAGCTGCAGGTGAGCCACACCACAAGCAATTATATCTCCTTCAGCATGACCGGTTAGAAATTTCCCCTGCTGAGACAGGATTTATGATTTTTTTCTAATGGATTATTAGCACCTATTTACAATATAAAAGTAATTACAGTGATGCATAAATTAACCATGGGGAAAACTAAAATATTATCAGTTAGGACCTGACAGCCCAAAAGCTCAACCTCAGTTATGTGGACATCTCTGA
This sequence comes from Nipponia nippon, assembly GCF_047370975.1. NCBI lineage: Eukaryota > Metazoa > Chordata > Aves > Pelecaniformes > Threskiornithidae > Nipponia > Nipponia nippon. Next base: position 72,560,779 of record NW_028262358.1, on the reverse strand, counting down.
GCAGCTCATGGTGCCGTCAAATTTGAAAGAGCTGAAAAAGTAATCTGAAAGGATGCTGTTAACACATTAAGGTAGTTCAGCTGTTACAGAGGATTTCAATTAAAGGCAGCTCCTTTCTGAGAAAGGCTCGAGAGTGGGATGTCAGCATGCTTAAAGGATTCATCCGAAAGAAAGAAACCGAAAGACAAAGCAAGGCTTTTAAGACAAAAGAAAAAGAAATAAAATTTGGGGATTTTGTGCTGAATGTAAATGGCTGAGACTTTCCTGCTGTGAATACTGAAGATGAAGGTGATATTCTCTCATTTATCTTCTCTTTTCCAGAACTGAAAACCAATTCTCTTCATCAACATTTTCTGTATTTCTTGTTGTCATACTTCTACTTTAATCTTCAGCTTCATGTACCTGAAATTTAACTTGCTGAATCTCTCCATTGGTGAGTATTGTTCCTCACACAAAGCGGTGTAAGATTAAATATGATCAGTACTTTTTTGTTGTAAATTCTAAAATAGCTTGTCATTACTACCAATATAATTGTGCAGCACCCACAAAATCTGGATGTTCAAGATTAGATTCAGTTGACAGTTAATACAGTGACCAGGGGGTTGGACTAGATGATCTCTAAAGGTCCCTTCCAATCCAAACCATCCTATGATTCTATCAACAAGTATATGATTTTTGATATCTGTCCATATGTTTCAATACTACAGTGTGTTAAGTTGTTTTTGTGATGAGTTTTCATATAAAATGTTTTACAGGCATAGCAAGGAGAGTTATAAATTTAAAATGCCATAATCCAAACACAGTTTTGGAAGCTGCATGGAAAAAAAAAAAAGTCATTATGGAATAAGAGAGCTGTACTGACATAATCTGCAAGTCAGGCATACTTTAAGTTAATGTGAGGATAGTGTGAAACAGCAACTGTGGGTGAACCCTTGGACCTACTGAAGTCAATCGAAATTGTGGCCATTGACTTCAGTGGAGCAGGAATTTGCTCCGTGTTTCCTAAAGTGAACAGCTTTAGGAAGATAAAATGTCTTGTGCCCAGAGTTTCCAGGCTGCTGCCTCATCTTTATAGTTGTGATCCCTGTTCTATGCGAGACCCTGGATGAATGTCTTTCTGTTTGCTCAGGTTTCACACTTGTTAATATGGAAAATATATATGCATGCATATGTATGTATTCAAGTATATATGCATATATATATTTATTTAACAAATATCTAAAACATATGTGTGTATCATTATGTATATCTAATTTCTGGTGTGTATATATAATGTATGGTATATACAATATATATGGTGTGCATATATATACATACACAACAGCATTAGAAAGTATATTAATGTCTGTGGGAGATACTGAAGGCCTTTGAAAGAAGCTGCTATACAATGGTCTGAGGTAAAATTATGCAATCCTTTTCTTTCTTGCTCTGACACCTTAAGTGCTCATCTTGTCCTGCTATTAGCATTAGTGAATTTTATTCCTAATTTCCATGTATTTTCCTGTCTAGTCCATCTTCTGATCTGATACTGAACTTCTCTGTAGAATTTTTAAACATATATGATAGGTCACCTTATTTAAATTTCTCTCATCTGTGTCTACTTGAGGATAGCAAATAGAATTTTAATATATAAGTACATTGTATCTCATTCAACTATTTGAGTGTATTTCCAAAAGCATTTCACTCTGGAATACCAAATCATTATTGAGCCATCCTGCAGAAATCTAATCATAATTTGATATAATCAAAACATAATTATTTTCATGTAATCAAAACTGCTGCTGTGCACCGCTGCTATGGTTATGCACCCCAACTTTCCCACCTGCAAAGCACAACACTTACAGCTGCACACAGGAAGGCAATGCTGGAAAAGATGACTTGCATTGGATGTTTCATAACAGTTGCTCTTTCGCAGTTCAAATACTTTTTATATTATTCTATTTGTAGCCAAAGAAGAATTTAAAAAATGAGATTTATTTGCAGAGTAATTGAACTAGACTTTTTCATCCTTTGTGAATCAAATCAAAGTTTTGATGGTGGCATCGGTCCTACAGAGAGGAAAGAATTACAGAGAGGAATGAGGAGGCCCTGCAAACAAGGCTGTCGAGCCCAGCTATTCCAGCATCCTGAATTTGGCCTTAACTAGGCACTATATTCAAGTTCAGCCACAGGGAACAGAATTAAGTCAATGCCGCTCTCGTCGGGTTACTTTCCTCCAAGCACGGTGCTTTCTTTCTAGTTGCGCTATGGCGATACTCGTTGGGCAGGCACCTATGAAAATACCCATTTTATTACATTACCTGGAGGCAGACTGTCCTGCTCTTAACGTTATTCTTCTTTTGATTACCAAAGCTGTCAAGAAATTAAAAGGTAGGTAGTTACCTCTGGGGTTTTGGCTTTTTAACAGCTATGCGCGTACAGCGTTGCTTACTTTATAGCGTTGCTTATACCCTACAGGGACTTTGAAAATGCAGTAGGAGTAGCGTTTGCCCGCTCGGGCAGGGCCCTGGCCGTGACAGTGACCGGCTGCCCCCGGGCCGGCGGAGGCTGCTTCGCCCCCCCCCCCCCCCGCCGCGCCCTGCCCAGCAGCCGCCCGCAACGCACCCCCGGGGGGCCCGGGTTTGCCAGGAGCGCGCCCGCGCTTCAGATGAACCGCAGCCGGGGCTGGACCCAGCAGCAGCCCCTCCCTTTGCACGCCTGTTCCCCAGCTCACGCAGCCTCGGCGGGAACGCTTTTTTTGGGTTTTTTTTTGTTGTTGGTTTGTTTGGTTGTTTTTTTTTAAAATCCGAGCGCTTAAACACGCCTCCGGCCGGCTGCCTTGCGCTCGCCTTTCCAAACCCCGATTTTACCGCCGGGGGCTTTGCCCAGGGTTCCCCTGCAGGCGACGGCCCGTGTGGCGGGGGCCGACGGCCCTGGGGGCCCCCAGCTCCGGGCGCGGCGCAGGTGAGGGCGGCCCCGCCGGCGCGGGGGCGGGGCGGGGCGGGGGGGTCCGGGTCGGCCCCGCCCCGCGCCGCAGGAAGCGCCGCCCGCGCCCCTTCCTCCTTCTCCTCCTCCTCCTCCTCCTTCGCCTCCTCCGCCCGCCTCCCGCGGCGGCGGCTCGGCCATGCAGCAGCACTTCTCCCTGGCCGACTGCGACGTGGTGGGCTTCGACCTGGACCACACGCTCTGCCGGTACCACCTCCCGCAGAGCGCACGGGTGAGTGCGGCGCGGCGCGGCCCGGCCTGGGAGCCGCGGGCCGGGGGGACTCCGCTCCGCCCCGCTCGGCTCCGCTCGCCGCCGCCTGCCCAAGCGAAAAGGAAAGTGGCGGGGAGCGGGGCGGCGTGGGGCGGGTCCCGGGGGCAGGGCCCCCCGAGCCTGCTGGCTCAGGTGCCCCTGAGGAGACCGAAGAAGAGAAGAGAAGCGCAAGTGCATGTCTCGCCGGCCGCTTCCTCAGCAGGCCTCTGCCCGAGCGAAGGGCACAGCCACGGCTTCTTCCTTGAACAGGGGGCTTCTTGAGAGCTTTCCTAACTGGAGCGGCGCTGAGATAGAGTCCCCCCGCGCCAAATCTAGAGACGCTGCAGACAGAGTTGTCAGCCCGCCGGACTGCCGAGAGGCGACCTTTGCAAAGTTTCTGGTGCTTAAAATGAAACGCCGAGCTTGAGGGCGCTCAGCCCTGTGGTCCCTTAGGGAGAGGAACTGCTGCCATGTGCTGTGCCTCTGTGCCTTCCCGCCCCTGGCGCGCCTCTTTTTTTTTTTTTTTTTTTTTTCCCCGACTGGCACATTTTAACCTCCCTGATAATCTTTCGTTGACTCGTCCTTCTTTGTTGATGTCAGGACTTTGCCACGGAGCTATCTTGTGTCATGGATGCTCATGGTGTCCCCCTCTCCCCCTTCATTTGCCTCTGTTCACTTACAGGACGTTTTGCACTGTGCGGGACTCCTACGCTAATTGCAAGATGCTCCATAATTCGGTATAGAAACAAAGATTTATGAGGTGTCCCACTTATAAATATGTATGGTTCAGTGCGTCCTGTGCTGAAAAATTGCATTGCTTCCTTTAGCTGTGAGTGGCTTTCTGTAGAGAGGCATCTTTCTTACAAAAGAGGGTTCAGTAGTAGCAAGTTATAAAATGTATGTGCTCTTAAGTTCCGGCTGGAAACTCCACAACTCTAGGCTTACCTTCCATGTTCTTTCTGTTACGCCACACGCATTACATCTTGCACAGGCACGTTCTTCCTGATAAGAATTTTGTCTGATGGCGGCAGACATTAGGCAATTGATAACTGGAAGACTTTAAAAAAGAAGAAAACGATCAATGAACAAAATAGAGAAAAAACTAAAAACATTTACTAAACTTAGTTCACTCTCCATCTTCTGGCGGAACACAGAGACAGACTGACACATGCCCTTTGCATGCATCCTTATCTATTGGAAATAAAAGATACTTAAAAATGCTGACAGGCACAGCTGAAGATGCACTTAGTTCTTACTCTTTCAGTGTTGGCCTTCATATTAGTCTCTGTCAGACATAATTCATATTCATTCCAAGAGCAGCTTTTGTAATTAAGAAAAAAAAGGCCAGGGAACAGCTTTAATGAAAGAATCATGAGATAAAGGGAGCAATTACTATTTTTGTATGGTCTTTAAGGACCTGGCAGCATCTACGTAGATCTTGTACAACTTTACCAGCACATTACATTAATAAATCACTGACTGGTGTATCAGGCTTTAACAGTTATTTGAACTTATAAATAGTAATAATTTACTCAGTAGTTGCCTGTTTCCTTCAAAATATGTTCCTTTGGATACTTTTAAAGTGTCCCCTAAGGGTAGTTGTCTACTGGTTCAGAAGCTGCTTGTTGAGTCTTGGTAACTGTGACACTTAAAATGAAAAAAAGACCGTGGAGGAGAGAGTAGTGACTAGTCGTAGGTACTTACCATCTTGGTTTCCCAACAGTCTTGAAGCACCTGGGCAGTAAGGTCAAATGCTGTAAACTTGGTTATGCTGGGCACATTGCACCAGAACTGTTGCAGCAGCATCTTGAGCTGTTTTCCAGCCGTGGCAAAAACACCCTCGGGCACTATTTCCCAGGGGTGGAGGCGGTGGGGCAAGGCCCCTAGGTCCCTGGTTTGATTTTGCTTAGGGGGCACTAACACTCGCATCTTGCCACTTTCTAGGGAAGCGGTATCTTTTGTCTCAATCAATATAATTAATGCATTTTATTTGTTCATTTGTAGTTAATATATGATAGTTTTGCCCACTATCTGGTAACGGAGAAGGGCTATGACAAAGACTTGCTGACTCTAGCTCCAGACAGCTTAGACTTCTGGTGAGTACGTTGAAAATAACAGAAACTTTCGTCATAACTTCCTTTATGCTGTAACTTTTACAAAGCTTGGAAAGCAGCTTCTCTTCTTAGGTGGTGGTTGTTATCATTGTCAAGCCCAATCGTTAATCCAAAATTACAGTTTTAAATACTTGTTCGAGATACTTCTAACATGGTATTTTGAAGAGAGAACAGAGCATCTAAGCTTGCTTTGTCTGTGCTTCTAGCTGTCTAGACACAAGCCTTAGTCTGACTTACTCTCTTAGTTTATATATATTTCTCCTTTGTCTTCTGCCTTCAATTCAAATGGTAAATCCAGGAATCATCAGAATTTAGTAATTTTTGTCTTAACAGATGTGTTTTTGTTTGTGTAAGGCAGAATAATCCCAACAGCCTTCTGAGGAACCAAGGAAATTTCACGTGCCAGGAGGTAGCCCTTCGGTGGCACGTCAGCCACAAAGCTGTGATGCAAAATGCTGAAATGCAAGTTGCTGATCTGAGCTCAGTGGTCTCTGAGCTTGAATGCGAATCTCTGATCTTCCAACTTTAATAGGTTATTATCTAGGCCAGGGGGGTGGGGGCTTGAAGGCCAGGTCATCACTAAATTTTTTAGGAGAAACACAGAGGTGGTTGGTTTTTTGGGGTGGTTTTGGGTTTTTTTTTTATTTGTTTCCTTTTTTTTTTAAGTAATGCGTGCATTATTGTGGGAATGGTTTTGATCGGTTGTTTTAACAATTCAGCATTTGACTGGACAGTTTCAAACCAGATTGATTTCAACTTTCATGTGACAAGCAATGTATCTGTATTTCTCATATTTTAAGGCCTCTGATGGATGAAATCCATTATTAAGATCTAGATACCTTGGCCTTAGTCCCTTATTGGAGCTGGGGGTTCATTAACGTGGTCCTGCAAGCCCTCAGTGCTGGTAGCCAGTGTGTCAGTGCTACTCACCCAGGTCTCATTCGTGAAAGACTGGGGTCTGCTTGCTGCTTTCTTGGCATATCTTCTTTCCTTTGGGTACCTTACAACAGAGGATGAAGGTAGCATTACTTTTTCAGTCTCATTTATTCATTATTATCCTAGCCACTGAACTCTGAATTAATTCTTCAAACAACCTAAACAAACGTCGCTTCAATTACCTGTAAGGTACAGGTTTACTAGGAGAGTTAGGAACTCTGTTGGATGTCTATCCTACACTGTCAACTCTTCACCTTGTTAGCACTGCCTAGCAAGGCAATGCTCCTGCTTCACGTGTCCCTTGGATATTCAGTTGCATTATTTAGAATAATGTTCTATTCCTCTCTCCCTTAGTAACTGGTGTTATCAGTCTAGTAATAATAAGCAGGGGAGTTGCCACCAAGAAAAAATGTTTTTCTTTAATAGAAGTGGCTTAAATATCACTTTTCTTAGTTGTATATGTTTGGACCTTAATCCTCCAACCTTATCTATATGAATAGTCACTGAACTCACTGAACAATGGAACTGGATTTATTTAGTAGGAATTTGCTATGTAAGTGAAATCCAGTCCTCATTGTAGTAATATGTATTTGCATATATAGAGCATTGTTCAAAGATGAAAGTATTTGAAGGGTTGTGACTTTGCTGCTTTTGTGTAGCATCATTGTATACCTTCTGTAACCGCATTTCACTATTCTGATCTATAACAAGGCATTCCTCTGAAGGCATTAATTGTTTGTTTCTCCCTTGAAATAAAATTATTCTTAGTTGTAAAGGCTTGGTGTTGGACATTGAAGAAGGAGACTTCCTGAAGCTTGCAGAAGATGGAAGAGTTTTAAGGTAATACTAACAATAAGTTTATACTGTTAAACAAACACAAAATTTTTATCCTCTTTCTGAAAGCTACCTCCAACTTTTACTAAATATTGAAAATACTAATTTCAGCATACATTCATTTATTAGATGTAGAAGTTTAAATACTCCTTGGTAATGTGGTGCTCAGTTTCTCTTAATGTTACATATGCGTTTTTTTCCTAATATTTCCATGATAGCTGCTAGTAAAGAATATCTAATTTATAATAAACATCTAAGACTCTGAGGGCATACTGATCTTGAAAGTAAATTCACTTTTTCAGTGGCTACCAATGTACTCTCTGTCCAGTTCTGCTAAGATCCAGGGTAAGGTTTTCCTTTGAATTGTGCTTAACCTGACTTAGAGTCAGTGCTAATGACTAATGGTAATAACAGGAGCGCTATTATCTTTGTTCCATACACATTCAAAATTCTGCAGGCTTACAGCATATAATTTAAATAGCCTGAGGTAAATTAACCACAGAAACTGACACACTTCGCTTTCAAAATTCTGGGGTTTTTTTTTCCTCTTAAAAGCTATATTTTGCCTTCAGTCATCGTTTGAGTACATCCTTAGTTCCTCTTTCCCTCTTTTTTTTCCTTTAAACATAGAAGACTTCTATTTTGAATCACAAATCTGAAAAGTAAATATATCTAAAGTATGTCAATCCCAGTCCCATTTTCCGCTCATTTTTTTCCAAAATGAAAATCTGTGTAATTTAGTACTCAAGATAGACTCTCTTTTTTTTTTTTTTCTTTTTTTTTTTCTGATAGCATGTGGGAGTAGGAAATTGAAGATGCTAGGGAAAATCAGATCTCATTGAAAGAAAGGAAGAAATACCTGTGAGTCTCTGCTGTGTTTCCTGAAATTCATTTAGTACCATGAATTTCAGAGTACTAAATGCAGAATTCAAGACTGGAGGATACACCATGGTAAAGGAAAGAGTGGTACAGGATTCCTTCTCCCAGCATTGCCTGCATTTGCTTCAAAACTGGAGTCTGTACATTCTTTTGGGGCCCAATTTGATGGTCAAGCTAGTGATTTTTAATTCCTAAAAAGGGTTGTGCGTGCTTCTGTATTACACAGCTGCTTGCAGGGCTCAAACTAGCACTTTTCCATAGTTGTGCCCTGCACTCTGTGAGCGTTACCAGGCTTCAGAATGATGTATAGGCTTTCTGCACTGTGCTTTATTGTGCAGTGTATATTGATAGTTCAAGTATAGCGAGTGTCCTCACACAATTGAGAACATTCGAGCAATACAGAGTGATTGTGTTAGCAGGTGAGGCACAGTAGCTCTGCTCCCAGCCAACCAAACCTCTGTGTAGTAGGGCTTTTATCGAGGACTGTAATGTATATGATAAAAGCTTAGGTCCTGGGAAACTTCTGATGAACTTGCATGCACATCAGTGTTCAGTTGCAATGCATTACTGTGTGATAGGAGTAGTTTGACTGTTTTCAACCTTTTTCTTTTTTAATATAAATAACTTAATGCATCAAATAGGGCAAGCCATGGTACAAAGAGCATGACATCCGAAGAGATCCTGGAGACATATGGAAGGAGGGAGTGGAAGCATTTTAATACAGTCAGTGGAATGGTTTCTCGCTCAGGTACCTATACCTTAGCATGTCCTCTTCTTTGAAATTATTCTGGCCCCTTCAGTGCCTCATAGCATTATTTCTTACTGCAAATATTTAAAAACACTTGAGCTGAGAATTACTGGAATAGGTAAATGTTTTGAGAGAGAGCTGTTGTTTTATATTTTTGACTTCTAATACTGGAGTTCGACTTAAATATAGGTCACTAGTGACGGGACAAATGAGCTGACATTATAGGCGTGTTTTGGTTATAGAGATGGGTGCATTGTTCCTTGGTGAAGTAGACTGAGATTACCAGCCTATTTCATTTAGGACATATTTGGCAAATCTTGATTTTTTTCTTAATTGTTGACTCATTACCATTAGTGCTGTTACTGGAGGCCTTGGTGCAGGTGCAAAGAACAGAGAGGATCTGGAAACAAAACTTCTCCTCCTGCAGTTGAAGTTTCCTGGTTTTAAGATAGAAGTCACTTTGAAGGCACAGTGGCTAGATTTGTGTTCTTGCTCTGTGCTTCCTTTCCGTTTTACTTTGATCTTCGCAATTGTGAGTAGTACACATAAAGTGCTCAGTTAAGTTGCATTGTCCTATAATGAAGAGATTTTCCTCAAGGTTCTCCGGACATAAACCTGTTTGTGATGCCTACTCCAAATTGCAGGTAATCATTTGCAACAGGGTAGAAGAGAAAAGCACGTTTGCTATATGACCAAAGGAAACCTTTCTTATTTATCAAAAAGTGCACTTGGTCTCTCTTGTGAATGTTAATCCCTGTTTTGATGACTTGTCCCTTAGGTATATTTAAGAACAGCACAGACAAGATCATGAATACAAAAAAAAAAGTACTGGTTAAGTCATTTCACTCCTGGGAAATTATTGTTGAACATGACCTCGGTCTGGGGGACATTTGGACCCTCCTGATTTGGTTCCGTTTTGGGGCCTCACATAAAAATGTAGGCATGCTTCCCCTTGGGCTAAGGTGCTGTCTGCAGCATGTGCGTGCAAAGGACAAAACTATGTGTAAGGCCTGTCCAAATGTTTCTGAAACAACTTCTCAAACCCTTTCCCTTTGTTGCCACTGCTAGGGAAATAGATGTTTTGGAAGAGTTGAGTGTTACTGCCCTGACCCTTAAAACTCATGGTTTTCCTCAGTCTCTTCCACCTTAACTTTTAGAACCTTAAAATGTATTTTTAAAATCTCACTGCCTTGATATACGTGAACAACTTTCAGTTGCCAATTATGAGAATCAGAAGTGGGAATAAAGGCTAACAAAAATTGGGAAGCAGATAATGCTTATTAGCAGTAAAATCCAAATAGGAGCTTATACTATTATTTAAATGTATTTTTTTTATTTGTGATTAAAGCATACAATAAAGATTAAAAAACCGGAGAAATTCTTTTATTATTTTTTTCCAGCTAAATACTATTTGTATGATAATTATTTTGACCTGCCAGGAGCTCTCTTGTGTGCAAGGGTTGTGGACAGCTTAGATCAGGTAAGAACTGCATTGTTTGAAATTAAGTATTGCGTTATCTTTCTTTCCTCCCCACACACTTCTTGCATGTGTTATTAAATGCATACAGATAGTGTATTGAACAACATCGACATCTTCAGCTTTTTTCTTGTTTGGAATTTTTCATGTCAGACTTAGTGTATTAAAGTTGTCTCTGAAGCTAGTTGTGAGCTACATGGCATGTTAAAAATAAATGTACTTCCACAAGAGGGCACAAATAATTAGGATAAGAATAGAAATGCACTGTTTTGTCAAGTTTACTCTGTGATACGCAGAATATAGTTCTTAAAATCTCCTTTAATTATACACGATGATACTTGAATTAAATCTAATGTAAGTCTTCTGAATAATAGTTTGCTAATTTGCAAGGTGTTAATGAGTGAAAGCTTAATTCCATCCTTTTTTAAACTTGTTTTTGTCTTAAATATATTGATCTGTGTACACAGGTGTAAATATACTTCTAGAATAGTATCCATATTTTTTTTTTTCTGCTGAACAAGAAGTTAAATTCTCAAGGTGGAAAATACAATTACTTGAACATTTTTCGGTGCTTTTTAGATCGATAGAATGTCCTGAATCCTACCTTTGAAGTTTGATGCTAGTTGATCTGGTTGTGTTAAAGAAGGCTTGAATCTTTAACTTGTGTGCAGCTGGGGGTAGGAGAGGGTTCTTCTCATACAGTAGGTATATTGTTGTCAAAAGAGTACTGATGTAATCTTCGGGCTAAAGGTATCAAAGCACGGCAGCACTGAAAATTGCAAATACTAAACTTTGTCTGCAGAGTGAAATCCAGAGCTGTGAGATGGTTATCTGGGATCCCTTTGGGTATAAGCTGGCTTGATGCTTTACCCTCCACTCCAAGATAGCAGGCTGAGTAGATTGCTGCCTAAGTCCAAGTGCTGCATAAAGAGTTAGCTAAAGCTAGCTTATCAGGAAGGACTGAGGACAGGTGCGCCATAAGACTCTTAATTTTGTGCCTGATTAATCTCCTTCCTCTACTGTTCGCAGCTTAGAAACCTCTCTCAGATGTGACACCTGTATTGTATTACTTCATTTTATGTTTAATTTAGACTCGGCACAAATCACCTATTTATTGAGAGAGAAAGCATGTTATAGCATATGTGTAATAAGCTTGCACATTCAGTTACTAGTTTGCAAACTGGAACACTGACCCTGGATCAGTGCTGTCTTCAGCCAGAGAGAATTAAACCTGTGCAGTTCCTCCAGAGAGCTACCAGAAGTGGGTCATGCGTCCTCTTTATCAGCTAGCAGCTCTTGAATATTTTACTGGACGTTGTCCCAGTTTCAGCAGGAGGGCCACAGTAATTCCCTGGGATGTTACCATCAACCAGATGAGAAAGGTGCAAAGCATGAGGTGATAGGGCTCTCCCGCACTCATGCCTGCAACATGCTGCATCCTAAGGGTTAGAAACTGTCACATTTTCTTCCTCTGCATTTCTGAAAGGAAGTAGAGGCTTCTGTTTCCTGTTCTGGGAGCCTGTTTAGTAAGGGCTCTTTTCTTATCATTTTCAGAAAACATTCTAGGATCAGGAGCGCTTCCTGTTGGAAACAGGATGGGAGAACTGCTAGGTTTGGATTCAAAATGGGTTTAGACATGAGTTGGATGCTGGGCTGCATCCATCTACCCTGTTAAGAATGAATCTGGTTTTGCTGTGTCCAAAGCCGGAACTCTTATGTATTTTCAGACAAAGCAGAGGATCTTCTTAGTGTTTTGGATCTTCAGATTGAAGCTCTACACAAAATACTTCTTTGTCTGATACTTCAGCTAATGAAGTTACATTTGATAATCACTGCCAAAATCTTGATGGACTGCATGGGCATGCACACAGTTTTCTCTCTACTTTCTGGGAATCAGTCTGTTTTCTTGTACGTCTCATATGCAACGGCTGTAGATTTGCAAGGAATTAGTTTGACAGTTATTTTAGTCTTCTCTGAGGTCAAATGTGTTGAAGGAAGTGTACCCACTTTTAAACTAGTATCCATCTGTCCTCAAAACAGCACTCTGAGGAACTGTTGCTCATTGCACTGATTTTTTTTTTAAAAGAAACAAACAAAAAAAAAAACCCCAAAACCCCAAACTAAGGAGCACATCAGCCACGTGGAGTATGAGGGGAGCGGGCAGTTGAATCCGTCTGTCCCAAGGTTAGTGCCATTACTGCTACACGGATAGGTGCTCCCTAGCATCTCCTGAACATGGCTTTGAATAATGACCTTGGTTAGCAGCTAACTGGAGTTTGATGCGTATGAAAGCTTTTCTCTCTGTTAAGTCCTTTTATGCATTTCTGTGGCAGTTTGCTATAGGAGTGGATTAAAAAAAAAGGTAAAAGCCACAGCATTGTATCTTCCCTGCTTTTAACCTGTAAAGCCAGTGGATGATAAGCAGGCTGCCATAGTGCTTGTCAGTTGTGCACAAAAGGCCTTGTTTGTGTGACTTGCTCGTTGTGAAATTAAGGGCAGACCCTTCTTCTGGAAGCCTCCACGGCAGATTAGACCTGAAATAGCAGTTTACTTCAGTATATGTAAACTACATGTTTTTGGTTGGTGATGTTAAGGTTTTTTGTGTTTGTTTTTTTTTTCAGTTTCTGAATGTTTCCCTCTCTAGAAAATGCTTTATGCTTACAAAATGTGTCATTATTCAGGTATCAGTGCAGTGGTCAGGACACGTAGGGCATTGCCATGAAATCTGTTAACAGTTGCATTGAAATTTATCCTAGTGTGGGTGTGGAAAGCCTGTAACAACACTGCATGATACTTCGCATGGTGTACAAACTGAAAGAGACTATACCACCTGCTTTGCTGCTGCCCAGGACCTTCTGACTCTGGGCACCTCCTACAGGCTCCATAGCTAATCCTCTGCTCTGTAATATTGGCTGGCTGCGTAATAGCATCTGTGTTTAATTCAGCACTCCTAAAATTTGTGGAGTTTGAGAGTGCTGTGGGGCTCAGCTGGTTGAGAAGCTTTTCCTCTGCCTTGGTGAGATGCTGAAAGGGCAGCTGAGGTCAGCTGGAGCTCTGGGAGACTTCCTAGGAACGGCGAGAGACCGTTCAGGAGCGCAGATCACCTTCCCCTGTCCTTCTGCCAGAGCTGGGGTTTGGCTGTCTTCAGAGTACAATGTAACGCCGTGCTGCTCAGTCTAGCTTCTGGATGAGTATTTCATGCAGCGTTTGGGGTGGAGCTGTTGGCAGAAGGGCATTACCTGTAAATTATAGCAAAGGGGTTTGCCAGTTCTGAGGGTGGGCGGTGATACGAGTACCAGGCTGTAGATAATGTCAACCTGCTAATTAAGTACATTAGTTGCAGGTCTAAGCACTTTTTTCCCAGATGTCAGTGGGATGGCTCATTCAGTAAGTTGCTGTTCTGCCTAATGCCCCTTTTTGCGCTAATGTTTTAGAGTTCCTCACAAATATGAATCCTCCTTTCTCCTTCTTCCCCCCACCCCACCATATCCTTCTGAAGTAGGGACATAATTTGTCTGCGGTTACCCAAAGGTCACAGTCAAGCTGGGTACTGAGCCCCGATCTCCTGAATACTACTGTCTGAGACTGTTTTACTCCATTTTCAAAAGACTTTTGTTTATTAATGGGATTCCTGTCACTGTTTCAAGATGAAAGCTCGAAATAGCTGATACTCGATGTAATGACTAGGTTCCTTTTGACACTTACAGCATGATGGTCAGAAAAAATATGACTTCTGGAAGGACATGGTGGCTGCTATCCAGCACAATTATAAAATATCGGCTTTTAAAGGTAAGTGGGTTCACTGAAAACTTACTATACTAGATGGAAATACTACATGTGCTTGCCAGAACAAATACATTTGCAAGTACCCTCTAAGTTACTCAACACAAGTTTTACTTTTCAAGCTTACAAATAGTTGTATGGTAGACACATATTTATCCTGAAATAGAATATCTTTATCATTACTATTTCTATTTAGTTTAGCTGGAACTGTTTTGCTATTTTTAACTTGTGATGTGCTACTTCACTGAATTTAGAGGAAAAATGGTTTCTTCTCATGATTGGTATGGTAATGTGGACATCCTTGAACTGTATTTTGATTCTATTCCTCGTGGTGGTATACTCCTAAATAAAATCAGAAATGCATTGGAAAAAAAAATTAAGTAGTAACTAATATTTGGTAATTTTCTTTAGTGCTCTAGTTTTGAATTCCTCATGTAGTATTGACACAATGGTGAGGAGATTGTTTTCCTGTTTTGTAAACCTTTTTAACTTCTGTTATTTTGTTATAAATTTACTAGAAATTGCAGAGGAATTTTTTTTTTTTAATAGCCTTCCTCCACCCAAAGCCAACCTTATAATACTGTAATATAAATTAGAGTTGGAAGACATCTTGCATAGTTTTCTGCTAGAAATGCTGTTCCTCCTTCACAGACTTAACTTCTGAATTTCTATTGGGCATATAAAACAATAAATTGAGAATAAAGGTTAATCATCTTGCATGTGCGCACAATTAATTTAAATTCTTTTTAACTTTTTTTTTTTTGTAAAAAGATTATATGCAGATCAGTTCAGAGTTCTGTATAATTTTGCTGATAGTATTTTCTGATAGAATTACCTCTGTTAATGCAATGTTCGTTAGGCACAGGTGTAGTTTGGACCATCTTAAAACTTACCTTTTGTTCACCAGAGCTGTACTACTTTCTGTATTCCTTTCGAACAAAATTGTCTTAGAGAGGTTCCAAACAAGAATAGAAGTTGATGTCAGGATGCATATTGTAAAAGACAGGGAGATATTCCTGAAATGTTTTTGTTTGTTGTTGCTACTGTGTTTCCATTGGAGCTTAGACTGTGACTGGTAGTTAAGAATTCCTCTAGGAACTCATTCGTACATGAAATAAGCATATCTTTTGTTTTCTGCCAATATGAAACCAATCCTAATCAACTGTAACTATTTTTTTAGTGTTTTTATTAATTCTTTTTTTCAAATCATGAAAGCTCTTTGTTTTAAAAGGTGTGGATCATGCAGTGTTTGGCAAAAACAATGATTTTAAAAAGTGTTGTTTAGAAATTAATTAGATCAAACAGAAGTTAGTCTGATCTTTGAAATCGGAGATAATAGCTTCGTTTTATTTCTATAAGTGTCTGCTTGTGTGTACATGTGTACATTTATGCGTATACCGACCTATCCGGTACTTATTTGTGTATGTAAGCACGGAATCTGCATACAAACAAATGTGTGATATGACTTAATCCTTTCTAACTGCTATCAGAATTGGTACTTAATTCAATACACCTGAATCTCTGTTATAAAAGTCATGAGGCACATGTACAACAGTGTTAAAAATATAAGAAAACATAGTAACTGACAGGCATGAGTTATTTTGGATAAAGCTCTGTAAAATCAGAGGTAAAACAATGCAGGTTGTACACACTACTTAGATATTTCAGTACATGAAAGTACTATGCTCCGTCATACATCACTTTGAAAAGCCTCATAGTGGTCTTATTTTCCTTTTAATAATGTGGTCTAGTGGCTAAAGCACTGAACAGGGAGTCAGAAGAATCAGAGAATTTCTTCCTGTATCACTTACCTGTGATATTCCCATGGAGTATCTCTTTTTGCTTCAGGTCCCTCTGTGAAATGAGAATAGCGGTACTAATCTTCTGCCACAAGTTTGTGCCAAAGAGTTTTTTTGGTTTGTTTTTTTTTTTTTTCTTCCTCGGCTTCAAGCTTAGCATAACTTCCTGAGGGAACTCCTAAACCTGGCTCCAGCACAACGTCTACATACCAGGAAGCCCCACTGTCTGAAAACCACAGCCTCTTGACTTAACTCCATGCCCTCAATGTCTTATAGAGGGTTTAACCCTTCTGAGAAAAGCAGTGCTCATTAACAGTTAGTCAAGGTAAAATTTCTAAAGCAAACTTATTAAGTGGTCAGTTGAGGAGACGCAAAGTTCCCAAGTCAAAATGCTGTCTTAGTAGTGCCATTGTCAGTGATGGAGCAGAACGACTGACCATTTTATTTTTTGAAATCCATAAGTGTTTGCAAGTCACTTTGGTTTGTTGTCAGTATGCCCTTGTTTCTCTATGTCCCTTCTCTTTTTCACATGATTTCTTTGATCATAATCAGGTGTCTGGTAGATTTTGCTTTTCATTGTCTTAGCTATGGTAATTGCCTTAGATAATTGCCCTATGATATTTTTTTTGGATGACTCTCTCAGGTAGTCATGATTGTCCTGACTCAGCTTAATGAAGGGTATTAACCCACTCTTCTACTTGTAAAGAAGTAAAGCACTGAGGCTTGCAGAGGGAGAGTGAGAGGGTTCCAAAATAGTCTTGTGTTATTCACATCTTCCATTCCGAAGAATAACTCCAAAAAAATATGAGGGAATTTATTAATACTATCAGAAAAGCATGTTAGATAGCAATGAACACAGATATTTGTATTTTCAAAATGGTCATTTCTTACCTAATAATACCTGCAAGAATGCCCTCTGCAATTGATATCCAAGTTGAGCATTAAATTATTTGAGTAATCCTTTTTGTAAGTCTTTATTACTGGAATATTTTGCAGCTTTAAGGTGGTTAACATTAGTTTGTATGTGTTTCACTTGGTTTATATTCTATACAAATTAGTATAAAGAGCAATTTTAAAAGAAATCGCATGTGACAATGTATTTTACACTATTAATATGTGGATAAAAGTCCACCACACGTTATGGAAGCAAAGTTTGATCTTTAGAGGAGTAATGAGAGCTTGAAGTACTGTATAATTATTTCCACATGAAAAATTTCAGATTTGGTGATTTTTTTGGACAGAAAAATTAATAGTTTTTGTAGGAGGAAGTTGCCTGATATAAATTCTTCAAGCAGAATTTTGTAAAATGTCTTCTCTCCAAGGCTGCTTTCTCTCTGTCTTCCATGATTGTCTTTCCCTATCATTTCCCTGACCCTTCTGAAAACTGTAGCATCTGTGGTTATATAGTGAAAATGATATATTTGTAATATTTTCAGTCAGTTCATATGATTATATTTCATTTTGGAAGTAAAAAGGTCATGGCTAATATGGCAGCAGAGACTTCATAAATTACCCATAAAAAGGCTTGATGGGATCTACTCTCAGGTTTCAAGGATGCGTCTGAGAAATTTGTCACTGACTGTCTTTTACAAAAAGGAAAATTATCAGAGAAAGAAAATGCTAGACTTAAAATCTGTTTTTTAGTAACTTGCTTTTTTGTCTTTTATGTGATTGCTGAGTATTCTGAAGTGGCATGCTGATGTGTAGGAAGTGTTACTTTGGGGAGGAAAATTTTGGATCTTTCTAAACTACTTCATTCTCTCCCTGAAAAGGCGCGTGCACACACACACATACACACGCGCTTTTTGATTGCAAGTTTGTTATTACCCTGTTGTCTTGGCAGAAGATAGTGGATCTAGATGTCTGTGATATGTGCATTATATTCTTTATATGCAATTTCAAATACAGCAAACAAAAAGCAAAGATGCTTTTCTGGCCAAAAGGAAAGAATCCTCCAAACATTCTGCAAAACATTACAAATTCCTAATGTTGATGTAGTCCAGAGATGAGAGATCGTTGTTTGTCTTAATTGTGAAAATGGCAACAAAGATAGAAGCAAACAAATTTGTTACACTTCTCTGCTGGGCTTTCCAGCTAAATACAGAAGGGATTATTTGGGCGCTTCATGTGTTTGAACACTTAAGAGCTACTGAAATTTGTCTCACAAATCTTTTTGAAGCGTTTGGAAGCGAGTTTTGTACTATTACAGGCTCTTATGTTTTCATTTTAATCTCATATTGGATTTCCTTTCCTCTAATGCCCATGATCCAGAAAAGATGTGGTTTCTGGAAGAGCTTTATCTTTAGGTAGATTGCTGATCTTCATGTGGAGAAAATATTAAAAAAAAAAAAAATTCAAAATCTTACGGACCTTCTCAAGGTTCCCTCTAAATTGAGAATCCAAAGCTAAAATCAAGGTGGAAGTTGCGCTTAAGCCACAATTTGATGTGTAATCTCTAGCTTTTCGGTGCTAAGAGGTGCTTTCTTAATGGCTTAATGTCTAAAAAAATATGAATAGCCTTCAAAAAGACGGGCCTGAGGTACTAAGCTGTAGACTTAATTGAAGTCCTATGTGCTCATTTGAGGAACAAAGATGTTAAAGGACAAAACCTGATTTAAAGTGGATGGATGATAAGAATTGGTGAACCATGCTTTTAAGAATACTGTCTAGGCCCAGTTTCTTGTGCAGAAACTAGTTAATTGGAATCACAGGACAGTAATGTACTGCTGAGCACCAGGCATCTCCAACAATTTTAAACATGTGCTATGGCATACATTTCAGATGTAAAGCAATTAACCAGAAACTTTACAACTACTGAGCAGTGTTTTCCAGTTCCAGTACCCAGTCCCTCTATTTGTTTCTGAAACAAAAGTGCCAGATTGGTTGAATGTATTGGCAGCAGCACATGCTATGTTTGCATACTGGAAAGTGCTATTGAATGTGAGTGACTGCATAGGAAAACATTTTTAGTGCAAAGAAGAGAGAATTCTTAGGAGACCTGTAATTAATATTTGGCCTAAAACAGGAAGGTAGAAAAGTGGGGACAGACAATTCAGACTCAAGTGTCTTCAGTTTTATTTTGGCTTGAAAGAAAAGTATCACAGGATTGCTACTTATTAATTGTGTTACTGTCCGCTGTATTATTTCCATACAAATATTTGTGTGCAATGTTTATAATAGTAGTACCAATTTGCTTGCCTAGGTCTACTTGGCTGCTAAAATAAGCAGATCTCACGTTACACTCTCTACTTAAGCACTTATTATTTTACCAAAGTATAGCCTAAGCCACAGGCTTCGTTATCCAGCAGCACTTAATAAGTGGAGAAAAAACAATTCTGCAAAGTTACTTTCTTGGTAGTTCTTCACAGTTTCCAGAACATTATATAGTTTTGCTAATGATGGATCAACCTAAAAGTGTCCTCACTTTTTTTATTAATCCCAATATATTATCAAGTACTTGGGAAACTGTTGATCAAATGTATGCAATCTAGCAAGCCTCAGGTTCTGCTTTCATGAAGAAATGGTGATATCACAAAACTTTTAAACATAGGCCTATGTACTTTTAGCTCAAGTGATTAAAAACTTCTATTTAAAAAAATGAAGCTAAAATAATAGTTTAAGAGTTGATAAGGTTTTGATGTACATGATACTTTTAAAACATGTGAATCTTAACTGTCATTGGAAGAAATGTGTGATCAAGCTATTATGGTTTGATAATTTACAAGCACTAATTTTACTAAGCTACCTTACTTTATACCATTAACTTTTCATAGTGCCATAACAGATGAATGTAATGTCTGATGTGTTTGAGACATGAGTGTATGTAGGTATGGTAAATATGATTATGTCTACTGACTGATTATTGTCATCATCTGATACATTTACCATTTAAGTAAAATATAGTCCCAAGAGTATCGTGTTTTAAAGGCATGAACTGTTCAGGGAAAAACAGTGCAAAGATTGTCTCCAATTTTGGGGTGGTAAAGCTGTTGTGATTTTGTGAGTGACTGCGTGCTTGTGAAGATATGTTCTTGTGAAGAATATTCTTCTTGTGAAGATGTGTTCTTCTGGATTTGGTGATAGTTGTTTTACTGTACTCTGAACATTGTAGTTTTACAGAATGTTAGGAGCTTAAAAAATATTGAACTAGTTTGTTGCTGCAGATTCCAAAGTGTGCATCAAAGAAAGCTGAGTAGATTTTTAGGCTTCAAATCTGGTTGCTTTTTCATACTGTGAAAGCTTTAGATCTTCAGTAACAGGCAGTAATTTGTAAATCTACCTTTCTGCAAGGTAGTTATTCATTAATAAGAAAAGTGGAAATAAATTAAAACTGTGACGTGGTATGCACTGTATTAAAGTTGTGTTTTCTTGACTCCTGTTTGATAGCGTAAAGATGAAGCTGACAGATAGCAGACTAATGTTATTGAAGTATATTATCTGTCCATTGTGATGACCATGCTATATCTGAGACTGTTTACTTTGAATAATACCTTCACTTAATTCAAGTGTAGTGAAGTATGATCAAGAGTCCTGGAATCACTACTTCATGTGTTATGAGAAGTTAGAAATTCTGATTTTTCCTTTTTTTGAAAAAAAAAAAAAAAAAAAAAAAAAGACAGACTGGTGCATTAAATTAATTCATAAAATTTTAATGTTGCATTCACTTGGACAATTGATCATCATTTGAAACAAATTTCTTATGACAGTTCTCTAAAAACATACAATATTACTCTACTAGGTTTGAACCAATCTCTTCCACCTTCTCACTCCCTCGTCCCTTTCTGTTGCAAAATTGAAGTTGCATGACCTGCTAGTGATGAATCAGATCAGTGCCCCATTAAAATGGTCTGAAGAAGAGAGTGTCAGGATAGTGTAAGTGGGATGTTGTTACATATGAGCAAATAGGAAACCTGAGAAAGAAGAGTGAACGTAGTCAGAGGAATAGAGGCCATTAGATTCTGAATTGGGCAGTTGGAGCCATACTTGATCATTCTCCATGAGATCGATGACAGCGCTTCCAGAAGCCTGGTCAAGGTATCCTTTCTTGTACTCATCATAAGTGTACATGATTGGGGAACCATTTTTGTACAGTGCAACCCAAACATTTGTTCCTTTTGCATGTACATGGTAGGAGAAATAGTACAGTCCAGGGATCCTGCAGGTGAAGATTCCTGTTCTGGGGTCATAGTGTTGCTGCCTATTGTACAAGATTTTATCAAATTTGATGGGGACTGTTGCCCCAGGGTAGGCTTTTGAGAGGATGACACTGAAAGCAGACACTGGCATCCCTGTAAGAGCTTGGTTTACTCCTTTCATGAAAGACATTCCTGATACCTCCCGAGACTCTCCTGCTTTAACGTAGCTTTCAGGCATCTGTGGGATTACAGCTTGGCCGGGGGGACCAGGAGGACCTGGGGGGCCTGGCAAGCCAGGCTCTCCATTGTTGCCTTTAGGCCCGGGGGGTCCAGGTGGTCCCATGGGTCCACTTAAGCCTTTTGTAGAAATACCTGCTGGGCCTGGCAGTCCCGGTGCTCCTGGCTCACCTTTCGCACCAGGCGCTCCTGGCAGGCCAGGGGGGCCGATGGGGCCTCTGATCCCAGGTATTCCTGAAGGCCCTCTGGGGCCTGGCTCACCATTGATCCCTGGCACTCCCTTAACTCCTTGTGGACCCATTGGACCAGGCAAGCCAGGTAGCCCAGCATGGCCAGTGTCGCCTTTTGGACCTGGGAAACCTGGGTGTCCCTTAGGACCAGCAAGACCCTGCTCGCCTGGGTATCCTGGTTTTCCCTCTAATCCTGGTAGACCTCGTTCACCCTTGGCTCCTGGGAATCCTGGGGGGCCTGCAGGGCCCATGTCGCCTTTGGGTCCAGGTAGGCCATTCTCGCCAGGCAAGCCTTTGAGTCCTTGAGGGCCCATGTTTCCTGGTGGCCCGGCAGGCCCTGGTTCTCCTGGCACACCAGCTGGGCCTTGGTCTCCTTTAGGTCCTGGAAGGCCAGTAGGACCTTCAGGCCCTCTGTGTCCCTTCATCCCTGGCAATCCTGGCTTTCCAAATCCTGGAAGACCTGGGGATCCAGGCAAGCCTGCAGGTCCAGGGTGTCCCTTGGCTCCAGGGATGCCTGCTGCTCCCGGTGGTCCCATTGGCCCAGGCTTGCCAACACCGGCTTCTCCGGGTTCTCCTGGGGGACCCTGGGGACCTGGGATACCAGCTGCTCCGGGTGCACCTGGTAAACCTCTGTCACCTTTCATACCTGGCTGACCTGGAAGACCATTTTCACCAGGCTTCCCTACCCCAGCAGGACCAGGTAGGCCCCGGGGCCCCTGTGGGCCTGGAAGACCCCTATTACCCGGGCGGCCTGGAACACCATATCCATTTTCTCCCTTTTGTCCGTTTATACCAGGGATACCTGGCTCTCCCTTCTCACCAGGGAGGCCCCTCGGCCCTTGAGCTCCTGGAGGGCCCTGTGGTCCTGGCTTGCCAGGAACAGACAGTCCTGCAGGGCCAGGAGTGCCAGGGGGTCCTTGTGGCCCTCTTGCGCCTGGGAGCCCAATAGGTCCAGCTTCTCCTTTCTCACCATTTAGTCCTCTGTCTCCTGGCTTTCCTGGTAGACCTGGCATGCCTGGCTTTCCAACTGCAGAAAATCCAGGTGGTCCTGGGGGACCAGGGGGGCCTTGGGGACCAGGACTTCCAAACCCTGGCTTTCCTGCAGGACCGGGTTGTCCTCTTGGTCCAATAGGGCCTGGAGGACCAGGGGGTCCTTGTTCACCCCTTATCGGCACACCTGAGAGAGAGAGGAAACCAGGTCAACCAGGGCAGCTACAACAGATTTGCAGACCTGTAGCATGGTGGTGAAATGTGTGAAGGGTTGACTTAATTTGAACCTCAGAAGTCAAGTTTCTAATACTGTGATTGATCACTGAGAACCTGACGTTCAGGGCGAAAGTGTCTCAGAGCTCTTAAAAGAATAATTAACAAGTGCAAATGTGTTGGAGTTGTGCTGTGAGCAGCAAGGCCTCTAGAAATTTTTTTGGCTTCAATACATTTAGGGTCATCAGAGAGCTTAAAGGATGCTGTGCAAGTAGATGCAAACTATTAAGGAAGAAAAAAAAACCACAGGTGACTGATTTAGCAAGTTATCAGACTTGCATCTTAAAGATGAGTGAAAGCAGAGAAAGCTTCCTGTGCAGGTGTAGCTGCTTTTTTGAAACTACTTGGTGCTATATTTAAGTAGTGAGATTTTTGTTCTTTCCCCCCCTCACACTTCCAAAAGTGGGCCATGGCTCTTTTTTTTGTAAACATAAGATTTTCAGATATTTTCTTAAAGATTTTTTGTTTGCCATAAAAATTTCACTCAGTGGCAATGTCACAACTGATAATTCATCTTACTGCAGTCAGAATTCCAGCATTGTGTTGGTTTTTAATACTACTTCATTTTCTTAGTTATCAAAACAGCAGGTGGAGCCACTTAACCAAATGTCACAAATAGAGGAATAAACAAACAAGCTCACTGCTTAGTCTTCTGTGAGCTTTGGGGGAGTTTGCAGCTTCTTGTTGGAATTAGGATGCTGATTTGTAGGACCTTACAGACAAGATTAGCATGGATATTGTGAGACTACTTCAGTAGTTTGCAGCAACTGGCAGCATTATAGAACGAAATACCATACCTATGATCAACGTTACTTTAAGAGCTCATTTTAAAAAGAAAAACTGAGTGATATAGGAAGCGCCTGGATTCTGTTTTTTATAATGGCAACATATTCTATTTGATGCTTATTTAGAAAAGATTGATAAGATCAACAATTGGATCAGCTAAAGTTTGCATTTCAGTCTCTTACAAAGAGAGCAGCGTGTGTTTGTGTATGTATATATGTGAAAGTTTATGCAATGACGGTTCTGCTGTCTTTTAGATAGTAAATTGCTTTTTCCAGTCTGTGGTTAGTCTTGATGAACCAAAAATGAGATGGAGGAAGAAGACTATTCTTGTACATATTGTATTTTAAAAAGAGAGATGTGTATATGAAATACATTTGATTTTGGTTTGATATTGGATCTGCAAGGTTGCCTTCTTCCTATATTGCCAGGGAAATTGTTCTTATCTACCAAGTGTAGAGAGTGCATTTTCTTTTTTGCTGGTGCATACAATCAGCACAAATGTATATCACTTTATTTTGCACACCTTCCTATCTTATCCTCCTTAAGGCAATGAAAAAGAACATAGTTGTTAAAATCCTGCACACAGGAAGAAAGGAATGTCTGTGGTTTATTGACAAACTGAAAATGCAAACACACATCCTTCTCAGATGCAAAGGAGATTGTGGAATCTGTGAGTACCAGTGACAAGTCTGGTGCAGTCTTTGGTATCTTACTGATATTGTTGGATTTCTTACTACTGAACTCCCAGATTCAGTAGGGTGCAATTGCAAGTTGGTTTTCTTGTTATATAGGTAACATAAGACATGGCAAATTTTAAGAACTACATCGTATGAAAAATAATTTGGAAAAGGCTTAAGCCTGTCAGAATTAACATTTACCCTGCAGTAGAAGTGGCACATAAATGTTCTTTACACATTACACATTTTCTCTTTACCACACATAAGAGAGCTGCCATCAGAGAAAACAGCTTACTCAACTGGAGAACTTATTCCATAGGTTCTGTCTATGGATAGAACTTCAAAAACTGTCTGTTCGCATCAGAGAACACAGGCAGGTCAGACCAGAGCCTGAACAGGTTCCTGAGCTAATGCTGTTTCAGTTGTAAAGCACTGGGGGCAAAATACAAACAGGTTTTTACATCAACTGCATCGAATCCAAACCCAAGCATTTATGTGGGTACTTTGGCAGAAGACAACAGTGACCCCAGCCGGGTCTGCTCTTCCATAACAGTAACTCAGACTATGTCCAGGCCTACCAAATGTATTTTGTTCTTTAGCAGCCAGAGTGAGCTTAATTTCTGCAGGGGGGCAACCTTCATTTTATTCAGCTGTGTTTAAGTAACATGTGGTTATTACACTTGATCTAATTTTTTTTTTGGTGGCAAATTGCATAAGACTTCAGCTTCAGAGTGCTTCTCTTTCTTGTTTTTTACCATGTTTTGGATGCAACTTTATATCAGTCCTAAGTTCACAAATTGGTGGATGCTGCCTTTTTAGGTAAGATGTTAAAGGCTTTGTCAGTGTTCATGTTGTTATAGAGATTTTTTTGTGAGGAGCTATATTGTTTCAAAGTTGTGCTGCTTTTAGATTAAAACGTCTGGTAATTGTGCTGTCTAGAGACAATGGTAAGTCCTCTGACAGCTGAACACATTAATGAAGTAGGATTTTTGCTATGAAAATTGAAGTAGTGGTTGGCTATTCTTTTATATGTCTTGGCACATATCTTGATGCACAATTGGTTTACATTCTCTAAGTGCAGTCAAACCCTATTTGTGTATTGAATTAAGTATGAAGACTTTAACATAACCTGCAATAATGGGTTATTAAAGCATTGCTGAACAGCTAAACTTAAATCAATGATTATTCTCAACTAGGACTTTTCAAAGTTTTGAAGCCAAAGAGCTACTGGTTTAAAAATTATGTTCTGCTATATTTAAAGCATGGTAACACTAAACACATACAGAAAAGGAGAGTATATTCTGATGGGAGAGCTGTCAAGAATAAGATTTTTAAAACTGTTAAAACAATTTCACCAAATTAAATGAAGCTTTAATAGGTTTTAATTGCCAAAAGAAATTGTATGATCTATGACATATTGTCCTGTGTCACCAGTTTGGGCCTAGACTGAAATTTTAGTTCCAGGCTGCTTTTTGACAAACCTGTACAAAACAAAAGGAGAATTTACTGGTAACTAAATATCTAGAAGCCAATGTTTGGTGACCAAACAGGAAAAGTAAGCCATGATTAAAAGCTTGCCATATGCTACTTGAGCTACTTGCATATGGACTAACTCACTGGACAATATAGTTAGATGACTTTGGTTCTGTAGTCTCCTGTTTTATTCTTCCATGTTCGTCTCAGACTAGAAATGATGATCTCTAACAGTCTACCCACTTTAAACTCTTCTAAAAACTTTCTATAGGATGCTTGTTTTCCAAACTGAAGAATAGCTGTGATTTTCCAGTCATCCATTTTGATGCATATTCCCCAAATGAAGATTTGTCAAGCAGTTTTGAGTGACTGGACTCTTACGTCTGTAAAACTGTAGGCTGTTCCTGCTTTTGAGGTCTAGTATATAGTCTTTCTTACTTTTCCTAAACAGACAGCATTTTACACTTCTCACACGTTGATATAATCATTCTCATTCTAAATATGAAGTTTCATGCGCATTAGATTCTGTGTTAGTATATAAGGTGAAAACTTAGCTCAGGAAAATTCATTTCCCCTTTTCACCCCATTTTCTGTCTACCCTGCGCTTTCCTTTTTCTTAATTTGCTGCTAGTTTCCTCCTTTCCAAATGTTTTCTACAGAAGGGAAAAAAAGAGTACAAGGAGAAGAGAAGTAAGTGAAGTATGGTAGAGGATAACCAAGTAAATATTGTACTTCACTTAAAAATTATATAAATATGTAAATGATTCTGAATAAAGTCATGGAAAAACAATATGAAAAGTTAATGAGAGGAGAGGGAGGAAATGCAACTCTAACCCAATGGGAATTCCAGTTAGTAAGTCCTCAGAGTAGCTGTTTATGTACAGGTACCTAAATTGAATCTGAGAGTGCTGGTAGGATTCCAGAAAGTCTGTGGTGAAGGCAAGGGATGAAACTGTGACAGTATTTTGGTACAGCCAAGAAGAACATTTTAGGGGGGGTAAATTTCCCAGCCATGCTGCTTTCACTTGGCTCTTACTGCAGAGCGTTCTTGAAGCATGTGGGCTGGAGCTGGTTGAGGTGAGACCATGACGGCATCTTTGGACTTGATGTGTGCTGCTCATGAGCATCCAGTCCATAGGATCAGACTAGAGCTGTTCTGAAATGAAACCTCCTAAATGAAGGTAATGTGGATGCTATGTCCTGAGCAGCAACTATTCTGGTCTCCAGAGCTGCTTCTGTTGTGCTGCCCTATTTTCTAATGCAGATACAGCCTAAAATGTCCTTTTTCTAGTGAAGGGAAGCTTATTTGCAAATCCTGTTTTCTGAGTCCCTCAATCAGCTTCCTCATTTCTACCCAAGTACGATTTTAACAACTAAAAGTAGATGGGATACAGCAAAAGTGAAAGCTATTCTGAATAACCAGTTGATGTCTGAAAGAAAATAATATTGTTCTTAGGGGGAAAGGATGTTTACAATTTGGTTCTCTTAATTTTAGTGATGATAACTTTGAATAGAGACTACTGATCGTTCTTTGGGGGACAATTCATCAAATAAAACCAGAACCTAGGAAGTCAGAAGTTTTGATTTCAAGTTTTAAAAAAAGCTTTGGCCTAAGCATGGAAAAATAAAATAGAACTCAGTTTCAAACACTAAGTGTAGCCACCCGTTTGACTTATAAGGACAGAGAGGATACCCAGAAATAAGATGTCACAATGTATAGCATTGCAATTATATATTCCCTGTACAATAAGAGTGATTTATGAAATGAAGAGAACTTTTTATAGTAAAGCTAGAATTGTTATATTACTATGAGATTAGTCTGATAATTAAAGTATAAGCCTAAATCACTCATGAAAAAACTATGTAGAGGTTTATGTTATATTTTTATGACTATATATCAATTTATTTTGCCTTTCTAGACTTTAAACAGGTCTTCATTTGGCCATATGCATCAGATATGTATTTAAATTCATACCTAAGGTCTCTCTTGAGTAGAGATAAAATGACAGAATATGTAAAAGTTGTTTCTGAATATTGTAGATGACACGTCTATTGTTAGAAACCCCAGTGCTAAGTCAAAAAATCTGAGGATAATTACCATGTTGTACATAATTATGCACATAATCATGTTGTATTATTCCCACTACTGAAGATCAGATATATAGCTGTGATTTTGTTTCTGGTCTATATGCCTTTAGTGATTATTGTGTAAAAAAAAAAAAAAAAAAAAAATTGTCTGTGACAAGCGTGCATCTTTGTGAATACGAAGCAACTGCCAGAGCCACTGCCAGTTCTTTCTGCAGTGATGACATTATTTTAATAAAGCTAAACTGTTAGTGAAAGTTGAATACCAATAGTATAAACAAAGAGCTTTTGTTCATGTATTGACCCACTAGGAATAATTGTGTTACTTTGTTATCAAAAAATAGTAAACTTACCTTGACTCTTTACATTGAATGGTAGAAAATGTGGCCCCTTGATGCTGGATTGTTTCTGGTATCGCTCAGAAAAATATCCATCGCTACCATGGACAATGTTCAGACAAAACAGCAGCAGTAAGGATATTTGTAAATGCATGTTTCCAAATCCGTTCTCTGTTAAAAAGTGGAGAAAAAGTTTGTTATAAAGAAAATACGATCAGTTCTGTTTCTTGTGCATGACTAAATGAGTTTTCTTAAAGTATTGGTATTAAAAGTAACATTATTTTGTGCTTACTTCCTCCTGCTTTCACTAGTTGTGAAAAATCCTCTAAGAAAAAGGGAATC
This sequence comes from Nipponia nippon, assembly GCF_047370975.1. NCBI lineage: Eukaryota > Metazoa > Chordata > Aves > Pelecaniformes > Threskiornithidae > Nipponia > Nipponia nippon. The sequence goes on along the minus strand of NW_028262358.1, from coordinate 72,532,429 downwards.
ATTATTGCTTTCACTTTGAATGATAGAGCTCTTGTATAGATAGTTTAGAGGCAATAGTCTCACTCTTAGGAAAAGAATCATTTTAAATGGATGCCAGCCTGTTTAAAACCACTCTCTTCAGAAACAGTGACTATTTTCCTAGTTACTTTTGGAGCCCTAGTGTAAGTTCAGGCATTGCATATATCAAAACCCCTGAAATGAAGAAAAGTTTTCAGTGGAAATACATAGATACTCTACCACGACCTTATTGCCTCTGTCTAATGCTATAGCAAATGAAGCATGAAGTCCTGGCTCCTTCAGCATCAGTGGCAAAAATCTCACATTGCCTTGCTTGAAACCAGGCTTTTGTCTGTAGCCTTTCAGATAGCCCCAGTGGCAGTAAGGATGCTGTCAATGGCCCTTAAATATCACCCCGCTTCCCTCCCCAACCAGAAAACGTGTATCCTGTGGAAGTTACCTTCAAAACCAAATAGAATGAAATGAAATCATAACATACCAAAATGTAGTGGAGCTCCAATGCAGAGTGGTAGAGTAGTGAATCCTCCTCTATTGAGGAGTTCTTCTGCCACTGGTGAGTGAGCAGAAGCTGATGATTTCCAGTGTCACCCTTGAGTATTTATACAATTTTCCCCCTAGCTGGGTGACTGCTGGGCATAAGCTCCTCCCCAAAAATCAGTAAGCAGTAATTATCTGTGTGTATATGTGTGTTTTTTAGGGGTGGGGGAAGTTATTTTGGGCAGTCATCCTAGATCCTGTTAAGTTTTTTTGTGTTTGTTTGGTTTTTTTTTTTCTTTCTCTTCCCTTGGATTTCTTATTGTTGATGAAATTGTATTGCTCATAGCTTGTACTTTCTAAAATTTTACAGCACTTCTGTCTTTAGAACTGAGAAAGGTAACATTGGAAAAAATCATGAACTTGTAAGTAAGGTTGGTAATTCGAAGTGCTTCATTTGGATTTCTCTGTAAATGGTTTATGGAAAGAACTATACATTTTGAACTTTGAGCTATTACTTTCAGGAGTAACCCCACTAAAGTCTGTAGAGACTACTTATGTGAGTAATTGTTCATTGGGATATGAGTGGAGAACTTACAATCAATTAAGATGTTAATAAGGGAGTTGTGTGAGAGCCTGATTACTTTTAAGCAGTTATTGTTTTAGGAGTTTGCTATCTTCACGTTATGTTTCTAGGCTTCTGTTTTGATGCTGGAGGTACAGTACTACTACAGTACTATAGGATGTATTCTGCAAGTAATGTTCCTGTATTATGAATTCTTGAAATGCAAGCTTACCTTACACAATGAGAACTTCATTGTATCTAGTTGCAATAAATGTATTGAAATCCATACTGCTTAAATACACAACTGTGTGATACAGGCTGATGTTTGGGGCTGGTGGGGCTTTTTTGAGCTTTCCTGCATTTAGCAATTAACTTTTTTTAAGGTTTGTTCAATGACATGCAGTTATTGCTGTACCTTTACTAGCTGCACGTTGTTCCTATTAAATGGTTTCAGTTTAGTAAATGTAAACTACTGCTGCTTTACTGTTCATGGATCAAACTTGATTACAGCTTCTCTCTTTTTTCTTCAGATTGTAGATTGGTTTTAGCCGTTAAGAAAGTTTGTTAAATTAATCTTGCTTAGTAGACTGTATCCACACATTGTGACTTCTTTTTTGAATAAATAATGGAAACTTACAATGTTTCAGCATCACTTTGACTAGTGTTTAGTAGTAAAAGGGCAGTAATTTTCGGTCCTCAAATTGTTTGTGACTCTGAAACATTATTTAAGATCAAAGGGCAAAATAAGAGAGAATAAACAAACATTTCTCATTTAGGATGAAAGTGTAGAACTAAATATATAGTGCACTTTGCTTTTATCAAACATCCTCAGCAAAAATACCTATCTATAAATTATCTGTATATTAAAACTCCTTTGCCAATTGCAGACTTCTTTGACATTGTTATGTTGTATTCAGTCTTGTAGGAATTAGATTTTTGGATGTGTTTGAAATTCTTTGTTTCCCTTGGACCAAAGATTAGTGGAAAAACAAAGATAAATTGTATCTGCGTGGTTACTAAAGGAAGCTGAGCATGTGCTACAAGTTACTGTCCTGATGAAATGAGCAGGTATTCTGCTTTTCAAGTTAATTTATGGCATTTGTGGAAGATGTCTGGTGAGCCTTTTGCTGATGTACAAACAGTATCAATGCAGAAGAACGTGTATGCATCCATATCCTAATACCAATTGTAGAAATATTGTAATCAGGCAAGGGTACTAGCATGTTATATTATAGGAATACTAATAAATAATCTGCATTACTGTGAGTTCTCATGCATGGTAGGTACAGAAGGGACACCTATTACCTTTTCAACCAAAAGACTGAGCTGGTGGCCCTGAACTGTGTGGCTATCCTGTGGAATGACAGGTTAACGTGGGCTGAATTTTACCTGCTTTGTGTCTTTGTTTAATTGCACACTCTTCAAGTAACAACTTTTTTGGCTTTTATGTATTATGGCAAATATCCTAGAACACAAGTTAATGTACTGAAAGAGACCAATGGACCATCAAGTCTATTCTGCTTACAATTGTGCTAATACCTTTGCTTACTAGAGGGCTGTATTAATGTTGTGGTTTAAAGACTGCTGCAGTCATTTATTTAATGTATTGTCGAAAAGTTCTTTTCTTCTATTCTTCTTTCCAGGCATCCTCTAAACAACACTATGTTCCATTTTTGTACATAAACTCTTTCCTCTGCAGAGGTCTTCAGACTGAAGCCTGCTTTCCCCATTAAGCTTGCGTGCCCAATCTGGCCAGTGGTTTTCAGAGAATGTTTGCATGTCTGAGATGGCATTTCTACTCCCCCTACGTGCATTCAGTTCTTTTTAATCTTTTGAAGAAGGAAGCTTTGTCCTCAAGTTGTTTGTGTAACTTCTCTAGGTGCTTAATTTAAAAATTATTCTCTGTAAATTCAAATGAGAATTTGACAGAGGCAGCAAATGTATGGGGATAGAGTTTCTTTCCTCCTTGAAGCAATACAACTCCAGCTCCTTTTTTTGGTTCACATAAATCCAAAAATAGCTTTTGATTTTAAAACATTTAAATATACAGCCCTTAGTGGGAAGTGTGGTTGTTGCTAATTTGACAATATTTGGTTAAGAAAGTTAAGAACAGCAGGCGACAGTTTTATGCACACACAGTTTCGTGCTAATTTCTAGCCTAATTCATAAATACCCCCAAAGTAGGCACACTTGTGTTACAAAAGCACCAATAATGTACATTGATATTTGCCCAGCAGCCTCACGTCCTGCCTTGGCTCCCTCTGGCCAGGAAAGTGAATAATCTCTGTGTGTCTCTGAATAAATAGAGATGATTATGGCGTCAAAAGGTATACAGAGGCAAACTCCTTGTCCTTGTGTTTAACCTGAGCTCCACCCTATTGTGCTACCTTATGCTACTTCTTGGGTTTGAGGTTTTGTTTTTTGTGGGTATGGGAAATTGAGGTAGAATTGGAGTTTACTTCTTTTGTATGTTTTCCCTGTTGCTGTGGATATTTTTTATTGGCAGAGCACTAACATGCATTTAGCTCTAAGCATACATATGGAAGGTAGGCTTCGGTATATATTTGCACGTGCAGAAATACGTGCAGTAGACATACTTGTGTATACCTATTTACAGTAACAGCACATATTAAACAAGAAAGGTTATTTCTGTAGCTGTTTTCAAAGTATAAATGTTCAGGTGCTGTTGTTTTGTAGCAATGCACTTAGAAAGTTGTCTTTACTTTCAAATGAAGGTATCTTCGCTGCCTTCTACTCCCCTTGTCCCGCTGCCCTAATAGTGAGGAATAATGATGTGATACATGGATCCGTTCCACCACTCCAGAACTTGCTTTCTAGTTAGGTATTGGCTATTCCCATGTAAAGGTAGCCATGGTAGTATTCCCTAAAAATTTTTTAGTTTAAGTCCTAAGCTTAACTGCAATAAAAAGACTCAAAAGAGAGTTTCTCAGGACCTTATGAAGTAGGTACTGGAATTACAGTCTTTAATGCCATTCGCAGAAGTCTGCAGTGTTTCATCATATTTGCTGACTGAATGTTCAACTTGCTGTTTAATGTTATTAGAAAGCGTGCACTGGCACGTGCTTTCCAAAACCCCCTGTTTCTTCAGTGTCTTACTCCCACAGAGTGGAAACACCTGCAGAAGTGACATGGAAGTGGCACCATGCTTTGGGAAATGGGAACTGACCTTCACCACAATCCTGCAAGTTACTCGCAAAGGGACTTGAATGAGTCCCACAATAAGCAACTGCTTACAAGGAAAAAATGTGGACCAGCTGAATTAAGAATATACTATAATAAAACAAGCAACCACTCCTTTTCACACACCCACACCCCCCCCCCCAAAAAAAAAAAAAAAAGAGAGAGGCAAAGCAAAACTCAGAGAAAGGTTGGGCTAGGTCCTTGCAGTAGTTGGGAACTGGCTAAATATGTTCCTGATACTGGTTTAGATTTATTGTTTTGACTTAGAGTATGTGATCTTGATTTTGAAACATCTAAGCACAAACCATGTGCTTAGATAGTTTCAAAGAACTGTGAGTTCATTGAAAGTAAAAATTCACAGCTTCAACTTGGAATTTGTCTTATTTTTAATAATTGGCTTTTAGTCTTACATTACAAAAATTTCAGGATTATAATTACTTTTTATGTTAAAATATGGTACCCAAGGAACCCGGGGGGTTTACTCCTTTTGTCTGGCTAGGTAATCTCAGTTTTGAAGAAAGAGGCAAGAATATGTTGGTGGGAGGTTTCTCCTGTAGTTTAAAAAGTAGTCTGAAAAATTTGGAGTAACTTTTTATTGATGACATGAAATCCCAACGCTGTTAAGAGGACACTATTATTTTGCCTCTTATAGCTCAGTATCTATGACAAGTGCTTTCTGATGTTGTCAGTTCCAATTTTGTTACCTGCCTGAAGTAAACTTCGAAGACTCTACCCTAGTCTGTGATAAGTTTTCCTCTATTAAAGTGCTTATACCCAAAACTCGTGGTAGCTACTATTTTGCAATGGACTCTAATAGCCTGTAGCACCATCTCTGGTGAAGAAATTTCTCCAGTCTCCAATTTTAAGTTCTCAAAGAAAGGCGCTTAGGAATGTCTAAGAGAAGTTTGAAAGCCTGCCATGAAATTAAGGGAGTAATTTGGTTTCCTAGTTTGTGGTGCACTTTATGACACTCTGGAAACTCCTAAATCATCTCAACTCCATGGTTTAAAACCATCCTCTCTCCCTTTCCATCACGTGGTGCTGAAGAGTGTTTGCACACTCCTGTGATAGCGGCCAGGTAAGCCCTCAATGGGAGTGCAGAGGAACAAAGTATTCCACTGTACCTCTCTTAATGGGAAAAAACTAATACAGACATTTTTCAGCTTCTTAGTGCTCACAATCAAATACACCCAAAGAAATAGGAAGCAGGAAAATCTGTGATTTTAATAGCTGTGGGAAGTCTGGGTTTTTTTGTTTTGTGTTTTGATGTTGTTGTTTCTTTGTGTTTACATGGAGGGTGTTTTCTTTTCCAACACTAGCCACTTGGACTGCATGGGACTAGAAAAATCTTGGTGAAGAAAATGTTTACCTTGCTGATTGCAAAATAAATAAGATTTCTTTTGAGTTTCTGAATGCATGTCGTCTTTTGTAATTAATAGATGCTTGTTGAGGTAATCTGCAGGGCTGTGCAGTCCTATCCATATTCATGCTTCAAGATACAATAAACAATTCTCTCTTCAAACAAACAAAACAAAAGAAACTGTGTTACCCCCACCGTCCTATATTAGTCTTTTTACAGATTTAAAGCCCTTGTACTTCTAACACTTGTAATTGTGGTTGAATAAATGTCCTTCTTTCACCTAGCAATGGAAAGATGGTCTGTATTTATTCTGGCACTGCAAAAATGACTGCTGACCAGTTTGTTCTGTTGATCACGTGAACTCTATTTAATATAGCAGTATATTTAAATAGATGACACCTAGTTTAATATTTATAGTTGTATTCTGACTGAGCTAACTTGCAGAAGCACTGGATAACCATGCTGAAACCTCAGGAAAAAGATATGTTCCACATAGGTTATAGAGAAAGTTTTGAGACTGACATGAATTTCTGATTATACATTTCTCAGAGTCAGATAGTATGATTGATTAAATGCTTTTTAACAACACTACATTGTTTGTGGCCCCATTTCATTATGCTTGGGTAAAGATAAGGTAATCTTCACCTATATTAGAGAATTTATGATAGTAGAGTAAAACATACCAAACAGAAGTACTGGTGTTAGGAAAGATGTTTTCCAGTACCTTGGGTATGCTGCTGGCCTGACCTTATTCCTTCCTCATTTTTATTCCTTCTTCCCCTGCCTCTAAAAGTAAAAGCAACAAATATTGATCAAAATAATAGATTAATTTGAAACTCATATATGAGTTGTGTGGCTTTAAATGAAAACTTATCAGTTTTCAAGATACTGAAAACAGAAAGCTGTTTTTATGTACTGATATTCATACTTTCTCCCACAAATGCATTTCTGATTGAGTAGTATAAATGTTTATATATTTAAAGTTTGGATTTTCACTAGATTTATTTAAAAATGTAAACATGCAGGTGATGGCAGGATTTGTGTCTTTCTGATGGAGAGGAAGAACAGAAATATCCAGTTAACTCTATTCACAGTTTAGGGAAAAAAAAGATCAAAGGGCCTGACCACTGAATAGCCTAAGCAAATACGAAAATTTGACTTTGGATTTTGAGGAGGGGGTTCCACAAAACTGTTTCTGGAACTGCTTAAACATAGCCAGGTAAAGAGGTTTCCAGTTCCTTTTACCTAGAGATGCTCATTTTTAGCCTTCTCCCTGATGTTGACTGCAGTGTCAGTTGTGTCAATGAAGCTTTTCTGTAAGCTGAATTAGTAAGAACTTGATTTGGACTAAAATGCAATCAGACTTTCCTGGGAGTGATGGAAGAAGAAAAGCTTGTTTTCTGTAGGTCCAGATTATTTCACAGGATGTGTTAAATGATTTTAAGCATCTGAAATATATAATTGGTCTTTAAAGATTACTGCAAGTATTCTTTCTTTTTTAGTAAGTTCCTGAAGTTCCTGATGTTCTGATTTAAAAACCTGATACGTAACAGCAGAAAGAGCATTCACATAAAAACATAAAAATGCTAAATAGTCATATTTTCTGGGGGGCAGGGGAGGGCTGTATTTTTATGTTTAATTTATGCTCTATTTTTCTCTGACTTTTACTAGAGTATTTAGTATCTTGTTCTACTTCTGTGCCTGCTGGACTCGAGGTTTCTTTCAGACTCCCTTGGACCGCAGTGAACAAAGTAGAAGCCATGGTAAAAGAAGGGTGGGAACCACCCCTGCATTCCCAAAGGTGAAAAAGTTCAAGCATCTCCTTCAGGTATTCCATAATTAGGGAAATCTTACACCTATTTTTCACCAACTATTTGGAAATGAGCTGCTGCTTCAAGTGTACTCACTGGAGCAGGTAGTCAGCCTGCTGAATGGTCTCATTCATTGACCTTAATACCTGCTGTGGTTTGGACAATTGGCACAGAGTTGTTTTTAAACTTTCATGTTTAAAAACAAGTGCCAAAGGGGGGGGGGGGGGGGGGGGGCGGGAAATCCATGCTTTTACAGCCAGAACAAATAAAAGTTGTCTGAGTTCACTTTAAAAATAAGGGATTTGTTTGGTTTTTTAAGTCTGGCATTTTAAATATTCCTGTTTCCTTTTCGTTTATTTAAATTGAAACTTAGGAAAGTTCTGTTGGTGGTTGAATGTAAACTTTCTATACACTCTCTCTTACGCAAAATAAGCTTGAGTCCACGGAGCCTGATTGTTCTGATGATTATTAATAGGACTGGTTTTAGTTTCACTTAAGTTGAGATTGGATTTTTACAAGCATTATGTTGTCATAAAGGAGAGTCATAATTACCATCTTGTAAGAAAGTGCTAATGAAGTGGCTGCTTTTATTATTACAGAAAATGCATCAGGGCTGCAGAGTTTTATAGGTGACACTTACTGTATTACCTGACTCAAATCCACAAGCGTCAGTGTCTCCTGCATTTCATAGGAGAAAAATCACATGAATGTGAAGGATGATGATTTTTTTTTTTTAAGTACTTTAACCAGTAGGCTCTCACATTCAAAGATTTGAGGATTGTAGGATAGTTATATAAAAGTGGTTCATACGCGGAGCAGGTAAATACTCCCCAAACTACTGATACAAAAAACTATCCAGATACCAGGGAAGGATAGAGACTCCTAAACTCATGACAGACAGCCTGACCAAACTGCCACCTTGTTTCCAATGGTGATCCTTTCTGACCTTGGTGTTACTGTGCTAAATGGTGGAAAAATAAAACTGAAAATTGATCTCCTGCGGGAGGTGATGTTAGATGACTTCTGCACCCATTGATGGTGAGATGTAAGCAAGGATCTCTGCAGAGCTAATGGATAAGAGCCTGATGCATTTCTGCTGCATGCAGAAGTAAAAGCGGGTAACTTCGCAGGCAGAAATTAAGTGCTTTGAGATTTTGTGTGTGTTACTCTGGGATTTAGGTGTTCAGGTTCCACTGAAGCCATTAAACCTTTCCAGGCATTCACAGTAAATTGACTATACCTTTGACTTTGTAATCGTCACAGCTTAAGAATATAGCTATGGAAAGGTAATGGCTGTTTGGATTATAGGTGGTTAAAGTGCTGTAATATGAATGTGTTTAAGCCTTAATGGATTTGCTAAAGATCAGAGAAGTTGAGAGGCAGGGAACTGAATCCACAAATGCCAGGTCCCCTGTCTGATTCATTAACAAATGAGCCGTTTTCTTCTGTGTGATCTGTAACTAATAGCCAGGTTTTGTTCTTGAAACAGTTTCTCTGGCAGTAGCTTAGCTAGGGGTGTAGATAAAGGTGAAGTTTCTGGGACTCCTTTTGTTAAACAGCTCATGGACCATAAGCAAGGAGGAGGCTGCTCTGCTGTCAGCAGCTGCTGCCAATGACCTATGCTGCAGCAGAAGACTAATACCAGATTTCAAGGAAGTTTTTCTGACATGATGGTATTGCTACAGGTCTGGAGTGGAAGAAGTCTTCCATCAATCTGCAGTAACCAGGATAAAGAGTTAGGACTTTAAAATGTGGATGAAAGAGAGTCATATAGGATAGGAAATGGGATATGGAGGGAAGGAGTCGTTTATCTGTGTCACATAGTCCAGATTGTGATGTGGAGTCTGAATTTTACGGTTATCTCATGCCACATCTTTCTTGAGGAATTCTTGTAGAACCTGTGGGTTTCTTTGGTAACAAAAGATAAAAGAGAAGGAGGGAGGACACTGCAACTCCTGGTGGTCAGCTCATCTGTTTTCTGATCGAACTTTCATGAACTGGGGAAGACCTATGAGCAGTTCACCATACCAGGTGAGTGTAAGCTTATGTAATACACAAATTCAAGAGAAATAAGTGGTGTTTGGGTACAGCTGAGTTGGAAATTAAACCGCCTTAAACGTAGGTGCCTTAACCTGGGCCTGAACCCAGCCTTTCTGGCTGTATACAGGCTGTGGGACATCAGTGATGAAAAGCTGAAGCAATTTTACTCAGCAGTCTGGCTGCAACCTGTGTTGAGCTGCTACAAAACCAGAGGGAAAGGCAGGGTACATGCCTTGTGGTTAGCTTGCACTGTGCTCCAAGCTGTTGTGGGAATGAGGAATCTCCATCTACGACTAGTCTGAGATTGTGTACTGTGTGTTTGCATCTTAGGCATACTCTTGGGTGTACTTACTTTGCTGTATATTACACTGTTGTGACTGAGGTTTGAAACTCACTATAGTTTGAGTATGAAACCGCTATAGTTTCATTTCATTTTATTCTTACTACTGAATGGATTTAGTAGGTCTTTACAACGCTTGAAAGTGACCTTTAGAAAACCTTTGGCAAAGGAAGTCTGTTGTCCAAATTGGATCAGTTCTATGTTTCTGATTAGATTTAAAATGGTATTTTTTTAAAATGTATTTTGCCTGACTGGGGAATGTATCTAATTGTTGCAACTATAGCATTGAAGCATAAGGGAGTGAGCATTGATCAAGATCTGTAGTGAACATCTACTCCAAGTATCTTGGAGTTCTTTACTGATTCACCTCAGACAGCAATGAAGAGGGGTGTAACTTAAACGAGTGGCTGTCTTCCCTAGCACATATTCCAGACTATTCAAATGGTGCAAAGATTTGGCCACCCACAAGTTGTAGATTCCAGTTTGAGAGCTAGTATAACTACTTGTCTGCAGCAGAAAAAAAAAATCATACGATGATTAGGAGGGCTTTTTAACATGTAGAAAATAAGGGAGGATGTATGTAAACCCTGAAGGTTCCGAGACAGCTTGCCATGTTACTCTAAATTATTTTTCAGACAGATGAAGTGTGGAATCTGGGAAGCTAGGGCTAAAATGAATCCTGTTACTTGATATGGTATCTACATTTTTGCTTGATACATTTCATTCGTGCTAGTTTCATCACATCATTTATCATTAAATCTGGTAATGTCCGTTCAACCTTGCCTTATTGCCATTGCATAGCTTATCCAATTAGTATCTGGTTATCTGATTCTACGCTAGAAACAAGGCAAAATTCTGTCTTTATATTTGCAATCTCATTCTGCATGCTAGCTGTTTTTTTTAAAGGTACTTCACATTTTTTGGATAAGGGATAAATAGACTTCAGTATTAGATTTCGATGCAATAGAATCAAAAAGGATCCTTATATACAGAAGATTCATCTGCAAATTCAGTAGAAGTTACAGGAATGAGATTTGAAATTTGTTTTTTTTGATTGAAACCCTTTCATTTACCAGCTTGAAATAATTTTATGTAAAGCTGAGCATCTTTAAACATTCTCCTGTTTTCAGGACTTAAACATAACACTGTTTGTCCATTGAAATATTAGGTCACCAAGAATACACGTTAGGTCATTCAGAGAGAGCTTATTGTTTCAGAAAATAGACCTCCTGTGTCTATAGACCTATGGTGGGATGTATTTACTTACCTACGCATTACTAAGTAAAAGTAAAATTAACAGTACTGGCATATTTTCCTCCTGGTTCCTTTTTATACCTGTCTAAATCCAGATCTTTTCTGGTATGTCCTGTGTACATAAATTGTATTGGGTTTCAGAGTTGGATTCCACCTTGGGCTGTGCTGATGACCGCAGGATGTTTATGTGAACTATGCTAAGTTTCTGGCAGACTTCCCCCTCTGAGGCCTTCATGCAGTACTCTATCCTTGAGACACTCATGTCATTTAGAACAGGTTTTTTTGTTTGTTTGTGCACCAATAGTTTTCAGGTATTTTAAGGGAAAATATATTTAGGCTATTCATGTAGGGAGTGTCAGCACTGCTGGAAAACTGAGAGCTGGCAAGAGCACGAGCAGAATTTCTTTGATATGTGAAATAATCTCTGGACAACCTTAAAAAAACTACTTAATAATAGTATAGGATAGTTTTAATACCTTTTCCAGTTTCTAGGGATTAAAAATGCCAAATAAGGATAAGACAAACTTTTGCATTGACAAAAGAAGATCTAGTTTGCAAACTGGGGGTAATGGACATGGGTTTGTCATGTTCTTTCTAAAACTGCTTTGGAATATTTAAACTTGTACTGGATCATCTTTTAGAAGCAGAGAAAGACCTCACTGCAAAGATTCATATTCTCTAAGAAAACAATCTGTACTTTCTAGAAAATTTCATTAGAAGCTGTCACAGTGATATTACCTATGAATCTCCCACTCAGGGCTAAATGGTTTCATGGGAAATCAGGATCTTGGTCTTTTGAGAATGAAGAGTCAAAAGCAATCAGAGGTAAAGGATCAGAATATCTGTTTTGGTTGAGAGTTGATTTCTGCAACTTCAAGAATAGAGAGCAAGTTAACATTTCAGTATTTTTAAACTGTCCTCCTCCTGAAAGATAGTGCGGGCTGCACTACCGTCTGGCTGTCCTAATGGAAAACTGCCTTGGGCTGTTTGTTCAAAGCCCTGGGAGAAGCCTCCCTCCTGAGTTGTTAACACGCTGTCCTTGGAGTCCTTCATTCCTAGCTTACCTGAAGGACCAGTATGACACCTCAGATGCATGGATGCATGTGCTTTTTTTATGTCTAATAGCTGTGGACAGTTATTTTGAATACTTACATGCATACAACTGCAAAAAAAGTCTAAGTTGTGCAAATGCAATCTGAAATTTGTAATAATTGTATAAAATTTCATAGCAGTGGCAGAATGGATGTTTTGCGCATTACACCAGTATGTGACAAATTCTAAGCCTATAGAACGAGTGAAGGACTTGAAGCTGCTTTGCAGGATGGATGTACAGAACTAGTGTAGAGACTTTTTTCCTAATATTTTTATTAAAGAATGGAGAAGCAGTTTTAAACAAACTTTCTGAAAAAGCAAAAGCCTGAGGTATAAGAAACCGGAGTTGGAGTAGTGAAAATTTGGCGATGTTTTAATTGTCTGAAAACCTAATCTTGAGGAAACCTCACACTTCCCACTAGACATGAAGCAAACTGTGTTGTAACATCAGGTAATTATTTTAATGATTAAGCTCTTTTCTCTTACGCTTTTACAATTCAGGGCACCAGTTTTTTGTTTTGAGGAAAGCTACTTTCACAGTCTTTACTTTTTATTATTATTACTATTAAAGACATAATATTTAATATTATTATTAAAAGCTGTTTAATCTACAAAAACTGGTGTTGAAAGTGCTGTGTATTAAGACTAAATTACTATGAATTAAAATGAAATCTTCACAAGAGAACAAGCCAAGAATACAAATGTTTCATATGTGTCCTTCATAATTCTGTAATTTAAAGCATGATCACTTGTTTTCTCTGCATTCTGTCTCCTTACTGATATTTGTCTTCCTCTGAGAACCTCTTGCCAAACAATTCCTAACAGTAAGAAACTGGTGCTTTGGAAAAGTTTAAATTCACAAGTACACCAGCTTCAGGCTTGCCATCTCTTCTCAATGGGATTTCTTCTGCTCTTTATCTGAATCATTTATGAAGTTTGCATCTGGAGAACTTTTTAAAGATGAGTATTGCAGTGTTCCTGGCTCTTTTTGAAGAACAGTGTTTTTTACTTCTGAAGTATAAAAAACAAGGGCAAAGTTGGTAAGAACTGAGGTTTTTTTAATTCTGTTTTCCCGAGGTCTGGCATTTGTTTTCTTTAGTCTAGTACAGAATGTTTGCTCTGAATTTTAGTTATTGTCCTTCAATAGGAGGACTTAGAAATGCTTTCTATATTCTCTGTGTTTTGGAGCTGATTGGACTATTAATCTTGTATCCTCATACATATATATGAACATATATATATTATATATATATATAACCACTGTTGTTTCAATAGCAGTAGTTAAAATGGTAGATAAAAGTACAGATGATTATATATCAGTGTGCTCAGTTGATGCTGTCGTCTTTTAGTTTACTTAGACACAGCCCACAGGTCCAATGCTGTCCAAAGAGGTTTGATCTTGCCGCCTGTTGTACTGTGCACTGCGAAGTCATGGTGTTTATGTGCAGCAAACACCACTTCAGGAGGTTTTGTCTCATAGGTAAGCTAAAGTGTAGATCCTCTCCCAGAGGCCTCGGGATTACTGTGTGCTACGGTCATCTGGGAAGCCTGAGTTGTCAGACAGGATCTGTAATTCAGAAAACTGGGGATATGTTTTACCTCCCCTTCCAGTCAGCAAGGAGCCAGTGTCAGGGGAGTAGAGAACAGCGGAATGGGAGTCATTCCAAGGGCAGGAGTCGTAGCTGCTCAGCAATAAATGGTGGAAGTGACTCTAGTTTGGTCAAGTTATAAGAAGGTAAGAAAAGAGGGCATGCTGACAGAATTTGTAGCCCCATACTCAGGAAAATAAACTCACTGTGTAGGCCTTAATCAATTTCTCTAAGCATTGAAGTTCTTAATTCTGAAAACAAAGTGTTGGTTAGTCTCTACTGGAAAATATAACACTGAAAGGGATTTGAATAGGTGTGGCTATTGCAAAGAGTGCTGTTTCAGAGCAGTAAACTGATCCCTTTAAAAATTGCTGCCTTGTTAGGCACCGCACATTTTGACTTAAGTTTTGTAGGTGCTTGAAGTACTTACAAAATTACCTCCGTTTAGGCAGTGAGATATTGAAGCCCATGCCCCAGATAGCCTCGGTCCTAATTGGCAGAGGCAGTTTCATGCTCTGAATACCACTTTCATAGAGGCAACTAATGGCTGTCCTCAGATAAGGCTGGAGATAAGATGTCAGCTGCATGCCTTTCTCCAGGTGGCTGACTGAGGCATTCTAGCACTCAATATATGGACAGTTATAAATCCATCCTTAAGTGTCTCGCTCTTCTTTGTCCATTGTTTAATGGACCTTGGTACTGAATGCTCTGCAATGCCTGCATCTTTCTTTGCATCTGGTCCTTAGTGTCCACTGATGATGAATGGCATCTGCTCTGTGTAGGCAGAACCGCCCAAAAAGACTAAATCACGGCAGGTACTGTCCATGTTTTGGTCAAACCTTCCAAGTGCAGTTGTAAGTACCTTCATTGATGGAGGAGGATGAGATCATACAACTGACCACACTTGTATTATAGTTCATATTTAGAACAGTTAGGCATTGGAAGATGGGAGGTTTAATTTTATTTCTTTGGACATGAGTGTTATGTGCTTTCCCTGTCTGACATTTCCCTCAGCATCTGCTTATGGCAACTCTTTGAGACTGGATGGTGGAATAAGCAGATGTTTTGATTTGACCCATTTTGGTCACTTCTAAATTCTTAAAGCGTGTCTCATTCCCCAGGATGTTTGCCTAATTCCCATGCTATGGATCAGACTAGATTAGAGGCAACTATTCTATACTGTTTCTGCTGAAGCTGGATCACTGCTGAAAACCATGAAAGATTCAGGGAGCCATAAAATGTTTGCGTAACATCTTGTTTGTGCTGCAAACTTTAGTCTTGCCACAAAGTGTAAGACCTTATTTCAGAAGTGTTCTGTCATGCAAAGTAATTTAAATGGCATTTAACAAGTATATAAACTTACGTGCTGTTATATCTATGATCCATGCTGATTCTTCACCTATTGGTTTTGGGAACATAGAGGGATGCATTGCAGCAGCAGAAGATTCTGATATGGAATCATAGAATTCAATGGAATCGTACAACCATAGAACAGCCCAGCTTGGGAAGGACCTCGAAAGATCATCTGGTCCCACTTTTTGTGGAAAAGGGAGCCTAGATGAGATTATCTAGCGCTCTGTCCAATCGCATCTTGAAAACCTCCAGTGATGGTGACACTACCATGTCTGTGGGGAGGTTGTTCCAGTGAATGATTGTTTTCACTGTAAAAAATTTCTTTCTTATGTTGATATGAGTATACTTTACAGCAGCAAAGGATTTTGATGTGTTTTGCTTTGTAGTTGTTGGGTTTTCTAGCAAAATATAATTAATATTAAAATAATACGTTTTAAGAATACCCCCCTCTTCCCTTTCCTCTTCTCTACTGCTCATTTTTTTTGTTGGCCTGACAGTTCTTGAAAGTTGCTTTCCAAAGTTTGTGAAAGGCAAAATGGCAAACTGTAAGGAAACAACAAAGGAAACCCGTTTTGCTTTCAGGCTATCCTCTTTCCAACAGCACATCAGAATGTGTTTTCACTCCCTTTAGAGCTGCAGGATTTCTTCTGAAGACTCTCTGGGCTGGTGGAAGTGGGTGTAAATGGAGAAGACAGCTTTTAACTAGAAATGTGAACGCTGCACATTTCATACATAAAAGATGCAAGCAATAAATTTTAGAAATGAAGGCTTATCTCTGTCTTTCAGTGATTCTTTCTATGCATTTCTTTCTATCTTCCATACCTTTTGCTTTGCTGTCTGCTTCTCTTGTATTTGATGCTTCCTTGTACTATTTACTGTGTACTATCTATGCCATTCAGCATGGCATGGGTGGAAGAATTTGTTGCTGCTCCTTATATCAGCTCTTGATACTCACGCATTATCAAGCAGGGGTTCCTTGGAGTCAAGCAGCATGAGTAGGGTGAGAGTCCTTTTTTGAAAAATGAGGCCCAAACAGAGAAGGAAACACATTTTTGAAGTTGGCTAGAATAGAGGCTTTAGATAGCAAGAAACTGCTACATTGTACACTATATTTTTCCTGCAAATTGTCTGACCATATTGACATAGAATCACTGCTTTTAAATAGAATAATTTAACTAGCCCATAGTTTAGGTCATATTTTACATCTCTTCAAAAACACTATATCCAAAACTCAATATTTAGCATCAGACCGCTAAAGACGCTGGTCTGTCCTTTGACTCACTTTAAAATGTGTTCCTATAAAAACACAACCTGAGACAAAAGCCAGCAATCCCGAAACTTAAGAAGGAATCACCTTCTATTCTAGGTGAAAACTTTGGATTTTCTAATTTTATTACAATTTCTGTCACGCTGTCTGCAAGCAGAATTTTCAATCTGTCTCGTCTTAAATAGCATCTTTCCCATTCAGCAGAACTGAAGATCATCTGAGTTTGAGTGCTAGCCTGGATCTACTGGTTAAGAATTAAGTTTTAAATTTCTCACTCATTTTGCTTGTATGCACACAAGAAAGAAAAACCTGCTTCTCGGCTCTTAGCTCTGAGAAGCTGCAGAGTGACTCAGGCTTGTGATGAAATACTTCTGCTGTGATGACAGCCCAAGAATGCCATCTGCTCAATCAGGTCAGCTTTGGAATTCCGGCCACTTTTCTTTTGTTTATGTCCGTGAACTTGACAGGGGCTTCTTCCAGCAGGAGACAAATACGGATATTTTTATGATATGCTATTCGTTTCAGGTTTCTTCTTGCAGTTGCTCAGTCGCTTGTTTTCTTCAATTTTATTTAAACTTGTTGAGACTGAAGAGCTATCTGAGAAATCACTACCAGGTTTCCCAATAATTCTCTGGAGTCTTGACATGTGTCTCCAGCTTATTCTCCCTTGAGCAAAACATAATTTTAAATATTTTCAGTGGCTAAAGTCGGACTGGGTCATTACCATGATTCATTTCGGCTGTCATAACACAAGCCAAAGAAGCTTGCCCAGTAGCTTCTGTTTCTGCCCAAAGCATATCTTTAAGGACATAACATCGTAGCCTTTATTTAGCTGTGGGTTACTCTGGTTGCTTCACACACTGCTCCTGATTCTCAGGAGGAGAATTCCTACTTCACACCACATAGGGGAGCTCCCTTTAGATGATTTGTTATCACATCTTTCAAATGTTTGGCAGGAGTTTTCTTTTTTACTTTTAAATAAGAATTCTGCATTAGAGTGTTGTACGATACCATTTTAGTATGCGAGAAGAACTGATCTTTGTAAAACTATATGGCCTTGTTTTGATTTGGGAGAATCTAAGCATCAGGAACTATCATAGATGGCTACTTCAGACACACAATCTGTCCTGTATCTCCAAAGGACCTTGATTTTTCTTAGTTTAGTATTTTGAGAACACTTTCCTCTCTCTCTCAAATACTGCTTTAAAAACATCTTTCTCTTTTGATCAGATTTTTATCCTGTCTTCTTCTGCTTGTTTGGATATAGTATATATTCTGTCTTTTGGATACAGCACATGTGTTGCTATTAATATGTACATGTATATATCTGCATGTATTGTATATAAGTATACAAATTGGATAATAGACTTGCACAAATAAACTTTACAAATATGCTTTTTTATAAAAGACATCTTTTGTGTATATGGAGGTGAAAAGTTATCTAGCATCACCTAATTTTCAGTATTTGTTTCCAACACCATTTTCAGCCCATATAGAAAAATTATAAATTAAGTTTTTTATTACAAAATATTTGTTAGTTTTGGAAAGTGATGTAAAAAATTAATCTAGACAAAATTATGAAATTACATAGAAAGTATATAACCATTTATTTCCAATCTGAATTCTACTAGTTCCCGACTTAAAAATTAAACTTTTATACGAATTGACATCCAAGAGAGATCTATCAGTGCTAGGTAAGATATAGCAAAACTTTGTAAAAATTCTATTTAATATGTTTATCTGCAAATTCAAAAGAAAGAGGAGCATTTTTTCCTTATCAAAGGAGAAACATTCCTTGAACTATTCTTGAGACTTTACCCTTAGGTGCATCAAAATCGTTGCTTTTTCAAGTATCTCCTTTTTTCTTTCCTCTTTTCCAAAACAGTTTTGAACAATGTAATCATCTTTTGAGAATTATTAATTAATGTTTTTATAGAGAGAGCTCAATTAACTCATTCATTATGCTTCAGAACAGGGTTGTTCCCAAAAGTGAAATTACGAGTAGTTTCAAAATTATTTCAGGCTCTATATGCTAAAACTCATCTTCTTTGCAAATGATGGGGAGCAGAATGCCAGCCTGTACTGTTCACCAGAGCAAATGCCTAGACTGGCCCCCTGCGTCTGTAAGTAGACTCTGTTGGATCCTGACTTTGTCCATATTGACAAAAGTCGTGCCCTTGTCAAAGGTTTTCTATTAGGGTAGTCTGCTAAATTAGTCTGAAGTGTATCTTTCAAGCAGGAAAATGAGTTTAAACAGGAAAGGCTAAGGTAGAAATAAGGCTGTGGCAGTAAATACGAGTCAACAAAGGAATGCTGTCAAGCCTGGCAGGCCCAAAGCCTACATGACCTACATGAAGCATTTCACAGTGTTTCTATTGGCAGATGCATGACTGAACTTGCATCTGGCAAGTTCTGCTGAGAGACACCAAAACAGATCCTTTTTTTTTTGAGTAGAAGAGTGGATATAAAACCCTTTCTGTGACTTGCCAAATGCACACAAATAAATTTGGGACACCGATTTCTATTTGAGACCGTGGTAGCAGGTTGTACTTTTCCTTTGACTGTCATTATTAACTCTTCACAAATGCTACATTACGTCTTCCATTGCTAATGTCTAGATGACCCCGTTAGATTTGTGGTACTGCCATTTGAGTTATTGGAAGGTTGCCTCTTCGCTAGCAGCTGCAGCTTTACAGGAGGATCCTCCTCAGCATATTTCATGCCTCTGGCCAGCTACACAAAGCAAATTCTGTCTTTTGGTATTTGGGCCTCTGAGTACACTGGACATGTCTATACAGCTGGCACCAGACTCTTGCACTTCTGCAGAAGCTGGCTAGATGTGAAGCAGGCCTCAACTGGAAGCTACGTGATCATCCTAGGGTGGTGCAGCACCTGAGCACTGATACATGTATTAGTGAGGGGACATCCATGCTAATGCAGCTGCTTCCAGGCCACCACTGTTTTGTATGCCGCCAGCCCCGGGTGTAAGCAGAATCTGGTTGCACTTGCCTGTGTAGATATCTTGGCTGTGTCCAACAGATTGTGTAGAACTGCCAGTTCTGGTCACCTAAAAATAAATTATCAAATTGCAGCAAAAAGAAATAGTTGTACCGTTACAGAATTCGAGAAGAGTGGAAAAAGAATGCTGCTGGAAAGGGAAAAGCTTTTTCTTTTACACCAAACTATTTCCATCAAAATGCCAGAGCATACAAAACTGGGAATTGGCAGGAGCCTCCTCCACACAGCAGTTCTCTGTTGGACACTTAGGGGAAAGTGGCTTTGGAGCTGGATGAGTGTGGAGGCTGGAAATCCTATTGTGTGTGCTTATGATTTTGAACAGAACAACTTTGTTCTGAACTGCAAAATATGGTGGTTGGTATGTGGCAAATGTTAAGGTTTGTAACAAATACGCATAACCAATTATGGAGTATGCTATGAGGCAGTGGATCCAGAGAGAACAGCTTTGGTGTCTGTTACACTGCATTCCTAGAACTTCGCTTGGTGATTGAGCGATTTTAAAGAAAGTGAAAGATAAATACTTCCACACCCATTGGAAAAGCAGATATTTTCCTTTTAGCAGAGAACATCTGTTGGAGTTAAACTTATATATTAAATACTTTTTTCTGAGAAATCAGAGCTACTGCAGTTTTTACAAACAGTAAAGACTGAAAAGACAAGAGTCCTTATGAATTAAAGGTCCCCTTCTATATAGAAAATAAAGGCTTTCTTTGTGTCAACAGAGATTTTACCATAACCTCCATGACTCACATAGATTTAAAAAAAAAAAACAAAAACAAACAAAACAAAAACAAACAACAAAAACAAAACCCCCAAAAACCTCTACAGCCTCATCCCCAAGAAGAACTCTAGAGCTGAGAACTCTAGAGCTGTTGTCTTTCCTCATTTTAAATAGATGTAGTTTGTGTTAGTATTCTGGAAATTTAGCTATATCAAAAGCCCTGCTTTACACACTAGACAATGTGAAGAGCTCAATATTTGTGTAAGTGACATTAGGTAGCATTAGTCTTTGTCTCCTAAAAAGGCTAGTCCAGATAATAGTATAAGAGCCACCTTCTTTAGCTCAAAAGTTGACTCATGCTTTTAGTTACTGATTCAGCTGAACAAGTTCTGCTTACAGCACATGAACAGCCCCATATAATCGCACAAACTGCTCACATGATTCAGAGAACAATTATCTTTTTGGTTAGTATGATGGTGCTTTTTTTCCCTCCATAAAGAAGGTCAAGAGTCACAGAAGACAGTTTATCTTTTAAAAATAGGTTTGATGCTCTACTGATAGAAGCAATATTTTGGCGCTGGTTTATGGCAGGAAGAGCCTCCAAACATGGATTAGGAGAAGTAGTATCTACTATTACATCAGCCAGCGCTCTTACAAGAGACAAATTTTGGGACTCAAAAGTGAATTTGATGAGAATTTAAAAAAAAAAAAAATCCAAGCTAATCAGTCCTGAAGGCTTTTTTACTTTTTCTAGCTCTTGTAGTTAGATAAATAGGTATAGTTATATGTCAAAAAATGTGGAGGAACAGAAAACACTATCAATATGCCTTGTTTGAGGACCACCACAGCTTTGATAATTGCAACGTTGGCTACAGCTAGGTGTTTTACACTAGCCTGACTTAATTCAGTGGAGTATGGATTTGCCCAAAGTAGGTATTGATTTAAAAAAAAAAAAAACCAACAAGCGTCCAAATTGTTTAGTGCTGCTACAACTTAATACCTAGTTTAATCTATGAATTTCCAGTTCATCTATGCATAATTTTCACCCTGTCATGGATTAGTTAAAGCTTCCAAAAGAGCCTAAGAGAAATGTAGAATGTTGATTTACAGTGCTACTAATGCAATGTTAGAAATGAGCTGTTATGCCTTGAAAGAGCAGTGGAAGTAGTTATATGCAAGATGTGATTGATTTATGTGAATGGAGATACAAGTGATGTGGTTGAAGTGAGCTGTTGGAAAATGTCATTACATTCCTCAGGAACTAAATTCCCTCCATCGCCCCCAAATGGAAGGAAATCTCAATAATGCTTTAAAATCTGAGTTTCTTTTTAAAAAGCACTTTTCATTCAAAAAATCTTTTGTTGGGAAAACTTTGTGATATGTTTCTTCCCGAAACACTTTTTCTTCTAAATATTATTGTGAAAGGCTGGAAAGTTTGTGGCTCAGTTTCATTATTTCGTATGGTCTTCATTTTCTCTTACTAAAAGCAAATTACATTTTATATGTGTGTGTGCGTGTGTATGTGTATTTATAGTGAGAGAGAGAAAGGAGGGCAACCTTCAACCTGGAAAAGGTGACAGAAGACTAAGACATATTTTCCCATCACTAATTTAGCCATTCCAACTTAGTTATATATGGTCAACTAGTAAATTTCTCTTTCCAAACTGGCCTTTGCTCATGAAACACAACATGTTTACTTTGGCTGCAGGAGCTTTAAGCAGACGTGGTATGAGAGGCGGACAGTGCCAAGGTAGTTGAAAGGTCTATTAAAACATTTTAAAGTGGGCAAGGAGGAACAGTGCTACTTATTTATTTGAATTCCAAGTATTAAAATATGGAACTGCTTCCTGTGGTAGTAGAGAAAGCATGTTTTTTCCTAGTTGAGAATGTAAGATAGCATTGGCAGATAGCTGTTGATTATTTGTAGACTTACAAGAAATCATTATATTCTAAGTAGAACTATTTGAACTTACCCTCTTCTATAGACCTATTTTGTTTACTTAGCAGTTTGTGAAAGAAGAAGAGTAGAATTCATATTAACACCGAGGATGGAGAAAATATGTAAATTACTAACAATGGTTTGAGTTTAGCCTGGGAGGATACTGTTTTTTCTGAAGCTGGAATGCAGTTATTTTTCTTTTTTGTGTGCCTGAGGACTGAAGTCCACAAATTATGGCAGGTCAACTGGTCTGCGAATAGCTTTTAATTTGTAATGCTTAATGCATAAATTGGGGTTTTTTTTCCATTGCATTTTGAGTTTCAGCTTAGATTTTAAAAAATGATGTGATGAAATACAGAAATACATGATTTCTACGAAACACCTTATAAAAAGGAACAAGGCATATGTCTGTGTCTAAAACTGAGTAACACAGTTTGCCCCTTCTATTTCTCTTTCCTTTGCACATCTTTGTTGCTGTTACACACCTTCCACCTTTTGTTAGTCTTTTTTTCTTTTCGATTTCCTAATTTTGTTCAAATTGTAATTTTTTATTGTCAGCAACATATTTTATTATGGCCTTTTTTAAAAAACTACATTTACTTTTCTTATTTCCTATATATAATAGTATTTCTATATGGTATTACATAATTACATGTGGAATTATTGCATTGTCTGTTCGTGTATACTTAAGGATAAAATGGAAACAAGCCATATCTCTTGTAATCCATTTTGCTACATAGACCTAAATGAAAATAGCACCTTCTTGGAATTGTTTGTTGAGCACTTTTATGTCATCGTTATGAATATGAGAAGCCTGCTACTATCTTCCGTTGGTTTTAATTGTCAAAGGTTTATCTGTAATGGACAAGAGACATTATATTTTGATGAAAGCAGAAGGATTAACCCTTTTCCAGAACGGGAAGAGCAATGTGGTTGTGAGAGATAATAACAAATATGAAATTTTGCTTTAAGCTGGTTCATCATAACAATAAAACTTCTCTGCATGACTTTTTGAACAACCTTATGTCCAATTCCTTATTTCAGTAGGACAGAGGAACTGCACAAAAGTATGTAGTCGAAAAGAATTTTTTGCTTATCGCAGCACACCCCAGCCATCCTATCAAAGCAGCTTCAGCACCCTCCAGTAGCATTCGTATATTCATATTCAACATCCAAATTATTCCTTATATTCCTTTGCATGATTCTTTATTGTTATAGTAAGAGAAATGAACAGAGAAGACCTGTTCATACACAGGTCACCACAAGTGACAAACACGTCAGGGTTTATCTTCCTGCCTCCAGACTAGAAATTTCTCTTAAAGGAAAAAGTGTTTGTAAAGAACAAAAAGAATACATACTAGAGTGCTAAAAGTATTCTTAGGTTTCTATTTAAAACTAAAGGTGTCTCTGAGTAATTCCCACAGATTTAGCATTATGGTTACCTTTAATAACTCAGCCTACAATTTCATATGTGTTTTACTACAAGAGTTTAAGTGTTCAGTGTAGCACAGAAAATGTCACCTGCATGGGACAGGAAAGGCTGTATTTAGAAAATTTACCCCTTGACTATTGGAGTACCAGATTCTTGCCCTTTTATTTCCCAGTAGTGCCTATTTTTCTGAGTAGTACTAGTTGGATTTAGATGTAAGGATGGCAAAAGGGGGCTCGCAGCTTACATTGTAGTAGTGTAATTAGTTTCACACAAAAAAAAATCTTTAATAAGAAAAAAACAAACCAAAGGAAGTAATATCTTCAGCATTCATGGCATTTGCAAGTTACTTTCCATATTTTAAAAGTATTCCAGCTCTTTTTCTTTGTAATGTAATGCTGCTTTCTAATTTAATAACTTTCAAGATAATCTTTGGCCTAACAAATGATTGGAATAAACCTAAGAAAACTGTAACACTAAGAGACATTTTTGCAAAAGTTAACCTTAACATCTAAAATGCCAAGAGGAGAAGAACTTTATTCCAAATTTGACATCTATCTCTTATTTTTAAGCAATGACTTTAAATAATTTCATGTGTTACACAACATCTTTATCAAGTGCATGTTTTTATACCTCTGAAATTTTATCCCCTACATTTCTGCAAGATATGTGCTTCTTTCTTACTCAGTAACTTCCCCCCCCCAAAGTGTCATAACCATTGGAATGGTTTATGTGTGTTTCCAGGGGTAGGTACTTGGAGGTTTACATTTTATGAGTAATATGTCCTAATGTCCTACTGTGGTCTGTTAATTCAAAGTAATTTGGAGGCAGGATAAGCCACCAGCATGTGGATAGAGTCCAAAGCACAATGCTAACTGTCATCCCTCTATTTCTGTGCTATAACTCTGGGACACACCGTGTAATGAATTCCCTTGCATCAAAACAGCAATGTGTGAATATGTGCTTAGTAGCCTGTGGTAAATGTGAAATTATGAGAGTAATTAATTATAGTCTTCATCTTTATGGGCTAAGCCAAACTTTCACAGCTGAGCCCATCTAGTGGGCTGCTGCCACCAAAAGGTCAGCTTGGCCTCAAGTTGTGCCAGGGGAGATTTAGATTAGATGTTAGGAAAAATTTCTTCACGGAGAGAGTGGTTGGGCATTGGAACAGACTGCCCAGGGAAGCGGTGCAATCACAGTCCCTGAAAGTGTTCAAACAATGTGTGGATGTGGTGCTTAGGGACATGGTTTAGAGATGGACCTGGCAGTTAGGTTAACAGGTTGGACTCAGTGATCTCCGAGGTCCTTTCCAACCTTTACGATTCTATGATTCTCTGCCCTAGCGCAGAGAATCTCTTCTCCCCCTCCTGTGCTCTCCTCGTTCCTTTACACCATGTGTGGCATTTGTCAGGTTCTGGGACCTGCTTTAGCTGAGAGAGCTAAAACTAATCAACCTTATTTGCTGGCTTAGTTTTCGCCTGTTTTAGAAAATTAAAGAGCATTACAGAGATGTTTCATCAACATTGGATTGAAGGAGTGAGCAGAGAATGAACACGTCCATACCTCACTTCACGTGTTTCATAGCCCATATTTTTAATTCAGGTCTTTCTGCTCTGGCCATGAGCACAATAGATAGTTACTACAGTTTAGCTGAGTGGTGTGGTTTTTTTTTTTTTTTTTAAACCTGCATCTTGTGGTGAAACAGAGCCATTTGTTCCCTTATACTGTTAAAAGTAAACTGAAGTCCTGAAAATGAGCTATGTTGCAATTTATCTTTTATAACTTTAAAAGGTTGATTATATCAATCCACTCTAGATATTTGAAATCCTTTTGGATTACTTAGTAGTTTGGGGCATCTTGAGTTAAAATGTGACGTTCTGCAGGAAATCAAACCAGTGCGGGTTCAGATCTATGATGGCCAGTAATTTCAAACTGAGTCATACTGGAAGACAAGACTGGAGGGAAGTGTATATTGGAGGAAGGGGTCCAGTGCTTGGCCGTTCCAGCTTCTCTTTTCCCCTGTACATCCCTGACTACATACAGCCACCACAGCAGCATCTGAACAAATTGGACAGCCGGTCCTCCAGTGCAGACATGCAGGAGTCTGGGATGCAGCCATCCTCCTGCCCGTGCCCACAGGTTGGTCAGAGCAAGGTTCAGGCAGCTGCAGGTGGACCGCGCTGGTGGGCTCCTCTGGATGTGGCAGTGCAGCAGCCGAGCGCCGAGGCTGGACTCCTCTTGTGTGTGGCTCGTGCCACGGCAGCGGGGTAGGACCAGCTGTGACCTTATCCTGCACTAGAGACTGCAGAAGTTGCAAACTTCGTAAATACTAAGGAGAGCTGTTTCTTAGTTAAATCACTTTTCTAAACCTATAGCGAGAACCTATTAAGTAGGGTGTGAATGAAACCAGAAAACTTCTGTTAGTACAAAAGCAACTGTACAGACTTTTATATAAAAACTTGGATGCAAAAGAAGACATGTACTATTTCACATCATTCTGTGAACTCTAGGTTATGTGTTGAAACAGTTCTGAAAGGCACAGGCAAAAGATTAGAATATAATAGGCGTTTGGTTTGGTAAATAACAAATATAGTTGTACCTCTTGCTACTATTTGATATATTCTGCATGTTTTTTAAGATCTATGTCTTATATAATTCAAATATAAAAGCAGACTCCCTGAAGTTAAATTAATTATTCTGAATCCCTCAACTTTTCAGTATTTTAATTATTTTTTAGTTCCTGTCTTTAAACTCATGACATTTGCTTTACTGCAAAATGGTTACCATTTTCCATGCCTGTCCTTAACAAAGATGGACTGTGCTGTTCCAAAGGAAATGGACTGAGATCACCTTACGGAAATGTTTGTCATATAATAGACATCATAAGAGAAGAGAGTAAAAATGGAGCATAAAAGTGACAGAAAGAAAATTGTCAGCTATTGGCAACAGCTGAGAGGAGTAGAAGGAAGCATGTGGCAACAGGAAAGTGTGCAAGAGGAAAAGGAGAGAGCAATGCAAAAGGAGGTGGAGTGGAAAGCTGGAATTGAGTTCCCATTGTTCAAAAAGCATAGCACGGCAGCTTTGCATATCCCAGCAACTGGGAAGGTCAACATCTGTGTATTCACTGAAACACAGACAGCATTTTTAAGTCTGTATTTAAAAATGAATGTTGGCTGTAGATGATCCTACAAAGAAACTGTCAGAATGCAATGACATATTTTGTCAAGCAAATGTCCCTGCAGCCCAGTGTGCTGACTTAAAGTAGTCCTAAGCAGATGCTTGGGGAAGAGGAGGAACAGGGTAAGCACCCTAAAAGATGAAAAGGTCAAAAGGCTGTTCAATTTGGGTTTTATTTCATGTTTCTTGGGATTTCAGTCACAGTCTTTGAATACTTGCAGATGACAATACTTCTGTACCTAGTACCCCTGTCATGCAGTCTCCTTTTTATTTCCTGATAAAAATTTAGTTTCTTGGTATGTCTTGCTTTTGTTAGGAAAAAAAAAAAGATAATTTTTAGATAATAAATATTCTCTTCTCTGAACATTTTTCAGTTCTTAGATTTTGAAAATGGGGACACTTTTACTTTTTCTACCAGAAAAAAAGAAGCTAACCAGCTTAACTTCAGCAAAGTATTGTGTCTTTTCCTTCGCAGCTTTTTGAGAGGAACCCGATACTTGGGTAACAGTAGTGCTAATGTGCTAATAAGGATTTAATAGTCTTATTTCAGTTACATAGATTATACTTAGGCAATCTTGACCCAATGGGTTGTTGTTTTCCTCTGTTTCATAAAATAGGGTATGATTTTTGTGTACTCCTCATTTTGAGAACAGAGTAAGCTATCGATCACTGTATTCATCCAGACCCCGATGTAAGAGCACTTGCCAGTTGCTGTGTATTATATTTGCACATACACTGCCATCTGCAGAGTGGCCTAACAGAGGATTATGATGTTCCTTAATGCCAGTCATCTGGGTGGCTGTCCTAAAAATAACCAGATAATGCTACTCAAGGTAATGCCTCAAGCACATTGACTGCAACCACTGCCTACTGTGCTTCCTTATAAACACCAAGCTATCATCTAAAACACAGATGAGTCACGTTATGCTCATTTTGGTTCTGTCTGCTTTAGAGTTGATCACGGCATGCAGATAAATACTGAGCTAAAAGACAGCCTTAGTATGATTTAGCCAAATTCTTGTTCCTCTGTTTCATGTTCAGAAGTTATTTTCAATAGATTTCTTTTTTATCCAAATTGTGTGCTATTTGTCTTTTCCTATGTTTCAGAAAAAATATTTGGTGAGCATATCTTGTAATCATTTTTAGGGTTGAGTTGTCTCCCAGACACCACTACCACAGTCTGCATGACTGATTTTTCCATGAAGGACCTTAAGTGTGATTTCATATTTATTCTTGACCGAACTCTGTTCACTGATTTCTTTCTTCAGTGTAAAGAGAAAGTTGATAGCATCACCGTTGCTGGGCCATTGTGTGTGTGTGGTACCCATGGTCATCCTGTCCAGAGACAGGAGTCACCTGTGACAGTGCTTCCTCTCTCTGGTGGGAGAGTGGAGGACCATATCGTGGCTGATGTGGGCCAGCCATGCCACCCAGACTGCAGGGGAGCAGATAATACTGGAAGGTGTAAATATAAGGTACCCCTGCAGTATTTGCAAGTTGAATTATTTTTGCTTTCTGTAAAAATTTTCCAGGCTATGATCGGTTTTTCAGTAATGTCACTTCTCACACCCCTACAGTCAAGGCACACAAAAAGTACTCTGGTGAAAGGAATGACTAGAAGGACGTTTTGTCATTCAAGAGGAATAGTATTTATAAAAGGTTGGTAAATGACCTTTCCCTGAACTGTGTAGTGAAGGAACATGACAGTGGGCTTTTTCAAATGAAAGTGAAATGTTTGAGAAGAGTAATTAAACTGTTGCAAGCTGTGAGGAGGGTAAGGGAGCGAGTGCTTTCAGAGTATTAAAAGTTGAAGAAAAACCACTGATAAGTCAGTGAGGAAAGCAATCATAGAATCGTTGAGGTTATCTGAATTGGTTTAGTAAGCAACTTTCTCATCCCCCAAATAATTAACAGCCAATTCCATCCTTAATAAAATTTAAATTTGGCAAAGTAAGACAAAGTTATCAAACCTTTAATAAACTTGGGGCAGAATTATGAAATACATGTATGCTTTGAACTTGACCCAGAAAATGACTTAATGCAAAAATAAATAGCTCTAATGCTGTTTCTTGGAAAGTATTAAAAATGAAAATTCAGCACTTGGAACTTCTGATGTGATTGGTAATAAATAATACACCATTCTGTCAGGAATTGCACATGGGGCATTGATAAGTGATTTATAACTGAAAGATCAGGCTGAATGCACTGGAAAATGGTCATAATGAGGAAAAGACTGGGGAACTGCAGTCTCCCATATGCTTGCAGAAAGTCACTGAGCTTGAAGAGAAGCTGAAAAGCAATTCGGACACTGGAGGAGCCATGAATAAGATTTTTTGCTGTCAGAGTTACTCAGACTTCTTATATTCTGTTTAAGCTCAGGTTGTCCCTGGTGCAAGATTTGCTTACCAGGTTAGACAATCCAGAGCAGAGTATTTACCTGAGCTGTAACAGTAGTTTCATTGCTTTCCATGAAGCAGCTATGTTAGTTTGATCTTGCTAATTCCTTTATGCTATAAGATATCTGCAAATATATTGGCAGCCTTTTGAAATGTCATTGATTTGGTCATCTTAGGCTATGCCTGTATTAGTAAACTGAGCTGTGCCAGAGCCCGGGCCCAGGCCCCAGCAGGCAAATTGTTAAATTTTCCTTGTCCTCCCTGTGGCCCAGAACAGCTGCCATGCTCCCAGACAATCCTCAGGCACACTTCAGGAGTTAGGGACTTGGCCAGCCTAGCAAAGGATCCCACCAGGCATTTGGATTTTTTTTTTTAATCTTTTACTTGTGTATGACCAGGCTGTGCCAGTTGTGCTCAGGGCCAGAGAGCAGCAGGCAATGGGCCTCTTCGGCTTCCTGGCCTGAGAGGTAGAGAGGGAACTACCAAAACACACCAAAATGTTTTACAACCTGTAAAAAATATGTTGACACCAAATAGGTGAATGAATACTTTAATGAAAAATGTTGTCATGTAAAAAAAGATGTCCAAAGCCAAACAATATTTGATGGAATGATATTAATTCGGTGATTCCTAAACGCAGCACCATATAAAGTAAATTTTATCATGTCAATCCATTCCATAAATATATTAGAACACATTATTCATTATATCCTCAGATAATAGCTTGAAGTAAGTTGAGGTAATAGTTCGAAGTTGCAGCGCACAGCAAATAAGTCAAGTCCTGGCAAAATAGAAAGATAAATTAAAATCTTAACTTTAACTGATGTGTGCACTCACACACTTTGGAGATCCTTTAGGCTACCAATGGAAGATATGCTGAATCTTTAAAAATTGCATTCAGTAACTGACTATTATGGGAAAATAAAGCTCAATCAGCAACAGCTGTGTTTAGGAGAAACAGTATTGTCTGGTACATTTCTCTCTCACTCCATCTTATGTTATTAAGGATATTCTCCTTTGATTTATACCACAAAGTAATTTAGGCCATGATTACTAAAATGCATACTTTTGTTTCTCCAAGCTGCTTTTTTACCAACCACAAAGTCTTAAGTCTTTAATTTTAGGAAGGCTGCATGCTTTATCATAGAGGAATTTCTGGCACATCCATTTTAAAATGAAGGAAGAGCGCTCTGCTCTTTGTAACAGGCTGCTTAGGTCTTCTGCACAAACAAAAATTATGATGTTACATTTAAAAATATGTTTGGCTGCTTTACATGCAAAAATGTGTTAAAAATTAAGTGCTTTTAAATTCTTAATGCTATTGAAAGACAATACCAATTTAGGCATAAAGGAAGGACATTTTCTTTGGGGTGCTCTCCAGCTTTCTCTGATTTTAATACTGCTCCCGTTGGTAAGGTGTGTGAGGATGAGCATGGGGGTAGGTCTCACGGTCAGTGTGCAGATCTTTGCAGATGATGACTACCTGCAGCAGACCTCCCGGATCCTCCACCTCACACTTGAGGAATCCCTAAGAACAAGCTGGGATGCAGGATGACCCGATTGAACAGACCTACTTAAAGAGGTGGTGGGCCATTACAGAGCTTGTGTTGTCAATATAACTGCAAATGCCTGGAATGAAAGACTATTAATTAGCTTTTCTAAAGCACAAAATTTAATATTCAGTCTTGAGCCCTGAATCAGCCCAACTAAGATTAGGGACGTGCCTAACTTTAGAAGTGCTGATTACTTTCTGAAAGTGTCTTCAGTGGTTTTAGTTTGTTATACAGAAGTGGAAACACAAAAAGTATTGAGCACACTGAGTGTATTGAGCAATATTGAGTAATTCCCGTGTCAGGAGCTAGACTGGGGAAAGGTGGGTTTTGATATGAGCAGATTTCAGGTGCAGTGTGGAGTTGGAAGGAGTGGATCAGGAAAAGAATAATTTTGGGAGGGTATTTGGATGACACAAGCGTCAGTGGGAGAGAATTTGACAGTAAAACCTCAGGGAAGGTGCAGACTTGACATTAGGAAACACTTCTTTACCAAGAAGGTAGTCAAACACTGGAGTGGGCTTCCTAGAGAGGTGGTTGATGCCCCATGTCTGTCAGTGTTTAAGAGGCATTTGGACAATGCCCTTAATAACATGCTTTAACCTTTGGTCAGCTCTGAAGCAGTTGGACTAGATGATTGTTGTAATTCCAAATGGATTAGAAAGGAATTGGAAGTAGAGGGGGAAAAGCAGGAGGTTTTTGGGGAGCATTGTGGGAAAAGGAGATGGAGTTTGGTTGGAAATGGCAGTGGGTGGCATGGCCAGAGTTTAGGAGAGTGGAACTTCGGGAGGCGAAGCATTGGGATTCTGGGATAGGGAAGATTAGATTTGGGAGGAACTGGGACAAAAGAAGTAAAGCCAGGGGCTTTAGGGGAGAGGAGTTGAGGGGAGGAAGATCAGAGAGATGGGAGGTTCTATGGCAAAATGGACCCTGAGTCAAGATCAGCTGCAGCTGCCAGAGGCCATTACCCTCTCCCAGATATATGCATGGTTTTCAAGTATCTTTGCCCTGACTTTTTGCCTTTGTAAAGCCCTACGTTTCAAATTTCAGGGACCTATTTTCTTAAAACAAATGCCAAACAGCTTGAAGATTCTGATTTTCCTTAAATTCCAAAGTTAACAAACAAACCCAGCATTTGTATTCTGTCGTTGATTCTCTGCTTCCCTACTCCTCCTATATAGAAAGGCTGTGGAGCATAATTGAGAGCTGTAGCTGTGACAGCTTTTATGCTTTCCTTTTACAGACTCATTTTGGGGCACGTTGATTTATGTGTGACTTGGTGTGTAAGTTCCCACACCAGGCTAAGATACATCTGAGAACGTCTTACAACAAAAACTCTATTAGAACTGGGTCAAATCCGTTTAGGTAAATACACTAGAGATATAACGCTGTAAAAAAGGTAATAATTTAAAATAAGGTAATACTAAAAATCTAAGTCTGCAAGACGATTAGGTGTGAAGTACTCTTGTTAATACTGAGCAAACTAAGGAGTTCTTTTGAGTTACCACCATGCATTATTTAATTTCAGGTAGGAAAGAATTGTGTGGGCAGAGATAAGCCCATACTTGCACTTTACAATATGAGCTGTAAGATAAGGCACAGAGGAAGTTGTGTTCGTGGCTTCCTACACCAAATTTGGGCCCTCCTGTATTAATGTATAACACAGTTACTCTCTGATAAGATGATTTTTCACTTTATTGAGATGAGTACTTTCAAAGTGCTGCAGCTTAGTCTAACTGTGTCCATAGAGTGGAGCTGCAACAGTTGGCATGGTGAGGGTCATCTGGAATCTGCATTGAAAGTTAGTTTTTGTCCCTTCAAAAGCTGGTGTTCAAAACTTAAACTTTTAAGTGAAATAAGGCCAACACCACACTGGTTGCTGAGGAGCCTAAAGTTCAAAGTAGGATTATGGGGTAAAATTTATTCATTAAATGTTACTGGGTAGACTGTGAAAAATACCTGAAGCATTTCCCCCGCCTTTGGCCTAAAAATAGCCAAATGAGTTTAGAGGACATCTTGGGAGGCAGCGAAAAAAAACCCAAAAAACCTAAGAAACTTGTATGCCAGGTATCCATTCAAATCTTGTTTAAAGTAAAAAAAAAGTAGAAACAGTTTTCAATACAGCCTCAGTTTTATAGCTGTGATAAGCTGTTTCTGAAAAAAAGATGGTCATTTTTGTAACCCTATTTTTACACTTTTCCAATGTATTTAAATGATAAGAGCAGACATCAAAACAGATGAAAGAAAATGAAGTATTTGTTTTCAATCTAATTTTTCAGCATTTCTGTGCAACTCACACTTCTTTGTTAAGCTCAAGCAGTTTTGCCTACCGCTATTTTAAGTGTTACAAGGCTGCTCTGGAATATTTTAAACAAAATACTTTTGAACACACAGGAGATATTCATTGTTAGTCATTTGTTAAATGATCAGGCTAGTAAAAATCTAACATATGATTAATCTGGGAGACAAGTAGCATTTCTTTCAGTTGGCTTAACAAGTAGGACAAAACCCCCATTCAAAATGCATCCCGTTGGAAATGTGAGTGGATTACAGCAGAAACAGTTTTTTGATTGTGTACATTGCATGAAGGAATATTAAAAAGCATTTGAAGGCACAGCTAAATCATTCTGCGATTCAAGCACTGAATTTAACATGAGTGGAATACTTAGTGCTATTTTAACATTTTGTATCGTTTCCCGAGACTTGAGTGGAATGTCTTTTTCCGACTTGCAATAGTGTTTATTACTCAATTGTTCAATGCTTGCTAGTAATAATCATAAAATATAAGCAAAAATCAGCATATTTTAGAAGCATCTTGTTTTATATAGTAAACATATTTTTCTTTTTAGAAAACACTATATTGGATTTTTTCTTTAAAAACACTATGGTTGGGGGAGAGTTGTAATTGCTATGTATTTTAATCATCCATCTAGTTCCTTTTCAATGTCCAGCTACAGGAATTCGTGTTTGTCCTACCTTTTAGTTGAATGAAAGCTGTCCCTCAATAGAGGGAGTGTCTGCTTGCCAGCTGTCACCGAAAGTCCCTGCTTTCTTAACTCAGAGGTGCTCCTCTTGCAGCAGGCATGATTCACAGGAGTGCTCAGCAGGCATTTCAGAAGAGTTAGAAGGAGGCAGCCCTCTCATTCAAAAACCCTTTTTTGGTGGCTTTTGGACTTTTTAACTTATTGAAAAGCTGAGCTGAATCATATGCTGGCTACTGACTGACGGGTCTGCCTTCTGATTCAGTTCCAGGAGAGAATAATTTTTTGTTTCCCAGCAGAAAATGGCTCAGTATGAGAGGTGGAAGGGGACTAGGGATTCTCACTCATTTAACCCCTATGTTCTTACTTATCTCTGTTAAAGAGGAGTATGAAATTTATTTGACATGTCTCTCTAATGGGATGGGCTTTTTTGGAGAGTAGAAGACAAATTCCTTTATGTTCTGTAACCAATAAAAATTGGTTCTTAGGAGAAAAAGTTAGAGCATTTTCTGATGTTTGTTGCTGTATTCATATTCTTGTAGCAAAAGTCAGATTTCAGAAAGGGGAGACAAGCTTCCTAGAAGATCTTACCAATGCCTTCATGTCTGTTATGTATTTTTCTACTTCTGTGATTCTATGTGTCAGATACAATATCTGTGAATTTTTTCCATATTAAGGAATCATAGGTAGGTCCAAAGTATTCGTGTTTCCTGGAATCCAAGAGAATAATCTCAAATCAAGATATTTTCTTCCTTTCCGTTACCACTTCTGAATCTATTAATTCAGGCGTTGGATTTGGATGATTTGAAAAGTCCATCTCTTAAACACTGGTTTCATGCCTACGATAGTCCCATACCAGACTTTCACAGATTACTATGCTGTGCTTTATTGAGTCCATATTTTGTCTCTTGTTTTCTTGTTTTTATCTTGTTGATATAAGTTATGTCTTATGCTGATACATATATTCAGCATAAACAGTGCTTTGTTATCAAAGGAAGAAAACTTTGCTTTTGGAGTATATTCAATCATGCCATAGTCCTTGGGAGAAAGAAAAAAAGAATAGAAAATTAAGTATAAATCTTGAAAATGACAGTACAGGGTGTGAATTCATCATATCCCTTGGTTGAGGCAGATTTGTCTTTTTTACAATCACTGTTTCATTTTGACATTTCTCTGATGTGAGACTTGTAACTACATCTTAAGAGTGCTTCTTAAACACCATTAGAGTTACATTATTGTGCCATTTCCAAATGCAATATCAGAAAAGTTATATTCTTCTACTAATTTATATAGACAAGTAATTGTCTTGTTCCCTGCACCTTTGTTTCAGAGATATTTCAAACCATTTTTCAAGATTTAGTGCAAAATACTTTAGAATTTATCAAAATCATAATTGGCTCCATGGCCTTGAATTTTATCTGCAACGATATGGGAAATACCTTTTACATCTGATTCTTTTCTGCATGTAGCCAAAATCTTGTGAGACTACTTTGTCTTCAGCTTTTAATCCTGCTACATGAAATGTATTCTTTGAGACCTCCTTATCTGCCAGGTTTATTTCTGTTTAATATGAGTCTGTCCACTCTAAGGATGAGCAAGTTTCTGAGATAATATTAACTTCCTTCAAATTGCAAGTCAGTTACCGCTCTAAACCTGAAATGAAAATCATTTGTCTGAAAATCTTCGTTTAGTGCCATAGAGAAGACTAAGTGGGAATGCCAGTGTTAAGCCATTGCTGCTCTGGAGGCAGCAATCCCATTCATTACTATGGCATTTTTGACAACGACTTCAGGAGAGACAAGATTTTCACTGAACTGCAGAACTTCTCTATATTTAGAGGCACAAGGCTGTCACAAGGCACATCTCTTTCCAGGTGATCATTCATTTTTTGCTGTACCTTTTGTCATCCTTCAGGGACTGAGGGCTTGACATGCCGAACGGCAGAACAGAAGGGCGTAGTACAAGTGAGTGGGATTTCTGTTTATAAATAAGTTTAGAAGAAAGAAAAAATATGTCAAGGAAAGGGGCACACACAATTAGTGCCTATACGTGCCACAGAATCTCTGGGGATTCTTGTAGGATGCAGATAACAAAATACCAGTATCTCATAGGAGTCCAATGAATGTTCATAAATGTTTGTAAAACTCTCAGATGCCTTCATGGGTGGTAATGCTGACAGTCATAAGAAAGCCAATATTAATAGATCTGTGTGCAAAGTATATGGAAGCCTGTAAAAACCATATAGAATTAGGGTAGTGAGCCTGACATGTTAAGAGGAAAAAGTGAAACTGCGTGGTTATAAAGTACAAGGAATACAACATTATTTTTCTGGAACTTCAGTCTCAGCTCTTTGCTTCAGATAATGGATACATGACTTGATTTTTATGAGATGGGTACATTCTGATCTTATAATGAAAGTGACATTTCCTGTTCTGTATTTATTGGGCTGGCCCTTTAACATGTATCTGAACTTCCCTGATGCATCCTTGTAAATTCACAGTTCAGGACTGCAGTATCTATAGTCCAGAGTGGTAGGTGCTGCAGGAGTGTTGAGAAGGACAGGAATTGGCAGCAGGTCAGCTATTGATCTCCATAAAATAGTTTCTGTATATGTGGGCCTGCATTCAGTCTTTGTCAGTTCTGAATTTTTGAGTTGAATGCACTTTTACTTGGCCTTTCACCCATCACTGCTGAGTAGTTAACATGGCTGGGGTGAGGACAGGATAAACCATCATTCCTTTGCAGTAGATCATTGCTTCCTCCCCTTTCCCTTCATATTTTCCTAGTCCCACTTTCCGATGTCTGTTTCTTAAAAATTTCCACCCTAGTTCTCTTCAAGATTTGTCATTTCTTGGGAGACCCTCTTGTTGCTCTCCAGAATACCAAGGTAGCTGAGAACTGAGAAGCTCATTGCTCTCAGCTGTGGCTGCTTCTCCACTGGGGGAAGGAATTGCAGGCGAGGTCCTCTTTGTGCTAAGGAGACTTGGAACAGGGTGCGTTGAGTTTCTAGGCAGGAATAACGAATTATGTAATCCTGCTGGCATGGCAGCACTACGTGAGAATAGAAAATGCATAGGAAAGATGGAATCTGTGGAGAATTTTACTGCCTAAATCCATAATGCAAATTTCAGAAGTGTGTGTTTTAGATCGTTGCTGAAATGTAAAAACAGAGCACTTTAACACCAGGAGACAGCCTGTGCCATTACATAAATTTCAAGGACCTATATTATAAAAAGTAAGAGTTTCTTACTAATATGATTTTTAGGTTGTTGTTGTTGTTGTTATTCTGTGCGAGTAAAACAACTTTTGCTTGTTCTTTGCATTCATGGCAGTGGCCAAATCATTTTCCTGAAACTCTCTACAAATAAAATTTTTTCAAAAGGTAAAGAAATTGATCGTGATACAGCCGTCTGGTGTGGAAAATCCTGACTGACTGGTAGAAGTTTAGCCGTCGCTTAATTTAGGAGTGGAAATGCCAACCCACCCTAGCTGTAGGTACGGTACTTTATAGATTAATTCTTTTCATGCCTTTTTCACAGCAAAGGAAATCCTTGAAGGACAAATATTTTTAATCCTGTTCGCAGATCTTGTTCTGAATGTAAACAAGACGTGGGTCCTTGTCTTAAATTACTTGTCATTGCAATACCTGTAATACTAGAAAAGATTCCCAAAATCAAATCATTGATACAAGCTGACTTCATTGCAGTAAATCTTGCACACAGTAAAGTGTATTTTCGCAATCACAGCTATATAACTTTTTAATAGGCTTTTATTTATCTTAAATGAAATCATCTTGTTGTGAACACTGTAGTTGCATATTTCTTTTCTCGGTTCATAATCTACTTGACATTTAACCACACATTTTCTTTGCTGTTTTGATTTAAATATATCATTAGACCTTTTGATCAATGTGAAATCAGTGCCATAAAATGAACACACACGGACTGACTGTTAAATTCTAATTGAACATTGCTTCTTTACTCTGAGTACCTAGTTACTAACCCTATTATAATGAATTTAATGGTTGTTAGTTTTGTTTCCATTAGAGCTGTAGAGAGGTGGGACTCTGCTGCTCACTGTAGAATTCTGAGTATTGTCTGAGTCATGTTGGTCTGCTTTGGAAAATGAATTTTGCATTCAAAGTGATTTTTTTTTTATTTGTTGACACAATGGTACATACTTTTGCACATCTTCAAACTTGATTTCTGTAATTCATTCTTTTAAACAGGAATCATAATACAAATTTCAACACATAAATTATATATCAGTATAAAATACTTGACTTTTGAGATGTTTTGTTACTAGACACATTGCTTATTATTCTTAGTGGCATTAAATCACACACGACAGTATCACAGTTTTCAATAACGTGAATATATTTAGGGTTGAGGGTTTTTTTTTCCCCAACTGAGCATGAGTCCGTAGGATCCAATTCTGCTGTAGTGGAACAAACAAACAAATAATCATAATCCATTGCATTTTAGTTGCTAAAGAGGAAGAACCTGAGCTCAGAAATTGACATGTTGTAGAGCTGTAGCTTTCTTTAGCCATCAAGTGTGTAATTCTGATGGAGACGGAGAGGTGATTGCTAAAGATCTTACTCTATTTAAACAGAATCTTTTTTGTTTCATGGTCCTCAGCTCTTACCTTGTTTTCTGTGAAGCTTTCCGCACTGTTCTGGAGGCAGAAAAAGAGCTGTTAAAACCAGATCATCATGGAAAACAAGCAGATAGTGGCCAAAAAACTGTGAGGCTGGGTGCCATCGATCTAAAAGACTTGTTTTAGTTTAAATAGATAAACATTGCATTTGTAAGAGGAATTTTTTTACCTTTTTCTGAATGAGGGTTTATATATTTTCTTTTTCCTGTCTCTTGATTAAAGCCTTCTCAATTTTCTTTTTTTTAATTTAAATACATCTGTTAATTATGATGATAAATGCATTTCATCCAAAACATGTTATTTTGGGAAATTTGAATATGTACAAATTCTCTTCCATCATTTAGTTTTCATCTTTCATTAGGGATCACTCTGCTTGCCTTAAGATGTGCCTAAGAAAGCTTTGAATACATTTCTGCTTGGAAAGGAGAAACTGGTAGTATTTCAGTTTTTACTTTTAATTTTTCCTACCCTGGAGTGCCAATAAATATTATGAAAAGTAAGAATAAAAAAATAGGAAGTAAAAACAGGAGCTGGCGAAGTTCCTCACAGTTTTGGCATCTCATAGTGTTTGACCTCTCTTTCATTTAGAAAGGAAGTGATCATTATAATTTGCTTTTAAAAATATTTAAATGCAGATTTCAAGATATGTTGTATAAATGGGATTTGTGATTTACTTTTTTAATACTGAAAATTAACAGATAGCTCAAGCAAAGGATGAAAGTGTTACACCATAATCTGTGACAAACTGAATGTTTTAGGAGACCAGTCCTGAACTAAGATCAGAGGATTATACTTTCTAATTTGAATTCACCTATCAGGTAGTCACTGAAAACAAGTCTCATCTGATAACAATAACTTTTCATTATTCCATGAGTCTTATTTCAAGTTATTGGAAGTCTTGACCTTATAATAGGTACAGCCTGATAGATAGAAGCATTTTCTTTTTGTTACTATCAATGTGTCTGAATGGGAGAGTTTCCATTTTTCAGTGGTTGTACTGCTGATGGCACAGATCTAATGCCAGAAGACACTGCTGTTTCTGTTGCTGTGTCGTGAAAGTCATAAGGTCATGACCAATAGTCATGCACATGAAATTGCATAACTCTATAGGAATACGTGGGGGTTTATCCTAGAATCATAGAATGCTTTGGGATGGAAGGGACCTTTAAAGTCCATCTAGTCCATCCCGCCTGCAATTGGCAGGGACATCTACAGCTAGATCAGGTTGCTCAGAGCCCCATCCAGCCTGGCCTTGAATGTTTCCAAGGATGGGGCATCTACCACCTCTCTGGGCAACCTGTTCCAGTCTTTCACTACCCTCATTGTAAATAATTTCTTCCTTATATCTAGTTTAAATCTACCCTCTTTTAGTTTAAAACATGTCCTTCTTGTACTGAGGGCTCCAGAGCTGGACGCAGGACTCCAGGTGGGGTCTCACCAGAGCAGAGCTGGCCACGCTTCTTTTGATGCAGCCCAGGATACGGTTGGCTTTCTGGGCTGCAAGAGCACATTGCCAGCTCATGTCCAGCTTTTCGTCTATCAGTACCCCCAAGCCTCTATCGATACCGGGGATCACCCCGACCCAGGTGCAGGACCCTGCACTTGTGCTTGTTGAACCTCATGAGGTTCACACAGGCCCACCTCTCCAGCCTGTCCAGATCCCTCTGGATGGCATCCCGTCCCTCAGGTGTGTTGACTGTACCACTCAGCTTGGCGTCATCTGCAAACTTCTGAGGGTGCACTCGATCCTGCTGTCTGTGTCGTTTATGAAGATATTGAACAGCACTGGCGCCAGTACGGACCCCTGAGGGACACCACTCATCACTGTTCTCCATCTGGACATTGAGCCATTGACCACTACCCTCTGGATGCAACCATCCAGCCAATTCCTTATCCGTCTTATCACGATGGTCCATCAGTCCTGATGACTTCATAACTTGCTGTAGGCTAGGACAGGCTACCTGTAATTAAGCATTAATGCGCATAATAACCTTGTTCACAATAGAAAGGGAAAATATCTTCCAAAAATTTTGTTCATGCGACAGCTTAACTTTGAAGTATAAGGATATAATTTTAACACATACGTACAATGAAGTTCAGAATTAGTTTCAAAATAGTATCTGTTCTTGCTTTTATTCCCAGAAATTGCTGCAACTGAATGTTGCACACATCATACATCTTGCTTTATTTGGGGATTGATTTTCAACCTCAAATTTGGAATTTCCTGCTTTTGGTTTATATTGGATCCTTTATGTTGCCTAGTCTTAGGTATTTTTCAAGTTGTAGGTTTTTTTAAAAACAAATTAGAAAAAGATTTGTCAGTTTCTGATTTTTATGAGTTTTAAAAGCTCATGGAGTTTTAATAAATGTTGATGTTACAAAACTTAAGAATTGTCTAATGTCTTATAAATCTAGAAAAATGCTGTTTCTTGCAAACACTAAATCTAAATATATGCCTAAATCATCATCATTTTGAGGTCCAAATCATGTTATATTACTGTGCTTGAAACTTATCTAAATAATGCAAGTGCCAAGGTTTGGGTTCTAGATGAGTTTTGATCTAGGTTGGGGGGGAGGGTTTGTGTGTTTGGTTGGTTTCAGTTTTTGTATGGTGCAAAATCTTGAACTTTCCCAAGGCTAATACATATTTAGAGTTTATGATGTGAAAGTTAGCAACATTGCCTTGAGTCTTTAAAACAGTAAGATAAGGGCATATTTTTAATGTTAACTGCAGTTTAATGGTTTCATTTCATTAGAGCTACATTTGTGAAATTTTATGAATAAATTTCCATCTATGCACCACGTATTGCCATAAGAATTCTTCCTGCAACCAAAGGAATGGAAAGCCTTTCTGTAATTTATAAATCCACTTTTTAAACATTAATTGCTTTCTCAGTTGATGATTAATGTAGTTTTGATGCCGATTATTCCTTTGCTTATAGGTTCTCCCTCATATCTCATCTTACAGGCCCATATTTAATTTAAACTATTCATGAGTTTTCTATAATGTCTGTCATTTAGAGTGTCTAAGTGATTCCCAAGGAAACTAGAATGAAGCAAAACAAGACATTCATAGTCATGTCTTCTGCAGATACCTGAATTCTTTATTCTTCTCCTTTCTCTGTTACATTGCTCTTGCTCAAGAACTCATTTTTTTCTTTAGTGTTTTTTTTTTCTTTTGTTTCAAGTAGATGACATCAAGTTGGGTGGAAGTATCAATCTGCTGGAGGGTAGGAAGGCCCTACAGAGGGACCTGGACAGGCTGGATTGTTGGGCTGGGGCCAACTGTATGAGATTCAACAAGGCTCAGTGGCGGGTCCTGCACCAGGGTCACAACAACCCCATGCAACGCTACAGGCTTGGGGAGGAGTGGGTGGAGAGCTGCCTGGCTGAAAAGGACGTGGGGGTGCTGCTTGACAGCCAGCTGAACGTGAGCCAGCAGTGTGCTCAGGTGGCCAAGAAGGCCAATGGCATCCTGGCTTGTATCAGGAATAGTGCGGCCAGCAGGACCAGGGAGGTGATAGTGCCCCTGTACTCGGCACTGGTGAGGCCGCACCTCGAGTACTGTGTTCAGTTTTGGGCCCCTCACCACAAGAAGGACATTGAGGTGCTGGAGCGTGTCCAAAGACGGGCAACAAAGCTTGTGAAGGGCCTAGAGCACAAGTCTTAAGAGGAGTGGCTGAGGGAGCTGGGGTTGTTTAGCCTGGAGGAGACTGAGGGGAGACCTTCTTGCTCTCTACAACTACCTGAAAGGAGGTTGTAGAGAGGTGGGGATTGGTCTCTTCTCCCAAGTAACAAGTGATAGGATGAGAGGAAATGGCCTCAAGCTGCACCAGGGGAAGTTTAGGTTGGGTATTAGGAAAAACTTCTTCACCGAGAGGGTGGTCAAGCATTGGAACAGGCTGCCCAGGGAAGTGGTAGAGTCCCCATCCCTGGAGGTATTTAAAAGACAGGTAGACGTGGTGCTTGAGGACATGGTTTAGTGGTGGACTTGGCAGTGTTAGGTTAACGGTTGGACTCGAAGATCTTAGGGGTCTTTTCCAACGTTAACGATTCTATGATTCTATGATAAGTTTGCTTCATTAATTAGACTTTGTATCATGCCTATTTACACCATCATATGATAGATTAGCCAGACTACCACTAGAAGTTCTTTCACAAATGAATGTTCTTGAGGTATATGGATTTGTCTTTCACCCATGCCATCAGCTGCATTTATTTTAACTTGGTGTGGTACTCTTAGGTAGTATTCACTGATGGCCTATTTCTTCATCGTAGTTTACTTTCTTTATACCATTCAGAAAGGCAACAGAAGGCATGTTGAACCCATATGGGGCACAGATGCCACATAATATGAATTATGTCACGTGGGTTTCATGAGTATCTGTCGTATTCCACTGAGCAAAAGTAGGGACACTGGTGTTGATCCTGTGGAATATCAGTCTTGATTAGCAACCTCAAATACTATTAACATATAAACTGTGTATTCTTTTCTGTGTACATCTGTGTGACTTTCTCTGTGTTACCTCTGCTAATACTTACCCATGGATGATTCATATGCTATCAGTTACGAATGCCCTGTTCCAAGTCCGAACGTGCCAAGACAAGCCTTGCACTACAGCAGAAGCCAAGTAGCTTGAGCTATATCTTCAGCCTGGCTCATATCCTTTTTGTACAGGCTGGATCCTCTAAGCAACTTCCAAACACCTCAGATTATTTACTGCAGAGTCCCACTTCCTTGCTTTCCTTTCCTCAGCTTTCTCTTCACCTAAACAGAACATAAATTTGGTGCCATTGTACCAAATCTTACTAGATTTTCACACTTGATCCATATGGTAGTTCTTCTGTTGAACAAAGTAACTCACTATTATCATTTTATTCATTCAATTTCAATTACTTTATTGGTATAAATAAAACATGAGCCAAAAATCTGCTTTTAATCCCAAAAGACTGATCATTTTTCTGTTACCAAACTTGTTATTGGAATAAGATCTGATGTCCACAATCTTAACTCAACTTTAGGTAATTATTTCAAGTAGATGGTACTTCCTTCAAATACTTAAATATCTTTCAGTAGACTAACTTCAATAGAGATTTGATCTTTCTTAGAAATTACATTATGTATAATTTCAAGAATATGTGTCTTCTGGATCTCCTTCTAGAAATCAAAGAAGAAATATATATATATATATATATAT
Organism: Nipponia nippon; assembly: GCF_047370975.1. Classification (NCBI taxonomy): domain Eukaryota; kingdom Metazoa; phylum Chordata; class Aves; order Pelecaniformes; family Threskiornithidae; genus Nipponia; species Nipponia nippon. The sequence continues at coordinate 72,488,997 of NW_028262358.1, read as the reverse complement.
ATACATAAAATCATTAAAATAATTATATCTTTGTCCTATGTTTTATTTAGTAAGTAATTTCAGACTAACTTTTATGGTTAGTCTGAAAAAATAATATTTACTACTGCTTACTTTTTTTTTTTCTTAAGAACAAAAATTAGTTCTTGAGCTGTTCTGCAGTAACCTTATCCCAAAGTTAACATTTATTTCTAACATCTCGGAAAGCCATGAAACAAATGCCATATTGATTTGCTAAACTTTTGAATCATGATACATATATTCTTGGGTTTGTATACTCTTTGTTTCACTGGGGAAAGAGCCTTTATTTTTACACAACAGTTAAAACGACATCTTAATAAGAGATGCTTTAATGTTCTGTTCTGTGGGAAAGAGAAGCGGGTGTTTCTTCAACAGTGGAAAAACTTGTGGTCTCTCAAGAGCTCTGGCTGCAATTTTGTCCTCAACTTCACTTTGCTATACTTAACTGACACTTCTTTCATCTGTATGCTTGAAGACTACAATCCCGTTCATCCATCAGATATGGTTCTCCCTTCTCTGTGTTCTTATTTCCTTCACATACAGCCATCTCTCTTCACACAAGCACCAAGCTATAAATGCATAAGAAACTCTACCTTGCAAAAATATTATTGATCCTTAGACACTCCTAGATCTTCTTAAAATGATTTAGCCTGATCCCAGGCTTTAGCCTGGCCTAAGCAGCTTTTTAAGGCTTTGTGCCATATAAAAATGCAAACTAATTCTGAAAAGATAAACAGAGCTGGGGGAGGACAGTGTTGTGTTTAGGAATGAAAGAATATACAACACATATCTGCAACACGTATCTACAATGAGCAAAATCAAAGAAATGCACTCTTAGCTTGGTGTGAGCATTACTTTTCAGCATTTTCAGTTGCAAAATGATAGAAATTACATGTAAGTTTGTTAAGAAGGGTGATACTGCAAAATGTTTCCGACTGTCTGCTTTGCTTAAAAAAAGCTTCCTTCTTCAAAAGTATAGTACTAACATGAGAAACTCTTCACCCTTTAAAAAATACCTGCCCGGACCTTGCCCTGCTGTTAATGAGCCAAAGTTTGTTTCATTATCACAGCTGCTGCTGCTGCTCTTGAAAAGAAAAAAAAAAGAAAAGAAAAAAGTAAAAACAATATATTTGAAGCTCATTAGGAAAAGCTTTGTAATGAATATTACTCTGAATGCCAGGTGACATACTACCAGTGATGAAATGGGGATGTAGTTAGAGCGCTGGAGCGGGAAGGCATGTCTGCCATCTGGCCTTCCTTCACATTATGCAATCAGTTATCTCTGGACCTTAGTCCCATGGGCATAAAATGGCTCCTACTGTACAAGTACATAGCACTTGGTTAATGAAAATATTGAGCTGGAACTTGTAAGTATGATAAGCCTTTAACAGAAGAACAGGCAAACGTACAAAAGCTGGAAGAGCAAGTTTGTCATCTCAGGAGAAGGATCTGCACATCTCTTGATCAGGCTGCTGAGCATCTTCTAACCATGGCAACAAGTACTTCCAGCCTGAGGGTCCCAGTGCCTGTCACCAGCCAGATTTCCATAGATCCCTTGGCATGTTTGGAAAATAAATGCATTAACATTCATAAGAAACCTAGAAATTTCAGTGAGACTCTTCGTAGAAATACACAGACAGATAAGCAGGAGGAAACAAAAGCACTTGGAGCTTGAAACTGAATTTGTCAATAGTAAAGAGATTTAAAGCTAAGGCTTCTTTCTTGTTGCCTTAATGAAGTTACCACATGATATTGAAGTATTGTAAAACTAATTAGAAAATATAGACAGATGGACAGAAAGAAGATGGTAATGGGATATATAGTTCAGTCAGTTCCTTATTTTTCTATATACTTCTATTAAAATACGGAAACTATATTTCATTCTGAATGTGTAAGAAATATGAAGACATCAACACTTGCGGTGATTTTCTGCTCTCCTAGAGAGTTTATAGCTTTGCTTCAAAAATTAACCATAAAACATTGTTCACTTAGCGTGTTACAACTAGGCTTCAACATACACCATTAGTTCTGGCATAGTTTCACATGGGCTCTATTTTAAAATAATTTATCTATGCAAGATATACTTATTCAATAGCTAATATATCTAGTTACAAATAGAGACCCAACAGTGAAGACTGACTGTCTATACAGGTTTGTATGCCTGTTTTGGATAAGGTTGCCCCTACCATAATACCCTTATGTCTTCAACATGAAAGAATGATGATGAAGCTTCATGTAAATGAACAGAGCAAGTTCACACTAAAATCAATCATTACCTCTTCAATTATTACCATGTTCACATGTTATATTTTTTAATTTCTATATAGCTGGCAAGATGATGTGTAACGTGGAAAGACAGTCAAGTTACTAAACAGTAAATTAACGTTTATTGATCTCTGAAAGTGCACTCTTCATGCATACTGATTTTTTTTTTTAAACTTCTGCCTGCTATTCTGCCCTGCTTTGCAGTGTTTACTCTTCTTTGTCATCATATGCAGATGTCACATTTCTATACAATTTTACCTTTAGGTCGCAATTTCACTATTATACTAGTCCTTATCTTGGCACCTTTTGAGACTGACAAAGCAATCCCAGATGACACTATGTGAGGTCTGTTTTCCTATCTTTAAATGTTTACCTTGACTTTCTAAGAAAACACATATGGAGTCCATGTGAACACAAAAGGGTAGCTTATGTGGGTGTCACAGGGTAAATTGGAGACCTTTGGGAAATTTCAAAGGAGTTTTACAGGTTCAAATGCAATTAAATTCCTGAAAAGCTTCATTAGAATTGGTAAGCAGATGAAAGAAAGAGATGTGGTTTACTACCTTTTATGTAAGCTCATTTGCTAACAAGCTGTAAGAAGTCCACGTGGGGGAGAGACCATATGAGCTTCACCTAAAATTCAGACTCAGCCTATGCAACAGAAACCCATAGGGTCATCAGATGCCCTCTTTCGGATTATGCAAGCAAAATTCCACCATATGTATGGAGCAGGGTGGGGATAACCACGTAAGGGATATGCAGCCACAATGGTCGGAGTATGGAGAAAGCTTTCTTGCATGAGAGCAATACTTCAGACTGTAGTTAGAGCTAATAGGCCATGTACCTACAGCTGCCGTATAACTCTGACCACATAGTATTAGTGCATCTCAGCACAGTGCAAGCAAGCTCCCTGATAAAGACAGAAATTAACAATTTATTTTTTTTATGACCAGATGGAAATAGTTTGTAGAACAGTACAGCTAAAATAATTAAAGATGTACCTATGCCTGTGAATAATGTAATTGATATTCCTGACTTTGTTGGACTTTTTTTTGTTTGTTAAGACACAGTACAGAAAAATCAAGACATCTCTTGATTTTACCTGTATTTTTGATTTTGCAGAAGGCTTCCTGTGTGATTTTGGATAAGCCACTTCTCATTTTTCCATTTTCCTTATAAAATCAATATAGTGTATGTTTGTTTCAAAGGATTTTTCAAAGGCGCATGAAGGAAAAGGTGATATATCAAGTGTAACATATTCTTTATATCTTTTTAATTAACTACCTCCTTTTTCTTGGGTAAGGTAATGTAATGTAAGGTTGGGAATTAAAGACTAACAATTTTCTTCTTTATCATACGTTTATTTTACAGTTCCACTATTTTTGTCATTAAGTGCATGTGCTACCCAAGATCTATACTACAAGAAGCTGCATTTATAAGAGAAATGTAGATTCAGTCCATAGCTATTTGGTACTGCTACAATTGTGACTGGCATATGGCAAAATAACAAAGTGGTACTTGCAGTCCTAGGGGAAGAAATAAAATCTGGTTATTCACAGTTGTCGACTCCTTACTTACACTGAGCTGATTTAAACTGGACATGCTACAAAATCATCTGGTGGCTATGTTCGTATACTTTGTAAATTTAATTTTTTGATGAAACTCTTCAAGCTCTCTTTCAAATTTAGATAAGGACATAAGAAATTACGTAGATTTATCTCATAATCAATTTTAAAACTTCTATTTCATATGAAATTGCAAAAAGATAGTTACTGAAACAAATTCAAGTTATAACATTTTTTTTAATTATGCTATATATTCTTTCACTAATGATTTCATTTGTTTAACAATGTGTATATACAAAAAAAAAAACCACATGCAAAAAAGCTCTTTAATAAAAAGTTTATGTGCTTAATCTGTCCAAATGAAAAAAAAAATTGTAAAGAAATAGTGCATTTGAACATATTTCAAGGGAAGGCTCATCTGTATTGTTCAAATCACTCTTTCTTTGTTTCTTTCTAAAAAAAAAGGCAAAAACAAAAAACAAACAACCAAATGTTTTATATGATTAGGTTAACATGCCCCCATAAAGAAAAACATTAGCTTTGGATTCAGACATTTGGTTCTGTTACTGTCATCAGAATTGACAAATCTGTTATTTCCCTCTGAAAACCTGTATAAATATACTAAGGTACACTGGAAAAAATATTTTAAGAGCTTGGGATATGGCTTTTTGTTTTTTTAAAGTTTAAAATAAAGATTTTCCAGGGCATTTCAGCCCATTTCCAAATTACAGTTAGGAATTTAGCTTGTTGAGTCCTCTTTCAAGCAAATACAAAACTAGCAAGATCTTCCTGGCACACCAAGTACAGCCTCTTCTTTTCAGGCCCTGCATCATATAATCTATTTCATAAAACTGTCCAGCTCGCTTTTAAAACTTTTCAGGTTTCTAGCCTTCAGTGGCTCTTCTGGAAGGCAGTCCCACAGCCTCACTATTCTGATGGTTAAGAAACTTTCCAGCCTACATCTGTTCATGGGAAGTTTATAGCCTGTTGCTCTTGTGCTTTTTTAAGATTAAATTGTCCTTCTCCCTTGCGGGGGGAGGGTGTCTAATGATATGATGTATTTAACTATTCACACGATTCTTGCTCTTGCAGTGTTTCTTTGTAAGACTCTCTGTGTTTTGAAAGACTCTTGCAGAATATGGACAGACAGATATTTATTCAGAGATCTCATTAGTGTTTTTTACACTTGTATTAATTCTTTGCCGTTTCAATTGAACTTATTTTGTATAGTATGTCTGAAGAAGTTATTTGTGTTTTACAGAGTCCTTCCTGGGTCATACAAAAAATGCGTGTTTTCCTCCTGTCTGATTTGTGGCTGATGAGCTACTGTAATGAAAATTTGTAATAGTCCTTAGGGAGATTTTTCTCATCAAATTTAGCAGTTTAAAAGTTAGGCACCTAAGTAAGTCTTCCAAACGTCCTTTATGAATGACTATAGAAAGAGGGAAGAATCTCCAAAGAATCTCCATTCGTCCCATTTGAACATGCGTCTAAACCAGATAATATAAAATACCAGCAGACTTGTTCACATCTTTCTAGTGATTGTACAAGGACACTCAACAGCTGTAAAGATACAAAGTGTTTAGATGGATTGGATGAGATGAATCCCATCGTAACTGCAGGACGCTGTACTTTGTACATTTCATCCCACATTTACTATTCCAGTCTATTTTTCCCTTCACGTGGTGTTCTTCCCCCTTCACACTGGCAGCGCTACTCATTTTTTTGCAGACTTCTTGCATTCGTTCCTATTTTAGGGGTGAAATCACAAAGTAAAATAGTAAACAAAATGAATGCCAAGACTAATCCAGGAGGAGCACTACTGGAGTAATCTGTTTTCAGCCCAGAGGTTCCCCTTTCAGCATAGTTCATTGGCATTTCCTCTGCAAGAGTCACTTCAGTTAGCACCTTCATAGTCTTTTTCTAATTCTCCTTTTTTCCATTTTACCTAGTAATCTCCATTGTGACGCCTTACTCAACGTTCTGCTGAAGTTCAGATAAAATCTAATCTCTCTGTGCAGTTCTTTTGTCTGGGAAATCAGGTATCCTATCAAAGGAAAAAATCAGGCTAGTCTGACATGACCTACCTTTACTAAAGCCATGTTACATTTTATTCTATTGTCCATTTACCTTCAAGCCATTAATTATTCTTTCCTTCAAATTTTATCCTGAGATTAACATAGAGCCTGAGGCGTGGCAGGATAAAGAGTTTTGAGTCACTTTTTATTCTCTGGTGTTGGCACAAATCCTGGTGTGATTTGAGCCTGTTTTGTAGCTCTACCTAAGTAACATCTTCATTAAAAATCCTTTCTATTGGATCTGGTATTATATGGCCATTTTTCAGAGTTCTGAGATGAAAGTGGGCTTGTGAGTAGACTCAAATGCATTAAACTGTTTAAGGTTTGCTTGTGCCTTGATTATGATTATGGGCGTATACTTACCTGACCACATTGTCTTCACTGAAGACTTCCATTTAATTTGGGAATCACATGTTGATTTCTACTATGGTATTTCTACTTCTTCTCTAGAACTACTTTTTTTTTTTTTCGCACTAGATAAAGGAGTTGTTGGCATCTGTTTTTCAAGGAATAATTAATTTTGCCATTTTGACAGTTCTTTCTTTTCTCAGTCATTTTAGGCTCTCTGCTTCTTCAAATATCTTTATTTGTCCATTTGGATCTGGAGACATTATATAAAAGGATTTCCCTTTCTTTGAGATACAAGTTCCAATTAATATGTGAATATTTGATACAAAGAAACTCAGGTGCCCTTCATCAATGTGTTGGTCTTCTTAGCAACTTTTTGTCTGAGAGGACTAATATTTTCAAATACACCTCAAGGGAGCTCTTGAAAAGGTGCTTTACAGTATGTCCTCTCTACTGAGTAGTTAATTTTACAGGTAAAATAAATAGTTACGCATGTTTAATAGTAAAATTAAGCTTATATTACTTGCACACTTTTAAGAGAGTTTCTGGTTAATCAAAGCTTGTTTTCAGTGACTGTATCATTGCTTAAGCAGAAGGGAAAAGGCTTTGATATTAGTGACCAAACAACTTTTACAATACCCTTTGACTAATATATAAACACACTATTTTAAGTCATTAAAAGGTAGTAGACTAAAAGACATTTTGCCAAGGAAATGTAAGAAAATAATGCAGTGGCATTACATTGCTCAGTAACAATTACAGAATTATTGTGCTATAAGTTGGCCAGAAGGATGTGGAAAGGAAAAAAGACCCAAATGCCTGTAGACACGTGCCCCACACAGTGGATGTGGCTCTCCCATGACAGCATGGGGCCTTTTGCTGTCTAGATTTAGAAATGCTTTGAGAGGCCAACATGTTGAGCTGTTTGCTTTACAAGAAAGGATAAATACAATTGATTAATGCCATTTTGGACTGCAGCTGCTTTGTTTGCTCCTTCATTTGTGTCTTTGAACAAATTGGACCATGATCCTAGCAACCTAGTTTAATAAACAAGGGAGTACAGTTACAAAGAATATCACAACTGGGTATTTTTTTATGAAATCAAAACACCTCACCATCAATGACACTTGGCTGCATATTTTTTACTTCTGTACTAAGTGGAGAGAAAGAGGATTATTTAGCTAGTTTGTTCAAATGTTTAGTCAATGAGGTTTTGGGAAGTTGCTAATGAAGTACAGAGGCCAATATTCTCTTTTGCAAATCTGAAACGAGGTTGTTAAGTGCCCCACTGGGAATACTCTGTGCTATTGGAGACCAGGTCTTACGAGGAGCAGCTGAGGGAGCTGGGGTTGTTTAGTTTGGAGAAGAGAAGGCTGAGGGGAGACCTTCTTGCTCTCTACAACTACCTGAAAGGAGGTTGTAGCGAGGTGGGGGTCGGTCCCTTCTCCCCAGTAACAAGTGATAGGACAAGAGGAAACAGCCTCAAGCTGCGCCAGGGGAAGTTCAGGTTGGGTATTAGGAAAAACTTCTTCACCGAAACGGTAGTCAGGCACTGCAACAGGCTGCCCAGGGAAGTGGTTGAGTCTCTATCCCTGGAGGTATTTAAAAGACAGGTAGACGTGGTGCTTGAGGACATGGTTTAGTGGTGGACTTGGCAGTGTTAGGTTAACGGTTGGACTCGAAGATCTTAAGGGTCTTTTCCAACTTTAACGATTCTATGATTCTGTAATTCTATTTGCTGTATGCAAAAGGCATGACAATCAGAGGTCATTGGGAGACCCTTTTTCAAAAACATCCATATGACCAGTTTCTTAATCCAGGTTATGGAATGAAGCAGAAACACCTGTTGTTACTCACTGTAGTGAAACACCTGTTGTTACCCACTGTAGTATCCTGACATTTAGGATCAGGATCAGCTAGTTACCCTGGGTTATTTTTTCATTCAGCTTAGCCTAATCTAAAATGAGATAATGAATTGCAGAATTTGCAGTAAACAGCATAGGTGCAAAGTTTTATGAGAAAAGTGAATGCAAGTAAAAGGAGTAAACCCACATAACTTTGCTTAGTGTAAGTATTAGTTTAAAGGTTTCTTTCGTTTCCATGCCCTCTGACACTGGCTGTATTCAAGCTAAGACATCTCATTTTCCCCAAATTACGGGTATTTGCAGAGGACAGTCAAGATTTGAAGCATGTCTTTTTTATCTGCATAGTCAACATTCATCTTTCATGAAAGAGAGGAGGATGAGAGTGGAAAAGGAGATAATTCATATTCAGACAGTCTTATGTCTCTAGTCATTTTGTATTCATTAATCCAATTCATTCTTGCGTAACCGTTGTTTGCCATCTCCTGTTTTAGAGATGTTCATGTTTAATTGGCCCAGCTGAACAAATCTCATCTTTCCAGCCAGACTGGGTTCCATGTGACTGAACATTGGACATTGACAATTAGGCATCTGTTGTCTAGATTCCTTTTTTAAGCAAAGGAAAGAAACGGGCATTTGTAGCGTGTGACTCACATGATCTATTTTAGACATCTGTGTACACTGGGATGGGAGGAGCAGCATGTTAGAGACACCCGTTTGTCTCCACCGACTATAAAAGAGGCCTTGCCATCCTGCACAGATTTAAGGATTGTCAACCTTAGGTGGGGTGATTCACATACTTAAGGACTGTTCTTGTACTAGGCTAGGTTTTTACCAAAGCAGTGATTCATGAAGAAGTCCTCTCCTCTTCTTGCAGAACTGGGAAATTTCCATGTCCCAGAGAGAAACTTCCAATTTTCCTTCTTTGCTCACCCCACAATTATAGTGTAGCTGTACATCACGTAGCTGGGACTGTATGTGCATCTCAGGGGAGAGCTCTTGTTTAGGATCAGTCCCAGAAATGACCTATCAGTGCTGGCATTAACTTCTTTGGGAACTTCTGACTCTTCTTCGTGACACTGTGATGAAGGCAATGAAAATCTGCCTTGGAAGGCCTGGGGGGAGACAGGAGTTCCCAGTGCTGCTCTTCTCCGTGATCTTACATAGTTTCAGGACTTTGCCAGCATTCTGCTTGCACCTGCAAAAGTTTCTGCAGCAAAGGGAAACAGATGAGGCTAATCGATATGGAAACTCAAACAAAGCAACGCTTTCACAGAAACAGTGTTTGCAGTAAGTAGAAATCATTGTAGGTGTTCTAAAACTGGTGTAATTTTGCTTTTCCTGGGACTCAGGAAAAAAAAAAAAGAGAGTTTGCCATCTTTGGAAGAAGGGGCGGGAAACTCAGGAAGAGTACAAGGATATCATTAGGTTATGCAGAGAGAAAATTAGAAAGGCAAAAGCCCAGCTAGAACTTAAACTGGCCACTGCAGTTAAAGATAACAAAAAATGGTTTTACAAATATATCAGCAACAAAAGGAGGTCCAAGGAGAATCTCCATCCTTTATTGGATGCAGAGGGAAACATCACCACAAAGGATGAGGAGAAGGCTGAGGTACTTAATGCCTTCTTTGCCTCAGTCTTAAATAGTCAGACTGGTTATCCTCAGGGTATTCAGCCCCCTGAGCTGGGAGGCGGAGATGGGAAGCAGAATAAAGCCCCAATAATCCAAGAGGTAACAGTCAGCAACCTGCTACTCCATCTAGATGCCCACAAGTCTATGGGGCCAGATGGGATCCACCCGAGGATACTGAGGGAGCTGGTGGAGGAGCTTGCCAAGCCACTTTCCGTCATTTACCAGCAGTCCTGGTTAACTGAGGAGGTCCCAGCTGACTGGAAGTTAGCTACTGTGACGCCCATCTACAAGAAGGGTTGGAAGGAGGATCCAGGGAACTACAGGCCTGTCAGCCTGACCTCGATGCCGGGGAAGGTCATGGAGCAGATCATCCTGAGTGCCATCATGCGGCACGTGCGGGACAATCAGGGGATCAGGCCCAGCCAGCATGGGTCCTGCTTGACTAACCTGATCTCCTTCAATGACACAGTGACCCGCTTAGTGGATGAGGGAAAGGCTGTGGATGGTGTCTACCTGGACTTTAGTAAGGCCTTTGACACTGTCTCCCACAGCATTCTCCTGGAGAAACTGACTGCTCATGGCTTGGATAAGTGCACTCTGCACACTGGCTTAAAAACTGGCTGGACAGCCGAGCCCAGAGAGTGGTGGTGAATGGAGTCAAATCCAGTTGGCAGCCGGTCACGAGTGGTGTTCCCCAGGGCTCAGTATTGGGGCCAGTCCTGTTCAATATCTTTATCAATGATCTGGATGAGGGGGTTGAGTGCACCCTCAGTAAGTTTGCAGACGACACCAAGCTGGGTGGAAGTGTCGATCTGCTGGAGGACAGGAAGGCCCTACAGAGGGATCTGGACAGGCTGGACCGATGGGCCAGGGCCAACTGTATGAGATTCAACAAGGCTCAGTGCTGGGTCCTGCACTTCAGTCACAACAACCCCATGCAACACTACAGGCTTGGGGAGGAGTGGGTGGAGAGCTGCCTGGCTGAAAAGGACGTGGGGGTGCTGCTTGACAGCCAGCTGAACATGAGCCAGCAGTGTGCTCGGGTGGCCAAGAGGACCAATGGCATTCTGGCCTGTATCAGGACTAGTGTGGGCAGCAGGATCAGGGAGGTGACAGTGCCCCTGTACTCAGCACTGGTGAGGCCGCATCTCGAGTACTGTGTTCAGTTTTGGGCCCCTCACTAGAAGAAGGACATTGAGGTGCTGGAGCGTGTCCAAAGAAGGGCAACGAAGCTGGTGAAGGGCCTAGAGCACAAGTCTTAAGAGGAGTGGCTGAGGGAGCTGGGGTTGTTTAGTTTGGAGAAGAGGAGGCTGAGGGGAGACCTTCTTGCTCTCTACAACTACCTGAAAGGAGATTGTTGCGAGGTGGGGATTGGTCTCTTCTCCCAGGTAGCAAGCAACAGGACAAGATGAAATGGGCTCAAGTTGCTCCAGGGGGGGTTTAGATTAGATATTAGGAAAGATTTCTTCACAGAGAGAGTGGTTGGGCGTTGGAACAGGCTGCCCAGGGAAGTGGTGCAATCACAGTCCCTGGAAGTGTTCAAAAAACATGTGGATGTGGTGCTTAGGGACATGGTTTAGAGATGGACCTGGCAATTAGGTTAACAGTTGGACTTGATGATCTCAGAGGTCTTTTCCAACCTCAATGATTCTATGATTCTAATTGTGGACAAGTGTAAAAAGGCGCATTTAGAAACATCCTTAGTGTCCGAGTATGAGCATCTTCAAATGCTTTCTTTAGAGGTGAACCTAAATGCGTGTGCTCTTAGGTTCAATGATGGACTGAAGCTGGGTTAAGGCTCCTAATGCCTGATCCAGAACACCACAGGACATAAAGCACTGGTATAGGATATAATCACTTTGCTGATAAGATTTCTCTCCAGAAATATCATCAGGTTAACTTTGTCCCAGCAGGCTTTCTTTGAGGTCTCCACCACTCAAACTTGATAAAGGATTGGGTATTTGATCTGCATTTAGCATAAAACCAGGATCAAGTCATAATGTCAGCATAAAGAGCTTATTATAGTGTGCTTTGGGAAATGTGAAAGTAATGTGATTATGTCCACACCTGACCTGGTGCAAAACTAGGTGATCTGCTAGAGCATAGATAAATATATAAATGTCTGTGAAGCTTAGGTTTTATCCTGGTACAGTTCTGTGAACTTACCTGCCTGTTCTAAGGAGAATAAAGAGAGAGCGATGAAAGAAAAGAGAAACCACCTGGTGAGATTATTAAGATGACAAAGGTGCTTGTATTGCAACTGCACTAGTGTTCCCTTCCCTAAGGAAAAGGGAATATTGTTCTAGTTCTTGGGAGGAATGGCAACAAAGGGACATTCTCATTGCAATTAAAAAAACACATTTTAATAAGACAACGCTGTTGGTACTTGATTTATTCATCTTCAGTTTTAGATTTCCTAGTAGAAAAAAAGACAAAAAGAATAAAGAAGAAGTAGAAACACTGAGCCTTTAGTACCCCTTTGTGGTTCAAACGGTATTCCAAAGATTTTCTGGTGTAGATTTCATTAATTAAGAAAACAGTAATCAATATCCTAGCTGTTCCTCTATATTACAAAGCACACTAGGGCTTTGGTTTTGAAAGATAAAATATAGCAAGCTGTTAATGGAATTTTTTATTTGTGCTCGCAAGAGATTTAAATGAAATCTTGAGGGTAACCACAATCCCTGGTGAGAATCCTCTTTCCTATTAAAGCTGACCTGGAGAGGACTTGCTTTCATGCCACATTTAAATTGTCCAGAGAAAAGAATCTCTGTGGGAGACATCACAGATCCTTTCCTCCCTGCCTCTGACCAGCCTAGCAGAGCCACTGCGTCTTAGTCATTAGCAGGGGAGAGAAGGAAACCAATAATTCCCAGTTCTGGAAAAGAAAACCATTCAAGAAAAAAATACTTACTAGATCCCACGAACTAATAATGCAAGTTCTGTTTGATCACCAACAACTTACTCCTGACCTCATGAACTGGAAAATATTTTCTGTTCTCCTTGGGTAAGTCTTGTCAGTGAATTGTTTCAGGATTTCTTGGGATGGATGAAGTAACTTAAAAGGTGACTTGTTTAGGTTTTTAAAATATTTTTTATTTATTTATTCAGTACACTTCAGTTTGCTAAATATTTAGCCTGAGCAGAAGCAATTAGCTACCAGTAAAACATTAGCAGTGAGCTTTCTGTGATGTTCCCTCTAGAGAGTTAGCACCCGTGTTAAACTCTTGTTCTAAATCACCACCTTTACCTGCCTCAGTCTCTGCATTAATAAATTAGGAAAACTGATATGGAAGTTAGACAACATAAACAACTCCCTTCCTAAAAAAAAATTAATATGTTATTTGCGTACATTTTTATATCAAATAGATATCTTAAGGTGCATTTATTTTTGCATTTACATAGTTTGAAGTTATTGAAAGTGCTGTATAAGTCCAAAGCAGAGATTTGCTAAATATAAAAGGAAAAGGAAACAGAAGTTATGTGTGCAGTTTAAGTAGGCTGAAAACAAATTTTAAATCATTTTCCATTAAAAGGAGATAAGTGTCTGCTAAATATCGATACTGGCGGTAACTGATTTTCTGACAAAAGTAAAAACAAAAAATTATACACAATCGTGCTATTTTTGGAGAATTACAAGTGTCAAAGAAATCTGTCAGGAAGCCAGATAACTACTTTAACACAGAATTATCACTCTGGTAACTTACATCAGTCTTAGAAGGTGACTTGAAGTGTCTTGCTGGTAAATGTGAAAACAGTGTGAAATACGTCCAGTCACTGGGGATATGGCATGCATCCACCTTCCAGCATGAAAGCCAGTATGTGGCATTAATGTGTATTTCAGAGGTAAACTAACTTCCAAATGGCTGGAGGATACTGGCCAGCTGCCTGCACAGAGAGCAAGGGAAACCAAAACCCGGGGGGAGAACGCCACGGCTGAAATCCTTTAAGTCTCCTGTGCCTTTGCACCAACTATTTGCCTTATAGAGCTCTGAGCAAAACCAAACAGGAAAGATCTTAGACCTGTTGCGCTGCCAAACACTTTGTGGTCTCTGGGAGCTTGAGAGTTGAACTACGAGACCCGTGTGGTATGTGAGAGGGCTGGAAGGATTGTTTCAAGTAGGGAGGCAGTGACGGCACTGCTGGATCTCAGTAGCCTGTGTAGGTGCCAGACGGCCTCTTCCTTGGAGTTTAAAAAGGGCAAGTGAAGTGATCCAACAGGTAATAAGTTTATCCAGTAAGGTCAGGTGAAGTACAAACTCCCTAATTACAGTGACCTCTCTACTTACCAGAAGGAGGGAAAAACACTCTGTGGAGTTTATGAAATCAGAGTTACATTTCTTTCATTCAAATATACCCTCCAGTCTTTAGAAGCTCACTGTTCTTCTATAGACTTGGTATACCACTTTTGTGATGGAGTTGTACTAGTTGTAAACTATAGTCACAATATCATTTCTCTGAGAAAAGGATGCATTAGAAAAAGCTGTGTTGCGAGGCTGTCCCACCCAGAGGTGGCCATCGTAGTATGAATGGCCTTTCTCTGGATGAGGGGTGCTAACAGCACTGGCCTGGAGCCCTCTCGCTGCAAGCTGCTGCTGTATCAGATCCATGAGCAAACATCAGAGCTCCAGTTGGACAAGGTAAATATCAATGATGCAAAGAAAAAGAGAACTCAGGTGGCTTCTTATAGAAGCTTTAAACTCACATAACCGCACTGAATCCCTGGAACTCATTGAGCTTGGTACTTTAGATGAAAAGGTACGTCCAGAGTGAAGGGCTGCCGTGCCATTTGTAGGAGCTGAAACATTGCGGTCACTGGGCAACAAGAACTATATATTCTTTTTATATGCTGTATAGTAAAACTCAGCACTTCAAACTACTTATGAAGGCAACTCTGTAAGAAAAAGTTCAACACAGTGTTTCACAGCATAATATTACCTCAACAACAGGCCTTCAAGTCACAAAATAATAAGAAGGAGACAGAAGGATGTAGTTTGTGGAGTGCAAGAAGCCATGACCTGTATTCACTTTGGGTTCCTTAAAATCTCATTTCAGGACCTCCCTAATTTCTGAACAGCCATGTGGGCAGTGTAGTGGTGATGTAGCCTGAGCAGATAAATGATGCAGCTTTGAGGTGTGCATGTATGATTTTGGAGAAGAGATTGTAAATCATGCCATGCACACCCAGGGTGAGCTTCTGAAGATCTGCAGCACAGAGGGCAGGCTTGGCAGAGTGTGACCGTTTCCACCTATGTGTCTGTCTCCTTTACTGCCCCAGTCACGAGGCTGTGCTTGCACCCCAGCACCCCTCACGTTGCCAGATACTGTGACAGTTTTTCTTTTTTTCAGCCTGTACTTTAGAAGCAGGAAAATACGTTGCATCTAGGCATTAGAAATTCTCCTAATGCTGCCTAAAGGTGGCTAGGGGCAATAAGGCCCTCCTGATACTTTTTTGACAGACTTTTAACTGACTTAAGTACAGCTACAGGGCATGTTGCGAATGACTGTCTTTTAACTATTCTTCTTGCTTCCTTCTTGCACCCAAATCTTTGCTTCTTGCCATAAATAAGGTGCTCAAATTCCTGGGATGATTAGTGCCTTTCTCCTATGCGATCATAAAGTGTTTGGAGTGAAGGTAATATGAGCTGTTTTGCTAATACAATACCAATTAGATCAGCTCCAAAATAAAATGTCGTGAGTTCTACTTTCTGCTGCTGTTGCTGCTCCCTGACCAGAAACCCTACTCACCCAAGAAGTAGCTCTTTTCCCCTTCTCCCTCCCCTTCCCAAGCTTGGCCCTATGACTTCCTCCAGTCCTCCTCCCTCTTTTCTGAAACTCATTGTTCTTAGATGGAAAGCAGATTCCAAAAACACCATGAACTGTTTTCTTCTGTCTGAAACAGCCCTTCTTGTGCATACTGTATCTATGGAGTGACTTGCTAACAGTTTGGATCAGGCACCATTCACCAGAGCGAGCAGGAAGGAGTAAGATGATGTGCATGTCGATCCCTCGGTCCCGCCGGAGCATAAAAGCACTAGAGTAAATTTTCATCAGATATTTTTGGTTCGCTTAAAAATGTGAAATCAGATAAAAGTTTTACTTCTAATTTGACAAAACTCAGATGGATAGTCTTTCTTTAAGAATTTGAACATAACCATGGTCAACAGTGGAAGGATAAGTTTAACAAAACTACCTTATTTTCCCTTAGAGTCACTGAGTTACTAACTCCATAATGGTTAGTTTTGACACTTAACCACTAAAAACATTGCTTATATAAAGTTTTATCTGTTGAGCATCAATCATTAGAATTATTTTCAACTTTCTTTCTAATTCTAATTATTGGGTCAGGCCAACAGCTAGAACTAAAGCTTCATAATATGAAGCTTCATAGTATGAGAGTATGTATATACTTCATATACTTCATAGTATGAGAGCTTCATAATATGAAGCTTCACAGTATGAGAATTTTAACTAATTTGTGATCATCAAAGATGTCCCAGTCTGTTGCGCTGTGAAACATTTGGTTTCTTGTAATATATTATTTAGCTTCTGATTCATACAATTTCAGTACCCCACATTATTAGATGCCATTTGATTGCTTGAAAGTATATATTACTTCAAGGTAATATACTTCAAGGTTTTAGGTGAGAATTTACCATGTATTGGACTTGATATGTGTTGATGATTGAACATTCTTAAAAATACTCACATTTGTTCTTCTAAAAAGACAATTTTGGCCCTTATCCTTTAAATGTGTAAGTTTGGATAGATAGTTACAGTTGATTAGTTGATGCTGCTCCGGTGAAACTCTTACAGGTGCAGGGCTATGTCTTTGGGGGTCTCTACTCTGGTTTTTTAGATTATAACATCTGCAAAGTAGAAGGTTTGGGGGAGCATTGCAGGAGTTCTACTGTTTTTATTTTCTCTAGGAAAATGGAGACCTCAAAGTAGAAATTATAATGTATGACATTTTTAATTAATTGACTGCGGATGAATTGATGGAAAGGAGTAGACTATTTCTTCAGTATAAAAACAGGAGCAACAAAAAACATAATGTATTCTTAAGCCTTCAGCCTCCCAGAGGCCTCTCTCTCTGAGGCCTCTCAGCCTTAATTAATGCAGATGAGATTTAGGTACAAAAAAACTTTGTGTGTTTTACGTGAGAAACGTGATTTGTTTAAGTAGAATGATTCTACTCTCAAACAGCAAATTAAACACGCTTAAGCTATAAAGAAAAGAAATGTCTTCGATAATGATCATGAATGCATTATACTCAAAACCCTTGCGAGAACAGTACTTGATGGAGGCAGCGTTTCAGTATTATCCCAGAAGGTTGCCTTCAAAGGTGGAGGTTGATTCCTAAAAAAGCAAGCTAGTTCCTGGTGAACATCATTCATCTTCCACTGCAGCCGTACTATCAGTACTGTGATAGATATGCCCTGTTTCCTTGTGATCTGCTGCCAGGGGAGCATTTATTTATGTGAACTATGTGGACACTTCTGAAAGATTTTCACCGTATGTCAGGATTTCTAAGGGAAATGCCACTAGAAGACATGAGAGGCTATATAAAATATCATCAAGCTTTAATTTTCAGGCATGTATATGACACAGTCAATTAAGCTGATGAGTAATCTTTTCTGTATAGCAACAATTACATCTCCCCCCTGTGGATGCTACAAACTCAAGCAAAGAACTCTTGGCCACCCAGTCCCAGCAAATAAAGATTGTTTTCTGCATTACATATAAACCTGTTACTCCATGTCTATAAATTAATTTTGATGGGAATGGAACATATCCTGACACACCGTTTTTTTTAAATGTGGATTGGGATTAAATGATTATGGTTTGGCAAAGAGAGCTTGCAGGTTAGAATCTGTATTAAATTTCAGGAGGGAAAAGGAATTAAAAGGAAAAGGCTGTATTTTAAACTAAAACGGATGACCATCAGTAGTCTGAACAGTTAGGAAAGCTGAAAAATTCTCCATGAGGAGAAATTGCACTAATGGTAATGGAAAGACTACTCCTGACTTTAGAGGTCACTCTGGAGCAGGGAAGCACCAGCAACAGGACAGCAATTCCAATGAGAATCCTCTGGGACTAGTGGGTAGCAATGTCTTCTGGCCAAACCTGGGCCAGTATAATGACATAGAAGGATTTTTATCATTGCTAAATTTTAAACAGTATTAAAGATGCAGGCATAAGTTTTCAATTGGTCGATCCTTAAGAGCAGCTGAACAGTTTCAGTTCCCGGTTAGGACTTAGCAGCAAGGTCACTTCTGATTCAGGTCTAGGTTTTTTAGATGTAAATCATCAGAGAGACAAGTGATTTGGGGGGCTTTTTCTTTTGAGCCTTGCCTCGGTTTATTCCTTCATGGAGCCCAAGAGAATGTTTTTTTTTTTTTCCAAGTAATTCAGTTCATTGCATAGGTAGCTTTACCTTTGATCATCTCTATGGCTTTTTTTTAATCTTCTTTTAGAGGAGGTATGACTCACAACTGAATCTGTGACTTTGTGCTGTGAAGGAGGAGTGTGAGTCGATTTTTAAAAACCTGTATATACTGAAATAATCTTTATTAGACGAAGATGGCAAGGCTGTTAGTTTTTCATCCCATAGTCGCTAGCAGAAGATTTTTAAACTTTGTGTGTAAAAACCTGCAACTGTCCAAGCGAAGCACATCCTCGCTTTTTCTGCTCTTTTGTTTCTCTTTGTTACATACTTCCTCACAAGTTGATAGGCTTCGCTTCACTTGCCATTCCAGGTAATCTGACTAAATTCTTTTGCGTCCTACTAAATGATGAAACGCTGTCAGTAGCTGGGAGAGTCTCAATAAAAGCATTCACTCTGTGAAACTTGCTCCCTCTGGTGTTTCAGCAGAGCCAGTGCTTGGTGACATTTGAATCCAGGCTTGTAATTTAATTACATCATAGTAATGAGGAAATTGTTTCTTTATAAGATGCGTAAAATTATTTTTTAAACTTACTGTTTTAAAATCTTGTTGTGAAAAAAGATTTTGTTCAGTCAGTGTTTTCATAGAGGCGCTGGGGTGTCATTGCAGTGAATATAAAGAGCAATACACATACCTTCCCGTATGGCTCTGAATGCCATCTTCCTCATAAATAATCCTTCCATTTTATTATATTGTTTCATTATATTCCCAAGTTTTATGCTTATGGAATTAAAGAAAAATGATTTGTCAGTCTCATTTTGGAACCTTCATGTAGAAACATAGCTTGTTTGGTTTTTGGGTTTTGTTTATAATGTAAAACTATTTGTATCTGTCAAGCTAGAAAAAAATGGCATGTAAGCATGCTTCTAATTTAAATTGTTCCCAGAATATTTCTAGAAAACCTATTTTGGGAACATAAATTATCCTTGGTACTGAACTGGAATTATATTTAAGAATACCAAATTGTGGAGAGAAGGCAACTTTCTGTATCCATCTGACATGAGGTATTTCAAGGGTTTAATCCTACTCCCAGTGAAACTGATATTACAAATCCCTTTTACTCCTTGAAGGATCAGGACCAGGCCATCATGAACAGGTTGTGTGGATAGCAATGGAGGTGATAAAAAATACTTGAAAAAGCAGGAGGTTCACTGATGTCTGGGAAAGGCAGATTAAAGATAATGACAGAGATATTACAAGCTCCCGCACAACTACCCAAAATATTTCTCTTGTATCAATTTTAGTGGATTATTACATGCTTTTATTGCTCTCTCACTGAGATCAGAAAGATGTCCTTACTAAAAGCATTATTGGTGAACGACCAAGTTGAAATTTCTCTTGAACTTGAACAAATGGTTTCTGTAAAATTGAACTCCAGCTTCAATTGATCAGTATAAGGCATGTTATGGTCCCTCAGTTCTCACCTACTGCACAAGAACTTGGTATTTCATATTATGGCATTATTTGAGAAAAAAAAATCTCTAGCATGGTAGAAAATTTTGAATAAGCCAATTTTCTTTTCTGTTGTTTTATTTGGAGTGATATAGTTCTGCTACATTAGAATTTGGATATGTGCTTACAACTCACGTAAGATTGACTGAGTAACATATGAGACACATAGTGTGGAGCTGAACTTTGTATGTAAGAACTAAAATGTTTCTTGCGTGCCTAAGATTGTAAGTCATTCAGACAAGCTTCTTACTGCACCGTGGGGAAATACTGTCACCTGTTTGGTTTAGTTCTCTGTGCTTAATAAGTCAGAGTACTTTTCCCAGTCTTGGACTCCTGCAATCACCTCTCTGTCCGTTTTGTTTGGCTTACGTAAAGGGCATTTTAAAGAAGCTGGCAAGGAAGAGTTTAAACTTCCCAGGTGAGCACTGTGAAAGGTGTTTTTGGATTGGCATTTTACACGGGGCATGTTCCTGGCCTTGCAAGTGGCATAAAAAGTTACTGCCTGCCAGGTGAGATGGAGTGAGTGATTGTATATGTGCACTTTAAACCTGTCCCCACAGTGAAATAAAATGTTAGCCTAAACAAGGGAGAAGAGGAAGCAGGTGTGCAGGTACAAGTTCTCAGCTGCCAGATGGCAACTGCTTAGATTTGCTTGTTTGATCACTTGCAATCATCTGCAACACAGAAATTAAAATGAGAGCAGGAGTAGGAGCAAATTCAGCTTGTGTCTTTTAAGTGTATAAAATTTCAGTAATGATGCTCAGTCTGTTATCGTATTTAGGAGGATAAAATCCTTGAAGACCCTTATTCCATTGAAGTCAGTGTGAATTTTGTCATGGGAATATGAACAAATCCTTAAGAGGCATGCTTGTGTCAATGTATAAAAGATCTCTTAGTAGCACACAGTCAGCTATGATCAAGTACCAACAGCTACGCCCATATCAAAGTGTATAAAGCTAGAAAGAATCAGATAGAAGTTGTTTAGACAGCCTATGGCATGATACCTTTTGCCTCTGTATAGCACTCCCACTCTTTGGGCAAAAATATTTGTGCAAGAATGCAACCATAGATCCAGGATAAACCAAGAAAGACTTTTATTACCACAACGATCGTGGTGAGCCAGTCATGAAAGAGCATGAAGTTAAATAAAAATTCCAAGAAAATTTGTATTATAACCTTTCTACATTTTTCTGTTCATAGCAGAATGTGATGCTGTCCTCATACTTTCTAATAATGCGTTTCTGTAAATTAATGATTCTCATCTATAAATGCAGCCACATTACTGATTCCATGAACAGCAACACTATAATCACACACTGGGCATTCATCTTTGGCATCTGAACAGCTACCACATCAAGGCACCTCAAAGTTGACTAATTTTTCCAGTCACATTGCAGCTTACCTAAATATTGACTGTTGTTCCAGTCCTGCCTGTACCAAATCTGTCTACAGCAGACTATTCTTGGATGGATTTCAGTTGTTCTCACTGCGAGGATATATTTCATTCTTCTAGACTATCGCATATTTTTCCACTTGACTATCTTGGAATTGCTGTCATATAAGTTCCTCTGTTTTACTCTCTAGTATAGTTTTTATTGTACACTTAGTCATTCTAGCCAGCAGTAAAATTATATTGCCACAGTTTGAATTTCTGTGAAACGCAGGTTTAAGTTGTAACAGCTGGATGCAGGCATTGTGTGTCCATCCTCACTTTGACACCTTATATTCGATAATGTTAATACAGAAAACATACTACTGGCAAAACTACCTGCATCTTTGATTTATTAGAGACCTTATTTCTTGTATGCAGTGAGTGAAGGAAATAAACACTAACAGCATTAAATCGAATTCCCTGGCTTATCCCAGAATACTGACATAAACCGTAGGCCAAAAGCTCTGAATTTTCAGAGAAAACCAGCATCACCTTTTACTATCACAGAGACTTTGGCTGTCTAACCATGGGAAGAGTATGAAGGTAAAAAGAGAAATCCAAAAACTGTTTTGTATGGTTTTTTAGACTTTTTCATTATAAGAGAATGTGCAAGCATATGCCCATGTTTCACAAAAAATATGTTTCTAAAAGCAATAATATCAAAGATTACGTATTAGCAAGTACGATGGTTGCAACTTATACATGCAGCTTTGGCAATTGGGTAATTTATACTACTGAAGCACCACACAATTTCATAGAATCATAGAATGGTTTGGGTCAGAAGTGACCTTTAAAGGTCATCTGGTTACTCTTTTTGGTTTTCTGATGTACTTACGGCATTCCAAAATGCTTCTCTGATCTGCTGGTCTGACTCTGTCTGTACTAAGCTGTCCATCTGATGGCAGGATGTTCTTGAATGGATTTCATATGTTCTTACACAGGTGTGCTTCCATGCCTGCCATTACATGAGGTCTTTGAGCCTACAGAGACTTGAAATTTCCTGCAGCTGAACTCCTATATGAAAATTATCTCTGTTTACAACTAAAGATATTTCTGTCTCCAAGTTTTTCCTGCATAATTTTTGATGTTAATGTATTTTGTATTCCTTTTTCCATTAGTGGTAATAATACAATTTTTAAAAATTTTACATGTGGAAAAGCCTTAAGTAATCCAAATGTCTAACAATTATATGAGCACATAAGAAATTACAGTCCTTTCTCTAAAGATTCTTAAAGTCTTTATGTATACACAGACCTGAAAATTTAAAATTTCTTTAAGTACAGTTACTGATTTATTCTATCCACTAGCCCATAAATTTGTGATTATAATGGTATAATGGCATTTTCCATAAAAGTGTATTTATCTCACTGTACAAATACATCTTACACTCACATATGTAATATGTGCACATACAGATTTTGTTTTATAGCAGCCTTTACCAATGAATAGAGATACAGGCAAATTCCTGAAAGATCTGCATATAAATATATCTGGTATAGTATTATCAGACAGAATTATGTCTTTGATACTCAAATGGTTTTTGATGCCTGATAATTTCCATTTAAAAAGGAAAAAGAAAACCTTATTTCTACTTCTGTTTCTTTTTGCTTATCTTGAGTCCTTATACAGCATTCCTTTTAAAATGCAATTGTGACATAGCTACTATTGCTAATATAATTTAAGATTGATCCTGATAGGAGAGTTTTAATGATAAAAATATAAAGCCCTACTTTGTGTCCTATATCACTATAAATAGTCTGAGACCAACATTAATTATAGATATATTTTTCCGTACTCAGTTCATATCTTCTAGTAGAAAGCAGGTAATAAAAGAAAGCCCATATAACACATGATATTAACACAAGAATCTGACATTAATGTTCACATGTCAGTCCAAAAAATAAGCGAACAAGGATTAAAATGTTCCGTCTCACTATTGCAGAATGGATAGAGCTACACGCAAATATGCTGTATATGTCATTGCCTTTGGCATGAATGGTAATTTAAAGCCTAAAGCTGAAGTGGGACTCCTTACATGTGTGTTTTCTTGGGACTTAATAACCAGTCCTGCAGTCTGGAAAACAAAAGAGCTGTTTGTGTGGCATCTGGTTTCTTCATAAATATTCAGGGAAAAGTTTTGTTGCTCTGTGGAAGCTCCCTCTACAAACATTTTAAATGTACCTTACTTATAAATACAAATTGTTCATGCAGTCTTTTACTTTTTCATTTACTTTCATAAATACTCCGTCCTGTTTGGCTAAGCCCCATGTGAGTGGGATTTGAATGGCAGGACTTTCTTCCTTGCAGCCTAGTGAGGGTTCTAGTGGTAACCAGGCTCTTGCCTTCTCTTTTTTCTCATCAAAGAAATGTTTAATTGAGGGCATAATGGGAGGGGAAGCGAATTGGAGCAGGGCTGTTGGTGGTGGATTGGAGGTCCACAGCCCACCCACCCAGGAGAACAGCAGGAGGATGCCCAGGAGTGCCTACTGCTGCAATGAGCGGTGTGGGTTCGCAGCCACCCTCCGCCAGGCTGCCAGCCACAGCACAGCAGGGCAGGAGCTCAGCCACGTCCCCTGGCCTCTGCTGTTATCCCTGCACTTTGGGCTGCTGTAATACTGGCATTGTACCTGGCTGCTGCCCAGGGATGTGAGTAAGGCAGAGGCTCCGTCTCATCCGCGCAAGACAGGGCAGAAATGAGCCCTGAGCTTTACGGCACTGTCACAGTGTAGAGGAGAGAGTCCTGAGATCAACCAGCTGTTGTTTGCTGATCAGGGGACACCATGCATTTCTTAGTAGTTTTACAGCTCTCCAATTAATATTTTCAGATTATGTACCTTAGTCCACATCCTTTGTAATTGGGCTTTTTGATGCAAACAGGTTTGGATTGTTGGCTAGCAAGAGAGAGAATCATTTCCAGCAGTAAAATGGATGCATTCTATACTGTTGTCATTGATGAACCGCAAGCAGATTAGTTACAGAAGAATAAAGAAATGGTTTTTTCGAATATTATGCTCAATAAAAAGGTATTATATGACTTCATCTTAAAGGTCTTTTCCAACCTAAATGATTCTATGATTCAATAGACCTGAGAGATGGAACCCTGTAAAGTTTGCATCAACAGAAACAGCAACAGCATTTCAACACTGCTGTAAGAGATACTCTGTAGTCACATAAATATTTTTATCAAATATATAACTTGCCTTAAATTTCCAGAATTTCCTGCTAGTAGCTGCAGACGTCCATACAAAAATGGTCTCAGAAAGCCAAGCGTTCTCACTTGATAGAGCCTATAGGTGACTTGAAATGGCAAAGTCGTCTGTCCAAATACATACAATCTATCTAGAGTACGTTACCATCCGCTTGCTGTAAGAGGTCTCTTTTAAAGCCAGAGCACACCAGGACGCATATCCAAATGTATCTTCAAAAAAGTTTGAACTTCGCTGCCCTAATTCTAAATGTAGCTGCTTTAACATGCAAGTTTCTTCAAGCTTGTATGCTAGATTGTGATCAACTTGAATTGCCCGTGCTAGCATCTCTGCAACTCCTTCATAGAAACAACATCTGACAAAAAGTTGAGATACTTCTTACAAGAAAATGGCAGTGGAACTAGCCATGAGAGTACATGATCTCCCATTAACAGTTAATTAATTTCTGATCAGAATGAGAAAAAAGGAGAGATCAAGCATAGCAAATATCCTTAGCCATTTATGTGGCATGGAAGAGGGCCTGTGTTCACGTCATTCCTTTTCTGCCAGATTTAGGTTGTAATTTTGGACTAACTAACTGAGATTTCCGAAGGATGAGCTTGAAATATGGAGCCAGAGACTAATTCCAGGTTTGATGATTAGGACACCCACACGCAGAGCCGTATAGTAAAGTTTGAGTCCCTGTTGCCATATGAAGTGGAGAGGGTCAGATAAGTAAGATTAAAGCACAAAAACAAAATCATGTCAGCACCAGGATTCAGTTGACTGGAACCGTGTTCCAGCAAGGCAGAGACAGTACATCTGCCTGGCTTGCAAAATGGACTTGTGCTCAGTAAGCGAGTGCCAGTCCATGTGCACGTGTGTGTTTCTCCCTTCTTTCTTTTTTTTTTTTTTTTTTTTTTAAGGGCTTCTGTTTAATCCTGATGCAGGATGGGGGAAAATCTAGAATCCCAAAGAAATTCATGAGCTAAAAATAATTGTTTCCTGGAATTAATCTGGGCTAGGCACCATTCATTTGGGACCTATTTTACATTAAGTGATATTTGCAAGTTTACTTTTCATCTGTTTGCCCTTGTTTGGATAATATTAAAACAGATAAAGATTCAAACCAGGAGATAAAAGAATGCAGAATCACAAATAGAGCACTTGGAATATTTTTTTCATAACTTTTAAATACACATTTCCCTGGGCTCTAAACTCCTTGTAGACAGACTGACCAGCAAGGACCTTTCCAACAGCACTTTGGGTATAATTTGAAATAATTTCTTCTTTTCCATTCTCCCTAAGAGAGTGATGAACTCAACACACAGGCTTTGCACAAAATTAGTTAATTTAATTTTGCGATTTTTAAAACATTTTTAATAGAGACTTTACATCTTGTTAAATTTCTGGAAAGCAGCTTTGTTTTTTTTGTTGTCAAGCTGATAGCACCATAATAAGAATAAGCAGGTCTTTGTTCTCAAAAGAACAGCAATAGTAATTGAATGTTCCTCTCTCAGCCTTCCTATGGCAAGTTCACTGGTACAAATGGGAGAGGGATGGCCTGCAATGAAAGTAGCATGAAGTCAGCCGTCTGTCTCTCTCTTTTGTTTTGATGAAGTTGTCAACGTGGACCTCTAGTTTGTGTATTGGTGAAAACTGATTGAAGATTGGTGAAAAAATTGAAGATTGGTTAAAAGTATGTTATTAATAGCAAGAAGTCAAAAGCTGTGCTGCTGCTCCTTGCTGAATTCATTCCTTTTACTGCCTACAAGCAAATTTTGTTTCTGACATGATCATAGGCATCATTATCTATAGGTGAGGTGGATAAATAAAGCAATGGGTGGAGATGGGGGTGCAATTCATCTGCAATATGTAATCATAGTACTTTAAGGAACTATAGAAGATACCTTGCACTTACCCCACCACTACCAAAGGGATGGGTTAGGTGTTCCCTTCCTAACAGATAATTGTCCAGCCTCTTTTTAAAGGCCTGCACTTATGAAGATCATATAACCTCCTAGGCAGCTTTCCCAGTGCATCAGTACCCTTAAAATTAGAAACTTTCTTATCATGTCTAATCTCAATTTGCAGAAGCGTAAGCTCACTGCTTCTTGACTCATTGACCTTGGTTTCAGGGGACATATTATTCCTTTTTCTTTTTTTTCCCCAAGCAGGGACTTTCTACATGATTGAAGACTGTTATTATTTCTCTCTCAGATTTATCTTTAAGCTGTCAAATCACTCAGTCTTTTCGATTAAGCCTTCCCCCACACCCACACCCTGACCTCTTGCTGTTTGCAGATCATTGCCATTTGGGGTCATTTCTGCAGAACTGCTCGTTTCAGTTCTGTTCTGTCTTTCAAAAGTTTTATCTGAAAATTGTAGGGGATTTCCCAAGGCCCTTCCACCTTCATGGAGGCCAATACATAGAGAAAAAGAAAAAATGAACAGAAAAAATGAACCGCTCGATAGATGGCACCACCCGCATGTTGTACCGGAGAAACACCGCCTGAAAGGGTGAGCTTCCAGTAAGGGAAGTTGCTCACTCTCTTTCCAGTACCGTATGGCCGAACTATTTATATGGCAAACAAATATGCATACATGCAGGTTTTGTTTCCTCCAACTGTGCTGGCTTCTTAGAGATAAATGAATGCCTTTATACTACGTCTCACTGCAGTGTCTAAATGTAACCTGACTCTCTTCTCGTCATTTAAGCTCTTTGGGTCTTATTCTGATGGCCCTTCTTGGTACATCTTCCTGTTAGTATTTCTTTTCTTTTTATATTTTATTCTAATATCCTCCATGGGGACTGGGAATACACTTCTGCAGTCTCATCCAGGAGCTGGTTTATGAAGCTCTATAGGCCAGAATCATGAAAAGTACCTGGTATATATGTGATTTGAGACCTGTATTAACAGGATAGCTAGTGTGAGATCCCAGGCAAGAAGAATAAGACTTTCATTATATGTAATAAAATATGACGATAAGCTTAATAGAAGGTGGTACATCACCTACGGTTATTATTGAACACTACTTGTAAGTTAGAAAAATCATGAGATCACAGAATGCACACAGGACTCGTAGCTTGGATTTTCTGGATATATAGGTTAATCATAAAGATGAAAAGTGAATAGCTTGTTACAAATCTCCCTTATTGTCACACTTCTCTGTATTTATGTTCTGTTTTTCTGATACAATTTAAGATGCCTCATTTTACACATAGTTCTTCCCCCTAAGCCCATTCTTGTGGTGCTTGTTGCTTGCAGTTGCCCATCAAGTTTTTGTTGAAGTGTGGATGTGGCATCTGTACAGGAGTGTTAAGTAGCAAGCAAAACTGGAGTCTACATGCAGCTCGTGGTCCATCCGTACCCATTTGGAAAGTTTGCAACTGTAGACCCACAGGCTGGAATTAGCACCATTTGTTATTGTCAGTGCGCAGTTCCTTGGGAGACAGAAAAAGATTATTTTGTGTTTTAAGAAAAAATATGGGTTTTCTTTACAATGTGTATACACATATATCTCTCTCTTTGTGTGTGTGTGTGTGTTAGTATGTACATGTGCATATATAAGAAGTGTATGATGCTACTGCTTCCAGTAAAAATATTTCTGAGAACTTTAATTTCATTCTTACTGCAACAAGTGCCTCAAAGTAGCTGGTGCATTCAAAGCTTCAAGAAGAGTTTCAGTTCCTCCCCAGAGCTATTTTATTTTGAGATCTACAGAAAAGGGGATTACCTGTAATGTCTTCTTGATTGAGCAGTAGAGCTGAGTAGGACTTTCAGTTTGTTTATCAGCAACCTGTAGTCTGGGTGTCATTATAAAATAACTATGGACTATTTTATTTCTTCATTATGCATTTCATTTCCACACCAAACATAACAGCGTGTTTCATGCAAGCCAATGGACTCAAGTAAGCCTCATCAGATGTATAAATAAAAATGTACTCTATTATTTGACTTCCTGTCAAATGAGGTGCCAGTATTTCTTTTAGGCTACAGCAGCGTCCTGAACAGAACCCATTTCCCACCTTCTTAGCTGTATTCAGTTGAACAGAACAAATTCCTCCTTCTGTCCTACATTGTTTTGCAGTTTTTTTATGATGTGTTTACCAGGGGATGTATTTTAAAGGTGTGTGAGTTGACCCCAGGTAGAGTTTAACAAGCATTTAAGTATGCAAAGTTTATTGGGAAAAGAAGGTGTTCAGTGCAAATAGTTATAAAGTATATAGAAGAATAATCTCAAACATACTTCTATGGCAAAGAGCAAGCCTGTATGACAAATGAATGTGTAAGGATCCGTAGTTTCAGCAATCTGAGTATAGGTGAAGATGCAGATTTCCAGTATATTTATGATAATTTCCCACTGATAGGTTGTCTCCCTATAAATATTAACACTATGGCAATACTTGTATAGCAAATGATCCTTGTAAATCTTTAACAGGAGGAAAAAATGTGGGTTTCGTTGCTTTGAGTAATCACTATAACACCTTTCTGTCTTTTACTTCCGAGTGTAGGTAAGTGTGTTGCCTGAATCCTATAAGATGACATTCTTGACCATGAAACAAAACAGATTTTTCCAACTGCAGAATATTCACTTCAGATGTTCACACATTGCAGTAGGGATTATGAAGTTCTGGAGAATCAGACTGATTTAACTGAAAAGGTTTATCCAACAAATGGTAGTTACCTCTGCATGGGTTTAGTTCTCAGCCCGTGGGTTGCAAGAGTGTCATCACAAATTAATTAATCTCATACAGTTTGATAAAACTGGTCTGTTACACTGCAAACTAGCATGGTAATGTAAAACAAGGAAGTGAATTATTTTGAGAAAGAAATAATTTCCTCTAAAATGTAGCAACAGATCCTGTCCTACCTCCAAAGTACATCCTTCCTGCTTTGTAGTGTACTGTGGAAAGATTGCTATGTTGATGTAAATATTAACATAAAACCAGAAGGCAAAGGAAAAAAAAAAAAAAAAAACAACAAGGAAAGAAAGAAATGCTGTTTCCAAGTTTTGTGTATACAAAACTATGGAAGGTCATTCAAACTACCCACAGCTAGACACCTTCCTAACAAATGTCATCTGTTAGCAGTCCTCATGAAGTCAGGCTGCAAACTTTGCCACATACCATGTGCTTCTCATGACTGTTTTTAATTTGTGGTGTTAGCCTTTACTAAAGGAAGGGATCTGCAAGCACGGGATGAGACAGGGCAAGGATTGCAGAGTGGGGCTAACTCTGGCAGTGGGAGCAGTTCTACCAGCAAGGTAGAAGTGGTCTGGACTAGTGTCAGCCATTTGGGAACGCTAATAAGAACAGACAACATATGAAAATTGCCTGGCTTTCTCTTCCGGAGTCCATGGACCTCAACAAGAAGCACGAATAACTCTACCTGCAGAAAACCATGCAAGCATCTGGCTGTGGCATTGCACTCCTAGGAGCCTTGACCATTCTGCAGGCAGGACACTGCTGATGAGATGGGAGATGAGGCAGGACTAGAAAGCAAGAGGGTGAAGATTAGGGGCAGACTGAATGGGGTTGTTCTTTCAGATGGGAAGGGGGGGAGGAGTCAGGAAATAGTTTTTAAGCCTGCTTGGAAGGCTTTGGGGAAAAAGTGGTTAACAAGTTATGTATGTTTTCAAGAAAAGATGAGCCTCACCTCAAAGCTGACTTTGGTTTGGGCCAGCCCTGAAACCTGCAGCCTTGAGAAAGAAACAACAGCTGCTCGTGGTTTCCTTAGAAGAATTTCTAGTTGTTCAGCCTCCTTTTAGTTTGAGACCTATCTTTAGCTACCAGAGCATTTTAATTTTTGCAGTAAGCTTCAGGCCACAGGAGTGGAAAATGAGTAGAAGAGGAAGTGACCCATGAAATATTTGCAGAGGTGATGTTTTGTGTGTGTTCTGCTGAAGTATTTCGTTCAGTATATTAAATATTTATATAGCCCTGCAGTCACTATTAATCCAAGTAGTCATGTTTTCTCTAGCCCACAATGGATCCCTACCTTATAGTCACCCCCTTGAAATTAATCAGGGTGAACACAGAGTTGTCACCACTGGAAAATAGTTTATTATTTTTGAAAACAAGATCTATTTCTGCTTGAGCAGAGCTGGATGTTGCTAAAAATATTGCAAAGGTTAATATTACATGAGCTGTAAATATTTTCTTTAACAGATACACAGGTAAAAGAGGCAAATGGAGGATCAGATGATCCTGTATGTCCATTAGTAATATGTGATTTGCTCAAAACTGCTGTGCCGCATGCAAAGCATTTACTTTGTAATCATAAAAATCCTTACTTTTCTGAGAACATGAGAGGAAAAGTTTTCTCTTTAATTCGGTTTGACGTACTATGGGTATGAATTATTAATAGAATACAATTTAGTCTTAATACTGGTCTATTTTTCATTTCTCTTTGTATTACCTAGCTCCTCTCTTCTGTTTGATGTCTGTCATTTTTCCCTTTTCTTTCCTATTCTGTTCCACTTGCACATCCAAGAGTAGTTTGAAAGATACTCTGCTTTGTAGGCAGACACTCATCTATCATCTGGGCACACAAGCTAATTATTAGCTTCAACAAGCAACCCCTACTCCTTTTTTTCCCTTCTCTCCTCCCAGAAATGTTGCTTCTCTCTTTTTCTCAGGTGAGAATGAGAAATTTGGTACCATAATACTAACATTTCCTTTGTCTCCAAACTCAGTGTCCTCTTTTCGTGTCTGCTCCTTGTTAACTAAGAGGTGTAAATAGCTAGTACTCTTCCTGCCTAAGCTAGACCAGGATCCTTAACCCTTTGGTCTGTTAAGAGACTGCACAGTCTTAGGTAACCAATTGAGACAATCACAGAGAACATAAAAATACAGAATATTTTACATCTGACACACTTCTTTTTTGCTCTTATGACATTTGCCTCTTCCTAACCTCCTATCTTCCTGGACTCTCATCCTTTTATTCTGTTTTTAAACATCCTTATCTCCTGAGGGAAGGAGAGGGATGATTTATCTCTTCCTGCTGCTCCCTGTTCCTGATATCTGTCTGAACCCAGGCCTCCAGAATGTAACCATATTTTGCCCAGTCATCCCTGCTTCATGCTTCACTCTGCTTTCTTATCTTTCTTTATGTTAACATTTCCTTCCCTCTGTCTCTCATTTTGCTTCTGCTGCTCCTACTAGAATACACACT
Organism: Nipponia nippon; assembly: GCF_047370975.1. Taxonomy (NCBI): domain Eukaryota; kingdom Metazoa; phylum Chordata; class Aves; order Pelecaniformes; family Threskiornithidae; genus Nipponia; species Nipponia nippon. Next base: position 72,457,534 of record NW_028262358.1, on the reverse strand, counting down.
TGAGCTTAAATGAAAGGAAATTAAAGATGACTTGTCTAATGTAATTTTAACCATCATCCACTTTCTCCTCTACTTGCTTGAGGCAGATGAAATGTAAATTCTTTTGCAAAATCTTCTGTAATTAAAGTATTTTTCTTGTGTTTCTGTTGAATGCTCATGTTAGGTTTTGGATATATTTATTTAGACGAGAGAAGCAGCCAGCAACAATGGTCAAAGAAGTGTCTTTCTGTTCACTCTAAAAACCTGAAGTGCTGTAAGACCACAATGGAAAGCAGTGTACAATGAATATAGTTGTCTGCATCATCACTGATAGAAACACTTTATTTCAGCCCTACTCTGTCAAATTAATAACTGTTACCTTCAAGCCTGCATTCAGACAAAAGTTAGGGAAAAGGTGTAAGTTCTTACTCTCCTCAGAGCTGCAGACAATCTGGCTCTGGGTATTGATAGCTAAGCTATCAAATTGCCTTTGAATTTAAAAGAGAGAAAAGTCACATTCCCAAATACTACTTTCATTGTAAAGAGATGGTTAGTTGTTAAAGCCACTAAATACAAGCTACAAATTGGCAGCTGAAAGTTTATTTTTCTTGGCTGAATTCTAGGGATTTTTTTAGCCTCATACCTCTCTGCTTAGTTAAATCGTATAAATAGCAGATAAATTATTTTTAATTCAATCAAGTAGGTGCCCTTTAGAAGCAGTGACAATACTGAAAAATACACTGTGTTTCTGTGTTTTAGTTCTGGACTGAAACCTTGCCAGAAACATGCCTCTTAAACATTTGCCTTTTTTATAATCCAAGTAACAGTTAAGGGATGAAAACTTCAGTGTCCTGGCAGTGCGGATTTACAGACATTGAGTCCAAAGGAGTCTCGAGCCAGTGGGATGTAAACTGACCCTGCCAAAGAGAAGTGGTGTAATAAATAGCACATGAGAAATCCACAATTATTTTTTTCCCAAATGGAGGTATTATATTAGAACATCAAACTGCATACTTCAATAAAGTAATTTTGCAACTGTAGCAGAGGAGGGCAGTTGGATTAAAGACGGGATTATTGTCTGTGCTGGAGGACTTCTGCCGGTCACAGCAAGCATTGTACAGGCTCTTTCTGAGTGTGGTCTGGGGGTTCTGCATTTCCAGCTACACATAATTCCCATCACACTTGCTATCACAGCTGTATTACAAGCAATTAAACTGTAAGGCAAGATGATGCAAAGAACATCTTAATCAAATTACAATGTCAGATGAGACAAGAAAAAACAAACCCCAAACTGGACACTAAGGGAACCTCTGATAATATACATAGAGGAAATTATATTGCTTTGAAAATACAACAGGACGTAATCCGATAAAAGGCTCTGGCAGGACTTTAATTTGTGGCAGTTCTAGACAACTCATTTTAATTGCTTATATTTCTATCTTATGCTTAAAAAGGAAATATATTTTTCTGAAAGGATACTTAATGGACTGCAAAGGCAATTATTATTTTTGAAAGTGTATTTGAAAGACGATTATAAATCCCTACAGAGGCTAGTTGCTAATTTGCTATCCCAGGCTGTATTTCAGGGATTTCAGATAAACTCCAAATTGTTCAGTAACAAGAATGGAAATTGAAAAACTGCATTTGCTCCATGGCAACATACATGTAATAAATTACAAACTTAGACGTTTGCTTTCCTGCTCCACATCATTGGATTAAGTTTTCTCATACTATCAGAGGGGGTAAATATGTTGATTGTTATGTTGATTGTCATGGTCTTCTTGTTTCCATTTTTTTTACAAAATGCTTTCTTGTTTTTTGAGAAGATGTTTGCACTGCCAAAGAGGCATATTACTAGTGTAGGCTTTGGCATGCATGCAGATAACTGAAAACAATAAAGAGACATTCAAGGTGAAAGTTGGGACATTGGTTTTGTTATTGTTGTTTTGCTTTCACTGATCTGTGGGTACACATTAATACATGTTAATGTCCTTATAGCTGTATGTTGAGTGTTATTCATAAAACAGAGAGATAAAAATGTAGAGATTTTGTTTTAGGCAGCATACAGATAGCAAACTGTCAGTTGTCGATCTGGTGGTGACCACAAGTTCCCCATTTTGATACAGTGAATTTGTGAACCAGCAAAGCTTCTCTAAAGCATGCTTATAGTTCCATTTTTAAGAGTATTTTGAAACTTGAGTGGTCCATAAGCATTATCAGGAAGGTACTGCAGGCTAGAGACATTTCTTATTTCTCAAGAATGGTGTTCGTCTGAAGAATTAACTTTTTGGTTTTCAAGAACAGAACTGTATGACAGTTCCATAAAATCACTCTTATTACCATTAACTCACTTTCTCCTTCCTTTGTTGGCTCTGGTAAAATTAGTTCTTTACTGATTTCTCACTGACTCTTTGCTCGATATAGAGTTTTCTTATTTTTGTGGTTTTCCTGCTTTAAAGAAACAGAGTGCAGCATATGGCATAGTGGTAATATATACCCTTGGAAAAAAATGCTTCATTTCTCACTGTCATATCATTCCATTTGATTGTGAAGGCTTGACATGATGCTATTTCTCCATCACATGTTAAAACTTCCACAACTCTTTTTGCCAACAAGGTGCTTGTGGCTCTGCTGTCCTCCTCAAAACTGGCTCTTGGCCTGAGATAATGAGCAAGGCTTTGAGCTTTTATTTTAGTTGGCTTTCAGTAAAATCTTGCAAGCTTTGGTGGTTAAACTCCTTTACAGGTATATATTCAACCAAACTGCCTTCACCAGATGCAATAGTATGTTAGGAATTAAGTTAAACTCTACTTTCCTAGGCCATGTTGGCCTAATTACAGTATAGTATGCTTTAATGAGGGTTCTTCTAACGCACCTCTGCCTGATATGGCAAACAGCCCAGAGGCAAACTTCAGATCCCAGTGTCAAGAACTGATTCACTGCTTGTCTGTAATTAACAGTTGGGCTTCAGGGTCTGGATAGAAAACTAGAATAAGACTCTCTTTCAGTTCATATGTTGAATCTAGAGTTGTTGACCTTTTCCAATGCAGATGTAACTCAAAGTCCAAATATCATAGATTTATCACATAGCAGACACTGCACAGAGTATGGTCAAAGAAGACAGTGTTGATGAAATGTACTCAAAGTCTTTAAATTAGTTACACATCAAAAAATGGTCAACAGAGAGTGGGATGCATTTGATAAGGAAAGAAAAACAAGAGTGTCCAACAGTAAAGTTCATATAAACCAGATCTTTTTACCTTAGGGTAAGAAGGGTGATAAATCACTGTATATATAAATGAACTTGCCATCTTTCTTTTAATTGTTTGAACCTGTAAGAGCTATGCCAAGCCTGCTCTGTTTGTGTCCCCCTTCATTCTCATGCAATGTTGCGCATTTTCCAAAAAACAAAGAAGAAAAATTGTCATAGCATAGCATATGAAATATAATTACTAATGATAATACTGAAAAAAATAATGCAGCTTCTGCTCCTAAAAACTATATTGTCCATCCCAAAATATTCACGCCCCAGGAAGGCGGGCGGGGTGGGGGGAGGAGAGGGGCTGGGCAACACTACAGGAAACCTTCTTTTGTAAATCTGCTTCATTTAATCAAAAATCATTGGTCTTGGCTAGCTCTCAAGGCTAGCTCTCAAGGCTAGCTCTCAAGGCAAATGTCATGGTATCCCGTAAGGATCGCTGCAAGAACAGGCTCATATTCCCCTGGTACAGGCTGTTACACAGCCTGACCTAAATACTGTGAAGAACTGGAATAGTGACCTGGTTATGAGTTGGGAGATTTTGTTTGAGAGACTTTCTGCAGATATAGTAGTCCACTCTGTAGCTTTTGGGAAGAAATCTGTCAAGTCACAGTACAGAATAAGACATTTTTGCCTCCTGTCTAGTTGCAGTGATAACAGCCAATTCGGAACTTCTTTTGGGAGACTTTTTTTCCTGCCATCTGTAGATGTTTGAATGTGGAATTTATGAAGTAGTGTTATGTTTAGCACCCAGCTAAACTCTTTCAGTCTTTCTTTGATACTACTGTTTCAAACATACATGTTCTCTTTCATTAAATAGCTAAAGTTCAAGTGGTTTAAATCTTATTTTTTCAAACTAGAGAATAGCATTATTCACATACCAGAAGGCTAAGTAATGTCTGGGATTTATTAAATCATTCAGCAAAGTTGACCACAGACAGTTGCATATAGAACAAATGCTGGAAGAAAAATAATCTTCTATGATGATGTTCATTATACTATAACACACACAGACTGAGCGCCAAATACTTGGTATCATTTCTGTCTCTACAATTATTATATTTCTTTTTAGACCTTTAACTAGCTGGACATTTTTGGTTATAGAGGGTTTGAGCACAGAGGAAATATGTAGTCTTAGATTATAGGAATGATAAAAAAGGTAAGTTTAATGTTAATTTGACATCTTGGTAAAGCAGCTATGGGTTATAACAGGGTAAATATTTATTGGTGACTTTAATGAATAGGTAACTTTTTACTGCCAAGCGTGTTATTGCACACTTTTTAAAATCTTACATTCCAAGCATATTTCCAAAATTCTATTGCTGTTATATTCGGCAAAAAGAGCATTATTGAAGCTGGAATTGGAACTGGGTATTTTTTGCATCTGTTCCTAGTATTCCACATACCTGTGAGTTTTTCCCAGTTTATTTTATCAACCTTTCATAGATAAAGTGCTAGTTGTGAAAAATGCAAAAACATTAAAATGGGTATTATTGATCAGACAATGCTAACCTAAATTGTCAGAAGTAACTGAGCAGATGTTCTTGGGAATTTCAGGTCCTTACCATTTTCTGAACATCAAATTCATTTTAAAATCACAAGTTGAGTATCCAAAAATTGAGCAAAGGCAACAGGGAGTAATTGTTTGCTGTGTAAGACTATAACCTGTGATTTATGTATTATTTACTCTTACGAACAAAAGAACATCAAACAAAATAACTATGAAAATTCCATAATAAAAGAGGAAAGTCATAGAAACTTACTTCTGCTACAGTGTGTCCTCTTGGTTTGATTGGGTTTTTGGTTTATATTGAATTATAACCCAGGGAAAATTTTAAACTTTGCTTCGCCTTTTACAATTGTATTGTTTGCACATAAAAGGATATTTGTTGTGTGGATTAAGTGGTTTGTGAGCAGGACTGGATAATACATAATTATGTTTTAATTTTTTAGAAGACTGTGGGATGTATTTCCCAGAAGTGAAAAAGCATCCAGACAAATATTTACAAAGATGTCCCGAGTCTGTAAAAAAGTGGCTGAAACAACTGAAGAGTGCTGGGAAGATTCTGCTATTAATTACTAGTTCTCACAGCGACTATTGCAGGCTCCTGTGTGAACATATTCTTGGGTAAGTGCAATGTCCATTTCAAATTATATCTGCCAGGCAGCAACTGGACATAAGCCTGAGCTATAGGGAAGTTAATTTGAGTTTCTTGATGTGTTGTGAATTACTTTGATCTGAGGTTTTTGGTGGGCGTCTCTCTAGTAGAGTGTTACAGGGTACTCAAGGCAAAGCAGTCTATCTGTGAGCCTGTGAGCTGTATCTGACCTACAGCACACTTACATCCTGCATCTCTTCTGGGCATCATCATGGGACTGAAGATGACAGGGAATATCTTTCAGGCCAACACCCAGTACATCCTCTGATTCCCAATTTTATTGTAAGTTCTTGCTAGACTGTCTTATTCAATCCACTTCCTTTCTGTGCTTCTCCAGTGGTGAGTGCAAGTAGTAGTAATATTTCATTTCCTTGCAGTAAATATGCATGAGAAAGCTTACAAATACTTCTTCCCAATGGTGGTTTCCAAGAGATGGTTGTGCATGAGAAATGTGCATTTACAAATCTCAGCAGAAAACATAAAACACGTAGTTCATTGCACTTGGCAATTGGTTGAGAATTGTAGTTGCTGATCACAACAGCTATTTTTAGCTGTAATGTTAAGAACATGACTGGTCAAGCAAATTCAGTGAAATTCAGCAGAACCATCACACCCCTAGAAACGAATTAATCAGTGATGCGAATAGCTACGTGGATGACATGGTGAGACTATTCAATAAATGATTCAAAGAAACAAAGTAGTGCAACATGAGCCAGCCTTGGCTATCTGGGTATGCAAGGGAACAGCAGACTGAATACAGCAACACTGTAAGAAAACCACAGGTAAGGTGAAAAACAGAGCTACCTTGCAAAACCAGTCCTGCCAGTATCACTTCTCTTTGTACTCTCTGGGCTAAATGCTAAATTGAGCATCAGCTGTGCTAGTTCTCACTGCCTTGCATGAACATTATACTTGCTCATTTGAGAGGAGAATACACATCCTCACAAAAAGCAAGTCTCCTTATGAGTAAGATGCCTGCAAATTAACTCTGTAGATCTGCCTAGTTGTTTTCTGAATGAAAATTTCATATAAAACTAAATTCTTGGCCACATATAATGATTTTGGCTTTGTTTTCATTGGTGAATAATGTTTTAGGTGTTTAAGGCAGCTGTAGAGATCCTGCTGGAAGACAGTAAGCAAGGTAGCAGAGAGAGTCGGTTGCCTTTTAAAAGGCAGAAAAGAGATGTTCTGCTACAAGGACACTGGATCACTCTCTTTCCACATGAGTGTAGGATGTTCTACAGTGTTTATTACAATCATATTTTCCAGTGACTCATGCAGTGTGGCTTCCAAGACATCTTCTGGAGAGCTGAGTACTCCACTGTCCATTAGACCTCACTGAAGTATTTTTTCCTGAAAATAGTTCTAAACTTTTTATTGCTTTTGTTTGTTCTATGCCTCTTATATCAGACAATAAGGCCCTATACACCCATGCTGCTTTTTGCGATACTGCAATATAGTCTGCGTTCACACCTATTATCTCTGCCCTTGACTTTAATTTGACTAGGCTAACTGCATTTTGTTCTTGACATCAAGCCTTATGAATTACATCTATGTAGTCCTTTATTAATTTCTTTCCCTACTTTCAATTAATCAATATCATACTGAGAAGTTCAGAACTGTATCGTATTACATCAAAAAAAAACGAAGGATAAAGATGAAAAGCAGAGATGTGTGTGAATTTTTAGCCTCTTACTCCTAATATCCTTACCTTGTAACTGTTAACTTTTTGCACTTTATTTAAGGAGTTCCTTTGTGGCTAAGAAATTATTGTCCACATAAAATCAGTGCTGGGAAATTCATGCTTAAGTGTATCATTTACCATTTCAAGAGCAAACTATCCCAGTTGTGTTCATCTGACCAAGTTGTCCATAACTGAAAGACATTTTGGTAAGCAGAGAGGAAGTCTAAGAGAAAATCTCATTTTGAAATAAAATGAGAACTGGTTCCTGGCCAGAGCAGACACGTATTGCTGGGATCGGTGTATAAGGCATGTAAACCTACAGAAGCAAGTGCGAGTTCATTCACACAAGTAGCAACACCGTGGTGTGACTTTTCAGGCTTACCTACCATGAGAATGCGTGTCAAGTTAACTGAATGTTTAAGTGGTGGCAGAAGCACACCTAAAGAAGGGTCAATCATCACACAGTCACTAAAGCTGAGTGTCATTTCATCTTTTCATGAATGTTAGCTATCTAAAAGCTAGGAATTTTTTGAAGTGGGTCATTTTGATTCCCTCTGTGGTTAGTGGAGAGAAAACACTGGGCATCATCCTTGGCAACTCATTCTGTACCATAGAATTATGTCTGAAATAAGTGGGATGAATTGCCTTCTAAGAATGTGGATGTTTCTCTGTTGGCTCTGTCTGTGGTGTAGACCACTAGTTGTGAATTCAGCATGCAATTTTTAGATGGCTAACGTTATGTGAGATACATCCTACCCTTTGTCTTAGCCATTTACTGTTACCACAGGCCACAATACCAAGCGCAAGCAGTAACTGGAACAGATTTCATCATGTATAATGTTATGTAGTAATGTAACACAAGGTACAGGCTCTCATAAAATCAGTAGCTTTGTACATTAGATTTAGTATGATTCAAAAAAGGCCATAGATAACACCTCTCCACAAAAAAAATAGTTTTTTCTTCAAGAAATCAATAAAAAGTTAACTGAATCTTGTGAAAACTCTGTTCATTCTGTTTAGAATTTTTTACACAAAGCACTCGCCACTGTTCCAAGTCTTTGTTGTGCTCCTGAAGGGTTGGCTTACTTTTGAAAGTTCAAGCTTAACTTACCGGTAGAAGCATTATTTGCCATATGCTAATTTGAAAAGTTTAACTCTATCTACACTTTTCACCTAAGGCCAGAAGAGCCATGCCTGTTTGCTCAACTTCTGGAATCTTCCACACAGAAGCTAATTTAAAAAACATGCCATTGTCATATTTGATCCTGGTTCTTTTAAAAAGTAAAGGTTTACATATGGTCACAGGTGGAGAAAAATAGACAAAGCTAAAATTTCATGAGAGGAAGGAAATTTAAAGACATTCTATTTTAAGGCTGGAATGTAATTTAGAGCACAAAATAAAAGCTGGAAGATAAGCTCATGGGGAGAGCATTCAGTTTTTTAGTTAAGATATCTCAGTCTCATGGGAAATTGTAGATTATTTGAAAATGACATGGTTAGCTAGTTTTCTTCCAGTAAACTTCTTCTGTTGATAACATTTCAGTACCTGTACCCATCCTGGACGTGCCATCTGGGACTTCTTTGTTCCATGCAAGAGTATCCATCATTTTTTGGATGTTATAGGCAATATAGTCAGCTAAACAATAAAACATTTCTACTAAAACAAAATACATGTCACAGATGGGAAATGTTTACATTTTCCAATAATAAAAAACCCCCACTCTTTAAGTAACATTTGTCTAATTTTATATTTCAGTAACTTCAAAATGTGTAGGTAGGCATTGTTATTATTTCTTGCTATAGTTCCCAGCTTGATGATATATTAACTGAGGTCTAATAGATTCCTTAAAATAAAGAAGACCCTTGCCAGAGTAGGAATAACTGTCACCTCCAGAAATAGCCCATCCCAAGGTAGGAGAGGTGGCATGAATGTTCCCCAAGGTTGCCTGTTTTTCCTATTGGCTTTGTAATGATACTGACTTGCATACAGGTCTCTAACAAATACCTAAATATAAATAAGTCCCACTTATATACTATGCCCAAACGTACAATTCCATTTAAATTGATGGGATTTCCACAGGTCAGATATTGATCTGTATTTTCATGGACCTAACGATCTTTGAAAAATCTGAATTCAGTTGTGTGATTCAGCTGGCAGATTAAGACTCATACTTAGTAGGTGTTCATTTGCGAGCCACATGTCTAACCTCCCTGTCAGCAGCGGGGATTTAGTCAGAGCAGCCAGTGGAGTCTGAAGAAAGAGTTCAGCTAAAAAAATGGCATTTCAACTTTAGGGTACGTGAAATCACCCTTTAAGACTTAATTGTCTGTATTAATTAGATCTCTGTTGACTACAGTGGCATCTTAAAGACCCATTAGGCCTGTGCATATATACAGTATGGATACCAACAATGTAAGCACCTGTGTTTAAGTGTCTTTAGTCTTCAGTTACTTCCTACCCCATCACTTGACTTCATGTATTCTGCTTTATAAAGAAAATCCCTCATTTACTCCTTTCTATACTTGTATATGCATATGTTATCGCCTGCAATTAAAATATGTCATTTGACACATATTCTCCTGAGATTTAAAAACTCCCTGGGCCAAGGAACATCTTTTCACAGTGGTCCTGAAGGTATAGCACTGTGGGTTCTCCGCGCACTGTCTTCTTACTTTTGACAACCTCAGGAAAAGAAAGGCAGCAGTGACACTGAACAAGCATCAGAAAAAAAGAAGTGTATTGCTACTTTCTTAAGTCTTAAAGAGTATTTAGTGGCATCTTAGCTAATTTATTAGTTTAGCTAATTCAATTTCCTTTACTTTCTAGGAATGATTTTGAAGAGTATTTTGACATTGTGATTACAAATGCTTTGAAACCTGGTTTCTTCTCCCATACCCCAAACCAAAGACCTTTTCGAACTCTTGGTAAGTTGCAGTTGTGACTCCCTTCTCATCTGCTTACCTTTATCAAAAAAAAAAAAAAAAGAAAGAAAGAAAAGTGAGAGGACTCGACAACATATTTTGAAAATCTAGCATTGAGGGAAAAATGGACTCTACACAAGACTCTTCCAGAGATATAGAGATGTTAGTAAAAAATCTCTTAAGACTGAGGAACACTGAGAAATTAAGAATTACAGTGCTGATGACAATGAAGAGGCAGAGCTGCAACAGTAATTAAAAATGGTATTGAGGCTCAGATATTGCGTCATTCATGATAAAATAAGAATCCTTTTCTTTATTGTGCTGACAAGGTCATACACAGAAAATGAAATTCAGTTCTGGGAAAAAAACATAGCAGAAATATTTCAGGAATTTAAAAGAAATTCAAAGAACAGTACAAATAAAAGTGCAAGGCTGAAGCAAATGATTTATGATGGAAATCTGACAGTATTAAATGTGTGTAGTTTGGCTAAATAATGACAGAGTAGGCAAAAAGGAAGTGCCCCTGTACTCAATTTAATTAAAACAATCTGAAATGTTTGGCAATGTTGTCCATTAGGTAACTAAGGTTGTAACAAAAGAGTTTCTATAAGACCAGTGTTCATTGAGCTACAAATAACAATAGTAACATGGCTGAAGACAGTTAATTTTTCCGTATTTTGGTAAGTACCCTTATGACTAAATGCTACCTGAAAATTCATTTTGTATCCAAAGTAGCATAAGTCAGCATATGTTGAACTGTATTTTAGCATTTTATGACAGGAAAGTCAGCTGTTCCAGCCCCAAAAAAGTTTTGCCTGTGGAACTTTTACAGTAAAACTAAAATGAGCAGCGGAAATATATATTGAAACTGCATTTTAATGTTTCACCAATTTATACAGGAAAATAAGTAAGAAATACCTTAATTGTGATTTTTAAAGGATTAGTTCAAATAGGAAACTGCCAAGTTGACAATCTGAGAAAAAACAAGCTCAGAAGGGAAATTGAAACTATTTATCTGAAATGGGAGGGGGCAGAAACATAAAGGATAAAAAAAGGCTCGGTTCTGCAAGCATTTTATTTAGTTTCATATAATGCAAATTGAAAATAAAATGTAATTCACTGTGGATATTTTTTAAGCAGTCAGATTAGCCTGACTTCCTAAGGAAATCCTGCTGTGTCCCTCTGTCAGTAATCCAGCCAGCAACTTTTGAACCTGTTGTCCAGCTTCAGTAAATTTAATAGACAGCCAGAAAGCTTCAAGGCATTTCAGCAAGTTTGTTTTGTGCAAACGGGCAAAACAGAGGGAAAAGACTTGAAATTACTGTCTCCATTGAGAAATATTGTGTGGCTTTATCTTAATCACATTATTAGATTATAAGTACCAATTTTCATGAAGCTGTTTCTTTCTCATGATTTCCAACAGGAACAGCATTCCCTGGAGTCCTCTTACTGACTTACTGATTTTCATTCACTTTATATTTTGGCATTGCAAAGAGGCTCAAGTGAGGGTAGATCACTCATTACATGAAGACCTTATTAATACAGAATAAAATGTAGTTTATGTTCTGGAGACCTCACTATCTAAATAGATAAGGGACACAAATGTAACTAAAGCAATCATCAGATAAATAATTTGCTGAAACTACTAAACTGTCAGTGGATTTTTTTAATATGTTTATATTCGATTGACAGTAACTGATTTCTTCTGAAAGACCACCAGAACATTCAAGGCAAAGAATTATAGGACAGGTTTTTAGAGACATGTTTTGAAGTAGTGAACAGCTTGTTTAAGAATATGTGAAGTTCAAACCATCAAAATAGGAGCAATTATATGAGAAAATGTTGGAAATAATAATATATTTTTATAATGTATCTTTTGCTGCCCTCCCTCTGTGTTCCTCACAACATACATATAGCTTCAGGATGGGCACTGATAGTTTCACCCAGTCACTGCAGATACCAAGGACCACAGTTCATTTCTGAAACAACACACAGTGGAGCTTCTAATACATTTGGGGAGGGGGGGTGGCTTTCCAGTTACCAGAATTTTTTTAAGGCTTTCTTTCATATCAGAACCACTGAAAATTCAAAATTTCAGTTTCTAGTTTCTATCGTCCTTTTGCCACTATAGATTTTGGGCAGAAGAAGAGTTTAGCCACTGTGCTTCAGACCCTCTCTTCTCTGAGAGCACTGGACATGATATATCAGGGAGACAAAATTTCCTTATTTTTGCTTTGAAATAGGAAAAAAACTAGAGGTGAACATCATAGTAAATATTTTCTTAGAGCATAAAGAGTAAACTTTTGTTAGTGTAATTTAGGGAAAAAAGCTCCAGTAAGTGAAACAAAGCTTGTTCCGTCAATAAATTTGTTGCAGAAAATGAACTGAAGTAACTGCTTATCAATCCTATCCATTTCTCCAGAGCTGAGTTTCAGCCATGTTCTTCCATCCATCAGTGGGTGTGAATTACAATAAATTACTAATAATACTGTATTCCTTCTGTTCCAAGGGAATTATGTTATAAATGGACTTAAGGCACAAAATATGGAATGTGTTCTTAATTTCAAACACCCTAAGTGTTGCACTGTGTACCGGAGCTAAATTTTATTTATATATAACAGGATTTTTGCTGCAGATTTACTAGGGGAAAGGTTCTGAAGTTTACTAAAGAGAAGGATAAATTCTTTTCAGTGAATAATTTCAAAAAGGCAACTGTGTTCCGTAAACATTTGAAGTAGGACGAGAAACAGGACAAGATGACAAAGAAGGCATTGTCTAGAAATGTGATATCGAATAACTGCTCTGTAGAAATGTTTTTGCAGTAGACAAGTAATTTTAGAACTAATCCATTTAGAAACCATGAAAAATTATTTTAATTGTGCAATTAAAAATGCATCACTACTTCATTTGAGTTTCAAGGCATGCATCATTTAAAGCAACCAAAACAATGTTTGAAATCTTAAAAGATTTGTGTGAGTGCTTTGTATTGAACTGGGGCACTGAAAAGCACAATAATTAATTATTTAATTTGCATAATTTTCTTTCGAAGTACCATTCTGGTAAATGGAGGAACAGTTTATATGTATCTTTCCAGGTTTTAGAACACCTACATTTATTTTTATCTGGCAAAACCATTTTTATTGTTAGGGGTAGCTTATTTAGCAAAGCACATAGTTTATGAGAACAGTGCTATAAAAAACCCTTTACTCCCATAATACAAATACCCCATAACTTACTTGTTATTCACAAGGTTACATTTTCTTTCACACAGGGATGTTCTTTAAAAGGGTCGTAAATGTACTAGTAGTATCTTGAGCTATTGGATCTAAGGATTAGGTCGAAAATGTTTATGTAAATCCTATGATGAGAATGTAGGATTTTCTTTGCTTTCAACAGCTACATCCAGCTTAAAATAATATATCATTCCATGAAGGACTTGAAGGAATACGAATAGCAAATACAGTTGTGACTCATCTGATAATCTGCAGTACACCAAGATTTCTGTAACATTTGACAACAGAGCTTTCCCTTTATCATATCACTCATTAATGTATGTCAAATTACCAGCCTCACTGCCAGTTCTGATCATTGTCAAATATATTTTTGAGAATGCAAAATTAAAATAGAAATGCTAAAGATAACCCTAAATTCTCTGAAAGTCTTCTATAAGTCTGTATGCACAGGGAATTCTGACTTGGTCCTAAATGAGATTTTTAGATCTTTTATTTCCAACTCAAGAACAGTTACTGTCTTTTTTGATCTGTTTTTTTGATAAACTGAAAATGTGTTGTTGATTGTTCAGTGTCTGAATGTACAATGCATATTTAAGAGCGTATGTATACCTTCATATACATGTATACATACATGTACAGGCTGAAAACAATCCTATATATGGAGTGGCAGTGGATGCCATATTCCTGTGAGATCGTGTGCCCTTACCCAAGCCCAGAGGAACAAACCCGCTCTCCTTCTCCTGCCGAGAGTCTCAGATTTTCAAAGCCCGCTTTCAATTGCATTTCCAGGCTGTCTGCCTTATTCCTGCACTTGAATTTCTGTCCAGCTTATGATGCCTCTGCTATGTGATGTAGCCCCCAATTTAGGAAGCTCTTTCACTCCTCCAGTTTTTTACTGTTCTCTGGTAACTGCCATTTTAACAACTCACTGCGGAAGCATTTTTCCTCCTTCAGTCATTCTTCTCTAGAATTCTAAAAATACAGGAAAATGCTATAAACTGAAAGGACCAATTAGAAAAGAAAATAAGGGGACAGGATATAAAATGGCATACTTCTAGGCTGAAGACTGTCTTTGATTATTAGGGGCTGCAAGACTTCAGAAGAAGGAGATGATCCCATGTCCGCTATTTTAAGTTTTCTTCTGCCATCTTCTGCAACATCTGGTCTTGACTATTGCCAGACATGGGATACAGAACTGAGTGGAGAATCAGGGCTAATCTATTTTTATGCATTTATATTCTAAGGCCTTTTTTGGCCTGAGGAGTGGGATCAGGAAGGGAATGCCTTCATTTTCCTGGAAGTTAAGTTTGTAAGCCATATAATTTCTTTTTAGGTTATTCTTTTTATTTGAGACTTCTGTCTTTACCGCCAGAAGAATACCAAAATACTACCCAGTAAATATTTTAAAGACCTTTAGTAAAACTGTAGAATATATCTATAAAAAATGTGGAAATTTTGAAACAGATGATGTTGCGCCATTACAAGGGAATATATCATTTAAATAGTCTTGCATTGTTCACTTATTTGAAGAACATAAATGCCATCTCTAGAAAATTCTGATTAAATTTTCAACCAAAACACATTGAATTGAGTCTACAATACAGCTCAGTTGCTATAATTGCTATGTAATAGGTATCTCAGGTGCTACCTCTGCAGTGAAGGCTACCTTGATTAAAAACAAGCTTTTTTTTTTCTTTTACATCAACCTGTGAGGTTAAAACTCAAGACAGCTTGTCTGCTCTTTTTGGCTATATGTTAGTTGTTCCAATCATCTCTTCTTACCAATCTTGTCTTGCTTTAGATCATCAGATCTTCATATTTAAGTGTAGATTCAAATTTTAATTTAAAAATAGTTTTAGATTTAGCCTTTAGCTCATCACAGATATGACAGCCCAACTGTTGGTGTTTTTATGCAGAAAGTTGACATTTGGCAGAGCGCTCACTCTCCCAACAGGAACCTGGTCTTTTGCTGCACCTGTGAATCCTTACCCAAATGTATGGGTTGTGGTCCTTAGTCTGCGAAGACTGTCATATTTTCCACAGATTTGGCCTGTCCTGAACTCCTCCAGCCACAAGTCATTGTTGGGATTAAATAGGACTTTTTGTTCCATCATTTGATGTGGACCTCTGGTACATCTCTGTCACTGAACACTGAATCTTGGACACCCACTGCTTCCCTCATGAGCAGCAGAGGAGATGGGGGGAAGGAAAATCAGGTATAAACGCAGAGGGCCACAAGGGCATGTGTGTGAGACAAAGATTGATCAGAGTGGTTGGGGGAGCCAGGTGGTGGGAAGAAAGAACATGGGAGGAGGCAGAGTAAGAGCAGAGCAATACATGTAAACACACAGAGGAGAGAGATTTCACTCTGTGATGGGCTTTTCCGAATTTCAAGTCCTTGCTTTTTGACTTCTACCATTGCGTCAAGGAGGACTTTTGAAATAAGTCTGATGTGTCAAACAGATAGCTTAAACTGATTTACCCATGTACTGCACAGATTGGCGCTCCCAGGTTGCCCTCTGGCCACAGCAGGGAATGCGGCGCTGCCCTCCCAGAGGCTCTCTGGGCTCCGGAAGCATTTTGGGGGAAACCCACAAAGGGCCTCTTTTCCTGCTTCTCAGAAGACACGAGCAGAATAACAACACAGAGGAGACCTGTGTAATCTACTCTTCCAATGACTCAGAGTGTTCCTTTATTTAATGCAGCTGGGCTTGCTGCCATTCTTCTGGAGATGGTGCCTCTTCATATCAGCCTGTCTGGAAATATTCTGTAACACAAGGCATATTTGCTGACAGCTTGTGACAGAGTGGCATATAAAGGTTGCACTGGCTGCAGACTGCATTATTCAGGAGGAATAAGTCCATAACTGTTTCCTATGTCTTCTAAAATTGCTGCCTTTATATTGTTACAACATCCCACAGTGCCATATAGTCTGTGAAAGGAATGAAATTCTTTTCAAGGAGATCTTGTTTAGCAATTCTTTATAGTGTATTGGCGCTCTTTTTCATGTATTTTCTGGCTATTTAGGAAAGAAAAAGAAGGGTTATAATTAATAAATAATCATATTTTGAACTCTGATTTTCAAAACTAGATCTTTTTGTACCTCATGAGATCATGATGTTGAGATCAAGAGTCTCCTAACTCTTTAATATCAGAAACAGGTTCTGTACGTAGCTGGCAGTAGGAGGTCCACTGTTTTAAGGCATAGTGTCTGGTTCGATACCCAAGCCACCAATGAGAAATAATTCCCTACTCTTATCTCAGCTAAAGATTTTCATTTCATCCATCATTTCTGGAGAAAGAGGAGTTTCTTTTTAAGCAACTAATTGGTATGGATGATAATATAGAAAGATCTTCATATTTAGTAATAGAACCTGACCATTTTTATTTTTTATTATGAAAACCCATCAGGATTATGGAAGTGCCTTATAAAGATGATTCCTTCAGCTGACACCCTCTTCAGCAGCATGGTCAATGCTTGACTCCACTGTCTGAAAAGCAGCATAGGGTAGGCCAGTAGGGCTGACAGTGGGACACACATACAAACAAATTTAATCTCATGTAACAGGGTTTGTTTTCATACAGATATTCATCGTCCACTGAAGAAGCTCAGAGGATGTTTCCAAAAATCTACAATGTCAGGCTCCTTGGCCAACTGTTTCACCTCCCATCCGTTGTTTAAATGATCTTAGTCTAAAACTATTCCTCTTCGTGTACTGCATTTACACAGATATCAGCCACTCAACAGATTTTTTTCTGACAGTGTAAACAGCTGTCTCAGGGACTTCTGGTTTCCTAACATTATTTATGTGCTGTAGACAAACATTTAAAAAATCAGCATTACCTTGTAATCAAAGGGATTTACTAATTAATCTTTTTAAAGTTTGCTGCATAGTACCTGTGTGTAGTTTGGAATCAACACTTTGGGAATCAATTGACAATAGGGGTGATCATTTCCTATCGTGTCATCAACGTTTGTAATTAAGCCATGGGATAGGTAAGATGGGAGACTAGTTAAGGGCTTTTTCTTACAGTTAAACTTTTTTCATGTTTGATAAACATAGTCTTAGTTAACAATAACAGTCTGGATTTTGTTTTTTACACATTCAGTACAGTGGTCTACGTGAAGGCATTTAAAACAGATGCAAAAAGCAAAATAGTGTTGGGCCAGCACATACCTGCATGCTTTTGCAGAGTAGACTGTTAAAGTCACAGACAGACACAATACATTTTTAACAGATGTATTTAACAAAATGTTGGCAAAAAGCTTCATTTTTTTCTGATAGTTTTCAAAGTCCTTGGCTACCATATTTGATGGTCATTGCCTCATACAAGCAAATGTTTTGAAATTGAGGAAGTACTTTTTTATTACTAATTGGCAGTGTACATTTATAATCCTTTTGTAAAATGATGCAAGGGGCCACTCTGCAGTTTGCACTGATGGTACGTGTAACCACTCGTACAATGACACAGTTAAGATGCTGTAATTTCAGTAATTTGCCACTCTGTAGTAGTTAGGCTGTGCGGTAGCCAAACAAGCAAGCCAAACTTTCCCTTACAGTACATCCTTTTAGGCAATCTAAGCAGAGAGGCCATTCCTTTCTCCTAGGGAGAGGAATGGAGCATTTTTCTTTTGTTCTGTTTTTCTTGGAATGGGCTTTACTGGTATTTGCTTCAGAAGTGTTGGGAGGCCAGATTTTCATTTCATCATTTAGACATACTCTCGATGATGACTGGTCTCACTCAAGCATTTTACAGCACATCAGAAGTGTAAATCTGGAGCATGGGCCAAGTGCTGGGATTTCGGCTGATGGCCCCTCCTAACTGTCATGGGAGGTACCTGGTTATCAGCCGTTGGAAATTGGGTTGGGTTGCTGCTTCCTGAGCTCCTTTGGCCAGTGCCTCAACCGTATTAGCCAGAGGAGCTACCAGCATACAGGCTAATTCTTCAACATTTAGTCAGTTTTCCTAAACATTGAGGCTTATGGAATCACATGGCTTGTGTGAGTAGGAATTTCTGCCCATCCCCTACTGCAAACCTCTATCAGTAATGCGATTTCAGACACATTTCAGTGTGGCCTAGTACTGTCAGAGATATTGCAGCCTCCACAGGTTGGAGAGGAAAAAATGGGTCTGTCACTGCCAGCTCAGAGAAAGGCTGCACTGTAAAATTACCCCTTAGATACCCGAGTATCAGTCCAGGAGAGCCCAGCCACAAATGACCCAGCTACCAGAAGATCCATGAGACTTTGCACCCTCTTAGACATTCAGTGAATCCAAGTGCAAGACACAGCTTCATAGGAAGATAGGCCCCATTATTTCCACTGTTGTTCATAAACAACTCCTTGTTTATTAAAAAAAAAATAGAAAAAAATACATAGACTTTGAAGTATGGCATCTCTTTGTTTCCGAGTATCGAGATGAATGCTGAACTGTGGATGCATTCTCCAATGCCTATCTTTCTTTAAAAGAAAAAAATTCAAGTAAATGTGTCAAGCCACGCTCTTTACGTGTTTGCATAGTGTTCAAAGTACCTCAGAGGATAAAAGGAATAAGTAGTTATTCATCCAAAAATCAAAACAGTGAAAAATGGCAAAGTGCTTCTGCGTAAAGACAGCAGCGGTTGCTTCAGCTGATTACCTTTGATATTAAATAGCGTGTTTGGCAAAAAGCTGATAAGAATATTACAGAAAGCTAGTTCAAAGAAAGCTAAAGCTGCTGCTTTCAAAAGCTGCATATCAACAATATCCCTTTTGTTAAAACTGGAAAATGTGTTTAGCATAATTGCCAAGTACTCCAAAACCAGAATTCTTTGTGTATGGAAAGTGTATTTTCATTTTCAAAAGGAGGTGCAGTAACTAACACTACTGCAAAATCCTAGTTATTGATTATATCACGTTATATTCAAGGGCTGGTTAAAACTCAAAACCCAGTTCTTTAAGGTATTGTGCAAGCACGTGATAAGAGTCATTCTCTGTCTACAAGGAGCCCACAGGCAGACCAGATAAACAAATGGTAAATTAACAAAAGCACCAGCTTTTCTGTTAGAGCCAAGGAACTGAAACACCAAGAGATTGAATCATATCTCTGGCAGATCTGCGTATTTAACTAAGATTTCCAATGTCCTAATCCAGAAGCAGTGAAGAACTGTAAACTATGTTTGCATAAGCACTCCATGAGTCTTGACTGTGAAAATCCTTTTAGCCCTTCCCAAAGATTGTTCATAATGCAGAAATTAAGATAATGTAATTGCAATTAATTCTGCTGGATTTACTTTTTATGGTTCAGTGATACATCCTTTATAAGTTTAAGGAATTGGACCTCCTAACTTGATGTATTTTACACTGAAATTATTCAAATTATTCAATAATTATTTCAAATTATTGAAAGCAACGAGCTAGAGTAGTTGTTTGTTTTGGAAGACAGTTCCGTACCAATGATTCCTTAAAATTGGTTATCAGTTATCAGGTCATGTTTGTGTTTCATTCTAACGGAAGAAACTTTCTTCATAGAGAAGCATGTCAAATGCCTTCTTAATATGGTGAATTATTTTAAGTTTTCCAACCTTATGTGAAACAGGTTACAAAATCTGTAAGTCATGATGATGCTTTGAATGTGGTTGCCAGAGAGGTGACATCAGTATTTTAAAGTAACATCTGTTTTAACAACAATATTTAATAACTATATAAACTGCAGATAAAGAGAGTTAACTATAGTAGCTATATATAATTCCATTTAAACACATAGACCATGTGATTGGGAGGTCATTAAAAGTCAGGATGTACAGAAAATCCTCATAGTTTTGTGACCACCTTCTGGTGTTGCTATTTGCTTTTCTTTTATTTCAGGATATTAGCTGAGAATGGAACCGTGATACAGTCTGATCTGCATTGTACCTGCAGTACCAGAGAGACAGAGCACGAAAGCTCCCACAGTTAGGAAGCCCAATTCATCCAAATAATGCAGTTTGTTTTTACAACAGAATGAGCTGCTAAGGGCCTGTCAACCCCATCCTCTCTCTGTAGTGAGTCCCCACAGAACTTGAATTGCCATATCCTAGTCTGCGTTTTAAAAACCAAAGCCAAAATACCTAAATGACCAGTTTGTATTCCAGACAAAACTGTGTTCAGCAAACAGACTTCTCTGGCTTAAGGGAATTCTCCTCCAACACATGAAAAGATTATTAAGAGGAGATGATTTTTTTGTCCCTAGTCCCTGAGAAAACACAGCCAAATGCTATGCAAGATTTAGAAGCAAAGCAGTCAGCACTCAACATAGGTGACATTTATAGTGTGATAATACGCTAGCAATGTGTGATGCTGAAAAAGACTTGGGATTTAGGGAAGATTTCTCACTGATGTGAAGACCCAGTTCTGTGTGGAAGACAAAAGCAAATGCACATCTTCCATACCTGAGCAAGACTTGCAACAGTAACTCTCATTGCAGCATTAGTAGGACCCTTTTTGAAATAATCCTTTCAGTTCTCATGTTCCTTCAGTTCTCTTCCATAGAAATGCTGAAAGTTTGACAGGGTTGGCTAAGCAATTGTGTCTGAGGGACATGTAAGCTCACTTAATTTAATTTATTGAAGAGAACATTAAGATGTAGTCTTAATGATGAAGTAGTTTGTGGCTCTGTTACATTGGATGCATGGGAGCTCAGACTAGTATAACATAATACCTGAAGAATGTCTAAGAATTATTTATACAGATAATTCAATATCCAGAATTCTAGACTAGAAGGGTTTTTTAATATTGCTTCTGGTTATATGAAATATTTCTTTTCACCTTCATTCTATTTCACAGCACACATAAGAATGCCCGCCCATGACTGGGGGGAAGAGCTAAATTGGAAATATCAAAAGACTGAAAGGAACAGTAAGAAAACAAACCATGCACAAGTCAGCAGCTGTTTTGGCATAAAGAAAATGCATATTTCCTTTTGATCTGTTTTGTGCATTTTTAATATAAGATGGTTAAACAAATACATTTTATTTCATCCACGGAATAAAAAAGGTCCCCCTGGAAGGCTTATTAACTCATGCAGATCATTACCAGGCTCTACTGCTGTTTACAAGTAGGATGTTATGCCTTCTCTTCTTGCCAAACCTGTATCAGAGAGATGGATAGTTTTCAGAAGCTATTTTTTGCCATTTAGTTGCAAGCCTCTCCCTTAAACAAGAATTGACTCACAACTACATCGTAAGGGTGATGCCATATGTCAGAAGTCACAGAGGTCTATCTTGAAATAAATAAATAACTGCCGGGAATGGATATAGAAACAACAGTGTACAGAAACTGCTCTGGCTGCCTATCATTTGGTATTCCTCAGCCGACTCCCATTGCAGGCAATGAAGAGCTAGCCAACACAGTCAGTGGAGGGCTGTACAACTGCCCAAACGGCAGTGCCTACGCTGTACTCTACGGAATACATTGGCCCCGTTGACCCAGTGCTGCAACCTGCAGTGGCTGTGCTTCCTATCGTAGACCCTTCACATTACATTTCTGCATCTGGAGCTCAATCCCAGCCATGATGCACTCATTGCTTAATCATAGGCCTCCAGTGCTAATCAGGAGGCCCAGGGAATCCAAACACAGGTCTTTGTGGCAAATGGCACAGGACCTGTGGAAGGCTCATGTCTTCCCAATTTGGACTAACGTGCTGGAGGACCTTAGGACATCTCAGTTGTCTCTAGGCACCAGTATATTAGCAACTGAGTAGAACCAGGCCACCCACTGAGTAGAAAGCTGTGATCTGTGCAGGTCTACTCCTGTGCCTACAGCAGCCAAGGTCTGGCTGCCTGCAGGATGGATCAATACAAGTTCGTAGACTTTACCAGTCTACTTAGATTCAGTGCAAACCTGTGTGAATTAGGTTGGCGGACATTTAGTTTAAACTTCACATTTTAGTCCTTAAACAGCTGTCAAAATCCACAAGGAATTTTTGGAAGAAAGAAAGGTTACCTACGTCACGGGGGGACTTATCAGTATGACTTTGCAGGGAAAAATCATTCTTTGGCATAGATCACATGTGTGTAAGCAATAAGTGATAGAATTTGGGGGTTTTTATTTATCTTTGTTCTCCATGTAATTGTTTTCTTCTGTAGGATTCAAATATAAGTAGATTATTAGACAGAGAACCTCATAAAGAGTTACCTTGTCATTTGATTTTTAATTAATTTGGAAACTGGGATTGAGGCAGTTTGTAGTAGAGCAAAAATAGAGTTGTGTATGGTACATTCCTGGCAGAACGAGGGCTGGCAACCACTGCAGAAAACTTCCCTTCAGCATAGTTTCCATGAATCTGTATGTGCTGGTTTTCATTAAGGAGCTTTAGAGTTCTCTTGTGTGTTCTTCCAAAATGTCAAGCTTTTATTAAAGTTAGTCTGTAGAACTGTTTATTGCAAAAAGCACATGTTGATATTTGTACTGCAGGCATCAGATCTGCTATTGGAAGCAAATAGTGAAAGGAGCTGGTTAGGAAGCCCTAGAAATGAGCTGAGAACACGAGGAGGAATTATGACCAAAGCCTGGACTGAGATCTGGTTCGCTTTGATGTGACAATGAATCCCTGCCTCAGTTTCCCAGTTTCTAAAGACCAAGGCTTACCTAATGTTTATGAAGCACCCAGGAGAACTGCAAAGCAGTAAGTGGCAGAGAAAAGCTGCAACGAATAGCAGGTGTGGATTTATTGCTCATGGGGGAAATCTCAGGTGGGTAGAGTTACCTAGTTCAGGAGCAGCTCTGCCTCTCCCACCCAATAGAGGGAAATAAAAGGTCAAAGAACACAAAACTGGATGTTTCTTGGCTGGCAAGAGATTGTGGGATACTGCATTGTTTAGATGAGTAGCAAGTTCTCTGCAGCTGATGTTCAGAAGGGAATTACTTCTTGCAAGCTGAAAGCTCAGGAAAAGGTAAAAGTGATGTACCATCTTCTTCCTTGCTCTCTTTGTTCTTCAACCTTTCTTTATTATTCATGTAGGACTCCAGACGTCCTAAACTTCAGTATATATGTTGCATGTTTTTCTAGGTAGAGTTAGCAACCCCAGGATTTTTTCTCTTCGTTAGTAAACACGTTCATTCTAACCTGATTCTTATCTGCTGTGAAACCATTTTATATATTATTACTGCCCACAGATCCCAGGTGTCTCTGTGATACTGCCAGACTAAGGCTGAGCCTTCCAAGATGATTATTTTTTCTGGAATAATAGTAGCAAGAGATTTTATCTATGAAATTCCTGCATATGGAGATCTGGCACAATGCTCTTGGTTCTGAGAAACAAGGTAAAGCGTGCTTTCATATAGACACTAAGTGTTTTTGCAAACCACACGAAATGCACAGATAAGGAACTGGAAAAGTATTATAGGAAGTGTCACAGGGATCACTTCTCTTTTACTTCTTCAAAAAACTCATTACTACAAATCTTTCACGTTGGTCTTTCCATCAAAGAGTAACTAAACATACTTTGCCAGAAAGGAATAGTTTCCATTTTTCCTTGCCATCTCCAGCCTGGTTTACATTGTTCTGAGATTTACAGTGACTGTTTCACACATGAAAACTTTTCCTCTTTGTTAGAACATAAATTTCCTAAATGTTTTTCATTTTGTTTATTAAATATGAAGTTCTACTGTATCTCAACAGATCTAATCTTGCTGCCACCCCTCTGTCTTCTGTCACATGCGCACACCTTGTCCTTCCCTTCTGCTCCCCATCCGCCACAGGTCGTAAGTCTCCACAGGGAGCTCGGTGGGCACACCCTACATAGACAGGAGCTGCAAAGGGGCAGGAGAAGTACAAAGCAAGGGAAAGAAGATGAAAATATTTCTTAGTTTCTCTGGCCCCCAGGAGAAGTTTTCCTGCTGTCTCTCATCTCTGCATTCATGGCCTGAGCAATATCACAGCACAGTTATTTGTTCTTTTATCCAGTCTACATAAATCCAGTTCTACCTCTCATCTTCATCTCACTTTGCCCTCCTAAGCCACTTAAATGGCTACTGTTGCCACTGTACCAAAGCACTTCATGAACCTTAATATATTTACACTCACAGGACTTCTGGTATATGGAAGCTTTAGCACTTATATTTACATACAGAGCACCCGAGGTCAGGTAGGAAATCTGTGGCAGAACTGGTGACTCCCTATCCCAAAAACCAGGCTAATCCAGACCAAACCATGGGTGCAGTGTCCTCCCCCCGTGCAGCTGACCACAATCCCCCAAACCCTAGCTGCATTAGGATGCTTTTCCCTGCTGTGCCCTCAAGGACAAGCACCCTTCCCAAGGACATCCTTGTGCACGGCTTCCCCCACGCCTCTTGGCAAGGCAAGCGCTTGAGGAGCCAGCCACGGCTTGGCTATCCTGCTCTCCAGCTGGCCTGCGCTCCAGCACGCCCGTGGTCTGGGGAGGTTTCCTACTTTACCTTCTCATTTTTTTCCTGTTTAGCTGTAACTTGGCATAGCGTCACCTAATTACTCACCAGCGCAACTCCAGATTTCTTTCTATAGCACATGCTGGTAAAGGCTTTCCGTGATGGACCCTAATGTGCGCATTGCTTGTGGCAAGGGTGCACTGCACAAGGTTGGTTGTTTTTTTTTCTCTAGAAGAGATAGTAATAATATCAAATACAGTAGAGAATAAGGTAAAATATTATATCTTTATCAATGACATAGACAGCAGGATCAATTGCACCCTCAGCAAGTTTGCGGATGATACCAAGCTGAGTGGTGCAGTCGACACACCTGAGGGATGGGATGCTATCCAGAGGGATCTGGACAGGCTAGAGAAATGGGCTCATGTGAACCTCATGAGGTTCAACAAGGACAAGTGCAAGGTCCTGCACCTGGGTTGGGGCAATCCCCAGTATCAGTACAGGCTGGGGGATGAAGGGATTGAGTGCAGCCCTGCCAAGAAGGACTTGGGGGTACTGATAGACGAAAAGCTGGACATGAGCCAGCAATGTACTCACGTAGCCCAGAAAGCCAACTGTATCCTGGGCTGCATCAAAAGAAGCGTGGCCAGCAGGTCGAGGGAGGTGATTCTGCTCCTCTACTCTGCTCTGGTGAGACCCCACCTGGAGTCCTGCATCCAGGTCTGGGGTCCTCAGTACAAGAAGGACATGGACCTGTTGGAGAGAGTCCAGAGAAGGGCCACAAAAATGATCAGAGGGATGGAGCACCTCTCTTATGAGGAAAGGCTGGAAGAGCTGGGGTTGTTCAGCCTGGAGAAGAGAAGGCTGCGGGGAGACCTTGTTGCGGCCTTTCAGTACTTAAAGGGGGCTTATAAGAAAGATGGGGACAGGCTTTTTAGCAGGGCCAATAGCGACAGGACAAGGGGTAATGGTTTTAAACTAAAAGAGGGTAGATTTAGACTAGATATAAGGAAGAAATTTTTTACAATGAGGGTAGTGAAACACTGGAACGGGTTGCCCAGAGAGGTGGTAGATGCCTCATCCTTGGAAACATTCAAGGCCAGGCTGGATGGGGCTCTGAGCAACCTGATCTAGCTGTAGATGTCCCTGCCAATTGCAGGGAGGATGGGCTAGATGGACTTTAAAGGTCCCTTCCATCCCAAAGCATTCTATGATTCTTTGATTCTAAAAACATCGAATGGCCCTCCTTATTGCAATAAAATTGCAAAATCCCCATTGGGACTCATTGATGACACATGAACAGAGAGATGTCTCCAAGGGGAGATTTTCTGAAGCTAAAATCAGTGTTAGGTCCTGAACTGTCTTTTGGTGCTTCTTGAACTTTTTCTTAAGCAAAGGGAAACAAAATACAAGGCAGAAAATGTATTAGGAAAAAAAAGTCTATTTGCTACTGAAGAAGACCACCCATTGTGATTGTCTTGATGTTTTATTCTTTTCTGGTATGTTTGATATTCTATCATATCTATGATTTTAAACTATTAGTGGCAGTTTCTATATTTTATAATAGAAAATGGTCCTTAACTATTTAATGCCATCATATTCTGATTATAATTAAAGATTTTTTCTTTTATTATTACTTGAAGTGCTAAGTATTATTAATAAACTATAAAAATACTCACAATTCAGTACATATATGAAGCAATGCCAAGGTAGTCTCTTCCCTGACAGCCATATTCAAATGGTTTTAATATCAGTATGATTTTTAAGCGTGTAATGTAATTCTTCTCTTCTATGTGATAAAAAGAAGTCTTGGGCCAACAGGAGCCAGAACCTCTTTCTCAATAGTCTCAGATGTTAGCTTTTATTTCCAGAAAAAATTAATTATTCTAAGGCATCCAGTTTTGTTTAGAAATATTGGGAATGAACATACTTCACAACTTCTAAATACCAGGATATCTGTGAAGGACTGAGAGAATAAGCTATTTTCAAGTTCTTTCTTCTTTTTTTTTTTTTTTTGAGAAATTTCCCCTTTTCAGACAGGAAAAAAAAACATATTTGAATTTTTTAACCTCCACACAGCAGCAGGGAGATGCCCAGGCTCCTGCACTCTCCAGGAACACTCTCGCCGCTGCTTGCTGAGCTTGCCGGGCTCGGCAGCAGCACTGTGCTAAGGAAACTGTTGTAGGTTGGAGTGGGGCTCTTCTGTTTTTAATTACTGAGTCAGAGGGACAGTCTGAGCAAGGTTTTAATAACTGCTATCTGCAGTTACAGAATGCTTGTACAGTTATTAACAGGCAGAAGATGGGGTGGCTTTTTTTTTTTTTTAATTCCCAGATTTAATTTTTTACCTGTGGGATCTTGAATCTTAAGTTAGTCTTTAAAGGTTGATGTAAAATTGCCTCCTTCAGAGGCAGCTGATATTTGGAGAGCTGGAACTTCAGACAGAATTAATGAATAAAATTAAAGTAGAGATTTGAGGTAGTGTAATAATTTAGGAAAAAAGAATGGTGCTTTCTTATAAATCATAACTCAACTTGGCTGTATAAATACTTTTCATATAAAAGTTAATGAAAATGTCTATTGTGTATCCCAGGCAAATGAGTATGTGCAATAACTATGCATGCTCATGTCTACTTCACAATTATTATGCCCTTTGAAAAAACATATTTTAGGGAACTGAAAAAATAAAAAACAAAGGTTCCTTGCAGCTGGATCTATATATTGCTTTATGGAGATACATTTGTTCAGAATCAAATTGTCTATTCTAGTTTACTTATATTTTATACCTGAAGTATTAAAATGTAGGAGAAAAAAGTCTTTCTGTAACTGAGGATTAAAGAATTTTTGTTCTTTTTTTGTTTGTTTTTTTTAATGTCTGAGGCCAAAGTAAATGATGGCAGGAAGTTTTTTCCCCACTACACTGCAGTGTCAGTTTTCAGTGGGGAAGAGCATGGTCCAAGAGCAAATTGCAATATGCCTTATTTCAGTCGGTATTACTAGAGAGAGGTAGAGGGTTAGGGTAAACTGAAAGATTACAGTCTGCACAGTGCAAAGAAGATGCTTTGTGTGTCTCAATTTTATTTTAATTATGAAAATAGATACATTTTTCTGAAGTGACAGGTTAGGTCAGAACTGACTGGTGGCCCTCATCTCATCTTCTGTGCTTCCCTCCATCTTCTGCTTCCATCCACTCTTCAAATTTTTGTACAACATTGAAGCACACCCTAGTAAGAAAGGTTATAGACAGTTGCTTGAACTGAACTGCATATTCCTGAAATGATTATGTCAGTTTTTTCCCCAATTACCATACCTCTCATAACTTACTTGAATTCAAAATGCTTTCTGGAAAAGCCTGTCTCTCCCCATAATTATACAGGGATCTCTAGGATGACTGTGATATTAATATTGATAGGGTTATTTGGGGACAGTTGTCTGGATATTGGGAGTTCCTCATTTATAAGGCTCTGGAGCTTCTAATAAAATTAATGAGGTCCAGAATAAAACTCTACTGAGGAGGGAATTTATTTCTTTTCTTTTGACATTTTGTGCCTCTCCAAGTTCCCATTTAAAAAAAAAATACTTACAAAATGTGTGCAAGGAAGAAATAAAATTCTGTATTTATGTCCCTCTTACCCTTCCAAAATAGAAGTTCTCTGAGTTATAAATACAATTAAATAAAATTATGGAAAAAGCTTCACCAAATCTGCACATGAACTAACTTAAAAATGAACTTGCAGATTAATAATTTTTCCAAAAAGTTATTTTCCTTTTCCAAGGAAAAAAGGCCTTGCTTGTATTTCATCATATCAATGTTTTAAATTAAAACACTGTTCATTAGCCAGACTATTCCTAGGAAGGTATAAAGTTAATGCTTTGACAGATTTGAAAACAAATTACTAAATCTGTAGTGAGCTGTTATTTTCAGTTCCTGTAATGCAGTAATCAAAACTTCCTAAAGAAACTTACTTGCTGACTTCTCTAAAGGAAATACTGATTTTCTTACAAACAAGTAAAACTTCAATCTTGTCTCTACATAGCCTGTTGCTTAGCCCAATTAAGCAGTAAGGCAGATTCTAATAAAAACTAAAAAGGTTTTAGTAAAACTAAAAATGTAAAACTTTTTTTTTAATTTATTTCTCTTTAAGTAGTCTGTGGTTCTTATATGCCCACGACAATTAGAAAATACACTATCTTGTACTTTGGTCTTATCAGGCCTTATAAATGAGCAAAAGAACAGAAGTCCATCATGAGAAAATGTTAGTAATTGGATAAGTAGCACTCATGAATTATTATGAAATAGTTTATCTTTTTTCACAGGACGGTATCTGTATTTTTCTCTCAGCTTTATCTATGGTGTTCTTTCAGAGTATTGCCAGCTTTTACTAGGACTGTTACTTAGTCCTCCACATGAATGAGCACATATATGTTGGGATTGCTAAGCATAAGAAAGATGTACCACCATCTGTGTAAAATTAAAAATCATGTTCTAGTTTTCAAAACTGAATTTTTACTTTGATTAGTTCAGCCTTTGTCTCACCTACCATAAGCCACCCCAAAGAAGGCAGAATGATGTGAGGGCAGGAAGGGGAGCTGATCTTCAGGCTGTTCCTGAAAAAAATCAGATTGAGTAGCCAAAAATGGAGATGGCCAAAATCACTAGTCACTTTGTAAAGCCTTAAACTTTTATTTCAGCACATCATGCTAAGGGAATAATTTGTTCCTTATCACTTCCTTGCAGTCATCCAGTTAGACAGGAGACTGGCAAGCGCTGGTGCATGTGTCGGGCAGATGGATTTCACAGTCGCTTCCAGGGCACAGAAGTAATGCAGGGATGGCAAAACACACAGCAATATCTGCATGAATCCTGGAAACCACCCAGCAAAGGTGGTTGATCTATACATAGGAATTTGGGATGCTACCCGACAGAAGGGTGCCCAGCAAGCTTGTAAGTACTTGCTTTCTTCATGGATAGTATGCCCACAGGGGAACTCTACAGCTTATGTGATCCCATCTCATTACCTTTACAACTGGAAGAAGACACCAGAAGGATTTTACTTATGCAGGTCCCTTTGTCTTGACTGTAAAATGATGTGCTTTCCTGCCCCGAGTCCCCTTCTGGAAAAGAGAGTTTGTTTCTTAAGTGAGGTCCAAGTGCCATCTAGAATCAGCTTATGCTTGCAAGCTGGGCTGAAACATAACCCAGCTTTTATATTGATGTCCTCAGGGCCTGAAGTGACATTTTAAGTTGCAGAGAGGCATATCAGTATGATAGTTATGGATCATAAAACGTACTTGTTTTACAATAGCGCCCTGAGGCAGTAACCAGGGCATCAGTGTGCTAAACGCATCCACCCATCTGCACTAAGCGCCTGCACGCAGTGAGAGCCCACGGGAGCTGCCCAAGGGTGGGGAGAGGCAGGAGCAGGTACAGGCACGAGCAGTGACGCGTGGTTTTATCCTGTTGTGCAGTTCAAAGGAACAAAAAAATATCAGTAACCCTAATAGCCGGTCTAACAAAGGGCTGTCAGGAGAAAGACAGGAAGGCAGAAGAAGGGGCTGCCAGGGAGCTGTACACACACTGCAGTTAAACCTAGCACATCTTCAGCTTGCATGGCCTCCAGGCACTTGGAGTTGCCTTCTTATCCCCGTCTTTGCCCAGTCAAGTAGGTGCGAGGTGTCCTCAGGCTCTTGGGTGAGTCACTCGCAGGTCCTCGCCCCAGCGCGTAACCAACACTCGCCGTATGGCACCCAACTGGAGAAGCAGTGGTGCAGGGTGGTGGTGGCCTCAGGGGTGATGAGCTGATGAAAATTACACCTCAGTGTAGGTGTGGCCGAGTATAGGTGAATAACTGTCGAAGCATAAATTTGCCCTCACCTCTTAGCTTCTCTCTTAACCTCGGGCTTCCCAAACAAGAGCCCTGTCCCATGGGCTGGGGTTTAACAGTGTAAACTCCAGCCAGGTTAGGGATGGAGCTCCAGGTTCAGACCCTGGGCTGAACATGCAGTGTGGACATAGCCTCAGCACCACATGTGTTTAGGTTTCCATCTTGGCAGGTGTAACCCATAAACGGATAGCAAAGCAGACAGCAGTAAGCAAGCATGTTCAGAGTCTTTCCCAAGGAGTGACTCTGTGCCAAAGTAAATTACCATCAGTTGTCATTTAAATGGGAATAAGCCTCACTGATTACTTTTTGCATATTCATTCAGAATGAAACCAGATGTTCCTCAGCCCACGTTATAAACCTGCAACGCACGTTTAAAGGCAGGCAAGAAAATTCTCACAAGAAAAAGGATATTGAGTCTTGTTAGTGAATTGGTTTATCTGAAAAAACATATCTGCTAATGGTGATGGGAGTACACTTCTGAATCAGAAAACACTTCCCAAGCTGTTAGACACAGCAATATGCAAATTGCCATTCCAGCAATATTAATATTGCCCCAGTGTGAGTCAAGCCTTTGTTGTTGTTTTTAAAAAGAAACAGTAACTTCCCCTCAGGAAAACTACTCTGAATCACTGTTGAGGTTTGGGTGAGTGTTTTAATAGAATGATTTTCTGGGTTTAATTATTTTAATTTTGCTTGCTTGCTACCTTTACATTTCTTGTTGTGGCATGTTCTCAGTCTACAGCCAGGAATCCGGGTTGCAGTGATATATTAGACTTCAGAAGGAAGCAAGTTGCTCTATCTAAATGATCTGAGAAATTCTTTTTGGTTATCCAGTCTGTTTGAAATTGTCAGGATGTCTCCTTTTCTTCCCGGTTTATAAGACATGAAGCATTAGCATCCCCGCCTATATATGTGTTGCTTCCTGCTGAAGGAATATTTATAGCATTTCTGACCTTTGAATGAACTTTTACAAATCAATAACAGCAAAGTGAAAAGAAGGTCAGCAACAGTTTTCCTCTTGTCTGAGTGTAGCCAATGTTAGGCTTGGAATATCTAAAATATATTAGGAACTACCATAATCAGTTATGCAGCATTTTTGCAGGAAATTTGCAGATTTCTTCAGCGCTGTCATGTAGCTGCTATCTGAAGGATACAACACAAGGCCAGAGCCAATGGTGTCATTAATGGGTTTTTAAGTTGTTGTGTATCAGTTTTTACATGGCAGAACTACTGCAAGAGGCCTTAAGAGCCAGTGCTGAAGAATAATTTTCTCGATTATATTTTGCCACAGGGAAAGTGTAAATGGATTAGAAACCATTCTCATTAATGACTTACTGCAACTGAAATATCATTAATTTCCTCCCACTTCAGATTAGAGAAATAAAATTGATGCAGTCTCCCCTAGATGTGTAAGCACAAGCAGCCACATGAAATGATTCGAGGCAAGGTTTGCCAGTTCAGAGTCATTATCCCTATAACCCTACAACTCAAATATTATAAAGGACATTTCCTAATTCCTCAGATTTCTGAAGCTCCTTCCAAAATCAAGGCGTTCCCATAATGAATTAGACATCTCAATGCTGTTTGCTGCCTCCAAGCATAGAGGAGGAAACCAGGCTTTGAAACTTCCCTTCATTTCACTGCCTAAAAGTGCAGTTCCTACCTTAATTAAATCCTTTCCTTCTCCAGAGCTGGCACCTCTAGAAAGTGCTTCTTGTGCTCTCTTTTGCCTACTGAGGGATCCTGGCCAACTGCTTCAATTGTAACTGTAAATTGAAGCCTAAATTCTGGATGCATCGAGTTAAGTGAGATTAATCCCATAGCTAGGGATGACGGTAATAGATCTCACAGAGCGAGAGATCTTCTACCTTGTAATTAGAGTGAATTTTTTCAGTCAGGACTTCCCCTCATGCCTTTCCATAGAAGCAGCAAAGCAAGGTCTTGCTCTTTGCTGGAGCCTTCTGGTTCTGCCGTAATACATAGAGCTTCTATTCACGAACGCAATGTTGTTGTTCTGAAAATCCCTCTCATAATAGCTCCATTTTTCTCTAGTATTTTCCTGATTGACTGAATGGAGAGACAATGATAGCTATACAAACCTTCACAAATTTCAAAAAACTTTTGATAGCATCTCAAAAGAGTTGTTTTCATAAGTTTCTTTTTCTATGTCCATATTGCTTGAAGATTGTGTCTACTTGTTCAGCCAGCCTTACAAATATGTCTAAAAATACAGGGAAAATAAAACAAATTTGCTGAAGTTTGACAACTTCTGTTTGATCAAAAGTTGTTTGTTCAAAAGTATTTTAAAAGTCAGGAAATGAAGATTTTTTTTTTTTTATGGATGCTATCATACTTACTATTATTATTATCACTAGGTTTCTGAAGAAGAACAAAGGAAAAGACATTTCCACACAAGGTCTATGTGAATTGTTAGTGTCAACTTTGAAATTCCTTGTTTTTTCCTAGTTTATAATAAACACCCTTAATATAGAATCGTTTTGTCTGAGAATAAATCCTGTGTTTATTCAAATTCTTAGATTTAGAATATTAAAGAATGATTTACTGCCTCTCTTCACATACTTATTTCCATCTTTTTGCTTCTTTTCTGGATTTCTTTCAAGGACCAATGTACTGCGCCATGTACATCTTCAGTGCTCATAAGCATAAAGCTGTCTTGTCATTTCACTGTTCTCCAAAATTTGCATTCCAACTTTCAGCAGTCTCTAACTAAGTGAAGTTTGCTCTGTCTTAGTCTTCTTCCTAACACATTTTAAGTACTTTGAAGAATTCTATAAAACAGGAGAAAAACTGAAGTCCTGATGTTACACCTAAGTCAGATCAAAGTGCTGTATTGGCTTCTATCCCCTTGGCCTCTAGCATAAAAAATAAGACATGGTTGATTGAGACTGAATAACAAAATCACCCTTTTGTTTAACCACTTCAATAGACAGCAGACACGAATATTAATATTTCTGATGAAATTCTAGTTTATTGGTTCACTAAGGCTAGCATTTTGGCTCCAGCAAGAAGCTAAAAGGAGTTCATCTGGCAATAGCACATGGATCTGAATGAGCAATAAGGTTATAGGGACACCAGGACAGATCCAGCTGCTTTGGGACCAGCTGGAAATGAAGCCTATGGCACAGCTGGGTGATGACTGGGGAGTTTCAGCTTCTACTGATTTTTCCGGTTCACTGACAGCTGCCAGTGTGGATATAGGCCAGTGTGGATTACACCCCCAGCAGCAATATTGTCCGCTCATCAGTTCTTCAAAACTGGATGATAACTGGAACTGCTCATTGTTTGTGCTGATCTAAGGCTGGCAAATGCCCATAAGAGCTACCTCAGTCTGTTTTGTTGTATTTATGTCAGTGTTTGAAAGCAGTAGGGAATTTGTCTGTGGGGAAAGGTACATGCTGTCTCTTACAGTCTGTCTTATCTCATGGTTTCACCTTAGATCTGTAGCAGCTCCTCCATCAGTCTGGTCCGTGTGGTTTCCTGCCTTCACTGCTGCAGTGTTTGGGAGGCAAAGCCTATGACTTTGATTCCTCAGCCCTTCTGTAGCCCTTGCAGATGAGGCTCGGCTGCTTCTTTTCTCACAAATGTCTGCTACCCCCAGCTACCAAACACCTTGACTGAAACCGCAGTCAGTACCAGGACTTGAGCCAGACACTGGAGCTGGTTTAATGTCAAAATAGGCCATGATCTCCAAGCTGTGCACAGGTGGCTTCTCACACGTCTGACAAATACAGGAGCATGGGCTGCTCTCACTAACAGCAAATGATTTTGCTTGGTGATTTCAGAGAATGACGAGGAGCAGGAGGCTCTGCTATCACTGGACAAGCCTGGCTGGTATTCCCAAGGTAATGCTATCCAGCTTTATGAACTACTGAAGAAGATGACTGGCAAGCTGGATCCCAAGGTATGTTGTAAGTGAGAGTAAACCTTTCTGAAAATACCCTGTTGCAGTCTAAAATTCACCAGACAAGCTTTCATTAAAGTTACTGATGTGATCAGTCACAAATTTTTGTTCTGGTTATGCTTTCTGTTGTCTAACAGACTGCAGTCCAGAACTGGAAGCAGCATATTAGTCTTCGTATGGGTAGAATATGTAAACTTTCTAGATATTTTATTCTGTGTGCATGGTCACGGATTTTGGCAGCTTTAGGGAGAATCAGATTGTCATCAGGAAATAAACAATCTTCCTGAGGAAACAGATCAAAGTGATTAAAAGGTGGCATCAGTGAAAATTAGGATCGTGTTATTTTAATTACAGGTCTGGATGGGTGAAAATGCCACTGAAGATGGTGGGACAACATTTTCCCCAGTGGGTAAACTACCCCCTGGGCACAGAAGAGTTCTGAGTCACTGGGATGCGCTCAGTGTTCTCCCTTGTTTCCAAAGTTGTCCAAAATTCATTCCAGTTGTTTAGTGTGTTTTCTTGGTAGTGTTTTCCACTGCTCCCTGGCAGGCTATTTCTGTCAGTCAAAAATCTCAGCGGTGTCCCCTGTGCCAGTCCCAGCCGGGCATCCCCATCCAATGCCCCAGAGGGTGAGAGCGAGGAGGGTGTGCAGGGCCAGCCTTTTCCTTATGGAGCTGGTTGAAGATAAAACCCCGGACTGTGACATGAATAAGATCTGTATGTGTCATGGCCAATTGTAAACATGGGGGAACTTTTATTACGTTGTTTTAAAGCTCTTTTTCTCTCTCTGTGAAATACAGTTTGCTTGTGTTTTCCTCATATACAACGAACTTTTAATTTGCTGCTTCCCTCATAGGTTGTTTATTTTGGTGACAGCATGCACTCAGATATTTTCCCAGCTCGTCACTATAGCAACTGGGAAACCGTCTTGATCTTAGAGGAACTTCTAGGGGACAAAGTTACGGTGCCTGCAGAGACTGAATCTGAGCCCTTGGAGAAGAAAGGAAAATATGAGGTAAGGGTTCCTTGCAGATGTTTCCTGGAACAGAAGAAAATAAGTTACAAAACAGCTTCATGCCACTGCACTGAGAGTGAGCCTGCTTATCTTACCAGGTTGCTAGCAGCATCAGCATCCCTTGCAGACGTACCCTCCTTGCTGCACCGGGAGGTGCCATCCTGTCCCGGCTTGGCATTGCTTGGGTGACACAGAGCCTCTACCCAGAGCTAAATCATGGACCTCAAAAAAAGAGCTGTATGTGCAGTCTCTTAACCAAAAAACATAGTCGTCTTTTCAGTAACAAGAACCTGCCCTGCATCCTATAAGGAGAAATTTCATGGGCGCTTGTCACAAGTCCAGCACCTGAACTCTGCTGAGTTCATGATGTTTCCCTGCGTGTCGTGGACACCAGTAAACATGGAGGAATTTTTATGAGGTTATTTTAAAGCTCTCTTTCTCTCTCTATGAAATACAGTTTGCTTGTACTTTCCTTATGAACTTTTCATTTGCTGCTTCCCTTGCAAGTTGTTTATTCTGGTGACAGCTGTGCTCAGATAAGAGGGACTGTTTCAAAGTCTGGTCCCATGCAGACTACTGATAGTTACCTCAGATAAATAATGTGATTTTCAGGTTGATCACAGCCGGAAATCAGGGCCTTAGCACAACTGCCACACTTTAATTCCCCCACAGAAAGTGGAAGGTTGCTGTGGTTTATCCTTCTCTCCACTGCCGAAGAACAAAGTAGATAGATAGGGAATGGCTCTCGGATGGCTAAGGCAGCAGCATTGTACCTCCAGCGTGTCCTGTGTAGGAACTACAGTGCAGTTTCACTTTCTGTTTGGTATGTTTCTTCTTTTCTTATGTTCCTAAATAAACAGGCCATTTTCTTCTAATTGCAGAGAGATATATATGTTTTTTGCCCTTTGCTTTGAAAAGCACTTTTTTTTTCTTTTTAAATAATTACTCTTTGTAATTAAAAAGCTAACTTACTGATAGGAAGATTTTTGTGGGGTGCTTTTATACTAGGTATGTTTTTAATCTGACTAAGAAGCATTTTAAAAGCCCCTGTTTTTTATGGAGAAACGGATATATTCAATGGGGCTAAAACAATATAGATGCGATATCTGTTTCTCTACTTTCTTTAATAGATGTATCTTATATTTTCCCCCACTATCTTGATTTCTAAACTAATGTCAGTCAAGGACATTTCAGTCACTGAAATAAGGAAATGTAATCATTAATATTTAGGCTTTTGCCTGGGTTGTAGAAAAACAAAAATGAAGACAAACAAACTCAAGTCTCCTACCAAGAAAAATGTGTTTCTCGGTAAGAAAGGAGGGGAAAAAAAGGAAGAGTGAGTAGTAGTGCTACAGAGGTTAATATAATTTGATTTACTAATTAATGCTATAAAAATAACTCATTCTCCTCCATAAATTTGTTCATTCTCTGACTGGAGACTGCTGCATTGCTGCATAGAACTTATATCTCTGTAAGGTTTGTGTTGTTTTTTTTTTTATTCAACCATGGTTTCTTAAGCATGTTCAATATATGCTTTTGACGCACACGTTTTTAAACAGCCAGAAAATGTTTCTTTTCCTGGAAGTACAAAGAAAGAGTTATTGAGTGATGTGTTTCTAAGCCCTTGATGATGATTTGGGTTTATCTTGTTGCAATACCCCTGGTGGACTGCTCACAAGATCCATCTTCTCTATCGCTGCAGTTATCACGCAGGCAATTGAGACTTTTAGACAGGTGCTCGACATTTCACTAACGCGATAGTATTCCTGATAAGAGATTGCAGTATCTTGGGGAGACACCACCCTTGCCACACACAACCCCTGTTCAGTTTACATCCGCTACCAGTGACAGCAAGCAAGCAAGGGAGAAATGAATTGCATTGATTAAAGGAACCTGAACCAGGGGGGCCGTGGCAGGTCAGTGGTGTTATTTCATTACCAAGCTGCTCACTGGAGTCTGAACAACAGGTCACATCCATATCTCTGCAGTTGACTGGACACCACTAACTTAACAGGACTAGTTCAAAGGGACTCCCTTTACAAGCCTATGAAAGTTTTATTTTCATTCCCCTAATCAGTTTCTCCCATTAACCCTTTGGTTAAGAGGGGAGAAAAGCCAATTCAAAGGATTGTACAAAGGCAGGTGTTTTTGGAAAATTGGGCACTAACAGGTTAGATTTAGTCTTGTTCATCAGCCTTATCATTCATTGGCAATAAAAAAAATACACTGCTGTTGCAGATTTTCCATGCCATGCTGTGTGTACAGAGAGGGACTGAAAATTGAATACAAGATGCAATCCTCCCTTCTATCAATCTTTACAAAATATTATTAAAGAAATAAAGCATTACTTCTAATTTGCAATTGCCTCTTTCAGAAAGAAATTACAAAAACCTGTTTTCAGTTGTTTGACTGGTATGTCATCACTAACAGAGAAAGGGGAAGAAAACAACCTCCTCACACACAAACTGGGAGGCTAGTAACTTCCATTTTCATTAGCAGTTTTTGTCTTTTCCCTTCAATTAAATGCATGATACAAGCCAGATACACATAACTGTGAAATTATGGTAATGACTGCAGTTCTTTCAAGTATATGAGTCATGACCAAATGAGCAAGAGAATAGCAAACTAAAAATTATTCATGCAATTACTCGGCTCCTAAGTGACTTGCAGCATGCTGGGGGAAAAAAAATACCAATCATTGTGTTGAAACAAGATTCCCCCCAGATTTGGGGGTTTGTTTGCTTGGCTGGAGGCTTTGTTTATGCCTTCTGTTCTTTAAATGTGTGATCAATTCCATCAATGAAAACTCGAAGAAAAGCTGGAATTTGTCCCAACATTTTGAGGGAAACAATTACAGAGGAGTCAGGGTGTAAAAACCTTGGGCTATAGGAACGAATGCAGCAGAAATCAAAGAATTTATTGGTGGATATAGTTTATATTTTTGCAGTTAGAAGGAAAAACCAATTTTTACAGTATTGCCTAGTGGCTGGTTGGTTGGGGGAGGTCAGGACCCGTAATGCCTAGAATTTCCAGGACTCCCTTGCCGTGACCATAGACAAGGCCAATTACTCTGTGCCTTTTGGCTCTGTTTGTCTCTTCATTCCCATTTATCTTTAACACAAATCTAACAGTACTTTCGGGAACAACCTGATGGGCTGTTGTGAAGCCTGGCGAGTTAAAGCAATATCCTTAAAGCAATATCCTGAAGTGAAATGCATTTTATTTTAAAGTCTGCTTATACTGATCCATGTTGTAGTATAGGTACAATGATCATGGGTGAAAGGTTTTATATTTGCACGTGACTTGTGGGGCGCGGGTTCTGTGTAAAAGTCAGACCAGTGGCAGGCTTGCCCATTTGCACACCCAGCATGGGTACGCTATTCAGGGACATCTGGTTGTTGTGACTAGCACAGCTGTGCTGACAGAAACACCTCAAATACTTGCCGTTATACCAGCAAAACCATATATTGAGCATTGATTTTTTTCTGGCACTAAGAGTTGGTGGTGGTGTTACTACCTTGGCACAAAGCATACAGCCATCAGTACCATCCATCATATTGGATGCAGTAAAGCAACCCTAGTGCTCTGCACTTGGTAAAAGATGGTGGCATAGATGGCAAATCTCCATGTAAATAATGCCTTTAAAAAATACTAACAGCTTGATTTTTTCACTCCTGTCTCCTTTACATCCTTCATACTTTCATCTCTTTACCAAATGCAGAAAAACTTCAGAGCTCAGCTATCTGCCTATTTGTATTTTAGAAAGGTCATTTGTAAGCTGACAAATCGGTGTTACCCAAGGGTCCTATTAACAGATTCTGTCTGCTCCGTTAACGGGACCTATTTGTCTGCAGTTAATAAAGCAAAGGTGATAGTAAGCATTCCTGGTGGTTTAACTTTTTGGAAAGCCCTGGGACTTGGGGAACGCTGGTACCCTCATTATTTCTCTGAAGTCTAGACTTTGTGAGGAGTAGCGATGTTAACAGGGGACTTTTGCCTCATTTCACAGATGTATAGATTCATGGAATGTGATCTGTCCTTCACTGCAGTCTACGTATGCTGCAGATGAGATATGGACATATTCTAGGCACCAGTTAGGGATGGCAGGGGGAGCGATGTCTGATGCTTCCTAAGGATGTGGGCAAAGTTTTGACAGCTCTTTTCAGATCTGAGATCAAGATTTAGCCTACCAAACCGCCCCTGTCATGTGGAGATAAGCCAGTAGCAAAATGACGGAAGTCCTCTACCAGGTGACTTGATGACAGCTCTCGTATCTAACTGGGTTTGGTTTTACTAAGGGCTTGGGCTGTAAATCCAAAATGTAACTCCGTTCTCCTTAGAAAGGAAGAAATCCCAGTCTGAGAATCAGACCTCTGAAAAAAAAAAAAACAATTCATTTCCTCAGATTGCAATTTTAATTGCCTATTGAACCAATCATACATTTCAAAAAGCAGAAGCCTCAGATTTTTTCTCTTGTCAATAAACAAGGCCCTGTCTTTTGTGCAAATGATTTGGAAAAAAAAATATAAGATGCTGTCCCTGTGTGTGAGGCAAAAAAAAAAAAATACCAACAAAAAAAAACCACGAAAGAGCCCAGCTCTTAAGTGCTTATTTTGAAACAAAAGATATGGGGCTTTTTTCCAATCTATTTACATCAGAAGACAGAAAGCAATATCTATATTTGTCCAAATCAATACTTCCTCCGCAGCCCCAGCTATGCTCTGAGAAATTACTGTTATACAGAATCATGAAAAGAATGGCTCTGTGTTTACTGATGTGGTCTGTTCAGCTGGATCAACAGCTTTCTTGTGATCAAAAGCCATGGACCTCTGTCATAAACACAAATTATTCCAGCAGATTGTCAAAACTATTAAGAAAGGGGTTAAATGGAAAATAAAGTAGAAAAGTTCACGAATCTGGAGGCACATGCTAGGATATCTGCTCTTCTATGCCTTGCTGGTCTGAAAAGATACTTCGCACACAAATGACTTTAACAGATTTTCTATAGTGTAGTTCACAGTTTTGTTTTCCATTTTTTCATCTTTCTGTAGAAGCCTCCTGGAGTTTTTTCATGGCAATATATAGCAGGTTTCAAGGTGAACTGCTAAAAAAATCAGTTTTCCCAATGCTGCTTTAATGCTTTCTTTAAAACATAATGAGTCTACATGTTGTTGTCTGAAAATATACATGAAAAAAATCAATTTTTCACAATTTGCTAGGCAACTGAATGGCTCTCCATGGATCCTGCAGCTCTGTTCTCACTCATTCTTCAGCTCAGAAACAGATAACATGACACAGGTGGCATGATGCATCCTTCGCAGTTACTCCATCCAGCACCGGGAGACTCCTTTCTCCTCAGAGGAGTTCCAGGCTGGGTTATGGTCTGTGCTGCAGCTACCCGGCTTCTCCAGCAGAGAAAGGCAGCAGGCTATTCACACTATTGAAAACAGAAAAACGGGGGAAAGAAACGATTTTTTAAGGGAAAAATATTTAAAGCCAACTTTTTATGTCCTAGGGAATCCATAAATTGCATAAACAGGAGCTTGCGGACTTATGGGAGGAAGATTGTTATTGTTTTTCTTTATAATATTTTAAAGTCACATTGCTCCTGAGATACACTACGGTTTTCCCAGAAAATCAGAGACACACTAGAGTTCCTTAAACTAATGCTTATGGTTGAATAGAGAAAGAAGATTTCTTTTTTTTTTTTAAGATTGCATATTTATTTATTTTTCTTTCAGGGAGATCAGCCCAAAGCTCCTTACTTTGTATCTGAACAGTGGGGCTCTTTCTTCGTGGACAGATTGCCAGGCCTGGAAAATGAAGAGGAAACCTTAGTTCGCACGTGGTCCTGTAGATGTATTAGCACTTACAGCACTATTGCAATCCCTAGTCTTGAAGCAATAGCAGGTAAGGAAAATTGCTTTTT
Source organism: Nipponia nippon (assembly GCF_047370975.1). Lineage (NCBI taxonomy): Eukaryota > Metazoa > Chordata > Aves > Pelecaniformes > Threskiornithidae > Nipponia > Nipponia nippon. The sequence goes on along the minus strand of NW_028262358.1, from coordinate 72,416,181 downwards.
TTTTCCTAGTGAACGTGTAGTATTCATAGTAACTTTGTCATACTGTAGATCTATTTTTGAGACATGTGTCTGAAATACATTCAAAAATATTCTGTTCATATCATGCAGCAGGTAATGCTAGTGGCTATTAATTACTTTGACATTTATGCTTTTAATAGTTGTCTGCTACACCAGTTCAGTTTTTTGTTTGTGCCTGCAAATATTAGATGCTTAGTTTATCCTATGTTAGAAACAGGATGCAACATTTAACAGATTGTAGCTTAGTTCCTGAATTTTGATTCAAGACTTCCCCACAGTATTTTGCTGTGTCTGCTTTCAGTGCCGAGTTACCTTAGGAAACAAACACCTGCCAAGTTACTTGGGTTTTTTAGACTTCCAAATATGTTTCTCTGATCTGGCTCGTTATCCTTCCTCAATCAGCTCACTTATCCCTTTACAGTTGAAATGGAGATGAACGAATGCAGGAACGTAATGAAGCCAAGAATGCCTAGGACTGTGCTTCTCTCTCTCTCTTTTTTTTTTTTTTTTTTTTTTTTTTTTTCTCCAAATGTGTGTATTGCTTTTGAAACTGCATCATTATGGACAGAGCTGGAGCTTAAAGTATTCTCCTTATCATCTGGAAAACAAGGCAATCACAAGCAATGTCTTGTTCTCCAGAAATTCACCTAATTGAGAAGCCAGCTGAGGCTTTCTACATTCTTATATCAAGGCTGTGTCAAAGGTCCAATTATAGCTGATCTTCTGATTTCCACTAATGTTTATCCCTGGAGGCACCATACATTATTTTGGATGGTTTGTAGCAATAATTGTAGCAGTAATATTGCAATAACCTTGCAACTGCAGTACATATCGGTCGATTACAAAGTGGTGGTGAAGACCCTCTATCTGTCTATCCTCAATCTGTCATTTTGCCTTACTGAACTTTATTGATACACCATACCTAAAGGAATAAACAAATTATTAAATGAATGAGGTGCTTAGCTGTATGAAGAACACAGCAAGCATTTAGTTTACTAACCCCTCTATTCAACATCAGTTGCCTACTTCATGCATAAGACCAAGGAATAAAAAGTTGTTCCGAGAGAGCATTTCAGATTTGCCCAGCAGTTATTTCTACACCAGAACACGTGATAGACCTGTTCTTTGCAACCATATTCTACACATGTACGTACAGTGTAAGGATATCTCAAAACAGAAAACTCATACGGTGCCACAGTTTATTTATGCTTATGATTTATTTGCCGTGTTGCAGTCTATATTTCAGCCTAAAGGTACAAAGCCCAAATATACCAAGGGAAATTGCCAAGAGAGAGGTAACTCCTGTAAAACTCCCTTCAAATACCTTTTCCAGATTCATTCTGTGGCTTGCTTTGGAAGTGTTGGCCTAGAGGAAACACATCGGGCAGCCACACTCCGAGAAACTCTGCCTCCCAGCCAGCTCCCCACAACCACAGCTCAGTTTGCAGGGCTAGCAAAGGCTTTAGACCGCAAACATACCACCAAATTTCCAGCTACAGATAAAGGGATGAGAACCAGAAAGGCATATCTGTGTAAATTAGTGAGTAGTATAGCTGCCTGTCATCGGCGGTGGAGCCCCTGCAAAGTCTGTCCCTCCATTAGGAGGGACACTGTGTGCTGTCCCTCGCTGCGTCGGACCGGTGCTGGGGCAGGGGCTGGTGTCTGTGAAACTTATACCCCAGAGCTAATGGACAGGCAGAGAATAACGTTTTTAACTTGCAGCTGTGGACCTGAAAGCAGACTCAAAGCTGAAGGTACAAGAACATCTCTGGTTTCTTAGAGAGAGAGGTATTTCTTGTTTGTTTGTGCGGAAGAGCAGATGTTCATTATTATGGATGTTGAGGAATTCCTGACTCCTCTCGAATACCTTGTCTGACTCCTGTCACAGCAAGCTGTGAGAGCCCCTGCTTTGCCAAGCCCTGAAGTTTTTGGCTGCAGTTGTAAGTCATAGCTTAGCTGCAGCTATTTGGGAATAACTAGCTAGAAGAGACTCAAACAGGTAATGCGAGTTTGATGCGCTCCAGCTTTTCCTTTTCTATTCATCTACTTTGATTACCAGCAGAGGACTTTCCAGTGCCAAACTGCAAAAATGCAGGCCTTTCCTCAAGATCCCCTGAGCCCAAATGCGCAGCCAGGCTGCTGGCGTGCTGACCGTATGCACCCGGCTCCTGGCCAACAGCTGGCACGGCCCTGGCAGCACCCAGCTCAACCTGACCCAGCCCAATGAGCTGCCACCTCCCTGGACGTGTGCCGCAGCCTCCTGTGAGTTGTGGGCTCACCAGGGCTTCACTATTAGCAAAGTCTAACCTGGCCTTTGTACGTCTATGTGAGCAATAGTAAGTGCCACGTATAAGTAAATAGCCCAAGAGCTTGCGATCTGCAAAAATATTTGGTGCAAGGCAGACGATTGCTGCTATGCTAACTTCAAAATTGATTCTTGTCATTTGGGTACAACATATATCTGTCCATAAAGAACAGCTTCGTTTACTTCTCAAGACACATTTTTCATTGAAAAAGCTTGTTCCAAAAATTATTCAATGTTATTCAATAGTAGTGGTGTTTTACAAAAATAACTCCATTTTCATCAAAATTCATATAAGAATTCTTTTGAGAGAATCAGAAATTCATTTGGGGTAATAAAACCCTTTGAGCCTGTTTCAATTTTTTTTTAATAGATGAATTATGTAAAAAAATATTAAAAATAAGCTGTAGGTCTGGATTGAGAAGTTGGAATTGAAACAACTTTGGCAGTTCTCTTTTTTCACCAACATGTTTTAAGTTTGGTGCAGAGGCCTTCTAATAGTTTCACCTGAAGAATGTATACCTGTAACTCAAGGGAATGATCTGATACTTACCAAAGAGCATTGCAGGAAAAGGGTTTCACAGGGAATGCTGCTGTTGCAGGTTTTGGCCATTCAAAGTATAAAATAACAGAGTGTATACAAAAATTGTATATGTCATTAGTAAAATGACAGCTTGGTGAAAAAATAATCCAATCCAGTCTTCATTAGCTTTCTGTGCTAATACATTTCTGTCCTCATCATTTGTTGAAAATTCAGTATATCTGACTCAAAAGGGGTTTGCATTCAAAGATGCATCAGAAATCCTGAACTCTAATCTGGCCTCTGGCAAGGAAAGTATTAGTGGGATTGCAGATTACTGCGTCACAGCTTGTCATCTAAACAGTCCCTGCAGAGAAACTGGCATTTTCCTTGTGCATGAAAAAGGATATTTTGTTTACCGCTAAAATTGCGCAAAGGACAGAAAGGATCTTCTGTAATACCTTCTGTGTACTTTTCTCGGGTCGGAGAGGAAATAAGATAATGGTCAATTAACACTCTTCATTTAAGACATTATCACCTTGACATTAAAACGATATTAAAAAAAGTTTAACTGAAGAGCAGTGTTATGGTTATGTCTGTAATATTAAGAAAAGATTAGTGAAGTTGAAAGTTTTCTAAACATTTTGTAGGTCTTTTATGAGCTAATTCTCCTTACCCACTTTCCATAAGGAGAGAAGTTTTTCTCAAGTATTAAAAAGCTGATGAGCTCATGATTATATTGACAGTACATGGTTAATAAAATAGTAAAAGCCAGTGCCCCTGCTCCTATTCTAAATGCCTCACTCACAAACCCATCTGTTTCTGCACTTTTCTGCTATTGAATATCCTAATTTACAACTCCCTTACAGTTTTTGACCATTTTCATGCACAGTGATATTGGAAGCCAAATTTTCCAAACCAGGATCCATTACCGTGGGAATGTTACATTCGAGCTTACACATGGAAATGAAAAGGTGTAGGGGTCTGTCTGAAAAATGGAGTTTTGCATAAACCACAGTTTCTAATACATCCTGCTCCGCTTCAGAAAGTTTTGTATGAGCCAAGTAGAGGTGGGTTGCAGCATTTTTATAAAAGTCCCACTTCAAAAAATTCCATGATGAATAACTGTGGAGTTTTAGAGTTCATGGGAGAATTTTGATGTTTGTTTTGGTTTTTGTTGCAAAGAAAAGATTAAAAAAGAAGGTCCTAAATAGTAAAAAGGACCCCAGAAAAAATTTTTTTAACTGTCATGATTGTTAACCTAATCTCCTGAACGTGTCTCATAACCTCTTGTGGTGGGTTGACCCTGGCTGGACACCAGGTGCCCACCAAAGCCGCTCTATCACTCCCCCTGCTCAGCTGGACAGGGGAGAGAAAATATAACGAAAGGCTCATGGTTCGAGATAAGGACAGGGAGAGATCACTCACTAATTACCATCACGGGCAAAACAGACTTGACTTGGGGAAAAATTAATTTAATTTATTACCAATCAAATCAGAGTAGAATAATGAGAAATAAAACCAAATCTTAAAACACCTTCCCCCCACCCCTCCCTTCATCCTGGGCTCAACTTTACTCCCAGTTTCTCTACCTCCTCCCCTACAGCGGCACAGGGGGACAGAGAATGGGGATTGCACTCAGTTCATCATGTGTTGTCTCTGCCGCTCCTTCCTCCTCAGGGGGAGGACTCGTCACACTCTTCCCTGCTCCAGCGTGGGGTCCCTCCCACAGGAGACAGTCCTCCATGAATTGCTCCAGCATGGGTCCCTTCCATGGGGTGCAGTCCTTCAGGAACAGACTGCTCCAGCATGGGTCCTCCACGGGGTCACAAGTCCTGCCAGCAAACCTGCTCCTGTGTGAGCTCCTCTCTCCACGGGTCCACAGGTCCTGCCAGGAGCCTTCTCCAGCATGGGCTTCCCACAGGGTAACAGCCTCCTTCAGGCATCCATCTGCTCTGGTGTGGGGTCCTCCATGGGCTGCAGGTGGATATCTGCTCCACCGTGGACCTCCATGAGCTGCAGGGGGACAGCCTGCCTCACCATGGGCTTCACCACAGGCTTCAGGGGAATCTCTGCTCCGGTGCCTGGAGCACCTCCTCCTCCCCCTCCTTCACTGACCTTGGTGTCTGCAGGGTTGTATATGCTCTCACATATTCTCAATCCTCTCTCCGACTGCAGTTGCTGTTGTGCAGGTTTTTTCCCCCCATTTCTTAAATATGCTATCCTAGAGGCGCTACCACCATTGCTGATGGGCTTGGCCTTGGCCAGCGGCGGGTCCATCTTGGAGCCAGCCAGCATTGGCTCCATTGGACATAGGGGAAGCTTCTGGCAGCTTCTCACAGAAGCCACCCCTGTAGCCTCCCCCTCTACCAAAACCTTGCCACACAAACCCAATATACCTCTGAATGGTGCAATTTGTCAGAGGATTAAAAATTACTGCAAGCAAGAACAGGAGATTAAGCAATATTGCAGCTCAAGAGAGTTGCATTTCAGAGAAGAATTAGTGCAAATGTAAATGTTTTACGGAGACAGAGTTCATTTCACACATTGGAGATTTGATAACCAAGCTTGTGTCATGCATGAGGATAATGTGTTTTTTTAAATCTTGCGTGCTACATGAAATCTTATCATGCTTTGCCCAGATGGGTGCATAAGTTTTTCTTCATACCTTATTGTTATTTCAATTAGCTAGTACAAGAGAAAAATCTGTTACAGTTTGCCAAAGCTGTCTCTTTAAAGACCCTACAGATCTGTACCCTGCTGTTTTCTGCGGGAGTTTGAGTCATCAGCCTGCTTGCTGTATAAATACAATGATAAAATTGCCAGTGAACCATGGCAAAGAAGTTCATGTTTCTGATTAGAGTTGCAAATTACCTGCACAATGGCAAGCCCAAGGCAGCTGTGACTGGGGCACCAGAACTGGCAATGCATGGGTCGCAGATACACAGGTCTGCCCATCACAGATCAACTACAAGTTGCAAACCTCACACTCTTTCTTCAACCTGTATTTTAAAGGTGACTGCCCTTGAAGAATCAACTAGTACCACAGAAATCATGAATTTCACTAACCATGTAGCCATTTGCTCACTTAGATATCCTGAAAAATATCATTCATAATTTGTGCTGAAGTGAAATAAAAAATCCCCCATATTTCAATCCATTAGTTCTATGGGTTTTCATTGACATGACATAATTTAAAGTCAAATCCAGCTCCTATCAAAATTAAATTAGTCTTTCCTGTAACTTGAGCGATAATTATGTACTCTTACTTACTCAAATAACACAATAATAGCATATAATTTCCTTAAACATATAGAACTATCTATATTATATATTACTTGTTAATTAGCAGTAACCTTTTATATTTAATGCCTTACCTTACAACCATGCTTTTACTTACCAGCTTCAGTGTAAAAATATATGTGTACAATATCAGGTAAAGACTACTTTGAGGATTTAAATTGCTTTGGGGCTTAGCTGCTACAAATACTAGTTGCTACTAAAAGGCCAAAGAGGTTATTTTTATAATTAAACTTTTTATACAAGAAATGTATTTTTAAAAATTTGGTATACATATACCACAGCAACATTTCTGAGGTTTTCTGGTTCTGAGGTTTTGATGCAAGTAAAAAAACAGGTAGCAAAGATAATTCACTGGAGAGATGATATGTGTTCTGAATGTATTAACAGCATCTGGCTCTACGTGTAAATTGAAAAGCATCAGATAATGTAAATCTGATTCATCTGTTCCAGGAAACTAGTTTCAGTGTTCTTAACTTAAGAGAAAGAAAAACAAACTCAACAGGGCAGACAGATATAATGAATTTTTTTTTTCAGCTGCAAAATACAACTGAAACCAACAATAAACTGCATTTCAACCACAACAAAGTATTATTCTATAAATCCAAAGTAGCTTGTAAAAAGTCTTCGGGACCCAGTTACTTCCCGAAGGGTCTGAGACCCCAGCTCTCCCAAAGGATTTGACTACTTGGTAGTATTTTTCAACATAGAAAGGACAGCTTTCAGCGTATTACAATTTGTTCAGCCTTTCCTTCCTCCTCCAGAAAGGTGTATTGACTTGTGCCCCTGAAGGCCGTGTCAAATCATGCAGAACCCAAAAGATTACTTCCCAGCCAATAACTGACAGAAATGTTCCTGCCGTTGTTATTCTGCTCTGTGACATGTCAAAGTACAGCCACCTCTAAAAGATTAAAGGGAGAACTCATGAGCAACTCATTAAGAAAGGGGGAACCACTCAGTCATTTCTGCTTTAAAGTTATCCTTCAACTCAGGCAGCATAATTTCATTTGCAGGCTGTAATTAAAGCTATAATTGGGTTTTGACTAGATCACAGACTTATGGGGTGGGTTTAGATTCCTTCTTTAAAAACACTGGCAGTAATACAAAGTGTTGATAATTTTTGAGTCTGAAAAACAGTGAAAATAGGTAAGTCACCAAGTATTGGAAATATTTCTTTAACCAGGTTGGAATTTTACATAACCTGCAACCTCACATGCACGAGAAAAAGTTGCTGGAAGCATTTATGTACTCTGGATTAGTGCCTAATGTATTCCCTCTGGATTAAGATGGTAACACACACAAAAAACAATGTAGGATTTGTCGTCGCTGCTTAAAAAGCTTAATGTGTGTCTGTGTGTGGCTTTTTACCCTAAGGTAAGCAATGTTTGTCACCCATCCAGAGGAAAAAATAGGGAAAGGGAAAGAAAACATTTGTTTTACAAGAGAGGGGAACATGACAACATTAACCCAAGTTTGAAGAGTAATGCTCATGTTGGTGAGTCTACCTCAAAATGAAAGTAAAGGGGCGTATCGTCACTGCATTTATCTTAATATAGCTCCTTCACAGTCTCAAAATGCAACTTATTTCTTTTTCTTAATCCATCAGAAATGCCTGTCATCTCAAACAACTGCTTGTTTTCAGGTTAACTTCTTCAACTTACCTCAGAAGGCCTTCCCACCACCCTTAGATCCAGGATGAGTCATTCAGACAGAAATTAATTAACAGATCCCTGAAAGAGTAACACCTGCTAGAAGGATCTTGGCATTCTCTTAGGATTTTTTTTAGATTAAGTCTTCATCTAAATATTTAAAAATATTATAGGTTAATGTTTTCTTTTGATCAGTTCCAGATCAAACAAAGAACGACACAGGGCTATTTTCTCAAAGTATCTCCAAAAATCACCATTTAAACTAAAACAAAAATGAGAGAAATTTCCCTCATGTACAAATAATGAGTTTTCTCATATAAACACAAAGCAGCAAAGGAATTTCTAAGGCTTTCCTTCGCTGCAGACTCTACCAGGCTCAGATGTGAGTTTAGCACACGCCTTGTGCACATCTGTTTTCTTCAAGCCGGGGTCAGCAGTCCCTAGGCCGTAGGGTAGACCCCAAGTAATGTGAATTGTTACTCCCAAGATAATAGCGGCGAAACTGCATACCACAGGCAATCGCAACAGCCACGATGGGATGGTCTTTCCATCCCCCAGGCACTCTGCAAAACTCTGACAGCAAGGCTGCTGCTCCACATCTCCCCACTGTTTGCCACTTGGCTTTTCTCCAGTGTCACCCTCTTCCATGTGAGATACAGCAGAAGAGTAACCAGTAAAAAGCCGCAGTGGCAGGGAAGCTCTTCCTCAGGCCAAGCTCACGCTACAGACTTCTACTGGCAGAGCTGCAGGCGTGATCTCCGACCAATACACCTGCGTTGGCAAAAGGTCTCACGTAGGTGCAATTAAAGCAGCAAACGTGCACTTTCACTGAGGCTAGTTTTCATCTTCATTCCGGGGTGCCCAGGAATAAACTGCACTGGCTCATAAAGCATACCTGGACCGAAGAGTCCCCTCTTTCCAATACAACACCACACAGCTGCCCTCCCTCCTCCTCCTCCCCTCTAACTTTTGAGTTTCAGCGTATGCAGACAGCAGCAATGACTGTCGTGTAACTGATAGAAGGAACGCTTTCCTCATGCTGACTTCACTGTTTCAGGAGCTTTGTTTTAGTACAGCAAACATCTGACCTCCTCTTTAGGAAAATCAGCCTTAGAAGTTTTGCTAAAAATAACTGCTATCAGATAAATCTACTTGTGACCTTGGGTTTTTTTTTCCTTTTGCCACTAGTACCCTCCTTCACATTCCGAGCTCTTGCTGCAAGCGCTGCTTTGACTGTTATAAAATAGAAATGGGTCAGGAGATAAAAACATTTAGTATTAAAAAAAAATACCTGTTATAGTTTACCTGCAGATTGGCAAGTCAGGTCAGTCGACAGCGCAGCCAAACTGGTGAGCTCCCCTGCAGCAGTTGTGCTTACTCCACTGTTAAGAAATTGTTATTAGAAATTGTTATTATTAAGAAATTAAAATTTTTCTTTTTCTTCAACAGCAACTTTGAAATACAAGGACAGCTTCTAAGCCAGTGTGTATTACTGGAATTCCTGTAAAAGCAAAAGAATTAACACTGGCTGACTATCTGCCCCTGTATTTTTATGACCTGAATGCTAAGCCATAAGACAGAGCTCTGTCTGTGTTTTCTGATATTTGCCACAATTAAGCAGTTTAAAGATTTTTCAAGTTAAAACTTGGGTATCGCTAATGAAGTTTTAGTTTTCCTCCCTGTGCCTTTTCCTCAGATAATCAGGAGGATATACTTGGATTCACTTAAGAAGACAGCCCTGCTGTTTACTAGGAGGTTTCTGCAGCATCTGGCTCCAGCCCTGCTGACTGGCAGGGAGCAGACCTCAGAGAGGGGAGGGGAGTTCTGCTTTCTGTAGGGCTTCTCACTCGTCACCGGGATGCTGCTCTTGTGTCATGATTAAAAAATGTTGGCTTTGCTTCTGTTGGTCAATACTGCAAAATGATTCCTGACGTTTCTGGTGTGTGTTTTGGGAGAAATCTGTTTCAGTCTTGGACGGTGCTTTTAATTGGAAAAATGCCTTCCATCTAAAGAGCTTAGTTAAGATTATATTTGTTTAATGTATTGGTTTGTTCAAGGAAATCTCAAAAAAAGGATTAGATGTGAGTATTGAGTTTATCAAGCAGGCCTGTGTCTGGATTAGATTATAATTGTCTTCCATTCAGTTACTCAAATATTTTCCTGATCACTCATCAAGAATATTACGTTCTCCCTTCTTCTTGTGGTTTCCTTTTCCTTCCTTTTGGCTGGAACTCTAATTTTTCTTCTGATAAAAGCTTGTGGCTGTCATTTAGTTTGCTTACACTAACTGAACAGCACACAGACACTGAGATGTTGTCAGCTTAATAACTATGAAATAAATCCATCCGTAACACCTAAATACATGCATGGATATGGGTATACATAAGCAGCAGAGCACAATGTTCTAATTAATTCGCTTAATACCAGGATCTGGATAACTGGAACACAGCAACTGGAACACAGTAACCAACAGTGGTTACTGTTCAAATATCGTCATTTCCATTTTATTTACACCAGGGCTGCTGGAGTCTTGCAAGCAAGGTGGGGCAGGGCAGGAGTCCTGCTTCTGAGCTCAGGCTAAGGCATATAACCCGTGAGGGCTGCCCAGGCCATTGGGAAACCATTCAGCGTTACTGGCGTTTCCCAGTGCAAAGGAAACTGGTTTTCATCACTCGCAGTGAGGCTCTGGTGGGGGAGCAAAGAAAGGAATGGGACAGAAATCCAGGGGGATGCATCTAATAACTGACATTTCTGTAGATCTAGAAAGGGACATAGATCTTGAGACCCTCCATGTCTGGCTTCTAAGAGTCTTTGGCTCTAAAAGTTAATATCCTATTTGTCTCGGGAACAAAATGGGTCTGAGTGGAATTACCTAAGCACAATACAAAAATTCTGGGATTGTGATCCTCGAGCAATTGGGTAGAGCCAGCTACTTCATTCTTCCAGCCTCAAGCTGTTTAGTTTGTTCAGGCTTTTTTTTTTTTAGGAGAGTGGCAATATTGGATGAGTTTTGTGCTGAATTCATTATCAGTGTAGGTCAGGACTGATTAAAGCCTCGCTGTCAAATTACATCTCAGAGAGGATGGGGTATCTGCCCCCTGCCTAATTTATGACTCTCCGTCAGGGTTAGGTGAGAAGTGGGTGCCAAGATGCAAAGGTCTGCCACGACAGCAGCAGTTGTGAGCATGAACAGTAGCAGAACCTGAAGAAATTTATTTGCAAAAACACTAGGAAAACAATCAACTTGGAAATAAGCAAGTATTTTTTTTCCAGAGACTTGCTTTATTATCAAATACTGTACCTTATTTTTTGCGTGCTTTTGCATCAAGCTGTGGCCTGCACAAGCATTTCAGTTTAGTGAAACAGCTGCTTATAGCTTGTCTGTGTCATCAGTGCTAACATGGAATAAGACCAGGTCTGAAATGAATTGCTGCTGTGTCCAGGAGGCAGACTCCAGACCTCTATCACTGTTCTTTGTTGATGAGCCAGTGTTGCTGGACCTAGTGATGCCGTTGCCACTTACATCAAAAGAAGTTGGATCAAGCTTTGGTGTACAATTCACATGATACCTTTGCAATCCAGGGCAACTGCGATTTATTTTAAGTTGCAAAGTTTTTGCAGAACTTGGTTTAAATGAACTTATAGCAGTCTTCATCTATGACATTTTCTGTATCTCCATTTTTTCACAAATTTTGCATTCCCCCAATAAGAAATCTTCATTTCTCTTTCCCTGTATACTTGCCCTTCTTCCTCACTTCATGTCTATTCATAGCCACTAAGATTCCAAGTATGCCTTTCTGGATCAGTCCAGAGCTTTCTCATAAATATATCACACAAATAAAGCAATAATATAAAATGTTGCATATTCCAGGCAAAGCAGATGCAGGAAATGAAATCATTGATGAAAAAATCCTGGAAATAGAGGAAGGTTTTTACTATGTTTGTGATACATAAAATCTGCTTAATGGGTAAAGAATAGTATCTGCTTCATGCAACGTTCAGCGATGCCTTGGGCAACATTTTTACACATGGATACCTTCTGACCATCTTCCAAAGTCAGCTTGCTTAGACAAAAACAATCTTTAAGTGGATAGATTGGGGTTTGAATAGTAAAAAAGTCATTACTCTCTTCTGGAGTCTTGTGCATTGTATATAGAAAGGGTTTGGTGTTTAAGCTGATTGTGTAAAGCTAGTTTACCAGGAAATATCAACAAACTTACCATTTTTATCCAACTGATTCTTTTCTTCAGCATAAGCATCTCTGCAGCAAGTCTGCCCCATTTGTGGTGCTCTTTGGTTAAACTACTCTTGGGACACTCCGGACTGCTAGGCTAAAAAGCTAGTGAAAGCTTTTATATAAAAGTAACTGTATGGCATTTGATTTTTATAGCTCATAAAGATATTCAAGAAATATTTGCTTTCTTTTTTATTATTATTTGTTATTTTGGAAACCTTTGTTTTAAACAGAGCTGTCATAAAGAGACTCAGCAGCCAGTAAATCCATTGGGCCCTCCGCAGACTAGAAAAACATCTGCCTGTTCTGCCGTGCTCAGAACAGGCTCCAGAGATTCCCCTGACTCAGACAAAATGAGAAAATGTACTTCTTTGACAAGCTGAAGTAACCCACTTCATAAAGTGTAATTCACTTCCAATCAAGTCTCCTCCCATTCCTACTTTATTCCAGCCTCTATCTGATTTTTTCAGCTGGATCTAAATACTAATTTGCTTGCTTTAGTTATGTTTGATATGGTTTTAAAGCTGCGGACCTGGATGCTGTCCTGGTGCCTGATGTGAATCGCTTGTGAGACAGACCTGAACTTCCTGGGTTTTGTGCCAAAACTGCTCAGAGCGTGTTTTTCTCTTTTGCAAAAGCTGCTGAGCACAAAAAAAAAAAAAAAAAAAAAAAAAGTAGCATATAGTGACAGGATATCATCACCCCAAATTTACTCCAAATTAAAAAAAAAAAAAAGTTCTCATTAATAACTTACTGTTCAGATGAGCTGAGTAATAGTTTTTGTGTTTTGCTTTGGTTCTAAACAGACAACTTGGGAAGGAGCTAACCCTTTTTTGTTGGGTTTTTTTTTCATTTATTGGAAGGGTAATTGTTTCTTGAACGAAGTTTTATTTGTGTGTTTTTGTAATTTGGTTTCTTGAACTTTGAATGGGAGGTGAGCATGGGAAGTATCAGTTTTCTGGCTGTGAGGGTGGGTGGGTCACTGCTGGCAGTAAAGACTTTTTTAAAAAAGCTACAGAAAAGAAAGCTTTGACTGTTCGAACTATTTTAATGCATTCAGTGTTCTTTACAGACTGGAAGTGATGAGTACGCCAAGTTACAAGTGCAGATTTCTAAGAATGCTTGGTACAAAATGATGTTGTTAACACTGGACTGCAAGAAGGTCTAAGAGCCGGTGCCTTTGGGGAATCTTGCTGTAATAGCCACAAAAAAAAAAAAAAAAGAAACTGACTTCTTTGTTTTAAACGTAGCCCGTTTATGAGTAGCTTGCTGAGACAAAAGATGAAGGTGACAAATTGAAGAATGAACTTGAAAGTGTTCTAGTGGGAAAACTCCATCTAGGCTCAATGAAGATTTTTGTTTAATTTTTATGCATTATTTTAATAATTTCCTATGGCTAGCATTATTTTAGCAATCAAGGAACTGAATGTCCTTTACTGAAGTTGAGTAAGCTCTGAAAGTCAATCCCTTGGACAGCTGAAGATGTCAAATAAATATGTAATCACACAATCTGATTGAGTTCTAATGCTGGTGAGCAAACAGCTCAAGGGCTCAAGAAGTACTGCTATTCACCACAGGCTTATTTTTTATGTGATACGGGCTGTGTTGCTAATCAGATGTGGTATTTTTCTGTCTTTCAGATTTACCACTGGATTATAGATTTACACGATTTTCCTCAAATAGCACAGCAACTGCCGGGTACTACCCAAGCCCTCCAAGAGCACTGCTGCGAAATGAGGAGTCAGTGACTATGAAATAGGTTGTCGCTTTTTCCTTAAATAACCCTGTGGTCCTTACTTAAACTGCTATCAAATGCTAATTGGTGAAAATGTTGTGTGATGCTTCATAAAATAGAATGATGGATTAAAGCAGACTCCTGTGTAGACTTGTGTTTCACTTGTTGCTCTAGTTCAGCCAGAACAGGTGAGCAATGCATCCTTCTCTCTAAATCTTCTGGCCAGCACTACCTTTCGCAAAGTGCTGTTGACTTTTTCCATGCGCTGCCCAAAGCCTTCAAGAGAAGTACTAGTAATAACTCACCCCAAGTTACATTCTGCATTTTCAAGGACATTTTCAGTGCTATCCCTATTTATGGTGATGCTGTTGCTACCATAAGCCCCAGGAAAGACATGAACCAGACCCCGGCCATATTCCAGTAAGAGTTACCTTGGACAGCCCAGGTTATCACCATAGATCAGTGTTTTGCAGGCTCGACGAATTTATTCACTCACTGTAACTGTTTGTGGAGATACAGAAAGACTGAGGCCCAAAGAGAAAGATGCATCATACCCAAAATGAGACTTGAATGGGATTTAGGCAGCTAAATGCAGACTGACAGTCCTGAAAGCCTTTGTCACATGCTTTGTATTCCTGAAAGTGCCTAACCGCTATTCAGCAGTAAGGTTCCCTGCATGCCTTTTCCTCCTTTAGTCTTCAATACCTCAAGAGTCAGAGCTCTTTTGCGGAAGGAAGGAAACATGTGTACAGTTTCCTTCTCAGCTTGCGTGGATTCAGACCCGCATTCTCCACCTCCCTGGGAAGTCCTTCCAGGAGCAGGAAGGATATGGCACCCAGCTATATACAGCCATCTTTGCTAAGTACAGCCTCAGCCCAGAAGAGAAGCAAGACTGAAGACATAAACTGAATATGTGATTTCTTGTCAGCTAATTTAAGCGAACGGGCATCCTGTTCTCTCTGGATTCAGTTCCAAAGACCTGATTCTCCAGCGCTTGGGACAGGGAGCGTTTGGTAGCTAATGCAGGGTAGCAGATGCAAAAACATGACAAGGATATTTGTTTAGTCAGCAGTTTTGTCTAGGCACGCTAGCATGGCAGAATTTTGGATCGATTTCCCTCAAAGTTTAAAGAAATTTTATTTTCTTGCTTTCAAGAAAAGCCCACAATAAGAACTTACTTTCTGAGGCCTAGACAATTATCAGAATGGATTTAACTTGTGTCACCACAGCACACTCAATTTTTGCAGCTTCACCAGTTAAAATATTTTGTGTCAGAATCGGACGCAAACACCATTCCACCTCATCTCAGAGATACCAGTCTTTGTTTCCATACTTTTTTCCTACCTTTGTTACATTTCCACGGGGATGTTATTTTTACATTCTTGTGGTCCGGTATACATACAAGTAATACGCAACATTTCCAATTTAACATTAAGCATTGTTTTTTTGAAAGGGAAGCATAAAACAAATCAGGAAAAAAATGAGAAAAATTTTCCTTAAAACAAGGTGGGTGAGGAAGGGAAATGAAAGTAACCATTCTCCTCCTCATAAACTATAGGCTGAAAATATTTGACTTAAGAAGGTAACAATAAGTAATACTTGAGTTTATTTTAAAATTTTTAAATTAGCATCAATGTCTTGGGCAGCAAATCTGGCTCATGATAAGGGTATGATTTGTATTAAGCAGAGAGATACCCAGATTAAAATCTCAGATCCCTGATCACAGCATCATTTGAAATTCTAACCTGAATCAAGTAATCCTCTGCAAATAATTTCTAACTAGGTTGTGGTCCAAACCAATATTGTGTACCCTTACGCTTTCGTTGTTCTGAATTTGGAACTGATTTTTGTAGGTTAGGGTTTTTTTCTTGTTTTTTAAAGAAAATTAATTAAAATTGCATTGTTAATGAAAATTAGAGTGAAAATAATCTAAGTCAGTCCTTGGTTCCTGGTGTCTTCAGTGGAGCAGCACTATTTTTTTTAATGAAAAGGTGACAGATTCTAAGGACAGCCTGAACACAAGGCTCACCAGAACAACCAGATGTGCGGACTTGCTCGACTGGCAGGTGACGGTACCCGTCTCTGATGAAGGCTGTCACCAGCCATTTGCACTTGCTGCTGGAAGGACCACACAGGAGCAGAGAAAGATGTGGCCAACAGAAGCCTCCTGTAAGCATGACTCCATGTGACACCATATGCTGCAGGAAGACTTAGGAAAAATAACGGAAGCGTTTGCCCAAAAACCGGAGTTCCTGTGAAATCAGGACTTAACGACTCTTACTAAAGACTCTTCTTATTCAAGAATCTCTGAAAATTCTACAGGTCTTATGACAAAGCGGAGGTTGGCAATGGAGCAACTTTAGGAGGGCAATTGGTGCTGTGGCGACAGGAGAGCTCTTGGAAATGGAGGTGGCGTGGAGACCAGGGAGAAGAAATGCACATGGCAGAAAATTGATAGAGAGCTGGCCATATTTAACATGACACTGTAAAGACACCATCTTTGCTTCTTCCTTCTTTCTCTTTTTTTTTTTAACCCCTGGAAATCTCTGAAATTTCTTGGATTCTATTGTGAGAGGCCATTGACAGAAAGATCGCTGAAGTGCCTGCAAAACCATCATCTTGAGTATTTGCAGGGAGATATAAAGTTGTAAAGATTCATTAAAATCACTGTCTGGTTATATAGCCCTGAAAGCCACAGTTTTGCTTAAAACCAGAGATGAATACCAAGTCTTTTTTGGTGTCTGTTTTGGTATAAAGCACATGTGTCTGAATTTTAAAATAAAGAGAATTTATTTCTGAAAAAAATATATGTTCTCTGAATTTACTTTATAGCTGAGCAGCAGAAAGAAAAAAGGCAGACAAGGTCATCACGAAGCAGTGCAAGGCCTCAAACAAAGCAAAACTTGACCCACTCAGAATAAAAGATATATAAATCAAGCAAAAACTAGTATAAATTAATACCTTTAATAAATTAGTACCTTTAATACCTATAGGGAAGTCAGCTTTGATGCAAAGCAGAGCTCACTGCAAGTGTTTCCTGAACAGGGCTTGTTCCTGGAAACCAAAGGCTTTTTAATCCCCAGTGAGTAAAAGTTAAATAAACAAACGCAGATAGCTTATCCGTGGTGGACACGGGGCACTGCTGGAAACGGGCCTTTCTGAGGCTGCTGCTTCCCCAGGCTGCTGGGGCTTTCCAGCTCGTCTGAGTCCCAGGTGTGTGATAGTGCAGCAGCGCTGGAGCGATTCCTAAGGGAATTCCCAGGAAAATTTGTCGGATAGGCACCAGGAACCAAAACTGCCTTAAATCTGCTTAAGTAGCAAGTAGGCATTGTCCAGCCTGGCATGACAGCCGACCTAGGGAAAAAACATCTACAAAACGGGGACACGGTAACACAAAAAGGGGGGTTCGTACACAGATGTGCACCAGGCAGATCTTTTGGGATGCAGAAGGGCTCCACGGCTGCAGGCAGGGTGGCTGGACTGGCCCTCCCATGTCCTGGGGCTTGAGACACTGTGTAACCGCTCACCTCACCCATCCCCTGCAATGACCCGCAATGCTCCAAACGTTATCTGTGTTCAAATAAATAACCTTTAGCCCTGCCCGTGTTGCCTAGGGTGATGTTTTATAGCAGCAGTTGGCTATAACAATTGAAAACAATATGACCATTTCACTATAAACCGTGCCTGCCATGTCCTCCTAGGTCATGTTTTTGCCAGCAGCTGTACAGGCTGTAGGGTTTTTAACAATCTTTTTGACAGATACTTTAGAAATTGAAGAAAAGTAACATACCTCACTGGCAAGTTGGAGATTGCTTATCGGTTGCTGTATTGTAAAATAGGATGCAGAAAATCATCTATTGCAACACTGATCTTTGTCTGAGGGAAAATAAATATAAACTCTGGCCCAGCTCCAGTCATTGGCCCCAGCACGCTCTGGATCAGATCTGGCTACAGCCAGGTTGCAAACCATGTAACCCTCAGTAAAGGCTGGCTTATTGTGAGATTGCTCTAATTCAAAACTGCTCACTTGTGTTTTCCTGAGAAACAGTCATTCTCCTATAGAAACCTCCATTTTTTTCTTTCCAGGAGTCCTAATCGAACCTGAGAGAGGAGTGGGGTATGGCCAACACCTACTGCCCTAGCAAAATGAATGGTTTCCAACCTGGCCTTGGGGTGCTTCCCTTTCCTATAGATGCATAGTCATATTTTCTAGCTATGTAGAACAATATAGAATTTGTAATCATCTTTCTCACCGTCAGCAGAGATGTGCTTTTACATTCCTCACAGCGCCCTTGTTTGAAAAGCGTTTGGCCATGACTTGTCCAATCACATACTAAATAAATATTGTAGCCACACCTTTAAGTCTTTCCTCCTGGGGCCAAGCATACATTAAATCATACCAAGGCAAATGGCAGCAGAGTGTAAGAATATATAAATTAGCAGAGAGATACCAACAGCGAGAAGGCAGTGTCTGCGCTTCCATGTCAACCTTCTTTTGCCACCACGAGGAACAAAAATGCATTGAGTGTAAAACACACCTTTGTACACAACCTTGATGTCTTACACTAGAGAGAGTTTCTCAGAAAGTCAAGTTTAGAAATAAAGTCTCTTCTGTGCAAAAAGGTAAAAGTCTGACACGCTACACCACGCAGCGAGGGAACTGATTGATAGGAAGCTGTTGCTTCTGACGCCCCTGGCAAGGGGGCAAGGCATGGGGCAGCCGGCTGCTGCTCGCTGTCATGGAAGGGGCAAGACAAGTTTTCTGGTACATTGAAGCGACTGACTTCTAAAATGTGCCTCTTTCTGTACACATGCTTGGAGGCAGATAGTATTTCAGCTGAAGCATAGCACCAGATATAGGAGGGAAAGCACGGGGCTCAGCTACAGGGACCTTATTTCTGCAGAGAGTGCCAGCTATAGGGGTATAATGGCTATAATGGTGCCGCCACAGACATCTATTGTTAACAACTGCCCAAGAAGCAGCCCTTCCAGCAGGCGCGTAGCCGATCCAGAAACCCCCGAGGGAAAGGCTCAATCCCATTATAAATCCAGTTGCCTGTAATTTTGTTTTCTGCAATTCTGATTAAGTGGAACATCAAACGTCCTTGGTGAGTCACAGGAGAGAAAAAAGATATATAAAAAAGCAGAGGTTTTCTTCTGAATGCTTTTGATGCAAGAAACAAATCCTGCTTTTCCGTAAGTATTATAAATAGAAATGCTTAACTTGAAAGCAGAGCATGGATTAGAGCCAAAATAAGATGGAATCCAGGAAGTTAAACAGACGCAGAGATTTCCAACTCAAAAAGCTTGCCAGCATCTTTACAGGGCAAACTGGGGATTCCTATCTACAGGTCAATGGACTAGTACTGTGGCCAGCATGACCCATCGTTTTCTTGAATATAAGACAAAGGTGTAAGGGAAATGTTTTCAGTATGAGGTGGGTACCCACCTCTGGCAAGCATGGCAAGACCACAGAGGTTTTGCAGCTGACCAGATGTCACAGTTCACAGAAGGGCAAACATCTGAAGCACCGCGTCTAACTTCTGCCCCCGCTGCAGCTAAACTGATTTAATCAGAACTGTGCTAAAAATCCCTTGTACTTCCCACTCACGCTGCCAGAGCGCATACGTAGTTCTTTCACACATGGTCATAACAACTTTTAAATACTTGCACGGGGGTGAGAAACCATCCCAGCCACTTCAAAACGATGTTATGGCTTCCAGCCCCTTTTGCAAATTAGAGGGTGCAAGACACAAAATGGCAGCAGCACAAATGGAACAGCAGTCTGCACAGCACCCACTGCAGCTCCGATGGCCCAGGCAAAGCAGATTCTGCCAGCCAGAAAGGTATTTCTATTTTCCATTGGCTAGCAAATGTTGAGCACAAACACTTAAACACTCAGTTTGATTTCCTCTTACAAGGTTGAAGAACTTATGTTCCTTTTAAGAGTGAAGAAAATCATAAACTATCTTTTACACTGTATACAGGAGGAAAAAAATAGATGTTCTTTTTCAAAATTTATGGAAGTAGTATTTTCAGGGTATATTTTAGGAAAACAAGTCCATTAACTTTCAATAGACCTCGTTCTATCACAACACTAAAGCAACTCTGAAAATTGTGACTCCATGTGCCTAATAAATTCAGATTTAAAAGATTAATTTTTAAAGCCTCCACCATCTCTGAGGAATAAAAGTAGAGGTGAATAGAGTAACTCTTTTCTTGCCTTATTTTAAAATAATACCTGAGAATTGCAGTTTTCTTGCTACACCATCCCCTGAGGACCTCAGCCCACACTGAGAATTTAAATGGGTACTCCCAGGTGCTGAGCAGCCTGCAAATTATATTAATCCAGAGAAAGAAGATGCCATTGTAAATTTTGTGAAAGAAACATGATGTTATGAAATTGAGAGATAAAAAATTCTTTATCTTTTACTGACAGAAGGCCTCAAAAATATCTGCTGGAGGGCTGCTGTTGGAGCAGCTGCAGGGGTGGTGGAGACAGATAGCAGCAGTGAACTTCTATCCCTGTTTTCTCCCTCAAAGCTGCAGGGAAAAGAGGGGACGAGTGCCCATATATATACACACACGAACAGGCAGCAATTAAGGGATGGGTTGCCATGACATGAGAGCAATCAGTTGGTGAGCACCATTGTTTCAGAATCAAGTGTGGAGAATTGATCGCTATGGTATCCTCTAGTGCTGCATAGGTAAGTATTATCTTGAAGTGGAAATTAATTTTTAATGGCTGTGTTTGTTTGATCTAATATCCCACCTTTGAGTCTCAGCTGCAACTAGGATGCAGCGAATCGGAGTGAGA
Source organism: Nipponia nippon (assembly GCF_047370975.1). Lineage (NCBI taxonomy): Eukaryota > Metazoa > Chordata > Aves > Pelecaniformes > Threskiornithidae > Nipponia > Nipponia nippon. Next base: position 72,395,606 of record NW_028262358.1, on the reverse strand, counting down.
CGTTGCAAAGAGCAATGGAGAGTCAGCAACAAGTCAAATACAGTCTCTGAGACATACCTTTTTCCTTTACACATCTCCAGTGTAAGGAGGAAGAGAGAGACACGGGACTACGAAACACAAGAATTGGGGGTGGGGAGAAGTAAGCAAGTTGTGAATATTTTCATGAATTTCAGCAGTTGTTTAGTTGTCTGCTTGGCTTTCCACATATCAAGTGACTCCATAAAATAGGTGGATTCTAGCCTTAAAAATTACATTCACCGAAAACAGTGTCTTACAAATGGAAAACATTATTGCAACATATCTGGCATCCAGAGAGGGGGATTGTGGCAATCAGCTCTAAGGGAGCACTGACAAAGTCTGTCTTTAGAAGGTTTCTCTCAGTATGAGCATTAATGGTTTGTGCTCCCCAGGGGATACTGCTGGGTTTATAACGTTGCAGAAATTTGGAAGAAAAGAAGTTGACATGTTGAGAAAGGTCACACATTTGAGAACATGAAGTAACAACCAATTCAGCTGAATGAAAAGCCACATGCTGCTGGGTACCCTCCCACTCCAACCTGTTCTGGTCATCACCAGAGAAAAGAAAGGGTAAGTGCTAAAGAAGGAGCAGGCCAGTTAGGCAACATGACAGCTGCTAGAAGGAGACAAACCTAAACCCAGTTGATGTCCACAGTAACGTAAAAGCAATAAAAATGATACTGTCCTATTGCTGTCATAATGGATTCTGCTGTTAAAAGGCACAGACCAGATGGTGCACGTAATTTTTTATTGGATCCAGGTCTTTTTTGGTGTTTCACAGTACGTACCTATGTACCTGCTTTATGGCTGTTGTCTTCCTGACATGTCTATGGACCATGAATCTGTCTCCACTCACCACTGGTTTACCTCTCATTGCTGAGGTTACAGATGCTGCAGCTTCCCATTCACTAAGAAATCTGCAGGAATCTTTTCTCATCTGACTTTCTGTCTGCTGGCCTCCGGCTAAACCAGGCTGAACACATGGTGAGAGCAAGAAAGAGGGAAAGAAAGGAAATGTAAAGCAGAGAAAGATGTCCATTTACATACAAAGAAGAGCTGTTTAGGAAACCTGTCTAGTGCTTTCCCCTTCCAGCTACCCTACTGATACTTTGGCTACCACAATGCAGCAGAGTAAAACACTGCATCTGTGGGGAAGAGAAGCGTTTCCAGCCTGTAGATATAGAAGCAGACAAAGGAAGGCAGGCACATCTGTTGCACTAACACATCCTTCCAGTCCCATAAATGTACCTGGCACCTGGCAGACCCATAGGGAACAACTGGCCAGATCTTTCTTTGAGAGAAATTGCTTTGCACCGCATCAAATGTGCCCCAGCCAGAAAGGTATCCTAATGAGCTTAGGCAAGATTTCCAGATTTCCAACTGTTTCTGATTCTCAGGACTGATTTCAGGCCACTCCTTTTCATTACCTACTTTTGGAGCTGTGACTGTTTCTGCCGGCTGCCTGCACAGTGAGCCAGAGCCCTAAGTCCCCAAGTAGTAAATGGTATGAATCATGCAACACTCTCATAAACTTGAAGGATGTAGTAGGAACAACAACGAAGTTAGGACACTGTCTGGTCCACACCCTGGCTGGAAAAGAGGAGATAGCCAACATTCCCCCATATGAGGCTAGAACTGGGATAAGTTTTGAAAAAGAGAGCTGCCTTCATGTGGCACTAATAAAGCCCAGGGGGAAGAGTTGGGCAGAGCAGCCCGGATCAAGGAAGGCAGGGTGAGCATTATGCAAGCATCCAGACTTGCAGTTCTGCAGTTCAGCTACAAGAAGGGACTGGCCTAATGCTCTTGTCCTAAAGATTTCAGCTCACAGTGCTAAGACCAGAAATCATCACAGCTGGACACAAAAGACAAAGGGAACACAAGAGTTACAGTCATAAGAAAATCAATTGTTTTGGAGAATTAGTGAAAGAATATGGAGAATTTTGTATTTTTCTCTCTTTTCATTTGAAGAGTTTTGTCACTTAATGACAAAAGTAGAGGTGCCTCTTACATGGAAATTAGAGACCAAAGAGACCACACAGAGAACAGGACTTCAGTGATAGGGAGGCACTTTAAAAAAAAAAAAAAAACAAACAAACACACAGAGGAAAAATAAAAGGAGAAAAAACTGCTGTTGCATAGGCTGGGCTGGAAGAAAGAAAAGAATGGCCAAGGCTGTGTGTGTGGAACAGACTGAATGACATACAGCTTCCCTCTTTAGGCTAACATCTTCAGTCACAAAGAAAGAAAAAGGAAACATCACCCCATTTTCACGACTAAGTGAGAACCAAAGGCTTTAAAATGTATGAAGCATCAACGGACACTTGGTGTCTCCTCCAGAAAGGATGAGCCCTACATCACTGGCTTCATGCAGCCCTGCTGGCTTCCCTTCTCACTGCCCTAGCACAGCAACGGGGGCTCGCTCCCTCTTCATGTCCTCATGAGCCAGCTCGTCAATGCAGCAAGAAAATAAAGTGCCTTTCCCTTCCCTGCAAGACAGGTAACCGCAGGGCCTTCTTGGAAGTTTTCACTTCTCAAACATAATTTATTGTAAGGGGGAAAAAAAGGATAGATGTTATCAAGACCTCGTAACCAAGAGCTGGCTGCTCACAGTGTCTCTGATGTGGTGGACATTTTCAAGACATACACTGTGTACTTTGGTGTCTAAGCCAGTGACTTCTATGTGTGTGACCTAAAAAAATTGCCATTGTTGGAAAAGGGCAACATTTCCCACATACATTTGGCTCAGTGACACAGACATTTCATGTTCCTGGTAATGTTGCTCAACATAAAGGCCAATAAAAAAAAAAAGAGCATGTGACATATGAGTAGAACAGTGTCTGACCTGAACAGTTTTCAAACAACTTCCATGGAACATGCTCTGCACAACTGGCCAAGTCAACGGTCTTTAGCTCCAAAAGGTAAATTTAGCTCCTTTCCTAAATCCATTCTGGAGCAACGCCACCTGAAAGGTCAGTTTGCTGTATGTTTCAGTGTCGCATGATGTAATTTAAGGAAATGACAGCTACAAAAATGATTAATCTCAGTGGGACCTTTGCAATAAAAAAGAAGAAAGGAACAAATGAACTCAGGTTCTGATACTTGGGAGCAGAGAGGGAGTGAGAGATTTCACGGACAGAAGCACCAAGGGAGTGGAAATCGTATGATGGTATGTTACTGAGTCAGTCATTTAAACCAACTTTATGGTTGGTGGCAGGAATAGGTAGCTTGGGGACATGATTCATAACACCCTAAAGAAGACATCTAAAACAGGTCAGATGAATTCTGCCCTAAAAGTATTTATTTTTCTCTGGAGTTATAAAGAGTCTAATGTGACTAGATCAGAGGTTACCTGTCAAGGACAGAACAAAAGTGCATGTTCAGAGGTTAGATGGATCCCACCCAGAATTTCTGCTCCAGATTGACAACATTTTATTTTTTAATTGTTTTCTTCTTGCTGTCATCAGCAGCAAATTCACTGGCATGTGGCAAGGCTAGCAAGCCACTGAGAGAAGCTCAACCTTAGCAATGGAGGTTATACCCATTGCTAAAGTGGTGAAGGGCATAGGAAGATCAAAGAGGAACCATAATCTTGCCTGTGCAAGTAGCACTTTGAACATAATCATACAAAACAGGACTGGAAAGGACCTTGACAGGTCATTTGGTCCAGCCCTTGCTCTAAGGCAAGATCCATCAGACCTTCTAGACCTGAACTGTTCTTGTCAAATATATGTCCAGCTTGCACTTAAAAAGCCTCCAGGGACAGAAGTGCCATTCACTCCTGCTTTATTTACCCTTACAGTTACTTTTTTTTCCCTATTTAGCTTAAATTTGTCTTACTGCAACTTACATGCTGTTCTCAGAGGATGTGGATAAGAGATTATCTTCTTTTCAGCATCTTTTACGTAGCTGAAGGCTGTTATCACATCTTCCCCCAATCTTCTCATCCTTAGACTAATTTTTTCAGTCTTTCCGTATACCTGATGCTTGTTAAACCTGGGGTCATACTCATTTCAAAATTATTAGTGGCAATGCTGAAATTAATCTAGAATGGACAGATCTTGCCTCTCTTAGATATCTCTGAATCATCCTATAAATTCTGATTTATTTATTTAGCCTGACAAGCACCCTGTGAGTTACTGGGAAGTAAAATGACCCCTGTTTTACTCAAGAGGACATAAGGCGGAGAGGATTTGTTGCTCTCCACTCTGTGTATGTATCTCCACCACAGTCTAACTGCACACCAGGTGAGCAAGATCTACGCGCATCCAAGCTCATCTTCTAGGAGGCAGAAAGCCAAGTGCCCAGGCTATAGGGGAGCCCCAGTGTGCTTTGCCCGGTATTCAGTCATGCCAAGGCAGCACAGCGTGGTTTCTCTACAATATAGACAGACACAACCACAGACTAAGGTCGGGATTTCAAAAGCCGTTGGGGCATTCTGCTGTTCAGAATTGTAAGGGCTAATTCCATTGAACTTAGATAGTGAAATCATTTAAATACCTGCTGATGCAGACATGTGGCTGGTACTTAGACACCTCCCTCCTCATCACTTCAGGCATCCCGATGATTTTCGAAGTTCCAGCAGAATTGTCCTGTTAGCCACATCTGGTCTGACTGGGGGGAGCCTGTAGCTCTTCTTGTGCTCATTCGTGTCACAACATTAATATTTTACAACTCTGCTATCAATGCAGTATAGCATAACGCCATTCAAATAGGTGTTCAGAAACATATCTTCTAATGATTAATCTAGTGTTTGCATGACTGAAACTGAAGCACTTAGCGCTTTTAGGCATGTCATTACTGGTAAAAAGTCAAGGCTTCATTCCAGGCTCTGGCATTGCTCCTGGAGTTTGCAGCAACAGCTTGTGGATCCCTATTCATTACGCTGAGACTGTCAACAGGTATTGCTGGGAAACGCAACAGGAGTGAAGGGGTGAAGGGAAATGTATAGCTTCTAGTTTCGTCTCGTTCCCACAAGTTTATTCATCTTGATAGAAGAGCAGGAAATCACACTGTAAACCACAAAGAGCCTGTTTAAAACCATCCTCAGAAAACAGCTTTTACATTTTAAAGCCAGGGAACCGAGCGCTTAGAGCCCACTGATTGATTCGGTAACATCAGTAAACACATTATTAAAATGAAGAATAAGCTTTGTGAAATGTAAACTTCAGGTAGTTGGACACCATCTTGATCTATCGCATGTAAATATTTTTATTTTCATTTCAGCAGAGTAGTCTGAAGAGGACAAAACACGCTCAGCTTTCAGAACCCAACAAGCATTCGGAATTCTTCGTACTTTTTCTTGGTTATAGCATCTGAGAAAGCAAAGAGAACTGTACCAAAAGATCGTTTATTTTATCCTCTTTTATATTACTTCCCTAAGTATCTTCAGTTGAGTGGCTGCAAAATAAGGCTTGAACGGTCATGGCGTTTCACGTTTTACATGGGAAACATTTCTGTATGTAGCCACACCATACTTAAAAGAGCAGACTGACAAATCGGCTTTTTGTTTCTTTGCTGGCTTGAGGGAACTTTTGAATGGGAGGTCCCATTGCTCTCCTGCAGTATGGAGACACCGCTAGAGATGGATATTGCATATGAATGGGTCACCCTGGATGCTTTAACCTCCACAGCCCCCCTCGCCCGAAGCGTGGTACCGCTGCCGTACGTTCCAGGTGCAGAAAAATCCAATTGCCGACACCCGGTGCCGGGGCCAAGAGGTTCCCTGCGGGGAAACGAGTCCTCCCGCTAACAGCGAGAATTGGGGTATTTCCGTGAACTGCGGAGCCGGGGAGGAGCGGGCGGGGGTGGGAAACCCGTGTGTCCGCCAGGATTAAACAAATAAATCAGCACAGGCAGAACTAAAGGAGCGCCCCGGGCCGGCAGGGCCGTGCGGGCTCCCCGGGCCGCTCTGCGCCCGGCCGTGCGGTCCCCGCGGGCGGGAGCGGTGCCGCCCGCCGCCGCCGCCATGGTGTGAGGGGCCGGGGGAGGAGGAGGAGGAGGACGAGGAGGAGGAGGAGGACGGGGGAGAGGTAAGGAGGGAGGGCGGGGAGGCGGGAGGTGGAGCGGGAGGGGGGAGTCACTTTCTTCCTGAGTTGAAAAACGCGCCCCCCGCTCCGTCCCCCCGGGGCTGCGGAGGAGAAACTTTCCGGCTGCCGAGCGGCGGGGCCGAGCCGAGCCGAGCCGAGCCAGGCAGGGGCCGCCGGCGGTGGTGAGTGCCCGTGCGGTGCGGTGCGGGGCAGCGCTCCGCTCCGCTCCGACCTCCCCCTCCACCCCGTCCCGTACGCTCCGCTCCGCCGGGCGGCCGCCCCCGCCCCTCCTGCCCGCGGCGGGCCCCGGGGCCGCTGGCGGCGGCGCGGGCCCCGGGAGCGCCCCTCCGCCCGAGCGGGGCTGGGGGCACCGGTTACCGGCGGGGCTGGGAAGGGGGAGGTCGGCCCCACCGCGCCCGCCAGATGCGTCCCCATCCCCCAGGCGCGGGGCGCCGGGTGTCGGCGGGCGCCGGGCAGCGGGGCCCGGGTCGCCCCGGTGCGGGAGCGGGACGGGACGGGGGGGGGGGGGGCCGGGGGCGTCCCACGGGGAGCAGCCTGCAGACACAGGCCTTCCCGGGCCGTCCCCGGCGGAGCGGGCGGCGCGGCCCGGGCAGCGGGGCCAGCGCGCCCCGCCGGAGGTGCGGGCAGGATGGGCCCCGGGGCTGGGAGCGGGGGGCGCGCGGGGTGACCCCGCTTAGAGCGGGAGCGCCGGGCGCCGCGTTTAACAGCTCTCTGCTCTGCCGTAGCACCGCTAACGCAAGAGCCTCCGAGCCTTTTTGCTAACGAGTTAAGCCTCCCAAACACGCGCGTGTGAAAGGTAAGCGGCAGCATCCTTGTCTTGCACCTAGGGAAGCTGAGAGGCACGAAAAGAGCGATCTGCCCGGTGCAACTTCCTGGCACTTTTCTGTTTTTTGGGGTTTTTTTTTGGGGTTTTTTTGTTTTTTTTTTTTGTGGTTGGAAAAGTCGTAAGTGCCCTGGGACCGCAGTTATTAACTCGTGAAGCTCAGTCTCCTCGGCCCCGGGGTGGCACGTTGCGATTCCTTTAGCTATTGCACGAAAGCAATGCATCATCACTTGGCGCGCCTCGTGCCAACTCTCGAAATTCAGTTTGGTATGAATGACAGTAGCCATTCCCTCTACTTTTCTGCCATTCCCTCTTGGAACGATATAAAGCTGTGATATTTTCCTGCATTTTCAAGCTGGAGTCGCTTCTTTTTTGGACGTAAGAAATGGCAATATAAGAAACAGACACAATTGTGAATGAAATACAGGAAATATTGCTCAACTAGTTGGAGATTTTTGGTCACCCTGAGAAAATCATTTGCGATTTAAATAACACTAAAGTTTTAATATAGTCTAAACAAAGACAAAGCAAATCTCGGCTAAATGTTGCCACATTATGTTTATCATGCCAACAATTATTGTAACTTGGTGCAGTATTTCAAAAAAGGGACAATTCAGCTGAAGGGCAGCAGTGGGAATCAATAATTCAGCTGCTGTTTATTACTCTGAAAGACTCTTGCTGGGTAGCCTCGGGCAAGTCACTCCACCTCTCCATGGCTCTGTTTCCTTCCTCATAAAACAGATAAATGTGCTTGCTTGCTTCACAGGAGTGTTGAGAAGTTTAATTAATTAATTTGTTTCATAACTACTTGGAGATCCTTGAGTGCATTTTTCTACAGAAGCGCTAAATGTTATTTCAACTATGAGTTCTTTTACTGTGTGTCATTGCTTATATGTGTTTCTTCAGTGACCTAAATTAGCTAAGCTTTTAAAGTCAACAAAGTAGCAGTTCTGGGTTGGGAGTTTCTTGACTATCTGTAAACTTCACCAGGATGCGAAACCAAAATACACTAACGGCATCGTATTTTACTGGGACAGAACTACTGGTACTTCAAGAAAATGTCATTTTCTTTTCTTGTTACTCAAAGTAAGAGCTTGCTTTTGTTCTTTTGTGTGAAGCATTGTGATACTTTGCATAATTTTGAATTGCCATGAAAAAAACTGAGTGCTGTTATTTAATACAAGAGCAAGACGTTAGAACAGTTTATAAACATATCTGTATCCTCTACTGTGGAGACTGACCTCGGAAGACGCTTAGTGCTGGTTTTCCACTGCACATTTGTATACAATCTCTTCTAAAGCTTGTTTTTCAGTCATAGAGAATATGGGTTGCAAAGGAAGAAATACATCAACTGAACAAATGGATTGCCTATGGTAAAAGTTAATAGATTTTGGTTGCCTAAGCAAGCTCAGTGTTTATTTTAGTGTACGTTAGTTATTCAAACTGAATATTTAGTAAATGTCCGCACCCCAATGGAGAGGAAAATGTGTTTAATTACCTGGCTAAAAGTTAGATGTGATTTCCATAGGTTCCATACAGTTATAAGTAAAAAGGACTAGCTGAAAGCTAGTTTTAGAGTGACATCTCGGGTTTGGTACTTTCTAAAGGCTCTAAAGTTTAGAAACACTGTGCTCATGAGGTCTGTGTGTACCATTTCTTTTCCTCAAGTACTTAAGGACAGCAAGCACATAAGCTTTTTCAAAACTGAATTCAAATAAAGCCTAGATCAGTGGTGGTAGAAAGTCATTCCCATCACCAGGCAGCTGCTGGGTTGTGAATGAACGTAGTGAGTTCATATGTTGGTGGAAATATGGTCACATCCATCAGTACCCAGCAGTCTGAGCAGTGAGAAGTCGGGTTCAACGAGGCCGTAAATGAGTCTGTAAAACTGAAGTGTCTCTTCTCTCAGAAGTGATTGCATTTAGCTAAAACTGAGTCACATTCCTAGGCTTGTGTGTGGAAACTTGCACATCTGGCACCCACAGCATACTCTAGCAACAAGCAGAAAGAAATTCAGTTACTACTGCTATTGTTCCTGGACATTTTGCAAGACATAAAGCTCGTTTTCCCTGTTTTTCTTCTGAAGGGATTAAAAAAATAAAGAAAGGAACAACTTTCCATCACCATCATTTCCTGGTTTAGACTTGATAATTCAAGTGCCTGGAGAGAGAAAGAGAATATGACTTCCGCTTAGCAAGTTGTATTTAATTGGTAAATGTGATATCTCAGCAGCAAGTGTGTCCTGGCTGTTGGCACTTTCTTTGCTGTCTCCGTTCAGCTGAGTTAGATAAAGGAGCTTAGTTACAGTAGTGTAGCCCCCTAAAGCTGTTAAACCATGGTGCCAGTTTGTGTTCAAGACTGTAGCCACATATTTATTATAAATAGGCTCCATATTTGGCAGAAAGCCCTTCCTTTGAGGTACTTCTCTGCTTGGGGGGGGGGGGGGGTAAGCTTTGTACCGATGTCTGTTAGCCCAGGTGACGGTGGGTGAGATGTGACAGAGCTGCATTAGCAGAAACCCCAAAGCCTTGTGCGCTGCACTTTGGCTGGAATCGGTTACCTGCTCAGGATGGGAACGGAGCAGGGGAGGGGATTGACGCCTGCTAGGAAAAAGGAAATTTAGCTGATGTAACCTGGGACCTTTCTCATGAATACTTTGTCAGTAGAAGTTTAGCAGAAATGTTAGTAACGGAGAGCTGACCGGAGGGGTCTGGTCATTTTGGGAATCACGTGAAGGACAGAGCGCTAGAAATAGTTTCTCACATCAGGTGCTGACATCATGCTTTCATCCGCTCTGGGGACACGGTCAGGTGTTAAAGCCCAGACACTATGCGGCCATTATGTACACCGTCTGAAATTACCTTTGTTTGGTCTTTCTTTTTTTCCCCTTGCTTAGACTCACAGAGTATACAGTAGGAATCGGCAATAGCGTTATTTAGAGCAGGCAATGGCTTGTAGGGACCTTGATCATGACTCAGGCAGGTATTATAATTCGGTACCAGATAAGCATAATTTTAACATAAGAGTTCTTTCACCACAGCTGTCGTGGTATATGTTCTTGGGGGTTTTTTGTTGTTTTTTGTCAGAAATCATAAATATGCTGAATGCTTGATGTAAGCCTGGTGGGCCCTCTTAAGTCTTCTAATCAAATGGCTGCCTGGAGTTGTTGAAGTATTTTCAGAATTTGTTTGAAAGCATTTCTGTGGATGTCATGACATTTTAAAGCTTTTTAATCAGATCCTTTTAACTAAGGTGCATCACACTTTTTGCCAAAACGATCTGTCAAGTTTCAGTTCTGCTGCGAGAGCCATGCCTGCACAACTCAAGGTCAGAAATGAGATTATAAAATTCTAAATGTCGTAGTTAACCTGTAAGTTAATGGTTGTGTTGATGCCTACTCACACAAATTGGTCATGCCAATTGTGAGTAGCAAAATTTTGCAGGAATAATGTAGTCTTTTAACTCCATCTGCATTTGAGGTTTCTGTCCCTGAAAATGTAATTGTCACTTTTTATCAAGGGTATTCTGGGCAGCAGTGAAGACAGTAATAACCCCAGAGGAACTACAGGACAATATGTTTTATTGTTTCTCCAAGTTTTTACCTTGAAAAAAAATCAGCTGCATTTGGGTACATATGTATTATATCTATGGATAGATAGGTAGACAGACAGACAGACTATATGCTACGTCCAGATATATATAGAAAATGTAGATAATGAGATAACAGATGAAAGCAGCAGAGGTAACAACAGAATTGTACCAATAAGAATGAACAGCATATTGATCTGCAGTGAGAAGTGACTACCAGGTAGAGTGGTGCAATTTAGGTCTACAAACACAGAGGCATTTATCCGGTAGAAAGAGTAGTTCTTCTATGTGAATACACATTTGGGGTCTGCGTACACCATCATAAGATTATATGTCGATAATATAAAAGCAAATGTTGATTTAAATTGCTTACGTTGCAGTCTTTTTAGGTTCATAAATTGACTAGCATAGGTGCCTTTGGACTTTGCTGGTGCTCCTATATGCTGTCACAATACTTAAAATTTTATTTATTATTTGTGTTAAATATAGTTTTGTATGCAAGACTAAGTCATAAACAGGATATGGAAACATAGTTAAAATGTATTTTGATCCCATAGCAACCGAAGGATGTGATGCGTTTTAGAATTCCCGTCTATTAATATGATGTCCTGTGGAAATGCTTTACAAATAAAAATGTTTATGTGATGTCTTCAGCTACTGAAGTCTGTAGGTAGATATAGATATACAGAGAGCAAGAACCGGTTTTGTAAAACTCCAGCATAAACACTCCATTTGTTTCCAAAGAATTGCCAGTCATGGAGGCAATTGAATGAAGGACCATAAAAACAATAAGGAGGAAAGATTAAAACTGTTAATTATACATAGTAGAGGAGAACAGCAAGCCAGGGGACTTAAAACATTTACGAGTATTTGGAAGAGTAAAGGTCAAGGCTGACAAAGAAGTATTAGTTGGAAAAGAGGATAGAAATTGAAGTCAGAAATGGAAACAGTAGTCTTGGTATCAGAAGTTTCTGGTGCTGTAATCGGCCTCCTAAAAAGCGAGGGAAGCTGCATGGCGTGCAGCAGTTTGAGTGGGCTGGATTAGGCACAGGGAGGAATTCTGTTTTGGCAGCAGTAAAATTTCCCCTTTTGCATGTATGATTATTTCTTTCTGTCCTTTCTTTGCACCTCCTGGGCATTGCAATCACCCTCTGAAGGTTTTCCAGCTCTCCCTGTGCACCGTGGTGGTACCACTCAGTCCATGCAGAGACCATGCTCTTGCTTACCTCAAATAATCCCTTCCGTTGCTCTCTTCCTCTCGTGAAGCACAGTTGCACTCTTGGGTTGTAGGCTGCTGGCAGAGGAAACCCTAACCGTGGTTTCTGATACCCCACACCAAAGGGTTCACAACCTTACAGACCCCCCGAATGGGTCTACGTGCATGGGCTGGGAAGATGCGTTACTTCTTAGCAGCTGCCAAATTAATACGGTGTCACCACCCAAATTGTTACAGGCGCTTTTTGTTCTGTGTTTCTACAGTGTCTGTTACTATCATAGTCCTAGGCCCCAAAAGTGCTGTAACAATATAACAGATGGATGAGTGGTTTGATTGACTTCTGGGACATTAATCATAGAATTGTTTAGGTTGGAAAAGACCTTTAAGATCATCGAGTCCAACCGTTAACCTAACACTGCCAAGTCCACCACTAAACCATGTCCCTAAGCACCACGTCTACCCGTCTTTTAAACACCTCCAGGGATGGGGACTCAACCACTTCCCTGGGCAGCCTGTTCCAATACCTGACTACCCTTTCAGTGAAGAAATTTTTCCTAATATCCAATCTAAACCTCCCGTGGCACAACTGGAGGCCATTTCCTCTTGTCTTATCGCTTGTTACTTGGGAGAAGAGTCTGACCCCCACCTCGCCTGCAACCCCCTTTCAGATAGTTGTAGAGAATGATAAAGTCTTCCCCTCAGCCTTTTCTTCTCCAAGCTAAACAACCCCAGCTCCCTCAGCCTCTCCTCATAAGACTTGTGCTCCAGACCCTTCACCAGCTTCATTGCCCTGCTTTGGACACACTCCAACACCTCAATGTCCTTCTTGTAGTGAGGGGCCCAAAACACAGTACTCGAGGTGCAGCCTCACCAGTGCCGAGTACAGGGGGACAATGGCACGGACAAACGTAGTTAATGTATCCTTTTGGCCTATATGAAAATTCTCAAACTGTCTTCCATTAGTGTTAGTGTCTGTGAAAACATTTCTGTAAAAGATGGTAACTATATTTTTAATTATCGAAATGGCCTTTTAAAAGTACTTCAGCTCAGGATAAAATGCTGGTGCTCTAAAGGAAATCTTTCTGTGGTAGCTTATAGTTTTATGCCTTTGATGGTAAAAGGGACTGAGCTTTCATTCACTGAACGTGGATGCCTTAACGGGCATGTCTGTACTAGTTGCGAATGATCGCCTTCTGGATTCTGGATATCAAAATTACTTTCTTACTCATTCGATACAGTGAAATATGGAATAAAAGATCCCACTAAGGGTTAGGAATAGTAATGTTAGTGCAACCAAAAAATTATTGAGAAAGCGGTAGGGTGAATTATAAAATAGAAGAAAATTCCAAATTCCCAGATTATGGTTTGGGCATGCAGACAATTGAAATCTTGTTTTTGCTTGAGGCAGAGAAAAGGTTATGCATTCAGTGTGTGTGTGTGTGCATGCCCTATTAATTTATATATACAGTGGTAAAATAGACAAATAAGCTTTTAAATGACAGGAACAAACAAATGAAACTTCCGCCGCAGATACCTTACGCGTCCTACTGTAAATTTACAAAAATACTTTGCAGTTGCTGTCCTATCTGTAGCATGGTGGAGAATGAATGCACCCCTCCGTTCTCCCAGAATGATGGTCTCGCATGGCTGTGTACTGCTCGAGGTAGATCCATTGAATTTTGTGCGTAGATCAAAGGACAGACACAAGTTTAAACCTTGACTGCTGACATGATGTCATATACTGATAATTCCTATAGGAACTGGTTGTTTCTGGTTGCCTTTATGATTTTCGTAGCACAGCTGTTATTCAGACATGTAAGTTGATACAAAGCTTCTTTCACAGTACTTCAGATCACTGCGGAACAAGTGCAATAGTAACACCTGGGTACCTGAGCTGTGCTTTGTTTATTGTAGATTTGATTCTGAATTGTATTTGCAATTTCAGTATTTAAGCTTTTAAATACCTTTGGCATTATATAATTGTGATGTATCATATTTCTCATAGTGAAAAAATCAGAGGAAGAAATGAAGTAATGTCCCCTGGTGGTTAAGGTTGTAATAGGTATTTTTCAAGTTGTAAGCAGTGATTTTTACACCTTTCCAGCATTTTTATTGGAGAGACAGGTGGTCACTGGTTTTATCTCACTGGCCAAAAGGCGAGTGGAGGAAGGACTCCCAACTGCTCTTATCCTGGGACATGGGAGTTTCCTGCACTGCTGTCCAGCCCCGCAGCTTTGAGAGGGACTCAGCAGTACTGCTTGCTGATGTGGGAACTATACAGCTTGGGACTTTGGTCAGTAGATTTATTGCGATTGTTACAGTACAAAGATAAGTTTATAGTTTTCTTGGTCCCATTCCATCTGCTCCCTAATTTTGCTATATCAGATACATTTCTGTGAGTCCGTAGGAACCAAATGGCAATATATATGGGAATTAGTCTCTATTGACCCTTTCACCTCTCTGTTTTCATTGACTTACCCTGCATTTTTTAGTACTTAAATGTCATCGGATTCGGTTAGAGGACTTAATTGCTCTCCCATTTTTAAATATGTTTGCAAAATATTTAGATCAGTGGTAAAACTGACAATGTTGGACAAAACAGTTTTCCAGTTGATGTAAGTGTCATGATTTTAAACCACTACCATTTCCAGCTGATTAATTCAGTTTTATAGATGCCGCTCCTCTTATCAGCAACAAAGTCAATTGCAGTGTGCGTGAAAAGATTTGCTAATTGTTTGAGGTATTTGGACAAAGTGCCAAAAAAGACCTCCTACAGATGTTTGCTTTTTTCCTCTGTGATCTAACCTAGCACTCTTCGTGGCAAGCAGTTTTGTTTTGGCAGCTGTCAGCATCGGTACAAAAAGATGCACACCCATCTCCATTTAATGGGACGAGATACCATGTACCTCTATCTCATTGCAACGTTACCTATTAGTTTCACAGTATTGGTATGGCAGCAGCTGTTGCTGGTGGTTGACCATTTCTTGTTAAAATATCTATGACCCTCTTACTTGTTTTAGCACTGGGTCCTAAAATTGCTTATTTTAGTTTTAGTATAGTACTTTTGAATGGCTTAACAAGGTGATCTTATCATGTAATTTAAGTTGTGGCAAAAGGGCCTCTCTTCTTTAAATGGTGTATCAAACCAAGTTTATTTGGTGAACTTATTTGTATAAACCACTGTCTGGTTCAGTTACTGGCATCAGTTTTACAATGCTTTTTTTTTTGCTGCAGCTGAAAATCTACTCATTGATGCAGACGGGGAGAACTGAAATAGTTAAGATTTAGTCTGTTTTTTCTAGAATAACTGATGTTCTTTACTGTTTGTTTCTGCTGGCAATGGAGTGGAAATCATGGCAAATGGTCTTTCAATCTAGGATTAAGTGACGTGCGTTTTAAAACACATGGTATATTAGAGTTTTCTTCCATGGGCAAGCATCCTTCACTCTCTTTTTAATTTTTAATACTTTATCAGGTCATGGTTTCCAAACTGAATAAAACCCCCTCATTTTCAGAAAAGTTTGAGTTGCTTGATAAAGTTATTCTTGGAAGATGTGGCTGGTAATGATGTAGTAATATGTAATATGAGAGTAAGAAATTCTTTTGACTTTAAAAAATGGTATTGTGAGTGCAATTTAAGCAATCAGAGGGCCCAAGCACCTATTCTTTTGGGCCCTGTGCATCAAACAACCTTGTAGCAGGTTCACTCACAACGGGTAAATTGGAGCTTATGTGGCCAGTTATCTATACAGGTCTGGCTTCACCTAAGATATGCAGATAATCGAGGTTCATATGTGTGTCTTTGAACAGTGCTATGTGTTTCTTCAGCTTTCAGTATGCAAGTAAGTTAACTAAGGAAGCCTCAAAGTATAGAGTTCAACACAGTTGAATATGCATTCTGCTTCAGTGTTTTTGGCTTGGTGTGGTACCCCCCCTCCCCCCGCCCCGGTACATTTATACCATTGTAATGAATTCTAAATAATCCCTAAATGTTACTGGTTTTGGTCACATTCTTCTGCTGAAGGTGCTTTGGTTCTGTTGCAACCACCTGATAATTTTTGAAGTGTTTTTTATATATATCTTATCAATCAGTGTAGTTTCTAAACAGCTACTGAACTGAGGAATGGTGATCGTGCCCATTAGCCCGATGGAGTTGCCTGATTTACTCCATTGTAAGTGTGCGGTCAGGTCCAGTCCTAGTCAGCGAAGTGCTTGATGGTGTGTGTGGTTGAAGGCAGTTCTGCCATTTGAAATCCCTGCGGCAGTGGTTTGTCACGGCTGTATCCAGAACCACCCAGTTTGTATTTCCTCACTATCTGGGTGATAGTTTTTACTGCATATCCACGTGTTTATTCTATTTGGAGCTTCGTGATTGTTTTCATTATTATTTTTGCTGGTTCTGCTTTTAAGGACATCACAGATGAGAAAACATGGAACATCTGTCTCTCTCCTTGCTCTCTGTAGCACAGTTTGAGCCATAGTCGTGCCATCCTGGGGCCTCACGTGGACGATTCTTTCCATGTGGTTGTGGCTGGTGCCTCCACAGAGGTTTGCATGGAAAGGAAGGTGGACTCCTTTCTAGCTGCCTCCTCCCATCCACCAGTCACACCAGGCTGAGACCTGCAAAGCTATGGGACAGGGCTCACTGGCCTTATCCAATCGTGGCTGCCGTGGGTTATTGTCTTCATATCATAGGAAGGGCGTCAGTGTGATTTAACCAAGAATAAATAAGAATCACTTTGTAGTCCTGCTGTTGTCACTGCCTATTGACTTTCTTCCGGATTGTGACTCTGCATATGCTGCTTACGAATATACTATAGATTGGTTTTCCAGTTATGCTGTTGTTAGTCTAAACAATGTGGTATGGTGGTTGCTTCTCATGTACAAGGTTAAAAAAGGGTTTACGTTCTCTATTAAATGCACACATGCATAAGGGGGGTTACTGAATTCTTAAAATACGCACTATGAATTTTAGACAACACTGGAGGCGTTTGATGATGGTGAAATGCTGGGAAATGTGTGTCCAGATTTACAAAGGAATTCTGGGAAACCTTACTGTATATTCCTTAATCTCAGGTCAGAAAGACCCTAATTTAGGGAACTCTTAAAACCATCCCTAAATTTATGTACGTGCTTAATTCTCATTAATGTGCAGAAGTCCTTACAGAAATCAAACCAAGGAAAAGAATGCATGAAGTCCGTACTGCTAGCTGGGATTTTTTTCTGGTTATGTAAGCCAGGAAACTTCTTTCAATGTATGATCATCACAGAAAAAGTTACAGGCTTTTTTTGCTTTTTTTTCGGATTTTTTTTAGGTTATTTCCTCTGCCCCCAGTTCTAAAGGATCATAGAGACTTTAAAAAACTATGGTGTTGTTTTGTTTTTTTTTTAATTATGAAAAAGCAGTTCTTTTCAACAGTTAAAAAAATGACATTGTGTTTCAAACATGAGGTACTGGTTTGGCTGGTTTGTACCTCTTTCCTTTCAAAGTATACTGTTGTACGGTTTTCTTATTTATAGATGAGAATACAACTATACTTGAGTATGTTTGGATAAACTATGGTGCATGTTTCTTTGTATGTGTGTATGTGGTGAGAGACCACGTAGTAAGAGATTCATAGTAAAAGAGAGAGATAGTAAAAGCATTACCAAATAAACCACCCTGTGATATGCGTAAATGTGTCCTGTAATGACTGGTTTACATCCAAAAAAGGGCAAAACTTACTTGCAAAATGCATTAATATACTATGAAAGCGTCATCTTCCGTTACATTCTGTTAAAGCAATTATGCTACACACTGTAATATATAAATGTAGGCAGTTACAGGGTGCAATATTATTTTTACCCTAGGCAGGAATGCACAAGAAGAGATGTACTTCTTGGCCAAAGATGCCTGCTCCCAAATTAATTTTAGGAGCTGAACACAAGCACCTAGAGGGTCTGTGTACCCAGTACTCATGGAGGGACCCAGTCTGTCAAGGTTGTCTCATTGTCTATGCACATACTAATGATATTGTTAAATCAGGATGTGAGTCTCTAAATAAGGTTTTAGTAACCTAAGTTTCTGTTAGAAAATTTTGGCATCTATAGGTAGGGAGCTGTGGGGAGAAATAAAAGGTTGCTCTGTACTTCAGCTTCTTGCAAGTTTTATGACTGAATCCTATGAAACAGGTTTTCCATGGAAAAAACATTTCATATTTGTTTTTAGGTTTTCTTTCCTTCTGTCTATTTCTCCTTTTAATAATTGAAAACTACTGTTCATTATTTACATAAAACTGTCTCTCTTGGGTCTGCTTTCCGTAACCTTTCCCCTCGGAAGAATTCTAGGAATTTGCTGGCTTTCCTCAGGGGGACCCTGGCCATGTTTTATCTGAGACTTCAGGCTAGATAGTTTGTAATTTTTATGAAGTAACTTACTATGTTTAAATACTTGGATTTAACCTCTGCATAGATTTGCCATTTGAGCACATTTTGAGAAGTCATGTACATAGGAAAATATGCACTTTAATTCAACGTTCAGCCTTCTTGGTAGCTGGCAGTAAATCTCCACATGCAAAATGGAAAGCCCCTTAGAAAAATAATAATAATAATAATAATAATAATAATAATAATAATAATAATAATAATAATAATAATGCAAAACCCCTAAATGCCCTGAAGGCAAGGTATTGCAGCTGTTTTTCTAAGGCTCTGCAGCTTTCTCTTTCTCTTTTTTCTTTCTGACTTGTTCTTTTTTTTTTTTTTTTTTTTTTTTTTTTTTTTTTTTTTGAAAACGAGGACGTGTCAGAACTGGAGGCCTCAAGCACAGTATAAAATGACCCCGGCGCAAACCTCCAGCATTCCTCATCGTTCCCTCTCCAGCTGCTAACATCGGCCAAGGCAGCACACAGGCTTGGCTGCCGCCAGCATGAGCTCTCCGGTTCTCCCCCTTCCTCCTCCCCTCCCGCCCTTTTCTGCTTGCCGGTACAGTCAGCACTGCTTCATATTAGGCACCGTTGCAATTATTTGAAATCTCGAGTACAAGAGCTGTCAGTGTGTTCCTTCGCCTCCTATCAGCTACTAGAGGGGAAGATGTGGGAGGGAGGGGCTTTCTTCAACATGTACAGGTTTTCCTTTAGGATGAATTGCTCAGTAGGTATTTTGTCTGAAGTGTTCATATAGAAATGATTTGAAAGCCACTTGGACAATACGTGGGGTTCTTTAAGTCTAGGTGAAATTGTATTTCCTAGAGAGCATCCTGAATTATAGTATCTCATGGATGCATTTTCTAACTCTCTCTCTCACGTCCATCTGCCATAGGATATTTCAAAGATGGTTTGGCTGCCATTGAGACTTGGAGATCTGATGCCACAATGAGGACTCACACACGGGGAGCCCCAAGTGTGTTTTTCATACACGTGGTTTGCTTCGCCTTTGCCTACAGCGCCAGGGAGGACCCGGACGCGATGGTTCCTTTTGTCAATGCCAACTATGACAGCTACCCCATGCTCTACTTCTCCAAAGGCGACGTGGAGGCTCTGCGTCTCCAGGCCAGCACCACACACCAGCACATTGCGGCTCGTCTGGTTGAGGCAGTGCAAACGATGCTGTCGAATCCCCTGGAGTACCTTCCTCCCTGGGACCCGAAGGAGTTCAGCGCTCGGTGGAATGAAATTTATGGCAACAACCTCGGGGCCCTGGCGATGTTCTGTGTGCTCTACCCTGAAAACATCGAGGCCATCAGCATGGCCAAGGATTACATGGAGAGGATGGCGGCTCAGCCTAGTTGGTAGATTTTTGTCTTTTTTTTTTTTTTAAGTTGTTCTTACTGTGTAAAGTGCTTGCAGTTAGAGGACTGAGTGGATGAGTGAATTGCTTAAATTATTTCAGTTGTTCTAACATTCACTTTAACAGTGACTAACTTGCTGAATGCATTTACCCTCATCTGGACCAGCAGTGACACACAGCTTTTCACCTTCACTGGACTTATCCTGTTGCAAATTAATGCTGAAAGAAGGAGCATGATCCTTTGTGTACCATCCTAATTGCTGTAAAGTAAAAAAAAAAAATAATCCAAACCCACTCCCAATCAGAAGGCAGGGTTTCACATCTGATTTGTGGCAGGAAGTGCTAAAGTATTATTTTTAATCTCTTTTTTTTCCAGACTCATATGTATCTTTTGGGTAATTTGTCCTTAGGAAGAATTCGGGAAAGGGGGACCTATGAAAAAGATACAATTAGGTGTAGGTAAAAATGACGCTCTTGAGTTTCTGCAGTCTGCTCTAACATCTGCCTGAGCTTCGGTTCAGACTTGCAGCTCCACTTGGCTGTACAGTTCTTGGGCCTCTCCTTAAGACATGCTAGGACGTGATAGCTGTCCATCTCATTACTTTACTGGAACTGCCTGAGTAACTGGCATTTTGATGACCACCTCCTGTATTAACTTCACCTGGATGTGAGTTGTCATCCACAAGTTACTCTGTCCTCACTGTGCCACAGTCTTTCTATGGGGACAGAAGTTAATGTTCTCACTGTACGAGTAAGTCTAGCAATTGGGACTCCAAGGTCTCTCTCCTTCTCTTCATCTCCCCTTTTCATACCCACCAGCAATTTATCTCCCTTTTTTTCTCAGGCAGACACATTTTCCCTACCCCCCCTGCAGCAGTTGCCACTCAGTGCACCTTGCAGACTGTGGCCCAGGGTTGCTGCCACCGTGAGGAGGTCAGAGGATGGAAACGTGGGCTTTGCCGGGACAGTGGCTTCTGCGCAAGGCAGCGAGCTGGAGCTGCGATGGGGCACGGCTCCCCTGTGTCGCAGCTGCTGTCCTACAGCTCCGTGGCGGCACCAGCTCAGCAGAAGTCTGAGTCAGGTTTCAAGTCAGCACAGGAAGAAGCATTAACTATTCAAGCATTGCTCAAACTACTGTGCCTTACCTTCTTTGGGTTAAGACGAACTAGTAGTGTCCTATAAATGGCATCTATCCATGGACTGTCATTGGAATTATGCTGGATTTGAGCTAGCACAACTTGGGATCCATATCCTCTTGATGGACATGATTTAAAAGGTATTACAGTGTTGGCGTTCCCCTATACCAAGTATTAAAGTGGTGAATGCCGCAGAAATATAGGAACTAGAACAAAAGAAGTGATGGGAGAGAGAAGGAACACACTGTGCTTACGTTGCTTGCATGTCACAGAAGAGAGGACACATGGGAGTTGGGAAGAAAAGTATTGGCACAGCGGGGTGGTGGTGATTTCCAAAATCTTCCACTGAAGCATAGCAATACAAAGCTTCAGTCTTACTTACCTCCAGAGGCAGTCTGTGTTTCTCCTGGCACACTGGCAGAGGGATAGAGCCGTACAGAGGTGAATCCAAGGACGTGTAACCGTCTCCAACAGGACCTACGGACTGCTCCAAAGTCAACACTTCCTAGTTTCATTGTTCGCACTCTTTCTTAACTTGCTTTGGGTAGTGTAAACACAGTTACAGGGCCATCTGTTTTAATGGAATAAGAAAGAGGAGCAAGTAATATTTTGAGGAGTGGAACTTACTTGTGCCTGTCTTTCTCAGTTTCCTATGTCTCACTCACTGTCTCAGTAACCTCATTTCAGTTCCTTGTGTCCTGTGATTCCTGCCCTGGATTAATTGTGGTTCCTCTGTCCCTTGCCGTAATGCTCTGCTTTGTCCCAGCTGACCAGATACCAATCAGAACTGAGCAGATATCCTATTTCCACTTGGCTTTGATGAGATTTACCTCCCCCAAACTACTGTTTTTCTCAAGCATGTATCTTGCATACCTTGGTAAAAGAGAAGCCATGCTTTTCCTATCTTTCCCTTCTGATATAGACATGTCATTCAGCAAACAATCAAGGTTTAATCAAGGTTCTCCGCTTTGCAAAAGAAGCGGGTGCAATGCACTTAGTAGGGGAAGTACAGAAGGAGGAAATCAGAAACATGGGCGATAGGGCTGGGATAGGCTGCCATTTGTATAACCTCCTACTGGCCAGCTTTTCAAATGCTGTGACAGAAACATGGATCTGGTTTCCATTTTTGTTTTTCCCCTGAGAACTTATGGCTGAATGCTGTCAACATGGAGTTCATACTATTGCTCCATCAGTGATGGCAGTAATATAGATCCCTCTCCCTTGTCCAACAGTGGTTTTCAGGAGACTGTAGGAATGTAAAATCTCTGAAGCATGTAGTGCTCTGTCTCGTTTTGTTCAAATAGGTCATCAGGTTCAGAAGCTGAAGGAGTGGACAGGCAGATTATGTAAATCTGTTTTTCCTAAGAAACTCAACTAAAAAGTACCAGAAAACATGTTACTGCACACACTTTTCCACTTAGGATAAGACTAGGAGAACAAACATGGCAAATAAGAGAGTTGTGGCCTGAGCTCTAGCAGGCATTTAGATGTTATGGCATCTAAAGCATTGTGTAAGACTGTACATGAGCTGTTCCGGCAATGTCACGGGGATGGAATTTAAAAAAAAAAAAGTTGTCCAGTCTGTTTAGGCATGTTTAGTTTCCCTCGGACTTTGGGAAAAATATCATTCTTGGTGATATATTATGAATGTTACCCTTATTAAATAATTTAAGGGCACGTGTTCTGATCAGGAGAGTGGAAAGAAGGAGCAGTTTTGGTGTTGCCCAAGTTTGGAGCCTTGAATGTTAGGAGACTCATCTGCCAAAACTCCTCATGTCATCAGTAAAGAGGGCTTGTCCAGAGAGGTATCGGTAAGATAAGTAAATCAGAGGAACTTTTCTCTGTAATGTAGGTGCCTAAACTGCCATGTAAATTGCATGAAAAGTGCCTTTTTATCACTGACGGATTCATCAACGTGTGTTGGAAAGTTAAACCTGGTGGTCATATAGAGTCCTTGGCAGCTTGATTCTTTCAACAGTATCATCTGGATTTCTTTTGACTTCTGCTGACGTGGCATTGACTCTAAAATAGCTCTAGAATTTAAAAAAAAAATCTAGTTGGATGAGTTTCCTCTAATTTTTGTGGCAATATTAAATAAAATTTAAGCCTCACCAGAAGAAAAAAGTGTATTTTAGTAGTGTGTGCAGCAGTTGGATAAAATAAATATAGTTTAAAATGTTGCTGGTTATTTGTCCCGGAATGCCAGGAGATTAAGGAGACTGACATTTTAAATTTCATCTTTACATTAGCGAGAATCCTCAGTAGTTCAAATGTGGTTCAGTATCTCAGGATATAATTATGAAAAAGTCTACTGGTAACTGATGCCTACATGGAAGGGGCATGTGATTAACCATTTTTGTCTTTTCTCATCTATTACAATAGTCATTTTACATCACATAATAAAGTACACCCTTAACTGAGGTCTCATTCATGTAGGCTAACAGAGCTTGAGGCGTTTGTCATAACAACCGCTGTTGATAGGCATGCTGCTCATAACAGAGCATCCGTAATTGCTACATCGTGGAGAAGGTTTATGTTTTAAAATAAACAAAGGGGCAATGGCTAATAGCTGACTATAACAATCACCCAAAATAATATGGGAACGGACAATGTTGTGGAGACTAGCAAGAGCAGGGAAACGTAGTGCATTAATATTTCAGTAAAAATAGATTAACGGGTTTGCCTGTAAAAATTAAAAGCGGTTGTTAAATAATTCGCTTGGTTTTCCTGGGATTTGATATCTAGATGCTGTCTAAAATCCTAGGAAAAGTTTGTCCTTACATTTAAGCTATATTATCTTGTTTTACAGAGAACAGAGGATATAGATGCATTTTCTGGCATTTTTATCTCTGACTGGCCCCTAGAGCACTCCCCACCAGAAGTGTGTTTTTGGCCGAGGGGATCTGTACTCGTGATTCTTTCCATATGCTGCCTCGGCCTGTTCCCGCACTGAGTGGAGTGATGTAATCAGAGTCACACATCGTGCAGAACTAAGAGTCCAGTCAGATTCTGTGTTTTGGACAAAGCAGTGAAAAACTCTTCTTTACTAAGCCCTCCTTATAAAGAAATGCCTTGGAAGTTCACAACTTCTTCACCCTTCTTACAGCAGGAGAGACATCCCCATTTGCAGTTGCCAGTCACGAGATTTCCATACTTCTTTTTTTTTTCCTGCATATAGCTGATGCACCGTTTTTAAAGACAAGTATGTTACCAATGTGCAGTAAGGTGTGGGATTTGACAGTAAGCCTGGCTCCGTGGGTTTCATAGGGGAGATAATTACTGTCGAGCACATGCAAACATTCCAAGGAAATCTCAGCGAGTAAGGAGAAGCTAACGGGAGGCTGTGGCATAACAAATCCGTGACCTTTCTGCTATTTCTTATTAACCAGCGATCCTATAGCCTTCTGTTAGTCCCTGTTTATTAAAAGTATTGGCGCACGCGATAGGACCGTTGCTGTTAGTATCCAGATAGCGCTGGGTGTTGAACAATATGGATTACAAAGTGAAAATACATAAATATAAATAATTAAATGTGTCGATAAATGCGTAACTAAAATAAATTCACATGTGCTGAGTTGAAATAAAGCGAGTCTCTGTGCTGACACCACAAATTTAGAACATCTGTTTGACTCCCGATAATCAACCAGCAGTCACATACAAAGAATACTTAGGAGGGTTTTATAAGACTGCAGCCTAGACGTTAGTATAAAAGAAGCTTGGGGGATGCTGAGATAGTCTCCTACAGGGAGGAAGAAAAAGAAAAGGAAGGGTAGGAGGATGAATTTGGTATCTGGAATATATATTATATTAGTAAGTGAAATATCAAACCCTCATGCTGTTTTTATCTTTTTCATATGTAGCATTTAAAAATAGAAATTGTGCGTGACTGTGAAATTAAATGGCTAGCTGGATTTTAACGAGTTTCTTTTATACCTTCTTTTTTAATTGGTAGGATCTCTAGAGATAAATCGGCACTGAAGTTCTGTGGTAGCTACAGAGAGCTCACTTTGTGGCATGCCTGGTATAAAAATTTGCTACAACGAGAGCTAGAGGTAATCCGTTGAAATAATAACATAACTAAATTTCTGTGTCTGCTTAAAATGGCACTAAGAACTACTAAAACAGCCTCAGTTCTTGTTTGTTAATGTGTCAACACAGAAGGATCCTGATTGACCCTAAGAGCGAGCCCAGTGTGAAAAGGACCCTCTTGTGATCAAAGCCAAAAATGAGAGAAGAGGATCTGAAAGAAGCTTTAGAAGCAGCAGAATGATGATTATAGACCTATGGGGAAACGGAGAGAAAGAGGATAGAAAGTAGATGAAGGTATCCAAAGGAGTAAAGTTTTAGTTGCCTCCTCAATACCTAAGCAGTACAACCCTGCTTTTATAGTAAGCTCTTAAAACTTCTGAAAAATGTTGTCTGTATGTTGCCTTTTTTTTTTCCATATTGATATGAATGTAGCTCTCTACATTTAACCACTCCTTTGCCTGTCTTCCTGTGAACTGAGCTGCAATGAACATGAGCACGTCAGAGGGGCTGCTGCTGAAACACGGCTGGTGAGGAGATAGGGGCAAACTTGTCATGTTTTACCTTAGGCACCGGCAATATAAATCATCGTTTTTTCAAGGATGTTTTTTATTCTTAACATTTTTGTTGTTGCAAATGACAGAGCACTTAGGTTGTGCAGATAATGGGGTTTTTGTTTTGGCAGCCAACCAGAAAAATGTGGAAAGGGTGAAAGCTGAGAGGTTGTTTTGGATGAAACGGATTTTTTCAAGGATTTTTCTTTTTTCTTTCCAAAACAAAAATTGGAAGATATTGTTCCATTAGTGAAGAAAATATTCCATTTGAGCACAAGAAAATATTTTGTTTTGGAGGCTTTGTAAGAAAAATACTGAAAATTGAGTCTAGTTTATAAAATAAGTGTTAGTGGTCTCATTCCCCTTGGTAGGTATACTCCTTCTTGGTGCGTATACTCCTTCTTGGTGCGTATACTCCCTCTGGCCGTGGAAGAATATTTCTCTCCTTTGCCTGACAGGAAGTTTAAAGCTGTATCTCCTTCCCCTAGAAGTGGGTCTGTGGAGTGCCAGGGCATTGCCATTGGCATTGGGAAGACTGTACAATTACGCAATCGATTTCAGGCTCAAGAGGTTAGTTGGCCCCATTACATGCCACATTTGCATCCACACTTGACGTTTAATGTGCATTAAACTCAACCATGCTGTTAGCTAGCTACCATGTCTAAGGCAGATGATTGCATCAAAATGCAGTAGAGAGCTGTCCTTGAACTAATTTTCACCTATAAACCTTTAGAAAAGAGCCTTGACTCATTTCCTTTGCATCCAACCTAGTGAGAGTGAGGGGTTCAGTACTGGCATGCTTCCTTCAGTCATTAACTTAATCTGCCCTCAACCTCCACAAGTTACTCTGCAGTAAGTAATTTGTCATGGGAAAGTTTGGAGCATTAAACTTCAGGATGTGGATTACTTGTGTAATATATGTGTCAGGATATGCTTAATGCTTCATTTTGCATGCGGTGATGGCATTTTACTTGTTGACATAGAGGCTAGAAATCAGATCTCACACTGCCTGGAAGGGTATTCTATTTCTCAAGCTAGAGAGTGTTATTTTCCTATTTACTTTGATTTGTTTTTAAGAACTGGATACAAAGTGAAGGAAAGGTGATTCTAAACATCCCACAGGCCATGATCAGGGAGCTCACTCACGCAGGAGAGTTTGATTTAAATCCTGCCTTGAACTGGGCAGACAGTGGTTTTTCCCTCTTGGCTTATATTTCTTAGAGAAATGCTAGTACTTCTGGTTTCAGTAAGGAAGTAGTTACTAGTAGAGAGAAATGAGGGAAAAAGATGGAAAACCATTTCTACTGACAGGAGAGACATTAGCAGCATTAGGAATGTTGTCAAGAAATGGAGAGGTTGCAGCAATCTTACCACAATTTTTCTTGTTTTTGTTGTTGTTGTCAATACTGATTTTTACTTCCCATCCAAAATTTTATACAATTGGTATACTTATTTAGAGCACAGAATTGCATTTAGTGAAGGTGATATGTACGCTCTTAGCCTTGGACAATGCACTGCATGCGTGATGGTTCTTGACATGTACTGATGACTGAAGAACTGGGTCTTAACTCCCCCTTCAGATTCATTGTTCATTGTAGAAGGTGGCAAATCTAAAACAGATAACCACGTTGCACCATGCTAAATTTCTCAACACAGGTGCTATTTATCCATAATACCAAACTTACCATGCTATTTATCCATAATACCAACCTTATCCATGATCTCTTTATTTCTCCAGTTTCTTCATGGAGGATTTATATCAAACTCTAAATGTTTAAAATAAAGTAACAAAAATATTTTATATGACACAGATGAAGAGAACTTAAAAGAACACCCCAGGCATGTATTTGTCCTGTGCCATTCACAGAATTTGTCCAGACAGCAGTTCTTTGTGCGGAACGATGCATATGGCTTTGGATGTTTATGGAGTTTGATCACAGGCAGCAAACCTGTTCAGTGCTTTTTGCTCTTTTATAAACCTTCTCAAGTCTCCAGATAGGCACCTCTTCCAAATACAGGTATAGGTATAGAAGTGTAAAAAAAAATATTTTTTTGTACTATCTGCAGGGATGCATCTATGGTTTAGCTGTTATTCTAAAATATGTTTTAGAATTTTTGGAACAGTTGCCTTTGCTAAAAGGGCTTATATTTGCAACTAAGTAGTGGCTCTATACTAAAGAATCCATTATAGATATTTTTATCTACTTTGGATTCTTTTTTTGTAACATCTGATACCTTTAAAAGACCAAAGAGGCTAATGCAGCATTGAGGTAAAGGTTACTTGCTGTCTTCAGACACAGTTAATTGCTAAGCTGAGGTTCATGCTGCCTGATGCTAAGTTTTACTCTGGAGAGGCTTAGAAAATAGCTGTTTTCCACTGCAAACCATTGGCATATTTTTACTTATATCTTTATTTGTATAAATACACACAACTTTTATTTAATATTTCAGAGCAGAGTAGTTAATAGATAGCCCTGAAAACTTTTTTCACATAATATGTTCAGTGCAGGACTATGGTTACCATGCTTTCCCACAGTTTATCAGCCAGGCTGTTTACTAAATCTGACACTGGAGATCCATTTGAAAAATGAGAGTGTAATTTAGATACAAAAAGCATTTAATGCTTGCTACTTGACCATTCTTCTTGTGAATCATGTTCCACATTGTTTGGTGTACATTGCTTGGTTCCACTGAAATTCGGTTAATGGAGGTGCACTGATTTATATCGGCTAAAGAGTTATTTCTTCAAGAGAGCTTCATTTGAAGAACAGATATTGACTGTGGTTTTGTATGTTTAGAAATGAGGGTCTTTAAATTGTCATCTTTAATTTTCTCTATTACTTGCGTGCATCTCCTCTGTTCAATTCCATACAAGACTTACTATACAGAATTGCAATTTGAGGGAAGTTACGACAAAATTACTTTGTCTAACCTGAGGTGGGTAACTATGCCAGTATGTAGGCTTAGGATGCCTAATGTAAGTTTTTTTACACTGAAGGTTGTTGTTTTGTTTTTGGTTTTTTTTTCTGAAGAAATCAATAACCTAAATGCAGTCATGACTGATCGATTTAGCACTTCCCAAGTAGAAGACTGCTTTCTGTTTTATCAGAAGTGGTGCCGCAGAGACTAACATACGCTCTTATACTATAGAATTTGATGCAGTATTGCATTCGAAACCAAACATAAAGTTAACATACATCTTAACAATACAAGTTGCAATAAATCAGTTCCACTGTCAAATCCCATTTAAGATTAAGTCAGGTAAAGATCGTTAAATAGCTGTAAGCACATTCTAATTAGCAATTTGTATGTTGTTATAAGGATACTGAACTTTGAATTAAATGCTTTAAATTAACGCAAATTCTTTCATTGTTCTTTTCTTGCCCACTAATGTATAGCTTAGCCTCAATCACTTTGTAACGATTGCAGGCAGAGGCCTTTAAAGTGGTATTTCCTATACCCATTTGAACTCTGATTTCTGAATGTGCAAAGGTTTAGTGA
Source organism: Nipponia nippon (assembly GCF_047370975.1). Lineage (NCBI taxonomy): Eukaryota > Metazoa > Chordata > Aves > Pelecaniformes > Threskiornithidae > Nipponia > Nipponia nippon. The sequence continues at coordinate 72,366,930 of NW_028262358.1, read as the reverse complement.
AAAGCAAAACTAAAATACTTTGGAAATTAGGATTCATGATATAGCTGGTCAAAGGTATATGTTCATCTGTCAAAGGATTTCTGGCAGCAGTCACGGTGCCAGGGTGTGGCATATAACCGGCATAGAATGCAACTTTACTTTTACGTATAGGACTAACAACATTTTAAGAGCTTTTTTAATGATAAGGAAAGACGAAAAAGCAGAAAGAGGCATGCAGAGAATTAATTGAGATTGACAAATAACCAGTTAACTCAGATTTTCAATTTTTTGTGCCTCAGTGGCACAGTATAAATAAATCTGGAGAGTCGGAAGAGTTGCTTTCTCAGTTCAGCTATGTTTTCTTTCAGTTTATCTGGAAACACAGAAAGAATGAGTATCTAGGAAAAGCATGTAAATGTTTTGGCTTACAGGTCTGTAATTTTTTGCACAACAATTAAGTGAAAACATAAGTAAGAAATTTTACTATACCTGGATGGAAGTCTTCACTGATAAGTTTAGAGTTTGAACCAGGAAAAAAACGACAGAGAAATGTTCCCAACATTGACCACAGAGAATAGCATGTGGATGTGGAGAAGATGAGTAGTAAATTTCTAGAAATTTTTTTCCTGATGCTTTGACAGTTATTTGTTACCACACTTATAGCTGTCTTAATATTCTTCACAACCATTTTCTGTCAATGCCTGTCAGTTAACCAAGAAACAAAACTGTGCAAACAAAATAATCTAGTCCAATAAAAACCCTGGTTCAAAAAAAAAGGTCAAATCCTGCTGCTCAATGCTGAATACATTGATGTATTTAATTTAAAATCTGTGAGATAAAAATTTCATTTAAAAAAAAGAAAAATGGATGTATAACTTCACTCCAGCAGAAGATGGGATTGAAGCTGAGAGGTGAACACTTAAAGCTGTTGGAAATTCAGCTAATCAAAAAGCGTACGGAGACTTTCCTTATATACAGGTACAAATGTGCCAACTTCATTTGAGTTCTTCCAGTGATGTTAGATATACTGAAATAAAAATGAAAGGTCATTTTTCTCACTTGTATATGTTGTGTTTTACCATAGTTGCATTGCCCTAGGCTGATGGTCATAATTTCTACGTGATTCATTCATGCATTTTGAATGCAAATAAATGCTCCTATAGCAGAATGAGGATTTTATTTAAATCTTGCTCTTTTGGTATTTTTTCTCATCTGTTTTTTCACACTACTGCTTACACAAATTAAGGTGAAATCATATTTATAGAGTCACAGAAGAGTTGAAGCTGGGAGGTGCACGTCTTCAGGAGCACAATACAATTTCCACTGATTGCAGTAGGACACTTTCTCATTGCAACAGTTTAAAATTCATTTCTGTAATAAAAAATATATTGCAAAGAAAGTGAAAGAAGAGAACAACCATGAAAGCAACTGATGATTGTTCAGTTTATCAAAGATTTTTTTTTCACTATGTATTCCTTCACATTTCCTTTTCTGTAGAACTGTGACCTGAAAGTACTGTCCATACTGCAAAACTAAAGTCTTTGATACACAATATGTGCTTGATTTAAGAGAAAGACTTGTTCTACACTACCTCCACCTCCATTATGAATTTTCTCAGTACAAATTTACTATTTTGCTAAGTTCAATATAATTATTGGATATGAGCAGGTAGTTCCTAGAAAATATTTTTGAGTAGTGGCATCATTTTACCTCTATTTTATGTTAAACACTGGTTTTTCAATACTATAAGTATGTTAATTTGAACTGTAGTCATGAAAGTAAATTTTCATCATCTCTACTTCTATCCTTGAATGCATTTGGGAAATGAAGAAACAGCATAGTGAGTTATTTTATTATACTTGCTTTAACAACAACTTCAGTCCTATAGCTACCATTCAGGAGTTATCAACATTTGGCTCCTTTGGTAAAGAAAAAGGTTGTTACAGATTTTTGGAGGAGTATAAACTATGGGGTATTACTTTCTCACAAAAAATATGTGAATCTTGCTTCAGATAAATACATTCCGTTTCTGTATTATCAATATTCTGCATATCTGTTTCTCCAAGCAAAACCCAGAATATTGCAAGCACTGTTTTAATATTTAACAACTTAATCTTTCTAATAAAATTAATGAGCTTTGAAGGTTAACGTTGTCCATACTTAGGAAAGAAAAAAAATGGTCTCAGAGACTCAGTAAGTAGCTTACTACTGTGTTAAAATTCAACAGGAATTGTCTAACTTCAGAGACATTTAAGTCATGCACACCTCAGTACGGTAATGGAGAAAAATAAGTAGGTGAAACTCAATTAATTGCCTCTTTCTTTATTGACAGGCTAGTGAAAGATGCCCCGTGGGATGAGGTCCCTCTTGCTCACTCTTTAGTTGGTTTTGCCACTGCGTATGACTTCTTGTACAGCTATCTTAGCAAGACTCAACAGGAGAGATTTCTTGAGGTAATTGCCAATGCCTCGGGATATATGTACGAAACATCATACAGACGTGGATGGGGCTTCCAGTACCTCCACAACCACCAGCCTACCAACTGTGTGGCCCTGCTGGCTGGAAGCCTGGTTCTGATGAATCAAGGTATGTGCTAAACCACAGGAACGTTTTTCTGAAGTGTATCAACTCAGTCAGCCATCTATGCAGCAACATTCGATAGAAATGCTTCTGAGAGTACAGCAGTTTGCTCTTTTGTTGCTTAGAAAAATTTAGTTTACTGAATAAAACAAAAGTCTGTGGGCAGATGTACAAGGTATAACATATATGCATATATACCTGTGTATATAAATTCAGTTATCTAACTGATTCTGAAATTCTTACCTCACTGTTTGTAAGAATTAAAAATCACCTTGTGTATAGTCTGTCCAGTCCAGATTTACAGACAGGGTCTTTCAGGGTAGATTGTCACTAAAGAGCAATGCGCTCGGTCTCCTTACACAATGCATTGAGAAGGTCAGCAGTCAGGAACACCCCGTGCACTGAGCTGGGAGCTAGGCAAGAGGATAACCTGGAAGTTCATCCAAGATTTCTGTCCTATCTCCCTGAGAGAGCTGCGAAGGTGTAACTTTATCCACCCAAAGGCCACAGCTCAGGATCTTTCTTTCCAGCATCCTTTTCTATGGAGATGAGCAGGGCTTTACCTTTTTCCCTCTGACCTATGCCCTTGTACCCCACAATCTTCATCCAAGAGGTGTCTGTGCCAGGTGTCATCTCCTCCTTTGCTTTGGGAACTTAAACCTGTCCTTCCCAGTTCCCAGGTAAATAACTTCACCAGTTGCTTTTGGCTGCTCTGCCTGGGGGCTATGCCTCTCCTCCTGTCTAAGTGATACACAGTGTAAACAAGAATGCAAGTCATAGAGTCAGAGGGAGACAGCAGATAAGAAATCCTGACTTTAAACCCCCCTGGTACTTCAGCTGAGAGGTGGAAGTCATGGAGCCAGCTCCTGCTTTTATAAGAATGCATCAGTATTGTATCAAGTGATTGTTTAACATGTACTAGAAGTATTTTGAAAACATGATGCCCAGTGGAACTACTTACTTGCTGCAAGTCAAGGAAAATCTGGTTTTTGGATGCTGATGGCATTGCCAAGCTATACAGCCCTGCCAAGCAAAGGCACATCTGCACACTGTTGGAGCTTTCAGATGCCCAAAGAATTGTGCCAAAAAACTGTGGCATCTACTGTGTTTCAGGGGGTCATCTTTTTGTTAAGTGTTTGTTCACTGACGTTCGTATGCTGAAAAGCAGCAAGAGTATGTGTGGAAGTTATTCCCTTTCCTCCTATCTTGCCTTCCACAGACTGAAGACTCAGATCATGTTTATTCAGTGGGTTTTGCTAAATTCCTCATAATTCCATCCTTCCCCAGCCTCCATTGTTGCAGAAAGCTGACAGTTTGCGGGATGACTCTGCTTTTCATTAGAGTATAGACGATAAGTATGCTTTGTGCCAAACAATGGTAACATCACAAATACAGTTGGGCAATATTCCTTTCACCAAAGGTTGGTGAGGTTTTTTGGGGGGGAGGGGAAAAAAAAGGCAAATTCAGCAACAGCTGAGAAATTTGAAAATTTGTGCTGATATTTCAAATGAAAATAGGTCAGAACACCCAGAGTCTATATTTCTAAATGAAAATTCTGTTTTTAATATAGAGCAACATCATTTAAAAAAAAAAAGAAATTTAAATGAAGCTTGTTGGTCTAAAATGAAAAAAAAAATGGTTTCTTGAAAATTCTCATTCCAAGATGAAAGGCTTTTTCTGAAGGAGAAAAAAAAAAAAGAGAGGGAGAAAAGGAGTAAACATACTATTCTCCCTGTATCAGATGCATAGCAATTGCAAATAGTGTATCCCAGTGTAGACCTTTCTTCCAAAAGGTTTAAATTTCAACTAATAATTTTAAACACTATTCAGCTATTGAAGCATGCAGAGACTAAATAGGCAGCTTGAAAACATGTAAACATTGTCATAGGGCTGAAAAATGAAACTAATTGAAATGAATTCTAGGCACATATACTGAAGTCTTTGCAGTTAAACACTCAGATATTCAAAAAAGACACTTGAGTAAGGCCTAATTTGATATAGATACTGCTAATTTTAGGTGAGATTTGCTCTGTTTTGTTGTATAGCCTGACAGAGTGTTGAGTCTCTTACCTTTTTATTCTAATATATTATTATTCTTTTAATATACTACAAGTATAGGGTTATAGCATAGATATAAACTAAGTAAACAGAACATACATGCATTAGAATGGTAAATATACTGCGCTGAACCATGGAAAATAGCATTCTTGCTAGTGCAGTAAAAAGCTAGCTATGGTGGCTGTTAATGTCACAAGCAAAAACAAGGGTGAAAGCATTTGGGATTTTATTCGGACAGACTGCTGTGCTGCCAGCTCCATCAGCGTAATGAAGCAGTGTCAAGATAGCTGTGAATAAAAAAAGCAGAAGTAAGTAGCAGCACCTGCCCCTCTTGCTCAGGCCTTCCCCATCGTATTTATCTCTTCAGCTAGCAGATAAAAATACCATGTTACATTCAGGTTGTCGGTTTAACTTAGACATTGCCATTTTTTTTTCTCTCCGTTACCTGAGCAGGATTTGGCAGCCTTGACTAGTAGGAAGTCTGAATTGCTCATCAGTCTGCTAAGCATAAATACAGTAATTGTGGCAATGACATGAAACAGTCATAGTAGCGGGACTGAATGTAGCTCGTACTCGCTTAGCCTGGCACGTATGCTTCATTCAGCAGGCACTGCTTCACCACGTAATGCGGTGTAACGTATGCCAGCTGAGCTCTGCTATCTGGTGGAAATAAGTCCGGTTAAGTCTGTGTCCAGACACTTTGAGTTGGGTAGGCACTAAGTTGTCATATAGAAGCGCAAGGCAGTTGGTCTCTGTTTAGTCCTACCTCTCTTGCCACTGAATCCAAAAGAAAAAAAGAGAAGGCAGATAGCCTTTCCTCTGCTGGGATCCACGTGCTGCCTTCGGCAATACATAAATGCAGTGCTGAGGCTCTCGTGCTTGTGCTTGTTCCTCCCTCAGGCAGACAAGCCCTGAGAAGGTCTTCTTATAACGTCTTCCCAGCTCTTTATTTGTGTAGAGCAGACCAAAATAGCAAGATCTCTGACAGTCTTTTCTTTAGAAGAAATATAACTGTTCAGGGCTTGTATATGAGGAGGCTGAAATTTAACCTAGTTGGAAGATTAATTTGATTCTGGAATTGAGGAATCTGCATTTGGAATTAACTATGCAAAACTCTTCCAAAATAACTTCTATTTGGATAACCCTTTAGGTTGTACAATAAAATGAAAATGTAACTAGAATGGAGCACATCTTAAAATAGAGCATGTATTAGTAGAATATCAGTTAACTGCAGCTCAAATGTGAACTTCTTTGTATTTTTAAACTCTGAGGTTCTCCTTACCACGCTGGTGATCGTGCCAGTGGAAAACGACTGATGAGAATATTTGCATTATTGGAGCCCTCTAGTGGGGACTGTAAGGCTGTTTTCATACAGCTTTAATTTGAAATACAAGAGTCTTGGTGTGGCTCTGCCCTTTTTGAATGTCCTGAATGCACTAAGGAAATTTTCCCTTTAAGATGGAAAGCTGCGTAATCCCACAGTATTAGCAAAGGGTGTTTGATAGATTTTCCCTACTCATGTGACCTTGCTTTGCTGTCTTTAAATATAGTGTTTTATTTTTCAGCTTACAACTACAGGGATGCTGAAGCACTAGGTCATGTTTTAGAGCTCTGGATTGCAGATTCCTTGCTATAAAGGATCCCACTGTGGGAGTAGAGATGACATAATCTACGATCCATGGTGCTGTAATTAGATTTGCCAACATCTTTTTCTTTCAGGCTACCTTCAGGAAGCTTACTTGTGGACCAAGCAAGTGTTGGCAATCATGGAGAAGTCAGTAGTCCTGCTGCAGGAGGTCACAGATGGCTCCCTCTATGAAGGGGTGGCTTACGGCAGCTACACAACCAGATCGCTGTTTCAGTACATGTTTCTTGTCCAAAGGCACTTTGATATCAATCACTTCAGCCACCCCTGGCTCAAGCAGCACTTTGCATTCATGTACAGGACTGTCCTGCCAGGTAGGTCATTTGGGTGAATGAAGATGAATCTTCTAATTCTTGAAGCAGCAGTAAATTTCATACTGGATGTAGGCCATTTTTAAATAAGATGGTACCTGGATTTTTTTAAAATAACTTTTTCCTTGGATTTTACCTCATCATCCATCGAAACAGTGACATCCTTGTTTATCACTGCTTATTAAAGATTGTTGTTTATTAAACTCTGGCTTTTAAAACCAGTCAAAAGATAGAAACATCATTTGGGAGAAAAAGCAATGGTTCAGAATTTAATTTCTGGTTTTCAGAGTTTGAAACAGACCTGTTTCTAGGGTTTTCTGTTTGAAAAATAATATTCTTCAAGATTCTTATTGATTTTTTCCTTTGCCAAAAAGCATTACACTAAAATACTAGGTGAAAGGAATAGAAAATGATGAAGCCAGGGTAAAAGTAACAAAGTATAGGAAAGTTTTATATGATCACCATTTTTCCACAAAACATTGAACTATATTTTTATACCATTTTTATTAAAATATTTTTCATATGGAAAATGTAATTGACTCAAATGATAGGTTTCTTTGTGCAGCGGTACATGAACCATTTTCTTTTTTCAGTGTGAGAATTAAACAGAAATATCTGGTGTCACTAATGGGTCAGTTTTGCAGATTTTTAATCTCTCTGTTCTTTTGCTGGATCTCTCCAGTCTCTCACAGTGTGTTTTAGCATCTCTGATTTGAAGTCCTAGTTGTGACTGAAAGATGGAGATGTACAAATACAAAACCAATTATAAGTTAATAAGTATTGCTATCCCCTTCTAGCTTTCAGAACAGATTTCGTCTCAGGCAGCCTTGCAAGTTTTCAGTGATGGTTTTCTGTTGCTTATTTGCAGGACAATTCATTAGGAACTTATGTGGTTCAAGTTCCTGGTTGAAAAGACAGTGATAACTTCATTGGCTATAAGAACCCCAGATCTAGCCGTGTATGTAAGGGGGGCTGAGCGCAGCTTTGGCATGCCAGCATAGGCATGTAAGGAATTGTGCTGACCCCATGTGAGACCTCGGGCATACTGGGTAGAGGTTCCTAAGAGCAAAGTGAACTCATACTAGCTGTTTCAGGTTGAAGCTGATTCTTTTCCCCTTAGGGGACCCTCTGTTTTCTTGCTTTAGAGAGTTTGGATTGACACAGGAAAAGTGAAAGCTGTAAAGAGAAAGTTATCTTTGCCAGATTTGAGTGAGGAGAGGAAGTGGATGGGACATTGCTTCTTACATTTTTTTTAGTACTTTGACTGTCTGTAGCCCATAGCCGGAGAAGAAAGGTGAGTATTCAAGTTAGCTACAGCAGAAGGAAACAGCTCCTGTGTAACCTGTTTATGGCTCATTTACAAGTAGGTCTATAAACATCTGAAAAGGCTGTTTCTGTTTGCGTCGGTTTGTTCTGCTCGGCTTCACCGTCATGCTCTACAAACGCATCTTTGTACGTTTATTTGCTCTTTCTTACATTCCTTTTCACTTTTTCCCAAGGGTTTCAGAGAACTGTGGCCATCGCGGATTCCAACTATAACTGGTTCTACGGGCCGGAGAGCCAGCTGGTGTTTCTCGACAAATTTGTCATGCGCAACGGCAGCGGGAACTGGTTGGCAGAGCAGATCAGAAGGAACCGAGTGGTGGAGGGCCCGGGGACCCCATCCAAAGGGCAGAGGTGGTGCACTCTCCACACTGAATTTCTCTGGTATGAAAGGGAATGAGTGGGCTCAAAAGGAACCTGAGAGCTGTTTGCTATTAGCGATAATTCATTATATGTAGATTTGTACTGTAGAAGCAGAGATCAGGCTGGCCATGTGTGACCTAGAGAGTCATTAGGCTCGGAAGAACTTCTTCACTTGGGATGGATGCACAGTACGTGTTGCTACAGGGAACACCTTGGTCTTGTCCTACATCTGCTTTTGTGTTTTTCTTCCGTTGTCTATTGCTTTTATAGAATACAGGCAGTTGCAAAAGGACTGAAAATTTGCCTGCATGTATTGTTCAGTGTATTTGGTCTATTCTAATGGTTTTTAATCCCATTGTGTTCTTTAATAATTGATTAGGTGAATATTTAAAGCATAGTTTTCTTTTAAAAGCTATAAGTAATAATATAAGCTTTCTTTTGAAAGCTAAAGTAATATAAGCAGTAAGGCTACTATTAGTTGGTTTTGCACACTAATTTGCAAGTTATGCTTAGAAAAAATATCATGATAGATGACTGGATCCTTATTCTCCATGTAATTTCCAGCTCTGCTAATTTGTATGTCAGTCTTCTGAAGGTAAGAAATTAAAAGACCCAAGAGGCTTTATATATTCATATAAATTCCCTCAGTCTGTGGAGAGAACAAGTACATTTTCAAGGAGTCAGTGTAGCTCTATTTCTTTCTCTCACAACAAAAATATTATTGAATATATGTTGTTCTGCGTTTATGATACACACATTAGAATGCATGTTTACTAGGCTCCAAGCACCCTTCATCTTGTTATTTGCAAAATACAGAATCTCTCCTCTACAACCCCATTCCATGATTCTCCTGTGTCTCCATGGAAATCTTGGGAATTTATACTTAGAAAATTCTTTTTGATGTTAAAGGGAAAGTAGTTTTTCAAGAGCACCTGAGTAAAAAAAAAAAAAAAGGAAAAAAATTATCTAAATTATCTGAATATTCCAACAATTGCCTTTTCCCTGGTGCTGCAGTGTTGCTCGTGTGATGAGCATGTCCACTTGCATTAGAGTCTCAGGAAAGAGGTCTGTTTTTAAGAGAATCTCCGTCAAGGACCACTAGATACAGAGCAGGCTCCCAGCACTGGTTGGAATTACCCGAAGCCGTATGCAGGACGTGAGCTGTGATTGTCTAGGGCCTGACAGAGGCTTCTGGTTAGCTGTAGAGAATAAATCTGATGAGGAACCGTCTAACAGAAATATTACTGGGCTTAATGATGGTTTTGTTTATTTTGGTTGCTTAAAAACAATGCCAGAAGGTTAGGTTTTGTTTTCCATGGTTGGGGTTTTTTTTGTTGTTGTTTTAACTCCTGTAGATCAAATAAAACAAAAACTATAAGCACTGTAACCTTGTCTGGAATTAAGACCTCTTTTTAAACCAAATGCCTTATATCTTACAATTTATACAAGAAAGCCATGCAATTTTTTCTTCAGCCTAGTGGGAGAAGGAAACTAACATACACTAAGTGATATAAATCATAAAAAATTATCCTTTAAAATGCCTTTTCATTCATTTTTAGTTTATTGCTAATTCCGTTTGGAGACTACAGGCTTCTATAATCATCAGCTTGGGGAAACAGATATGCTGCTTCTCTTGGTTAAGTAGTCAGTAAACAGGTGTAAGTGTTGATGTCTAGGGCAAAATAAGCAGTGTCTACAGCCTGGTCCTAATGTGCCTTTTTTAAAGATTTGTATTGCAGTCAATAGCTTTGTGATACAAGGCAAAATGTGGCTAGTTTGAAATTAGTGGTACTCTTATTTTCGGACTGAAGGATTGCTTGCTTTAAATGTGGAGCAGATGCTTTCAGCTATTATTCTGTGAAAAGCACACAGCAAATTTGTATAGGGATTAGTATGATAAATATCATTACAACTATATGATTAGTTCACTCAGGAAGCATACGTGTGGGCTTTATATTGTTAGCTTGCTCCTTGATGTAAATATTGAATTGGTTTTTCAGTTTTGTACAGGTGCTGATAATGGAATCAGTCAAGTGATTTTTAAACCCATTTTCCTCGTCTTTTTGACAGGTATGATGCAAGTTTGCGCTCCACACCTCCGCCAGACTACGGGGTTCCTAAGCTGCATTATTTTGAGGACTGGGGAGTGGTAACCTACGGAAGTGCTTTGCCAGCTGAAATCAACAGGCCTTTCCTTTCCTTCAAGTCAGGAAAGCTGGGAGGACGTGCAATATATGATATTGTTCATAAGAACAAGTACAAAGAGTGGATCAAGGGGTGGAGGAACTTTAATGCTGGGCATGAACACCCGGACCAGAACTCCTTTACTTTTGCTCCCAACGGCGTACCTTTCATAACAGAAGCTCTGTATGGGCCAAAATATACTTTTTTTAATAATGTGTTAATGTTTTCCCCTGCCGTGTCCAAGAGCTGCTTCTCCCCATGGGAAGGGCAGATTACAGAAGACTGTTCCTCAAAGTGGCTTAAATATAAACATGACTTGGCTGGTGACTGTCAGGGACGAGTGGTTGCCGCCATGGAGAGAAGCGGCGTGGTTTTTATCAGGGGAGAAGGAGTGGGTGCATACAATCCTAAACTGAAGCTGAGAAAATTGCAAAGAAACCTCATACTTCTCCATCCCCAGCTTCTCTTGCTAGTGGACCAAATCCATCTAGAAGATGACAGTCCCCTGGAGGCAGCTACGAGTTTCTTCCACAATGTGGATGTGCCTTTTGAAGAAACAGTTGTTGATGATGTCCACGGGGCCTTTATTAGGCACCGTGATGGGATATATAAGATGTACTGGATGGATGACACTGGCCACAGTGAGAAAGCTATCATCGCCTCAAGGATGTATCCCCGGGGCTACCCGTACAACGGAACAAACTACGTGAATGTAACGACCCTCTTGCGGCACCCCGTCACGAGGGCCATTTACATTTTCATTGGGCCCTCTGTTGATGTGCAGAGCTTCACCGTCCGTGGAGATTCTCCGCAGCTGGATGTTTTCGTTACCACCAATGAGCACGCCTATGCGGTGTACCTGTGGCCCGTTGAGGATGGGTCCCGCTCTGCCTTTGCACAGGTTATTGCAGACCGCCAGAAAATTGTGTTTGACCGAGCCTCTGCCATTAGGAGCTCCGCGGTGCCAGAAGTGAAGGACTACGTAGGGATCGTGGAGAGGAACCTGCAGCATTTTAAGCCTGTTTTCCAGCAGCTTGAAAAGCAGATCTTGTCTCGTGTACGCAACACGGCTAGCTTTAGAAAGACTGCTGAGCGCCTACTGAGGTTTTCAGATAAGAGGCAAACAGAGGAGGCCATTGACAGGATATTTGCAATCTCACAGAGGCAGCAGCAGCAGCACGGCAGAGCAAAGAAAAACAGAAAGGTAGCCAAAGGCTACAAATTTGTTGATGCCGTTCCTGACATTTTTGCACAAATTGAGGTAAATGAAAGAAAAGTGCGACAAAAGGCACAGACTCAAGCACAAAAAGAGTTGCCTGTAGATGAAGACGAGGAAATGAAAGATCTTCTGGATTTTGCAGATATCACTTATGTGAAGCACAAAACTGGGGTGTCGATCAAAGGCCGATCAGGGCTGGCACAGATGGTGACGACTGCTCGAAGTAGTGCCCCATCAATATCAGCTTCTTATACCCGCCTCTTTCTAATTCTCAACATTGCTATTTTTTTTGTCATGTTAGCAATGCAGCTCACATATTTTCAGAAGGCCAAGAGACTGCATGGCCAAAGATGTCTGTATGCAATACTTTTAGTAGACAGCTGTATATTATTGTGGCTGTATTCTTCCTGTTCTCAGTCACAATGTTAGCAGAAGACCTCTACTAGTCGACCAGTTTATGGTCATATACGTCTATGCAAAAGCATTAACCCTAATAGGGCCAAAGTTTATCTTCTTTTTTCTGAAACATTCCAAAAACAGCTGGGGAAAGATTGGTTTCAGACCAGAAGGGATGGAAGAACAGGGCAAGCAACGAATATCTCAGAAAACTAAGTACTTAATAAGTACTCCTCCTTTGTGTTTTGAGTTGGGCCTCACATCTGAGGGAACGTTATGCTTTGTTCATCAGAGTTCAGTAATGTAAAGCTGTAATTAATTTTTTGGTGAGAAGAGCCCTCTTAACAGGTTTGTTTCTAAGGGCTTTCTTTTTTATACAGAATTGGGTTTGCATTTAGTGAGTTTTCATTTCAGGCTGCTATGGATGTCTCTGGACATTCTCTTAAGAAAAGGACATTCAAACACAAGTATGCAAGGCAGATCTTAGCAGTAGGCTTCATTTCTCTCTGCCAAACCAAAGAATGCTTCAGTATGGGACGCTCCTGTATAATTATTGCAGACCCTTACATCATGTTGTCTCTTCCATGCTTTACAATCTGGCATGGTGGGAAATGGCAATCATGTCAGTACTTGCAAAGTGAGAGGCACAATGCCTAGTAGGCAGTAGCAGAAGGCAAATACGGGGCTAACTCAAAGTATAAAGGAACACAATTCTCAGGAAAAAAAACCTTTATCTTTCAGTCAAGCGTAGACTGTAGAAGGATGAACGCTGTAGGGTCTGTTCCCAGTTTTACAAGGCAGGGTTTCACAAAAGTTTTCTATAGTTTGAAGCACGTCCTAGTAGGGAAATAATGTCCTAGATCACTGCCCTTCCATATGCGATTGTAAAAGTACAAACGAAAAACCAAAGCGATCCTGTGGTAACCTCAGCAATTGCCAATATGGAAAAAGAGGTATTAAGGAAGTATTTAATGTCTTTTTTCTATTCACATGGCTAGAAACAGAGGACAGTTAAAATTGTGTGAACAGCCAGTTCTCTGTAAAGCACCAGCAAGGGTTCTGCAAGCTCTTGGTGGCCCCGGGTCAATTATTTGGGGATTAGTGGTAAATGGAATCATGTGGTTTATGACAAAAATAAGTTTGACGTCTCCACATATATCCCCTTCTGTTCATTAAACTGATTTCAAAAAATCGTAGCTATTTGAGAGGATGGAAGCTCTATGGAATTGGGGCATATCTGTATGTCTTTACAGAAAACCAATTCTTCCAGTACATTTGCTAAATAAAAACATTATAATTGTCTCTGTGGAAAAGTTGTTTTTCTTTGATTAAAATATTTTTCCCGATAATTACAGTAATCATGTTCATCAGCACTTTGTTCAAACCACAAACCTTTGTGTCCTCTTCCTTACATCCGTTTAGGTATCTGTTATCTACATTGCTGCTGTTAAGCCATCTGCCAGCCTATGTGTTGAAATGGGATGAGCTGTCCTTGTCTAAACATCTTCAGTGAACAGATCAGAGTATTTTCACTAGGTTCCAGCTACTGAGCCAGTACTGAGCACTGTATTCACATACATAAGCCCTACTACAGTCTCCAATGCTGGGATTTATCCAATGAAATTTGGTACATTTAGTCTGAGCAAAGATTTAGGACCTCAGTTCATTTCTGATCCATGTATAGTCAGTGGAGAAAGAGAGCCTTCAGATAGCTACTCGCTCCACCTAAGATCTTGAAACACCTTCAAGACATACCTTTCCCTTCTTCCTAATTGCAAAAGGCATGTAGGGTGGTTAATCACCTATTTCAAATCACCCACTTAATTGCTTAAGATGAAGGGAGCTGAGCCTGGAGTGTGTCGCCCAGTATAGCTCCGTGTTTGTAGTGGTGCCTGCTGAAAGTGTGACTAGGTTGTGACGGGCTGTGTATCACTGAAAATCTCCTTATTTCTGCCTTTGCACTGTGATGACAAAGACGCGCAGAAATAGCTGTTGGGTTATGTTCAGTTTCAAAGACGCTGCTGGTTACTTTTTCAGTATTAGGTGATACTATTATTGGCCATGAAACACTGAAAAATCAAGATGCAGGAACTGTTGCAGTTTAGTTGTACGGCCTGGCACATTCCTCCACTGGGAGCCGGTGCCATAAAATTGCCCCAGGGTAATTCAGGGAGTCATTATGCCTTATAAGCAAATAACCTGTGCTTGTGTCTCCATGTCCTCTGTGCGGACATATGAACCTTCAAGAAAATAAAGAGCTGTGGTAGCTTTTAGCCTTCATCGGACTAACGTCAACTTTATTCACTTTATTTCATGTCTATGCACATTTACCCTGTGTCAATTTGCCATTGCTTTGAACAATCGGCTATAGAAAGCCAACCTATAGTCTAGAAGGTTTTTGAGAAATACCTGCATTTCTTGGTCTGCTTTGTAGTGTGGCATCTGAATTCTAGCATGGGATTTGTGTAGCTGTCAAATGAAACTGCAGAATTACAGATTAGAAGGTAAGGTATGGTTGTGCACATTAGCTGTCATTTACACTACACTTCTCTGCACCCTTCTAACAATGCAAAGGGAAAGAGGTACTTGCAAGAGCTGCGCATGCTCACAAATGGGTCTTAAAGCAGCTTTTAAAGCAGACCAGCATTCAAATCAATAGTGTACATGCAATGATGGAGTGAAGGGAAATTAAATGTACTAGTCTGTCCTCCTGATGGGAGACCAGACCCATTTCAGCATAAAGTGGGAATCCAAGGGTTTTCCAGCCTGTGCTTGGTTTGCATCTGACACCTTTCTATTAAAGATTTATGAGTTACCTGCCTATGACTGTCATTACTGGCCACTCGGAACTCCACTTACACAGATGTAACTGATTCAGATAGGGCAACTAAAGTTTGCTTTGACTAGTGATGAAGCCATAATTGTGCTCAGTATATTTTGGATATGAAAAGAATCTTGTGTACTTTCTTATTCTTTTTCAGGCCAGAGCCTTTAAAAAGTCCCTCTCCAATGGTCATATAAGTTTTGTTTCCATTCTTTGCTTCCATTCTTCTTATCCCTCTCATTCCTTATCAAAGATCATAAATTTTTTAATGGAATTTGAAGCAAATGGAAGAACAGATGGTTCCATGCCATCCGCAACCAGCAACTCAGGCTGCTGTGTAGAAGTGTTGCGTCACAATAAAGAAACAACTCAAGCCCTCAGATGGCAGCATACACTGCAAAATCTGAGCTGCCCTTGCTTGACTAGGAAGTGCGGTGAGGAAGAGCAGGTAAATGGGATTAGCCCAGATAGCCCTGCTGGCTGGTGGGAGGGCTGGAGAAGGTTGGTGTTCCTCAATGCTTGCTGACACAAGAGAGGATGCTGTCCTTGCCTCTGTGTCCTTTGAAATGCAAGAGAGAAGCAGACCCAGTGAGCTCAATGTCCATGGCAGAGACACTTAGCACTAGTTTCATCTGGGTTAGGTATACTGAACAACTTTTGAAATGTCACTGTATGGTACCCAGTAGTGAAGTTATCTTTCACTCCCTATTCTAAATGGAGTCAAAACACTGAAGTTTCTGGCACATGCCTCTGTTCCCATTCTTATTCTTTTTGGTTTCTAAAAATGTTAATTTTCTGCACCTCTGGCCACAGAAGATGGCTATCCTACAACTGAGTGTATGTGGATGGGTTCCTGTATTCATCTGAGACCCCGCTGACTTCACTCAACTTCTCTTCAATAGCTGATGTTCAGTCATGCATGCTTCATTTCAGAGCTGCAGTCTAAAGTTAGTTCAGTGTATTCTGAGCAAAGTGAATGGGAATTCAGCCCACAGGTAGCAGTGTGTATGTTTGAGGGTGGAATTTGGTTCTTAGATTTTTTAATGATTTTTTGAGTCCAGCTAAAAATTGGCTATATATGTTATATACATCATTGTGACTAAAGGAAGCAAAGGGAATGGAGCACATTACCTCATTATATAAAATTTGTAAGATGAAAGCTTATTCTGAAGGATTATATGTCTGAAATGCATCAAATTCTTCTGTTGGCCTCTGTATTTTCCACTGATGAAGTTTTTTATTAGTGTTTGAAAGCATATAGTGTTTGGAAAATAGCTGTATTTCTGCACCGGGACGTTACATTCACATTTATTTGGTTTGCGAAAGTCTTAGTTGGGATCAAACATACTTTTGTATAACTAACTTTAATCCCTTTGCTCTGGCTACTCTGTTAAAATTCAGTAGGGTAACTTCAAGATGGCAAGTCAGACTTAGCTAACAAAGCCAAGATGTTATTTTCTGTCCTTTCTTGGCAGTTGGCTCCAAGAGCACTCTGCAGCAGGAGGCCTGTGCAATCCAGTTCTGGATATGCCCATATTGTCATCAGTACACAGACTGTTTTCTGAACGAGTTCAACCTTGAAACAAATAATGTCAAAGCACTTTAAAGAAAGAGCCCAGGACCCTTTCAAGGAAGGAAGAGAGCTGTTGTCTGCTTGAGCCAGGCAAGAGAACTGGACCTAACTACACAGTATATAAGTGCACTCTAAAAAATACTTTGAAACAGGATTATCACTGGGTCATCCTCAAAGCTGGCATCAGTTTTTCTCCTGATAATAACTAATACAGATGGGTGACTAATTTAAATATGTGCTTGCCTTGGTTGCTACTTGTCCTGGTTTCAGCTGGGATAGAGTTAATTTTCGTCTTGGTAGCCAGTATGGGGCCGTGTTTTGGGTTTAGGATGAGAACGATGTCGATGGTGCACTGATGCTTTGGTTCTTGCTAAGTAGTGCTAAGCTGTTGCTAAATAGGTGCTAAGTGGCGCTCACACTGGTCAAAGACTTTTCAGCTTCCCCTGCTCTGCCAGGGGCACAAGAAGCTGGGAGGGGGCACAGCCGGGGGGGGGTGCCGACCCAGACTGGCCAAAGGGCTATTGCATACCATGTGACGTCATGCTCAGTATATAAGCTGGGGGAAGAAGAAGGAAGGGGGGACATTGGGTATGATGGCGTTTGTCTTCCCAAGTAACCGTTAGGTGTGATGGAGCCCTGCTTTCCTGGGGATGGCTGAACGCCTGCCTGCCCGTGGGAAGTAGTGAATGAATTCCTTGCTTTGCTTTGCTTGCGTGCACGGTTTTTTCTTTGCTTATTTAACTGTTCTAATTTATTTTACTTCAATTATTAAACTGTTCTTATCTCAACCCACGGGTTTTCTCCGTTTTGCCCTTCTGATTCTCTCCCCCATCCCACTGGTGGGGAGTGAGCGAGCGGCTGCGTGGTGCTTAGTTGCTGGCTGGGGTTAAACCACGACACTACTCTACACTGCATAGTGGCTGCAGCCACTTAAGTCAACAGGAAAACTAATAATTTCATGCAAATTTAGATTTCTTCAGTTTTCAGTGAAACTGAGCATGACTGCAGTGGCCATGAGATACTAAGGAGCACATGAATCCATATATACAAGGCCATATCCTCTCTGCTTTAATTCATATTAATAAACATAGCAAGAGAACAATGTAAATGATGCATTGTGGTAGTAATGTTCTTGTGGTAATGGAATTATGCAGTTAAATCCCACAGATTTGTTCTCAGTCAAATTCCAAAAGGCAGAAAAAACAGGAGGAGAGGTGCTGTTGGCATGCCTTTATATGTCCATGCTTTCCACAAGTATGCCTGCAACACTACCAGAGTTGCTGTGGGAATCCGCATTATACTGAAAGACAAACGGTGGGATCCTAATAGTGCCCCTGGGCCTTGGTGATGCTGTGAAAGCTGTGTTCTTCTCATCTCTTCTCAGGTAAGCTTGTAGGTGTAAGGTGAGCTGGGACTTCATAGATCTTCAGTTCAGCATCTAACTAGGGGCTGCCCAACATATGGCCCCATCCATCCAGGCTGCAGATACTCACCAGTCACAGAAAGGAAAAGCACTGTGGGGTCCCCTAGGAAAGATAGCCACGAGGAATGGGCTGTGATCACCATTTGTCTGGCTGGTAGCATGCTCTGTGTATGATGACAGACCCTTGGGGAAGGCAACAGTGTGGCAGGGTCCCCCTGACTTGTCATGGTGGTGACACCCCACTCCCAGCTTTCCCTCTTTCTTTTCCAAGAGCCTCAGACATGTGGGCAGGCAGCAGCATACTGATGTTCACGTGCACCGCATGCACACAGAAAGGTTGGCATGTGTCAAACCTACTACATGAGTTTTATCACATTCAGTCATTTGACAGGACAGGGTCCAGTACGTATGTCCTCCATGACTCTGCAACAGTGAAGTTGGGCATTGCCATCTAACCAAGGGACACTTGCTTTGTCCTCATACATAAGCCTGCTGTAGGCAATGAGCTGTGGCACAGACATATGCCTCTATGAGGAAAGAAGCTCCCAATCTCATTATCCTGGTTGCCATTTTATCCCAGTGTATCTAGCCATTCCTTCAGCTAAATGCACTTGTAGCATGTCCCCCAGGTGCTACCTTTCCTGCCAGGTTCCTCAGGCTAATAAAAGAAAAAAACATTCACAGCATTTATGATGATTTTCCTGAAGTTTAGGGACTCAGATAAAAATTGCTTAGCGTTTGAAATGTGTTGTTGTGTAAAGTATTTAGCATGATATTGCGGCTTTTTTCCCCTTTGACTTGTGCCCAAAACCATCAGTGGTTTTACTGGTTTCACTCCCAAATGACCCTTGGACAATCAAGAGGAAAGCTGTCCCCCTCCGATCCCCATAGCTGTGCTACCATGAACAATAATCCATAGCGAAAAGATAGATGAATTTATGACTTTCCCCAAAACATTAACATACATTTTTTCACCAGTAAGCACTTTCACTCCAAACATTACACGCTCAGTCTAGCTACGTACCTGCCACCAGTTGGAAGGCAACCTTCAAGGAGGGGGAATGATTCTAAAATCATCAGTAGAAAATCCCTGGTTTTCTACTTTGTCTTCATAAAGGTTGTAACACAGGAATCTAGGAATGCCAGGAAAGATGGGTGTGTTGGATCTGCCCACAGAAAATGCTAATGAAGAAAACTTGAGGAGGATGAGGCATGGAAACTTCCCTAGACTGCCACACTGCTGTGAAAGCAAGCTACATGAATTCAGCCTATGGCAAGCGAGAGCAGGTGGTCAGTATATGCATTTCTTTTTCTCCGTAAAGAACAGGCCTATCCTTAGGATGAGGAGCTGAACTCTTCAGAACATGCTAAGGAAGGCCAAGTTGCTTCATGACCTAGTAAAGATGCTAAAGCAGTTATAGTAGATCTTAACTGATAATTATAGTCTCTTGTCACCATGTACCAGTACTTAAAGGGGAGCTACAAAGAAGATGGAGACTCCGTTTTTACAAGGAGTCACATGGTGAGGACAAGGGGTAACAGGTACAAGTTACTCCCAGGGAGATTCCGACTGGACATGAGAGGTAAATTTTTCACAATAGGACAGTCAATCATTGGACTAATCTCCCCAGGGAAGTCGTTGATTCCACTAAGTGGAACAGGTTTAAGACTCAGCTGGACATGGTGCTGGGCGATGTCATCTAGATTGTGCAAGAAAGGTTGGACCAGATGATCCTCGAGGTCCCTTCCAACCTGGTATTCTATGATTCTATGAACTATATTGACTTCTCTCATGCTTGTCTTTTTTTATATGGCGTAACCCTTATTTTGGTCAAGTAAAGTCATTGTATTCTTTCATTTATTAAGTTTGTCAGGTGATGAAAGTGATTGTGATTGATTGACCCATTGGCAATGATAAGATCACATTTCCCCAGTGAGTGGTGA
This sequence comes from Nipponia nippon, assembly GCF_047370975.1. Taxonomy (NCBI): domain Eukaryota; kingdom Metazoa; phylum Chordata; class Aves; order Pelecaniformes; family Threskiornithidae; genus Nipponia; species Nipponia nippon. Next base: position 72,347,108 of record NW_028262358.1, on the reverse strand, counting down.
ACAGTATGCAATGTCCTATATCTTACCCTGCCTCAGAGGGCCCAGGGCTCCACAGGACATTCCTCCAATAAGCTGTGTGGAGGATCTGGCTCTGACAGCAGAAGTGGTAAACTGGTGAAACACAATCTTGTATGCCTTATGAAGTTTCCTGTGGTGGACCCAACTGCAGATTGCTAGAAATGGGAAAATGGGCAGAGGACCAGAGTCCCTGGGAGAGCACTTAAATAACTCTGCCTTTATGTAAGTGTGGTGGGTTGACCCTGGCTGGACGCCAGGTGCCCACCAAGCCGCTCTATCACTCTCCCTCCTCAGCTGGACAGGGGAGAGAAAATATAATGAAAGGCTCATGGGTTGAGATAAGGGCAGTTTAATGAAAGCAGAGGCAAAGGCCGTGCATAGAAAAACAAAAGGAAAACAAAAAGATTTTATTCTCTACTTCCCATCAGCAGGCAATATCCAGCCACCCCCCCAGAAGCAGAGCCCCAGCACGTGCAGCGGTTGCTCCAGAAGACGAATGCCATAAACAACAAATGCTCCCCCCACCTCCTCCTTTCTCCTAGATTTTATTTCTCAGTGGACATCATATGGTATGGAATATCCCTTTGGTCAATCTGGGTCAGCTGTCCTGGCTATGTCCCCTCCCAAGAGACAGCCTTGATGCTGCGCAAGCCAGCACTGCTCAGCAGCAGCCAAACACTGGTGGGTTGTCAACACTCTTCCAGCTACCCGTACAAAGCACAGCACTATGAGGGCTGCTATGGGGAAAATTAACTCCATCTCAGTCAGACCCAATACAGCAAGGTAGAAGAATATAGAAAATATTCAATAATGCTATAAAATACTTACAGCTGCAAATGCCTTGCAAATAAAATGACAATGATGATGGAATATTTGAGCATTACAGAATAAATGAGGGCAGACCCAGAGACTTGGAAAGTTACAGCTAACATAAAGACATATAGACAACTGGGAATGCTTTCTCCTTATGTCCCATCTATCATTCTTTCATTTTGAATCATATATTCCGATCAAAAAAAAAAAAATTTCTCTGCCAGTTACAATGTCATAGATTCTCCCAAATGGCAGGACAGGCTGACGGCAGGACTAGCTGCATATAAAAGGCAGGTACTGAAACTGCACACACAAGTGCTGTTGAGCGTAACAGAGTGCAGCCTTTAATATAAGCCAGACATAGCTCCCATAGAGTCTGACACAGCTCGTACATTTGTGGTAAGCTGAAACAGCTTGAGTATTCTGCAGGTAAGGAATAAGATTGATTAGAAAAACTATATGAGCTAGTGAGGCTGAGGACAAGAAGCCAGAAACTTTTCAATTCTGTAAGAGCAAACCTCAATTACAGGAGACTGAGACCATTTCTAGACCTCCCTCGTGGTCTCCATTGCTGAATCAAGAGTGGGATGAATGTTCATTCTGCAGAGAGAAATGTATGCTAAATGTTAATTATATGCTATATCTAGTATATCATGTAGGCTGCTTGGTGGGAGAGGGGTTGAAAAATTGGCGGTGAAGGCTAGTCACCCATCATTTCCTTTGACAAAGCAGTGCTTCCTGGTGAAGTTACCTTTCGCCAGGGGTACATTAGAAGTAGTAGCTGTTGGTATAAATTTCTTTTCACTGGTAAAAGGGTATTAATATTTTTGAGCAGTTTCTTCCATATGGATGACTGGTTTGGCTGTCTTCTAAATGTACTGAGAAGAAATGACTGGCATCCGTTCACAGGAAGATTCATTAGGTTTCTTTTTTTCATTCTTAACTTGCTCACCTGATTTTGCCCAGAGAAGGCTGTGAACTTACTTACTGGCATAACTAAGACAGCTGCACGTGGACAGCTTTGAAAGGGATAGGGTCTCAGCTCTTGTACTGCCTTACTGTTAGAAAAAAAATCTTTAGGTAACAAAAATTGGGCAGCAAAGGAGCCCAGGATGGGAAACTGGAGATGGGGGAAAGGGGCCTACTACCATGAACCGAAGAACTAGTTAATTAGGTAAAGTTTAAAAAGAGGACGAAGGATTAATTGCATGAAAAAGTACAGAGCATATTTTGTAGCATATGATCAGACAGCATGCGGCCACACACACAGACACAGAAGGAGTGGAACAGAATCAAATCTCAGCTATTCAGCAATTCCAAGACAGCAAGATGTGATGGCGTAACTTGAAGAAAGCAAGGACACGTGGAATACAAAATGTTTATAATAACAGTATAGAAGTATGTTGGGTTTAATGTGCTTAAATTTGCAAAGTAATTTTATGGCATTTCATTTTCCATAGTTAATGAAAAAGACTGAGCTTTGTTTTCTTAGAACTGACTAGTTGACTACCCAGGGTGATTTACCTGATTACAAATGAGTTAACTCTATTGTCTGCCTCACTAAGGCTCCTTAATTTCATCATAAAACCTGGCAACTTCTACCTTTCTAATCCTATGAAAATATCATAGATTTTCTTATAAACTCAGCAAGTATTTTTCACTTAATCCACAGCCAACACTTAAAGAATTGCGCAGACTTATTTATGGCACGTATAGAGTGTAGATTAGTGTAGACTGAACAGTAAAGCCCTCACACTGCTGGTTACTGTAGGACACTTGGACCGGGTTACAGGACCCTCCCTGTCCAGAAATGAGACCCTGTAGTGGACCTGTAGTGTTAAAAGTGCAGCAGTAAATAATAGCAAGAGAAAATTAGTGCAATGGCTTGTGTGACTCTGTACCAGAGCTCACCCGTCAGAGCCTCCTTCAGAGCTATGCTTGGTTTTGCAGAGCTGGTTCCTTCCTACCCACGAAAATTCATTTTCAGCCAAAAACTGCTAATAAATGTAATGCCTTAAAATAGCAGTATAATGTAAACAAATGCTTGTAAGCTCTACATGCCCAGTCATAGTGCTACTTCTCAGGCTGCCGCTCTGCTAAGTATTAGTACTGTTAATGATTTATGTGGTGCCACTGAGCTGTGTGACACTTCACAAACATGTAAGAAGACTGGTTCAACCGTAAAGTCAGAATAACTTCCTCGCTTTCACAAACTGAGGTAATGGGCCTCCAGGGGAGGTCAGTCCACCTGGAGGGTAGGTGCAGATCTCCTTGCGGACAAGACTCCCACTGGTTAAGCATTAATTTTACCTGGAACAAGACAAAAGGTGTTACAAGAATTTTCCTAGAATAAAAAGCCTTTTGCATATATCTTTCTGAACCGGGCACTAAGAAACGCAGCTTACAAGTCTTTCTCTCGAAGAAGGAAGTCCACTTGCTATAAAAACAACACCAGTGCTGAGGTGCTTTTTTCCATTGCATCTGTGGATGTCCAAGATTTTAGATTGATAATGTGAAGAGGAAGTTGAGCTTGATAAGACTAATGACAGGAATTTGGGACAGGATGAGCCTTGGTCGGAGGAGCTACAAAGAGAATGATTTGTAGAAAAACAAACCCAGTATTTCGCTGTTCCGAACAAACAGCAAAAAAATTAAATAACCTATTGTAAGGACTTACTAATGTGACTAAAACAAGATCTACTCAATACGTACTGGCAAAGCCCCCCCCAGCGCACACATATGCACACACACACATGCACACATGGTGCATTTAAGACCAGTATTATGTATTTGATACAACCACAGAACTAGTTAGACTACAGCTTTTTCCACCTAGAAAATGCTTGAGATTCATTCAGCTGCAAATGAAAGGACAGAAGTTAAAACATCAAGGAGAAACTTGATAAAATATTAAAAAGAAGTCAATTTGTTTTCAGCTGACCCTTTCATTTTAATAAGATGTATTTCAAAATGAAAAGATGGTTCAAATAATAAAAATAATCATTCTGTTCTAAAAATGTCCGTCTTTTTCATTCTGGCATTGTTTTCCTCCCCCTTGGAAGGCACGAAATTTAATGCAAATCAGTGCCAAAACAACCGTTAAATTGGACTTCTGGGTTCTTTTAACAGAAAGCTATTTTTCTGAACACTTCCCAGTGAATGCTTTACGGTTGTTGTGGTGAGACAAGTGTTAATGTAGAGGGCAAGAAAGAGCTGCCCTAGGGAGCGATGCTCTGAGTGACCAGGACTCGACAGCAGCCGGGCGGCAGGGCTCCGCACCCCTCGCCCCTCCGGCTCCTCCCGCCCGGGACCCTCGCCAGCCCCCCGTCTACCGAGGCTGCCTGCAGCTGGGGCTCGCCTGGGCCATGGCTGCCCCCCGCTTGACTCCTAGCACAGCTATTCCCCTGCTTTCCAACCAGGGTGGTCTCTCCTCCCTCTCCCACCACTTTCTGCAAGTGTTTACTGGAAACGTTTTGCTTGGAGGGGAGGGTTAATCCTTTTTCACACAGAGCTCCACTCCCTTTTCCCAGGAAGCTTGCTCCTAAACTCATATTTTATTACAGATAAATAAAACACTGTTTAAATTAGGCTCTGAAAGTGAAGCAGCAGAGTTTCCTGGCTGTACTCTTTCCTCTGTGTGGTCGTTACCTGCTCCAGAGAGCTGCCGCTGGTCGTTATTCCCTTGTTAAACCAGTGGGTCTCAGAGGCAGCCCATGTCCCTGCCTCTGTCATGAGGTGCCTTTACAGCTATTTCACCTTGCTTCTGTTATTTCTGCCGTCCCGCCATCTGCTAAGACTTTTTCAGACATGATGAATTCTGGTTTCAAGGTACACTAACCATTGCCTCTAGCTGTCTCTGGGTAAAAATCAAGGCAACAATATTTGCCAATAATATTAAGTTATTCTGGATAGTTGAAAACCAACCTCTGCTTTAAAGAACTGCAGATATACTTTCTTAAACTGCCTGACAAGAAAGCAAAATGGCAGGCCAAATTCAGTGTAGAGAAAGTGGTGTTCAAAGTGAAACCAAATCCTACTTTCATATATACACTGATAGGCTCTGAGCTGACTGAGCTTACCCCTCAGGACTGAGAGTTTTTTATTATAATACATAGCTTGCTAAAATATCAACTCAGTGCTTCACGGATGATCAAAAAGCTGTTAAAATTCTAGAAATTATTACAAGGAAACAGAAAACAAAGTCATGTCAGTATGCCATTGCAGCAAACTGTGATTCAGCTGCGCCTTCAATGCACTGCAAATCTGGTATACCCCCCATTTCCCCTCATGTAAAAAATGATACCTGAATCCTAAAGAATGGCGCAGGTGGCAACATGGATTAAAAAAAAAAGTATACAAAGGAATACATCAGACAAGGAATGACTAAATATATTAGGGGCTCCTCAGCCTGGAAAAGAGAGGGCTATGATGAAGGTGTACAAGATCATGAGTTGATGGAGACACTAGGTAGGGATCCACTGTTTTATCTCTTCCCCTTCCAGAATTTGGGGGCATCGAATGGGGTGGTGTCAGGTTTGCATGAAGGTTAACCACACTTGCTATACAATGTTTTGAATGTTGAAAAGTCTGCATGGTTTAAAACTGAAACCAGACAAATTTACCTCAACAGGTGTTAGATGCAAAGGAAATCCCTGAAATGCAGATTCACGGGGCGTGCATTCCTGAGCTTGCTTCCCCTGTCCCTGTGCTTCTCCGCAGCTATCTGCTGTGATCAAGAGGTGACCAGGCTAACTCAACCTTCATTCTGATTCACTCTTGCTGCTTTTACATCCTTTTTGGGTTTATGTCTTTGTATTATACTGCTGCATAATAACAAAGCAAAGTCTCCTCCAGACCAAGGCAAGCATTTCAGTCAGTGGCATATTTTCCTCTGCAGCAGCAGCTCGGTGCTGAACACAGCACATCTTGGGCAAGCCTGGCGGCCACCCGCACCAGTGCTGCCTGCTCTGGCACCTCCGTGCCATCTACTCAGCTGCCCAAAAAGCTGCAAGGACCCTGTGGAAGGTTTAAATAACCCCCAAAGTTCATTGAAAGTAATTTAGGTTCTCACAGAGTTTTGACAAGCCACTGTGCTTCCACCATGCTTGGCTCCTGCAGCCCCAGGTATGGCATGGAGTGATGCAGGCAGCATCACGCCTTGCTGTCTTACTTGAAGTAGCCAGTACCAAAATCAGGCTGGCCCAGCTGGGGACAATGTTTGCCTGAGCCTGGGGTGAAGTTCTGGCTTTCTGGTTAACCTCTGTGCCATGATAATGCCCAGGAAGAATCAGTGCAGTATAAATTACAGCATTCAAAATCTGATCAGGATGAATTCATATTGCTGATGCACCCAGTGAGGCCAGAGAGCTCCCAGTTCATGCAAGAGGCAAGTGATTTTGACTCTAAAATCCTGGGTAAGTGGTTGTGGCAGAGAAGATGACAGTGACCACCAGCTTCCCGGCTGGCTGCACATCTGGCTGTCACCAAGCATGTGACGACAGCAAACTACCGCACTGCCTACCTTGCCTCAGAGAGCCTCAGCTACATGGCTATGAGCAAGTAACAAAGCTTCACCTTCCTTAATTCTGAGTGCCGGTTCACCTCATCTAGATTTAGACAAGACAAACCTTAGCTAGGAGCCTGGTCGAGTTCCCTCAGGGCATGAATGAAACCTATGGAGCAAGTGTTTTCATAGGCAGCTCAGTCTTCCAAGCCCAGGAATCCCTTCCAGATTTTTTTCTTTCATTATGCAAGCCTTTTCCATCATTTTTCCACTTCATGCCATCTGCTTAGTTTCTGCTGGTTTAGGGATGGGTTTTTTTTCTGGGCTACAGAGCTGCCACTACCTGCTTGGAGAAGGGAGTCCAAAGTCTGGTTCCTGGCAGATGGTACTCTGGTAGCTGGAGCTTCAGTGGAAACCGCTTGCTGGGTCATTGCTGTGTGTGTGCGCTGGCTCATTTGCCCTAACTACTTTAAGAAGATTAATTGATTAGCTTGAAAAATTAACATGATTATAGGTGAATTTTCTTCCATAAGAGAACAAGCCATATTGTACTGCTAATAATAAGGCACGATAAAAAACTGTGCACAGTTCTGGGTGGTTTTCTCACATTTTATTCACACTTTGAATCTGCTGCCTCACTGAAAATCTTCACTGAAAAGATGATGAGGTTTAAGTCATTGCTAGTTGCAATGCATGTGTGGACAAATATAAAGTCTTTTTATAGAAACAAAGATAGATCTTTTGTTTTAATGTTGATTACTGGGGTGGGTTTCCACTGTGGTCTCCACTTGACCTTGATACTGTGCAGTGGGCCCATGCTCTTCTGTTTCATCCAAGGACAGCTGCTTTTATGCCTCACTGCACCACCACCACCAACAGAAAGTGAAAGCTCTGCAAGTTCCTATAAGCCATGGGAGCTTCAGGGCACTTGTCTTTCTCTTTTCCTTTCTGACTGAGATTTTGCTCTCCTCAAAGTAAGGGAAGGCAGAAAATGGATAAGTTACACAAGGTGCTGGATTTCTGCATCTGCCACCAGACCGTTCTGGGTTACAGCATTGTGTCCCTGATGACAGCTGCCAGCGAGCACATCTTCTCCACTGTGGTGTTCAAGTGTCCCTGCGATTCTAACAACATGCTGTGTGGCTCTGTCTTCCTCCTAGTGCCTGACTTCATCCTCTTTCTGCTTGGCTACATGGTGAATGCCAGGATGTGGCGCCTGCTGACAGGCAGCTGCCCTTCGGAGGAGCGCTGCAGCTGCAGCCCCCAGGGGACCTGCACCCACTACTGCCACGTCTTGGTGCCGGTGACAGAGCCGCGGTGGCCCTCCTCACCTGGATCGCGGTGGCCCTGCTCGGAGCCAGCTTCTACAAATGCGCGGCCAGCGGGAGCGACACGATAAGAAACTTCATGTGTAAAGATAAAAAAGACTGCCCCAGGATGCTGGTCAAAATACCCTGCAACGAGACGGCATTGAGCAAGAAACCGAATGAATTCCCCAACCTTCAGGCACAGTCCCAGGTAAAGCCTTGCCACTCTTCACTCTATGGGCTTCAACCCTGGCTGCTCAATGTGTGGTGGTGCCTGCTGGGGACTGTAAACAGTCCTTCTCTCTCATGCTATATAATTACCAAAAGCACACGATTAGCAAAAATTCATTAGCAACAGAAAGCTAATAAGTGTGGATTTGTGCTATTTTCTGGTTTTGCATGTTTGCATGGCAATTGTTTGGCACTATTTACAAAACCTCTTTCAAAGCTGGGCAGGGAACCAGCCTAGAGACCAGGACTTTACACAGCAAGTTTTCTTCTCCTTTAACTTAGCTATGGTGTGAGTTCTTCTCTTTTTCTGCTTTTACCCCTTTAAATATCTCAAATTTTTGTAAGTACTCATTAGTTGAGGGGAAGCTGAGGTCATGAACAGAGAGGAAGCTCATGTCTCCTTGCAACAGAGAGCTGCCAAGTGAAACAAATCAGGACAGCTTGTTCAACTATGAATCTCAACACTTGAACCTATTAATAATTTCACACATGCGTTCTAGAAGAGTAGTTAAAATATGTATCTGTCTCGTTAAAGTGTTCTTGTGCTGAAGGCAAACTGCATGATCAAAAAAATAGCACTTGTGTGTGGATTTTTTTGTTTGGAGTGAAATGAAACCCACGAATTTTGGCAGCACGCCAGCTTTGTTTCTGGATTTGTTTGGTTGTCGTCTTAAATCCAGTAGGAAAATCAGTTTTTATCACTTTTTCTCAGGAAAACATTAAGGCTGGTTAATGGAGTTAAGTTTATAAGACATTGTAATTACTTAGATTTTTCTAAGTTCCTGTTTAGTACAAATGCTTATTAAAACAAAAAAAAGTGTTTATATTTGTTAAATATTTAGCATGCGGCTCCTCCAAGAAAAAGACTGAAAAGGGGCAAACTCTCTACCATTGAATTCAGATAGGGTAAGAAAGGAGCAAAATCAATGAAGACTGACAGTTACCAATATTTATTGCAATGAAATCTGAAAGAAACAAACTAGTCAAACAAAAACAGAAAAAGTGTGAGACCATTTTTATTACTGATCATTATTTTTAATATCTGATCTACTTTCAACAAAATTAAGAGCCAAAAAGAACACAAACTCATTTTTCTTTAGCACTTAATGTTTTTCACTTGAAAAAAAAAATCAGCTTGAGGTGAAAGGGGACGCTGTGAGATCTCTGCCTGGAGCTTCCATCTAAGTACCACTGGGTGTTGGAGGCACCAGCACCTACTAGGACACCCGCTTTAGGTGGGGCCTATGAGACTTATTTAGGGATGTTAAAATCATGTATAACGCAAGAAGGAATTCCCATATCTGCTAGCCAAATCCGTGTCCTGCTTACAAAACATACAGGACACAACTTTTCCTGTGTGCTGTGGCAATCGGCTATTTTTTGCAGGCTCAGACATCAGGGAGGAGAGGTACTTTCCAAGAACAGATAAAACACAGCCAGCAGGCAGTCTCATACACAGCACCAGAGGTGGACTGGGTGATTCTGCACCCGCTGTACCGTAAATCTGACCGCAACCGCAGAAACTGCTGGTCAGTGTCTTGCCTTTAAAGTTAAGAAAACTGGATACAACTGCGGAAAGAACTTCAACTTATCTTTTATTGGTATTCATCCTCAATCCAACAAGATCAGCTCAGGGGTACAGAAGCTCTGTCAGGCTGGCTGAATTGTGTGCATGGGATCCTCCCTTTCCACGGCGAGCAGACTGTTACAGGCACTGCAGGGTGTCTTCGCTTACAGTTTTCATGTCTGCTTCAATGTTAAGTTCTATACTCCTACATATGCCCATGCAAAACCACTGTTAACCTATCTGTCTCTTTCCCAAGATGATAGGATGGCTTCTGATAGCCAGCATCATGACTGTGGCACTGATTTCAACATGTGTCAGCCGCTGTTACTCCCCAGTTAGCTATCTTCAGCTCAAGTTCTGGAAAATTTACTTGAACAAGGAACAGGAGGTCTTTGAGAGCAAGGCTAAAGAGCATGCAGCCAGGCTGGCAGAAATAAATACAAATTGCTTTTTTGAAGCCACTGACCCAGCACCGTTTCAGACTCCCAGCAATGAAGACTGGCGGAAGATTTCGTGCTTGTATACCTTCGATTCACAAGAGCAGTATTACAGCATGATACACAAGTACGTTAACACAAACAGAGGCAATAGCGTCAGATTCGGGCAAGGAGGTCAGAATCCCCTCAGTTTAGGATTTGTGGATGAAACAAACGCAAGCGAATCAGGGTTTTAATGAAACAAATCATTTGCAACGTTGGCAGTCTTTTAACCCTACTGACATAACAAGAGTCTTATTCTGTGCTCTTATTGCAATCTGTGTGAATTGTATGTAAAAGCTGATAGTTGTAACCCTCAGCAGATTTGTTTTGAAATACACTTTGTTACTTTTGCTTAAGTGCATTTAAATAAATACATCTGTCACGATGGGAGTTTTCATGTGTTGTTGTTCATTAAGAAGAGTCACGTGTGTAAAATAATAAGCATTCACAAAGATCTCAGCATGTACTATGTCAAATTATTACCAAACGCCTTAAGGGCATTTGGCAGCTGGAGTGACAATACCAAACCTTCGTACCTGGCAGTATCAAAGAGACAAAAAGGGAATGGAAGTTTTGATCAGAAATTCAGCTTAGTTTTTTAGGTCTCACTTGACAATATATCTTTCAGTGGAGCCTAGAGCAAGCTCTGGACTAAAATATTTAGTTTCAGTCAATTAGTTTCTCAAGGCAAGGACAATATCCTTTAAAATCTGGGAAGCAATTAGCATTTTGGAGCTACCTGCACATAACAAAGGAGTCCATCGGAATGACTTCAGCTGCTTATCAGCTTGAACAGATGAGCAAAAAGATAACAGTGAAACTAAAAACTTCCATGGTGGTGAATTTTCTTTATCACTGCCTGATCTTGATCACCTGTTGCAGCAGGCCTTCTTAATTAGCTCTACTGCCTGCTCATTTCCTGTAATTGTAAAGCTCTGCAATGGAAAAAAAATAGGCTTTTGAATGCTGCAGGGAAAACACACCAACAGGAAGTTTACCACACCAACAGGAAGTTTCACCTCCTGTTTATATTCCATTTATATTTTTCTATTTTTTTCTGAAAAATATGTAATTATTTTTGGGGTTTTTTAATAGATAATATTGCATATAGGGATTTGGCCCTGGCATCAGTACCTAAGCTACACCTGGATGACCCTGCCAAATACACTATTTAACTTTATCCAGAATGGAGCCTAAGTGCAAATTAGCATGTCTTGAGGAGTTAGGCTCGTGCATAACATGGCGGTATAGGTGAAGCTTATATTAACAAACATTTATAGCACAGCCACATACTTAAGGACATTATAAATCCACAATCCGTATTAGCAAATAATAATGTTCTTATCAAAGAACATCTAATTATAAGAAATAAAGATACCAGTTTTGAGTGAAGAATGATAAAGTTCAGTTTTACTCTGAAAAGCTTTTTTAGAGAACGCTTTAGAGAGGTGAGTCAGATTGATCGGTCCGGGCTGTCCCTTCACTCCTCCCAGAAATCTTCTCTTTCTAGACAGAAATTCTACCTTGGAAACTATCCAGACAGACAGAGAGGAATCCCATGAAGTTGTATGTTACAGTCATTTTCCAAGCAAGAAGGAAGGGAAGAGCCTGTTTTAACTAGCTGAATATAACTAGCTTGGAAGCTTCATTCTTATTATAAACTGAAGATGTAACACATAGAAGGAAAACAAGATTTAATTCTGCATGTAGAAAATAATTTTAAAAAGCGTTCATTTTGTTGCGGAGTCACTGACTTGCTCAATGCTCTTTTCTTTCCAAGAGACTTGATGATAATAGAGTAACAAGTGTCCGGTTTGTTACTTGGGCCTCCAGGAAGCACGGTTCAGTTAAAAATGTTCCATTTTACTTCTCATATTGAAGACTTCATTTGTTCATTGACATCTAGAGAAAGATAAATCTACTCTGGAATGTCGTAAAGGGGAAGGAAACAATGTCTTGGCCCCACTGCAATCAGTGCCAAAACGTTCCTTGACACAGTGGGGCCAGGCTTTACCTTAGAGAGATAACAAAATACTTCAGGACAGACTGAAAGCCTCCAGGAACAAGCCATGCCTTATTTCATTTCCTGACAAGAAGATGCAGTGAAAACACCCTCAGAATTCATGTTAATCCTCTCAGCTGCATCTGGGTGGGCTTTTTGCTGCTTCCCACTGTGACAATGTGCTTCCCCCGCTCCTCAACCTGCAGCTTATCTCCAGTAACCCTGCTCAAGGGATAACCACCAGTGGCCGTCCTGATGGATGTGTCTGGTCGTGATGGCTGCATCTGGCTCAAAGTGGAGTCGGGAGACAGATAACAACACAATAGCCAAGGGCTAATGTGAGCAATGCATCCGCCTAACCACAGTGCTGGTCAATGTCCAACTCAAGCCAAATCTGGTAGAAACTAAAATCTGTGGTCGGTATGCAAATATGACTATGAGTCAATCACCTTACCCTCCTAAATAGCGAGCAGCCCAAGAGCTCTTCAAGCTCTCCTGCACGGCAGCGGGCTGCACACCAAGATCTCCCCTTGGGTAGGGACGCCTCTCAAGGTTACGCCTGCCGCAGAGATTCCTTACTACTCGATATTGAGAGACTCCTTGCTGCAACAGATCCTTGTGACTAATAGCTTGCTAAACTTTGTAAGCTTCGATAAGATTATTTCCTAGATTGATTGTGCACATATAATCCTTTAGACATTAAGTGTCAACCAAGTCCAGGACTAAGTTTGGATCCAGCCACACCTAGACTCCTCTAAGGGAAGGAGTTTAGAAAGCAAGAGCGTCCTCTCTGAATCTCGTGACCCAACGGGAGGGTCTCCCTGACAGTTTAGTCTGACCCTGTCCTCTATGCAGTAAATAATCAAGTGTACCTTGCCATCAAATCTTGTTAAACCACTGTCGCATTTACTATTAAACTTTGTTAAATCGCTGCTTTATATCAATAAACACATTGCTGCTTCTCTCTCACAAATGAAGTGTGTCTCTCCATCTGCGACACCCACTCACAGTTGCAACTGCCAGAGTCTCACTACCAAAGCTGCCTCAGCTTTCCAGGGAAGACACACAGCTGGCACTTCTAATTAAAACCGATGAGCAAAGGCTTCAAATGGGGCTGCAATACATATCTTCAAGTTTGCTGGCAATGATGGCAATCTATTTTTCACAGATAAAGTGACTTTTGGGGGAAGGAAAAAATTTATATCTATGTATAAAGACAGAAGCAGATATTTATATATTGGTTTTGTATGCAGTCATGTTTGAATTTTGATTTTTCCTCACCTTTATGCAATACTCGTATCTTCTGTACGTAATTACATTTATAACAAAAGAAATTTCAAAGAGAAGCTTCAGCACACTTGTGAATGCTCCGTTAGACACCTTCAAAAGGAGGGTCTACACTAAAATGAAACACTGAGGAACACTTCTGTGAATGTGCTACCAAGCAAGACAAGCAAAAAACTGTATGTGCATAGGATAGCTAATGTCAGCAACTAATGGTAACTTAGAATCATAGAATCATAGAATCATAGAATCGTCAAGGTTGGAAAAGACCCTTAAGATCATCGAGTCCAACCATCAACCTATCACTGCCAAGTCCATCTATACCATGTCTTCAAGCACCGTATCTATCTGTTCTTTAAATACCTCCAGGGATGGAGACTCAACCACTTCCCTGGGCAGCCTGTTCCAATGCATGACCACCCTCTCAGTGAAGAAGTTTTTCCTAATGTCTAACCTAAACCTCCCCTGGTGCAGCTTGAGGCCATTTCCTCTCATCCTATTGCTTGTTACTTGGGAGAAGAGACCGACCCCCACCTCGCTACAGCCTCCTTTCAGGTAGTTGTAGAGAGCAATAAGGTCTCCCCTCAGCCTCCTCTTCTCCATCCAGACTAAACAACCCCAGCTCCCTCAGCCACTCCTCATAAGACTTGTGCTCCAGAGCCTTCACCAACTTTGTTGCCCTTTTTTGGACGTGCTCTAGTACTTCGATGTCCTTCTTGGAGTGAGGGGCACAAAACTGAACACAGTACTCGAGGTGCGGCCTCACCAGTGCCGAGTACAGGGGCACTATCACCTCCCTGGTCCTGCTGGCCACACTATTCCTGATACAAGCCAGGATGCCATTGGCCCTCTTGGCCACCTGGGCACACTGCTGGCTCATGTTCAGGCAGCTGTCAACCAACACCCCCAGGTCCTTTTCCACCAGGCAGCTCTCCACCCACTCCTCCCCAAGCCTGTAGCGTTGCATGGGGTTGTTGTGACCGAAGTGCAGGACCCAGCACTTAGCCTTGTTGAATCTCAAACTTAGTCTGGGTCACTGTTTTTTCTACTGTTTATTACCGTTTTTCTACCTTACATTTACTTACTCCATCTTTAGAATACAATGGACAAGGTGCCCCAATGTAGGAAGAAAATAAAAAAAAACACCTAACAGCAAAACATGTGCATTGAGCACGTCTGCTCAGCACAGAGCTGAGCCAAGAGGAATGATTGCTGCACAACCAGACGCACCAGCGGAATATGACAGGACCATGAACTAGCACCCAGCCTCGTCTGGCATTCTCATGCCACCTCTCAGCTTGATCTCAAATCTGTGCTGCCTTGTCTGGCTCACACATTTCTGCTAAATGTTCATTTGCACAGTGGAAACTTATCCTTCAAAACTTACCATGTCCAAGTGGAAGTAAAGATTTCCTCAGGCTATTTATTCTGAAATACTGAAACCTAAAGAAACAGCTTTGATGTCCTGCATGGAGCAGCACTGCAAATGTCTGGCACTGAAGGAAGGGGAGGAAGCCTTGGCCACGCCAAAGCCAGTGTGGCAAGACTGCAAAGGCCCCAAGATGATTCTAATGCTCCTTGCTTTAAAAATGTTGTAATATCCAGCCCTGACTTTGCTAGCTAATGCCTGCAGGCAGAAACTCTTTAATAGGCCCTGAATACACAGGAGTCAGCCTACATGTCACTGCAATGTGGTGACTGATGATTTTTAGCTGGTGCAGACGTCGACAGAAAATGTTACCGTAGGTGTGTGCATGCACACACACCTGCGTGCAAGTCTAATGCAACAGAGGTTTAAGTAAGAGAATTGTATCTTAGAAAACAAAGACAGTATAGGTTATTCACTTTCAAGATAATAACAAAAAGAGGAGAATATTTGTTTAGTAGGATGTGGCTGGAAAAAGGAAAAATGGCCATTGCCTTGTAAAGAACCTTTTTGTGGTCAGCCAAAGTTGCCACATACCCATCTCAGCCAGCTGGGCATAACCAGCAAAAACCCCACGAAGGGCTCCTGCACAGGCAGTGAAATCAGGCAAATTCCACAAGACCTTTCAGCCCTGATTAAAAAAAAAACAAACTAGGGAAACTTGTTACTGGTTGTAACACGTTATTACATGTTGTAACTTGCTATTGGCAACAGGTATCAGCATTTTGGGCTGAGCCCAAGGCTGAGTAATGAATAGCTGAGGTTTTGTTCTGTCCAAAATTGTTCTTTTAAAGCTGCATTACACTATGCCACCAACTGTACGACACTGTTAAGACAAACAAAGGGAGAAAGATTATCATGGGGATTGTACAGATCTGGTAGGAATGAACCCCGCTGTCCCCAAGGTAAGAGGTGCCCGTCAGCAGGATTAAGGGGTAAACAGACTGCGGGAAAAATAAGAGCTGAGGGTACAAATCACAGCGATAAACTCAGAGTTAACTCTGGGCTTCACTGAACTGAATTGAGGGTTTGTATTTTGGTTTAAAACAAGTGGTTTGGTAAGAAGAAGGCAAGCTGGCTTTGTGGATAAGGTACTGTGCCAGGACTTGGGTTTTTATCCAACCTTTACCCAGATATCTTGCATTACACTGGACAACTTTAAACCTTTCCTATAACTCAAGTCTCTGTGAGGCTGCTATTTCTCTACTTCCCAGTCATGTTGTGGTAACAAGTCCACTGCCAAGTGGAGGATGTTCAACAGCCGGTGATGAAGGTCAGGTAAGAACAGACACAATGACCAAGAAACCAGTTGTGTGGCAATCTCTGAATTTTTATTCAAGCTTCCTTAGGTGAGTACAGATCCACAGTGACTACACATTCAATATGCCATGCTTTGTTCAGTTTGGTCATAAGATCAGTGCTCTTGAAGAGAAGACTGACATGAAAAGGCCCATAGCTTGAAGTAACACAAGCATTGCTGCAGTCATCAGGTCATCAGCAAGCTGCAGCCTGATGTATGCCCGGGGCTGAACAGGCATGCCAGCAAAAGTGCATGTGGGGCCTGAAAGAGCCGTAAGGAACTGAACTGGGCTCCTGCCACCAGTGAAGACACATCCCTCTCTGGTTTCAAAGGGAGCAGGATGGCCGGTGCAGAGGACAATGAATGGCAAACCATTACGCATCAAAACAGGCACCTGACAGCGAGACACTGAATGCAGCAGTCACAGCGGATTAATTAATTATTCCTAACCACAAAGAGCCAGGGAAATAAACCACCTCTTAGCAACCATGCTTTGCAACATCACCAACAAACAAAACGGGAAAAGGTGGTCATGTTTAGTTGATGTTCAAATGAATATTTTGCATCCAGCATGCACTAAATACTGAGATAAAACTTTCATTGAGCTCAAGAGCAGGGTTATGTGAGAAGGAAGGGGAGGCCATTTTGATCTTTTATACTGTGTCATGACAATTAATGTTGCTCTCCCCCTGCTGTGCTCCTCCTGTTTGCTGCCTGGCTCTCTTCACCTTTCAAATGTATGACTGGTGCAGCTGGCTCAGCGAAGCCATTTTTACTCTGCATGTCTTCTTCAGAAACAAAAGGCGCAAAATATCCCTCAGCAAGGGTTTCTCCCAATATTTCTTTCATTTATTTCTTTTGTGCTTTCTGTCTTCCGCCTTCCTTAAAAAAGTAATTCCTATTTCTGTCACAGCATCACCCTTCAGCCTGTCCTGGAGAAAGGTAACTTCTGCTGCTAAGTGAACCTAGAAAGAATCATGTCTGATCAGTTAAGCAAAGAAATGCCCAGTTTTTCCCCCTCCTTAGTATAACGAGCTTTTTTTCTCTCTCTCTTACCACAAGGGGACCTCCTTTCTCAGGTTTCATAAGGAACAGATTTCTAGAATGTTTTAAAATATCTTTCCCAACTAAGTTAATAAAAAGAAAGTTTATATACACTGGAATTTGTATAATACATTACCCTTCATTCCAGTGCTTTGCTTTCTTCCAAGAACCTAAATTGTGTACTTGATGATTTTGTGATCACAAAATTTCCTGGTCACATACTAATACTTATGATATAATACTTTTGTTAATTAGTCTTCTATCAGATACTGTAATTCTGAGACTGACGTACATACACAATACTTGTACAGCTTTTATTTTCTCGAAACATAAGATATATGACAAATTAGATATTGACAGAAACATAAAGCAGCCCAAAAATTATTTTCCAGAAAAAGCCACAGAAGCTGTACCACTCAGTGACTTTCAAATGATGCCCTTTGTTTGTTCTTTCGTAAAAGTCTTACACTTAAGAACAACATTTGGAATGCCATCTGATACACTTCTGATGCTTTGGTTTTAACATTATACTCATCTACACTTTGTTCTCCCTTTCAGCAGGTGCTGTGGTAACCTGAGAATATTATTTGTCTTCATGTATTTGGAAAGAATCAGGGATGGCTATTACTGGTTACACCTGTACAGGAAAATGAGATGGGCTCAAGGAGCATCGGGGTGGTCCAGCATGCCCCCCAGCTCTCCACATTACGTGTTAGCTGGCTGCCCAGGCCCACCTGGCTTCTGCACCAGGGTCAGCCACTGAACAGCCAAGCAGGAGGTGAGGTGTGGAGGTGAGGTGTTACTTCAAGGTGTGGAGGTGAGCCAACCTGTGTGTTTCTCTACATCAGGATCCAGGATCAATCTGGCCCTCTTAGATACAGACATTTAATCTGAGGAAGAGATTAAACACTACTAAATTTCCTTCATTTATCTGAGCAAATGGGTTTGCTTTCCTGTGCCTCTGCATGTTGACAAAGAATGGAGAAAACAGATGAGCACTTCCTTACCATTTCCAAGGCGCCTCGAATCACCCCGCAGAGGAGGTTACAGTAGCAAAGTGAGGCTCGTTCTGCTGGCAGCTCCTCCACAAAGTCCACTAGTGGGTTTTTGTCCAGGATTAAGGAGAATTCATTTCCTGCGGCGCTACTGCAGCTCACACTAGGGGTGACCCCAAGGTACATCTTGAAAGCAACCTGCAAAAGGATGAAACTCTGCTGCTTGAATCTGTTGTCTGCAAACCAGAGGTGAAACTTCAGGATGCAGCATCCTGTAGACCAGCTTTACCCTAGGAAAATTTTCCAGACAGGCTGGAAATCAAACTAGATTTGTCTCTTCTGTGATCGGCCTGAGCCAGAGATGCAAATCTGGAGCTATGTGATACTCCAGGGAAGTACAGCAGAAGGCTGCTTATTCTGTCTTTGATGCCCTACATTTACAGCCCCCTACAAAGTGGTCTTACTGTTATCACTCATCTGCTTTCAGTCACGTCACACGCCCCTGGGACCATTAGCAGCTTTATTAGGCCCTTCACTACGTTGCCAGCAACTTTGATAATCACAGCTCAAGAACTCCTGCAACTGGTGAGTGTGTGTTTTTACTCTGATCTCCATCTGCAGTCACAAAAAAACAACAACGCACCAAGAATAAGACTGCCAAGACTGCAAACTTATTTGATTATACAGAGCTTTGCTTGCTTTCCTGCCACTACCGATGAATGTTACTGTAAATGTGCAACATCTGCTCTGCTAGCGGAGGGGTCCCCTGTGAGCGCGTTTCTCCAGACAGTGACATCACAGCGTTATCTAGACAGCATGTACGCAGGCAGGCTAGCAGCAGGCTGTTCTTCCTCTGGAGAGCTCTCCCCTCCTACACCACTACAGACTGCTGCAACCAAAGGGAAGAGAGTCTTGATTTTTACCTCTTTAGTGAGTGTCAGACATGGATGGTTTCCAAACAATCCTGAAATTCTTTATGAACCAGAAAACCGCTATACGTTACAGTTTTATGGCGCTGCTGACAATGGGAGGTGAACGTGTGTTTTCTCTTGTTGCTTTCAGATGCCCCTGCAGCAATGAAAACTTCAGGTACGGTTTGGTATTTCTCTTCTCCCCAGCTTTTGTTTTGCTAGTTATTGGATATTTCTTGAACAGCAAGACCTGGAAGCTCTTTACAGGCTGCTGGGTGAATCCCAGAAAAATATTCCCCAGAGGGAATATCTGCCATTTCTTTTACGTCTTTGGACAAATCACTTTAAACGCTCTGGTAGCCCCAGTGATGTGGCTTTCTGTGGCTTTGCTCAACGGGACTTTTTACGAATGTGCCATGAGTGGCTTGAAAAATCCTGCCTACTTACATGCAGTTTGCCACAGCAAATCTGCCAAGTGCTTTGAAGAGCTACACAAGGTACCCTGTGACAAAAGCTCCATGCCCTTTTCAGAGAGTGACGAACTGAAACGAACTCTTCAAGCACAGTCCCAGGTAAGAAAAATAAATAAAGAGCATTATGCAGTTTGCACTGTCACTGTGATTTATCTGTGGAGGATCCTGATGTCAGATGCTAAGATAAAACCGTTGGTTTCACATAAACAAAGTTTTGGCATGATGCAGCCTTGCAAAATACAATCAATCCATCTTTTAGTTCAGTTTGAGCTGTGCCATACTTTCTGGGGGGCCCCACTGACGGCAGGATCAATAAGACCAGATAACTTAAAGCTTTCTTCCTGAATGAAGATTGCTCTATAGAGAAAAAAAACTACTAGATTGTTTAGGAGGCTGAATTAACAGATCTCGCTCCATGAAAGGGGTCTGTCCTATTATAAAATCCATACCACACTCTCCTATCTTATACCGTCATGATAACTGTAATGAAATCTTAGGTCACTAACAGTAGAAAAATGCTGGAAAATAAGATTTGTGACAGATTTGTGACTGCTTACATAATATGTTTCTCTTTGCGTTGCTCATGTTCATGATGCCAGGTGAGAGCATGTTTTTTTCCTGCTTGGAGAAAGGATGAAACACTAAAATAAAACAAGCAGAACTTGCAAAGCTGAAATTGTATTACGTTTTACTATATTTGTGTGATACAGTTCTGCTCACTGCCTTGTAACGTAAATAAATTCAGAGACAAAAAATCAAAACAAAGGAAAAAAAAAAGAAAAAAAAGGCTACAGAAAATGATGGAAAGATGATTGTCAGCAGGATGGAAAAACACTCCATGTAGCCAGCAAGTTTTTGTCAGACAATTGTATCCATCTGGAACCATTTCCTCCCCAAGCACTGGTTTTGTTTTCAAGTCCTCATGCAAACAGGACTGGAATGCAGACAAAGCCTGCACTGCAGACAAAGCAATTTATTTGAGAGTTTTAGAAGGAAATAACAAATAGGGCTTAAGACTTTAAGTTGTATATATAGGAAACAGTGAAAGACCGGTGACTCAGTTTATAGCATGAGAATACATGGGCTCATTCTCTAAGGTGCAAGAAAGTGAAAAGCTTCTAAAAAGAGCAGTTTCTCAAATACCCATAGAAATCATCAGTCAGTGCAAAGTGACTGGAAAAATAAAAGAAAGCAAAGCTATTCTTCGTACGGGTCCCTAAGAATAATTGTTTGTCAAGTTTCTCTGTTTCACATATTTCCCTGAGGAGACTTTCTATATTCCCTCAGCTAAATACAGATTTTTACTGGCAGTTATTTTTTTAACATCAGTGCAAGAGTTCACATGAGAAAGGTTGCAGCTCTGCATATCATCACCATTAAACCATGGGAAATCACTTCCAGTTCATATGGGTCTCTGAAACCTAGAAGATTTGTTCCACACTGGGATTTGTTCCACTCTGGAATTTGTTCCACTGTTTGAAAACAAGTTGTTGTTGTTTTTTTTATTGCAAGTGTTACACATTGCAGTGGAGTAGGTGGGTAAAACCATTGGCTAGGCCAGTGGCACTAGGCATGAAAAAATTGTGTTCACACCCCTGCTCTCCTTAGAGGAGAACATCCCACAATAACAATTTCAAGCACATTTTTCCACCCTCAGCCCTTTTTCTAGTCCTGGAAGTAGCTCTTTCTTTTAAAATGTCCTTAACAGAATTTTGTCAAACTCTGAAGTTGCTACAAAAAAAGTTGAGTGATGCTGGAAAAGCATATTTCAGCAAAAACAAAGTTCTCTGAAAATACAGCAACTATTTCGAATCAGTGCGTAGATGACTTGGGCTCTATTCCAGTGCCAACAGAGATCTGCCAATGCGCATGCTATTTCTTCTTTCTCATGCCCTCTCTTCCCAGCTTTCTCACAGGACTAGGCAAGAAGGTAATTTTAAACCAGTTTTGGCATAAAAATGATTTTCCACTACAAAGGGCTGATTCATCAAAGTCAAAAAAGGTTCACAAGAATAGCATAGATTTCAGTGAATCTCCTGATAAAAGAACTGGTGAATGCTTTTTAAATTTAAGAGCAACTTTTATATTCCTGTTAGCTAATTAATGCAGTTTTTTTGTTTTGTTTTTAATGAAAAAGAAGTCTGAAAACAACACATCTAAAAATGGTCGCAGTTTAAAAGGTTGATTGATCTGGGACAAAAGTTACTTACCCTTTTTGGTTTTGCAGTTCGTCATAATTCAGAATTGTGTCTTAATCCTAATTCTTGACTGGCAATTTTATTTAACACTTTCAGGAGATAGAAAACCATTTACTATCTAGTCATTGTGATATTTTATTCTCCCTGTGCACTTTCCCATTTATGTGACAGAAGTCAGTGTGCGATTCCAATACACTACATGCCAGATAGTTATAGTTTTGCAGTAAACTCTCATAATATCTTCTCTAAATTACCCAGGAACTACTCCTGCTCTCAAGTCTGCACTGTTTTCTGTATAGCTTTATTCAGCCATAACATTATTTGAATGATCATTTAGACCTCTCTTAGATTTTTCTTCATACACAGTCTTGTAGTTGAGGTCTGATTTGAGATCACTTGTCCCTGAACCTGCCATTGCTGTTGCACTGGACATGTCTCTGTTGTTACCCAAGTTCCCTTTGTCATAAAATGGGATGGGGAGGCAGCCAGAGTCTAGTATAAGCCAACTTTTCTTAAGTGTTTTACCTTCCACCAGCTTTTGCCTTCCTGAGAAAGAGACATCAAAATGAGCACTATTGAGAAGCCTCAATCCTGACATCTTCTGCTTCCCTTTGGTCCCCATATGGACGCCCCGTTAACACGAATGCCAGGCACCAAGTGCAAACTGGGATGAGATGCTCGCAGTAGGGTCCGAAGAGGAGAGGCAGGCCCTCCGTACAAAGTGTCGTCGCTCTGTCAGACACTCTTGATTTAAGTAGCATTTTCACTTGGGCCTTTTTAATCTGTAACTCATTTCTTTTGTTTTCCCAGATTTTAGGCTGGTGTGTGATAGTTACCACAGCTCTTCTCTCCCTGCTAACCACTTGCTGTGCCAGCTGCCAGTCGAAAGTCAGCCACCTCCAGCTGATGTTCTGGAGGGTGTACACGGAGAAGGAGAAGGAGCAACTGGAGCAGATTTTCCAGCTGTATGCCACCAAGCTGAGTGAGCGAAACCTGAAGTGCTTTTTTGAGAACAAGGAACCAGAAGCAATTCCCCTGCCAGCTTTTCAGGCATGGGAAGACGCTTCCCAGCTCTACTCTTTTAACAGTAGCAAACAGCATTATAGCACAATTCACAGGCTAGTTGAAGAAGGCCAGAAAGGAACCAATGAGGAAAGAGAGACAATGCTGGACTTTGTAGACAGAAGGGAAATACCATAGAACAAATATATTTTCAGCTTTTTTATATCTTGCTAATACAGCATACTTCTAGCTGGTTTCATCTCTATATTTTTTCACAATGGTCTCTTTCTTCTTCATCATATTCCCTCCCAGTTGCAAACTTGCTCCAAAAGGATGGAATGAAATTATTTCCCTACATCAGTGAAAGGGCTGCAGTCCTCCATGGCACCTAGGGTTCATGCTCTACTGATGTCGCTGGCTCCAGATCAAGAGCTGGCAGCAAAAAGAGATGAATAATGACTTCTACAACATGGTTTTAACAATATCCTATGTAAAAGGCGCTATAGTATGCTCATCCTATGTAAATCAAGAGACTATCATAAAGTAACACCATTTAAAAGGTGTGAATATAATAATAGAAGATGCGTGTGGCTTTCTGACAGCCCACAGAAAGTAAAGGGTTTGCTTCCAGGTCATTTCCAGGTCACTTGCAGGTACAGCATTGTTTTGAGGCACCAGTGGTCACTCAAGGCATCTCAGTGTCTTTGGACTCCTGTTGCACCTAGAATGCCAGGGATGGTCTCATCCATCAGCCCTGGTCTTCTAGTCCCTGAGACATCTGCCTGGGACATGGGGCAGTGACCTCCATTGACAGTGAGGTGCCAGGTAGTTTTTTAGACAAATCTTACAGCTGAAGTGTAGGGTACCAAGAACTTGAAATTACCAAATTGTTCAGCATTTTTGTGTTTTTGTTAAAAAATAACGTGCTCTTTTGAAACATAATCAGTTGCTGTTAGTGCTTTTTTATAATAATGAAAATGCATCACTGTTATTTTGTCTCCATAGAGTACTTGGTATTATCTTCTCCTGCTGAGAATTTCTCTTTGTACAGGTATAAAGCTCCCGTTTTGAGGGGGTTTGGGGCACTGGGTGCAGCCTGTAGAGCTATGTAATATTGTTTGTACTGGGCCTGCAGCCAGTGTACAGCAGAGGACCTGGAAGGAAATTCCACATTTTAAGACAAGAAAATATTTTTGCAGCAGGCTGATTTTCATTTTTCTGAATATCTTAGGAAACTTAGTGTCTGGAGCAAGAGGAATCGGCAGGCAACGCAGGCGAGGCGCCTGCACAATCAGTGCTTCTGACAAATGCATTTCACCTCAGAGCCCTACGCTTTACCTCACCCACTTGGAATTCACCACGTGGCTCTCACATGGGGTGTCCAGAGTCTTTGCAAATACAGTATAAAAGGAGAACAAGGTTTCTGCCAAGTTTCTTTCCCTGGGGTGGCTAGGCAGGCTTTTATGCAGCACTTTACCGCCAGTCTCCCTGAGTCTGCAAAGAATCATATTTTTGCTCTGCTTGAATCGGGCTCTTATCAACAAACCAGGGTACTCTGCCCAGCTGTTCTCATACTCACTGCACTTCTTCAGCAGAAAAACAAATGCATCTGCATTTACAGACCATTTTTTAAAATAAAATCCAAGAGCTAATTCCACTGTCTGCTTAGAATTTTCTCTTTGTGTTTTGAAGAACTTGTGGTCTTCGAGCAAATGTTTTAAACTTTTTTTATCCCAGCTGCCCCATTTTGCAGCAGCCTTAGAACATGTTACATGCCTAAATGTACCTGCTGCAGCTGAAAGCACAGAGGCAACACTGCCAAAATGAAAGTCACAACAGCAGGCATGTCTGACACCATGTCTGGTGCATATGCATTTTTCTCCCCAGGCTCCTCTCCTGGCATAGCAACTAATTCCAGGGTGCACATCCCTTCCCATTTGTCTGCTTTTCTCTTTCTTTATAAGAGATGCCCCAACATCGACTGCCCAGCCCCATCTCACCTCCTCCCTACAGGCGAGGGGAGAGGAGACACCACCTAACAGGATGTCCCCACTGCCCACGCCAAACTTCCCTTCCCAAAGCCATCTGCCCACCCCCTTCCTCACTGATACCACTGAAAACCAAAGCAAGTAGGGATGCAACAGGGAGGACACTGAGTAGGTTTATGAGCTGATCAAGGAATATAGGAAACAAGCAGGTTGATGTAAGGATGAGGTCTCCACTGTGATATAAAAGCTGGGACACAGAGACAAAAGCATAGTTGCCAGAGGGAAAGGTGGGAGGAAAGAGGGATCTTGCTTTGGGCACCTTTTTCCTCAGGAGAAAGCTCAAAGCTCTGCACCTGAGTAGCCAGGACCATCTGAAACATCTGTTTCCCAGTCTGGCCTTCTCCTTTATCGTGGAGGGGCAAAACCAAGGTGCATTCTCCCCATCTCATCCTTACTCTGCTTCGTGTTCACAGGCAACTCATGTAGAGAGTGTCTCCACCTCCAAGAGCAGCTGCAGAACACATAGTGCTGCAACATGTGCCTGGCAGGAGCTTAAGTCTCTCACTGACCCTCGTTCCCAGGGCTGTGTTACTCTAACTGTGTTGTCTTACCAAAATGCCTGTGACTTAATGCAATTGTCATGTGGATGCTGGAGTATTTCTATAAAAACAGACAAAAATAAAAGCCAGTTTGACCCTATGTTTTCAACTGGAATGTGGTTTTGGCAAATTTAACCCTGTCCTTCAAGCAGCTATCACAAAAGTTTTGTATCAACATTGCCCCCTAATTAAAATTCAGCAGCTACCATGGCAGCTCAGAAAGAGGCGAAAACTATTGTCAACACTATCCAAAACAAACTAGAAAAAAAAAAAACCAGCAGAATCAACATTTTCTCTTAGAAAATTTAGATTTTGCATTAACTCTGATGTCCATCAAAATATGAGTGCACAAATAAACAGAAACGTTTTTGCTCAATTCTCTGTGCTTTGTCCCTCAGTTTACTATTTCTTCTCCTCTGTGAGAGCCCAGTTTTCTCTTAACTCTTCTTCTGCTACACATCTGCTGCTTCATCAAACTTCAAGTCTTTGTTACAAGAACAAAAACTAGTTAACCAAGATAGGCCCTCATATGCTTTCAATTTAGTTTCAGCTGTACTGTGCATTACAGTATGACAAATCTGTCCACATTCTATTGTTAAAATTTCCTGTGTAAAAGAGAACTTGCATGGAAACTATGCGAGACGAGTAGCTGGCTTGCAATGGAGCACTAAATTAAGGCAAAATTGCTATAAAGTGAAAATTGTAAAAAAGTCTCAGCAGAAAAAATAATTTAAGTACATATAGATAAGTAATTCAATGAATAGATATGAACTTTTTTTTTGAAACCAGGCTATGACTGGGCAGAAATTCCTTTAAAGCTACCATACACAACTTCTCAGAGGGTAGAACAAAGGTCTTTTCAATCTTTCTTTTTACTCCAAAAGACAGGGAAGTAAACCGAATGAGCAGTTTTGAAAGTTACATCCATACATCTATGGATCTATAGTCGCATTTCTATCTCTATGAAATGAAAGAAAAAAGAATATCTATTTAGACATGTACATAGGCTCACCATCAAAATGACACCCATATAAAGCAAAATCTCTCTTTTGAAAATGTTACTTGCAATTCTATGGGATTATATATTGCTTAATGTCAAACAAGAAATCTATCAGACAGAATTAAAAATGTACCACTGGCCTTTTTCAAAGTCTCAACCTACCCCATTTCTCTCAAGCAGCAAGAATAAAATTCATTAACATTTCGATGGCGCTTAAATACAGTCTAGAATTACTGAAATATTTAGGAGGCCACTAACTTATCAGTCCCTTTATATACTGCTGGGGACTTTTCGCTACAAAACATTGTATGCATAAGTAATGTTGCAAAGTAAGTGACAAACTGTTAAAAAATTGAAACCATAATTTCAGATGACATAATAACAAGATTACTGAAGGACCAGAATTAATCTGCTTAGAAGGGGAAAGGCAGTCAAAATAACATTTTTTCTAGCATGCTTTTCATTCTTAGTACTTTTCCACAGTCAGTGTTTGGGAAGAGCAAGATGTTTTAAAGGTCTTGCCATCTGTTGCCGAATCCATGTACTTACAAAATTTTCTTTACTCTTTACAGTGCAGCACTTCATTTTTCAGTTTGCTGTCTACCACGTAGCGCAGCAACCTGCTGTATGCATTTCCCTCTCACTATTAAGATCTGAAAAGCAACATTCAGCAGCTCTGTAAATTCTGCCAGCTTCTGTCAGACTTTCAAACTGGCCATATGTCAATATATAGGGACCTCATGCGGCAGGACCTCCCATGGGATGGGGAATCATGTCTCTTGTCCTACAGCTCTGGGCCTGGGGGTGACAGGGTTGGATTACCCTGGCCCTGGTGGTCCCCAAGGGCCTCTCTACAAGCAGTTGCAGAGATGTACGTTTGCCGCATTTATGGGGTACTGAGCTTCCACAGCAAAGACCATCTCTCCAGCCACTGCTTTTCAGCAAGGGATATACCCTTAGGCACCGCACTGTATTAACACAGCTATGGAGCCTGTGAGCCAGTGCTAGCTCACTGTGGATCAGAGGGTATGGCCCAGCTGCTCCCACCTGTAGCACACACAGACACCTCCTGGGGCATGGTGACATTGTGCTATGAAAGGTAACGTTGTTCTAGGATTAGATGTAAAACAAGAAGCTGTTTATTTTTTGCATCTCTTTCCATCAGA
This sequence comes from Nipponia nippon, assembly GCF_047370975.1. Taxonomy (NCBI): domain Eukaryota; kingdom Metazoa; phylum Chordata; class Aves; order Pelecaniformes; family Threskiornithidae; genus Nipponia; species Nipponia nippon. The sequence goes on along the minus strand of NW_028262358.1, from coordinate 72,319,802 downwards.
TCAATGATGTCAAGGTCTTGTGAGGAGGAACTGAAGTAAAAAATTCATTTTGTAAGATTATAGAGCAAAATTATCACCCTCATTTCGAAAGTAATCCTCACTTATACTCAGATCCAAATTCTGAATCCAGTCTTGGACATTACTTCTTCAACTGAGCTTTGTTCTTAATACCATTCCTCAGTTGGTTTCCATTTTCTTATCCCAATTCGCCAGTGAGCAGAAAGCCTACTTTTACATGGCCTGTTTTATCTTTTTGTATTCAGTCCCGACTGTAACCACGCAAAGTCACAGCACCAACATAAGAAATCAGTGAGCACCATGGGAACTCAGTGTAGAAGGATTCACTTTGCCTCATCATCAAAACTTGTTGGCCCTTCTCCAGTCCAGTATAAGCTAGCAGTAAATCCCAGGCTTTGCAGTCTGAACCAGTGGTTGAAGTTTTAAGCCCTCAGTCACTGCCTTAGGTGCACCTTTCCTCAGGGATTTATTTCTTAATATGGCAAGCTGGCTTCGTACTCCTCACTTTATGTTTTTTCCTTTGCTTCATCTCTTTCCGTTTCCACAGGGAACACCCACAGCCCGATCTTACAGACTGCTTCGCTTTCCAAAGGACTGCAGAATAACAGCTATGTTTACAGGATGTTTGCCTCTAACTATTTGAACTGCTTAACTGCCTTAATTACTTTACTTTGAACTGGTTTTACTCTGCACACTCATCCTCAAACAGATTTCTACCTCAGAAGAGTTAGTATAGTTAAGTATTAAAGCACTTTCTCCTGGCTGAGAACGCTACTGCTGAAGAATTAGAGATCATGTAAACAGCTGTGTAATTCTGAACCCATAACTTTAACAGCGTGTTTGCAGTTACTTGCTGGGTCATTTTACTTATGTTTTGTTGGTATGTGCCTCAGACAAATGTGCTTGAAGACTATTTAAAAAATGTTTTCCCAAATAAATGTGAAAATGCTTTCCATATCACATTTTGCCTCAGAAAGGTTTTACTCCTACTACAGAACTCCTCTTTTAGTTTGCTAAAAATAGTCTTTTCCAGAGACTGTGTGCTTTAAAGTCTGTTCCAATCTTTCCAAGTAATTTTATTTCTCTGAGTAAGTCTCTTCTGAAGTACAACCTGCAAAGAAATAGTGTCTTTTTCCTCACTTTGATGGTTAATTTCTCACTGCATTTTGTTGTTGAATCCTCTGTACTTAAGAATTATTGTTCAACTCTACTAAAGCATTCATAAACAAGGGACCCATGAGGAGTAAGACCCAGAAAACCAGATATCTGGCATATATGTGAAAATCCAGAGAAAATAAAGTACAAATATCACCTGAAGAAGAACATAAAAGTGAACAAAAATGTGATTTTGCAGCCTGGTATCATTCTTTTAACGAGACAGTGTATTTTAATACAGTGATTGAAATGCTGCTTGTCTCATGGTTTTCATTCAGCTGCCCTCACTGTCTCCAATGGATCCTCTACCCCAGCTCAGCTCCTTCAAAGGAGGAGCTTTGTTATACATCATCCTGATTTGAGACTCCAAAATACGCTTTACTTCAGGAAGAAATTTAGTTTCCACTCTTTTATGAGCTAATGGGATCTGGCCAGCTTTTAGTAATGTCACCTGCTTCTGCTTTAAACTTTGGCAGATGGTGGTGTGTGTGCTGTGCACGTGTGCACTTTATAGCCCTACCAGCATCAGCAAATGCAAAGAGGTTGTTTCTCTATTTCTGTGACAGCCATCAGTTCCTCTATGACAAGCATTTTGGAAGGATAACATAACTTCTGTCCCTCCATTTCAGTCAGATGTAAGGTAGGTATTTGTGACATAGTTAATGTGAGCAGGATCACACATCACCTGTTAACATCCACATACACTTTTAGCTAAGATACTCCTATATAACCAGCATATACTGGTGCCTTAGTTCGCTGTATAGAAAGCCTGCTGTTCCCCAGTTCTGTAGTCAGTGGCTAAACATAATGCTCACATTTAGCTGATGCTGCTGGTAATTCTCAAGCAATCAAAAAGCATGCCAGGCATATTTTTGTCTCCTAAAATGAGCCAATGGAAATGAATCTCAGTTCAATTAACTGATGCTCTGATCTCTCTTCTTAAAACAAACTACCTAGCAAATTGTTCTTTGTTATAAAGCGTGGTTAATTTTTGCCATTAGGAAAGGCCAGGCATATCTTCACTAGCAACACTTCATAGCTGAAAATCATAAAGGATAAAAGGGATCATTCACTATGACCTGAGCAGGTATTAGTCTGAGCTAACTCAATACCTGTGAACTACCACCTCCTTTACAGTGACTCAGCAGTCTAAAGGGGCTGGACATCCTATGGATTTCTCTTTGAGCTTTCCCAGGAAATCTGACTTGCCTGTGGGGGCAAAAACATGTCTTCAGAAACCCAGGTATTGCCACTAAATTTCCTTCTAGATCTTTCTTGTCTGACAGTAGTGTGAAAGACTACTCAATAAAAGGGAAATTTCCATCAAAGAAGGTGGAAGTACTCACTCTGATTTTATCTTTTTGATTTTATTATTAGATTTGTGGGTAGTGAGGAAAATGTTCCTCTCGTTTTCCTTTCTTACAGTTCTTCTCTGCTACCAATGAGTCTTCCTTTTGCAGAATATCCTGCAGCTGATTCCTAATATTACCATTTTAAGGTTAAAAACCACCTAAGATAATTATGGAGAAGCTGAGGAGATTCAGATGGCAGGAGTAAAAATATCAAAGTTTAAGATCTGTATGAGAATGCTAATTCTTATGCTCCTAGAAAAAAAAAAAAAAAAAGTGAGGGAATATATGATTTGAAGTTTGTTAAAACTGAATCATTTTTGTTGTTTGCTGCAATTCTCTGGCAAGAGTACAAGAAATCAGCTTAAGCTGCAGCAAACAAAAAGGAACTTTTTAATTCTTCTAATAGCAAAACACCTCATAGTCTACTAGGAATAGAAGAATTTTAATTTCAGCTTAGCAACTAACTTTAAGGTCAGTTTAGGTCAGGGGCTGGCAGCCTCTCACAGGTGGTATCCCATTTTGTGCTCTCTGTCCTCAACTCAGATATAAATCTAATACCCATGTAAACCAGTTCTATGGTTCTGATGACGCTTTGTGGTAAACTTACCACTGTGGGTTTATCAAGACCATCCGCAAAATTCTTATCTCACTAAACATCACATTTTTTGTGTTCTGTTGAATGTTGTTTTTTTCCCAGCCTGGTGAAGCACTGTGCTACAGAGGTAGAAACTGATGTCTCCTCTCAAGGCCAAGCTCTGTGAGCAACTAGTTGATAGGAAGTTTTAGATAAGGCAAAGGCTGTATTTCACCCAGTGGAAGCATGGGTGTGATTGTGGAGATGACTGGTTTTTGATAAGGCAATCATGATATAGCAGAAAATGTAGGTAACTGTTCTGGAGCAAACTGAGAGCGGAGGAGGGAAAAGCTAAGACCATTGAAGCTGATGAAGCTCTAGAGAATGTAAATCTTATTTACCTGTGCAATCATGTCTGCAGTTTCAGAATAACTGCGGCACTTTTTCACAGCTGAACGAGCTAAAAAATCATCAATCAGCCTTACGCCAATGCCATATCCCCTAAGGAGAAAACAAAGAAAGTTAACATTCAAAATGGGGAACTTCTTTCCACCTACCATCTCCCTAATCTGCCTCTTGTGCTTTCTCAGCAAAACATCTGCATATTCCTAAATGAATGGCTTTGAGGACAACAGATTTTGCTGGTCTAGATTCTTCTTTCTACCACGTTTTGCAGCACAGTGGGATTGCTGTTAATGTAGTCATTTAAGGAATCATATTCCTTTAAGCACAATACTCCCAGCAAGGATGATGTGATCGTTGTCTATACATACATTTGTATTTACATATATATGAATAAATATTAGATGTCAGAAGAGTATAATATATAAATAATATACAAATAATATACCTGATTAATACTGCTTTGTCACTAAAAATAGGATAGGATAACATAGCACAGGATTTTCTCCATTCCTCTGTGATCCCCAGAGTTCATCTCACACTGTCTCTGTCAAGGAGAGCAAAGCAACTGCCCCTTCAGGTCACAGCATTCCCCTCCGGGCTGGTATGGAGTCCAGCAAATCCCGGGCACCCTCACTGCAGCGTTCAGGTGCCAGGAAAACCCATAGGAAGTGGACTCACGCCTGATCTCTTTCACTTCACTCTCTTATCTCTTCACCTCATTTTTCGCTCTTCCTCCACAATTCCCACTTTGTCTTTTTTCTAACATGCTCTCTCCCTTCATCTACTAGTTGCAGAAAGAATCCAAAAGTTGCCAGTTAATATACAGTTTCAGGACAACACCACCTTCATTTTGTATTTAAAACACTACCATTTCAGAGAAATGAAATAAAAAAGAATGGAAGTTAATGGATTTTTCTAGAAAACAAATATTCATTCCTAGCTCTCACATATTAACAAAGGTCAGTAACTACATAGTGTGCAAAATAGCTATGCCTCCAAGCATTTTTTGAAAAAGGGCAAGAGATTGACACAAATGTTATAAAAGAATGGGAGCTCAACTCAGGAATGTTTTTAGGGAATTTTTCCTTTCCATTTATGTTGATGTTGGCAATCTCAGCCTGTTTGTCAGAGGCCCTACACCCTCAGTGAAGCAGCCTGAACTCGATGGAGTTTCTCACTGATTTTGTACCATGTCTTTGACAAGAAGCCAAAAAGCGATCTGATGTCTAATGTGATGACAAGATCAAAAAGTGGTTTTGGCAGCATGAAGTTTAAAATTGCAGTATGTCATGCATCAGAAAACAATGAAATATTTATTTATTGCCTGAGTATCAACATCAATAACGTTGGTAAATATGTCATCAGCAGTTAGCAAGGTATGTATTGGTGATGTACAAGACTACTTAGATCCTTTTCAACTTTTATGCCTTAGATTTGCAAAGTCAAATGAATAATAAATTGACAAGCAGCTATTTGGCAACTGTACAGTGAAAAACACCCTTCTCACTATGGACTATATATGTACATATAGAGAGAGAGAGAGCTAACAATACTGTTCCCAGCTGTCACAGGTCTGCTAATTTATAAGGTTTCTTCCTCAAGCTGGACTGTTTTCATCTTCACAGAAGTAAAGATGGCCATACTGCTTTCATGAAACCTGTCACTATTTTATCAAGTCTTTATCAAGACAAAACCAAAAAGATTTTATAGGAACAGCTATAATAATAACAACACAAGGAACAAAACATGTCTCCACATCTTCCAAAACTACCTTTTAGTAATTTCTACCTTGGCAGCATAAAGAAGCCTGTGTACTTTTGAAATGTACGATTTTCATCAGAGCTGAATGAGAGATTAATAGAAAATAAATACCTAAGGGATGTTGTCCCTTCTTAGTTTGTGAATAAATTACTTTCCTTTTTTCCAATCAATAATGTTTTTTTTACTCACTCCCATCAATAGCTATTGGACTATAGCTTGTTTGCAAACTTTCAGATTAATAGTGAAGTGGTCAGGTATTCTGTCCACTGTGATTGTTGTAAATCCGTTTTGCACGTCCATTTTGCCTGAAAACACAAGCCTTACTCTTCTGCTGAAGATCTTAGCATATCTTCTTGTTAACCAGCTCAAAAGTTGTTTCTTGCTGATTTTCTGCAATATCATTATTTTTAATGTGATAATGCCTAGGAATCTCCGTCAGGATGACAGGATCCTATAAACATAGGATCCTCATTTTCCAGAGAGGTTTTCCATGTAAAAATCAGTTCCTCATTGACCATTTGTGCCGTCTCACTCATTGCCATATGGGCTTTTAAAGGTGAGCGGCCCCTCCGCCCCTAACCCAGGGAGGGGGGGAAGAGAGCCACCCCACAGGGGACAATTCAGAGCATCCAAGTCCGACAACTGAATTACACCCTCGAGGAAGGCGACTGACTGCAAAAGGAGGCTGCCTATTGACTGAGTCACCTAAGCCAAATCTCTACAACCTGGAATTGTGACAACTTCTTAGCTGTCCAAGTCACAAAGCCACGGTGTAGCTAGATGAAGGGGAGCCACGGGAAGGCCACATCGACAGTGAACACAGACATGCTTGTCAGCTAGAAAATACCTGTGAGAAACAAAAAGCTTGTCTAGTTTGAAATAACATGGGTACGAAGAAATAAAAGAGTTAACATGGAAGTTGAAATTGAATACATGGACATAGGAGATGAAATGTAGAAGTTTATATTATTAATTAGCATAACAAAGGATCAACAAGGAACAAGTGTAAGCTATCAAAACAATCCTGACACTTTTCTTCTGCGAATTCAAAAGATAATTGTTGATCTTAATTCACAAATTAGCCTTATTTCTGTTGACAGAATATTGAACATTACCCCTGTGATCTCTGTAATCCTAGACAGAGTGCTGGAACTCATGAAATAACAGACATAAAGCTGAAAGGTAACATATAGGTGGACAAATAGCATTATCGATAAGGCGGAACATTTAAAGCAGTACTTACATTCTGTCTAAACAGGTGTTGACATCTTCATCTTTTTCATAGTCCTTGCACAGCTGGGCTACCAAAGCCCCATATGTGAGTACAAAAAGTTCTCTGCTCTGCCAGAAAAGGTGGAAATTGAAAATGAAGCAAACTAGAATCAAACTTTTCCACGCTTTTGAGCTGCTACTGTATTAAAAGCAAGCAAAAATAACATTTACATTAATAAAGAAACTTTTGTTCATGGACACTGAAATCCACAGTTCAAGTGTGACAGAACCTGAATTGATCATTGCTCGAGTCTCTGTACAGGGATTTTGCTTGTCAGAAATACCACCTCTTGGGATACAGCTACTTTCATCAGGTGCATTCTTGCATCCTATAACCACACATATGTATGCTGGATTGATAAATGCTATCAAACACCATCCAAGAATGACAAGCATTTAGTTGCAGGAAAAATAATAGAGGCAATGAGCTATGAGTCCTTTTACAATAGAAACAACAGTATATACACTGAAATTCCAGTTCCTTCAAAAAGGTATGGTTGATCTGATGCAGATCATCAGCTGCTTTCCCAAAAAACTAAGAAGTGGATAAAAAAATTAGCTCAGAATAATGAAAATATACTAAAATTCAGCACAAGTGTAAAGAATAACAACAATCAGTAGAAAAGAATCAGTCCCATTGACATTTTCCCTTCTTTATCAGTCTTTACAACATGAATCACTGTCAATACTAGCTCTCCAAATGCCTGGACAATCTCATTGTGACATTATTTCTATATCTTAGTATAGAAGATGTGGTTTGCATGGCTCCACTGCATAAGCAACGTGAGGGGGATGGGTGAGGATTACAGCTGCCTGCCCAAGGAGCATGGAGAGCAACTGAAGAGGTCAAAGGCATATCTGTGCACAGATCCTGTCACAAGCACTAGTCTGGGACCTTCAGCTGTGCACCAATCTGGAGGAAAGTTTTCTTCCCTCCCTGCCCTGCCAGATCACCTCCATGGCACTGCAGAATTGACTGTACTTAGCAGGAGTAGCAGCTGGCCTTTAGGCAAGAGACTAGGTTGACTCTCACTAAAATTCTTGGATAGGAGTTAATTAAAGGAAGTGCTACAGGCCTGTGGCACGTGGGCAGACTAGAGGTGCTTTTTGTTTATAGCCTGTGGAAAAATAATAGTGAATACCAACGAAAACAATAGAAAAAGTCACACAAGGAAAGGAAGAAAAGCTTGGTGAAAAGGCTTCTTCCTGCTCCCTTTGCATCAAAAGCTTGGAGTTTAATCAATGTTCCCAGTTTAACAAGTCACTGTTCAAAATCTTAAGTAGTATGGAACCATTTCCCAAACTCGCCTTGGTGATAACTCCTGTTTACAATAATATTGCACACTTTGCCAAATGCTCGTTAACAAGTTTGTAATGGAGTAAATGGATGTCATACAGGTTCTGTATTGTTCCAGTCTCAGCAAGAAGTCTGTTCTGTAGTAAGACAAATACCTTAGAGAATCTTAAGCATACTATATCAACATAATTGTATTTATCAGCCACTCTTGCAGTCCGTTGGAGTATTTTTTGTCAATAAACTTACGTATATTAACTTTAATTATATTATATTCTTCTATTTCTTTTTCAGTGGAGACCTCTGTCCCCTTTTCAGAAACTGACACAACATTGCCTTAAAGCTTTCTGGAACTTCTCCACTGCCCCAGCTCCTATCAAAAATCACCATTCACCATCCAGAGAACCCTAAGGCTCTAAGTTCCTGAAGAAAGATTTGTGTGGAATTGAACCATCCAAACACAGAACAGAGATCTCCTTCTCTCTGTGTTTCATTTAATGACTATCTAACCACAGAGGCACATAAACTTACTTGGCATTTCTATCTTTGACCATAAATCTGTGTAAGCATTTAGACTTCTGCTTCTGAAGAGATCTCAGTCTCAGAAACTTTGTGCCCATCTTTCCTAAGCCTGTTCAGAATCTCAGCACTAGGGATAAAGTAAAAACATGCAGTTAAGTGCTCAGTGAGTGAGACAGTCACTTTGGGTTTGTCATCAGTCTTCTACAGTTGTCTATGTTCTCTTTTCCTTACTAGGGACTTCCTCTCTCTTCAGTTCGGTACACACATGTATACATAGATACCTGTGTCATAACTATAGTTTTAGATGCAAACATATTTTCTTCAAGACACAATACTATTATTGGATTTTTAAACCACTGTGGCCTTATTTCCACATTATGGCACTTTGTTTTTTGGACTTGTGGTAAAATATTCCTAAACAGTTGAAGATTTTCAACCACAGAGAGAGATTCTGAGGAAACTTGCTATCTGAATTTTTCATATTTAGACACACCACTTCCAGAGAACAAGAAGGATAATAACTGGTATCTTTAATGGCACAAAATACTGCCTTTTGTGACCTTGCAGTTTAAGAAGGCCTCTTGGGAAAATCTTGCATGCAGTTATTTAAAACAACTGCTGGAATACTAACATGAAGTGCAGAAAAAGAAGGAAGTTTTGGTCTATATAACTTCTGCTTGACAGAATTCTGTGCTATGTGATCAATGGTCAAAGCCAACACTCAAAGACAACAGTTACACTTCTACCATTGTTTCCCCAAGAATCAGATTTTAGCCTTAAAGCCAGATGTTGAGATCCTGTGATGGTGTACTCCCTGTGCATAGAAAAATCACAACATTAGGAGGATGAAGAAGGTCCCCTGCTCATGCAACATCACCCCCAAAAGAAGATGTGGTCTGCTACGTGGGAGGCACACAGTGGGTGCCAGGTATGCTGCGGTCCCAAATGAACCATTGCTTCCTGTAACTGTTCATGGGGTAGAGATGTGGCTGGCACAGCTTCTTTTCTCCAAAACAAGAACAGAGTTTTGGCCCCAAGGATTCACACTGAGGGCAGGACTGTCTGAAAATCATTTCCTGTCATAGTCAAGGTAGCTGGAGAGATAATGAGGCTCCTAGAGCAAATCTCAGTATTACTGCTCAGAGTCAAACAGACTCTGAGTCCTATGGGCAGGCTTTTTTATGTCACTGGTTAATAGCTGGCAGGTCGTTGGCAGCTCACAAGGGAGTCTCGCTGTAGCCATAAATGCTGCCAGAGCCTCTGCTCTCATACTGGCAGACTCATCCCCATCCTTTCACTACTTTCAGGCTATTCGGAAATATGACTGTATAAAATACATCAATACAATAATAGCTTATTCTTACTCCATGCACAATTTTAATCACACATTACAAAAATCTCTTACTATTTTGTGGTTCTCCTGCTTTCTTCCTGGTGGCCGAGACATGTTGCTTGTGTAATGCCTGATGTACTTGATTGTCAGTTTATGACTTTTCTTCCTCAAGCAGCATAGTTTTCTCTCAATCACTGTTTCTCCTCTTTCCCTTCTCTAAAGTTTTCTCCTTTCTGCTCTTCTGCCTTTTGCATGAGATGTATTTGCTGCAATCTGTAATGCTGCTGATGCTCCTCCTATTCTCTACGTGTACTGAGCCCTTTGGGAGGAATTTGACTGGTAACAAATCTGCCCCTGTACACAACATAAATAACCGCTCCATCCATAAGAATGATTTGTAATCAAATACACAGCAAACAGCCATGGGAAGTCAAACTAGGCAGCCCCAAGAGATTCACAGGTCTTATGTTTTTAGGGACAGCAAATTCATTCTGTTGTTTGTGTCAGGTTTTGGTGTTTGGAGAGTTAACAAAAGCTCCGCCTATGAAGAATAAAAACACAATTGCAAGACAATGCTGCACAAGGTAATTAAAAATTGATAATTTCAACTTAAAGGAGCTATAGTCTTCTGTCAGCTCTGACTGCTTTAGTCTGGTGAGTTAATGTCTGCCTAGGCAGGAGCAGTATGGGTTACAAGGCACTACTACCACCATGTTTCTGCAAAGCTGGCAGGACAGATCTAGAGCACCCAAACCAAAAAAAAGAGGAATAAGCTGTGTACCTGCTACAGCTGCCAGCTTGTGCAAGTGGCACTTCCATTAACGAAGTTTTTAGGGGATCTTACATCATTCTTAACCTATTATAACCCCTATTTGTAAACATCCCTGCTATGAACATGCAGGAAGTTTCGGCTTACTTTTTCTGTTTTCCCCTGAGTTAAATTTGGCCTATTCTGCTAGTTTAGATTTGCAATAAATTTAGACTATGGTCACTAGTGAATTTAGAAAAGAAACAGGTAGCTGTCTTTCCTTATAGGACTTATCTCCACATGTATTCCCACTGAGTCCTCTCAGGAAAGGAAATAAAAATACATGGCCTCGTCTGAATGCCATGCTCTTAGTAAATTTCAGCTAATTAATCAATTCGGTGCTAGAGTAAAATTACAGGTATTTACTACTCCAGATACACAGAAAGCAGCAGATGTGATTAATTTGGGATAAGAAGGATTTACTTTAAAAAATGGTAAAGTTATGACACAATTCAACAACAAAAAATAGGACAGATAAAAGGATTTTCAGCTTTTTCTATGGAAAACATGGTAATCCTAACAGCTTTCATTTGACACAGAACAAGCTGGTGTTAACAACTTCACAATATAATAAGCCTCTTCCATTTTTTTCTAGGCACTTTCTGGCCCTGCAAAACCCAACTCCATTTTACAAATGAAACTATTGTAGGTACTTTCCATATCTAAATTTAAATAGATTATAAAAGCCAGGCATTACAATTCTCTAGATAGTTACTTGCATTTCTAAATTCAGTCTGAGATGGGTTTGTTTCTCAGATTGTCTCCAACGGGCGACACGCACCAAATATGTCTCTCATTGCAAGAGACATCCCATATTCCAAAAGAAAGTGTACTGCATTGCATTTTAAAAAACAGCTCTAAAAGATTATCATTAGCATAATTTAACTGCAGTGAAACCATCACAAAGCACTTAAGGCTGCCCATAAATGAGCACCATTTTATTTATCCAGTTCTGAATATAAGGATGAATTACTTCAGCCTGCATTATTAATACTACAGTCATGAAGGAACACTATGGACCAGACAGTGCAATGCGTGGTAAGAACACATCTAGCATCGTTTGGAAAATACATACGTGCACATGTGTATGCAAGTAAATTCACACATACAATGTGATGTATTGGGTAGCATATACTACATTTTGAAAGGTTTGCACAATTGAGAAAATGAAGCTGAAATGGTGTGTCCAAATAAACTGGGGATTCAATGGCTCCAGTGAGGGAAACAAGTCAATGGTGGACTGCATCCACATCTTCAGGAACAGAACAAAACCACCTTCGTAATTTTAACTGTTGTCTGACTTGCAGACCTGTGAAAAGAGTAGAGGTTAGCACATATCTGGCACCTGTTTTAAACCTTAACATAGACTTCTCAGAAATAATCCCAGGCAATTTGAATAGTGAGGAAGTTAGCATCGCCGCCTACCTCCCTTTCTGTCATGTTTGTCAGGAGACGATTTTAGCCTTCAGCCCCAAGAAGGTTGGTCTGGCATACTGCTTGAGCATTAGACTACACCAGTTCTCTTCATTCCCATTAAACTGAAAAAAAAATACACAAAATATCTCTTGAAGTTCAAAAGCATGCATAGAAGTGTGCACCAGCACCCTGTCTCTTCTAGTGGACTGGCTATTATGGGAAAGCTGAAACCTGTAGAGCTAAGCATATAGTAGTCCAGTATCTAAAGATTCTCCCAAATATGAATATCCCAAGGCAGAGTGAAATATAAAGGTCTATAATGAATTAGGTGTCAAATGCCTACAAAAATACCTAAAAAAGTTCTTTGAGCCAAAACAAGAATACACTTGCCACAAAAGATGGGTGTCCAAATTAGTATAATACAGGATCAGGCTTTTGTTTGCTCTCCATCTCCAGGTCAATAGATTTTGTGTTAAACACTTCACTCACAGAAAATTGAATTCTTTCAAATCACAAGAAGGTAGGTGATGTGAAAAAAAAGTACTTGAACACAGCTTTCCCACATCACAAATGAGTGCTTTTAGTCAAAGCCCAGCGTGGCTGCTACTTTGGCCATGTTTCAGAATAAAGCAGTGCCGTTGCTGCCACCTTGCCTGTAGTGCTCTGCCTGGGAAGCGTTTTCAGCGTGACCTGCTCAAACTTTTTTTTGGATTCGGGTGCCTACTTTCTGCTGAAACTCACTGCAGGCACCTAAAATCTCTTATAAATTCAGCCACAGCTGAATTCTGAAGCAAAAGATGTAAATTAAAAAAATCATTAACAGGTTTCTATTCTTCCCTTAACATAAAGCTCATATTGATGATTTTCTCATCAGTACTTGTCCTGGTTAAAGGGAGAGGAACTTCTCCCTTAACCAGGCCAAAGAGACCATGAAAATGACTCAGCAGCCCGAAGCCAACCTGCAACCCAGCAGAACGCAGGACATGGGCAGTGCTCCCCTGTGCTCCCACAGGAAATCTGTCATGCAGGTACTTCATAGCATGCTTCCTACCATGCACAGGCAGGCTTGACATCCATGCGAAATATAACTCAAAATGCAGCCAGAGGAGAGGCAGAACATCAGCCTTTTGACTGCTAACTCAGGGATGAAAACACTCGTGCAGGAGCGGAGAGACCAGCATTCAGTCTCCTGCTCCAAACTTTACGGGAAGCAACCTTCAGATGGAAAAGAGAAGAACACTTCCCTCTTTCTCTCTACCTTTTCCTGGCCACTAGATAACAAAATCTTAATCTTTTTCTGATCCAATAAATATCAAAATCCTCTCTGTGGGGGAACTAAGTGCAACTGGTAGAACTATAGCAGGAAAGCTGGAGAATACAGCTTCTTCCCACCACAGTCACACCACATCACTAATAATAACTGAGCTCTTGGAAGAAAGAGATGAGTGAGCAAGTTTTGACTAGATCAGGTGCAGAAGGGAACTGAAACCAATCTCTCCCTTCTGCCATGGCTGCTTTATTTCAATAAAAAGCAAACAAGAGAATAAAAACTGTTTGCTTGTGTATGGGAGGACAGGAAGGTATAATATGTCTTCAAATAACCATGTTTTAAACAAAAATGACAAACCATTCTCAGCTCTTCAAAAAAATCACTTATTCTCATAAGTGAGGTTCCTGGCAGTGAATTCAAGCTGACAGAGTCCTGCAAAATGACAAGCAAAACCATGGCTAAGGTTTGCCCATGTATCCCATTTGCCTCAGACGTCAGCTATAAGCATCTCTTTGCCTCAGAGGCAAGCTGGCTGTCACCTCAGGTGGTAGTAATTTGGATTGCATTCAGTCCTAACTCTTCCTGGGTATGAGATAAAGAGCCTAAATGTCTACCTCAGGACTCCGGTTTGTCTGCAAAGGCGATTACTTAAAGGTTTGATGTGCCGCCCAAGCTCTTAATTGGATCCAACCCTGTAATTTGTTCCATAATAGGATGACCCAGCAGGATTATTTACAGCACAGCATGAAAGCAAATGCCAAAGAAGTGACAATGCAGCAGTACAAAGATGTTGTATTGATTGTATAAATTGCCTCATTCAACAGCCTTAGGCTGACTATGAATATTTCAGTGTTGTACCTCTCTTCAGTCTCACATCTAATGTGTTTCTTGAGTACACAAGTGATGCTTGGGAAAGCCTTCCTCCCTTAATACAAAATAAGACATGGGTTCCCAAAGAAAGCTCAGCAGCAATCAATTCGAGATTTTAAAATTAACTGAGGCATAATGGAAGACATCTTCAAAATAATTCTGTAATAGCCTGATGGGTTTATTCCACTGAATTTAAAGGAGGTAATTTTTTTCAAAATATAATGCCACTAGTACAAAAAAAAAAAGTTATTGAAAATCCTGTGATACTGAAAGAAAATTAAGTTTCAAAATGGCAGTGTTCAGACAACACTGGGATTTTGTTGTGCTACTACCCTGCCCAAACAACCAAGAACTTAACAACAGGTTCCAGAAGAGCTGTGGCAAAGTCCTGCTGGATGTTTCACGTGCTGCTCTATCACTTTTTGATTTTGTGTAATGGTGTCACATAGTTTTGAGAGCCAATTACCAGCAAGGACCTTGTTCACAAATTGTGACCAGGGATGAGACAAGCAGGTGTCCACCCTAACAGCACACTGAAGGAACAAGGTCTTGCCTAGTAAAAAGGCAAGAAGTGTATAACATGCCATCCATGTGTATAACAGCTGTGAGAGTGTCTCTGCCATCCAAGCAGATACCATGGGTGCTAAAACTACTTTTTGAGCTGAAAGTTATTATTAGCAACCCCCTCTGCAAGGGGAGAGAAGAGACTGTGCAATCAGACGCTATTATATCACGCGACCAAGTCCACACATGCTGGAGGTAGCCATCTGAAATGGGAAGACAATTTTCCTCAGACTTTCTGGCTAAATTTTTTTCTGTTCTTGGTAAAAATGCATATATTACAGGCAGTTAGACTTCTCAGAAATTAAACACAAATATTTGCATATTCAGATCAGCCTAGGGTATGCAATGTACAGAACTACTGGATAGCATGACCATAGACAAAGTGCAACCCGAAGAAAATCATTGGGAGTGAAATGTTTTAAATGAACCTCTGTTTAAGGCTTGATTTGTGAGAGATGCTGAGAGCCCAGATCATACATCCCAATATTCAGAAACCAGCTCTGAAAACATTTAACTGAAAAATTTCTATCTAACTCTGTCCACAGAATGGGACTGACGGTACTTACAGAAAATCTTAAAACTTGCAGTCACAAGCATGCTATATAAATGCCAGCTATTATCATGAGCATGTCTGAAGCTGGCTTGAAACTGTGTGAATAGCAGATTACGCATCACCAACAAAAACTTTCCGAAGGAAACATTCAACACTGTCAGGAAGAGAGACATGCTAGCTTCTTGCCACCTACAGGTGAAACACTAAAATCCTCATGGTCCAGCAGCTAACTACATCTCAGACTCCAGTGTTTGGACAGCAAATTGCCTCAGAACCAGAGCTGACATTAAATGCAAACAGCTTTGGGATTCCAAACTTTGTGCAACTTATGGAATCTTATCTAGTTTTATTTTAAAGTTGAAGCATTTTCAATTTTAAATAGTTTGGTTTTTCTAATCAGTGCACTTGACAAGGCTTTGCTTGATAGTTATTTTATGAAGAATAGCTGAAAGACCTCCTTTTTTTTTTTTTCCTAGTCCCATGCCATGCTTCTGCTAATTACCATTGATTAGCAAACAGCTTGCCAATTAACCAGGTAGTCATCAGTTTGATAGCATTGCATGTCATCCAAAAGGTAGGGAGAATTTATTGTTAGTTTCAGACAATTAGCAAGGGGCTGGCAGAGCTAACAATTGCCTAAAAGCTAAATGTTCCAGAACCGCTGAGATAAATTATTGCATCAATTAAAACACATGATTGGATATTTGTAAGTATATTTAAAGCTACCAAACAAGCTTCTAACTGTCATAGGGTAGAATCAGAAATTAGTGGAAGGAGAAAGACTAGCAGAGGTTTTTTGGTGTTGTGTTTGGGGGTTGTTGTTTTGGTTGGCTTTTTTTAAGCTGTCATAATTTGTTCTGTTCTAGTCTGCCATTAACTTTAGTTAAATATAACTAAAAGCTAGTATTGACTTAAAACAAAAGCATCTGGTAAAGAGTAAGACCTAAAATGACTTTCCTTCCAAAGTGGTTAACTTTTCTAAAAGGCAAAGAGGTTGTTATTGCTAATGCTATAATTGCAATATTGACAATTGGTGGGCAGCAGCTCTTCTCTTTTTTTACATTCAGCTGTCCCTGTCATGTTGGGCAGAACCTTACCTATGGGCTGGCTTTCTTAGGAGTTCCTGCACTGATCCTTCTAATTGTTGGCTATGCCCTGAATAACCAGACTTGGAGGCTTGTTACAGGCAAAAGGTCTCCTCTTGAGGAAGAGACTACACCAAATCGGTTACTGCAATGCAAACTGATCTGCTTCGTCTTGTGCAGCATCACTGGGAGAGCACTGGTTGCTCCAGTAACGTGGCTAGCAGTCACCCTGGTAAATGGCTCATATTACGTCTGTGCCATGAGTGAGTATGTCTCCGTGCACTATTATGGAGCTGATCCTAATGTTACTGCTAGTGAACGCAGAAGGATACTGGCTGCATTTCCATGCAGTCAGTTAGTTCCTCCGGAGCTGACCCAGGCAAGAGATGAAGTGATACTCCTACTCCGATACCAGTCACAAGTGAGTAACTCATGTTGCTTCTGTTGCCTGCGGATCCAATGATGAGATCTGTAGTTAATTCAGCAGGCAAAATGTTAGGATAAAACAGGATCCGTATCTTCTGCCTTGAGTGCCAAATCTCTGTGTGTTTTGAAGCCTGCTTCGTTCCTGTAAGTGGAACTGAACTTTAGGTATACAAATTACTATGTCTGGTTGTCCTGTTTGTTACCTGCTACTGGCAGATATATTCTTCCTTGCATAGTACCTTGAAAAGTACTATCAAGTAAGACAAATGGAAGCTCAAGAGCCAGGCAGGGTATGAATTTTCTTCATTCAAGCCTAAGAAACACGTGACTAAGGGGCCCAGGTTGTGAGAGCTCCATGTGAACCAAATTAAAATCTTGGGTTTCAGATCAGACTCAATTCTGAAAACTTACATACTAGGTAAATAACAGGGGGAACATTAAGTTGTCACTTCAGAGAAAACTAGTTTTAAACAGGCTATAACCTAATATAGGCTACGAATCAGATGGCTTCTCTTCTTGCAGTAATAGCTGTGGAGGCACAATCCTTAAGAAATTATACAACAGAACTTCCTTAAACTTTAACAGAAAGAAATGACTTTACTACATGGCTGCCTCCACTAGGCAGGGACTGGGCTTGATGGCAACTAACCCTTACTGGGCTTATATCTTGTTAACCTTATTATTCAGGAAAAGCAAGTAAAGATCACTTTACAGATTTTTCTGATGCTCAGAAGTTACCACTGTGAGTATTTTCAGCTGTAACAGTTTTTTTTTTTTCTTTTGTTTTTCTTTGTAAGGTGGCTGGCTGGCTTCTGATTGCTGTGGTAGTCATCACTGTCTTCCTGTCTTACTGCCTGGCAAGCTGTTTCTCCCCACTCAGCTTTCTGCATTTCAGATACTGGAGCAACTATGTCCATAATGAGCAGGAGCTCTTTGATGAAGCGACGGACCAGCACTCCAGGCTCTATGCCATGCAGCATGTAAGGAAGTTCTTTGGCTTTGTCCCAGGGAGTGAAAATGTAAGGGAAATCCGTATCCCATCTCTCAGAGAGTGGCAAGCCATTTCTGGACTGGCCTTCCTAAAACGAGTGGATGAGGAGCACTATGACTACAGCCTCCTCCATGACTGGGCACTCAGGGAGTCTGCACATGAAAAATACCTGAAGATTGATGAAGACCCTGTGAGCAGAACACAGCTCTGAGGGTCCAAGCACCCACCAACACCCTCCAGAGAAGCAGGAACATGTCTCGCTCCACATCAGACCTGAGCTGCTCTGGAACTTCCCGATGCCTTATTACATTGATTAACAAGATGTACTTGCTCACGTACTTTATTTATGTAGTCCTCTGGCACGTGCTTACAGACACTTCTTCTGATGGTGTCCGACTCCTGTGGGATATGATGGTCTATGTCTAAATTAGGGTGGGCTGTTTCAAGCTGCAGCTCTCTGCTTTCTCATACTTGTGCTAAAAGGATGAGTATGTACTGGGAGAGAAAGTTATTCCCAAATGCTTTTTCTTTCCTCCCATTAGAAAATTTTTAAAAATTAATGGCTAGACTTTGATTGGATCCTATGAGTCAGGCCATTCTGTATAGAGCAAAAGCAGATATCCAGCTTTGTCTCAGTGACCCCTAGCAGAAATGCCTTATTCCTCCTCCTCCGTATCTTTCTTGTATTTTGTGAATAAAATGTACTGAGCTAACCACGAGCTAAGTCTGTGGCTACAGTAGCAAGGAAGAAACATATGGGGAAACTTCAGCAACAAAGGCTGGGTCTAGATACAGCAATGAGAGAACTTCCAATTCTGTTAAGGAGATAAAATGGCCACTGAGAGGCACAGGATGGAGGGGTGCAACATGTGGCAGCTGTATGAACAAACACTTTACATGCAGAAAATTGAGTTCAAATGTATTCTGGCTGAAAGCAATAGCAAGGTCAGCCTCCTGTTCCCTCAAAATCTCTCGGGTGTTTGTGTGCTTGCCTACTGTACAAACAGCAAATTGGGATGGGAAACAAAACTCTGTGCAGTAAGGTCTGCTTTGCCTGTGGAAAACTTACAATTCAGTCATACTACTGTGCCCATAAATATTCCTGTGATTAAAAACTACTGAATTTAGTGAAAGAAGGCTTAATGATGGTTTTATGTTAATTTATGTTAATTCAGTGTGGTATGATGTGATGTTACTGTGTCTCATCTCCCCTCTAACTCCCTATGCAGATGTTTCCAACACTAAAGGGGGAAAAATGCATACCATAGTTTTTCCTACTGCTTCCTGTAGTGCCTTGCCAGCTACACATGTACATGTGTGTGCTACAAAGCCATGTGCTAATTATAGGATGCTACCTGCTGTTAACAAAATGACCGCAGAGTGTTGAAGTGGAAAAATATAATTACTTAGTACATTTTAGTAGAAAATGCAGGAGCCATAAGTAAGTTCAATTGTAGATCTTGGTAAATGTATTTGGTCTTGAAGAGTTAAACTTCTAAACAAAAGCAACCACTGTAGCAAATGCAAACAATGTCTGTGCTGAATAACTGGAGAATGATGCATATTTTACATCACTAAACAAATTCCCATGTCTTTCATCTGAATCCTAAACTTTCAGGTATGTGGTGGATTGACCCTGGCTGGATGCCAGGTGCCCACCAAAGCTGCTCTCTCATTCCCCCTCCTCAGCTGGACAGGGGAGAGGAAATATAACAAAAAGCTCATGGGTTGAGATAAGAGATCACTCACCAATTTCTGTCATGGGCAAAACAGACTCGCCTTGAAGAAATCAGTTTAATTTATTACCAACCAAATCAGAGTAGGACAATGAGGAATAAAACCAAATCTTAAAACACCTTCTTCCGCACCCCTCCCTTCTTCTCGAGCTTAACTTTACTCCCAATTTTCTCTACATCCTCCCTGCTAGCGGTGCAGGGGGAGGGGGAATGGGGGTTGTGGTCAGCTTATCACGCGTTGTCTCTGCTGCCCCTTCCTCCTAAGGGGGAGGACTCCTCACACTCTTCCCCTGCTCCAGCGTGGGGTCCCTCACACAGCAGACAGTCCTCCATGAACTTCTCCAACGTGGGTCCTTCCCACAGGCTGCAGTTCTTCATGAACTGCTCCAGCGTGGGTCCCTTCCATCGGGTGCACTCCTTCAGCAACACTGTTCCAGCATCAATCCCCCATGGGGTCACAAGTCCTGCCAGCAAACCTTCCCCAGCATAGGCTCCTCTCTCCATGGGGTCACAGCCTCCTTTGGGCACATCCACCTGCTTTGGTGTGGGGTCCTCCACAGGCTGCAGGGGAATCTCTGCTCCAGCACCTGGAGCACCTCCTCCCTCTCCTTCACTGACCTTGGTGTTCCTCTCACATATTATCATTCTTCTCTCCAGCTATAATTGCTGTTGTGCAGGTTTTTTTCCCCTTCTTAAATATGTTATCCCAGAGGCACTACCACTGTCGCTGATGGGCTTGGCCTTGGCCAGCTGCGGGTCCGTCTTGGAGCTGGCTGGCATTGGCTCTGTTGGACATAGGGGAAGCTTCTGGCAGCTTCCCACAGAAGCCACCCCTAGCCAATACAAGGTAATAAACCCGCACTGTTTATATGAACTCCTTAGGAAGCAAAGTACCTCTGTTAGTAAACACAATCTCTAATTTAACTTTAAAAATCTTTGTGGTTTTTTATTTAAGTAAGACGGAACACTGTGTGTAATCTGGAATACATGCAACTGATTTGTGTATCTGAAAGTTTTGGAAAAAAAACCCTATGCTGATGTCTGGGTCCAAACGACAAAAAACTGTTGTCTTTGTTCTACATGGGCTCTTTCCACTTCTTCCCTTGTTTTACAGTACCACTATAAAATGATGCACTATTTGCAGCTAAGAGAAAGAGTGAGCTGCCAAATTCTTTTAACTTCTTGCTAAACTACCTTTTAAATTAAACTTCCTGTTTTCTGATTTTGTCCCAAATACTATTTGCCCTGTATTTTTTTTTATAGTTTAGAATTTAAAATACTGAGTGGAAGTAATACCTGTATCTGTCATTGTGAAGTCAGCCTGCCAATATACAGACTATCACCCTGTGAGCATATATTAATCCATAGTACTAAATACAGCTGTAGCTATATAGATACAGGTGATGTGGTGTATTTCCCTTCACTCCTCTCCTCCCCGAAACACATCATGGATTGGTAGTGAAGGCGT
Source organism: Nipponia nippon (assembly GCF_047370975.1). Classification (NCBI taxonomy): domain Eukaryota; kingdom Metazoa; phylum Chordata; class Aves; order Pelecaniformes; family Threskiornithidae; genus Nipponia; species Nipponia nippon. The sequence continues at coordinate 72,298,929 of NW_028262358.1, read as the reverse complement.
GGCTTTCAAAACAATTCATGATTACAGAAAAATCAATGAGTTGGTACTGAACAGTCCAACTGCGCCTGCTAAAACCTGAGTCATCTTACCCAAAATCAATTTAGAATTGCAGTTTGCTCGCTTGAAGTGAAAATGATTCTCTTTATGTCTGTGGAAAAAGTTTTTTGGAGACTCTGGGCTTGTAAAATGCACCTGAGGGAAAAGTGCTGGTCACACGCCCAGGAAACTGATGCACCTTAGAACTACTCTGTGTTCCGAGTACCCACCAGGGCCTGCCGCTGTTCAGCCCTCAACAGTCTTAAATTCATCCTTGCAGGTAACCCCCAAGTATGGGAGCTCCCAATATTGCTAGCCCTGACCACTCCTGTTCCGCACTTACGTGGTGACGCTGCTCATGCCATGGGGCTTCTGAAATCACTGTGAATGTTTCCTGGAAAGTCTGCAGGTGCTTTTTGACTCCAAGCTGTACCACCAGCTGACTTTTCCAGCTGCATCAACCGAACTTCCAAGCTCAGGCTGAAACGGCATTCAGCTGTCTCCATGGCACCGCAGCAACAGTTTTGAATCCCGTTCAGTTTGCTTATCCCTGTAAATTGTCAGTGAAAGAAGGACAAAGGGGGAATGCCCGCCTAGCAGCAATGAACTTTTTAAAAGTACCTCTGAAGCCTGCGTCTTCAGCTGGGAGCCCACAGGCCCTCAGGAGTCTGAATAACAGAGCCTGACCACCTCACCTATTCCAAACACGGCTATTCCGGGGGGGGGGGGGGGGGGGGGCGGGCAGAGAAGGTGCGGTGACGACGATGACGACAAGATTTTTCGAGCACGTCAGGTAGAGGTGGGTAAAGACATCACGCCCGCCCTGCCCACAGAGGTGAACGCCAGGAAGCAAACAGTACAATTAACCGGCCGGAGGGCACCGCACTCGACGGCTCTTTGCGAAGGCAACGGACGACCGGCGCGGCGCGGCGCGGCCCGCCACCGCTGCCCTCCCGGCCGCCATGCGCCCCAAGGCCGCCCGCCTCCCGCCCCCTTCAGCCCAAAGGCATCCACCGCCGATGGGTGCCGCGGGCACGGCGCTAGGCATGCCTAGCTGCTGCCGGAGGGGAGCGCGCATGCGCGGGCCAGCGGTGGCGTCGCGTCGCGGTGCGGGCGGCCCATGGCCGTTGGCGGCGGCGTCGGCGGCGGGCGGCGATGACCGACTACAGCGAGGAGCAGCGCAACGAGCTGGAGGCCCTGGAGTCCATCTACCCGGACTCCTTCACGGGTGAGCCGCGGCGGGGCCCGCGCTTCGCTTCGCTCCGCCGCACGGCGGCCGCCAGCCGGTACGAGGGAGGAGCGGGAGGCCCCGGCGGGCGGCAGCCGCCCCCTGCGCCGCGCCTGCCCGGGCTCCTTCGGGCGTCTCCTTGCTTGCAGCTGCTGAGTGTTTTTCAGCTTTTTTTTTTTTTTTTTTTTTTTTTTTTTAGTTTTCCCTGGGCGGGAAAAGGAAGGCAGCCGGTGGCGCTTTCCGCCAGGGTCTGGGCTGCGGGCGTGGGCGACGCCGGCCTGGGTGGCGTTCAGCGCCGTGGTACGGCGGCCCGGCGTGGGCTCCCCGTCCTCCGTCTGCCCCGAGTCGTGGCTGGCGGAAGGGGGCTGTTCTGGAGAAACCCGTGAAAAGACGCGGCCCCGGGTGGGACCTGGGGAGCCGGCCCGCGTGCCGGCCGGTTTTCCTTCTGGTAGCAGCTTCTCGCAGCCGTGAGGCGCGGGACGTTCTGGGGTGCTTAGCGGTGCCGATTCCTCTCCAAGTGCGTTGCCAGCGTCTGCCTTATTCCGTTGCAGATCCATGGTGGAAAAAAGGCAAGCTTTAATTCCCCGGTGCAGTATGTTGCAGTGCTGAAACTTTCATGTGATGGACACGTTGGTTCGTCAGATGGTCAGGACTTGCTAGTTATTATCAAACAATTAAGAGTGTCTGCCATGCTACCTCATCCAATGTGATTTATGGTGCTCAATATCCAAAGAATTTTAACGGTGAAAAAAACCTGTGCATTTCCTGTGTCCTTCCTGCACAGTATCTACTCTGTCCGAAGTCCCACAGTATCTTACTTGGCAGTAACTTCATCACACAGACATTTGCCCAGTACATTTGCCTGTTGCTTTAATCTGAGGATATTTTGGATTCTTCATTTTTATGTTAAAGGTGTGCGAATTGATCTCTTATAGCTGGGGACGCTGAATCATTGATACTGATATGGAAATAGTATACTTTCATATAGCTTCTACTCTGATACTTACTCTAAATTATTGTTCATTCCTGTAATGCTCTTATGCCCGAAAGAAGAGGGAGGAAAAAAGATGGTGGTAGTAGTAGTACATTAGCAATCAAGCAAAATTCAGTTAACACCGTGAGAGCATATATACTAGATTGGGCATAGGTTATAACTGGTACAGAGCAGTCCTTATTTGAGAACACGGTCTGCAACCTACAATTGCGCGATGAGGTTTCTAGCCTGTGAAACTTTAGATCACAGGGCTTGCATTTTGTGCATCTCTATAGAGCTGCTTCTTGTCTGTCTTCTAGCTGCCTCATTCATGCAATTTCATTCTAATACATTACTTGGGTAGTACGTTCTTGAAAGGAAGTACTATGTATTCCTTTTTTGTTTTAAGAAGCATTTGTTACATTAAGCTGTCCTAAATATAGAAATATGTGCAGGCATACTGTAAAAATAGTCCAGGGTCAAGAGTGCACTGGATGCTCATCACACATCTAGCACAATAAAGCAAATTAGCTTTGGGAGCTTTCTGCACACATTCACTATGCTAACATAAGTCATTTGATGGTAGGTAGGTTTGCACTTTTTGGAAAAGAGAAAACTTTCCAAAAGAGAAAACTTTCCAAAAGAGAAACTTTTTCGTACTGTTGATGCTCTCATTAAAAGAGCACTCCAAACATCACATCATATGGAAAATAGCGGTTCATTGAAAAGTATTTATTTATAGGGTAAAAAGGCCTTTAACACTGTATCAAGAGCTTCCTTGCTTCATTAGTCCTTGAGAAGTTCAGTTTTAATGATGTGAAGAAGCAGTTGTCTGATTTAAGGAATCTCTCTCTGTCTCTTTTTTTTTTTTTCTTTGAACAGTATTGTCAGAAAAGCCAACAACTTTCACAATCACTGTGACATCTGAAGCGGGAGAAAATGATGAAAGTAAGTTGATCATGCCTTAAACATATATAGGAGGAGTTTCTGTGTAAGCCTAATTCTATCGCCAACAACTAGGCATACCTTCACTTAAGTTCTCTTAGGGGCCTGATCCAGCAAACGTTCCTCAGAAAATGTAGTTCAAGGATTCTAGTGATCTGTGTTGAGGTTACAGAAATGTTGCACTCTCTTACTAGGGCTACTTTCTGACATGCTGAATCTCAAATGCTTTGTAGCATAGCTTCAAAAATACGGGTTGTCATCATCCCCGTAGTAGTTTACAGCCATGTTGTGAGGCGATTTTTTTTTTTTTTTTCTGGCAACTGTATGTATACCAGCCACATGGCAGAGTTGAGTCTGTATTGTGAATATGCAGCCCTTAAGGAACAGTTCCAGAGCAAAGAGCTGTGGGACCCAAGTCCCTGCGTGTTTGTTGGGTATCAATGGTTGCATGGGCTTGTTGTAAGCAAGCCTTGCTCCAAGTAAGTTTGAGAGCTGCTGTTCTGGGTTACTGTATCAGAATGAAGAAACTGGTGCTGTCTCCTTCAGTTTTAAAGGGTCAAGTCCTGCTGGGAGCAGGTGTCTGTGTTGAAGAGAGTGCTGAGCTGCCAGAACTGAGAGTCTGGAACCAAAGGAAGTCTTCTCCCTGGTGTTCTGGCAGGATGCGTGAAAGGAACTTGATTCTCTTTTGCCTTGTTTCCATGTTATCCTAGCTCTGGGTGGCTTTAGGTTGAATGCCTTCTCCTTAGGTGGTTCTCTGCTTAATAACTTCTACTGGACATTGTGTCCTTGTTATGATTTATGTGGAGCCCTGGTGCCCAACACAGAGGTTGATACTCCAGCCAGGCGCGCAGGATTTAAAGCATTAATATGCTGAGATTCTGTCTAGATCTGTTGTTAGGACTCTTCTTCATTTTCTTCAGCTTTAAGTGGAATATGAGGGAAAAGAGATTACTGTTCTAGTACCCACCATGCCACAGAAGGTTTTCCAGTCTTTCTAAAGACCTTTCAAACATTAATAGCCTGTAATGGTTTATGTAAGGGTGAACCTCATCTTAATTTCTCAGAACTCTTGCATTATGTTTAAATCTGTTCATACAGCTTTAACATGTAAGGTGACTGTTCCTTTAAGACAAGATATCTTATATTTAAAAAAGTTTAAGCTGCTGATGTAATAGAAAAATATGCAATTAAAGTTATATAGAGTTATCACCATAAGAATATGTGTTTTTTATCTTGTAGCTGTCCAAACAACCCTTAAATTTACCTATAGAGAAAAATATCCTGATGAAACTCCACTTTATGAAATTGTCTCACAGGAGAATCTTGACGATAACGATGTCACGGACATAATAAAACTACTAGAACAACAGGTAAGGAAAATGGAATATCTCAATTCAGCTTGATATCACTTCACACTTTAGCCAGAATTTCTCTCTCAAATCAGTTGTTTTCTGAGGTATGTGCTGCTGATTTGAAACCTGTTCCATACTGTAGGGACTGACTTTGAGGTTTGAGTTTGGTAAATGACATTGCTGAGATAAATTACGTTAATGAGGTAAAATATAGGGCTAATTCAGTGTGCACAGGTATGATAATGAAATGGAAGTGCTTTAGGGCTTCCCTTCTTTTGCAGTTCTAGCTTAAGGTGAATGTGTTTATATATAGTATTTGTGGAAATAAGCCACTTTCATTTTATTTGGAAAGATTCAAAAATGCTACATTGATTCTTGGTTCTTTTTAATAACATAACTATTTTGGGAGTAGGGGGATCTTTTCAACCTTTGGGATCAGTGAGAGTGCATTGTGAAGGAATGAGAAGGAAACACTTCTTTGGTTTTAGGAATTCTTGACAAGTCCCTCCTGCCTTAAAATTACCGTAATATGTTCAGTAGGCATTCTTTTCAGTTTGCTTCATATAACCTTCCTTCCATCCATCAGCTGATGTTTTTTGTCTTTCCTGGGAAACTGTCCCACTTCAAAGGGGCATGTAATGGGATTAAGGAATAAGCCATTTCAGGAGAGGAGAGGTACTAAGTGACTGTCTCCTACGATTTATGATATTCAAATATTGGAGTCTTATTCCTACTATAGGTTTTGTTCTATTAATTAAAAAGCCTTGCAGATGTCTATAATATGTTGATAACCTCAACACAGGTGTTCATCATTCGTGTTTTGCTGCACACCCATTTGGGGGTCATTTTAACTGGATTAACTGGCCAACTGAATTTTACAGCGAGCTTCTGAGACTGGTGCAGAGTGCCTCAGCTGTGCTATCTGCATTTGCACAGTGTACTGCTTTCTAAACAGACTTTGCATTCAGCTGCTGAAGGTTTGAGGTTCTCCTGTTTGAAGTTGCCTTCTTTATGTTGTAGGCAGAAGAAAATTTAGGAATGGTAATGATCTTCACTCTAGTCTCAGCAGTACAGGAGAAATTAAATGAAATAGTGGATCAAATAAAAACACGAAGAGAAGAGGAAAAGAAACAGAAAGAGAGAGAAGCAGAAGAAGAAGAGAAAGTATGTAAAATAATGTTTTCAAATAAAAATTTCCTGCTTTTTTTAAATGTATGGGTTTGATGCAGGAGCAATTCTCAGTTGCATCTTCTATCCCAAAGTTGATATAATTAGAACTTAAGGACTAGAAGATTCTTTAGAGCACTTAAGTGATTCCCCCCCTGCCCCCTTTTTCTAAAGCAGTCTTTTCAGAGACATATTGCATATTCACAATCCCTTCTACCATTACTTCCTAGGGCAGGGTCAGGGATTTTTCCCAAATGAAATCAGAATTGCTGTAGCCAGTTTTTTGATTGAAGAGGCAAGAGGGAATGGGGAGCAAAAAAAGGTAGAGCATGGTGTGCTGCACAGAGGCTGCGCATGGTCTGAGGAAGTCTTTCTTCCTTGGTAGACTGAGTGGGTAGGGTGGATGCAGTGAGACCAGTCTTCCAGACTGGTTTGTCCTCCCAGCGCATGTCCTTTCCACCAGCCACTGTGGAATAGTTTTTTCCATTCATGGAATGTGCTGTGGTACGTCCAACTATGGAGTCTTCACTTTCTTCCTCAGAAATAGCTAGAGGGTGGTGGGACTTGGAAGGTTCAGTATTTCTGGAAATGGCAGAAAAATAGCTGAAAAAAGAATCCTTTTTTCTGTCTCAACGAGATAGAAGGGTTAATATATTTTAATGGAAAATATTTCAGTGTAGATGTCACTTAAGAGTTGATAAGAAGTGCTGCCTGCTTATGGATAACCTGTATTAGTGGTGTGATGCTAAGTATTGCACTGTACGTCCAAAACTAGTATGCAAGGTTTTTCCATAAGAATTTCCACCTCAGTACAGCTCTCTGAAGGGAGAGTCCCATGACAAAAACGAGTAAGAATGTGTTCTTTATATATTCTCAGGGTTAGGATTAATTTCTCAGAATACCTCACAGCAAGCGGTGCTTCTGGAATGTTGTAATTTAAATAATTAAGAGAATGCTTATCTTCACTCGTAGCTTTGCAAGTTGTGTTTGCAGCTTTGTTTTCTGTTCTTTCAGCAACGTTTTCATGGCACTCCTGTTACCATTGAGAATTTTCTAAATTGGAAAGCGAAGTTTGATGCAGAACTCCTAGAAATAAAAAGGAAAAAAATGAAAGAAGAAGAACAAGCAGGCAAAAATAAATTAAGCGGTATGATTTAAAACTGGTCCTGAAGTTTTTGCAATGTTACCAGACTATAATGACAAGCCTAGAAGTAATTTTTACACTGAAGGACGATGGTAGTAAATAAACTCTTAATGCAGTATTTGATTATTGTCCTTCATGTCGCATGAAGTCTTTCTGAGTGCTGCTTTTAGGCTAAATACAAAGCTAATAGATTCAGGATTTCTGCTGAAGTCATTACGGTTCCCAGAATGTTTAAGCTTCTTCAGTTTTGTGCCAGACTTGGAGCTGCTACTGGCAAGCATCGTTCTGGCAGCAATAGTTGGGGTTTGTGAAGCAAGAGAGAGAATCTACATCAGGCAGTTTATTGATTTGGCCTTTATTGCACTGGATCGTACAGTGACTTCAGATTATTCAAGCACATGTAGGAGTTTGGGATGCTGTTACTAGACTGAAGCAACACAGAGGCTGACTGCTGCGTATGACAAGCTTACAATGACTAGTGAGAATGGCTTTGGTACTTCGAGGAGGAGGTTGTCATGGCAGTGGTTTCAGGCTCTGTGTTTTGCGGATCACAGTTTGTCCAGCAGAAAGCAAACTCTGTATCCAGTGGACAAAATGTGGAGGAAATTACTTTTCTTATGAGAACGTGTAGGTAAGAATTAAATCTTGGGCATCCTCCTCCACACTCTCCATGGCTTAGCTTTGGACTGGTTCTCCTGTGATGTTGGATCTACTTTTTAAACTGGTTACCTGAGAAAACATGACCAATGCTCCCCTCTACAAAACTAAAACCAGGCTTATTCTCAGATGTCATGAGTGTAACCCAAGTAGAAGTAAAAGGTGTCTGCAATGTTTTACCATGAACACCAACCAGTCTTGTTGGCGGAACTTGCGTAAGCAATGCAAATACAGATGGGAGATGGGTAGTTTATGTGGAAAGAGTCCTGAGCTTTTCTTCCTCTACCTCCCAGTTAGAAAGGCTTCGCTTTGCCTTGTGTGATGTTTCCTTCGCAGATATGTGTGTGTAGGAGCTGATGATTTTTGTGTAGATCCCAAGTTGCTTTTCAAATGGTGAGAATATATGGAAAAAGATGGAGGAGGCAGCTAATTTCCTTTCCAGTTCCCACAGAGGATTTCTGTGGAATGCAAGATGAGGACTAAAGCAATTAGAATTGAGCAAAGGCTTTGGGGCACTACGGTGTAAATTTTCCCACCCCCCATTATTAAAGCCTTAGTAGCATTAAAGTGACTATAAGAAACAGTGACCCATTTCATATATAAGAGGAGGAAGCCTGTTGGCGTGGAAGAATCATGGATGAATAGTCAAAAAATCAGAATGGGGGACTTATAGAAATGAGCAGCTTAAAAAAAAAAAAAAAGACAGCTCAAATTGGTTAATTTGAAAAGCCTAAAATACATGTGCTAACTATTGTTGCCTTAGGTCGACAGTTATTTCAAAATTCTATTTGATTATATATTGGTTTTTATTTTATTTTATTTTATTTCTAGGTAAACAGCTGTTTGAAATGGATCACAACCTTGACACCTCTGACATCCAGTTCTTGGAGGAAGGTAAATTTCTGTTTGTTTCCACAACTGAAAGACAGTGGCTTAAAATAGATAAAAATTCCTAAGCAAAATATGTATTATATTTCTGACTTAACATCTTACCTCAGTATCACACTTACATTAAAAGAACTTTCTAAGAAGTATTGTTTTGCAGATTGAACAGAAGTGATATTTAGCTTCTTTCAAAAACAAGCAAACAAAACATTTTCAAGATGCTAAAGTGTATTTTTTTGCAGTTTTGAGCTTGAGTTGATCTTATTTCTATTGCTTCTATTCAAGTCGTTGGACTGGAAGCAAAAACAAGCAAAGCAAAACAAAACAAAAAACCCCACAAACAAACCCTGCTTTTTCTTTTTTCTAATAGCCAGCCTTCTTACCCCTGATTTCAAGCAAGATCTTGAAGTTGTGTCTGCTTCTCTCTGAACCTCAGTGCCAATAGTAAACATCTTGCAGGTCAAATTAAATAATGTTTGCCTCTGTGCAACCCAGTTCTTCTTTGTGGTTTTGTGCAGCTTTGTCTATTATCTTACTGAAAATATCTTACCTGGTGCCAGCTGAAAATTTTGTAAGCCTGTTAAAGATGTTAAACTTGGAGAATTTGTTGGAGATAAATCAAATAAATCGACTCACAGTCACGTATCTATTTAATTTTCTGTACTGCCGTTTAGTATCCTAGTTTAAAAGACTGATTTTTTGAGTTAAGACAATTCTTTAATGTAGCTGCGTTATCTACTGGTGTTGCAAAACACACATGCAGAAGAGAGAAAAGTTGCTTATGAACATCAGTGAGTATAAACTTGAAATGGGAGCTGAGTTTCTTTTAGTTAGAGGGCATAATTTAACCTTGTCTTCCTCCAAAATGCCTAAAGTGAAGAAGGATTGTTGATGGAACATTTGGCTGTCTAAAGGGAAGAGCAGATCTCTCTGTTTGGGCTCTGTGCCCAAATGACTTGGGATTAATGTATTAACTTTTAATCCTGTTGCTATCGGTGATTAAAAACTCCTGTGCTCATTGCTGTTTGCATTCTATCATAAATGCAACAGGTTGCTAACTGCAATTTAATATTACAATACCATGTAATAAGTAATACTAATTTTCACAGCTTAAACAGGATAATGGCAGTATCTTTTAGATGGAAATGGTTATAAAGGCTCTTTCAAATCCAGTGAAAGAACAGAACCTTATTCAGCGGCCAGAAGATGTCACTGTTGATACACAAATAAAATAGCAGTAGTCCTCAAGTGTTATCCTTAGGTCAGCATCATCTCTTTCAGAAGAAAATGTGAAAGCATACAAACATTCATCTTGCTTTTAAAATTTAAATCTGAAAACAAATGTAGATATATAAATGGTGTGTAAGGTGTTTTGTTGTTTTTGGGTTTTGTTTGTTTGGTTTTTTTTAATAAACATGTGTTTCTGTAGCTATGATAGTTGTAACTATTCAAGCTGTGGGGTCCTGACCTCCTACTTTGGCAGTACCTGGGGAAAAAGAATCTCTGCTTCTGGGAACTATAAATGTTAACTTCATTCTCCCAATGAGGTCCTGAGTGACACTTCTCTTGACTGGGTTTTAGTATGAGGGGAAAATAGCTTCACTTCAGCTGTAAAAAGATAAAATGTGGCATTTCCTTTTCCATATCTATTTGATATATAAAAAGCCAAATAAGTTAACAGCTACCTACATTGAAGAATAAATATGGGAAAGTGTTGTGTATTTTGTTATTCGGGTACTGTTTTCCTACGTGCATGAAAATAACTTATTTTTCTGTTCTTTGCAGCTGGAAACAGCGTGGAAGTTGATGAATCTTTATTCCAAGAAATGGATGATTTAGAATTGGAGGATGAAGAGGATGACCCTGACTACAACCCTGTTAATTTAGATAGTGATTAGACTATTTTGAACTGGCTCTGTCATCAGTATGGACATATGTAAGGCGAGAGGGGCAGGCAGGAAAGCCACAGCATCTGTGGTTTTAGTAATGTGTATCAGGTTTTTTTTTTCTTTCCTTTTTTCTTTTTTTCCAAAGAAAAAAACCAAAATATTTTAAATCCAGGAGAATGGTCTTCTGATGACTTTCATCATAAATAAATTTACTTTAATATTTCAAATGGAAAATTTGAGCAGTATTGATCTGTCTGAAAATGCTATTCTATTTTCTCTTATTTTTTCCTTCCCATTTCTCTAACTGTCCTTTGAAGAGATGTGACAACAAGCAAGATGGAAACATGTTATAGCAAGTGCTAAATACGCCTGCATCTGAAGGCTGAACAGCTGTATCTTCTCTCCACCTAGGATATACATGGGCAGCTTTGGTGAATAAAAGGGATCACATACTATGCGGATTTTTTTTTTTTATTTTTTTTTTCTTCTGTGGAATTTTATAACACTTCAAGTCAGTTCCGGTGCCCCAGCCTATCAGCTATAGATGGGCAGCACTAGTCACCTTTTAATAAGGCATAGCCTTGTTAAAGTTTAATGAAAACCATTTCCGTACTACTAGAGTAAAATCTTTTGCTGTAGTTGAGTATAATAGTTTCAAAATGACTAGTTCAAGTCTGTAGGAAAAAAAAATCAGAATGAGATGAAGTCCTTTTAAAAAGTTTGGCTGATTTGTTCAGAGAGGTGTTTTGGTTATTTTTTTTTATATTGAAGTTGTGCATCAATGAACTTCCATGGGGAAAAAAAAAAAAACCCACCCTAGGAAAATTAGTTTGCTTTTGGCAACAGTCTATGTTGAAACACTATCGGTGGAGTGCAGAATACAGTACCAGGATTTATAGAGTGCTTATAGGTTTGAGTGGAATAGGTGCTGTTTTAGGAGCATCTTGTTGGCAGCCCATAAAGGTTAGCCCAACACACGGTAAAGCTACACATCAACTTCTGTATGTTGACCGTCCTGCAGAGTTGCTTATGGAACTAATGGCTTGATGTTAGACTCCTCCTCCCTTCTCGCCTCCAAAAAAACCCAAAACACTGCGAGAACTGTGGTGTTTAAATGTGCTGTGTTTGAGACTGCATCAGCTAGAAGGATGACGGTATGGATGAAGGTTTCAAAAGACAGCTCTCCAAATAGAAAACCACCGGGCACCTCAATGGTTAAACACTGTGTGCTGAATTTTAAAATACTGTTAGTAGACTGCCTTAACTGCCCAGCTTCAACCTTTGGAGATGATTGCACTGAAGTGTCACAGTGCTTAGAGGAATAATAAATTTATGAACTTTAATATTTGGAAATTCCGTATTCAAAATGAGAAATTTAGTTCCGGAGATAGTTTAATGGTGTATGAGATTCTCTGCTCATTTTGCTTGAGAACATCTGTTTAGGATGATCTCCTTTAACATGTTTCAGTAGTCTTTTTCTTTTTGTATTCAAGGTGAATGAGTTTCTAGTAGACAGAAATAAATGTTTAAGTCCCCTGTAAATACTTCTATAAATTAACCATGTGCCTTTGTTCCTACTGTCCTCTATTTGATCTTTTTAATTTTGGCTACTAAGAACTCTAGACAAGCATCTAAGTTTCAATGACGATGTTGTATGTTTTAAAGCAATAAGCAGGATCTGTGTTCCAGCAGAGCTACCAAATATATTAAAGAAATTGTGAGCTAGTGTGGTATTAAATCTGACTTTTCCAAAGATACGGTTGGATTGGAAGCTTCGTAGTGAGTACATCCAGCTTCCTGTGTAATTGCTAGCATGCTTTAAAATGCTGTTGAGCACTGAACTTAATTTACTTCTGGTATGTCTCAATTCAGCTGCATAAAACCATTTAACTCAAGGCTGCTGTCTATGTTCAGCTATGTATGTTTTTAGCATTTTTTCCTAAAAGGAGTGAATTAGTTCTTTTTAAATCTGGGCTGAATCCAAGAACGCTGTGTAGTCTGTGCAAAATGTGGTAATCTGAGAAAATTTTCCAAGTGGGTCACTGACAAGAATCATCTGTGTATGAAAAGAAGTTTCTTGTTAATGGTATTTCTAGATTAATGAGATTTTCTAGTCTGTTTTCACACTAACATATTTATTAGTTTTCATGAAGAGGATGTATGTCTTAAAAATGCTAAAATGATGTCAAAGTTTAAGTTAAAATGTGAAAATGTGTTTTCACTGTTACGTCTTGTATTTCAAAGCAGAGGAAGAAATAAGGGTTGAAGTGACAAAAGATTGCGTAAAGTCCATTCCTCCAAGTCTTTGGAACAAGTTTCAGTGACTCAGTCTGAACTTGAGATTTGTTTAGCTTTCTTAGCAATTAACATCTGTGAAATAAAAGGGAATTTGACTGAGAGTAAGCTCGGCTATGTTTGTGTGTTTTAGTTTGCTGAAATGGACTGAGATAAGGGCGTTTTGGTGCAACAAGTTCAGGTGAGAGTTAAAGTTTACTTACGCACTTTGGATTAGATTGAAGTCTAATTCATATTAATCTAATAAAATTCCATCAATAAACTTTGATGGAATTTTAGTAATTCAAAATCATGGTGCTGACAACCTTGCTTGTATCTTGCTTTTGACTCTCTAAGTCCAAAGCTTACATTGTAACGCATGTCGGGAGATTATTATGAGTTGCAACAATGCACTATGACCAGAGCTAATTTAGTTTTGGTCATGCTGAACTTCTTGAATAGTTGGTGTCTGAGCTCTAGTAAAATTCAGAGGATGCTGCAGGAGTACAATCTCGGGCTTGTTGCAAAGCCTAGGATCTTGCATCCAAATTATGATTGAACTGTGATCTACTTTAAAGCAAATAAAACCTAAGGGTGGTATACTCTTTTCCCCTCCCCCCCCCTTTCTTTTTTTTTCTTTTTTAATAGGTCAGTGGTCAGTGTATTTTGGCCAAAAATGAGGAGCTTGAAGTACAATTCCTGTGGGGAGAATGAACTTCAGTCTTTCTCCTAGGAGACTTATAACCATCAGGCTACCTCCAGTTTTTAAACTGTGTGGTTGCTGAAATAAATTCAAAGTTTGTTGGGTGAGACAGTAGACTGGATCCAAGATGCTGATACCCTAGATCCTGAGAGAAAGAGCTGTTGTGTGGGTGCGCTCTCTCGCGTTGCAGAATCTGACAGGGACTGAAATAATACCTTTTTTTTTCTTTATTTTTTATTTTTATTTGCCCTTCAGTGCCTTGCAACTTGGCTCGGAGTAGGAAGGAGAGGGAAGAGGCTTTTCAGGTTCAGTTCTTTGACGTAATTGCATTCATTGCCATGAACTCGATTTTACTTTCTGCGCTGTATGCTTATGAGATCCGCACCTGATAGAGTGCGGTGATAGCGTTGGGCTGTGGCGTGCAGTGTAGTGTCAGGCTCGTGGCTTTTACTGCTCTGCTGGGACTTCCTCTCATTGGCAAAAGAGGAAAGGTCAAGGTCCTGCTTGTAATCGGGAGTTCTGTTTGTACTTAGGGCAAATTCAGCAAAAGGCCTGCGTTAGGCTTCTGACTTTGAACTAGTGTTACCTTTTCTGTGGCCAGGGTAAATATGTACAGGTGGAAAAGGTCACTGGTCCCCTTGTGGGAAGTTCAGACTCGGAGGTCAGGGGATGCAGTGGTTACGTAAGTCACCTAAGGGGGTTTTTGTAACTTACTTTCTTGCTGTTGGGGATGCAAAGTGCCAGAAGGAAAGATGGTCTGGCTGTACTGTTGATGGACATGGAAATATTCTTCTTGCAGGCTAATTATATGAGGCCACCTTTGCCTAATAGCAGCTAACAGCATGCTGTGCCTGAAGTAATTCTGTCCAGGAAAAAAGCAGGCACAATGTATCAGAAGGCTAAAATGGGTGGATTGAAAACGAGAAGAAAGAGCTGGCCCCTTGGGACCACTGATAGATGTAAACAAACAAAAAAGCCAGTATGTGAACTGGAAGGATTTCTTACATTTTTCAAACATTTTATGGGAAAGCCAAGGTTAGATGTTCTTTGTCAAATCAAAATGATTATTTGAAATGTTTTTGAAATTAGAAGCTATATCCTGTTGTGACTGCTTGCTAGGACATTGATTCAATGGCAACCAAAAACAGTCACCGTAGTTTGATCATGTAGACATCCTAGCGGGAAGCAGGAATGAGGGTCCAAAATTTGCCTTCCCCGCCAGGGAAGTGCAGTTGGTGTCTGAAAAAAAGTAGGAACAAAATGTTTCCTCTTCCGATCATGTCCTTTCCTTCTGCCCTCCTGATTGAGGCTGTGCTGAAAGGGACGGAAGGCTGTTGGAGGGGAAAAAAATGCTGGAGATGTATCAGAGACTTAACAGTGCGTACATGGGGAGGGGAGGAACTACAGCTCTAGTTTGTGAGTAGTTTCAATGGATAGAGTTGAAAAATATACAGGAGTTGGACTTCCCTTTGTAAGCAACGTAAAAGGCATTACTGTCTACAAAGGTGAATATATAATAGACCAGATGCATGTCAGGAGTGGAGTTGCTGAATTTGCAAATATTTTTTGAGTTATTGATAGAAAAAAAATCTTGAGATATGTCTCTGTACTTATCTTCTCAGGGGAAGCCCTTGGGCGTGGAGTTGAATCATGGACAGATTAAACCATGATAGTGAGTCAATGAATGTATGAGGAAGGGTGTAGTCATAGATAGCTGGTAGTTTTTTACATCGGTAGCTCTAGCAGATCGTCAGGTATGATAGAGTGGACATTCACTTAAAATCTGCTATGACTGTGGCTTGCGTTTTTTTCTCAATATTTCAAGTAGCAAATTGTCAGACATGACCTCAAGAACCATAACAGACAATGCAATGACGAGTTTCAGTCAACAGGCAACACCAGAGAATGCGACATAAGGTTACTTTAATAGCAAACGGTTGAGTATCAGTGTTTACCAAGGAAAGAGGGACTCGAACATATCAAAGCATAACCATACCACAGCTGTTCAGTCTTACTTCCAGTCTGGACATTGAAGGTTCTACCAAAAGAAGCTTCACAAAATGCAGAAGTGAAACATTTTTCAGAAAGTTTTTAGCAACGCCAATCTATCCTCACTTGATTGTCTACAACTCTGGTATTATTAAAGCCAATGAAAGTAAAAGCAAGCATGAAGAAGTCAGTTTACTGAGAAAGTTAATTAAAATACCTTGTAAAATTACAAACAGACAATTGGTGGAATTGAATAGCTTCCTCGGACAACTCTCGTTTTGTGACCAAGTTGTCATTGTTATTATTTCTATAACATAGCTGAAAATGGATGTACTTTCTTCTTCCAGAACTTCAAATATGTCCGTCCGGTATAAACACCAAAGGATGATGAAACTCAAAACCAGCCTACATTTCATCGTTAATATCCCAGATGAATTTGATGGGCAGGGTCTTAATTTTCTCTTTAAGAACTTCATCAAACCTTTCACTCTGTGCCACTGTCATGGTGTTTTTCCAGTCTCCAATAGTGCCTGAGGAAAGAGGCAGTAAAGGGAGGTGAGAAGCAGAACATGCACCTCTCTGAAGCCCACTGCAAATAGTGCTAGTCTTGGGAAGCAATTCCTGGCTTCCTCAGCATCTCCCTTCGCTGGCCTGCCAAGTGAGGCTCTGTGTGCTCTTTTGAGGATGTGCTTCCAGGTCTAGGTGCTGTGAATAAAGCACAGTGTAGACCTATAACCCTGACTCCTCATAAAGTTATTCAACTTTTTTGGTGTTTTACTGATTCCTTTGGGATCAAAGAGGAAATTATTAAAAGCAACGCCTGCCATTTTTCTCTCAGTGCACCTCTTTAATCCTTGCAGGTTTCCTCTTACACTGAGCATTAGGACATCTTAGCAATGCCCAGGAGCCCAGGGATGCCATGTATGGACTCAGAGGGTAGTTGGTCAAGAAGGTCTATGCTCACACAACTAAGGTGACTCTTGCCTTGAAAAGTAAGAAACAGCAAAAAGAAAAAAAAAGTATTGTCTTAGCCCTGGCTCGGTACAACCCTTAAATCCTTTCCTGTATCTCACAGGCCTGTTACAACTTGCATTACGATCAATGAAACATTACTTTTTTATTATTGTCAGGAAAACATGGTAAAATCACTGATGCCACAGCAATAAAACTGCTCTTATAAATTTAATTTGCCACTAACCTGAACCCTCCCTCTGCAAATGGGGCATTCCAGCTGAGACCAGAAGCCCTAGGTTCGTCTCACACCAAGAAGCGTGGGATTAAATAGTTGTTGCAATGGACTGCTTCTACTTTACCTTTTCGTAGAAAACTCCCCTTGTCTTTCGCTACCATGTCATCTGGCAGGTTCTCATAGTTTGCCCTGGGATCTTTTCTCATGTTCTCAAACGTAGCCTGTCTCACAACGCTGTCCACGTCCTCTTCGCTCAGCTTCTTGCCTAGGAAGTCGCAGATCTTCAGCACAGCCCTTCTGAGATCCTGCAATAATGTTACTTTGAAGAGTCTTGACGATGCAAAGAACTAAATGCATACAGTAATGGAATTCAGTATAATAAAGGACATACATTTGGGTGCAAAACTGACCATGGTTTTTATGTGACCGTAGTCTCGCTTGCATCAGTTGAATATTGGAGAGCAGTGATGCTGCAGCTTGCTCACTGCAGCAACGTGCCCTTGGAGATGGGGAATTCTGTGTTCTGCTCCCCACGCTGCAAACCCAGTCTGCATTTCACGTTAGATGCCCCAGCAAAGTCACCCCTGGAATCACGTCTGTCACGGTGAAGGCACTCAACCCGTGGGGGTTTTGTCAGTCGTCTTGTCCTAGCAAGGGACTCAACATGAGCAATCCTAGGCTCCGAAGGGTGAGGGGCCAGTGCGGTGGCACGTGACGTGGGCTGGGGCGCTCTGGGGCTTGCCCATGAGGAGAAGGGCAGCCACTTTGCAGAAATGAGAAGTCGCACAAAGGTGTGGGCAGCCACCGACCAGGAAACCTCTGGTCGGCAATTCAAGAGCTCCTCAAGTACTTTAAAGCCTGCCTCCTAAGCACTTCTTTCCTTTAGTGGAACTGTCCTTATGAGCATAACATTCCTGTTGAAGATACTTGCGAAAGTCTTGCTCTGTACTATTTCAGAAAGGGTTTTTTGGGGTGGCAGTGAAGATAACTTGTCATATCGGAAAATGTTTTACCTAATAATTGTCTAGTAGTTGATAAGACCTTGAACCAATGAGACAAATGACTTCATCCTCTCAGAAGTCTCAATTTGAATCTGCTCCACAACGGATTAAGCACTTTCCAATAGAAGTGTAATTATAAAGAGCTGTCTGAAAATGCACTTAAAATAGGAAAAAAATATCTTGAATACAGTGATACTAATTGACCTCACCTTTTTCATTTCTTCATAGGTAAGGAAGAGTATATTGAAATCCTCTGCGTGACTGTACCAGCCTGCAACATGATCCAGCCACGAACTGGCAAGTACTTAGCAAGGGAAATTATTAAAACAAAAAAATAAAGAGAAATGCTATTAACAGCTAGCAGTAAAACAGTAAAATTATCAGTCATTTAGGTCTTTGAAAGGGTTTTTATAAATAATATTTTTTGATAATTTGAGGGATGCACGCTCACAGTCTTTGTGACAATTCTCTGAGCTAATGTGGCAACTCCTCTTTTGTTTCTAGAAATCTGAACTAATACTGACAGAAGCAAAAAACTACTTCTCTATCTTTGCTGTACAGTGTCTATTCCTATGGGTTCAGCTCCACTAACCAAGTGCAGAAAGTCTTAAGAGATTTTCAGTCATAACGGTTATATTCTGAATTAGCATCCAATTCAGATAAAATAAGCAGCTTGCATGTTGTTGTGGAGCAGCAAAGCCACGAATATGCTACTCCCTTTGGACCAGCTTTCATCAGAAAATAGTGTCAAACTCAGACAGCCTCTGCAGCTTTGGATTCAGGTTACAGCATAGCTGAGGATTCTGGTAATTGATATTTATTGACATAATTGTTCTCCATTCAATCTGAGGTCATGGAATAGGATTTGGGCTCCTTAGTAAAAATGGTATCTTACCTTTGCCAGCTAAAAATCTCTCCATAAAAAGGTTAAAATCTGGTATTTCCTCTAGTGTGGATATGAATTTGGAGAAGTGGTAGTAAGAAACCACAACATCCTTAGGGTTCCTGGTAACATAAATAACCTGCAAAACAATAAGACGACTAGTCTCGGAGATATTAAAGGACTCCATTACCCTGACCATCAATGCATTTTTCCATACAGGTCCCACTAAAAATGTGTGAAAACGGTTTGAAGGTGACAATCACATTAGGTAAATTCTGGATGACATAGTGCTGTCAATTTGTTTATAGGTGGTGGTATTTTTGTAGTTGCAGTCATTCAGTGCCTGCGGCTAACTCTCTCCACAGGATCAGTGTTACAGGCTTCAGTGATACTGTTCACTTGTGCAAGGCAGTCAGGCTGCAATAACAACACTAGAAAATCATTAGGTTGATTCAGCTTCACATTTCTGTGTACAGTCACAATGAAATGAAGAAGAGTTTCTTGTAAATCCCAGCTTTGGTAGTGTTGACGGCATCCTTACTCTGTGACCTAAACTCCTGGCCTGTGGTGCTGGTGCCAAAGGCAAGCACACAGGCAGATTTTGAATGACAGGTAAGAGAGAGCCCTGGCATCTTAAAAGGAGCTGTTACGGGCAAGGGTTGTTTTGGCTCCTGCTGACTCCTGACCACATGAAAGCTGCTGCCTCAGACACGGACCAGACACCACCAGTGAGGTGGGCAGCCTTCTGCCTCTTGACTGGCAGCATGTGCCAGCTTCTGCTAAGTTTCTGCTCCTTAACACTTAGTGTCTAATTAGGGAGAGAAAACAGAGCCTGGCATGTCACCCTTACGAGGTTACAAATGCTTGCAGGGAGAGACAGAAAAATCATGCTCTCAGACTGCCTTTCGAACGGGATAAAATGACTACTTTTGACTCCTGCTTAATTGAAAATGTATCTGATTATCTTTAGCAAAACCAAAACCATTATTTCCAAGGTATATAAAATAAGGATTCCTAAACACATTGCAGGAAAACTCAATAAACGCCTAGTTCAAAAGTTCTGACCTGAAATCACAAAAAAAAGTTTTTCTATGGTTTGATACAAAATACAAACAGCCTGAGTGACATATCCAAGCAGAGGTGGAAAAGACTTCCCCCCACAAGCAATGTTTTTCTGAAGTCACAACAATTTCCAAATTTTCTGACATGCATGCTCTGTGTGATTTTGGGGCAATTTTCTCAGTCCTTGTTGGGCATCATTTGGATTTCAGATCTTCTGCATGTGAGCTTTCTCTTCCAAACTTCACTGCTACCGTGAAGAAAATGGTGAGCACATTGCAGTTTCCCATTACACCTGTATCTGTGAAGAAGGTAACAGCAGGACTAAGAGCTTGCCTCCATAGCCCCTGTGGGCAGAGCTTTGCCACACCTCTCTGCTCAGTCAGCCATGGGAAGCCCTACATCAGAAATGAGGATGGAAGGGGCAGAAGTTATTGGGACCACTATAAGAAAGACTAGCAGAAGTATGAGATCCTTTGCCAGGGAGCAAAGTAAGTTTTCTGTAAGGCGGCTAAGGCAATTCTTGGTGTGCTGTTAGAAGTATACATCCCATATACATCTTCAGACTTGCCCGTATGTCCATGTTCCATCAGTGAGCCTTAGTGTAGTAGCCCGGTTACACCTGTTTCTAAGGAGAAGGTCCCTGATCTCCCCACATAGACAAAGCAGGTCATATTTATACTGAGACATGGGGAACTGAAAGAGGAAAAAGATAGGATTTGGACCAATTCACTGAGGCAAATTGGCATGACTGGTTTTAAGGAAATTGTAAAAATAACATCACTTACACGTCCTCTTTTGTTTCTCAGGTCTCTTGGAACTAAATAGTAAGGCAGGTGGGTGGCAAAAACACGAGGCAAAGGAAGAGCTGCATAATCCTTATTTTGTATATTGTATTCCAGCCATGGGATTCTTTCCATGGTCTCCATATTTTCTCTTCCATTGCGGTGGCCTTCATGAATTATTAAGCTCAAAATGTTCTGAGTCCACACAGTTCCTGAGAAGGAAATCTTTTTATTTGAATCTTGCTTGATTTTTTTTTTTAATTAAAGATAGCATATTGTCATAAACAGAGCCTCTGCACAGCTATAATGATTTTCACTTTGTGACTATAAACACAGCCTCACATACTGAAGAAAGCAAGCATTGTCTTGGTGACTGTTGAGTGCAGAAGGGAAGCATATTTTTGTTTTGTCCCTGCAGAAAAGCTATGGCCAGTAACTACACCTTCAGTTCCTTCACCCGGTATACTCAACTTCCACACAAATTATGTCTGTCCTCACCCTCTTGTAGCAACAGGAATTGCTGCATCTCTGTGGGCCATGCACCTGAAAATATCTCATACTGAGTGGATCTGGAAAAGACCTTTGCTTCCAGAACTCCTGCAAAGTGTTGCAAGATGTCATGAAACAAACAGCTGATAACACCATGTTTGTAAAGCACAAATGACCTCCACAAAGCAAATGCTTGTGGCAACAGGCTCTCTAAAGTTCCTTGGGGAAGGTCTGGCTCCTGGGT
Source organism: Nipponia nippon (assembly GCF_047370975.1). Lineage (NCBI taxonomy): Eukaryota > Metazoa > Chordata > Aves > Pelecaniformes > Threskiornithidae > Nipponia > Nipponia nippon. The sequence goes on along the minus strand of NW_028262358.1, from coordinate 72,278,037 downwards.
CACAGCTGCTGGCAAGGATGATCTAAAAAAGTGGGACCATGAAGGTGTCGGACTGCCATGCCAGTATGTTCATGTGTCAGCTGGTAATCGTGGGAGGCAAATTCTGAATGATTAGCCCACTTGGGCAATGAGCAGAATTGTTTAGCTCCAGGTCCTCCGGCCTTCTCAGCACTATGCTAGCACTGGTTCCTTTCCCCTTTTATACCATAGGCCAGTAAAGATGGACACTTGAGAGAATTCAAATCAATGGAGAAAACCATTGAATTATTGCTGTAGGTTACCCTGAACAAGCACAGAGAAAGGAAGGCATCTGAAACTGAAGACTAGTTGTTAAGACCTCATCTGGGAAGGAAGCTCTTGGTTCTGGAGATTAGACTGTATGCATGTTGTAGGTTTAAAGTCACTGGGCAAGAAAAAGAAATAGCCCTAGGATTCAGAGGAACAACACCCAGTGATTTCACAGCTGTGTTGACTGTGTTGCACAGCTTGGCATAATCAACCTGGAGAATTTTTCTGCACAGTGGTAGAAATTCAACAGAAGGATTGGAGGGTACCTTAGATTGATGAGGAAGAAAGAGGATGGTGGGGCAGGATAAAGGAAGAGGTGTAAATGAGAGAGAGATGACATTCTGTGCAATTCATAACTCAAAATCATCTTCCAAGTCCTTCCCGTTCCAGGGTAGCCCATTGCTTTGCAACACAAAACTCCTACTTCCAAAGATGTGCTCATGTCAGCAGTGTAATGTCTTTACCCCTTAAATACTGCCTTCTCATCCTCCCTCTCTGCCTTACCTGAACAGCTCGCCCTGGTGCTGCCTGATGATGAGCTAGCATCACCTGGGGTCCCCGTCCCCTCACTCTGTCACCCACAATCCCTCCACAGGCTTTTTGTATCACATCTACCTTCACCACAACCACACCTGGTGCTCCCTGCCTCTCCTTCAGGGCTTCGCTCAAGAATGTCTTTCTGCCTCAGGTATTTCGCTGAATACCTGAGGGAATACTGAATTCCAGCAAGATGTTCAGTGACCCTAAGAAAAGGACAAATGCTAACATAACACTGGTTATGTTATCCGAAGGCTGTATCTTGAAGGCTGCTAAAGAAAACCAAAGGAAAATGGCAGAGGTTCCCAAGAGCACAAACTTCTAGAAGAGGGTAGCAGAGGCCTTGAAAGTACAAGCACAGATTGGTACCAGAGATGTCAAGGCTTTAGTCATAAATCACTGCTTAATGCATGATCGAGTCATTAATTACTAATCAGTAAAGAAATGCAGTCTTGAAAAATGAGTCGGACAGTTTTAGAGCATAAAGTGAACCTGTATGGAAACATACAGGTCTTGGCATGTCAAGGCTTTAGATTTCATGTAAGACGACAGTGAAGCCAGGTGGTTGCTCAGTTGCATTTGCTTCAGAAATAGGAAGGCAAAATTCATCACACTAGTGTCCTGTATTGCTATATAGGTAAATAGCACTTAATTATTCTTGAAAGGAGGTATATATATCATTCACTCACATTTGCTCTGATCACCTGCTTGGTTGTAACTTGGATGCAGCAACCCCCAAACCACCTTCCATGTGAGCCCACAAATCATTCCAGATATCCCACAATCATTAACAACACTCATGCACTCAGCCCTGCCAAAACTATGTATGTGTTTTGTGAGGCACAGGAGGTCAGTTTGGATTGTGTGTAGCTTGCTCTGAGTATACCTACAAGATTGAGTCCAAGAATGAGGTAGACCAGTTCAGCTGGACACGAGCAGGAACCTTGTGTCTGGCTGTTCAGGCCATGGCTATGCAGGGTTTGTACTTAATGCTACACTGCATATACTCAGAGATGATTCAGGTCTAAAAGCAAAGCTAACAGCCCCAAGTACTTCTGCAGTTAGATGGCTGGATAAAGGCAGATTTTTCCCCCCTTTAGAAACAATTCCATTCTTACCTGATTTTGGGTAAGTAGCTAGAAATACGTCACTATCTTTGATTTCAAAATCCTCCAGGGAAGCTACATACTCAGGTGATGTATTCAAAGCAAAATAAAACCCTTTGTAGTTGAATACATAGTCTTTTGATGGTTCCATTGTTAATCTATTGTCTTTGTAAGTGAATAACCTGCAAAAAGAAAATATAAAGTTATATCTTTTTCTTTGGTTGTCATCTCACAGAAACAAACAAATGAGTAATTCAAACAAAGAATCCAGTGCTGGCAAATTTTAGCAAAATGCATTTCAGCAAAATTCTGGAAACAATAGACTGAAATTTAGCTTTCAGATTTTCACAAGAACATCACCCAGGATACATTTCTAATAAAAAAGAAAAAAAGAAAGGTGTATAGCAATACCCTTTACTCATATACAAGTGTATGCTACGTGCATGTAAAAAGTAATGTAACTGAAGGCAACCCATGTAAAAATCATTTGTCAAGATTCCTCTAGGATCTGAGTGACTGTAGAGTTTTCTTTGGGATGTCAGTAGCCCTTGAACAGAGCTAGCTTAACTACTAAGCTCTCATTCTGAACTCTGTGACTGAAACTGTGTTCAGAATGTCTTATTAAAATTTCTGCCTCCTACTTATTCTCTGTCTCATTACTAATGTTTCTGCCATAGTCAGCATAATTTCTGCATACTAGGATGGCTAATCATGAACGTGTGTTATCTTCTTAAACACGCCTACTGGTTTTATGAGAGTGTTGTCTTGTGTCTCATTAACACCATTGCCGTATATTTGCCAGAAAAAGACACTGATCATCATTGTTGTGGTGACCAGGGAAGAGCAAACACTTGGCGAGATACGGGAAAAGTAACAGAGAGACTGAAGGGACAGACTGACTCTTGTAGCTGAGCCAGAGCCAAATGGAGCATCTAGGTTTGAAGGTTTTGGTCTATGTCTCTTCTGCAGTCTTTGAGCTGAACGATACATCCATGGATTTCAGTGAGTTTAACATCCCAGTCTCTTCCTCCCTGCTCTGTAGATGAACCATTTATATATTTAATACCATTGGACAATGTACAAGCCTTTGCAGAAATGACATAAGCAAGTTCACTTCCAGACTTGGATATCACAAGCATTCTCTGATGTGGGTTAAAATATATTTGGAAGGAGAGACTTTCCTATCTGGAATTTTATCTGGGTTTCTGTCCCCTACCTTCCCCTTGCAATGTGACCACTCCCATGCCCTTTTGGACTCCTGCATTTGCCATTCCTTCACCGTCAGGATATCACCGTTGCTCCACTGTCGAGATATCACCCTTGCCCAAGTTTGTCAAATCAGCCCGTTGCGCAAGACATACCGGCCAAGCAATCCAAATTCACCACAAGAGGCAGTCCTTGGAAATGAGGCCGCCCATCCCACCTGTTATCATTAGGTTCTCTCCAGTTCATGCTCTGCTTCCCCTTTGCCTTCCTGGCCTGTGAACTCCCCTGGCCCCGCGCTGGCTCCCTGCCCGGCCCCGTGTCACCCCGCTGCGCCATGCCAGCACCCCTGCCTTTGGCGGGAGCACTGCCCTTCAACCCGCGCAGTCAAGGACGTGCCCTCCCGCCCGGGTGCCTCAGAAAGCACCTGGGGATATCTGGCGGCGTGGCTGCTCAGGCTGGTTGGCAGGGCAGGGGAAGGGACGCAGCAGCCACTGCCACAACTGGAGACGCCTGCTGCCCACTCTGCCAAAGATCCACGGGCAAAGAAATGCGGCTGGATGTCTCCTTCCCGGGAGTACTGACCCCGGTGCTTGTGCTGCCCGCCCTCCACCCGTGATGGTGGCGTGGGCCACGGCCAGGGCAGCGAGGGGAGCCGCCGCTGCATGTGCTGAGGGGCTGCCAGCCCCACCTCACGGCGACAGGCACCGCCGGCAGCAAAGCCTGTGAGGTGTTTCAGCCTCATGGCGAAGCCTGAGCTTCACTGATTGAAACAACCCCCAATGAATTGGAGCTGTAAATGGAGAAAAACCCACGCTTTGAAACCAAGGGATGGGTACACTTTTAAATTCAAGTTGTGATAACAAAGCTGGGTAAGCTGTCCTAAGAATGCAAAGATATGGAGAATGAGTGAAAAACATTACTGATACAGGAGAAAGAACAAGAAATTTGTGGGAAACAAAAAGGGGACACATTCAACACACAGTATACAGAAACCTTGATCTCATTCTGTCAAAAACATGAGTCTTTATATCACTTTTGGACAAAGGTTATTGCACTGCTTGTTTCTTACAGATGTATGACTATATCATGAAAAAGTATACCCTGGAAGAAAAGCCTTGCCCCGTTTCCTGGAAAGGGTCTTCATGATCTAGTGTATATGATGGGAGAAAAAATAAACATTCAGATGTGCCTGTACCAGCCAGCTATGCATCTCAAAAACGCATCTCAAAAACCTGTCTCCAAATGCAGACACAAAACTGTCTGCCAGTCAGTCTCCTAAATCCACAGTGACCACACACTTTTACTCTGCTTAGTTAATTATCTCACAGCTATGACTCCAATTTCTTTGTTGAGTGATAGAGAAAAGCCCATGTGAGACTCCGGTTTCCCCATCAGCACTGAGATAACCCTGCTGCAGACAGCCGTCCTCCACTCAAGCACGGACCAGCTCTAGCCCCTAGTCTTCTGCAAATCTTTCTGGCAGTACATGCCAAAACCACCTGCAAAAGAGGTCTACGTACAATTGTTATTATTTTACTGAGAGGGTAATAGAGCATCATTTAACTCACAGATCTACCGTTCTAATAATTTCAGGCATACTTACCTCCTCTGCTCTCCGTTCGGTGCCCACGGAGACGTATGCTACTACTTCCCAGCTCAGTGAACGCGAGTAATTCTAGAGATGTGTGAGCTGCGCGTTTCCTTTTTAACTGAGATGTGAACCCATGAGCACCGTGCTGGTTGGCTTGCTTTCAATATTTGCTTATCTTTAACACAGACAGGGATCAGAGAACTAATATAACTCACGAAAAAGTGAAAGCAGTCCAGAAAGATTTTTTAAATTATTTCAATGCTCATTTTGATTTCTGTTCCTCCTTTTTTTATCAATAGCATTATCGAGGAAGGTTGGAGAGGAGCAGAAGTGAATAAAATCTTTTGCTTTTTGCTACATTTTGGATTTTTTTCTCAGCTTTCACTGAACTTTTGCCCAAATTGTTTTTTATCTCCAAGCTACATGTGACAGTAGTCACAAAGAATAACCTGAATCCACTACTCCACCAAAGTGGTTGATCAGACCGGTCCAACCTGGTCCCAGCCATGAGCCTGGAATGAGCTACTTGGGTTATGTGTAACTTAACACATGTATGTGCTCGTGTTAAGTCTTCCTGTGAGGTATTTTATAACTGAAATAAAACAATGCCTGAGACAATTCTCACTGAAACCTGCACTCCACCAACATCACAAAGACGAACACTTTGTTCCCCAGTTCTGTGTTGTGTTTTGTATAGGATTACTTTTTAACCTGGATCAATTCCCCAGGTGGTCCCCAAACTTGCACAACCGATCAGTCAGGTTGGTCAGCATGTGAATGAGCCAGAAAGAGGAGTAGGGCGGAGTTTTTTTCACCACAGAGGAAACACTTATCGTGAAAGATTAACCCTGTTCTGCTTTGCTTTCTGCTCCAATCAGGCGTGTTTCTAGTATTTTGTAACTGCAATTTCTATTCTAAAAGTGTTTAATAATAATGGAAGACAACATCTCTTGATCCCAAAACCAGATGGGGAGGTGCTCCACCAGATGTTCCAGCTCCTGGCACATCATTCTGAAGAATCCAAAGAGTAATAGCTATGGTCCCACATCAGCTTTGTGAGCTAGCTGGAGAGCCAACAAGGTGTGAGTTAGGGCAAGAAGTGATATTTTCCAGTGAAAAGAAATAGCATGTAAAGCCATTTGGCCGTTGGACAGACAGTGAATGGGGAAAGTATATGAATCCTAAGGATATTGTAGAACATCAGCATGCTAAAGTTAGGATTTGTCCCTGTTTGTCACTAACATTGAACTACAGTCTGTCTGCAGTTAATTGAACACAGGTTTCATGTATATTATATTTTCCAGGATAAATAGTCCATTGCAATATGAATAATTAACCTTGGGATCCAAATACCTAACATATTGTAGGTGTAGTTCCACAAAGTTCAGTAGGAAACTGGGAAAGGAAATGTACGGTTTATTGTATAATTTAAACAAAACCAATGTCCTAGGTGCTATTAACATCTTATGTCCTTCTCTGGTTGTTTCCTCTGGTACTTTGCGTCAATGCATTTCTGTACATACTAATCAGTTCTTTCACAGTGACAGCAAACTGGTGTAGCTCTGAAGCTCCCTATACAGTCAATAGACAGGTCTCCTGCCCACCTATACTGTAAAATTAAAATGTAAAGCAAATGCCTAAATTAGGCACATTGAATCCCACAATAAGTTTCATATAAGTTACTGCAAAATACATTCAACGTATCATAGCAAAAAAGGGCAAACTAAATTGGACCACTTCAACACTCATTTTAGGAATCTGCATAGGAACAGATTATTGCCCACCAACTGAGGAAAAAAAAATAAAAGGTTTGCAAAGCATTCCTTTGCTTTAAACATGCCTCAGGTACTATTACATAGCAATAACATCTAGTATTGACTCTTCTTGCACAAAATCCATGCCAAAGATACATGATGCCTGAGTTACTAGAGAAGCTTCTCAGAAGTTAGCATTACCTAAGGGCCACAGTCAGTGTGGAAGGCTAAATGTAGCCATTTCTCAGGAATACTGTGTCTGCTCTCTTCTACGGGATTTCTGTCACCGGCATACTTGTCTCCCTCTTTCTTTCACTCCTGTAATTCACAACTGAATGTGTTTTACCTGTGTGTCTTGTATCCAAGTTCCCAGGTTCAGCAAAGTGGCAGGGGGATTTTAGGTTGCCACAACAATTCTAAAACAGCATGAAATGGATTTATCTTTGGAAGATGAGGTGTTCGAACAGGGTTTTTTTGTGTATCATCATCCCCACTAATGCACCAGAGCAGGATTCCAGCAGAGATGCTTAAACAAGTGCTGTTGAGGGTACATGTTTTCAGAGACAGTTTTCTCTCTGAGAGCCATTAGTTTCTGTTTTGTCCCCAGAGTTTTCTAGCTAGAGAGAGGGAAGAGTTTGGTGCATTTTACACTGCAGAAAAATGAACAGGGTGAAAGTGAGGCCTGAGAAATTTTGGAAAGAGTTATAGGAACAGTGGCAAAGCCAAACAACCCTAAATGTATATGCTGCACAGTGGGAATCACATGCTTTCACATAACATGAGTGGTACGTGAAAAGGAGATGTTGCCAGGGCAAAGTGTGTAGGCAGTCACAAAGGGGATTGGGCTAATTTTCCTCAGCAAAGGATATAGAATGGTGAACCAAATAGGTTTACCATTTGGTGAAACAAATTCTGAATTTTCTATAATTATGTGTGTTATTTGCACATTTTAACTTGCATTTATCTGTTACTTTTCTTCTGGGAAAGCAAAGTAGTTAACATAAATTTCAGTGACTTAGCTGCAAGCTAGCTGCGAGTGCTCGCTCCTTGACTCATACGCTCCAGTGGGTATGTAAGTAAATATGAATTTCCATGCTGGTTTCAAATGGATCAAAAAAGCCTCGAAAACAAGCTAGTCCAGCTAAAAAAAAAAGTGTTCAATCAACCCTAATATTTTTCAGTCTTTCTTTAGATACAAAGTCATTTTACAAAGTTAAGCTCATAGGGAATGGGATGAATCATAGAATCATAGAATGCTTTGGGAAGGAAGGGACCTTTAAAGTCCATCTAGTCCATCCTCCCTGCAACTGGCAGGGACATCTACAACTAGATCAGGTTGCTCAGAGCCCCATCCAGCCTGGCCTTGAAGGTTTCCAAGGATGGGGCATCTGCCACCTCTCTGGGCAACCCGTTCCAGTGTTTCACTACCCTCATTGTGAAAAATTTCTTCCTTATATCCGGTCTGAATCTGCCCTCTTTTAGTTTAAAACCATTACCCCTTGTCCTATCGCTATTGGCCCTACTAAAAAGTCTGTCTCCATCTTTCTTATAAGCCCCCTTTAAGTATTGAAAGGCTGGGAATCTTGGGATGGGATGCTGCATTATAACCCATTTTTCACAGGTTCTGCTTTTACTGGGAAATCAAAGTCATAACGAAACTGAAAGATGAATGATTTACAAGAGTGTGTTAAATTTTTCATGGACAATCTGAGAACATCGTGCCCATGAAAGCAACCGCCAACTGGAAAACAGCTTTTTAAAAACTATAATGATTTTTTTTCAATAATTTACAATATTAAAACCCACTAGAGTAAGAGGAAACGGAGAGGAATGTTAAAAATTATAAGCATTAAATGTTGTAAAATATGTCTGGCCTAAGAAACATGATAAAATCAATGATATGGCAACAAGATCACCTTTGAGTTAGGCCTAAAACTCTCTCTTTTAACAAAGTTTAGCCACTTACTTTGGCTAGAGCTGAGCATTGAACTCTCCATTTCACACAACACTGTGGAGCCATCTCCTTGCATTTCCTGCCTTACAGTATAATATGCCTGTGGTCACACAGTTAGCCATGCATTTAATTCACATTTGCGTGTGTGTGCACATGTTTTAACAGGAAAACAAACAAACAAACAAACAAACTTGAAAAGGCCGGGACTGAAGAACATGATTTTCTTTTCTCTCAGTTGGAGTAAAGACCTCAAATCCTTCCAATTGCTTTCCATGACCAGCAGCTGAAAAGCATTACACCATCTACACAGTTTTCTGTATGCATAGCAAAATTTATCAACGAGATATCTTGTTACTTCTGTCTTGGCTGTTCCTCTCTAAAATTTCTGTATCTTCTCCACAAGCCTCCACCTTCTCAGGAACTATTTAAAGTGTTGTTGGCTTACTCTGTTGTAATGTTGTTTGCTTAACCCTGTTACACTTTCTTGTATTCAAGGTATTTACAAGTACTTGTCTTTTACAGCTCTGCTTTTCTCCCTTTAGCCTGATTTTTGTATCTTCAGATGTAACCTGTCCCCACCACAGTCTCTGGTTCATCTCTTATTCAGATTTTTTTTGTCAGAGCTATAGATTTTCAACACAACATCTCTCAGATCCTGCAACGGAAGAAGTAGACGGGGGCTGGAGGAGAATACTATTAAATATGCCATTATACTCCATTCAAGACGAGGTTTATCACGGCACATTGACACTTTACCTCTCAGTGCCACTTTGAATAAGGTTAAGAAGTGCCAAAAGCTGTATGTTGGAAAGCAGAACTCTTGACGTCTCTGGATTAGAACCAATTAATGGAAAAATCTTTATTTGCTTAGTCTGTCTACTTTGAGACTATTCTTGTCCAAGTGAGGTGATGGGCTAATGCTGATTTTGGTCTTTAAAGTCTTCAAATTTTTTTTCTCAAAATTCTACAGATTCTCCAGTTTGTTAAACCACTGCAAGGGACACAGGCTTTTTTCTGTGGAAGTTAAGCTAGGATGCCACAAACTATATTATAGATGACATAACACACAAAAACCAGAGCTGTAACCTTGTGGCCACTAGCTGTCCATAGAGGAATGGAGAATATTACCCCATTGAAAACTGCTGAACATCTACGAATGAGGACTAGACTCTGCATGTTTTTCACTGATAAGTCTTGCACACTGTGATCCCACCTAGAATATGATTTGTCCTGTGTTATCATGTAGCAAACAGCGCAGTTAAAGTTGCAGCTCATTGCCTACATTGTACTGTAAGTTTGAGGTGAAAGGTAAATGAGAATAATAGCTGTAGTGAAAACATGATATGAACTTGTGTCCCTGTGAGGAAAATTATTGCCTGAAAAGTGCACAGAAAAGAAAATGGCAGACTGCAGAGAGTAGAATTCACTCCATAGCCCTGCTTCTGGGGACAGCAAGGAAAGAGATTGGAAAGGTGACAAAAATCCTTACTTGTTTGCTTCTTTGTTTATTGTGTCACTATCATGCAATTATTTTTATCAATTATAACTTACTTAATTATTCTTCTGTTACAGATGATTCATATCCTTTGACGAATATCTTCCCTCACCAATACTGCCTAGTTCATGGAGGGATCATATAATGGATCTGAGGCTGATGCAGCCATAGATACAATTTCAAATATTCTCTTCCTTACCCACAAGGAAATTAACAAGGGGAAGACAATGAATAACACTGCACTTAAAATATTGTATCTACTTTTAATTTGCTCACACAACATAGTGTACAAGAGATTAAAATGTATGAAACTCTTGAGTAAGTAAGAGCTACTGATCTGATTTGCACAAAATCTGGGTTTTTCAAAGTTTTTGGAAAAAAACAAAGAAGAGTAACAGTACCAAATCAAGAACCAGGTAGTGACATTTGCAGAAAAAATTTCTGTGGGATTTAGATGTGGACTTCTCCCTGCACTTTTAACATTTCCACAAGAAGGAGGATGTGAGATCATTGCTCACCATGTCTGTCACCCCACAACCCTCCCTTCTTCTCAGTGCAAAACTGTAGGCATGACGCACCCAAAGTGTAGATGGCTTTCTACATTTACATAGCTATATGAGCTGCAGGTGTGAACGCACTGTGATTTATAGTATACAGATACACAAGTAAACCCTCTGGCAAAAACTGTTTCTTTATCAGACCACATCCAAAAGAACAGTGCCTTGAGCTGAAACTTTCATTTGTCCATTTGGTTTTGCTTTTTGTTTTCTTTTTTCTGTTGGCAGGCTCTGGAGGTGGAGAAGGGAAAGGGAAGAAACAAGGCTTCAAAAGCTCCTAAATCCACCATTCACATGGAGGCAGAGAAGTTTATGCTGGGAGCATAGGTTAAGGACAAGGGCTGATAATGCATTATCTCTAAACAAGTTGCAGAAATAACATTTTCTCTTACCTCTCTGCTCTTTCCTTTCCTGGAGCTAAATGGTAAAGTAAGTGCATAGCAAACAAATGAGGTGATAGTCCATGTTATTTAAAATAAAGCCCTGCCATAGATTCCTAGCCCTTATTTCCATGCCTCCATTTCTTCAGAAAATATTAAACTCAAAATATTCTGAGCCCACATAGTCTCTTGAAAGAAAATAAAGGCCCCTGAAGGGTATTTTATGATCGTATTTTTTTATTTAGGTGTAATAGTACCTCATAAACATATCTTTTAACAGCTGTCTTTGGTTTCAGGTTATCTAAGTCGAAGTGTACATTTGAAGGTAAAAAAGTGATAAACTCTTGGAATTCATCTGTGCAGCTGGAAAGCATTTTGGTAAACTATGACAGCACTGCAGATCAGCCATGGCCTCGTCTGTCATCTGACAAGCATTATATTGCCAGCCTCCATGACAGGCCAAGAGTGACAAAAAGAACTGAGCTTTCTCCTCAGTTCCGCTGTATGCAGAGGTATCTCTGTACAGAGTACGTGGAACAGGTCACTGATACATACGATATCTTCTGTTTTAAAGCATTTGGAAATGCTATTTGATTTAAAGGAGCCTGAAAAATATTGTGGACTGCCGTGGACGAGCTGGTGTGCTTATATGGTCAGAGCTCAGCGTAGCCCTTGAGAGAGCCAAGGCAGATGAAGGACTGTATCTAGAGGATACTACTATTACATTATGTTCCTCCCAGTGCTGACCCAAAGGTTGAGCCCTTGTAAAAGATTGAAAAACACGCTAGTTCTTTAGGAATAAGTTGAATTCAAAACTCAACAGAGGACATCATAATTCATTTTTCCGTAACACCTCTGACTTCTTCCTAGCAGAAACTGATGTGCTGGTAACAGAACATGTAAAACTGGAACAACGCTATTTATAAAATCTTCATGGAGGAAGAGGGAAAATAAAGCAATCTTTGCCTTTTGTGGAAAGCTCAGCTACCTGTCCTGGTTTCAGCTGGGATAGAGTTAATTTTCTTCCTAGTAGCTGGTATAGTGCTGTGGTTTGCATTTAGTATGAGAATAATGTTGATAACACACTGATGTTTTGGTTCTTGCCGAGTAGTGCTTACACCAGTCAAGGACTTTTCAGCTTCCCATGCTCTGCCCGGTGCACAAGAAGCTGGGAGGGGGCACAGCCAGGACAGCTGACCCAGACTGACCAGAGGGCTATGCCATACCGTATGGCGCCATGCTCAGCATATAAACTGGGGGAAGAAGAAGGAAGGGGGGGGACGCTTGGAGTGATGGCGTTTGTCTTCCCAAGTAACCATTACGCGTCATGGAGCCCTGCTTTCCTGGGGATGGCTGAACACCTGCCTGCCGATGGGAAGTAGTGAATGAATTCCTTGCTTTGCTTTGCTTGTGCGCAGAGCTTCTGCTTTACCTATTAAACCGTCTTTATCACAACCCACGAGTTTTCTCATTTTTACTCTTCTGATTTCCTCCCCCATCCCACCGTGGGGGAGTGAGCGAGCAGCTGTGTGATGCTTAGTTGCCAGCTGGGGTTAAACCACGACACTACCCCTTGTTGTGGCCTTGTGAGAGGAGTCCATGTGCTTTAGGATGGCAGCTGCTGTTACGTCCCGGCCCTCCTCTCTCCCATCTCCTGGGAAGCTGCCATCACATGCCAGAGGCCGGGCTCTTGCAACAAGAGTTGCTTTATAGCACCGACATGACTCTGGAGGGCAGAGGCACAGGCACTAGGAGCCTTTGCTAGCAAGATGTAGTGTATATAAGTAGAGCAAATCACAACAAGCTGTGACCAGCTTCATCCCTCTCGCCAGTGCTGTTCTCCATGGTGGGAGAGATGGGAGCTCAATGACTGGTCCTTCCTCCTTCCATGAAGGGGCTGCTGCAGCATGCCATTCAACCTACACAGTAACTCCCTTTACCATCTACAGACACATATTAGGCCTTATCAAAATAGTTATATTTGGCAAGACAATGAAATCATTCCAATTTCAGGTCACTTTGTCCCAGTTCCATAACAAAGTGCTCCTATCAGCAGCAGTCTCTTTTCAACAAGCTAGTAATGTACTTGGAGGTCCTATGTATCAGCAAAAGATTCACCACAGCTGCGATTACCAGCAAAACAGAAGTTTAAAAGTGCATACCGAACACAGGTAAGCAATGAAGAAGCCTATGCATCTGGCTATGCTGTTGCATAGGATTGCGTTGGCCTAAGCGAGCCAACGGGAAGGCCTCTGGCAGTGTTACGGCTGTTTCTGCTTTTAGCTGGGGTATGAACCTGGCTGGGACCAACAATATTTATATTTTTCCAGTGGCTCAGGGGGTCCAGAGGGATTACTCTCTGCCAAGGGGATATGCTCTTCCAGGAGTGGCGTGGGGGAAGGCAGCTACAGATGTCCACATTTTAATCACAGGGTAATTCGAGGAAGCAGGTTCCTTTACATTTAGTGTTGGGCTTTACCAGAAAGCATCTCAGAAAAATTCTTTTTAAAAAATATTCGTTGTTCTTTGAGTGCTTATTGCTGTTCACCTTTGAGGTAAGCATTGTGACTGTTCTTACCTTGTTCTTGTCCTGGAAAATGAAGAGAATGCCAAATTCATCCTTGTGTGCATACCAGCCCTTTAAATGGTCAAACCAAGAGCTTCCCACCACTGCTAGCAAAACGAGATGGCAAACTATGCTAATCAGCTATCCTGGCAGTTTGTACAATTATTTCCCATGTGTTTTTGCTGGGCTACAAGAGGTGGTGCGTGGCTGGCTGGAAGCCATGTGATAGGCTATCTCAGTCTCTCTGTGACTCCATGCAGTCAACAGAAAGGATAAGACCTTTTTATCTATGTATCGTATTATACATTAGACATCATATTATAATAACAAGGTACAAGAGTAATCTGCAATCTTTGCCTTTGACAAAATTCAAACAAGAAATTAGCAAATGAAGCTGCTCATGCATGTTTGATGAAAAAGAATGAGTATAAATAGACACTGAGAGTAAGGCACAACAAGTAGACACTCTGTGTTTTCTGGTTACTTCTTGTAAAAGCAGCTCCAAAACTGATTGTTTGTTAGTCATCTGAAAGTGTGACCTTCCAATTTTTGTTCTCATAAGTAACAGTCACCACTGAAAAAGAGCAGGGAGGCACAAATTCCAAAGAGTCCATTGATGTAGAGGCCATCAATTAATGTATCAGTTGATATAAACGTCTTCTATGGGTCTGCAAAGACATGATCAACGTATTTGTCTTCTTTTCCCTTAAACTTGTGAAGCAAATACCCTTTGCCTGTCCAAGTCCCACTTTTTCAGAAGGAAGAAGGAAGTTTGCCTGAACTTTCAAGACTTAGACACTTCATTTACTCCTACCTCTTTTCTCTCATTCAGCACGAAGGACCTTTAAGTGATGTTCATGTCATCTTCTGTCACTCTCCTATGATATTCTTCATCACAGCTAGGACAAATTCCTTCTAAATACCTACAAAACAAGATCATTTTTTTTCTTTAAATCCCTTCTTCAGACAACCCTGTGCTATGATACCTCTACACCACTTGCCAGTGGATGGACAGTCATTGCTGTGATCATTATCTATCACCCCAACTAATTCTGTCTCCTTATTTCCTATTTCTCTGGGACATGGCTATGTCCATCTGTTGTTCGTTGTCTTATTTTTTGATTGTAAATGCATTAATCTTCTGTGTATGCACTTGTTAGCATTCTGGACTTTGCCTAGGTATTTGGGCTTTTAGGCATTACTTCAGTATAAATTCATAATGCTTTTTATAATGAATTGATAAATGAAATGTCAACAGCAAATGTTAATAAAAATGTAAACTGTGGGACATTCTTCCTTCTATCACACCACAGGCACGACAAATGCATACACCCAGCTACGCTGTCCACAGTTGAAACCAACAACGTACAAGATACTCGTGTGATCTCAAGAGAGAGGAATGAGCATGCAGATGGAGAGGTAAAATGGAGAAAATGCCATGGTGTCAGTCACCCTGCTCCTGCGATCAGAAGAAAAGCAGGTAAAGAAAGAAACCAAAAGAATGCTGATACGTAGACATATGGAGAAAGTTTTTTTAACAGAACCAACAGCATGTTGTCAAACTGACCAGCCTTTATTGTCTTCTTGGAATTTCCAGGCAGTACCTGAAAGTTGCATAAAGAAAAAAAGGGACCGGAGTCAAGACAAGCAGGATTAGTCTTACCTAAGTTTCATGATGACACCTATGTGTAGGTTACAACTTCTGCTACGAAGCTTTGTGCAGATTTGTCTAGTTTTCCTACATCACTTCAATAACGTCACTTGATCTGAGGCAATAGTTTTCACTGTACCGCTATCAACGCTTTATTATGTGCATCTCAGCGGCTTATGTGCTTTTGGCACACCTGGTTGTGAAAGTAGCTTATTGCTGCTTATTGCTCAATACTTTATTCATGAGAAAGAAAAAGTCGTTCCTGTGCGTACGCTAACCTTCACCCTGATCTAACAATGAGATTGCCATAACAAGTAGAGGAGAAAAAAGAAACAGAAATAATCTATTAAGGTATGAACTACTGTGAACTCGTGGTGAGTTTCATAAGCCAGGTAGGAGAGTAACAGGGAACTGCTGTCATAAACCTCACCCATATAACATTGCTTTTATTTGAAAAATCATGGGGACAGGGAAAGGAAAAGTCAGAGGGAAAAGAAGAGTTCTGGAAATAAAGATTAGAGAGAAGGAATTGAAGGAGGTTTAGGTGGTGGTTTTTTTCTTTACTTTTGGATTTTTTACTGAGGCATATAAAGAGGTTTTTTATTCAACTTAAAAAAGTATTTTAATAAGTAAAATATCACATTTCCAGGATTCATTGTCAGTAATGGATGTGCTGCATAAAAAGCGGGAAACTTGATGAGGGAGTAGTCTTATACCAATGTTTTGTTCCTTCCTCAAGCAAAAGCTTTGTGCTATTTCCTCTCCTACTTATTTAGGAGAAACACTTTTTTACACAATAACAACTGCTTTGCTTAAGTGTCAGTGGATAAACCCTTATCTTTTCTCTCTTCAGGAAATCCTCCAGATTTGATTTGTCTAACCCGATTATGCTTTTGAAAGAATGAATAAAGACTAACCTATCCTTAAATTTTCTATAGACACAGATAGTCTGCAATAACACATTTATTTATTTATTTTTAAACTCAGGGAAGATATATCACCTCAAAACATTAATTAGTTGCGATTTAGAAACAGACATAAATTCTCCATGAGGATGAATTTATCACCCAAGATGCTAGAATAGGCAGAAATGAATGCTGGCTTTGTGCTGACACTACAGAATAATGAAACACCGATGTATGACGCTTGGCAGCTTTTAGGACATAAATGCTTCCCAACTGGGATATAAGCCCTCTCAGCACTTGCTGCTTAGCACTATATATGGTATGAATAATACTGTTTTTATAATTAGGACTCAAATGTCAGTGGTTCCTCATAGTAATGCCCTTCTCTAAAGTCTTCATCTCTAGAATCTGACTGCTATTAAAAAAAAAAAAAAAAAAACACCATAAAACCCCTTTATTTGCTGTGCTTGCATGGAAAACAGAGTGTAATCCATGCAATGTTGTCTGAACGTTCTCTGTGAAATAAAAACTATTATGAAATAACCATGAGATGGAATTAAAACTCATCACTTCAGTCTATAGATGGCTCCTGCACAACTCCCTGGGATGTCCCCATGCCACCTGTAGAAAGGAGAGGCACAGCACTGAAATAACATGCTAGAAAACACCCTGTACAGGTGAGCTCTTGTCTGCGCAGAGGAAATCATCGCTTTCAGGGCTGGAGGGTGCAATGAAATTTGCTGCCATATAGCCCAAGAGAATAATTAGAATGTGTTAAAATTATTTCTGCAAGAAAAACCTAGGGGTCACCAAAATCCACATTTTTCACTGGAACCTTCAATTAGGAACATTTTATCTAAAAAATGACTATCTATAAAGCAATGCGAATTAGAATTAAATACTAGAATTACTAGAATATTACTAGCATACTAGAATTAGATGACTTGATTTTTTTGCTTCAAAATAACATTCACATTAAAGTCTCTATAAGTTCTCAATATTATAGTATATAAAAAGTATTTGGACAAGTCGTATATAAGATAAATTGAATATAAATCAGCAAAAAAGAATGCAATATTTTGCCCCCGAAATTTGGAATTTACAGAGTTTTGACATTATTCCCAAAGAGAAATGAACACATTTTCAAAACCATGGTAAAACAGTTACAGTGCCTGACGAACCCAAGTGGCAATTTTCACAATAATCAACTGAAGCTTTTCTGAGAGAGAGTTTACTCCATGTAGAGAATAAATTGCTTCAGCACTCGACATATAGCAGACTCAGGCCTTTCAGTAATCAGTTTGTGCTGTCTCATGTAGGTTTGCAGACACTCCTTCACTGCTTTTTTTCAGAAAACACAGTTTGCAGCTGAACATGAGCGGCTAGGACCCCCAGCAACGACAGGTCTCTGTGATTTACTTCTGATTACAAAAGCGTGCTACTCCTTCCGTTGCCCTGCTGCCTAGGAAGAGAAAAGCAGATCAAAGCCCTTCTTGGAATTTCAGGAACACACCGTCAGTTCCTTCACCCAAGCGATTAACCAAATATTCAGGGTCTTGCGAATAGACCCAAACAAGATCCTGTTGTTTCTCTGAGGCAACTATTTGCAAAGAAGATAAAAAGTTCGGCTTTGGTGAACCCAGGGAAGTCTGACAATAAGAGGCAACCTCCACTAAGCAGTTATTTTAGTTAGCATTGAGCCCAAATGCACTCATTCTCTCTCTCAGGGCAAAATTTTGGTAGCAATTCAGGCTATAGTCTTCCTTAAGGTTATTTTAACATTTTGTTACCCCACTGCTTTCTTTCCAGTGGTGCCCAGCTAATGTTTGAAAGTTACCCCACTACCCTGCCCCAGCTGTAATGCCCTGGAAAAGGCTATTGTTTGTTACACCATGATTAACTTTGTTGGTCAGATCTTTACATGACATTCCTGGAGTCAAGCTGAAACAAGCGAGACGCCAGGAACTTAACCTTAATAAATCTGTAATCAGGCTTGTGTTGCTCTGACACTCCCAGAGTGGTTGTTAAAAAAAAAACAAAAAACAACCCAAAAAACAACAAGCAAACCCAAAACCCATCCCAAAACAAAACCAAAACAAAACCCAAAACAACAAAACAAAGACAAAATTTACTGGGATCTTGGCATAAGGTCATGCTTACACAGGGAATCAAACATCTCAGGCAGCTGTTCACTGCCTGGGTGGTGCCAGGAATGGCCCTTCCAAGGGCCCTTGCAGAGGCATCTTCAGCTGGATCAAGCGAGACTCCCACTCTTCTGCTCACTAATTATCTAGCTGCCCCACGGTGACTACGTAGGAATCAAATAGCACGTACAAGCCAGTACAAAGAGCTATTTCAAATTTGGCACATTACAGCATTTCACTGAAACACCAGCTTGGTCCCAATGGCAGTCTGAACACATTAGTGAAGAGCTGGGGCTGAGCTGCAATTCCTCCTTCTTAGGCTTACACATCTGGGCACAGCGTCACACTGGTAAAGAACATCCTCGGTCTGGAATTAGCAGAGCCTTAACCAGGAATAGACTCAGCCCCAGTCACAGGGAAGGTGAGGGAACAGTGCAGAAGAGGGAGCAGTGCAGAAGAGATTGAACTGTATCTCTGAGAGGTTAAGATCGCATGGCTGCAAAACTTCATACGGCATAAGAACGTGTGCCACACGGACCAGGGCTAACGTGGGAGCTGATGGTCCCCCAGTTCTCAGGAACTCTATCCCTAGTCTCAGCCCCTCCAGTGTCCTCAATATTTAACCCTTTCACAGGTTATAGGCCACTTCTGCATACCTACTGGAATTAATGCATTTTCATAATTAAAATTTCTACTTCCATGCATGTTTCAGAAAAACTGATTTATAGGTTGTAATATCTTTACGTGTTCACAGATTTCACTACTTCCAAAGATTACTAGTTGTTATTGCCAGAGCATATTAAACATGAGAGAAACAGATTAATGGCAAAACTCCTACACCTACATCTAGGCACCAACATGTAAGAGTCTAAATGAAATGGAAGTATCTAAACTCTAGTTACAGTAAACGGATGCCATGGCATGATCCATGGCTTAAACACAGGCATCTAGTGCTATTTGCAGTGCACTGGACCATCCCTCCCAGCCTTCAGCTGCCCTGCTGGAAAGGCATGACTCTTGCATCCAGCCAGAGCAGCATGTCCTTAAAAGACGGCAGGGTGCCTCAAACACCCAAGATACTTGTCTCAGCAAATAGCCCCAGTGTCTTAAATGGCACTCACCCTGCACAATGGAGCCCCTAGTCGACAGCCAGCTCAAATGTCCTTTTGAGATGCCTCTGAAGCCTAAGGGCTACACTTTATAAAACATACAGGAAAAAATAGAAATAAAAAAGGATGAAATAAGGATGAAATAAACACTTAAAAAAATATTTTTATTTATTCATGGTATAAAAGAAATACTTTCTTCCTATACCCCAATGGATTGTCTTGTGTAGCCCCTCGAGCACACGCACCCCACTTTGGACACTGCTATCTTAGACCTCACAGCCAATGCTAACACTGATCCACCTCATAAGCACACGTGCACGTTTACAAGCGATGCATCTAGAGAAGCCAGCTAACTGAAAAGAAGTTCAGTAGTAAACTAATCCTGGTGGAACAGACTGTATCGTGTGAAATCACTGAACTGTCTCTGTACTTTGCAAATAGTTGCAGGAGAATTTGATAAGGTATAATAGATATTTGTTGATCAAATTTGGTAAGAAATAGAGCATTGGCCAGAGTCAGCATAAATATATTTACAGAGGCCCTCCAATAAAGTAATTCCATATTATCTCTATCCACTGCTTATTCACAGTTGAACTATGCTGCATAGTTTGCTATGGGATGGTAGGTGTTGCTTTGTAATTTAAGCAACTAAGAAGTCAGCAAATTTTCTAGCAAGACAAGGGCTGTAATACTTCAGAGCTACAGATTCATCAGGAGGGCAGAGGTTTGACTGAAGATCAAAACTAGAGGTTTACTCTACTGTTGTGCTTCTCCAGAGCCCCCAAACAGTTATGGAGACATAGTTTAAGTCTAGAAATTGTTGAGTTAGGGTCACAGTCCAGAAGTTTAATGTTTTGCATCCAGCAAATTCCAAAGGAGATAATAAAGGCATCCTTTAAGGAATCTTCTCTGATGTTAAGACCTGAGAAGCATGGCAGCGAGCCTAAAAAAAGGTGGGGAGAGGGGAAAGAGAATAATTTAATGAACGAAAATACCACTTTAAAGAGCATTTTCCAAATTAGTAGTTTAGTAAGCTCACTAAGTATAAGGGGTTATATTTCGTCTTAATTAAATGGGAGCTTTCAAGACAAAATTCTAAGTAATTGTTATTTTTAAATATAAATCAAGTCTTTGAAACGAGGAAAAAACCTAAAACCAAAGCACCCCACACAAATCCCATACTACACTCTTCCTTTTACTGTGTCCTGAATTGTAAAGCTTTTGCCAGTAGGAGGAAAAGAGGATGGCTGTGTTTCATTCCTATTTCTGACATGTTCAGGGCCAGAAAACACTTAAGACAATACCTCATTTCAATATACAGATGTTAAATATAGTTGAGCAGGTGACACAGTCACCAGTTATTTCATAGTTTAAATAAAAGTCTGTCCCAATGCTTGAACATGCTGAACAGTGCTGATGAGACACCACAGAATTGGAACATGGTTCCTCAGAATCCATTTTTTTGCATAGGAAAGAGAAAGTTTAAGAAACAAAAATCACATCTGACATTCAGCTGAAAACTTCTGAGGTCTTAAAAAGTTATAATGCCCAAAGTGAAACGTGGATAGGATTTATAAAAATGCCGATAGCTCAAACATATAAGTTGCTCAGAGCTGTGTTTTGAATATATGAAGTTCTAAGTACTTTCAGAAAGCAGAATGCACTAGTTCTAGTGTCCAAGCAGAGGAGACATTGGATGGTTAGGCCTCAGTATCTGTGCACCTTGTTCTTCAACTATCAAAGGCTGATAGACATCACAAAGCTTTACAAAGTTGCAATAAAAACCCCTGAGCACAATTTTGGTCTATGAATGCTTTGGAAGTACCCTATATGCCCACAATAAGTTACTTAGGAGAAAATACTTTATGAAAAGAAAAAAAAAAAAAAAAAAGAAACCTAATTTACACATGCAAATGGCTGCAAGCTTCATAAAAGTCTTAGAAGCTGTCAGTTACACCAAGGTGGCATGCATTTACATGCAAAACCTTTTTGGTATTGAGATCCTGTGATTACTCAATTCAGTGAATAAGCAGAAAGTAGCAGAGCAGAACAAGGAGGAAAGTGAAGAGATGAAAAAAATTCACCATGCAACCATATATGCATATGCATTTGAGTATTGAAGAAGAGATGCAGATTCTCTTCAATTTTCTTAGAAACTATTTTCCAAAATACTTACAGCTTTCTCTTCCAATGAGAGTACCCCATCTACAGCCACTATCTGGTATTGCTTTTCTTTTAAGCTAACCACAAATTTCCGAAGTAGTTTGAGACTAGTGCCATCACTGTTTTGTTTTAGCAGTTTCTGCATTTCTTGGGAAGGACATCCCGGGTCAAACAGTAGCAAACATAAGGTTTTATTCTTCTTCTCTTCTATTCCAACAACAGTACGACTATGACCTAATTTCAAAGTAGATTTTCAGTATTTTAAAAACACATAAATCCCATTTCCTTCCTCGTAGCATACCCCTTATTTTCAGATCAAGGAAGATATTACTTGAAATTTAATAAGGCAGTTATAAGTAAAGAGCAGATGTCAAAAAGTTGAGATCCCAGTCACACCCAGCTCTTCCATCCAATAAAAATACAGACTTTAATGTTGCTCTTACTAAATAAAAAAATACCAGGAAATAAAGCCATGCCTTCAATTAAGCAAAGAAAGAATGTAAAATGCTGCTCTGAATTGCAGCACATATAATGAAAGATAGAGAACAGAAAGAAACCAGCATATTGCGATACTGACCTTGATGTTGCAAGTAGATAGGTGGTTTGGAAGTACACACTACCTTCGCACCACCTTCATTCTCTGTAGAGTAGTAACGCAAAACCCACTCAAATAAACGAGGGTGTGTACCCATAGGGCCAGTCGGTTTGTGAAAGTCAATGATTTGACACCTACAGAACATTTAGAATGAAAACAACAATAAAATTTCAAGCAGGTTGTTTGTTAAAAACAACTTTTTCACCTCTCAGTCCCTTCCTCCTGCACCAAGAATGTTTTGTAAACACAGCAATTCCAGGCACCAAGTGGTCGTTACCACTTTTGTTTTTTGAAAATACAGGAATAGGGGACACATAATTACAAAGCAATGCAATATATACTGTTCAAAACTGGAAGATTTATTCTGTAAGAAAGAAACACTCTACTCTCTTCAGTCTAACAAGAGCTTGTGAAGCTTGCAAAAATTAAAATGATTTTTTTTTTGTACAAGTGATACACATACACTAGAGAATCCAATTAACAGCCTTCAGAATTATGGAAGCGAATAGCTGAAATTCAGATTCTTCTTGAGAAGAAACTTCTACAGAAATTAAGTTTTTAACCAACGTTTGATTTTATGCGTATGTGGCATAATACTTTACCAAGTCTCAATGATCTAAGTAGTTATACAATTTATTTACCTGCCTAAGGAGTTACACAGCTTTACGCTGTGCTAAATCAGATCTGTTTATAGGTTGGTTAAATTTAAAGCCACTCAGGTGGCTTTGTCATCACACTGTTGGCAATTCTGACCTTTAAAGGTACAGCACTTAAATCAGCACTTAAAAATAACAACAACAAAAAAAAAGCAATATTTACTTTATCCTGAGACTGGTTAACAGTGAATAAATTTCACATGCTCCTATCCAAGCTTTGGAGCCATGTAATCTGTTGTTAAAGTGCGATGCCCCGTGAGGATCGAAGCCTTCTCTCCAGGCATCTTCAATCATGGACTGAATCTTTGGTATACTAGGAATTAGTGTAGTATCTGGAACAGAAAAGATTTGAATTGTGGTTACAGTTACTGAAATAGCCTATTAATTAAAAATATTCAGCTCTTTTATAAGAGGTAGTTAATGTCACAAAGATGCACCAAAAAAAATTAAAGCTAAAACTTCAACCACATCATGCCTTGCCAATATTCACCCCTCTGATTCTTTCCACGTAAGCTACAGTGGTACAACAAGCATTTAATAGGTATAATTGACCTAGTAAGCCTTGCTGTGTAAATGAAAAAGTAAAGCATCAGTCAGTAGGTTGTCATCTAAGGCACGTGAAACAAATAGGCAGCGTTTTGTTTAATACCTCTCAAGCAGTCGTTATACGAGCTGTTTTGCAACAGCGAGGAAAGGAGCATTTGGAAATTCCTGTAACCGCAACCCCAGCCTCTGTCGCCCAAAGATGACTGGAAGTGATCTACTCCTGTTGAAAGCCACACATGCCTCACATCTTTGTTTTCGTTCTGATAGTACTTGCACAATGCTTCAATGACTCCTAAAAGAAGATCAAATATAAAGTTTATCTGTAAAATGAACTACAAAATTTGACAGAAAAAGATTCCTTCCCCAGCTTGGAACCAATACAGGTTAAGACAATTTATTTTAACACTCCTAAGTGATCCTATGTTACATCTAGAACCCAAATCACAAAACCAGCGGACATTGCATCTACTTCATTTCAATGGTCTTTACTTTGACAAATTTATGTACTACAAAGCTTTCAGAATTCAAGCTATTTTTTCACTGCTGCTACACAATGAACATTTTAAATTAGACAGCTTGGACTACATTATAAACTGTGATATGCACAGGAACTATTACAATGAAACGGGAAAAATAATGTCACCAATAAAGCATTTCTATGTCACTGCCACCTCCAGTACAACACCCCCTTAAAAACATGGAAATACTTATACATACTGTGTCATCCTTTTATTTCGCAGAGAAACTAAGACAAGAAAAGGAATGGCACAGAACCTGAGAATTACTGTAATTATTTTTAAAAAGTCCACTTGCAGGATATTCCAAATCCTCCTTTGTTACATGAAAGAACATGCTTGGGAATGCCCTCTCCAATTCGTATATGTAAATTCCCAAAGGCTCTTTATTGCCCTGCTATTGTGAAGACAATCATTCCACAGCCACCACAGATTATTTTCTGATTTCCTCTCTGAAGTCTAAATCATTACCAAGAATGAAAACTTTAAATGTATTATTTCCACTCAATAAATCTTATAGCAGAGATTTTATTTTACCTGTCAAGAACCAAATGAGTATTTTGTAAGCTAGAACCACTAGCAGCAAGCTAAAAGACCTTTGAACTGTGGTTCTGGCAAGTAAAGACAAGGAAGCCTTTTGGAAGGGACATCCATCGGCACTGTATTTTAGTACCAATTACAAAACACGAGATAAAATGCTGCTGTAAATTTTAACAGCTACACTACGTTAGGAACCAATGAATACTAAATAGTAAACAAGCATACACTCAAGGACAACCAACTTGTTGTAAGACATTTGCATCTTTTGATACATATTGTATTTGGGCCCTCAACCACACAACTTGGTTCCAAGGTTCCATAGAAAAAAAGGAAAGAAAAAAAAAACCAAAAGAAAAAAAAAACCACCTCTTCAGGTTAGAATAAAGATTAGAAATATACCAAGCTTTCATTTCCTTATTAGTTTAGGAATAAAATGGTATAGATTGATCTAGAAAATAAGGATTAGAATTAGGATGTAATCAATGTCAAACATCCAATTATATGCTTTGTTAAAGACTTGTTTGGTCACTACAACCTAGGTCTAAAAAGTACAGTCTTAGTTGTATAATTTCAGCATTTTTACCTGAGGTCTTTGTTTTCCCATCATCTATACCAAAAGCCAAACATTCCATCATGTCAGCTTTTCTCTTGTGATATTCAAAAGGCTGCATTCTTCCTCTATCAACTTCCCTTTCCATATTCTTTAGGAATTGCTGCTTGTAGCCTCCAGAATTATCCAAGCCATACTGTCTCTGTTAGGGATGGAATGTGCATGATTTAAATCTCACTTTTTAAATTAGTCTTTAGTGATTTCGAGAAGCTGCATGCACAATCAGTAACTTTAAAAAATAATGAACAGTAACACATAAAAACTTCAGATTTATATTTTAGAGCTGAAGCTTCACTCCTGAACAGGAATGTGGGACTAGGAAAGGTACAGTTGGAAGAGCAGGCACATCCTTCTGCTCCCTGCTGGGCAGCCAGCCATCGGCACAGTGGCAGTCAAAGACCAGGAGGTAGCAAAAGTGGGAAATGAGCTATCAGGGCTGTCAGGTGGGAGGGATAGGGAAGCAGGACCTAGCAGGGGAGTGGTCACTGGAGCAGGTGATGGTATCCAGGAAGAGGATAGCCAGGATGCTCAGGGCCTCAGGCACTCTGCCAGGGAACATGCTCCAGGCTGTGCTGCAAGGCAGAGCACTAGAGCTGGGTGGAGCACAGTTCGAGGCGCCAGGTGTGCCAGGGCCCCTGGCGAGAGCAGTATGGCATGCGTAGGGAGCACTGGGCCCCATCCTGAGCCAGCACCGCTCAAAGCAGTAAAGCCAAGTAGCTCAAGGCAGGCATGCCCAGCGCCTGTGCCAGGATCGGGGTTGCCGAGAGCTTGCGTTTGCCTGCCACCCACTCCTGCGCCACTACCTCAACTCAGCCTGTCTGACTGCACAGGTCTGACCTGGTATGTCCCTTCCAGGTCATTACAGTTCCACGATACTCAGCTTCCCATGGCACAACTGTTAAAATTTTACTATATAGAAATATTACTGTACTTGCAGCTTCTTAAATTCTTCCCTCTCTCGCTTCTCTTCTTCTGATCTCTGCCATTTATCTTCTTCAGTTTGGAGTCGCTGAGCCAGTTCAAGATCTCTCATGTTTCCACCTACCCATGAATAATATTCCAAAGAGAGAAGACTTGATCAGGAGGTTAACAATGCTCTGATGGATCTGGGCATTAATTTTAGGAGATGCATCCCACACTATTTTAAGCTATTAGCAATGAACGTGAAACAGGACCGACTGCATTCAGTCTACCAAGACTCAGACTCTTGACTTTGACAAAGTTTATGCAGAGTCACAGGAGCAATTACTTGGCAAATAATGCATGTACCTCTACTACTAAGAAAATAGCTTTTGTTTACTTTTGTTTCACTTCGTTGTTAGCAAGAAGTCCCAGTTTCTTGAATACCACACACTTATTAGCTTCTAGGATCGCTGCCAACAGTCTCGTAACAAAGTGACAAAAACAAATTTAGGATCAGAGAACTGGACATAGAATCTCTAGGATTTTATTAGCCATCCTAATAAATAAAATTGATTTTGATTGCTTTACTTTATCGCTATGACTGATGAATCAGCACAAGCATTTAGAGAAAAGAATTGAGAAAAACTTTGAAGTTTTCATAGGCTATAGATTTTCAGCTCATCACACTGGAATGTGGCACTCCAAATTACATGTATGTAAACCTCCTATAGAGCTAGAAAAAAAAATATAATATGGCTTTCTTTTAAACATTTTTTGCTTTAAGTTTTAGTTTTGGCTTACAGTGCATTGACGTAACAAGCATGCATAGACAAATATTTATTTTAGCATGTGTAATTAAGTAATCACTTGGACAAGTGACAGGACTTTCTATTAATTATGTTAACTTAATTATGTGTGTGTCCAGTTCTCTTTTTAAATAAGGAAATATTTAGTTTAAATTTTTTCCGAGATTCTATACTGCAACATGCAAATACTTGTAAATACTTTCAAGTATTATCAAGCCTGTGGTTCTTGATGTACCTTCCGAAAAGCTTTGTTCCTGTAAGTGTAAATCCACATGTTCTTCAAGAATCTGAATGTTTGTACAGGTAAGACTGCACATTGGACATTCGTACAGCTGTTCACCATTTCCTGTGTCTGTGAAAAAGAAATGCAGTTTCTTGATTAATGCAATTCCTGGTTTTTGTGAGAATCACCCCCCTAATTGATATACAGTCTAAGATAAATGCACAGTAATGAATTTTGTGTTGCCATTGAAATTCCCCAGTGAAAGACAGCAAATTCTAAACAGCTGTTACTCTCTTAACCAATTAAGAATTTATATCTAAATACCTGAAAAACTTAAGACATATCTTCCTTCTTTCTACTGATCAAGTTTTGCCCCATTTAACTCATAGATCACAATTTGCTACGATAATATTTGTATTAAGAAATGCTTAGTCTGAAAGATCAAACCAGTAATGAAAAGATCTGTCCTGCTAACTGAAGAACACTTGCTTACGAAACTTTAATATTCGTGTGATAACACAGTAGTTGGTGGGCAGAAAGAATAAAGTACAACGTGCTGTCATTCCTACCTTGTTGGTCTTCCTGCATCTCCTCAAATAAATATTCTTTCTGCAGTTTTAGTATTATTACTGAAGAGTACCATATAGAATAGGTAAGGTTCAAAAGGACTTCTGGAGATCATCTAGTCCCTCAAAGCAGGGTCAAATTAAACAGGTTAAGTTACATAGGGCCTTTTCCAGTCAGTTTTCGAATAAGTCCAAGGATAGGCACTCCACAAGCTCCCCAGACAACTTATTCCAGTGTTTGCCCACTCCCACAGTAAAAAACCAAAAGTGTTCTTGTGCTTAAATGGCATTTCCCATATGTCAACTTGTGCCCACTGCCTGTCATCCTGTCACTGGACACCACAGAAAAACCTTCCTAGGTTCACAAACCACAGGAATTAGTATGCTATGTTAGCTGTTTCTGGAAAGCATTTGCCCAAGCTAAAAGTTCATGATTGGCTGGAGGGAAACTTGATGGTATAATAACCTAAACTCACCAGCAACATTTTGCATAACACTGCAAACATACAGTTTCCTGAAACACACTATGTACATAAAAAACCAAAACACCCTTAATGCAAGTATTTTAAAAATTGAAATTGGCATGCAGGCAGGCAAGTTATTTATTCAAGCTCTGCATTATTTGCACACATAGAAGTTAAATATTATTCAGTGCCAAGATCTAGATTTTTTTTCTTTTAAGAAAAACATATTTTTAATCACAGAATATGCAATGCGGTTGATTATACTGCCACATTCTGCATCCTCATCATCATTTGTTTTTCTTGTCAATATACATAGCTTGTTACACCATAATGCTAGTGTTCTAAGATAATTACCCACTAGCAGAGATGCCATTACTAAGTTTCTGAAATAGGTACCAGCAACTTTGGACCGTTAGTCAGAATAAAATTCTGGGCACACTTAAAATAAAATACAGTATTCAAATAAATTAACTGTTTTCCTTACTCCAACTTTATCCCCCAAAATATCCTTGCGGTCTCCAAATCAACGTTTACTACTTCAGAATACTTCAGCGCTGGATCTTTCCTAAATCTCTACTTCAAACTGAGACCTACCTTTCCCTACTGCGTTACTGCAACTGCTCTACAGGGTCCTGCCAAAGACGAGACTTCAAGAGGCAAAGTCAAACCTCCGCGACCAAAGGTAGGTAAATAGGTAAAAACCACGTCCTGTCACGCAAAAGCTTTACGATTCGCTTTCATTGATACGGATGGCGCGTTTTGGGCTTGCAAAACACTGCAGGTTCGTCTGCATGAGTGGTGTTAGTTCTGCTCCGGAACGGATTTTGCAAGTGCCGCCGCCACCGTCTCGGCTCCCCGTCCCTCCCCACGGGACTGCCCTCCGCCGCGCGCCAGCTGCACCCGCCCGGATGAAAACTCGGCGGAAGAGGCGCTCCGGCAGCGCCCCCAACCCCGGGCCGTCACCCCCGGGCCCTCAGGCCCTGGCCCGGCCCTCCGCTCCCCGCCCGGGCGGCCATGGACAGCCCCACCCTCCGCGGGGTCCAAGCCCGCCGCCGCTGCTCACCTGCGCCCGGGGCGCCCAGCAGGTGCCCGTGCCGCGCCCTGACGTGCGCCTCCAGCTCCCGCCCCGCCGCCTCCCCGCAGAAGGGGCACTCGGGCAGCCCCACGGCGAGCTCAGGGCGGCGGCCGCCCGGCGGCCCTGGCTCCGGGTGGGCCGCCTCGATGTGCCGGCGAAGCTCCTCGCATCCCGGGGCGGCGGCGCCGCAGAGCGGGCAGCGGGGCTGGCGGCCCGAGTGCGTGCGCCGCAGGTGCCGCCGCACCGCCGCCTCCGAGGAGAGCGCCTGCCCGCAGACCTCGCACACCAGCATGGCGGCGGCGGCGGCTCCCCCGGGAAACGAAAGCCTCGCGCTTCCGCCCACGTCGCTCGTCACGTCCTGCCGGCGCCCGCCGGGAAGCGCCGTTCGCCTCGCCCGGGGCGGCTGCCTGCGCGCGCGGGGCCTGCTGGGAAGGGAGGGGCCCGCCCCCCGGCCGGGGCGGCGCGCGGCGGGGCGGCGTCCGCCATCTTGAATTGCCGTCCGCTGCCGGCGCCGCGCTCCCCAGCGGGGCGGGGTTCTCTCGCTTGCAGGGCGGCAGGCGCCGTGCGGCTCCGCTTCGATGGGTAAGAGCGGAACAGCGCCGAGAGTCGGCGGGTGGGGGCAGGAGGGGCTGTGTCCCCCTCGGCGCGGTGCGGGGTGCGGTGTGCGGTGTGGTGCCCCTTGCTGTGAGGCTCCCCGGCGCAGGCCGGTCTCCTCCTGCGTTGCCGCGCGCGGCAGCTCGGTCCCCGCCAGGCGGGGCGGTCGGTGCTGGGACGGGGTCTTCACGCGCTGTTGTCCGTCGCTTCCTCAGTCGGAGGGCTGCCTTCCTCCCGCCTCGCTGCCCTGCTGCTGCTGCTGCTGAGGGGGCTTTTCCACCCCCTCTTCAAGGGACGCGGGTGAAGAGCTTCGCTGGTCGCTCTTTGTGGCCGGGGTAGGTGTCCTCTCGGCCGGGCAGCCGCGGCAAGGGGGCTTGCGGTCTGACCCGGCCCTGCGCCGGGGTCTTGGCCGGTGCGAAGCCGGCGGGCAGCGCCTGGAAGCCCGTGCGGCCTCCCCCGGCGCTGCTGGCCGGGGAGGGGGCGGTGATACAGCGAGGCGCGGTATTTAGGGAGCCTTATGTAGGCAGGGAGAAAAAAAGCTATTACTAGGGTAGGTCTTAGTCTAGGCACAACAAGTGGGTGAGATGCAGGATGTGCTGGGAAGAGGGATTTGGTGTTAAAACGAGTGTAGTTTGCAGAGCAGAAGCGCAGGCTTCCTTGGACGTAGAAGTTGTGAAGCCTGAATAGATCAGGGACTGACAGTCTTTTTGCCCTTATGATGTCTATACGAACACTCTTGTGGGGGGAGTGAAGCTATAAATTCATAAGCTTTTCTTTTTGAAAACAGTTTTGATGAGAGCTTCCTCCCAGTTGTGCTTCTGTAACTCTTTATTGAGCTGGTGACCTAAACTGGGTTACTTTGAGTGCACGCTGCTTTTGTTTAGTTCATTTCTTGGCCTGACAGTTTTATTGGTGCAACTAAATTAGCAAGGCACGAGTGATTAAGGAAGTGATGATGTTCTACGACTAGTTCAGCCAGTAGCGTTGTTGGAAAAATCTTCTTAAATTGTATCTCAAAAGTTACATGACAGTTACTAGCAAATTGCTTTACGTGATGGCATACTTAGCATTGTGGTCCAGAGATGGCAGTAGTTTACTAAGGCTCTTGTGAAGCAAATACGTTTGGGTGAAACAGGTTGCTGATTCCTCCAAGTGTCTTGTTGATGTCAGCCTTAAGTCTGCAGACTGTGTTTTCTCTCATAGCTTGTGTTTATTGCGCAGCAGTCCTTGGTACTGCTGATATAATAAAATAAACAGTCTTAGCATGGAAGTTGATAGAGCATTGTGCACAGCTCAAGAGCCGTAGTTCAGATATTCTTATGTATGTTTGCTTGTTGTGGAAGAATTTCACATAAGTGAGAATTCGTGTAGAGTCTTAAATCATATTTTTGACAGTTATTTCTCAGATGAAGGCCACAGTTCTAGCTTTAAAAACTAGCACTGTGCTATTAACAACCTTTTTCAGTCAGTCAGTTTGATCATTTCAGTGACAGAATCTTGTTTTATCACTTTCATCTTTTCACAACTGATAGGCCTGAAATGACAGGCAGATTCTAATCCTCTAATCCATCAAAAGAGTTGTTAATTAGAATGGGTCAATCATTATCTTAGTTTTAAATGGAAAAGAGTATGCCTGTCTGGGTACTACTGACCCTTAATTTGTTTTTCTGCAGAGTTTTTTCTGCATACAGTTTAGAAGGAAACGCGGCATAACCTTTAGATCCTGTGTTATGTTTGCGAGCTAGACATCTTAAAAAAAAAAAAAAAAAAGGAAACAATGCAGTAAGATATTAAATTAAATGGTAATTACTGCAGGTTTTCTTCTTGGATTTGTCCTTATGTTTTAATACATTTAGTGTCTCCTTTATGAGAGGAGGAAGCAAATTCCTTTACTTGCTGACAGAATCAAAATTTAGCAGTGTAATGTTTTTGCTTTTTGTTTCTCAGTTTGCTCATAAGACCCATAACTTCTTTTTGCAGTAGCTGAGATGATCTGTAGTTTAATCTGCAGTTTAGAAATGCCCATCTAGGCAAAGATTTTTCTCTGATTTCTACCTTAGAGATTTTTGTTGATGAACTGGATATTGCAAGCAGCTATAGGAGTATATATACTTGTAGTACAAGTATACAAGGAGTATATATTCTTGTAGTACAAAAGATGGCGTGTTTGCCTTGCAAGGTTTGACCTTTTGGAGTAATTCTTCTTTTTTTGGTAGACAACATGGCAAGCCCAGGTAAAGATAACTTCAGAATGAAAAGCTACAAGAATAATGCACTTAATCCTCAAGAAATGCGAAGACGAAGAGAGGAGGAAGGAATCCAGCTTCGTAAACAGAAAAGGGAAGAACAGGTAAGTATCTTGGTGAGCCGTTAACTGTTAAGTGCTTGTGAAGCTAAAATCAGATATGTGAAAGGACTTGAGCAGATTCCTCCTGTGGAGCAGAATCCAGAGCGCCAGGTTGAATGTCTGTTTTCTGTCCAGTCTTGGGGAGCACCAGGCACTTCTCAACAGGATCATAGAACAAAAAAGTAAACAGAAGCCTTCTTTAAGTCACTAGGGCACACAGAGGAGAGACCAGTGTCTTAAGTTTAATCCTTAGTCTAGGTTTAAACATATAAGACTGGGCTGAAAGGATATTCTTATTTACGATAAGGGTTAGAAACCTTGCATTGTCTTCTGGAGTTTGAGCCAAAGTTGTACTGTTAGAAGGGAGAGGATTAGTTTCATCTTTGAAGCCGTACTTCAAGCTGCCCAAGAGCTTTTTTCTACAGTAGCGTAGTAAAGTGGCTACCAATTAGTGATCCCTGAATTTGCAGTTGTCCTCATCGAATTTTTAGTGATGACAGTACATGGAGCATTGTATAATTTAATGGTTTGTGGTAGTTCCTTTTCCCAAAATGCTTAGTAGTTTCTTGCCAGGAAAGTAAGGAATGTAGTTTGTTTTTCTGCTTGGTCTAAAGTGGCTGAATTTGTCTCCCACAACCTAGAGAGTGTCCCAGGCACTGGTCTGCAGTCTTCTCTGAGGTGGGAATGCTTACCCTTCTCCTGTGAAAGTGGTGCTACTGCATGGAAAAAGAATTTAAATTAGTTGGGCCAGAGAGGTAAGAGTAAGAAGTAGTACGATACTGGAGCATTTACCTGTGAATGGGTAACTGCATTGCAGTTCCTGCTGAAAGTTTTGTTTGTGTATTTTGTAGTAAATACTCCCTAGATAAATTATGAAAATAATGGGTGTTTCCTCTCCCATGCTGACTGTCATAATAATGAGAATACTGTTATGTTCTCCTTGATCTTAATTTGTTGGACTGGTGTTTTTCAGCTCTTCTTGAACTGGGGAGAACAAGTTTATGCAGGGAAATAAGACTGCTTTTGCTCCAAAGGAAATTACAAGTGGTAGACAGACCATGATCCTAAACAAAAACAGTTTATACATTTCAACCAACAGCTTCTGTGTTCTTGTTGAGTGCGAGAAGGAATGGCTGGTCTTCCAGAAGAGGGATGTTGTTTATTCTTCCTTTGTGGGTTTAAATGGAGTTAAACTTTGTTTAGGTCCAGGATTCTGCAATTGTTTTGTGTCCAGGATTGTGCCCAATACAGAATTCTGTTGAACAAGGGAGAGAATGCTTTGTTTTAGGTTCCTGTTTGAAATATGGGCAGATGTAAACATGGAGTTGCTTCTGCGGTTTTGGCCATGTACAATAGCAGAAGTCTAGGTGTCTATAGAGGGTAAAACCTTCAGGATTTAGTAGGAGGTTTCATTATTATGCTTACAGGTGAAATCTTAGTCAATGGACTGAGATTCTAACATCTCTTTTTAAAGATATCAACATAATATTCTTAGAATTGTTAATTACAGTAGTTGTAAGTGTAGTACAGGATTAAAGATAGAAAATTAGATTTGGTTTCTAGAAGAAAACAGGCTAATGTGAATGTTTTGCTTGTATGCCAGAAAATGAGGAGGCACTCATTAAGTACTACAGTGCAGGTATGTATTTTGAGCATAGGCAGTGCATGCAGCCAATGTTAAAGCAATTTTTGGACATAGAGAATGTTTAATGTTACATAATTTGAAAGTTTCCCTTGAAGCTATGCCATTTTTTCTCCAACTATATTAAAATAATGTTTCTGTGTTAATCTTTCTGCAACTGTGTATCAAATATAGGTGCTGTTTAATTGGCATGCAAAGAAAATACATAGTGAAGGGAGGAACGGGGTGTGCTGAAACACAAACATTGGCTCTGTGCTGATGACTTTAGCCTATAAACTAAAAAAGGAGAAAGTAGCTTGTAGAATACTGTTTCCTGCTTAAAAATCAATGTTAATTATGAGGGATAGAAGAGTAAAGCTAAAAAGATCTGTATCTTCTTTTTCTTACATGTGGAAAAAAATTTTGGATCTTTGCTAATTAAAGAGAAAATCATTTTTTTAAATGTCTCTCTGAAGTGTTGCAGCGCAGTTAATCAAGATGCAGATATAGTAGTGTGTTTCTCCTTTATGTCCTTTAAATTTTCATGTAGAATTCCATTTGCATGGATGAGTAGGAAGGTGAGTAGTTGAAATGCTTTGACTAGTATTGGTGAAAGCATTTCTTCAAGTGCATGTCATCAGTACCCACTCTGTGGTAAGTTCTAACTTACTCTCCCAAAAATTTCTTCTTTGTTTAGCTGTTTAAACGCCGAAACGTTTCTCTCCCGGGAAATGAAGAATCTATGGTAGAAAGTCCAATTCAGGATCCTGATGTCAGCTCTACTGTACCTATTCCAGAGGTAATTATTTTAGAATGTGTTTAGAATGTTACCTGTTAAATGCATAGTATTAGACATGAGAAATCCTCCCTTCATTTTTAGGAAGAAGTTATTACAGTAGATATGGTGCAGATGATTTTCTCTGATGATCCTGATCAGCAACTCACAGCAACTCAGAAGTTCAGAAAATTGCTATCTAAAGGTACATAAACATTGCCTCTTTTTTTTTGTTGTGGGTTTTTTGTTTTGTTTTTGTTCCTTCTGTGTTGTTATTAAAAATTTTTGTCATAGGGAGTCATTTAACCTTTAGTTTTGTTTTACTTTAAAATAGATCTTGCTGAAACTTCTAGTTCTGTTTATAGAGAAACCATGCCAAATCTATTCCAACCTAATGGCTAAATACAGAAAGCTTCATTATTCTAATGTTAAGTCTTTTGGACAAAGTAACAAAAGCAAGGATATTTTGATTGAAGTGTCCAGGGCAGTAACTAACTGCACACTAACGTTACTTACAATACTTGTTGCAGTGATTCAATTTCTGATTCTCATTCTGTATTTGAGGGGAGAAAAATTATATGGCTGCCAAAGAACAGTTGTAACTTGTTTTTGTTGAGACTGTAAGACGTGCAGTCTTAAATTAATGCTGGTATTTGTATAGCATGATAGGTGAAGGTATGCTTGGTCATTTAAAATAGTTTATAATCATAATTGCTCTTCCACTGACCTGAGCTACTGACTGAGGGAACAGTGTTTTGTAATGAGTTACTAACATGCCAGTGGATAATAGTATGTGTTACTATTATTATACATAATAGGGTGTTTACTGAATTGTAGCACTTTATGGAGATGATTCTGCAGTCTTCTAAAGTCAAAAGTTTAGCTCCTTCATTTGAGATTAAAATGATCGAAAGCTAAAAATTATGGTAAGAACCAAGAAACATATTCATGTTTTGTGTCATACTGAAAAAGTAATTTCTTTGGTCTTTTTTGTTAGACTTACACAAATATGTTTGTTTTTATCCCCTAGAGCCTAATCCACCTATAGATGAAGTCATACAAAAACCAGGAGTAGTACAGAGATTTGTGAAATTTCTAGAGAGGAATGAGAATTACACACTGCAAGTGAGTTTGGCTGGTACTGATTGGGGGTTTGGAATGGAATTAGAACCACCCCAAAACAGCTTTGGAAAGCATGTGTTGGTTTTTGTTTTGTTTTAAATAACCAAATTTAATTATTTTAACCGATGAAGCTGTAAATTTTAGTTGTCTAAAGTGTCCAGTATTGCCACTGAAATTGTTACTTGACTCTTGTGAATTTCATAGTAGTCTTTAGGGTTGTGTATTCAGCTGGTCAAATACATGGGTGTTGAAAGCAGGATGTGTTCAAGAGAGTTTCCAGAGTGGTATATTAAGATCGTCAGCATTGATGTGTGAGCAGAATCTGTTTTGTTTGTGTTGAGTATATTGTAGTACTTTTCAGCTGAAATCTTAGAAAAGAACAAAAAAATGCAGGAAAATAAAAGGCTTGTATGAAAACCCTTTTAGAAAAATCTTTGAAAAATATATAACTAACGGTTGGAGTTACTAGTTCTGTCTACTTGTGGTAGCCCATGGAATGGCACTTAGGCCTTGTGTACATTCATACCAGAAGAATTAACTTAACAGAAGGGACTTGTACTAGCTAAGAGATTTGAGATCTTCTTTATAGTTAGTGCTGCAAGCCAAAACCTAAAACCAATTTAGATACTGAAGGTGCTTATTAAATAGAGATTTTGTAAACGCCAATTATTTTATTGTATAGAAAGTACAATAATAGTAATAATTGCATTTCAATGGAAAGGAAAAAAAGTTGGAAAATTAACCCCTGCAACTCTCATGTCAAACTGTTCTTCACGAATGTAAGCTTTACTGCTGAGTGGTTTAACATGTCGTCTTTGTGCTCCTCAACAGTTTGAAGCAGCTTGGGCTTTGACAAACATAGCATCTGGAACTTTTCTACACACCAAAGTTGTAATTGAAACCGGAGCTGTTCCAATTTTTATTAAATTGCTTAGTTCAGAACATGAAGATGTACAGGAGCAGGTAACTGTTTTCTTGTGGTGTTTTTATAACTACTTAAAATTCATTTATGAATGTCTTTTTGGGGCGTGTGTGGTTAGAGAGGTTTTGAGCCCCACTTGTCTACTAGCCCATTGATCTGGTTCCAGGAAGATAAAAATTTACTTCCAGCATATTTTTTCCCCTCATGTTTTTTTTTTCCTCTGATTCTTTCAGGTTTCTTTGAACCTGTTTTTTATTTCATGTTATGGAGTAACTTGAGGAAAGCACCTCATTTCTATTGCAGCATTTACAGGTGGACAGGATCTAGAATGCCATAATAGAAAGAATATAGTAGAAAACAATGTGGAGTTTTTCCCTAAGTTATCTTGTAGCTTCATTTCCTATATACTCCTGCTCTTGCATCTTATTGTGTTACAGTCTTCATTAACATTTTCCTGAACTTTAGGGTTTGGTTTGGATTTGGTTTTTTTTTGTTTGTTTGTTTGAGAGGCTGTAATTTACTGGCTTTTATTTAGCATGTTTGAAAGTTTGTATAGTGAAGGTTCATGATTTAACTTTTTTTATTCCTCACACATTTTTTGCACCTTTGAGCCAGTTTTAGTGAATCTGTTACACATAGCGAGCAAATGTAACTATTAAAAAGAGTGCATGTATCCTTTTTATTGAAAAGCACATGAATCAACATTTTCATAACAGAAGACTTTCTTTCCTTGAAAGGATGAATTCAAGTGTATGTAATTGACTTTATGTGAGTTCACAAAAAATGCAACATAGCAATCAGTATTCTTCTGAAATTTTATATTTGGAATGATACTGCTTTTTTGCTTCTGTAATATTTGCTGTAAAAAATATATAGATGTTATGTAAGAGTTGTTTTGCAAGCATGTATAAATTCACTTGGATGCTTTGCTTTTTAAGGCGGTGTGGGCTCTTGGTAACATTGCTGGTGATAATGCAGAATGCAGAGACTTTGTTTTAAACTGTGGAATATTACCACCCCTCTTGGAGTAAGTATTGTAAATTAATATTATAAATATAGTATACAGGTATAGATAACTATAAGCTTCAACTTAAAATTTATTTGAAAATAATATAAGCTTTTTGCTAAATTGAGAATGTTCCTTTTTTTATTATATTGCTATGACTCTAATGTTTTGGATTACCTGAGCTCCATGCATAACTTTAATTAATTAGTCCATGACTGCTGGAAGCTTTCCAGTGTTTGCAAAAGGAGAGAAGTGTTATTTCACAGGTGTGAAATTTCTGTATTGTGCAGAACTCTGTGTTGCCAGAGTTCTGGATATACAGGGTGGGAGAGATGATTTAATTCACACTTGCAATTGTGTGATTCCAACTGGCTGGGCAATAGGCTGTTTTCACCACCTTTGTCCAGTAGCTCCAAGCTCCGGTCTTGCTATCTATCCATTTGCTTGTTGAGACGAGCTGGCAGAATAGTTGTTACATGAGCTGTGTTCCACCAGGAGATTTCTCTTCACTAGGAATATCATTCCAGCATTTATTGTACACTTACAATAGGATGTAAGGTAGCTTCATCACAGGGGAAAAATTACACAAAACAAATTTTGTTCAATTTATTATTGCTTGGAATAATAAAAGGCTTTAAATCATTTCTAAAATAGCTTAAGGTAATAGAGGAGAATGTGATAACCTTCCTCAAGGATTTAAAGGATTAACAGTTTTAGACATTTTGGTATGTATCTGAAAGTGAACCTGATTTTTCAGGTGTTGCATCTTTCACATTCTATTCAGCAAAACCAGTAAAGTGTTAATTTTTTTAGATCTTCTAACTTTTTATGGAACTACTTTTGTTATTATTAATTGCATTCTGTGAATGAAAACATCAAAGTTAATTCAAGGGAGGGTTGCATCTCCTAGCCTCTTCTGAAAACCCTCAGAAAAGATTAGTTGAATGATTTTTCATATGAGCAATGGTTTACTTTATATGCATATACTTGATTTGGGAATGAAATGCCCATTCAAAATAATCTATTCAGATTCAGTTGATTCTAAGAAAATATTTGCAGCATGTAAGTGATGAAGAGAAATAAATTGAAACTAGTGCCCAATAATAGAATTTCTTTTCCTGATTTGAGGTACTGTTGGTAATAATGGACATAAAAAGACTTACATTTTCAATAAGAAGTTATTATTTTTATTACTGTTGTCTCTCTTTGACAGACTGTTAACAAATTCAAATCGTCTTACAACAACTAGAAATGCAGTCTGGGCTCTCTCAAATCTCTGTAGAGGAAAGAACCCTCCTCCAGACTTCAGTAAGGTATAATAAAGTATTCATTTTGAGAAATCAGAAAGCTGAAGAAGACTTATGTTTGTAATATGTTATAACACACAGAATCCTTGAATGTGGAGATCAGCTCAATTGTATCTTTTTAATGTAATCACACAGTCTTGTCCATCTGTTGTATCTGCAAAAAAATCATCTACTTTGACACCTATCAGCAATAAAATTACTTAAAAGCTTGAGATTGTAGCTAGGCAGATGCAAGTAGTCATTCACTGGTATGAAATGATGGACAAATAATACATTCAGCATTAAACCCCTGGGGCTGTATTTTCTCCAGATCTGTTTTAGAGGATGTGAGTTATTACAAGTGATGTAAGATAAAGAAGATGTAAGATAAAGAATTAAGTTCTACAAAAAATATGAAATTTCCCAAGCTGTACTGCTGAAACCTGTCAGGTTCCAAGTGGTGTTAAGATGGTCTAGTTAATTTGTCTCTGCGTGGAACTTGTAGGAGATTAAGGCCAGAGACACACAGTTGCAGTGAGAACTGAAGTCAGCCATTGTTTGTTTGATTTGCTTCCATGAATGTTGAGTCCTGTGAATTACTCTGGGTTTCTTTATGGTAAATTGGTTATTATAAATAACCTCCAGTACTCCTACAAAGACAGCAATATGAAAAAGTGTTGTTATTTTGAAGTTCTGTTCCCTGAGTGATTAAAAAAAGCATCAGTAATTCCTGATCCTTTGGTTACCTGTAAAAGCAGATGGTTTTTGTTTAAGCTGAACAATTACATACCTAATATAGTATCTCTAAATAAATAGGCTGTGAATCAGAATTTATCCAATTTGACAGTTGGAATTGGATGTCTAGTTTAATCAGGAAGTGTTCCACCTAGGTCCTGATTCATTAATGAGCTCGTGTGCTTTGGCACTAAATAGTTCTGCACCTTTATGCCTTTGCAGAATGTTCTCTGAAACTTGAAAAATACGAAACACCTAATTTTATGCAATGTTTTTCTTTAACCTAGGTTGCTCCTTGCTTAAATGTTTTATCAAGACTGCTGTTTAGCAGTGACCCGGATGTATTAGCAGATGCTTGCTGGGCCCTCTCTTACCTTTCAGATGGTCCCAATGATAAAATTCAAGCTGTTATTGATTCTGGAGTGTGTCGAAGATTGGTAGAGCTGCTTATGTAAGTCTTCTCTTCACCGAATAAATGCCTTACAGTACTGTTAATGAATTCAAATTGAGTTGTTTTTTTCTCACCTCAAGTCTGAATTTATTTTGTGAGAAGTGATGAACATGAATTCAATCTGAAACCTTTTAAGTTGCTCGCTAGGTTGCTTGGCTCCTGGGATTTTTCCTGAGATTGACAGTGAAAAAAAGTTTTCTCCAAAGTATTCCTTTATATTCTTTAGAATTTAATGTAGGATTTCATTTATGTGGAGGAATAGAAAGGTGAAGACTGAAGACCAAGCTTGAATTGTAAATTAATTTCTCAGCTTATTTTTTTTAAATTTTACTGTTGTATTTTGTTTTCTTACCTTTCTAGAAGGTGTAGTTGCAATACAGACAGTTCTTGGACTCACGAAGTCCAGAGGCAGGCTTGTGCCACTTTTGAACTGTTCCAGTATATTTGGTTTATGGTTCGTTATTTTCCTAGAAAGGGAGACTAAATCCCTGTGTTCACATGGGGACTGCAGAGTAGGTCAGGGATAGTAGTACCCAGCACTGACAGCTCAGCACAGTTCCCTGTGAAATTTGTGTACAAATAATGCAATTATTTGTATAGCTGTGAGGAGAGGGTGAGGTTGATTTCGCTTGCGTAGAAGCTTTAGGACAGCTGAGTAGATTTCCTTCCCCCACACCTCAGAGAACTGAATATGGGAATATGGGCTTCATGTACTGGCTTCTAGGGTTATTGACTTAGAAAAGGGGGAAGTTCCCTTACAAAGCGGAGCTGCTAAGTTTTAGCATACAGCTAATAACACCCCTTTTGTTTCTGTGGCTATTGAATGATGCAGCTTCCAGTATTATATTCAATAATACTTGAGTTGGGTGAAATGAATCTGCTGGACAGATAGATTGCTCTAAGTTGTGTTGTTCCACAGAGATGCCCTTTCCTTGAATCAGGAATTCAGTTGTGGGCTTGCAGTTGTCAAATTTGGCTAAACAGGGGGGAAGTGTAAGAAGTAATGCAGTGTTTTCTAGAACTAAAAATTTAGCACCTGAAGTAAACCATTGTACACTGAAAATGCAAAATTATACTTTAACACTTGGTAATATCGAGCGATTTATTATTTGTCTCCAGGCATAATGATTACAAGGTGGTCTCCCCTGCGTTAAGAGCAGTTGGAAATATTGTTACTGGGGATGATATCCAAACACAGGTAAGACTAGTTGATTTTAAAAAAATGAAGTAGCAGGACAGAATTTTGTAAAAATTGTGACAAAATACCTGTCCAGTACAGGTATCTGCATACGTCCGTGAAAGAGGCTCTATACAAATCTATATTGTTAATTTGACAGTTCAGGCTGCTATTTTAAATAATAAATTACTGCAAGAACGAACAGTTTCTTACAGCACTGTATGTAGTGGATTGCTTCATTCCTGTGTGGTACTCTGACTGTTGCTTTCCATTCATTATGAAAATAACTACTTTTTTTTTTTTTTTTTCCCCCCTCCTTAGTAGGGGTTCAATTATTTATTATCATTCCCTTCTTTTAAGTCTTCAAACGCAGTCAGCGTTTTTACTTGTAAGCAACAGTCATGCTTGATTTGTCCATGAATTTGTATGTGATAGTCTTACTAATGCAATTTGTTC
Organism: Nipponia nippon; assembly: GCF_047370975.1. Classification (NCBI taxonomy): domain Eukaryota; kingdom Metazoa; phylum Chordata; class Aves; order Pelecaniformes; family Threskiornithidae; genus Nipponia; species Nipponia nippon. The sequence goes on along the minus strand of NW_028262358.1, from coordinate 72,236,640 downwards.
TAAAGATTTATTTTTCAATTTTAGGCAATGGAAAACTGAGTTTGAAGCAATGCAGGAAATACTAAGACAGGTCCTGCTTTAAAGAAAATTGTGTCTAAAAGGCTGACAGCTAGTGTAAAGGGAAAATAAGGAAATAAGTTAATTACATAATTTGTTGTGAACTCTGTAGGAGAGGATTTTGGTAAGGAATTAAATAGAAAACATCTGTCTCTTAAAAAACAAATGAACAAATAACTATACAAATCAGATTTACACTTCTCAGTTATTCTGAGTTATTCATATTCTAGCCTTAAGCAGCGTTATATAGTCTTGCTGTTGTCAGTCTTCTGGTCTGAACTTAATTGAGGGCAGATTCTTTCAATTGCTGGATTGTCTATTCACACACTACAGCATTGAACACTGATTTTGCAGGATGTTATCTATGATACTTTGTATAATATAAATGTGTTGCAAAATCTTATTTTGAAGTAATCTGTAAAGTGCTTTTTTTATATATATGTATGTTGCACAAACCTCCATATATATATGTGTGTGTGTGTATATATGTATATTGTACAACTCAATTTTCAATTCTCAAATTATTTTAGGTGATTCTAAACTGCTCTGCATTACCCTGTCTCTTGCACTTGCTTAGTAGTCCCAAGGAATCTATTCGAAAAGAAGCATGCTGGACTGTTTCTAATATTACTGCAGGAAACAGAGCTCAGATTCAGGTAAAGTCTGTATATTTGTTACTTGGTTGGTTTTGTTTTCATTTTACTAGTTCACTTGATTTTCCTTCACAAGGAGAAGTAAGCAGATACTGCGTTGACTCTACATTATTTGTTTTAGTCCTAACTGTCTATAATTCTACCTAACTTAAATGTTTTCTTCTACGTTTTGAAAGATTATTATAAATAACTTCATAAAATAATACTTTAGAAATGACTGTCATGATTTGTACTAAAGAAACTGATTCATTTCTCTCAAAGGGATTTGGTTGTTGCTTATAAAACAAATGAAAGGGTACTTAAAATATTCTCTTAGATCTGATACCAACAGTTATTTTTCCCTGTGGGAGCATCATCTACTGGTATATTTTCTTTAATTTTGTTATGCATTGTAATATACATGTTAAAGTAATACGCCATTTTTCTTTTTAAAAGTTGAAACAAAACATCTTGCACAGACTAGTCCAGAGAAAAATGGACAATTTACCAGTTCTACCTATTTGGAAATGTTGCACATTTTGCTTAGATAAAAAACCTGGATGATGTCATCAATACTGAGTTGTATTCTTGTGGAGACTACTAAATCCTGACTATTGCTCCAGGTGTTTGGAATTATCTGAAAAAAGGTTCTGTTTGACAAAAATAAGAATTCTGAATCAGAGTGCGTCTTTCAATATGATTTTTTTCCTCTATTTCAGTCAGGGATGAAAATGTTAGTTCTTCAGTTCATTTAAATATAGTCTCCAATTATAGACGTAGTCTTTCTGTGGAGACTGCAAACCTAATAAAATGGATAAAGTGAAGTTTTGTTCTGAGGCTTGATCTCCAGTTCAAAAATTCAGGTTTTGTGCTTATGTTATATGATTTTTAAATAGGCCTATCCAGTAAGCAGCATTCTGTCCACCAGAGACAGAGAAATCAACAAGGAAGATACTCTGATGGCTGCTGTAGTGCAGTGTTGGAATAGTTCTGGATTTCAGTTTAGCATTTCTAGTTAGTGTGGTGCCTTCTAACAAAACATTGTTTGCTTTGATATCAGCAGGCATCACTGACTCTTGTAGTGAAGGGTATTAATGTTCTTTCTCTGTCTATACTAAATCTTAACTAATTATTATAAAATACTACAATTTCATCTCTTAGGCTGTTATAGATGCAAATATTTTTCCAATATTGATCGAAATTCTTCAAAAAGCTGAGTTTCGCACCAGAAAAGAAGCAGCATGGGCCATAACTAACGCAACATCAGGAGGAACCCCTGAACAGATTAGGTAAGTTTGTGTATGTTACTATTTTCTCTGCCTAAGTATCTTTTCTAAGGCATTTTTATTTCTGCAATTGAACCCTGACAAATATAGCAGCAAAATCCTAAACACAACCGTAATACCTTGTAACTCTGTCGACACAGGGATTAAACATGTAGAAGCTCGGAAAAATGAGTGAAATACATGCAGTAGACTTAATAACAAATTGACTGATACTGCTTTGTTTCAGTGATATTACATCTAAAGCTTTCACAGGGTTATCTTCCAGAGTTGATATTGTATTGTCAAACGCAATTGGAACAGTTAACGAAGAGTTCCAGTGTTTGAAAATGGAAAAATTTGGGAGAGTTGGTTAGAAAACTTGTGCAATGGGATTGTCAGGAATTTTAGTGGTTTCTTCATGTATTTTAAACTCAATATTATTTTAAAGCAGATATCTAAACTCCTTTTTCAGATTTGAGTTTGATTAAAATTTTACTGTCAGCAGCTATTTATGTGCTGCAAAGATTGGACTTCTTGAATGACTAGAATAAAATATTCTCTGGTTTCTCTGAGTACCATCAGCATAGAGATCAGTGTGAATCAGTAGTTGATAAATGGATTTAAATATGACAGTGTATTATTTGGAAGCCAGAACTGAAAGTGATGTGATAACTCTTCCAGCACATTTAAGAGATCTGTTGCAGTAAGTGCATGCTAATTTATTTAAAATGTAAACAGTCCTGGTTTTCTTATAACCACTAAGTGTTATCAGAGGTAAGGAAAGTTTGTGGGTAGTTTTTTGCTATTATTTTGATTGCTTGCATAATGTAACATCTTAAAACTTAGCATATTTTAAATAAATTTTAATTCAGGATGTTCAGATAGAAAATGTTCACGTAATATCATAAAAGTAGCTTCTTGTCACAAAATACAAATATATTATCTATGCCATGAAATTTTAGCCCTTTTAACGTCCTCAAGGTACTACTGTCTAACTGCAGGATAATTTAAAACCACTAAATAAACTATATTTAAGCAACCTTTTGATGCTGGCAAGCATTACTGACTTCATTTTCCTTCCACACTAGAAACAAGGGCACAGGTTCTAACTTCCAAAGTTCTACACCATTATGTGCAAAATTGGAAAAAGGAATAGGACACTCAGAATCCCAGTATCTTTTTTGTATTTACAATTATGTCCTTCCTTTTACAGTAGGTAATGCTAGTATCTTAATGGGCTGCTAGTGTGGACTGCATTAGTATAGAGCAGTGTCCAATGTTCTTATCTGTCTTTAATGTGTTTACTTGATGTTTGTGCCCCTACAAAATTTCAAATGCCCGAGAAAAGAACTTACTGCTAAAACTAACTTTCTCTCTTCTATTTAGTTAAACCCATCTGAAGATCATAAGCAAAAGAAAAGACTACAAATTCCAAACTCCAGTTAGGAATGTGCACATTGAATTTTCTCATTAGGATAAATTGGAATATTGATCCAATTTCAGATTAAGATTATCTCTGTGGTGTGTTTTAGAAATCTGTCATTTCAGCCACTTCTTTTAGCAAAATTAAGGACCAGTAGTGATAGACAGGCATGTCGGAATGAATGTGCTGGATTATCAGTCCTTCTTTTTCCCCCCACCCCCCTCTGTTTTTCTGCTGTTACGAAGGTATTTGGTAGCACTAGGTTGTACCAAGCCTCTTTGTGACCTCCTGACTGTGATGGATTCAAAAATAGTACAGGTGGCTTTAAATGGACTTGAAAATATTCTGCGTCTTGGAGAGCAAGAGTCTAAGCAGAATGGAATGGGCATTAATCCTTATTGCGCCCTTATAGAGGAAGCATATGGTAAGAAATTACTTCTTGTAAAACTACATACCTGAACTTCCTTATTTCAGGCTGTAAAAACAAAACCATTGTGAACCATTTGTAGGTAAGTTTAATATTAGAATTTTTACTTCGAGCTTAAGTGGACATGAAAGCATTGTACTTAATTTGTGAAAGTATTTCTGTTCTGTTTCTTTTTTAAGAGTTGTTGAATTAAACCACATTTTAAAGGCAGAGAATCAAAACTAAAATGACATTTGTAGAATTTCATGACTAGATGCTTTTGATTTAACAAAATTAATGTTAAACCTGGCTTATAATGAATCTGGCATTATTCATGGAGTGTTATCTTTTTGTAGCTCTGACAAAACAAAATTGGCAGACATTTGTGTTTCAGAAACTGCTAATAACAATTCTAGCTGACCACATTATATCTGATTAGATGGTACTAGCTTTTCTGTCAAGCAGCCTTTAAATCTGAATTCCCTGTTACAGAGTTTCATTTCTAAAATCAAGTGCATACGTGGAGAACTTACTTTGCACTCTAATGTGTAAGAGGAATAAGTACTGAATACTTGAATGGAATTTATTCTGTTCCAGATTTTGAGTCCGTTCAGAATTTCAGCTATTGAATGCCTAGGTTCTTTCTTTCCTTACCAGTTAAGCGTAGGCTGCTGAAGCTGTACAGTATAAGTTCAAGTAGGGAAAACAGCTAATTATATCACCTTCATTGCTCTGGCCTCTGTAGTCACCAGAAGGGTTTGTATAGCTCTGTGTAATCCAACTTAAGTGAACACTTAATTATCTTAAATAGCTGAAAAGGATTTTTGAATCAACCTAACTGACCGCCAAGCACTTAATTCTGCCAGCAGAGCAGGAGTTATGTCCTCTAGCTTGCAAATGATAAACCTTTGGAAAGATAATACCTTCAAATCTTAAAATTAAATTTGAAAAAAGATACCAGACTGTGCCCAGTGACGATTCTGTTAATAGGGGATAGAATTTAGAGTTGGGGAAGACTGAAAGAGTAAAAGAAAAGAAATGGGGATATTGGAAATTGCTATAGCAAACAGTTTTATGCTATCCTAATTCTATGCAGATTCAGTTTCTTTGTAGGCATGGCATATTTATTTGTAGATACTACTGCCGCCTCCTCCTTCGTAGTTTAATTGATGTTCTTTTAGCATAGTTTTAAAATGAGTTTGGACAGCAGAAAATGCTGCAGAAAATGAAGACTAGAAATAAATGGGTTAGGAAATTAAGAATCAATTACATTGAATGAATTGAGATGATTTGGGATTGCATTTTTTTTATCTGAGAAGTGCATCCATGCTATAAGCTGTTTCCCCTTGAATTCATCATTCATTTAAGCAACTAGATTTTAAAAATGTTTTGTTTTAAATTTAGGACTTGATAAAATTGAATTTCTTCAGAGGCATGAAAACCAAGAGATCTACCAAAAGGCTTTTGAACTCATAGAACATTACTTTGGTGTCGAAGAAGAGGACTCCAGTATTGCACCTCAGGTGGATGAAAATCAGCAGCAGTTTGTGTTTCAACAGCAGGAGGCTCCAATGGAGGGGTTTCAGCTGTAAACTATTGAAGTGAAGACAAGCATAAAATGTAAACACTTGTAGGGTTTTGGTTTGTTTTTTGCCCCCCCCTCCCAAGAGGTCTTTTCTTTATGGCCAAAGTTAGAGGAAAAGTTGAATATGTTTTGCAGAAATAGATGAAGCAGCTCATGCACTTTTATATATTGTGTTAGATGCAACTGTTCTTTGTTTTGTATTTGTGTTTTTCATTCTCTCTTATGTACAGAAAACAACTGTGAGTAATCATGTCTAAAGTAAAGCATTAAATGTGATTTAACAAGAACTGTTAAGCTAAGACTTGGTAGGATTTTAGGTAGCGGCTCTGAATTTTTCATGTAGTCTCAAACTGCATATCAGCAATACAGTTACTGACAGTTGCATTTTTGGCAGTTGGCTTGACTTGCCCAGTCTCTATCAAATCTACCTCTTGTATTGAAGCAAAAACATTGCTTCAGAACTAAGATATGAAATAAAGATGAGCTTGTAAGAAGCTGAATTGGAATGTGAAAAATATTTATTTAAATTGTGAAACTTTTATGCATTACTTACTTTACAACACACTGTTGGAATTTATTTATAAAATGTATTTAAAGACATAATAGATATACATATATAATGCTAATTACCTAATATAATATTGAATATATGAAAAAGCTTTTTCTGAATTATGTGGGAAGAGGACTATTTCAGAGATTTTCAAATTGGAATCAGCAGAGAGCTTGCTGGTTATTTGATGTTGGCTCTGTAACTAAAGCTGCTAAATGGCATTAAAAGTCAGCCACAAGTACAGTACTTTGCAGTGGAAGCAGTTGCTGTAGTTACCACAAGAATGCTGAGATGATGAATGACAGAGATGGTGATTTGCACAAATTGCCAAGCAGATGGTTTACAGCTGTCTCCTGTCAAAATGTGGTAACACCGCTTTCGTTTGAGAAACATGGCAATGTTTGCCTTTCTAGTACAGTAGCTTCTTAAAAGTTTAGACAGTAGGTGTTATTTTTTTGACCAAATATGCTACCGCCACTTGAATTGTTCTTTAAGTTAACTAACTCGGTTTTCTTTTGGTAAGACAATAGAAGTACTGCAGTGAAGAATGAATAGTGAATCACTCCTTTTCAGTTGAAGGCAAAGTTTGTTGTAGTGTAAATAGCATTAAGTATGTGGACACCAAAACTAACTAGAAGTTATTGTCATCTAAATATTTAGGCTCTACAATATAGTGTTTGCTGTTAAACACTAAAAGAAATAGAATTCTAATATTTACATTAACAATTTTGAATACAGAAAAATGTATGCTCTGCTTCGACTTGCATATAAGTAGTGTTTCTGGTGTATTAGTAGTATATCTCATTTGGAGAAATTAATACTTTGCGTTAATGCTGAAGTATGATTATTTCTTATTACCTGTAATTAATGTATTAACATCAAACTCCTGGGTTAAGTGAAGTCCTTGACATATGAGAGCATTGTGTGCTTCATAAAAAGCTGTAATTTAAACTTCAGATTACTTACCCCATGGCACTGTGCTTATCACTAAACAATATTTTAATGCACTGAAAAATACAGGTTGAAGGTGGTATCATTTACAGTACCATTTTATATTTAGAGTTTTTTTACATGCAAGTTAAGATTCTAAGATGTTTCACTTTGATGTTACAGCAATATATACTATATTGTAATTGAATGTGGGACTTGAAGTGGATGTTCTAAGATTAATGGTCAGTTTTGACTAAGGTGTAACTGGGAGGGAAGAAACCTCTTTTTGAAGTCTTTTTAGTGGAATATAGTGTAAGAAGTGTATATAGGAGTGCTGTTACTTTATGAACTCTGAATAATGAGATATTTTAGCAAATGACACTTTAAACCTAGATTTGTACAGCATACAACAGTTTTGAATAGTGTGATAATCTTGAGTACAGCTGCCAAATTTTCATATAACGTTAGATGATTGTATTTGTGCCCTTTTTACTCTCATAGTCTTAGGTTTTCATATACTGACCTTCCTTCTTTCCCCCCCTCATCTGTTCAGAGTACAGGGTAACAATCACGGAGATCTACCAGGATTACTAGTAAATGCTGAATCTCAATGTTCTTCAAGTGTAAGAAAATTATTCAGGTAACAGGGTATTCCATTGTTTCTAACAACCTTGTTTTGATAACATAACCAGCTGTGCCTGCTTTTTATTTGGAGAACCCTGTAAAAACTGCATTTATAAGCCTCTCTAATTTAGACCAAATCTGAACTATAAAAATCTTGATTAAAGGACTTGAAAATGAAGAAAAGAGGGGACATTTAAAGTATTATATTTGTTTTGAAAGACTGTCTTCAGTTTTGCAGATATATTATTCAGTATGTGTGAACGGTTAGTGACTGCACTTTATGCATTTAGATTAACTATATTTCATGCCTCTGATACATTTAAATGTAACAGTTTAAAAGGGAACTAAAATTGATGGACTTCAGCTAATGAAAATCATTATTTAAACTCAACATTTGGTTTACCCTAAAATTGTTAAAAAACAATAATGAAAATTATTCTTTAAAGAATAAACGTACAGGATGGCCTCTCCTATTTTATCACTGGGTTTACATCACACTTTGTTAAAAGCACATAAATGAACAACATCAAACCAGAGGTGATGACTTAAGGTCAGCTCTGATGTAGTCATTTGCAGGCAGGGGCGTCAATATGATGATGTGGCCTAAACAGGTGAAACCAGTGTGGAGGGAAACAAAAAAAAAAAATAACTGAGAGAAGAAAATCTCTTCAAGCTTGGTATTTTATATGGAATCTGAAGTGCCCCATCAGTTACGGAGTCTGCTTAAAAATATAGGGCTTTGGGCTTTGTGGTTTTGGTTTTAATTAAAAGGGTACCATTTGTTCTGCTTAAATGTGAATACTAACTAGCTAATCTATGCAACTATGCAAAGCATAAGATTATTGTTTAGTTCCCTACTCTTGATACACTGAATCGTATCTATTTTGTTGCACTTTTGTCTGAGGACTGGTTCATACAGCTTTTTAATTTTCTAGTATTTGCTTTAAACACTGTTGCTAGCAGCAATCAGAAAATAGTAATAACGTTGGCACAGAAATAAGTTAGCTGTAGAACAAGTTTGCAACTGGAAAATATTTATTGTTGGGTCTGTCTTTAAAAAAAAAAAAAAAAGAAAAGATGCACTATTGTCTTTCCTCCATGGTTAGTTCTCAGTTGGTTTAAATTTATTAAATTGTGAATTTGAGGATTTTTGTAATAGGTGTGCCAATTGATATGTGAAGTTTAACCGTGACCTCAAGAGTTCACCAAAATGTGGAATGAGAAATTTCAGTTACTTATGGCACAGTATCTTCAAATAATGTGTGGAAACTAAAATACCTATACTAACTTCAGATAGTAATAGTGCATCTTTAAATCCAGGCCAAAGGCCCATTACTGTAACTGAACACATATGAGTAGTATGCAATATTATGGAATGTTAAATCTCCAAATACCATACAGAAACAATAAAACCTATTTTACAGATGTTTATTGTATTTATTTAGTGTTTCAATAAGTGTGGCTTCTTAAACTAGAGAACACAAATGCCATTTTGAATGCAGCATTGGGGCAAATGCATTCAAACTGGCTGATTTGTGGACTGTAAAACTAGGCACTGTTACCAGACAGAAAATTTTGTGGTTTAAAACATGTTTTGTAAATATCTAACCAAACACATACTTGTATGATAACCACAGACTTGTCTCTGCCTGCAGAACTGACCGCTTCTTTGGGAATTCCCAGGAAGTTTATAAGGACTTGAGAATGTGTGAAATTAGCAGGCCCCTTCCCCTCCCCTCACTTCTCCAAACCTTCTCGGTGTATAAGATTTGTAATACCCTGGCTGGTTACAGTTTGTTCTTTATTTAGAATGGCAAAAGTGAATTGCATAAGTCTCCTTATTTTTGCAGTTTTTGTACCTTCACTACTGCTTGGTCTTTGCTGCATGTAACCTTTCATTGAAAAGTACAGCTAGTTTGTCTGTGAGGAACTCTTACCTGTGTAATAGCTCAAGATAAGCCTGAAAGAAAGTTTTTAAGACAGATAGTGGAATCTTGGCTCCCCCTATGCCTGACATTCTTAGGAAACTACCTCATCTCCTTTCAAATTAATTACTGCTTTTAATCATGTGCAAAACATTCTGATTTTAATCATTTGCAACAAGTACATCAAGCATCTCTCTAATAAAGAGACCCTCCATTTCTTTTTGTGGTCCTGTAACTATACTTGTTGGCTCCAGCGTGTGCAATACTACAGTTTTCCATTTATTGGTTGAAAGTCACTAATCCCTCAGCAACGCTTAATTTCGCTCCGACGAGGACATTTGGCATTTCATATTAAGTTACTTTGTCTTCGACTCTGCTGCCAGCGCGGCCTCTTTCCGCCACTTGGCCTTCTTTGCCAGGTTCCAGCTTGTTAAGGACTCGTGGCGTGCAGCAGCCTGTGGAAGTAAGACACCTACTGAAGAGCAGCGTGGTAGGAGTAACGATGCACCCCATCTCGGGAACAGCCAGCGACTACTTAGGTGGCAGGGGTGACAGGAGCACAGGTTAGCTAAAACTGGGGTAGGTGTAAGCTGCCACTCTTTCTTGAGGCTTGTCGACTTTTCACAGAATGCCATCATTTTTAAGTGTGCTACGTGATAACTAGCTAGCACCGTACTCACCTTTTTAGCTGAGGCAATCACTGCAAAACAGGCAACAATTGAGAGGCCAATCATGATGTAACAAGCTTTAACTCGAGCTTTGTTTCTTGCCTTGTCCAGCATCTCTGGCCTGCAATTAAAGTTATTGACTAATTACAAAACTGTGAAGCATCTCTTCTTCAAAGCCTCACAGATAAAACATCACCGCCACTGAAAAATAAAAACAATTAGCTTCTAAAATGAGCATCTTCAGCTTGCTATGACTGGTTATGTACCACCCGAGAACATTGCATTTTCTGACCCTAGTCCATTTCCAGTGGAAAAGCAACATTTAATGGATTTAAGCTGATTTTTTGTTTTTTAAGCTGAAAAAATAATTGCTCATGCAATAAATATTTGCATTTAAATACTTGGGGTAAATACACCAGAAATCCTACCTTAAGCTCTAGTTAAACATAGTGAAAATTAAGGGGGTTTATCCGTTTTGAACGGATGGAGAAGTATATGTGGTGAAAGCAAGTTCCTTTTCTTCAAAGTTAACTTTAGAAATTAATTACTGTCGTATCTGACCTGTTTCGATGGCGTCCTGTACGCTGTAGGCTAGGGGCTTTACATACTCGGATAGGCGATTAAAACAGTTTGTACTGCTATGAGTTAGATAGGAGGTTTTCGTTCTTTAGAAAAGCAGCAGCATTTATTTAAAGCTGCCGTCAGCCGCCTCGCTAGTACAGGAACACACGCCGGAACACGAACAATCTCCATTATTAGTTTTGCCGGTCATCAAAGGCAAAAGCAGTGAAAACTCCCGCCCGGCGTCTGGCAGCAGTGGCTGGGCCCAGCCGGCTGCGCGGGTACGGCTCCCGTTTCCACCTCCTGGGCTGGGAGCAGGCTGCGCGCCCCGCGAGCCAGCCGTACAGGAGACCTCCGCTCCGCTAAAACCGTCTCAAAACTCTCGGCGAAGTCTTTTTCTGGGTCAGACGGTGCGCTTGGGAGTACGGGTTTTAAGACGTTCGTTATAATGCTGGCTGTGCGCCGTTTCCTAAATCACATGGGAATGCGTTACATATATAAAGATAATATGTTCACAAGATATAGAATATAAACCTACATAATATATAGTTACAGTTTTATACATACATGTATGTAAAAAGGATAGTTGCATAAAGAATTGATTTTACATTGTGAGTAAAGATCTCGTAACGATCTCTTTCCCCCAGAACACCTTTAGCTTTACTTTAAGGAGGCTGAGCGGTGGGATGGGGCAGAGCTGGAGTTTCCATCGCGGAAGCTCTGCCCGCGGCGGCGCGTACCAGGGCTGAGGGCTGCAGCGCTCCCCTCGAAGGCTTTAACGCAACAGCAGAGGGCAAGTCGGACAGGCGGCTCGGCCGCGCTACCCCCTTCCCTGCCGACGTGCACGTGCTGTGTTTCACCGTGCAGGTGACTGACGATGCCTGCAGTTCTGAGTAACCACTTTTCTTCTGTACCACGGTAAACACACATTGTCTTTAAAACACACCGCACATCAGACTAGCGCATAAAATCATTAATCCGCTAATCCATTTGTAGCAACAGAAGCAAACCCATAAATGTTATTAGTCTGGCTTATTAGCCTAATCATATTTCGCAATGCCCTAATCAAAACTCTTCTGAAGAAGATTTTCACTTTCTCCCTGCTTTCTGCCTCTGCTTTAGAGAAAACAGACCTTATTATGTTCTTCCCTAATTGCACATTAGGGCCTTTGCTACTCAATCCTTAATCAAGACTCTGCGCAAACCTCTGCTGAAGTCAGTAACAGCTGTTTAAAAAAAAAAACCACCAAACCACAACAACCCAACAACCTTGAGTAAGGACTGCAGGTTTGACCCTTGGTACAAACTATCTTCAGCAGCTAGATTGTGTTCACAGGTAACAGTATCTTGCAATTCTTTTGTTTTTTTAATAGTTACAGCAGTGACACAATTCAGCTTCGATGTCTCACAATTAACTTCTTTTAGTATATTACTATTTATGATCTTACAGTTCTAAAAAGACCTTGCTCACCCAGAAAGCACAAAGCGGCGACACGCACTTGAAAGCGGTGACTTGCACAGAAACGAGCAATTTGTGTGCGCGTATGTGCATGGACTGGCAAATGCGTGCGTCTCTATAAACACCTCCCGATGACCTGAATAGCTTTTAGAGCTTCTGAGCCCCGTCTGAGCCTTTCTCTAGGGGAAGATGGTGGGACTAGCACAGCGCGAGAGAGGCGGGATGACGGAAAGCCACCGTCCAGCTCAGGAAACTTCAGTGAAGCTGCCAGGAACCAAGAGGAGCCGGCAACGGATGCACCCGTTGCTTGACGCGGCTCTGCACGCTGCTTACGCTCAACGCACCACCCGAGGCAGGGACGTACTGCGACGATAAGAAGTGGCGTCCTGGAGAGAGACATCGAACGCGCTATTGAACACCCTAAGAAAAAGGCAGCAATTGGCATTCGAGGGGTTTCATGTGTTCAGCGGCTGACTCCCTTGGGGGATGCTAACTCTCAGCGAGTCAGAGCAGCACAGAATCAGGGTGGTTTGTGCGGGAAGGGTTGTTCAAGGATCATCTAGGCCAGTGGGTCAACAAGAATGGGAGGCTAAGGCTACGTCAAGTACTCGGTTTTCCTTGGTCGGGGATGTTTCTCTCATAACCTCCTTCTCCGTTTTTCCTCAAATTCTATAATAAATCATAATTTGTTGGATCTAATCATTCAGTGACAGTCAGCTCCCTTAGAACTCTTTATGGGAGCTATAAACAGAAAATATTGTTTACCAATAACATCCTTCTCTGGTTGCACGTTAGGAATAAGCAAAATAAACAAGCCAGTACATAAATGTAACAGAGGCTATCTACTCAGACGGATCCAGTTCTTAATCCCAGGCTCTGGGGACCCCAGTAAGGAACATTTTCTCATCTTAACCTCTAACCAGGACAGGAAATTCTTTTGCCCTCTAATTTGTTTCCAAGTTTTCACTGTTGAAAAACTGACTGGTTCAAACTCTGCGGAAAAGCTTTAGATCGGGATCACGCCACCGCTTTCCCTTCAGCTCCATGTTTCCCTCGGGCAAGAGCAGCACACTTACGGGATCCTCGGAGGAATCTCTTCTTCTGTCTTGAAACGCCCCGTCCAGAGGAGGATTTTTCTGTCAAACCTCGAAGGTTTGTAACTCGCAACCACCTTGTGAGCCTGCTCAGCTTAAAGATTAGGAAAAAAACACTTGGTCAAACCACGCACTAAGAGTGAATGATGAGTGGTAGTAAGGGTGGAAGTGGAAAACCCCTGCCTGTCCTGGTCGCTGGAAGGATTAAATTTCCAGGGATTAAACTTCCACCTCCCCGCTACGCAGAGTCACCTCCACGCGGTCTCCTGCACACCCCCGCCCCCCATGGGGGTCTCTGCGGGCCCGCTTCGACCTCCCCGCGGCCTGGGGGTGCGGTACCCGGCCCGGCAGCAGGACGCCCGGGACCACCCGAGCTGCCCGGGTCCCACCCGCGGGCCGCCGTGCCGACCCGGCCGCCGGCAGCCCCAGCCCCAGCCCCGCTCCGCCGCGGCCCCGAGCCGCCCGCCCGCCGCCAAAGCCCCGCTCAGCCCCGAGGCGCCGCCGGCGCGGCGGAGCCGCTCTCCCGTCCCCGTCCCCGTCCCCGTCCCCGCCCGCAGCCCCGCTCCCCGGCGCGGCGGGCAGCGCCCCTCACCGCGGCTGGTGGCCGGGCCGCGGGCGGGCTCCCCGCCGGCGGCGGCTCCCCGCGGCGCGGGCAGGCGGAGCGGCGCGGCGGCCAGCAGCCGCCCCGGGCGGAGGCGCGCCGGCAGCATGGCGAGGGCGGCGAGCAGCGGCGGGACACTGCCTCGGCCGGAGCGCCCCGCTCCCGGCCCCGGCCCCGCCCCGCCCCGCCGACCCCCTCCGGCCGCGCCCGGAGGCGAGGCGAGGCGGGGCGGCCGCCGGCAAGGGGGGGCCGGTCCCCCTGGGCAGCCGTCCGCTCACCCGGCGCAGCGGGGTGCTACAGCTCCGCCCGCGGAACGCCGGCGCTAAAGGCAAAAGTCGGCTAAAGAAACACCCGCGGCGGGTCAGCTTCACGACCCGAGTGCCGTAGCACAGACCGGCGGCACGCATCCGTGCTCCTCTATGTCACCCCTTCCAGGAGCTTCAAACGTACCGATTCTCAGCACGCGCCTTTCTGTTTATTTCAGTCGAAAACTTTTTTTTTCCCCTTTCACGTCCTGAACAGAGTAAACCTTTATTAAAAAAAAAAAAAAAAAATCACTACCAACACATCCTTGAAAAAAATAATTCAGCACAGAATACATATTTAGTAAGCAACAGCCCGTGCCAGCACGATGCCAGTGCCAGTGTAACACAGCGTCTCAACAGGAGGATGTCTGATGCACCAAACGGTGGAAGATTTTATGTCCACCAGCGCGGACGGGAGAAGGCCCGCTGCCCCGGGATGGGTCGCTGCCCAGCAGCAGCTGAAGGACTGTGCTCAGCCTGACGGCACGAATCAGGAGTCCTGAACCGTTTGTCGCCAAAACCTCCCGTTACCTATTTTCAGGAGCAGAGCCAGAGGTAAGCAGCTCTCTCTGAAAGCCAATTGTGGAGCAGAGGAAATCAGAAATTTGTTACCATAAGTGAGTTCTAGCGTCCTCGATATTAAAAGTTTTTTTAAATGCTGTTTGGACAACAGTTCATTCTGGAAAGGTATTCAGAAAAGCACTTTCTATTCAGTAAGTAGTCCCATGTTGATGTTTTCTTATTCACACATGTACAGTTTCCATTCCAAAATCATTAAAGTAACAAAATGTCCTTATTATTGGTAAAACATCAAAGCCATCCCAATCCATTTAACTCATCCCAATTTAGAAAACAATCAATCTTTCCACATTCTGTTTCAGAACAAAATTTCTGTTTGCAAATGAGCCATTCTCTAAACAGAAGAGCCCAGCTCCCTGAATCCAAGCTCCGCACTGGCTTTCTCACGTCCTTCTGAAAATAACGAAGAGTATGCACCTCTTTGCACACACACCTCGAGCAGCTCTGCCCTATTTCAGAGCGTTGTTGGGGAGATGAAGACACAGCAACAGAAATGACGTAGAGGGTGATACTGGGGTTATAGGCTGCCCGCAGCCCTTTTGCCTTCGCCTTCTTCCTGCTCAAAGAGACCGGCGCAGTGTCAAGCAGTGCTCCTTGTCTCTGGAGACACAGCTGGGAAGGGCGGGAAGAGTCAGCACAGCTGGGCTGCTCAGCATCCTACCTTACAAGCAGCATCCCAAACACTGCTAGTAGTTGCTAGTCGTGCTGGTAACCCACACGTTTAGAGTCCTCGCAGTTCCAACAGCCGTCAGCATTGGTGCTGGGAGGAAGCCTGGGGCTCACATAAATAGTTCTCAGCACTCACCAAAGAACTGCTCTACAGATTATGGGCAGCTGAAAGGCATCCACACAGCTACAGCCACTGAAATCCTCAGGGAATTATGCCCTGGCGGAGAGGACTTGAAAAACTTGTTGTCTTCGTTCTCCCTAAAGATATTGTACACTGTGTGATAGCAGCTTCAGAATGCGTCATTTAACGTTATTAACAATGCGTCATTTAACATTATTAGCAATGAACTTCCTGGAGGTATTTAAAAGACGGGTAGGCGTGGTGCTCGAGGACACGGTTTGGTGGTGGACTTGGCAGTGCTAGGTTAACAGTTGGACTCGAAGATCTTAAGGGTCTTTTCCAACCTTAACGATTCTATGATTCCATGATTCTATTAACGACATAAAACCCCAAAAGGTTAAATAGTGGTTACATCCAGAGCAGCATCCCCCTGACCTCAACAAATGGCATTTTCACACTTGACTTCTCTATGGACAGCACTGTATTTGGGGACCGTGTGTCCTCCCTGTTGGTCTTGGAGATGGAAAGCTTGCGGGTGGGCGCATACGGATGTTAGCATTCTGAGAAGTGGTGCTGGGATCTTTTCAAAGTGAGCGAGGAGAGCGCGCTCTGAGCTGGGAAGAAGAGCCGACCCCGTTGGCCCTGCACGGTCTGACCTACGGGCCATGGCTCCGGGGAGACTCCGCTGTGACTTGGGAAGGTGATTTCTGTACTGTGCTCTGTGGGTGAAAACCTGTTTCAGGATCATTTAATATCTGCGCCTGGTAACAGGAATGGTTAGATTGCCGGAACGCTTACTGTTCTGGGCAGGGGGATGCATGCAAATGCCCCCCTTGGTATCGTGAACCCGTGCTTTCAGCTTTTTTATCCTCTGTATAGGATAGCACAATCCCCTTATGTTCTACCTAAATACGATCACTTGCTTCTGGCAGACGAGGCATTTAAAGACATATGTAACACAGCTTGGTACAGTGTCTCTTTTTTCTGCCAAGTCTAGCTAGCAAATCTGCCACGTCCTCTCAGCTCCACCATTGACTGTGCTTTATGCAGAAGACCTGCGTAGCTGGAGAGGCAGACATAGCATGCAGGACTCCTTTGAAATTCTGCCATATGTGATGTCTTTCCTTAAAGATACCTTCGCAGAGAGGTTCATATTGCTGCCCCCACTCCCTATTCCTCAAGACACTTTCCTCATTGCCCTGTAGGAGGGATTGCCCTACCATACTTAGCTTTCAACCTAAAGGACATTTGTAAGCAGCAGACTAAGATCTACTGGGTGGAAATACTGCACAGGTGCATGTATTGCTGCTCTTCAAGGCCAAACCGAAGTTCATGGGGAAAGGTAGGGAAATTAAGTAAGCAAACTCAATTTTAAATAACAATATGGCTTTAATCATCCCTTTTCCTTGTGCCTTCAAGACATGACATGCTCAACACTTTTGAAAACAATAAATACAGGTACAACGTTTGAGCCAAATTAACTTTTCTAACCAGCTTAGTGCTGACAGTCATTGTGCCATGTAAGCTTTGCTTCTCTCTTTTAGGGACAGACTTCTTGCTGCACTAGCAGCCAAATTGCGGGAATTTTAACCTTATCGTGCATAACTTCATATTCAGAACAGTATTTGCAACAACTGATGTATGAGCAGCATTCGTCATGTAAATATATATGCATAAACCTTCATTCTTCCAATCAGCTACAGAACTTACATAATTACGCAACTATGTATGCAAATTGCACCCTTGCCATTCAAATGAGTTTAAAAATGTCTTCACAGATAGGTAGTACGTATATAGTCTAGGTGTCACAGTAATTTCATTGCCTCTGTCCACTGTTGAAATGTGATTTATAGCTATTTTTAACAAAATAGGAGTAGAAAAATCATATGGATAAGGGTTACAACATATAAATAGAAATGATAGAAAAATAGATATATTGTACATAACCATGATACAGTATGCCTGTGTAACATCAAATCTACTGAACTTTATTTTGGCCTGCCACAATATCCGATTATTCCAGATCTAAACAGAAGCACGGGCAAAACTCAAGGAATTTAGTATCATTTCACGGTAACACGGCACAGAAGTTAAAATAGCAAAGTTTCTATGGTCTGGGATTTATGAACATGGAAAAGTATTTTTCATGCTTCTGGACTGGCAACATAGCTCTGCTGTTTAGGGTTTGAAAAAGCTCTGTGGTACCGTTTTCCCGACAGAAAAATTCCTCCTTCTCTGGATGCGCCTTTTGCCTCTCGTACAGAAGGCACACCATAGCTCAACTGGCGGAGCTACAGAGCAGAGACTCATCCAGTGCAGCTCATATCAGTTCATTCTTGAGCTATTTCTATGTATCGGAATGGTCCATTGTCATTTTCTTGTTGAATATCAGATTTTTTAAATGGGTATCAAAAAAATGCACTCATGCTGATCCTGGTCATTACATTATTTATGCTAATGAGAGGAATCAATTAGTGTTTATAAGTTTTGACATTACATATTGACATTACGTCCTCAACTAAGAGGAGACCTGGGGACAAACATAGTGAGTCCTCTCTCCTCGTGCATCAGAGGAGGTGCATGAGGTGAATCAGTGTATTTATTTCCTCTGAGCGTGGGGAAAAATGTAGATGAACATACATATAACTACAGAGCTTCAGAGCAATTCTTTAATTTTTAGGTAGACCTGTCTCTAGTTCATTATCATCCTGGTAAATACAAGGAACTTTAGTTTCAGTACTGCAGCGCTCATCTGGAATAAGGCGTGCAATTTTAGGGAAGGAAAAAAAAAGAATTCACTGATACCAGGTGAAAAGGGTTACTTTTGGATGTTAAGGAGAATGGAAAGCCTATCTCAAAACTGGAGACTAAAGGCCTGGTCTTGTTTATCCTAGCAAACAAAGGCTGGGAGAGGGTTCTGTTTGATTTGTAAAACAGAGCCAGGTAAGAAGAAGAGCTCCTTAAACGCTTGGGCATCAAAGATGCAAAAAAAGTGGGGTAAACCCATATGTTCCCACCTACGTGTCTGTGAGAACTAATAATTTCCTAATGCTTCTGCTGAAGTGAAATTGCAGAACAGGCTCCCGCAGGTCTAAGTGAGCAGGCTGGGGAAGGAAGGGAGCTGCTGAAGGGGACTGCACCTCATGGTGCCTGCAGGAGCAGAGTCTGGGCTCTGTAAGCGAGGAAAGCCTTGCAAATCTGGTAGTGGATAACTGCTTAAGTACCAGAGGAGAAGGCATTTCGTGTGGCCTGCTCTCTTTGGGGATGCCAAAAGGACAGAGACCTGAAAGAGAAATGGGTCCCAAAGATGGCTTTTCATCTTCTAGTACTTTAATGCTGCCCAGTCATATGCTGGAAAGTCTTTTCCTGGCCATAGTCCTTGCAGTATTTTTAGGAAGAACTTTCCCTTTTATTAGTCTCTGCCCAGGCACTTGGAAATGGCAGTTTCCGTTCACAGAGTTTTTCTCAGATTTACACGAGTCTGAGATAGTAGCTCGGGAGCTGGAAGACTTTGAATCCAAAGAAATCTGACTAACGGCAATGCTGCCTGCGCTCTTGGAGGAATAGGTGTAAATCATTTTGAGAAAGGCAGATTTTGTGTTTGTTTCTTGCTTGTAAATGATGATATAGCACTTTGGAAGAAAAGTGCAGCAGAGGATTCCGTAATTGGATATTAAAACAACGATGATTTCCACTGCTGGCAGGTACTTGCCAAATGTAGTTGCATAGACAGGGATAAATACAATCCACGCTATAAAGTAAATTAGCATGCCAAAGGTGATGAATTTCGCTTCATTATAGTTCTCTGGCAACTTCCTACCTTTGAAGGCAAATATGAAGCAAATGAAGGCTAAGGCAGCGATGTAGCCCAACATAATTCCAAAAGCCACAATAGAGCCCTCATTGCACTCCAGAATTATTTCTCTTGGGATTGAGAAATTTTGCTTTACAAAAGGTGTCCTAAATATTAGCCAGAAGGTGCAAATGATAACTTGAATTCCAGTGCAGGTGACCACAGTGGGAACAGGTTTATACACACATTTCAGGAAATTCTGCAGCTTGGGATCAAAGCTGAAGGCTAGTAAAATTTTTAGTGACTTTATTAAAATACATGAAATGCAGAGTGCAAAACTTATGCCAAAGAGGGCTTGCCTAGTTTTACACTTGAATTCTGTGGGCTCATCTATGAAGAAGACGGTGCTTAAAAAAATTAAGAAGTGGCTGAAGAGAATAATATAGCAGACAGTTAGACCTCCAGACGCCTTTACAACCGGTGTGTTCAAGTTTTTAGTAAATATTACACTAATTGACAAAACCAACACAACCCCAACAGCGGAGAGGAGGAGGAGGAAAATAGCAAACCAGTCGGTCCAGGCGAGGAAATGGATTGTCTTGCTGTAGCATGTGGTGCTGTTGACGGGAGCCCAGTAGGTTTTGTTGTTGCATCGGTAGCAGTCGTCCATATCTGAAAGCAGAAAAAAGGAAGATAACTTAGAAACGCGAAGTAAATAAACTGCAAAGTGGGTTATCGAGGCTTGAGATACAGGAGGAATGTGGGAAGGGATGCTAAAGGCTGCTTGCTTCCCACTGTTGCTGTCGCCGTCCAGGCGGAGGAGCTGCAGGGCTGCGGTGGCAGCGGTGGCGGTGGTGGCGGTGGTGGTGGTGGCAGCGGTGGCGGTGGTGGTGGCAGTGGTGGCAGTGGTGGTGGTGGTGGCAGCAGCAGCAGGAGCAAGGGACGACTGCCTGCCAGCAAGGAGCAGGGGCTGCCTGCAGCCAGGGGCAGGGAGAGTGAGCAGGGTCCTAAACCTGCCTTGGTCATGGCTGACGGGCGATACATAACCTGGCCAGAGCTCTGGGCAGGCAAACTTTAACTGAAACCTGGACAATGACTTGAGAGTAAATCAATTCTCTTGCAGAAATTGGAACTATGTTTCTTTCCTTTTCCTATTTCGACAAGAAAAAAGCCCAACTTTCTCTTTACAGCCAGCTTTTGAAACACAACTGCAAGAATAAACATTGCTTTAGATTATGCTTTGAAAGGTTACTTCTGCTTTAAAATTCCTATCCTCTGATATGGAGAAATTTCACAATTATTTGAATTAAAAAGATAACATTTCATTTCCTTCTGCTCTCAGGATATTAAAAGTACATTGTACCACAGTTTTCTTAATTCCATCTCTCTCCTCCATATTTAATTTTCCCCTTGAAAAAATTTTGCTGAAACCTATAAATGAACCAGTGGTAAAGCACACATCAGATTTGATACTGGAAAATATTACTGTTCAGTTATATCAAACTTCGCAGTACTCCCTGGTAAGCCAAAAAATATGCTGGTAAGCAAAATCCATAACCCTTGAACTTCGTAGACTCATAGAATGGTTTGGGCTGGAAGGGACCTTCAAAGATCACCTAGTCCAACCCCCTGCCATGGGCAGGGACACCTTGAACTAGATCAGGTTGCTCAAAGCCCCATCCAACCTGGCCATGAACATTTCCAGGAAGGGGGCATCCACAACTTCTCTGGGCAACCTGTTCCAGTGCCTCACCACCCTCATCGTAAAAAATTTCTTCCTTATTGGACTGGGTGTACTGCAGAAAGACCGGCAAGCAAGGCTCTATTTTAATGAGAGTCAGTCCCACTGATAAATCAGCCAGACTTTCCATCCTAACAAAGGATAATCCTAGTCAACTGGAAAATCTAATTGCTGTACATTTGGTCTTCTAAAAAGCATTTAAACCTAGTTTTATAGGCTGAACACTCATATTTGGGAAACCAAGCATAAACAAATATTTTAATCCCATTCCAAAGTTATACCCAAGGTTGCCAAGGCACATTATACACAAACAAAACAATTGTAATGATGTCTAAATAAACCTTTATTTGGATCACAATTCCTTACCTGTTTGATTGCTGTAATGGTTTTCTGGGCAGTAAACACACTCATAGCAGCATGTGTGTGGACTCTCTGTAACCTTTTTCATCTGGCCTGGCCTGCAGTGCTGGGAGCATGTTGACTGAACCTTCTGCAGTGTGCAGAGAACAAAAAAAATCAACTCAGGCCCAACTAATTACTAAGAACCATTAAAATAAACCTCCAGTAAGTCTGCAATTTGCACTCTCTTTTTGTATCTAACATATTTTAAGGGAATCTGAAAATGATGCTGAAAAAAGGTGTTGTAGGCTCTGTTTCTTGCATTTTCTCCACACAGTCAACAAGTGACAGGATGGGGCATT
The DNA here is from genome assembly GCF_047370975.1 of Nipponia nippon. Lineage (NCBI taxonomy): Eukaryota > Metazoa > Chordata > Aves > Pelecaniformes > Threskiornithidae > Nipponia > Nipponia nippon. The sequence goes on along the minus strand of NW_028262358.1, from coordinate 72,214,951 downwards.
ATTTACATGATAATTTTATTTTTTGGCACTGAATGCGAATCAGTGGAACTGTCTGTAACTTTAAAATCCAGATCAAAGCGTCTCATCCAGCTTTGAACCTGGGACTTAGACTGCTGAGGATCAGCTCCAAAGAAAGCCCAGAGGTATCTGATGGGGGATTCAAATGGACTGCTTCACAAGTGAGATCCTGAAACCCTGCTTGGCTGCTCTGAGCCTAGTGGAGACACCTCGGCTCAGCGGAGACACCTCGGCGGGTGCTGTGCACTGCAGCTCCAACGTTCCTGACCCTCAGCAGCTCATCCCTGAGTTGTAAAGCACCACTCTGGGGGGTGTGATCAGGGCCTTCTCTCAAGGTCTGAGTTCAGGTCCTCCTTCCACAGACAATTTTTTGTAAATTGGAGAAGCGGTCCTGAGGGACATTACTATTTCTTCTCCCAGATGGTGCTCACAAGGAGGTGGAGACATTTCCTTGCCATTCTGGGCAGCGCCACAAAGAGGGACAAGACTGGAGGTCTGGAGGTTTTCTTCTGTTTTCAGCCTTTTCCATCATCTGAGGCTTGAATTCAGCCCACCTAGTATTCAGCCTCTCCCTGTCCCATCGGTGGTGAATACTTTACAGCGCAGAGCTGCACAATGAACCAAGACCTCCACCCGTGCACAGATGGTAGATTATCCAGCTGCAACTGGCTGGGGCCACCCATTAGTCCTGTCTACACTGGTGCCAGGGCTCCAGGTGCTGCCACCTACCTCAGGCTCCTGTAGTTGTTCTGACTCCAGCTCTAATAGGAGCAAATAATCAACAAAACCTTCTTTTTCTTTCTTTTTTTTTTTTTTTTAGACAGTAAAGTCAACAGATACGAGTCTTCATTTACAAAATAAATGGTGGTGTTACATAAGCGAGGGGGCTTTTATACACAGTCACTTTTTATTTTAAAACCCCTTTTCAAGATTCTGGAATAGCATCCTTCGGACAGATATAACTTCTGTTGCTTATCTTAGTAGACCTATTAGAAGGATCCTGGAGAAATAACTCAATTTCAAATCACTGAGCCTGCTCACAGGCTAACATGGTTCTCAGGGTTCATGAAGGTGGTCGAATAAACCCAGAGAGGATTCATTGCTCTAAAAGGAGAACATGAAACCACAAGAGAGATTTCTAGCTGACACATACTTCAGCTGCAAATACTGGAAGAAAACACATGAAGCAAATTTCACATGTTATGTCAACAAATTAAAAGTTACCTTTAAATCCAGAAATTCTTTTTTTTTCTCCTCATCCTCAAAGATAAAGTCACCTTTCTCTGGGTCATATTCTGCCATAATGGTGATTTCCATGTGGCCATCAACTTCTTTCCAAAGAAGTACATCATAACTGGTGCTCATATCTCCGTTGGAGTCAAACTTGATTTCTTTATCATCATCAATGACTGTAACTTTTTTGAGTTCTTCAAGGAGCTGAACATAAGTGTAAGGAATGATAACACCTATCAGTATCAGGTCAGCGTGATAAACTCCATAGTTTAACATCTGTATGATAATATGAAGTTAAAAAGAAATGTTGCTTTTTAGGAGTAAAAGAAATCTTAAAATTAAAATGTATCTTTACAACTGTTTAATTTGACATCTTACACAGAATTACATTATTCAGACAATCCTGTTGACCTTAAAAATCTATTAATAAAAAAAATAATCATTTCTTAGCTCTATGCAATGTGTACAAATGCTCATGTTAGTATTCTTTTTCTAGCCTTGGAAATTTTGGTAAAATGATGGGAAAGAAAAGATTTTTGCTTGCAAGAACTAATGGCCTTTTGGAACTTCTCTTCATGTAAAGAACGACCACGAATGATGCTCCTGTTGTTACTTTACTGTCACCAGAGTCGATCTGGGCAAGATTTGCTTCCAGAGTAACCTCCCCCAGTGTGTCTGGAAATATCTAACTGTGTGTCTGGAAATATCTAACTGAAATATTCAGCTGTGACTCTGACTGATATTGTGCATTGCAAGGTGAGAATCAGAACTGTTAAATGAGCAATACACGCCAGTTTGCTCAGATGAAGTGATCAATGGCACAATGGCAATGAACAGCGAGGCCATATTTGATAGATCGTAGGAAATATCAGAACGAGCATGCTTTGATAAGGCAACTGTCCAGCTTCATACAGCACCCTTTCTGTTCAACAGAGGGAAATTTCTGTCTCCCTCATCACAAACAGCCAGACCAAAAAAGTCTGTGTGAATCTAGAAAAGGACAGGGTAAGGCACATATACCCCACTCCCAATTCATGGGGAGACCATAGAAGGACTTTCATTAGCTACTGTGGTTCTTAACTGAAGCAAAGGCAGGCGTAACGATTTTTGGCAACAGGGATTAATTAACAAGAAAAAAACCCAATGTTTTCGTGAAAGGCTGAGGCTGAATTTAACTGCCCTTTGAAAAGCACTCTCTTACATGGATCCATTTGTGGTATTTGTAGCATTTACCAAACATACTGACAAGTATATTACTTCAATAGGCTTTGGCAAACATATTTGTATAACATATCTGGTGTATATAACATGTCATTTTTTTCACGTGTAATGTAATTTTTTTGAGAATTCATATACTGTCACTGCATCTCTACCAATTTATGAAGAACCAAAGTGTGCTTCTAACCAATATTTCATTTCGGTTGGATAGCTGTGTGGGACTGAATAGGAATTTTTTAATTGTATATACTCAGGCTAGTAATTTTAATCTTTCTCTTCTCCACTTTTCCAATTTCTCTAACAGTATGGGAACAACAGAGCTTTTGAATACATCTTTAACTTCAGACAAAAGGGGCTAATAATCAGCAACATTTTGATGTAACTGACAGTTATTGTTGCAAAGTCTGTAACACCAATGACTGTCGTTTGTATGCAGAGGCGTGTGATATGGATTAGTTGCATCCTAAGCTTTATATATATATATATGCATATATATATCAATTTCTAGAGGGTTTAAATTTAGTGTAGAGGAAATGTATTATGAAAACATCATAGGGGGAATAACTATCTCTTTCAGTTTTCTTCATGAGTTCTTAGACTCCTAACAGGACTTTTCATTTGGGATTTAATTCAGCAATAATGTAAATGCAGCACCATAAAGTTGCATCCCCTGTAGAGCAGTCGTGAATTTGTCCCATTTACATTTACAAATTCATGCAAGAGTCTGATTGTTACTATTTTGCTTTTTTTTTTTTCAAATCCCCTATCTTGGTTTGACCTGCCCTGACCCAGGATAAGAGGTCAGAGCAAGTCAGAGTGCTTTAGTGGTTGTTTGACTTTTAAATGAACTTTTGTTTAATCCTCTGAGTAAAAGTGTGTAAAAGTGAATACTCCTGAGCAGGTTCCTGGGTAAAAGGTCAGGTCAGGTTTACTTGCCTGATTTTTCCTCTTCTTTTCCCACCCAGTAGGGTTTGATTACAAGTACCTCACCTATCTTAAAGATTGTGGCTAATTTTCCTACCAGTCACTTCAGTATAAATCAAGATCAGACAGAGGAATAAGTTTGCTGCATTTTCACTTTCAAATAAAGATTAATTATAGAGGAAAATACCTGAATTCAGACAAAACAGAGACAATGGTGAGAGAGAGAGAGGAAAATTGAAACTCTTTGGTGAATGCTCCTATCCTGCAATATCCTCATCTATCAAGAGCACTCATTGCTACGTATTACAGTGGTTTGCAGCCACAGGACCAACCACTAGTAGCTGAATAGCTGATAAGTCAACTGCAGATTGCCTATACATTTTATTCTACCCCACATGAGTAGCTAGCAAAACGTTCCAGCAAGGAACCTGCAGACTGGAGCCTTCATCCAAGCTGGTGCCTACTCTGTGTGCTCTTTGAAGGTGGTGGGGAAGTGTTAGGGTAGCTAATGAAGCCCAGCAGAAAAAGGTCCCTTCTTCATCTGTGAAGTCAAGTGTTTACAGCCATTGCTATTATACCCATGAAGGAGGAGATGGTGGGTGTGCAGTTACTCTTGATCAGTTAGCTATCTGTATGTGAAATGCAATAATCTATCTACAGCAGAACACAGCCGTGGCTTAGCACCAGGAGCTTCTGTGTCTACATGGGCCAAAAAAAGGGAGACAAAACTGGGTTCTAGTTCTCAGCACTGCAGCAGTTAGATACTGCTGCTCTAGCACATAGTCTGTGATTTCAGTTGGTGAAGAAAGGCAGGAACAGGAATAAAAAGTCATTTACTAAAAGAACCAAGCTAGTAAATCCAGGAATGTGGGAGCAAAAATGAGACGAAAGTTTTGCAGAGAGAATGAGACCTGAAAGAATTAACACCATACCTCCCAGGGAGTGAAGGCAGAGGGATCCTTGCAGTTTCTGTCTTTGCATTGCCCTTTAATGGCATGAGCAATGGCATAGACTGCAAGTATAGTACTATGGATAAATCCTGGTTCAATGTTAGCATTCAAAAAATCATCTCTCCAGATCTGATGTTTATTTTCAACATTTTGCAACAGATCATCCTGGGACTGGTTTGAAATGCATGTTTGAAAATCGTGGTATTCCAGGTGTGCACAGACTGACAAAAGCATAATATATTCATGTAAAAACTTGTTGTTGTCAGTGGGCTTTTTGTGAAGGTTTCTCAGAAAGTCTTGGAATGTGGAGATGTCTCCGCTTTTAAATCCAAATCCCACAATGGTCCCCAGCTGTCTGATATTGGGAATTGTGCTGATTTTGACTGCAGCTGACCAATTATCACTTGCAATCCAGATTTTTTTTACATTCCTCTCAATTGCCTTCTTAAAGAGTTTGAGCACATGGAACTGTCTCATAAAGACAACAATAACATTTACTCTGGCTTCCTTGACAATCTTCTCAATTGCGTGATCAACTTTGGTGTGAAAGGTGCTGTCAGAGAGATAGGCAGGCAGCATTTCTTTAAAAGCTATGCAAACGTTGTTTGCCATGGCCTGGATCCCAAAGCTCTCCAGAGCAAAGCGCCCATTGTCATCATCAGTGGCTATTACGCCAATCCAGTTCCACCCAGACTCACAGATCAAGTGGGCCATTGCTCTTGTCTGATGGAAATCACTGGGGATAGTCCTGAAGAAAGAAGGAAACCGGATTTTGTCACTGAGGATTTCAGCTGATGATGCAGGACTGACCTAGGAAGAGCAAACAATTCAGTTACAGAAGAGGTCTCCTGCAAAGTTTGCCAAGAGATCCAAAACTGCCATGACTGCTCTTTCATCCAACCTGACCCAGGGCTCCCTCCTCCTGTGACTGAGCATCAACAAGGTGCAGCCACATGGGGCAGGTTCCCTCACCCTGCTATTCGGATGCAGACTCATGCCCAGTACCGCTTCCACTATTTTCATCCTCATGCACATAATTACTTACTTTGGTAAAGGCAGAGAATAAAACCTTTCAAAATGGATATGACAATTATGCTGGAATGTTAGTATGGTACATCCACATATATTTTTTCTCTCCAAGATTTAATTACTATATTTTATATACTATATTTTATATTTTAAATACTATATTTTAGAAGGACCATTAAGTCTGTTAGAAGAACCTCCCAGAAAAAAACAAACAGTAACCAATGCTACAGAATGATATGTTTCTTTCATATAAAAGATTTATCACCTTTTCCTTGTGAATGTAGCTAGAAAAAGGTAAATGGAACATTGTTACTTAAACCTCTTCAGTTTTAATACTTTTCTATTTGTACGAGTTTTTTTCCTGCACTTGTATTTCATACATTGCTTGACAGTTCTTAAAAAATAAATCTAAGCTTTCCAAAATGAAAGTCACCTGTCTGGAGGGGATACCAAATCTTGCTGTTGTCAGAAGATTACAGATGCTATGGGTGAGAAAAAACTCCTGTGTCACTTTCCATCTCTATGTCCCAATGCAGATTTGTTTCATCACTTGTCTTTTGATTATACTCAAGTGTGGCATTTTAATTTTCATACTTACTATTGCTCCTGTGCTGGAGCTGGAGGTGATACTTACTTCCTACCATTGCAGAGGAAAGGATTCAGCTAGAAGTTACGTTTAGTTCAGATTTTGTGTCTTTTGTACATGTTTGGTTACTGTGGTGCTACTTTGCAGTATGGTCATTTATGTCAAATTGCCCAACCCAACCTGCAACACAGGATGGTGTGGAAGTGGATCTCCTTTTTCCTTGTTGGTCCTGGCCTTGACCCCAGCTCTTTTACAATGGTGGAAGTAGAAATGTAAGCACCAGCCTAAGTGCAAGTATGGGATTGTACTAGTCCTAGAGAGGTCAGAAATAGAGAAGGATGTTTTGGGAAGGACCAGTGTGGATCTAGAGAGTTGTATTCCTTCTTTTCTATAGTTGCTTGAGGAGTAACAGGAGTAAAACTGTGTTTTAGAGCAATATTCCTCACTTCTCTGTCTATAGTTAAAAGAGACTCCAAAATCCAACCTACTTCAGGCAGGAGAGAATTTCCAAATTTCAGGCCAAGTTTGATTTTGTCTTTTTTTTTTTTTTTTTCAGCTTGAGATTGGGTATTGTAATACTCACCGCCAGCCAGACAAGGCACAGTGGGTATGACTTGGATGCCTGAACAAAGTCCTTGAGTGGCATCCGAGGTACACTAGTGTAACTGGCACAGCCATGCAGGACTGACTAATGGTGCTGCCAGGCTGACAAGAGCCCAGCATCATCCTGAAATAGCACTCGGAGGCATGTGCCTTGGGCATATAAAATAGCCCTTACTGCCTTTGTTTAGGCAAGTGAATCAAGCTCTCCATTTGGTGTTGAATCCCCCCCCGCCCAATGTCCTTAGGCTGAGTCAAACCCTGCCCTGTATCAAACATGTGGCATTTGCAATCCCTATGAACAGAGCTGCACCTTTATTCTAAGCATGGTAAATTTGACCCTCTGTCCAACATGAAATAGCTCCCTCAAACCTACCTGTGGGATTAGTTGCAAAGCCAACAGCCTTGAAACTGCCATTGACACCTCTGAGTAGCTGGCTCCAGTGACTGCCTTAATTCTCGGGACGTAGTCTGAGTAGTTACACTTGAACTCTACAATGTCCTTTGAAGAATTTAATTTAGCCAGGAACCTCAGAGCAGATGCCATGGCTTTTGTAACTTCTGCACATGTGTCATAGATTTCGTAGCCCAGAGTAACTCCAGATAACAGCGTTGAATTGTTGATCGTTTCAATAGCATGTATCATTGCAAGTGTCTGAAGAAAAATTTGAATTTCGAAGCTGTCAGGAAACACAGAAGTTTTATTTTAGAAAAACATTGCTGGGAACAAGGCTGAAGCAAGGTCCATTTTGAGCATATCCCTTAGAAATTGACAACTACTGAAAAGAAGTGATGGATAGTATGTTTTGTGTGATTTGCTTGGGTTTTAGTATACAAAAGATTAGAAAACATATATTTTTGTCTCACCTAAATGAGATGTTACGCAAAATAAACACAAAACTTAAAATACACCCACATAAAAGTGCTTTTCTGAAAAAATCAGGTGCTAAAAAATTAATTTTCATGTTACATGAAAATTTGCAAGCGATATCTTCAGGAAGCATCTGTCAAAGCAGTGAAGGTATTCCAATTTACCTCATCTGCCCAATAAGCTTTTTTTCAAAATGCATCTACTTTCACTAAAAGCATGAAACAAAGAAAATAAAGGACTGAATATTTCAGAATAGAAGAAAATATTTCAGAGGTTGAGGTCTTCTAGTGGTTGCATCGATGTTCCTAAAAATCCTCTCTAAACCTGATGAAGTTAATACAGCTATTCCCCCTATCTCCAGTGGATATTATAACAGACGCTTAATCAGAACTGCGCTAGCACAAAAGGTCTGCAATACAACCAACCCTCCTTTCAGGCATGCTTCTCTAAAGTTTACAAATCTTGCAAGCTAAATTAAATTTCAAATGGACCTGAGACAATTTATGGCTCCATAGAAAAATAACGGAAGACTGACAATATTATCAACTTTGTCATCATTTTGAAATAAATCCAGATGGATACCTGCATGTCCAGCTGATTATTAGATTCAGATGTGGGACTAAGTTGCATGTAAAATTCAAATAAAATTTGAGGATTTGCACCTGTATTAAAATTAAAGAAAATGCATATTTGGCACTCCTGGGCTTAGGAATGCTTTAGTATATACTTAGAATAAAGTTCTTCACCAGGGTTCCTTTGCATTCTTTCCAGAAAAACGGATGTTTCAAGCACAGTAGGATTTGAAGCCAACAAAATAAATATTCTGATGCACAGTCTGAACCTGAATGCATACATGACATGCTGTTTATATACAGACTATCCTATAACGTAAGGCCACAGTTATAAGACAAAGTGCAATAATTACAGTAATTATAACAATAATTACAATCTAGTCAGCAAGGTACTATCACAGATTACAACTGAGCTGCCCTGTGAGGTGGGGGACATACTTTAATACGTGCTTAGGTAAAATGGAACAGTCTGCCTGTGTTCAAATCCTGTAGGTGCAACTTCATAACAAACAATGAGCAACTGCACAGCAGAGTACTTCAGACATGTAGCAACAAATTAGCATTTACATGGAAATTACATGATTGTTCAGCACAAACCTCCAGGGTTATTTGGTTATACATGAAGACTGAAATAGCATCAAATGCTCATTGCCTTCCTCAGGCAGCCACAGTACTTTTTACTGTAACTTTGCCATACTTTGTCATCCTGTATTAATTTACGCGTAATTTATGTGACGTCCAAGGCCTTTTTAAAGACTAAGAAACGCAAGAGAACCCGATTTTGTTGATCTTAATATAAGAAGTACATGCCAGAGGTCAGCGATCTCCTCTTTGCTATGTATGTAATTTCCAGTATTACTCACCCAGCACAATTCTGAATTACTGGCTTGATGGGATATTCTTCTGGATGCAGCATTTCGCTATGAACTGCAAACAAGCCTCCAATAACAATGTCCCCCGGAGAACTGGCACCCACGAAGTCGTCAGTATTCTGGCAAGAGAAAGCGATATCAGTGCCGATCACAAAGGGGATCAAAAAGCTAACAAATGCCATGTTTCTGTTTCACTTGCTCACTACCAGCTTTAAGTCAGTTAAGCGAGCTGCAGGGCCAACAAGGGCTCCTATGTCATCTATAAACAGCAGCAAAGGAAAAGGGCTGCGCTCAGAAGTTAGTCACACCTCATAAGGTGCTTGTGCTTGCTTCACTGGCTGAGGCTATTTTATTGAAGGTACTAAAGCAACGCTGTCACATAAAATGTGAGGGTGCAGGGGCGTGGGAGTGACGAGGGAGGGAGAAAGATAAATGAGTTTAAAAGGAAATGTTGGACATAAAATCTGTTCTGCTCTGTTCAAAGTTTATTATACCTTATGTGAAACACATGGCAAATATTTTGGTATAAATTTGGGCTTGTCTTGAATACCTTCCAACTGAGTGCAGGGTGAGAAGAAGCAATCATGTAATATGGTAGTGATATTGCTGTGACCACATTTTAAGGATCTGGTCCAAAGAGTACTGAAAAAAGTCTCACTTGCCACAGTGTGCTTTAGGTCAGAATCTGGTCCAAAAAAGCCCACCCCGAAACTATTAAAAGATCACTTTTTTCTCAACCCTTTTCTTATAATTTTTTAAATCTTTGTATAAAAATGGTTTGGGTAAGCTAATATTCATGGTTCTGATGCACACACAGCTCCTAGTGACTTCAGTGGGCTTTGGGTCAGGTTCTGTATTTACAAGCCAGGCCAGGTCTACTGCTGGTTAATCTGATAAACACAGAACAGTGGGAAAACATAATACTAGTGCTAGTTTTTTGACAGGAGGGAAGCATACTCTCTTTCCCCTCTGATGCAGGACACCAGCACATGAGCAGCAGCTCCTGTGCTGTGGGAGGGCCGGGGAGGAGCTGGTCTCGGTGCCACGGTTCCCCTCAGATTCACAGGAATTGGATGCTGTGCCCGAAGGGAACTGGGGGAAAAGAGAAACAGAGGCTGGACTCTCAGCTCTCATAAACTCCGACCATAAACCATAAACACCAAAGTGAACTTCTTTAGGACAGAAACATGACTGATGCTACTAAACAGCACCAAGTTATGTAAAAGAGACACAGATTTGACAATAATCCCTTTCTGTAGTTGGCATTGGCTTATTTCTCTGTTTTCTTATAATGGCTTCTTCAGATTTTGCTTCTTTTGGTAGTATGCCAAAACACTCTCAGAAGAATGGGGTCAGACATAGTGTTTATTGTCTATGATTGTACTATCAAAAAAGCTGGGTTTTACACAGAAATTTTGAATCAAGGATTTTTTTCTGGCAAGCGAAGTAGAAATGGGATGTCTGTTACATATTCTTTCTGATAAGCATAATGCATACCATATAAATTATTTGAATTATTATACTTTGCTTTTTTTTCTCACTAGTCTCTTCATAGAGTATCCATTTACAACAGAGATATTTCTTGCAAATGCAAATGTTAATCCCCAGTTAAATCACAGTTCAGCCTCTTCTTTTTTATAATATAACAGCTTGTGTTTCTTTCATCTGCCTTCTTTCTTTCCACGTGGTTTTCTCACTGCTGGGTCAGGGCATGTAGTAAACAGCTTCCTGCATTTTCTTTAATGTATCTGATCACATGCATTTATGGGCAAATGATGACACCAATTTATTCTGCTTCTGCACTGACTTGCAAAAATTCCAGTTGTTCCAAAGGTTTTCCTCTTGACTTACAGCAACGTAAGGGTAGTCAGACTCTGTCCCTGAGTTATGAGACATTCATTTGCAAATATTCATGTACCTATTCCTTTCCATCCAGGTAATGCACCTTAAAGCCTGGCTGCATGGACTTTGGTGTTTCCTTTTCCCTGACTTTGCATATAACTTTGCATATAAACCTGCCAAATGATATTTTATGTTGTTAAAGCATAAGATTGGAGCTAGTCATTTCCTTAAGCAAGCCACAAGAATATTCAGCCATATGCTTCTAGTATAAAATGTAACTTTTAAGGACCTAACACTAAGTACTGCATTAGGGATTCAATAGAAATACAGTACTGATAATTTGAAATTGTAAATTTGTTATAATTTATGATTAGAAGCAGAAAAGAAACTCTACAGTGGCCAGTCTCTAAAAAGCTATTAATTTCTGTAGAAGAGGATTTTACCTACAAACAAAAATCCTTATTTGGTCACTTTGGAAAGTGGAAGTTGACAAAATAAACATCACATATAATTGGTGCATAATTTAATGTTATTTATAAAAACACCACAAAATGAGGTGTGCTTCAGATTCAACTACATTGAGTTTACATCACAGTGTATTTTCACAGGGAAGAGTTTTTATTGTTATTGTTATTATTTGTTTTCAAGACCTATATCTCATAATTACTGCTAGTGATGAGAAGTACTTAGAAGCATTGCTGAGATAGCTCAGTGTAATCTAGTACTGCAGAATTAACTGGAAGTGTTTGCAAATACCCTTTTTCATTGACATTTAAGTACCAATAGAAATAAGTGTAGAGTACAAAATGTTCTTTTCTTAAAATGTAGTGATGTATTATTGCAACATCGCTAGACTTTCACAGTCGTCTGCATTGGAGTATTTCCTGGCAGGTAGAATTAAGCATAAGATTCAGGGGAAGTCTTGAAGTACCATCATCTCTAGAAAGCAGCCTTTAATGGACTGTGCAAAGGCAGAAAACAGGACCTACCAAACCCAGAGCTACTCTGAGAGCCACAGATGAATTCTAAGAGGCTTTGGAGGATCTGGCGGGAGACAGAGATATTCCGGTAGTTACCTGTTGCCATGCCAAAACAGCTACTTCTTCCACCTGGGCTTCAGCTTCCTTTTGAGAAGGACCAGAAAATAGGTGGATTTCAGAAGACGGCCCTGGCAAGCTCAGCACTAACTCTGCAGGTAACTTCTTGTAAATTTACAGTTAATATATTTTTGGCAACAGTGCCACACCTATTGAAAGGTTCCACAATCTCAACTGCATGAAAGAAGCCAAGGGAACTTTGAATATCTCACTGCTATTCAAAAGAGTGGGATAACCCCTCCCCACTCAGGACAGGACCTATCCTGACACAAGGGAGATTGCCCTGTTTGGAGAACCAGCAACATTCAAATAAAATCCTGTCATTTGTAGGGAAGCTGATGCTTGTGTGTTAAGAGTGACCACCCCTTCTCGGATTGTTCCTGGGGAAGACATGAGCCACAAAGAAAGGAAGATGAGCCGTAATTTTAAATTCAGTGGTTTGTTCCCAGTTCCAGCACTGACTTCTTGTGCCTGATCTGCACGGCCTTCTGCCATGACTTCCCAACCCTAGTCAGTTATTCACAGTCAGGTTTCTGAAAGGCTCCTTCTTTCTCTCAAATGAAGTAGTGCCAAAATGCCTTGAAACTCTAGACGTAACCTTCTTCTGATTCATATAATATCTGCAAAATAGAGACTAATATTGCCTTTCCATCCAAGTCATAAACTCTTTAGAATAACTGCTGTCCTTCATTCATGGTGAGGCCCCAGATTGTATAGGGTATTTTGATACAAGTAATAAAGAACATAACAACAACAAGGCAGAAGAAAACAAGCTAAACTAAGCCAAGTCCAAGTATAAATCAGTGTTGCAATAGAGGATCATGCCTTATTCATGTTTTAATGTAAAGAAGCTGTGTGTTTTCCAGTCAGCCTTCATGTTTTGCCTTGTATGAGGTGTCTATTTTAAAAAGTATTACTTTTCACATAACAGCCTGGTAGTACTGTAAAATGCTGTGGTTGCAGAAGCCTTAACCCACCAGGGAGCTGTTCAGTAGAAATGCCTGTGTCTGCTGCCATGTGCCTTCTACTCAAGAGCAGACAAGTTATCCCATTGTTTTGGCCAGCAAGGCACCTCTCCGTTTGCTTTTGTTTTGGGGCAGTAACCAGCATGCTTGAAAGGCTCCCAGGTAGCCCAGCTACTCCCTCATGGTCTTACTGAAGTCCATGGGAGCTGCTGTGCCTCACAACCCAGGCTGAAAGGCCAGTTGAAGGCTAATCTACTGAAGAGAAAACCAGAGAGTCAAAGTGTGATGCTCAGTATATATTAACTATGAGCAGAGTTTGGGAATGCTTCAAAAACCAGAAATACCAAGGAAACGTGTGGAACTGCTCTCTAAAATCACCACTAAAAACCCCTGTGCAATTGGAAGCAACCATTTTTTCCAGCAGGGAAGCCATTATAAATGAGTACGCTAACATCTTCCAGGCCAGTAAGAAGGAATTGTCCCTTGCAAAATCATTTTATTTTCCATGCAATCAGTTTATGGAGCCATTTCCTTTCAGTGAGATAGACTGCATCTGCACTAATAAAGACAGTAGATAGTGCTGAGGTCAAAACATTAAGGAGAGTAAATATTGGTTAGGGTTGCCAGCTTTCTAGACCAACAGAACTATTGTATTTAACCGAATTATTTTGGATTACTCACTTTCTTTTAAGGAAGTTTAAACAATGGAGAAAAAAAAAAAAAAACAAAAAAGCAGGTATTGCATTACTTAATTTTAATAATCTTTTTAAAAATTCTTCCGTTTACTGTGACCCTACATAGCTTAATATTGAATATTACAATTAAAGAATGGGAAGGAAAATACCCATTATTTTGATCTGTTGTCTGTTATTAAAAAAACTTAACAATTAAAAACACATCAACAGTGAAATGGAATTTGGATGGGAGCCAAGGAGTCACATTAATTTCTGAGAAACAAACTCAATTTTCAAGTTCATTGAGTTTGTCCTCTAGAGCGTGTCAGCTGAGCTGCATGATGGGGAGGACGAGTCCTGTTTTTCTCTATCAGGTCACAATATTATAAAGTGTCTCCTGATGGTCTCTGAAAGTTGAATTTTCCCCTGATGCAAATGGCCTTGTTGGAGTACTTCTGGTAGAAAACTGAGATGTTGGAATGTCTGCCTAGAGGAGGGCTGTGACAGTGCCTTTGGCCTTCTGCCCAGACTGTCAGGGCAGTCCTGGGCAGCCCCATAGTAATTCCTTTTTCAGAAAGTGTTTTAGTCAATAGTCAGTGTTGTGCACGTTCAGTGCACCTCTGCTGTTTATGCTACAATATAGCTATAAGAAATTAAAGCAGAGTTGTGAAGGGGGGAATACAGCTAATTTCTAGGGGTTTTTTGAGTTCAGAGCAGAGATTTTTGTTTCATTTATCTTCTCTAATATTTGAATGTACTTAGATTAAACTTCAAGTCAAATATAATTTTGAAATGAAAGATCAAATGGATTTGACTTTTCTGATGTTGAGGACAAGTATTTTTAGCCATTCCAAAGTTGAATTTCTCTATAAATGAACTGTTTGTTTTGTTTTGTTTTTCCAAATAATCTAGCAAGGCTGCTCCTATCCCACCCAGCCAAGAAGACAGTCAGCTATCAGGATGAAGTCAGGATGGATGCAGGACAATTTTTCATAAAATCCAGCGTGGCAGGCATGACACCATTGATCAAGATGCTATTTTCAGAATTCTTCAGCAGGTTTTATTTCTCTCCTTTTTTCCATCTCCTCTCTTAATTGGAAAACAAGTGAGCAAAAATGTCATTCATCTATTGACTGTGCAAATATTTGGGCCCAACCTGTAGTAAAAGGGCCACCCAGAGGGAAAGAAAACCTCTAGCCTACATATTTGGGGTTTCTCCTGAAAGGCTGGAGGCCAGGCGTCCAGCCCCTCTAACAGTGACTACTCATGATCCTGTAGTGAGGCTTTTGCTACATAAAGGAGGGGACTCAAGTCTTTCTGCTCCCAGTGCCCTCTACTCATTGCAATGTCATTGACAATTTGTTTGAAAAGCCCTTCTAGCCTGAACATCAGGAACCCTCCTCAGAGAGTCAGTATATTCAGAGACTGCCGGGGGTGTATTGCCTTGTATATTTGGCATGCTCTGGAAATGCCCATCTGCAAGAAAGTCAGGCTGGAGATCATCTCATGTGAAAATATTGATGGCAAGCAGGTATGAAGTTGATGCCAAACCTCTCAGCATTATTAATACTGAACACACCTTAAAATAGAATTAGGCTTACAGGGATTTTGAGTTTAAAAATATACCTGGTTACGGTTTTTAGACATCCCCAATTGACTGTGAGGGATCTAAGGGTCTTAGTTTTGCATATAGCTGTTAAAGGGACAGCTAGCTACCTAAATCCAAATAGCCATCTTTGTGACCTTGTGCTTATTCTCATTGAATCACTTTTGTAAATAGTACTTAGTGATTTTTTTTAACTCATACACTACTTGTCCCACACAAATTCCTTTAAAAATATGAGCACTTTGCTGCAGTCATTTTGGAGCTGAAACAGAAATGATAGTATTAAACAGTAATTAGAATAAGAGAAATGAAAAAAGGTTCAGTTTTCGGAGTAGGTCAGGTAGACCCTACTTTTAAGGGAATGCCTTCATCACTAAAAGATATCATGGAAATGCTTGCTTTCTGTCTGGTCCAAGCCTTCAATTACTCTCTGCAAATATCAGCATAGGAAAGAATGAGAACTCATTTGCTTCCCTTCCTCAGCATACTTTATCGAGAACACTTTTGGAAAACGTGGGTCTAAACCTCTTCCAATAGAGGAGAAAATGGAGACCATGTGTCCCAAATGTGCTGGCTGACAGGATCTAGAACGGGACACCAGGGAAAGGGCTGGTTTTCACTTGCTCTGATCTCATACGAGTCCCTGTCTTGTCACTGTCCTGAAACCACATATTTGAGCAAGTACATATGTGTTTACCTTCTCCATGAACACTGAGTTATTGGACACAGATAAAGATAACTTGGGGTTGGGCCAGATGCTCTCCAGAGGTCCCTTCCAACCTCAACTACTCTGATTCTCTGATAATGCTACTTCCAGAGGTGTTTTGTGGGAAGGGCTGGTGCCCATAGGTGCCAAATTGTAGAAGATCTGAGTGGGATTTGAGGTTCCTCTCAGTACTGGCTACTGTAGGCAGTCCTGAGCTCAGCTAGCTGGTCTTGGGGACACTGTTTTTGGGAACCTAAATCTCCTTCAGTTCGTACAGGAGGTAAGCTGTTAGGAGCTCCTTACTCAGCTGTAAGGAGCTCTGCAGGCAAGGGCCAAGATTCCTGAAGGCAGACAGGTTTTATGCCTTAGTTAACTCAGTTCAGGTTTGATGCTTAAATACATTTAACATTGACTCTAAAACTTTTTCAACCCTAGGACTCCAGCTCTCAACTTATTTTGTAATTTTTTTTTTGAGAATTGATTCAAGGTTGTCATTGTCACCCTTATTCTGGACTTTATTTATTTTGGTTTTCTTCTGAGATCTTAAAAGATCTCCGCTCACCTTATGAGGTTTAACTGATTGTGTTATAAAAGTAAACATACATCTGCAAAGAGAGTACAGGCAGAACAGGTGACACTCATAAAAATTCCTCTCAGATAAGGAAAAGAACCCCAAACAGCAGATCTGCAGGAGTCACGCTGGAGACTGACTTTAATCTTCAGAGTTAAAGACTGAGGAAAAAAAATTTCCACAAATTAAAACCATTGGGAATGGTTCCTGCTAAAAAGTTCACTCTTAAAATCTTGTAGAATAGCATATCACTCCACACACTTCCTACGGAATATCGTGCACTGTTGGTTAAGGAGAGCTTACATACACAAAAGTACTGCACTTTGGCTAATGAGAAAATAGGAGACGACTTTGCTTTAAGTCATTTGTGCTCCCTGACAAGAATTGTCTTTGAAGACATACCACAAGAGTGGATGAAATCATTAATCTGCAGTTACATCCCCAACCATTCTGCTTACCCACATCTTTTAGAAACACAATCCAAAATAGTTAACAGTACATAAAACCATGATTGATCTTAAGTTTGGTATTAAATTTCTTTACAATCACCCAGCCTTTAAAGCTGCGGGTGGTAGAACAACTATCACTACCTTCATTAACTGGAAGATGAAACAAGTTATGTCAGCAGCTATCCAAAAGACAGCGAGAATTGACTAGAATCAACCAAGGACAGAAAGAAAAAGGCATCAGCTATGTGAATTTTTCAGCTTTCTATTTTACATCTCTCTAGAGTAGATTTTCAGGCATTCAATTTCTTGCAATTTTCAGGTACTCCCATTGTGCCATATGCTGATGAAATTGTTA
This sequence comes from Nipponia nippon, assembly GCF_047370975.1. Classification (NCBI taxonomy): domain Eukaryota; kingdom Metazoa; phylum Chordata; class Aves; order Pelecaniformes; family Threskiornithidae; genus Nipponia; species Nipponia nippon. The sequence continues at coordinate 72,197,813 of NW_028262358.1, read as the reverse complement.
TTGCCACACTGCAAGACAGAAATTGCATGATTTCATAGAAAAGCAATGAAGTTTTATTTGAAACAGAAAAAAAAGTTAGCATTTTCCTAGGGGTGTATTTAAATATCTGTATTTTTAAAAGGTTACTTTCTTTACCAGTGTTTTCTGTTAAATGGACCCACTTTAAAATCTGAAAGACTAAGCATAAAACCTTGTACTACAAGTTGCTATAAAGATTTCCCTTGCTTCAACAGCAAAAGGGTTTTACACCAGCTTTATAATCCAGAGGGGCAGAGAGGAAAAAGAGCCTCAGGATTTTGAGGCCAGTGCATGTAGTGTTTTCCATCTGTTTTGTTTTGTTTTGTTTTGTTTTGTTTTTTTTAAATCAGAATGGTTTCCTTCTTTTCACACATCAACTTGTTTACGTAGATTTCCATCACTCACTGGGTAAGTCCTGTTTTCACTTTATTCCTGTGATAAGAAAAATCATATTTGTGAGGCACTTGAGAAAACCAAAACATAAACTTAAAAAAAGTCTTGCTTTAAAGGAAACTACAGCTGTGATTTCATAACCAATGGCTGACAAAGTGGTACTATGAACTAATAATGACTTTAATATCCAAGCTCGTTAAAATCCTTCATCTACCTCAGATAGATTGAAATGCAGGTATTACTTTCTCTAAAACTATAGAAGAAATGTTCTTTTTTACATGGATGCAGAATTCTTTAACATATATTTGTCTAAGAAGTTAGATCTGTTGGCAGCCAGATTCTTAGACTCATAGAACGGTTTGGGCTGGAAGGGACCTTCGAAGATCAGCTAGCCCAATGCCATGGCAGCATGGGCAGGGACGTCTTTCCCTACATCAGGTTGCTCAAAGCCCCACCCAACCTGACCTTGAACACTTCCAGGGATGGGGCATCCACAGCTTCTCTGGGCAACCTGTTCCAGTGCCTCACCACCCTCATTGTAAAAAAATTCTTCCATATATCCAATCTAAATCTACTCTCTTTCAATTTAAAACCATTGCCCCTTGCCCTGTCACTATAGGCCTTGGTAAAAAGTCTTTCTCTGTCTTTCTTGTAAGCCCCCTTTATGTATTGAAAGGCTGCAAAAATGTTCTCGTTGAGACAATGTTTTGTTTTAAAAAGGTAATGTCATTATTTCCACATGCAAACATTCATAAATCATCAACCAGGCACAATAAAAACATGATGATGATGATGACAATGATAGGTAGCATTTCCATTAGTTCTCATTAGAGTCTGTGGCTATACCTATAGGTTAATGAAAGGTGATTCATAGTTACATGATTCCAAGAAGTGAGGCAGGAAGAAAGGTCTCTGCATAGGTACTACATCTAGTACCCATCTCATTAGTGAAAAATTAGGAAACAGAAAACTAAATTCTTTTCTGAATTACACCAGAGTAATTCACAGCTTAATTCTGCAGAGGTGTTTTGGCTACACTAGGCTGATCTGTACTCCCCAGGACGGAACCATAACAGATCTCCAGATTAACTGTGAGACTGTCACATTTAGGAATGCACCAATATACATTCAAATTCAAAACACAGTGCAACCCGTTAACTACCAAGGTCTTTGAAGTCAGTATTTTTAATATATGACAATGTAACTTATGCATTGCATTATTAAGATATAAATGTTAATGGAAGAATGAAAGAAAAGAAATGGAAATAGCTCATTTGCAAGAAATACTAGCTTTGTATAGGCATCCAAGTAGCAAGCAAAAGCAAGCAGCTAGAACAAGGAAAACAACTACAGAATTATTTTGTCATGAGTATGACTGTCTATTATATTACAGTATTCCTGAAACATCATTCAGCATATGTATGTCAAACAGTTCCTTAGCCCTCCTATCCTCTGTCCTTGCACAGGTCATGCATTTTGTTCACAGACTAAAGTTCAATACTCGCTGGCAGACTGATTTAAAACATAAAGTAGTAGAGCAGTAGACAATGAGATGTCAAGTTTGAATGCCAGTGAAAAACTACCTTGATGTATTTAAATATTTCAAGACTACGATGGCACCATTATTGTTTCTCATGCACAAAAACCCAACCCCAAAAGAACAACAAAAAAATTCAACTATAATCGCAAGTGAATCTTCTTAGTAGTAATTATTATGCAGCCTTTATTTTGATACCTAAATGACTAGTCCACTGTTAAACGATAGGCAAAACAAATCCCCTTCCCTACCGGTACTGACAAGAAGTACTTTAAGAATTAAAAGGACTTGTTAATGACAGAACTCTTTTAAATAGTGCAGTCTCTGAAGGGAGGCAGAATGAAGAGATGGATGAACGTGTGAACTTGATCTAATTTATTCCTAGTTGCCCGACATGACACTAGATACCCCTGAGCCGGACAATGATTGTTGTATCACCTATCCTACCTATCAACACCCATCCACCTATCAACAACAGCAAAACTCTTTCATAATAAGATAAGAAAAAGGAGTGCTTATCTTGGCCCTGTTCACCTGTGGACAGTGACCTATGTTAAGAAGAGTGAAATTCTCTATAGCAGTTTTGCACAGAAAATCCCAAACTCTGGCCCCCAGAGGTTGCCCATAGTTAAACTTTTCTAGGCTCGGAGTCACCCTGCATTTTCTGGCATAGTAACCACACAGTAATCAGAAAATACAAATTGAAGAGACATTCAAAATTAAAGTAAAGGGAATCTATTCAAACAAGTGTTCACTTTAAAAATAATTTTATTCTGTCAGATAAGTAAAGAGGACAAAAGGAAAACATCTCTAGCTCATGTTCACTAATTGGAAAATTTCATTTCAGAAGATTTAACACAGATGCACCGTCACTGGCATTCTCTCTCCTAACCCCTTTTGCACATAAGTACACAGCTTCCTTTATGCTCACATTACAGATAATATCCTCGTTTGAAGATGAACTTAGACATAGAAATTTGAAAAGTACTTCTCCAAACTGCCTTTCCAGGACTACATTAATAGCGGATTTGAGGAAGTTGCTGCTGTTTCAGTAGCCAGTAATGTGCCTGTTGTGAGCTATATAAAATACCAGAGAAAAAAATCATTCTTAAATGCATATGTAGGTGTTCAACAAAAGTTTCATATGTGAATTTTAGGACCAGACTTGTTTAATCCCATCAATCCAACACAAAATGTTTTGAAGAAATGTAATCTCCAGAGTTTCTCATCATGAATTTCGTTCCCATGAGAGCTCTCCTGTTCTCACCAGGTCTAGCCCTTACTCAGTCTGTTTTATTTATGTTATTTCCCATTTGTAAACAGTGCATGGCCAAGTGCCTTGTTTTTAATGAAGTGTAGCAGTAGCATTTGATTGGAATTTAGATAAACGAGCATATAAATCCATGTCTGTTTTCTGCAAGTTTATATGCATATATATGAAAAGTTAAGAATGTAGCTAGATAAATACCAAAGGCTGGTCTTTGTTACCACGTCTTATCATTTTTCACCCCAAAATAGAAAGTATTATGGGATATAAAAACAATAGTAGGAGGGTTGCATGGAAAAGTCAGAAAAAACTATAAAAAATTAAGAACTACTTTGTCATGTGCAAGATAATTGTAATGGTCCTTTTCATAAATATCAGCATATACTATTACTTGTAATATTTCAGTAGTTTGAGACTGTAAGCATATATAGCATACTAGGCATTACAAATAATAAGAAATAGGTCTTCCCTCAAAAGATTTGCAAGCTAACTGAACCCAAGGAACCATTTAACTTTATTTTACAGATACAGCAGGTGACTTTTCCAAGGGCAAATCAGACATGCTGGAAGTAAGCACAAAGACCTGTCTCTTATAGCACCCTTTACCGAGTACTATCATAATAACCCACCCATCACTTCAGTACACCATTAAACCGAGCCCACATTATTCCAGATTGCAGTGGGACGTACTGCTAAATCCTGCACAAATGTTCTGTTCACTTATTCTGTTGATAAGAGACACAGCAAAGACCTTTCTGATGTTTTCAAAACAGGTAGCAGGTTGAACAGGTGGTGTTGAAGGTGTTCTGGGTGAAGGAAAGGACTAGCTGAGGCTGGCTGGGGCTGAGAAGATACTCAGCCTCCTTTGGCTTGGTTTGCTAAACACAGTAGGAAGTAAGAAAGCTTGCTTATTTAATGCCAGTGGTTTGGAAAGCGCCTTGCCCACCAGGAACCTGACCGTTACTGAACATATCTAGTATCCCTTTACCAAGCAACCCATATCAATGCAGATCTCTCAGTCCTCTGCAGCACGTGAGGCTTCACGCTGCGCCATCCCCAGGGCATGGCTGGGTTTCTGTCCACTGTCCCAGGTATCCCAAGGATCTTGTCTTTGGCCAGTATTTATGCTCAGCTGCTCCGAGAGCAACGTGACCACTTTGTGGTTGGAGATAAGAGGTCTTTGACAATAAGCAACATCACTTCTCTGACACGGGTATCAGAGCCCATTTTCCTCCTGAGTAGATTCTAGAATCTGTTACCGGCAAGAACCTGTGGTTTCACGTAGAGCACAATACTTCTGTGACTGTGCACATGCAGCAGACTGAACTTTTATCTATTGTTTACTTAGCAAATAAGGACCTAATCAACAGCCCATTGAGGGCAGTGGGCAGGCTACTATTGCCTTTGGATCAGGCATTGAATTGCTCTGACATTAAGTATAATATATATAAAAAAGCTTTTAAAAATATTGTCCAAATCTACTACATAGAAAAACACCATAATTTTTCTTCTGTCCCAGAATTTAAAAATAACTGGCTATAACATATCAATTTTTGGCAGGCACCGTTGTGTCAGTGACAATCAGGGAGAGGTGACTGCAAACACTTGGTTCCCAACCTTGGAAAACTCTTGCTGGAATTGTTATAACTCAGCAACTAGTGAGTGCATGAATCTCTCTCCATCCAGGAAACTGAGATTCAAAGCCTTACACCTGCAGCTCAGTACAGAGCATATGCTACAAATGGGAATATGCAAAAGGGCAAGCAGTAGTTTTGTTTCCAGATTAATCGAGGGCCTGAGCAACTTCCAAGTGAAGGCACTGTCTGTCCCTGAAGCTTTCTGTAGACTGTGGCTAACCAATCTCAAGAAAAAAATATTGTCTGGAATGAAATGACAGAATCATCCAAAGCAACAGAACACCAGACTCAGATACACCCAGTCATAGCACTTAGTAGATTCCTAGTGCAGCACGCTTCTGTTCATGCCTAGCAGGAAGAACATTGATCATATTCTATAAAAGATGGAAAGCCAAGCCTAGGATTAAAAAAAAAAAAAAAAAGAATAAAAGGAAGAGGTTAGTTATACATTACAGAACTGTAATGCTGCACAGTATCTGTCAGATCATTTGTTTAATGAAGGCTGTATAAATCTAATAAGCATCTTTTGCCAGATGCATATCACCCATGACAGCTATGAATAAGTCTGTGGTTCCACAGGCAGTTTACCAGATCTGACAGCTTATTGCTTCAGGACTGAGGAGATCTTGCTCCCCTCCATTCTCACATACCCTCTCCCTCTTCCATCCTACCCCGTCCTCCTTCCCTTTCCCTCAGTCCCAGCTGTACCATCCCACCCATATTCTGGCTTTCATCACACTCCCTGGCTGATTTAACTCATTGGAAAGTCAGAAAGCTGTTCATTGTTTTTTTCCTGGTCTTGTTTTCTGTTATTTTGGCGAATTAAAGAGACACAGAAGTGTTTGACAGGAGCTGAAGATGGCACAAGGTTAGCAGTGGGAGCACGTGGCCAGGAATAGGGTGGACAGAGAGACACAGAAGGGGGAAACAACCTGTTTTCAGCAATTGTGAGTTGTCTGTGAAATGCAGCACTCTGGGGAGATGTACCCAACTGGTGGTAGAGCCTTTAGGACTCGAGGCTTTACATGAAGAGAATAGTCCCTTGGCTTTAGTGGTTTGCTTCTGTTAACACCTACTTAGCAGTTATTTGCAGATAGGATAGGTATACAGGAACAAGTGTTGCTAACAGAGCTGTTTGGAGTATCTGCAGAAACTCTCAAAACAAATTCCTCAAAGGTGAACATATTCTCTAACCTCAACTCTATTCTTGGATCATTCATAAGGAAACTGGAGAGGTTTGTATAGTGAAAAACTCAGCCGGCTTCCTTACTTTTCTTTTCCTCGGTGCTGCCCACCAAAGCGCAGTGCAAATACATGAACAGTGAAGTGGCTGTTCAGTCTGCAAGCTTGTAGGAGCACGTACTTATACGAATACAAACATTTTCTCCCAATTTGGCAAAGGAAAAGAGAATACATACAGAAAAATGGCATTTTAAAATCAAGATAAGCAACCCGAGATAACTGTCTAACATCGACTTGAGAGGGAGGTAAGCATGGAAAATTTTTACTTCCATGTAGCTACATAAGGTCAGACTATGAAGTCCCCACCTGCAGTTTACCTCGACCTCCTACAGACTGTAGAGTTTCCCTGTGTTTGTACAGGATGGAAACACGTGAACGGGGATGGGGTTAGTGTAATACAAATATATAATGCTAGTTTATTTATTTCAAAGTTTGCTCTTTGGAGAGAAAAACAGAAGCATCCACTTCTATACAAAACAGAATGGTTTTTCATTTAAAGATCATAAGAACAGGAAATAAGTAAAATACCCGAGTATAAAGAGACAGACAGACATGTCCAGCTTTATCAGCTGGAGACAGAGCAGGAAATACATTATTAAACATCACCATCTACTGGATGGCAGCATTTGTTCCTTACAAAGGCAACCTATGGAGAATGAACTTGTCAGACAAGCCTCTGCTTTCACAGATCTGACACTGCTCGTATAGTTATTGGCAGGCCAAGGTTTGTGGACCTTTTCAGCACCAGGTTGGGAAAAGATTTTCAGCATTATGAAAACAAACACAAAAAGTTCTGGGTGGTATAATACAGGCTGTGAAATTGTTAATAGACTACAATGGGAGCTTAAAAAAAGAATGTGGGGGTAGTCAGGCATGGGAGCAACAGCATCCTTTGGGTAATCTGTTTACTTGTGGTATGTTTGTGTAGACACACGCACACACATGTATAGCATGGGGCTGCACAGCTGTCCCCCTGGGTAGCACATGATGACTGCAGTTCTGTAGTTTTGAACATTATCTGCTCACTCTCTTGGCTGCACAGATAATATTCAACCATAGTTGTGTGATTTTACAGCATCGGGACTAGCAGCGGGGCTGACAGAGCTTGCTGAGGGCAGAAGGCACCAGTGCAGGTTGCATTCCCCTGCTGCAGCTGCTGGGCTGGCCCTGCTGGGCACTGAAGGGTGCTCCTTCCCTTCTCCACTGAGGACAGAAGTCCCTGGCCCCACAGTTAAGGATGGCCATTTCTTTGCCTGACGCCCCCCCTTTGCATCTCTCCCCACCTCCTTTTTGATTCAGAGAAGTCACAGCATTGTGTGGCAGCACAGGATGATACGCGTATCCTCCTCTGCCACCAGAACCAAATAAATTCTTTAGAGAAATTATTTCGAAAACATTGCTGAGGTATAAAGACCTTGGGAAGGGCTCAGGAAAAGCTGCAATAAATGTGCAAAGGCAACGAATTTTTTCTTCTAATGAGTAATGATCTAAAGCCATCATTACAATTAGTTTATAGAAAGGAATGATTGGATAACTATTGGAAACAATAAACCTAAGATTATGGAGGATGCTTCAATGCTTTGACCCTTTAATTCATAGACAGGTATTTCCCTAAAGAAATTTGTGTGATTAAAATACTTCTTCCTGGTTATATCCTTTCAGAAGGCATTGGCAGTGACAGGGCTAAATGCACAGGGCCTTTTAGCTTAGTGCACTGATTTTTTTTTTCGCAAGAGCGAAATACTCAGAAAAAGTAAACACTGAAATATGGCAAGGACCAAGAAAAAAAAAAAAGGGAAAGCTGTCTTGTTTGAGGTGTTGGTAGTTAAAACTGTTCTTTGTAATGAGGCACAGGAAATGAGAAATGGAGCTTTGGAAAGAGCTAAATTCATGCTGTGTCAAGGCAGAGAGAACGACAAAGACTGATGATAATGAGAAATTACTTTATTATTTCCTTGTGGAATACTGGTATGTACCATACTGTACTGTTATTAGACTGTCAATGTATTTGGAAAGAAATAGGTGTTAGAGTCTACCAAATAGTCCTGATATCAACACTGTATCAGAGCTTCTGGTAGTTCATCTGTCTGGGGAGGATATGAAGTGAAACAGTTTCCAACACTTACGTAAACATCATGAAATTACACAAGAAAAGATCAATAACAAATTGTATCTCTATCACTGCGTTTATCTTCCAAACCTTTTTCAGTTCAACACACAGAATCCCTCAAGTAAATTGTTGTTACTGGCAAGTCTCGCCGATATAAGTGAAGTTGAAAACATTTTGTTTCAATGTGCTGTGTTGGCAACAAGAAAAAGGAACATTGCAGCAAGATGACATGGTGCAATACCTGAGTGCCGATATAAAAGATATTTCACATGTAAATTATGAACAATAATTCTACTGTGCTGCAGAGCACATGTACCTGAGCATTTAGTCCTGGATGTATAACAGAATCTGTTGAATTTTGGTGGGGTTACACCATTACAAAGGTCACCTAAAACTAAGCAAAACTTCCTGGGCTCTCAGTACAGTCAAGGAAGAGAAACAGATTTGCAAGAGGATGATTTGTTTCAGTGGGTAATGTGCCTGGTATACATTATCCCTGGGAGACACCTTCTCTTCTCCACTGACTATAAAGGGAGACTGACGTGACCAGATTAGACTCAGAAAACTAACTTTGTCTCGAAGTTAAACAAGACATATCCCCTGCTGCCATGATATGAAATATCATGCTCTAAAATTACTGCTTCTTTGACTCCTAAGACACCTATGGAACATCTACCTGTAAACAGCTGAAGTACGGGGATATCCTCCCCATCTGCTGCATTATTAGTTAGATGCCCCTGTGTTGATTCACGCACAGCACAGAGAGAAACGCAGTCCCTGCTGCAGGAGGGTTGGTCCAAGAGTCTGTTCTTCCAAGCACATGGAAGCTACAGATGGACAACAGCTTAAAGCTGAGTTAGATCCTGAAGGTCTGTTTCTAGCACGGAATCCATTCCGAAAATTTTGGGTTTGCAGCTCAGAGATGTTTGCTAAAAAGGACTCAGGGCACTTTTCTAGCCATGATACTAGCCTTGAAATAGAGTACAAGAATGCTAAGCAATAATGAAAGCAGTATGTTTTGTTTATATGAAATATAACCTTTCCGTCAGGATGAATGCTTCTGAGATTACATCAAACAACAGCAAACTAGGAATTAACTCCTTGAAGTAAAAAGAGTGTGCTAGTTATTTTGTAAGAGACCTTTTCAGTTGCCTCAGATCAACACCTTCAACAGGCAGGTGTGAGAACTTCTCACATTTAAGGTCCGGTAAACAGAAGATGGAGTCATGATGATTTGCTCATGCTGGAATAGGTACCTCAGAATGCATTAGTGAGGCAGAGGCTCTAGGGAAGTCAGGCAAATAAACAAAAATAGTAGCAAAGGTGTCACTGAAGGCAGAGCTGAAGTCTGGCTCAACAGACTGGTAAATGGACTTGAAAATGGAAGCAACATCGTACAAAGAGAATGGTAGGAACGAGACAGAAGCAGGAATGGTCTGAAAGAAGGTAATGAGGGGTGAAATAAGTAAGATAGAAGATGAAGACCGAAGCTAGGGCAATTGTTTTAGTTCCAAGAGTGTGAAGGTATCATGATTTTTAAGGAAGTTATAAAGAAAATTGCGAAGTGGTGAAGAAAATCACTTCTGGCTGCAAACCTGTGGACAAGTCCCTGGGCTTTTCAGCTGGGTTTGGCAGTCCACGTTAGGAGTTCCACGGTGCCAGTAAAATGCCACAGATGTACCATGCAGGTACCAGAAATATGACAATTAAAACTACTCTGAGAACTCCCTGACAGCAAAGCGTGACATGGTGACTACTGAGTAGGTATACTCTGAGGAATGGAGAAGAAATCTTCCATGGTGATACAAAAGGGCAAAAATAAGTTCAAGCAAAGAGAAAAAAGAAGTTGAAAAGAGTTGGGAGGCAGGAGCAACACTGGAAGACACAAGGAGATGCAAGAAACTGGTACAGTCAATTTAATCATACTAATTTGGTTTTAGTAATGAAATGACAGAGTCAGAAAGGAGACGTGATAACAGTCCTCAAATACTGAAAAAGTGATGAAAATAGAACAAGAGTAATCATGTCCTTAGACAGAGAGAAAAAAGAAGCAATGGACACAAGCTGAAGGGAGATGGTTTGACACTAATAAACATTTTTCATTGACAGATCATCCGGGTATGATGTGACCCGCCATCACCAGAGATCTTTAAGAACAAGTGAGACAAACTATTTTGGGAATCATAGAGGTATAACGATACCTGTCTGTAATCCTGCCTTGTTTCCACTGGAAGGGATGGGATGGACAAGATGATCTCTATCAGCACTATAGTCCACAACTGTGCAAATGAGACTGAATGAGAGAATAGGCAAAAATTTCAAGCATGTCAGCAGGAATAAGTGACAGAGGATAAGATACTGAACTTGAAGGCTGTGTGTCCACATTGCCAAGCGCACTTACAGCACTAGTATCAATAGGAGGGACAGGCCCATAATGACAAGAGTCATAGGCTGGCTCAGCTGAGCAGCAGTCCCTGTGACTTTGTGAACAGACACAGCATCAACCTCCAACTATAGAAAAATATTCTCTATAAAGCAAAAGGATTTGGCTGTTTTATTGCTGCATGAGTGAACAGTTCATACACCACAGTTTCCCTTTGCTTGCTAGGATTAATCTTTCCATCCTATAAATAACTTTAATTGCCAATGATTTCATATAGAACGAAAACAATTTGATTTTATTAAAAGGCACTGTCTGTCCCCTGTCAGAGGAAAATATTTTGTATTTAATTTATTGTATGTTACTTATTAAAGAAAACCTTTACTTCTATTAATTATAGAGTAGGTATGTTTGCTCACATATTGGCACTGGCCGATGTACCTGTTCTCGTGCATGCTTTAAACATTATGTGTTTACTTAGGAGCACTGGCCTATCCACTTTTCTTTCTTTACTACTGCAAACATAAGCTTAGTTTTATACGAAGCTGGTAGCACCACACAACAATCTTTCACTGGCTTGAAAGAACAAGTAGGGGACAGTTTGTATGAGCCAGAAAAGGTTACTAGGTCCAAGGAGAACTTCTGTTTACTGAAAAAGCTCTTAAAAGCATCATCAGTTTTAGGCAAGGCTAATTAAATCAGTGCCTCAGAAGGGACAGGAAGGGACTACCAATGGTTGTTGCCTCAGGGTGGAAAATAGCTGGTCCCTGGACCGGACCCCTCACTCAATTAATCCCTGTGTTGATGCTGGCTAGAATTCATTAGTGTCACTGAGGATATTCTGACATCACAGCAAAGGAGAATCCTGCTCTTAAGCAACAAATAACTACATTTAGCTCCATATTACTAGAAAGACAATGGCACATTGGATTTTGCTCACAAAAGATTCAACGCAACAATTAGTAGCTGGGAGGTTTTATTATACCATAGAAATACTGATCCTTGTGGGCCAAATTCTGAAGTACTTGGGTCAGCCAAAAGTCACAGAGAAGTCAGGGTCAAATACGGTTTTACCGTAACCTCAAAACAAAGCCATTGAAACCAGAAGCTGAACTGTCTTAGCGAGTTATGCTAAGAACTGATGCACTGACAAAGTCATGTATGGACTTAGGCATATGGACAAAGTCATGTATAGCATCACGTATGAAGTAAGAAGGGGACATGGGAACAGTGAAGAAATGTTTGAACAGAGTAACCAGTAAGGAAGGAAATACATTTTACACAGTTAAGGGAAGAGGTGTAAGTTGAAACAGTGGGAAGTTCAGGCTAAATGCCATTTTTGACTCTGGGACTCTCTCACGGGTCTTCCTCATTTCTGAAGTCTGTCATTCATACTTACGATGAGGTTTTGAGCCCTTCGGCAGATATGGGCACACCTGGGGTTTTGTTAAGTACGGATGTGACAGCTGATAGCTGGTCTGATAATGCATCTGTGCAGGAGTGGAAGTGGTAATATTCTGCTGCTTTGTACTGCTGCTGAGATCAATGACTTGAGGTGCAACAGGAGATTGGAAGAGAGTAGAAGGAAGAACAGCTCTTCACAAGCTCTGTGTCTGTGACAGCCCAACACCACTCGATGGCTAGAAGAACGCCTCTAACATTCACCTGATACAGCGTTTCAGGGCTGCTTGCCACCACAAGCCACACTACAATTTCTCATCCCTTACCTGGGAGGAGCACAGTGCCCAAGATTTTGTTTTGACGAAGACATATTCATAGAATCAATCATAGAATCATAGAATCGTCAAGGTTGGAAAAGACCCTTAAGATCATCGAGTCCAACCGTCAACCTATCCCTGCCAAAACTGGATGTTGCAGTGATCAATCAGGCGGATTTTCCATCCTACTGACAACTTCGCTCTCTGGAAAAAGCAGGGACCATCTTTCTGTGCTTGTCCCCCGCCATCTCTCTCAGTCAGCACGCTGAAACGGAGCAAAGCAAAGACACCTCTGCCAGATCAATGGGATTTAGTTGTACAAAATCACGATGTTTTGTTCCAACGCCCACAACGTCACACTAGGAATAACGCGACCCTGGCAGTGGCAGAGGGTGCCCAGGCGGGCTCCGCGGCCTGCCAGCCCCGGCCGGCTCCCTCTTGGCCCCGCGGCTGCCAAGGGGCTGGGGCGAGGAGCAGCGCGCCCCTCGGCCGCCCTCGCCCTCGCCCGGAGGGGATGCGGGGAGCCCCCGCGGCCGCCCCTTTGCCTTCGCCGCGGCGGGCGAAGAGCTGCTCCCCGACACAAGCCAGAGCCACCGCCGGCGAGAGTTAATCATTAAGTCCCAGCAGATCCGCTGCGGGCCAGCTCCCCTGAACCTGCCGGGCCATCAGCCGTGCCCCGTCCCCTCCCGGCCAGGCGCGACCAGCCTGACTGAGCACGGCGGCGGGCGGGGAGGCAGGGACGGGGAGACCTCGCCCGACGGCGACCCCGGGACCCCATCCAAGGCGGAGCCCCCTCCGGGAGCCGCCGTGAGGAGGGAGTGGCGCCCGCCGGCCCGGCCGCCCCTGCCCGCAGGGGAGCCGTGCAGCCTCCCTGGAAGGCGCCGTAGGGCACGCACACCTCTCCCCCGCCGCCGCCGCCCCCGCACCGCCTCTCCTCCCCTCACGCTGCCGGCGCCGGCGCTTGGCTGACAGCCTCTCCCGCCCAGCCGCACCAACGGCCGGCGCGGCCCATGCCTCAGCCGGCGCCCCCCGCGCCCTAAGGCCGCCGCCGCGCCCGCCCCGTCCCGTCCCGTCCCGTCCCGTCCCCTCCCGCCGCCCATGGGCGCCGCCTGCGCCGCGGCGGGGCAGAGCAGGCGCCGGTGAGGAGCATGGCCAAGGGACCCGAGCAAGAGGACGCCTTCCTGCAGCTCCCGGCCGCGCAGGCGGTGCCCGCCGCCGCGCAGGAGGATTGCTACGCCGACCTGGTGGGGCGAGGCTTGCTGCCCTACGCCGAGGAGGGGCTGTGCGCCGCGGCGGGCGCCGAGAGGCGGCTGCCGGAGCCGGCGCTGCCCGCCGGCATCAAGTCCGGTAAGAGGAGGGGAGCCGGCGGCGCCGCCTGTTCAGCCGGCGGCCGGGGCAGGTGCGGGCGGTCGGGGGGAGGCGCGGCGCGGCAGGCGCCCCAGCCGCCGCTGTCGCCGGGGATCCGGCGGGGAGGCGAGGCGGGGCGGGTGCGGCGGCCGGGCCCGGGCCCGGCCCCTCGGGCAGCGGCGGGCAGGGCGGCCGGTTAAACGGGCGGCGGCGGGGCCGCGGTCGCCTCGGGAGGAGGCGGCGCGCTGTGCCCGGCCCTGACGATGCCCTCGGGTTTTTCTTCTTGTTCCCCCGCCGGCGCTCAGAAACGCGCTGCGCCGGCGAAGCCCTCTGCTCGGGAGAAGAGGATGCGGACACTCGCGACGGCGCGCTGAAAGCCGCGGACCAGAGCCCGTCTGCGAAGAAGAGCATCGCGCAGATCATGAAGGACAAGAAGAAGCAGACGCAGCTCACCCTGCAATGGTAGGGCTCCGGCGGCGAGAGGCGAGACCCCCCGGCCGCAGCCGCCTGGGGGCCGCCGGCGGGAGGCAGCCGCTGTGCCCGGCGGGCACCCAGGGGCACCGCTCTGCGAGCTCAGCCGGCAGGGAGGGTTACAGCTCACAGCCCTTTTAGAAATACTTGTCATCTGTGGCGTTGTGGGGTGGTTTTTCTTTTTTCTTTTCTTTTCTTTTTTTTTTTTTTTTTTCCCCCGGGATAAGCTTCGTCTACAAATAAGGACACTCACCCCCAAATTTCTGATTTTTCACATTAGCAGAGGTTTATCAGTTAACAGAAATCTCCGTCAGATTCTTGCAATATGTGGCTATCGATGAAATGCAGAAAATCGATGAAATCTATCAAAAAATGTGGAAGTGAAACGTTACTTAAGAATTACATTTGCGAATGGATGTTTTAATTATCCTTTAAGTCTCTGACTGTTAGATTTTCACTGCCTTATAATGTATTTTTTTACATTATATTCTACCATTCTTGGAAGCTGTAACTTTACTTTGTTTTATCTGGGCAAAAATTAACCAAATAAGAGGTCAAATTCTCCAGGCATCAATTGATAACTGTTTCTATTAAAGCACACTTGAAATTAGGGAGGAGCGCTGTTGAATTAAATGGGAACTTAGTTACCAAATGCAGATCTAGATTTTTTTCCTTCTAATTGGAAAAGGAGAGTAATCCAAATTTCCCAGTTTCTTGGTGTAGTTTACATTTGACTTCTGAGCATAAATTGTTAAGGATTTGAGTCTGGTGAGTCAGTGTGAAATTATTCAGTATGCAGCGTTTACTACGTGGTATTTTCTTACAGATTTGTGTAATTTGAGAAAAAAATTTCTTGCACATCACCCCAGGAGTAGCAAATAATGTAAATTGGTAAAGAAAAGAAACAGGACAACGGTGAGATACCCAGCTGTTACCAACAGTTCAGTTCAAGTGAAGGCAACCAGGTTTTTACTTCAGTTTTTGAAATTGTACTTTAATGACAATCAGTAGGCACTTGTATTCTGTAAACTGATTGGGAAGCTACGTAAAAATGCATCCCCTTCAGAAAAAGCCAGTACTTTGCTTTTCAGTATGGTTTGTTCAAGACAGAGTTTCAGGTCCAGCATGGAAATTAAAAAGCAAAAGTAGGAAGAAATGAGAAATTAGCCCAGGTGTTAAAGATGCAGTGGGACAGAAGTTGCAAGTTCAAGCCCCTGCTCTATTCAAAGGACAGACTTAAACCCAAGTCTTTCATAGTCTAGTTAGTGCTCTTATTTTCAGAGCAAGGCAGGCTCTTAGGTGATGATCATTTAATCATTTATAGAAAGAAAAAAAGTCCAGACATTGAAAAAAGACTCATTAAGAAAAGGGACCTGGCCCCGGGTTTTCTGTATTCTGCAGCTACCCTAAGCACCGAGTGGGGAGTCAGTCTCTAGTGCCTGTCTTGTTCTGTAGAAACTCATCTGTGTGCTCTCATGGAAATCTTCAGTAAAATTAAAAAAAGAGAGGGAAGTACCAAAAAACAGAAGGAAAATAAAATGGGGAGATAGGGCATGCGGCTTCTTACTCTGGCAGTTTCTTTCTCTGTACAGGCTGGAAGAAAACTACATTGTCTGTGAAGGAGTTTGTTTACCAAGATGCATCCTTTATGCACATTACTTAGACTTCTGCAGAAAAGAAAAGCTGGAACCTGCCTGTGCTGCAACTTTTGGGAAGGTAAAGAGTAAATGTCTTCATAATTTGTTAGCTTACTTCTTTGATAGAATGACAATTTAGTACACCTGTGTCAAAATGCCTCTTAAATACACGTTTTCTACTGCTAACATACATGGAATCAAACTAACTACACTGTTCCATATGAAGGGATTTTGTGACACCAACTGGTAGGAGAGTGAAGCTGAAATTCCCTTTGTTTTATTTTTATTTCATATAAAAAAGAAATCATTCTCTCCAGGAGCTTTTTTTTCTTCTTTTTTGATGATGACATTAATAGGGTTCTTTCCACAAAAACAGATCTGACATGGAAGACGCTTTTAATTACACTAAAGGCAGTGTAAAGTGAGATGTGACACAAGAAGCAATACAAGAAGGGGAATAAAAATTAATAACACAAAGAGCTCCTGAATGAAAAATTGTTGATTTATCCTCTTTTCTACCCTTCCTTACAATTAATCCTGAAATCATTTAATGAAAGGGAGATGTGAACTCTCCAAATTAAATCCTGAGTAGTTAGTGAAACAGGAAACCAAAAATGCTTCAAGGATCATCTTTTTTTAAACACTGCTGATCTAGTCATTGTTCATACATAGCAAAATGCATTAATTTAATTAAATAATAATAATGGATTTAAAATCCTGTTCATAAAATGTTCGCTTACTAATTTTTTCCTCTTGAATTGGATATACTGAGAAAGTGTATGTCTAATTTTCATTACACAGTTTCAGTATAAATGAGGAAGACAATAGCTTTCCATTTAAACATTGTCTCGACAGTGATCTATCTATTAGATGTATCTGTTAGATCTACCTCTATTACTGAATTACTTTTTTACTTAATAAACGTTTTGCCTTAAGCATCACACTTTACAGGAAGGGTAGGATGTTTTTAGGGCACTAATCTCAATCTCAGGAGTCCAGTGACAGAAAGTTTGGGTTGACTTGGATTAAATCACATAACGTGAATTCTTTTTGTGCAGCATAGAGCTAACAGAAACTTTCATAGGGTTTCAGTGAGCATAAATAAGTTTAAGACTGTCCAGCACTTTCATAGCAGAGGACACAGAAATACCTGCAAGGCAAATATTTGCTTACTTTAACCTTCAGATCACAATTTCCAAATCAAAAATCAGTTTATTTTTAGCTGTTTTGACTTTGAAAACAACATAGCCAGAGGACAGATCTTCCCCTGGTTCTCTTTAGATCTCTGAAGCAAAAGATACAGTTGTACTTTAGGGACCTGAATGAAACAGGGTCCTGGTGAAGAAAAGTAGATTTTAAGTTGTAGAGGTGAAAACGGAAAGGAAGAATAGGTGGGAAAGGCGGGAACGAGTTTATGGGTGGGAAGACTGGAGGTACACAGAGAGATGGACAAGGACGGAAGGACCCCTACAGCATAAAACATGCTTAATTGCTTATGTTGTGACATAAGTGTCACAAACATTTATTCATGGGCTACGTTAGACCATATATTTACACTAGGATTTTTCTGTGAACAGATTGCTGAGAAAGTATACCAGTGTTAGAAATTAATACAGTTATTTTCTCTTTAGACCATTCGCCAGAAATTCCCTCTCCTTACCACAAGGCGGCTTGGAACAAGAGGCCATTCAAAGTAAGGCACAATTATCTGTGTATCCGCTTACAGAATACATTCTAGGAATGACATGTATTTCCATGTCTCCATAATATATACTAATTGACAGGGGGGTTTATTCAGATGACAAGCTGCAAGTGATAACTTTCATGCACGTGATGAAACTGATACAGAGTTTGAAAACATTACCGCAGGCATAATTTCTAAAAATAAACTGCTTAAGCTTATAAAACTTGTCATTATATTTATAGAGCCATACATTTGTTGCAAATATATGTCAAAATGTTATCTATAAAAAACATTATATAATACATATATCTTTGTTACAGCTGTTAATTTTTCTATAAATAACGTGCAATTTAACTATGATTTTATTTGCCTTTTGCAAATCTAACAACTTTCATTGTGTTCTCTACATAACAATATGGATTCATTTAAAGAAACTACAAAAAAGCATTGTCTTAAATTGAGAAGAAGGTATACATCTGCTCTTTGTTGTGAGTAGTTTATAAAAACCCTGAAAAGTATACAACCTATAGTGCAGTCATTTCATAAATAATATATCCAATTAATTTGTGTATTTGATCTGTAGAATATTAGGCTGTGGGAATAGATCCCAGATAATTATATACCAACTGTGGTGAAACTTTTATTAATTCTGGTTCTGGCATTATGCTTCTGGCCATGATAAAGCTATTGTAAAGCTGTGGTGAACGGTGGTAACACCATATTCCCTTACATCCACCCTCCCTCCTATGTCCTGATATCAAGACTGCTGAGGAAGGACTGATGAATTGTACCCAATCTGATTTTGTTTTTTAATAGGGGAATGCTACTTCTTAAGGAAATGAAAAACTGTGTGGTGTATTGATGTAAGGAATGTAGAGAAGTCAAAATAATCCTGTAGGGTATTGCTAGTGTCGAGCTATGAGTTAGGTAATTCTAGGAAAATTCTATCCCTGTTAGGGGAGTCACAAATAAAACACTTCTCTGTATTGCCTGAAACCAAGACTGGCTCTGAGCTTTTCTGAATGTTGTGCTTTAAACTGTTATTTCAGTATTGATCAATATCTGGTTTTAAATATATTTAAACCTAAATAGCGTGCCTATACCATTCTACATAAAATAGGACTAGTTAAATAATTTTGTTCTTTTAAAATAACTTTCCAAAAACTTAATGGTTTTCAATCCCAAATCAAATTTAGACCAGATCCTTATCTGTATATTTCTATTGATTTCAAAACAGGTTTTCCTGAAAATAAGACATTGCTACGAGGAGCAAATTAGGATAGATATTGTGTCGAGCTTTCTGTGTATACACAGAAATTAAACTATTATTATTAATGCCTATTTTTAGGAGATGCATGCCTTTGAATATGTGAGTAGCCCCAGGACTTTTCTCATGCTTAAAATTACAAATGTGTTTATGTACTTACTGAATAAGATTCATGGAACTATCCTTGACTTATAGAAGAAAGCACAGAGAGTTGATGGCTTACTGAAACAAAACTAAACCCCAGAAAATTATCAAAGAAACATAGAAAACCAGAATACTGGTAGTAATAGAAGAAACTCAAACATTCTGTTTGTTTGGGAAAAATCTTTATTTTGAACGACTCAGCCTTGAAAGACAAAGTTACTCTTGTCTGTCAGTAGTTTATAAGCAAAACTCAAAATGAAAGGAGACTGAAAAGGAAAAAAACAACAAGATTGTGTTTTTCCTAAGTGCTTTGCAATACATTAGGAATGTCTGAAAGATGCATTGTTTACTTTTATAATTTGGGGGGTTGTTTCATGTTGTTATGCTTGGTTTTCTTCCTGCCTTAGAAACAGAAGAAATAGCCAGTTGATTCCACCTTAGTTTTGCTGAAGAATGCCCACGAGATGTCATTGGTGAATTTTAGGTTTTGTTGCAGTATAAATGAAGGTGGGGAAGAATTTCAATTCCAAATTTTTACAAAGACATTCTATTTCTTGAGTATGTCTCAAGTATTTATTTTAAATAATCATTAATAAAAATAAACTCTAAAGGAGATAAAGCCTGCATAGAATATTTTTCCTTTTTTAACAGGGAACAGTTCTTGCGTAGGTTCTGTCACAGTCTTACAGATTTGTAATCCATTGATTTTTTTTCAGGACAGAGTACACAATCTGTATTGTATAGAGGAAAACTGGAACTGAAAATTTCTCTTTTTGTAGATGACCTATACACGCTGAATAGAGGGGTTTTGAGTTACTATTAGAAAGGTTATTTATAGGAGAAAAGAGGGATTTCATATATTGTCTGCTGTGGTGAAGTTCAGCTATGGTTACAGGTATAAGCTAATGTAGACTTCGCTTTGCGGATGGACATTTGCTGCTGGTGTTGTGTTTAAGTTTTTAGGAGATCCGGCATTCACAATCTGTGCAGGAATATTTGACAACCTAGTAATTCATCAATGCCTTGGTTAAGTAAGTCTTAGTCAGGTTCATAACCTAACATATTTGGAGAATCACTTTCAAGTTATAATGAATGAGAGAATACAATTGGAAAAGTCTTCCAAATGCTCATTATATATTTGATCTGACACATCTATAAACATTGATAAACATTGATAAACAATATCCAATCAGGATTCAAACTTCCAAAATGTATCATGTATCTGCGTAATTTAAAGCGCAGTAAGTCAACGTCTATTAAGTAAAGGGGTATGTTTCAAATCTAATTTCTGACATGGGAATCTAGCTACAAAATTAATTGTCTTGGGACGTGTGTCACTATATGCCCCTTTTCTCTAAGACATTTAACAGCATTAGCACAGAAATACCTCATGCGCGGCATTTTTTCAGCAGATCCCATATCTCTACTGACCTTGGTGGTATTATGTGCCATATTTTATTTTGGATTAACTGTTCTTGAACAATTTCCTCAAAGGGATGAGGCATCAGCAGGTTTTGTTTGAACATCTGGCATTTTTTTCCTCTTTTTTTTTTTCATCGGAGTTTTCCTCAGAGACTTTTCCTCTGGAATTGTAATTTCCACTAAGGTACATTTACATTGTTCTTCCTGTGCAAAAAAGGGCCTCACAAAAGGCACAAGTGACAATATCTCCAGTTCAGAGACTGAATACAGCAGCAAGTAGTCATAGAGAAGTGGCAGTATAAAATAAAAATCTCCGATTATTATTTACCTATCTCTGGTGTTGTGGACCATATTCCCCTCATAATCACAGTCTCACTGAGAAGCAAATGCATTTCTGCTTTTACCAGGTAGCAGTTAGTCACATAAGTATAATTTACAGAAGTGTTTCCATTAAGTTAATAAGGAAATTAAGGGACTATTCATCAGTTTCCGTAAATGATTAGTTACCTTCTGCTTTTATGTCAGCATGGACTCTAAATGTTGTAAGCTGTTTGTGTGTGGAACAAAGCTGGGTTACTGGGACTGGTAAGAGACACTTCTTACTAGCAATTAAATCCTATTTTTTAAGCATGGTAGTGTAGTGACATTGTTTTATTTCTGTTGTTGCTATCATTATTCCAATATGATGTTAGTAGGAGCAGTAGTAGTACTAACTATTACTGACAGTGATGTTTTGTCTTGTGGTATTGCCTAGGAGCTCTGATCATTGTCCAGGGCTCTACTGAGCCAGGTGCTGCAAAAGCATGAAAGCGAAAAGACAATTCCTCTCCAATGGGAGCATTGTTCTTCTATTGCAAAGAAAGGCTAACTCCCTAGGAATACAGTTCCTTGATGCACACTGCATGCATACACAGTAATGTATCAACGGAGCCTGGCTGTGGTCAGAAGAAAGCAAAGAAAATCAGTTCCCTTTTCCATCATCTTCCAGGTGACAGTTGTTTTTCTCCCACACCAAAACAAGGCCAAGCTCTTTCTAGCATTCTCATCAGAATGACTTGGATTTGAGAAAGGACTGCTGCTCTAAGGTGTGGGATACAAGTACTACTTTAAGGTGTGAGATACACAAATGTTAGTTCCTCCTCTGATTCTAAGCAGCATTTGTCATCTCCTGTTCTGGGCAAAGGAGAGACTTAAAAATGGGTCTAATAAATCCTAGAACTTAAAGTCAGAGTCTCTCTGTGTTTACATCCAACAACCCATTTGTACAAAAGTGTCAATGCTAAAACACTGATTTAAACATTTGGCCAAGAAAGTATGACACATCGGACACAATTTTGTTAACAAAGTTCATTCAGCTCTCAGGCCTATGCTAATCACTCCAGATTGCTGAATGTAGGGGAAGTTTTCTATATTCCTGCTGAGTGGAAGAAGACCCAGCACAATAAATACTGCAAACTGCTCTCCTAAATTAATATTTCATAAGCAACGGTTGTCTGTGCAGCAGGTTCTGAATCCGCCTTCTTGCACAGGTAATGTTGAACATACTGTGGTCACTGCTAGAATTTGGTTATAATCTTCACAGTACATGAATTACCTGGAGCAGCTATTCGGGAAAGCGTACATACTGCTCAGTCCATACACACAGAAGACTGAGCTCAAGTTACAATTTAATTTCTTTGTAGACTTTGATCAATGATGAATCTTAGCTTTTATCCATCATGTCTGAAAACTATTATCTTATTTATTAGGAGTGATTTAGTGGGTTAATAAAACTGATATGGCAGCTGGCTCTGTGATAACAAGTTATTGCAAGTCCCTGAACAGCTTAAGCCTATCATTTCCTTATCAGCTATCATTTGTGTCAGTGTATGCTAAAATCAGGGCTACTAGTTGCGTAGGAACATATGTTACAACAAACCACTGAAATTAAAAGAGGAAAGCAGTTCAGCTTGCTTTTTAAAAGTTGTGTTACAAAAATTGAGAATAAGTTCCTTATGATGACTGTTTAATTTTATTAATTATACAGTAGAAACATAAATAGTAAAATACATTTATACTGTATATATGCATAGAAATATGCGTGTAAAGAGACAGAAAGAAGGTACTTGAAGTTGTAGATCAAAGATGTTATCAGCGTGTCTGGAATGGGTATACTACTCTCAACAGAGAGTCCAAAATAAGCTATTCAGCTAATTGCTTTGACTTGTTAGAGAATAAAAATCTTTATACCTTATCACTCTATGAAGTATGCCAGACAGAGCTTGAAAAGTACAGATTATAATTTTTTTTAATTGCTTCTGTGTCATGACTGGAAAGCTGTATTTTTAGTACCAAAAATTCAACTACACAAAACGCTGAAGGAAATCAGAATGATAGCTGCTATGCCTTTAAGACACACTGAATAGGTACTGAAACTATCTATTCTCTACGTAACAAAATATCACAATGGTAAATTCTGATATCTTAGGGAAGTCCAAAGCAAGAACAAGTACATTGCCTACCACTGGAAACCTGAGAATCCAAATCATACAATAGTTCCTGTTTCTAGCCCAGATATGTTAATATTGAATTAGTTGTTGAATAATCTAGGTATTGAATCCTAACGTTGTAAAGAAGTAATGCTTTTCCTTGCCTCTGGTCCACTCCAACTTTAGCAGGAGGGAATTCCAAATTTGTGGTGAAAGTGTGAACTTTTATTTTTAGAATTTAAAAAATGGCCTGTGATTGAAACTGGGAAATTGAGGGTGTTGGAATGAGATGTAGGCAACTTGCTTACATGGCCAATGACAAATGTGCAGATAACATTGTTAAAGAAGTGGTCACAGCTCTATTTTGTTTTTCATCCTGTTCAATGCACAACCTTTGCAATGTCAAGACTAAGTAAATGCTGTTATTTGAAAGAATCCATACATGTGTATTTTCAATACCTCTTACGTCATATCTAAAATTACTTCATTTTCCTGAAAGAATAAAAAATGTTCATGCCTTTAGCATTTGTGTCAGAACTCTGTCAAATACTAGGAATTTCCAGATCCAGGTCTTTGTCCCAAATGTGTCTGTTTAAAGCAAAAGCAGTGGTTGAAAACATTCAGGACTTTAATTCACAACATAGGTGACGCAGTACTGTGTGTGAAACAGAGGACAACTGTCTAGCATTATGACAGTTAATGAAAGGTCCCATTGGCATCCTAAACCACCTTGATGTGTCACTTTGCTTTGATCAGCCAACTCTGACTTTGATGGATAAAAAGGGAACTGTTATGAGCAGATGGTCCTATGTCTGAGCTTCTGAGTATTAACAGGTATTTAAAAATGATCAGTTCACCACATCACCATCCCTCAGAAAAATGCACTTACGGGGCAAGAAAACTAACAGTGAAGAAATAGGTGAGAAACTTTTGTCCTTCATATGGGCCACCAGGCACTACTGCGATCTAGTGGTGTAATGTAGGCTCATCAGTTTCAGGCAAACAGTAAAATCTATGATGTTTAACAGCAGCCACTTTCTGTCACATTTCTTGGCTGTAAAATGCTGAATGCACACCACAGTCTGTCCAGAAACACAATGACTATTTCAGCTGAGATTTTTAAAGCTACCTAGGCCAAGGAAATATATCATCCTAATGAACATTTTCTTAAATATCATTTGTATCTAATGCTTTCAGTCAGCTTTGTAAATATAAAGAATTTTAGGGTTTTGTTCTTTTCTGTGATTGTCCCATACAAGAACCAACAGTAAGATTGTGGTTTTTTTAATGGACATCATCAGGAACAGCAGAGATGAGCTGAAAACTTTTGTTTATGTGTTTTATGAACTATTTACTGGGGGCTTTGTGTCTTAAGAGTGCATTTCTTCAAGCTTTTGAGAAGTTTCAGTGAAATTAGCGCAATGCGTTGCGAAGCGTTACCTCTGTGTTAGGCTTGCTTTACATGCAATGCACTTGAACTACAAGCGTTACTTTGAAGCAGTTCAGTTAAACCAGCTGCCATGGTGCTTTCAAGCTAGCTTTAGAAAAAAACAAATGATCCTGATTATACTGTCCATAACATTCTTAGACAAATTTGGTTTAACACAATCAGTTTTTAAATCTATTGAGTGGAATTTATAAGACAGGGCCTATCACCTTTGACAGATGAACTCAAGCAAACTTTGCTATGACCAGTAAAGAAAGAGCTGCCCCCAGCTTGCTCTCCTGCCCTTCTCCTGAAGGTCACTTCTTTTGTAGCAAAATCAGTGGAAAGTAATAAGTACCTACTGCATAGCCAGTTTTCTTAGCACCAATCCACCCTCTTCAGTGTCTTTGGTTAAGGTGTTGGGCTCAGCACTGCAGAGGCTGAGCAACAGGCACATTTCCTTCTTCCAGCTCTCTTTGGGAGCAATGTTTTCCAGGAGAGCAGCAAGGGAGACAAATGTGGATGAGAACTCCTTAAGCAGCTAAATAATTCCGCAGAGTCGGTCACCCTACAACTTGAGAGTAGGATGAATGAATGACGTGTTAGCATTTTTAGTCATAGGAGGCTGAACACTGATTTACAGGGTACACTCTTGAGTTACTTTCAACTGAAAAGTGCTCTGTGGGACTGTCTAAATATAACAGTTTTAAACCTGATAAACCTGGTAGATCAAACCCAGCACCCTTTCAACAAACAAAGTAAAATAAGTGCACATTAGGGAAAAGAGATGTAACATGTTTCTAGGAGATTTGCTGTTCCAGCTACATTCTTGTAAGAGACTGAGTGTTTTAAACTTAAAGAAGATCCCAGCCTTGAATTTTGGATCAAATCATGACAATATTGTTTTCTATCAGACCAGATTTTGTTCCATGTCAATGAAAGGAATTGGTAGACACTGTTAAGAAAAGTTTTCGGAAAGCATTGAAAATCAGTTTGACAGTTTGCTTTACATGACACATCACTTATAAACACACCTCTTTTTTTTCCACAGGTATCACTATTATGGAATTGGCATTAAAGAAAGTAGTGCATATTACCACTCTGTGTATTCTGGAAAAGGCTTAACCAGGTACAATAACATAACTTCTGAGACTTAGTCAGTGAAGGTCTAGCTTTAACCTTCTCTTGGGAAGGTATTTGTAGGACAGTAATTGTTGTTGATACCAGAACTAGTATTGCTCCATATCTCAGTGTCTGGCATTCCCAGATTTAGGTAGCAGTTTGCTCCCTGAAGACATCAATTTTGTTTTAACAAGATCTTTTGCTAATATCATCCAGTATGGCCCCACCTCAGTCAGTGTAGAG
This sequence comes from Nipponia nippon, assembly GCF_047370975.1. Classification (NCBI taxonomy): domain Eukaryota; kingdom Metazoa; phylum Chordata; class Aves; order Pelecaniformes; family Threskiornithidae; genus Nipponia; species Nipponia nippon. The sequence continues at coordinate 72,172,280 of NW_028262358.1, read as the reverse complement.
CTGCATCAACTTATACCAGCAGAGGATTTGTTCAAGTTAGCGTAAGGCAGCAAAACACCATTTCCAGAACACTCGTCTGATTTTGTTTGCTTGTGTGTCACCCTCTGAGTTCTTTCCCCAGGACAGCTTCTCATTATGAAACGTCTGGAGAATGGTGTGAAGCTGGCACCTGTGGGCAGGAGGGAGGGGTCAGTGTAGATTAATATTTACAGGTCCTTTGACTGGCTAATATCAGTTTAAACCTAACCCAGGAAGCTCTAATTATATTTATTTAAGGGACAGCTAGCAGGATCAATACGTTACGATAGCTGCCTGTTGGTTTGCCAAAGATTAATAGTTCGTAAAACAAATGTCTCTGTTCACATATGGCTTGAATGACGGCTTTCATTGTCTACGGCAGTATACCTGTGTAAGTGGGGACTCTGAGAAAGGAAAGGAATAAATGAGTTTATAATCACACATAGAAAATGCAACTGCTGGCAGATTTAGATTATATTGAAAGAGACTTTTTCCAAACAATAGGACAAGTGTAAAAATTGAGGGTAATGTTGCCAATGATGCTTAAAAGGAGAGATCTCTCCACTGCAGGACTTAAGGCATAATAGACTGGAATATGCCATTTCCTTGTCCAGAAATGGCATTTATCCAGAGCTGTGGAGGTGTTGCTGGTACACAGCAAGATGAGGTTCTTTCATAATACAGAATTATCTTGAACAAATTGTTCATTTAATTGACTAAAAGACAGTTATTTTCATTTAAGGGAATATAATCACTCTTAGTCCTCAGCTTTATGTCAGCCAGTGCCCTTTTCATGTAAAGCTCTGTCTTTGCACAATCTAGCAGCAATGAATGCAAAGAAAGTGGAGGTTCTGCAAAATTCCCCCACAGCTAGATGTCCAACGGTATACGCTCACATAAAGATGGCATAGATACCCTCTAAGATTTTCAGGAGTACTCACTAGATTCACTAGTTAGGAACCTTTTCTTTGTGTTAGGACTTGTGCTCTCATGTATGAGATGTTGAATTTTCAGGGTCCAGCAGTCAGATTGCCTCCCTAGCTGATTTAGAACAGAAGCTCAAATGCTCATTTTGCACAGTCTGGGCCATCATTGTGGTTGGATTTGTCTGTGTGAAGAGAATGACACGGTAGCCTGGGGTTAAGAACAAGCTTCTGGGTAAGGAAAGAGTCAGGCAGTGTAGGGATTCAAAAGTGAGAGTGAATCTCCCTGTTGCTGGCTGCTGCATGTAATGATCCATCATAAAATCTGTCCTTTGTCTGATGTCTGTTCTTGTAGGTGAGCCATAAAAATGGTTCCTGGATCAAGCTTGGGGCAGAAATAGGCAGGGAAAATATATGGGTTGATAATGGTATCAGATCACACCATGCCCATGCACAAATATAGGCATATGGAGGCCTTTACCACAAGGCTTGCATGTTAGATGGCAGCTTGTCAAAAGATTAGCAGGGGCAATGGGCCTCAGTTTAATTGCCTAAATGTAGGCCTCTACTGCTGTTTCGAATTCAATTGGCGTTCATGTATTAATATTTAGGTAATTGAGCTGAGTACAGTAGTCCTTAAATGCAGGGTTGCAGATGCCAGAATCCTTAAATTCCACTGTAAATTTGACCTCCTGGTTCCTTTAAATATCAAGCCTTGCACTGTGAAAGGAGCATACCTAACACCAAATATCATTAGTATCCACAGCACTGTGTGAAGGGTAGCTTTATCTAGCAATTAAGGCTCTGGAGGAGCAATTCTAGCAGATGCTGCCTCATGTTTTTGCTGTACGTTCTGTGTACATTTTGCTGCACATGTGGAAATCCACAGTCCGTAACAAATACATCCAGCTATGAAGCTAATTATCTCCATGTTGTAATCAGCTGAGTGATGCCTTCTTTCATACTCATCTATTAACAAGCAAGGGAACTCTGTAGGTAACATATGCTGCATAATCATGTGATGGGGACGGTCAGGCGCCTGTGCCTGGCCTGGGCAGGAGGAATTCCACAACCGCTCAGCCTCTGGTTTTCTGTCCTGCCAGCAGAGCATCTCAACAATATGAAATCACAATATTGCTGCTAATAATTATACGACTTCATGTTGCCCCACAGTATCTTATCAGTTGGCAGCTAGCAGAACAGGAAATAACAAGAATCAAACAACATTTATCATTATACTGATCCATTAGAATCTCTGTCATTACACGTTCTCCAGCTTAGTAGTTATAATTTAAAACGTGTGCTTTCTAATTTCTGCACTGAAGAGTTGCCTGATGATAGTCTAATAATGTCATTGGCAATCTCTCAACTGGACTCTCAATACGACATTCACTATACTGCAACACATTTTTGACAGTTAATGAATCTTTGATCTCAGAAATGCATTTCACCTGCATCAAAATAATACTGTGGTGAAAAAGAATGGAAAATCACCATGATTTCTTCATTTTCCTGGGAAGTGTAAATTCTAGATGCATTTTTTCTACTTTGAATTTACTCAGCTGTATCAAAAACTTTATGTATTTCCTGGTAATGATCTTGTGGACGTGCACCCATGCTGCTCTTTTGATATTTGTGAAGTTGCAAAGATCCAAAGAAAAAACTGAAACTGGGTTTTGTACTTTACTGTTTGGTCAGTGATCTGAATCTTCATGTGTTAGAAGACATCAGTAAGTTTCCCGATATCCTCAGGCACTTGCAAATCAATGGAAGAAGTTCAGAAAAAAGCATGATTTTTGTTATAATTACATTTGGAAAAATGTGATAGTTTTTCTAATTGATCTATTTCATATATCTATTTTATGTGTGTATATATATATATATATATATATATACAAGCTCTAAAAATGTTCTGCTTATGAAAAAATAATCAAATGTGTTTATTTTCAAAGGTTCTCTGGAAGCAAATTAAAGAATGAGGTAAGTGCTGTAGTCTGTTTCCTTTCACTTCTGCTGTAATCCAAATATGTGACCTGTGGTTTTCTTCATTTCTTTGAAAATTACAGCAATATTTTTCATCAAAGATTATACTGCATGACCTTTTTTCATGAAGCTGAGTATTTGCTTCTCTAAATATTCAAAGGAAAATAAGATTGGGAGGCACCTTCTGGGGTTCCTGTTCCAATCCAGTTCCCCATAACTACAGAGGTTCATAATAGACCCTCTTAAGCAAAGGATCAAGCTCGAGCTTAATTTTTTCCGTCCGTTACTTTTTTTTTCAGAGTCTCATTTGTCTGACTGGAAGCCAAAAGATGTTTTTTTTAATAAACTGAATTTTATACCTCCTGGTCAGGATTGTCTTTCTCTATTTTTTGCTCTCTGTGAGATTTTCCTGTGATATGTCTTTTCGCTGCTTTTGCTTGGTAGATGGAACAAGCAGCAGCTTTTAGTCACTTCTGATCAGCCCTATAGTCTTTCATTGTACTTGTTCTGATTTGAATATCTTTATAGAAAAAAAATCATAAAGTCTTGTAAATGGCATATCTCCGATTTCTATTGGAAATATCCCTTCTGATGAACCCTAGAACTGCATTTGGTTTTTGTTTGGTTGGTTTTTCCCCACAAGTAGCCTACATTTTCACTAATGTTTACTATGGTATAGTCACTGGCATTCTGGTCGTATTTATACTAGAAAATTATGGATTATTGTACATTAAGGGTTAAGAATTGCTCCCAGGATTGTTCTTTGACACTGAGTTCAACTGGCGTGGAATAGCCTGCATCCATATTATTAAACTCCTGAACTTACAAAACACCATAGGCACATCTCAGCCACATTGCCACAGAGAAAAGTCCCTAGCATGCAGTAACTGTTGAAACATGACTAGGAATTGTTTGGGAGACTGCTAATTGGCATGGGCCAAAAGAATGCCAGGGGCCATTCTGAATAATACTGTTCCAGTATTGCCTGGGAATGTTTCCTGACACCATTTAATTTACCAGACTAAATATACCCTCTGTGACCAACTGACACACAGCAAGTCTTTCTCCTTTTTCATTTCCAGATAAGCAACTCCTAGCTGATAGCAGAAATTCTTATTGGTCCCTGAGAGTGTAGCTTTTCATCCCCTTTATTGCCATTATCTCAAAGCCATCTAGATCTTTCTACATGACCTCTTGGTCTTCCTCTTTATTGATGATTTCATTAGCTCATGTCAGCCAATTTAATCTGTGAAATGTTCAATGAGATCAGCCCCAACTCTGATCTTTGAGAATCTTCACTTCAATCCCTTTTCAACCCAGTAGTTTCCCTGTCAACACAATTTGTTAGCATTTCAGCTGGAGTCAGTTTCTTAAACATTTTACATTCTTGTACTAATTCCCATTGTCACCAGCATAACTAATTATTTCCCATGGTGACACCACGTCAAGTATTTTAGTGAGGTTCAGATAGATTAGATATGCTGCATTTTTCCCTGTTTAGAGAATCAGCTATCTTATCAAAAAAAGATAGTACTATGCCATGGGATATCCCCAACATATTCAAGGATTCATGGGCACTACTACAGCATTCATTCTTTCAGAGTTTCGGGATGGAAAATTTCTGGTTTCCTTGGCATAAATGAATGCACATTTACTTCCATCTCTGATGCAGCATTCCTAGTCTGTTTGAGAACTGACAGTCCCATAAACCTGTCTTGTTTCTGCCCCAAAGTTCAATCCCTTCATCCTTCCAGAAAAAGAATCACAGAGAAGTCAGTGGCAATAAGCGAGAAAAGGCACATCTATGAGTTTTTGATTGCCTAGCTCTGTGTTGTCTGAAATTATTAAGGCACATCTTAAAAGAAAAAAAAACAGCTTTCATGGTCAAAACTGAATTTTAACAATCTCAGCGTACTGAAAATTTGGCATCATACCTTCCATTAAAGTGAAGAGGCGATATATCCTTATTCATTTGCTTGAAAGTGCGTGCGATTAGGTATTCCAGAAAGGTTTACAATGATTGCATAAGGTGTAATTCTCAGTAGGAACATAAAGACATTGAAAAGATGTTAAAGCACTGATTGTCTAAATATACTGAGTAAATGGTATTTGAATGAACACTTATTGAGTGCCAGGGACACTGTTTACTTCTGGTATGTTTTATCACATTTTCTAGTATTCTCTCTGTAGGGGGAGATATCAGCAAATTCTTTTATCTAAACCAGTTAGTGCACCATTAGAGTCTGCATGGTTAATTAGGCAGATAATATTACTGTCATTATCTTAATGTTAAATGGCCATTAGAAACAGATGGCATTAAATTGAAAGGGCAAGTGGCAGTGGGTTAAAATATTAAGCCTAGAACTGAGGCACAGTCATATAAGTCCATTAGCAAGGTAAAAAACATTGCAGATTATCTTCTCTTAAACCTCCCACCACCATCACGGCCTTCTTTTAAATGAACTAATACCTTTTAATCAGAGCTTTTAATATATTTAATGGGTAATTGCATAATAAAACCATTGAGATTACTCCTGTTATTAAAAAAAAACAAGTCTCCTGATACTGATAGGCAATTATAAAACTGCAAAAGTATTGGCACGAAGAAGTACTAATGTTTCTGAATTTCTACAATTTCTTTGACTTATAGCTTCATATGTATTTGAATAGTAGATAGCACAGGCAAAGTGTGTTTACGTAATGTATGCTTTCGTTTCTTGCTGTCAGTTTTGGCGGACATATCACGCTGTAAAAATAGGGATGGATATATATATATGGTGAATAAGTCAGTTACAGCTATAGCTTCTGAATTCAGTATTTGAGAGAATTTCACTTGACACTGGCCTCCAATTCATGAGTCAACATGTATAGGAAAATACTCTCTTTTGCACACTTTTACACTATATGTTACACTATATATCTACTACTCCCACTTTAGTGAAATCTGACTGTATGCAAAGGGGTAGGAAAAGGCCACTTCAAGTACCATTCAAATGCCTTGTGCACGGTCATAAATTCCATCCATTAGTACAAAGGAAATCTGCACAGGAGTAGTGGATTTATGGCAGGAACGTGCAGGCGGCCTGCTCAAGGCTCCGTACACTGCCTTGACATAAGGACTGGGCAGGCTAAAATGGAAGAAAGGGTTTCAGCCAAGTAGTCTTCTCTAGGTTTGAATGCAGTCCTATGAAAACAAGTACAATTCAGTCAGTAAGGACAGAATCATAATACAGATTTTATTGCTTCTCTTGAGGATGAGGGTTTCATCTTAATTGTATCATTTGAGGGCTTAATAAGTGTAATGTGGTGTGCATTATAAATATAAGCATAGTAACACTATATCACTACAGAATGTTACTGCTCAGCTTTACTGAGAAGTAGACTAAACCAGATTTTGTGAGAGTATTAGGTTAGGAGTCTAAACAAGGGTTGATTTACCATATATTGCTTCATGGTCAGTATCCACACATACAAGGCTGCTTGTTGTTTCATCCTTCAATCCCATCTCTCCAAAGGCTAGCATCTAATAATTATTCAGGATCTTTTCTCAGTCTGTAACTAGTACAAGATGTGTCTACGATATTTCAGATGTCACAAGCTAAAGAGGCTTAAGAGGTGAGCTCTGAGAACTGAAAGAAACTCTCAGATCAGCAGAATTTAGCATAATCCAGGAGGAATTTATCTTGTCTCCAGGTCACCATTGACCATGTCTCGACAAAGTAACTGAAGAACACTAAACGGCTAGGAATATTGTTCTTATTATGTTCTTATTATGAGATATGAAACTGGGGCTTCATGTCAAGTCTGCCACAATCACAGAGACCTATATAATAAATTCAGAAGTGTCCATAGACCCTACCTACCATCACATCCATAACACCATAAAATATTATCAAACTTTATGATAAACTAAAATAGTGGTTACATAGTAAAACAGCAGAAATCACTGTTGCTGTGCTCTCAGAGCAGGAAGAGAGCAGGGGAGAATAACATCTCCAGTACCCTAGATCCTTGCACTAGAAAGATACATATTAAATAAAACTTAGGGTCTCCCTGAGGATATCACAGTCCATACTGTAGAGGAGAGTAGTATTCTACTTTACTTTTTAAACATAGATTATATCCAAAGCTTGTAGAATTCCATGAAGTAATGTGTCTCAAAGGCTGCATCACTCTGAAAATTGTATTGGGTGGAGTTTAGATCTAGGCACTTATTTAATTACTTTTCTGAGCTGGAATCCAGATCTGGATAAGCATCAATATTTTGGAAGGCTTATTTGAATGTAAGTATTCTGGAATGTTGAGAGACTCATGAGATAATATGCAAGTTTAGCATGAATTGTTGGTTTCAGTTGAATCTATATTAGCTATTTCAATGTTCCTGGTTTTTTCCTTCAATTTCAGGGTGGTTTCACTCGTAAATATTCTCTGAGTTCCAAAACTGGAACTCTCCTCCCAGAGTTTCCAAGTGCTCAACACCTTTTGCTTCAAGGGTGCATTTCTAAAGACAAGGTAAAATGTGAGCTACTTCTTTTCCGACTTACAGATCAAAAATTGCCACAGAATGTTTCTTCATATCTTAGCCTTTGAGGTATTGACATGAAAGAGCCAGAAATGTCCATAATCAAACAGAGGTGACTGATTTATAGAGGGGGCAAACCTTTACTAACACCGATTAACTGGCTTTCCACTGGAAAGGTGGTTGAATTATTTACCTATTAACTGACCTAGTATTTTACAAACTGATGGTATGTAAGACGGGGAGAGCAAAACAAACAAATAACTGAGAGTTGTATTCATTCCAAATGCCTTTGGATTTAAGGTGAATTTTGTTCTGATTGAATCAGAACAAGTAATTCACAACAAATAATTAGATGAACTTTACTCTCTTCCATTAATTTTTTGAAAAGAGACTGTGAAAATCTGAGCTTTTTTTTTTAAATTAGTAAAATAGTATTCCTCAAATCAATACTCAGTATTGCTCATCCTAAGGATAACTGTTCAGTTAGAAGTATTGCTGGCATATGTTTTATGTCTTTGACTCCTTCCCTCTATGTTACGTCTGTGTTGTTTCTGGTCACATTACAGGCTGCTACATCCCTGAACTGTGCTAGAAACGTTTTGGTACACATTGTGAACTCTCCAGTTTATCCTCCAGTACAGGTCATGATGGTGGCTGTCTTGAGATATGTTGCTTTAAAGCTTTTTGTTCTATGAGCCCTTCTTCTTAAGTTTGTTCTGTGAAAGTAGTGAAGCTTAGGATTCTTGTTGTAAGGAGCTTAACAAAAGGAGCCATCTGTAATACAGAGACCTTAGCTGGAAGTCTTGAAGTTCGTAAAGAAAACCCAAGAACTGGTGTACTCAGCGGTGTGCATCACCTGCTGCTATAGTCTCCATCAGTGAATTGACATGTCTCATATATACAGCATTCTCATAACATTTAAATCTGAAGACCATTTGAGGTTCCTTGCAGACCCAACACAGTAGTGTAAGCAAAACTGAATTTTACCACTGCAACAATGAAGAAAAAGATGCAACTCATTTTCTCCTCATTTTTGGGCCAGCAGCATATAATTGCTCTGATGCTGGGACCAGATGATGGGAGGGCCCAGCAGGGCTTTGCGGGTTACTCTGTCTGGGGACTGACCCATGGAGTTATGAGGAGACTGTGGGAAGAGAGATGACATTCTGTGTGTCTCCCTCTCTCTCTTCCCTTGCTGCTCTTTCCTCATTCCTTGTTCTCTTATTTCCTGTTTTCTTTCCTTACTGTCTTTCCCCTCCTTCAGCTTATCTGATGAAGGGTTATTGAACCTAAGATGTTTAGGTACTCTGTTGAAGAGAGCCCATACATGAAGTTTGACTCCTGCATTAAACTCCTAAGAAAGTGCATGCAGCTGAAATCTCTGGAGAGTCCATAAATGTAGCAGTCTGCACTAAAATAGATTGATAATTTCTGCATTTTATGTTTCTGCAGAAAGCTTACTCATACTTTAAACTTCCATCAACCCCTTCCAAAAAAATTCTTTAAGATGTTCTTGAATCTCACCCTTTGCCATTGTTTTTCAAAGAGATGTAGTTACAGAAGCAGCTCTGAAAGTCAACATGGTCTGTTTTCAAAGAAATCTGTATGCTAACCTATTGAAATAAAGTGGTACTAGATTAATTCTAAACCTGATATTGGTTTGCTGGAGAAGTTCACAAGCTGTAACAAACTTTCTGTGATTCTGGACCATAAGAATAGTTTTGCTAGCATTTTTATTTCCTTAAAATACTTTACAAAATTCTTGTTTTAGAATTTGCTACAAATTTAAAAATTTACTACTATTTTTTACAGTCTTGTAATACCTCTGTGAAGTTATTAAAATAAGGGAACACTCCACTCAGATAAATTACCCTGATGAGATGAAAGGGAGTTCTGCTTTTTAAAGTTCAGTTCTTGTAAGGCAGTGATTAAACTTTGACCAAATGACTGGCAGCTATTTTCTCATTTGTCCAACTAGATGATGTTTCAGAACACTTATAGACGCCTATAGTAGCCTAATGATTAACTTGCACTGCTCTTTGGGATTAATCTTAGCTTCAGAATGGTGAATTTACTTTACCATCTGACTGGCTAATCTAGCTATTGCCTTACTTTGATATCCACATTTTCACAGTGTATACAGATTCAGATGCTACATTTCTGACAACAGCACTGAGACATAAAGATGTCAATAAAAACTAGAGATGAGTGACTTCCTCATCACTTCTGAATATACAGACTGCCTATTTACAAATATGCATTGTAATACAGTTTATATTCTGTATTTAAATACTAGCTACAGAAAGCAGAAACCTAGCTCATTATAGCAGTACAGGAGAGAGCTAAGAAACTCTGTTTAATCTTTCTTTCTTCCAAAATAGGTAGATACTCTTATCATGATGTACAAAACACACTGTCAGTGTGTCCTTGACAATGCAATTAATGGAAACTTTGAAGAGGTAAGGTTGTTTGAACATACATTCTTGGTATATATGCACAGGGAGCCAAGAAAGCATTATTTATGTCCATGAATCTGGTTCCTACTCCTTTAGATTCAGCATTTCTTATTACATTTTTGGCAAGGAATGCCTGACCATCTTCTTCCCCTGCTTGAAAATCCTGTCATCGTTGACATCTTCTGTGTTTGTGACTCAATACTGTATAAGGTAAGTTAAGCATTTAGCTACATGGATAATCTCAACCATGTTATGGCTTTTGCTTGTGTAAAAAGTGTTGAAGTTAGAATAACAGGATGCCATGACTGCTTTCTGCTGCTTACCTGTGTAAATCAGCAAGGATTCCATTGAAATCAAGAAATTAAAACTGGCACATGCAAGAGCTGAACTCCAGTCTCAGCTCTGCTGCACACTTGATGTGTGACTACAGGCAGCACAGTAACGGTGAAATCCTGACCTGCTTGTTTGAATGTAGCTAAAAGAAATGCTTGTGTGCTTCATTGACAAGGCTGACTAAGTTAAGCCTGGATGAAAACTGAAGCCTTGTTTTTACTTAAAAGATTATTGCAATTTCTACCAGCAAAAAGAGTGTGTGGCAGATCAGCAAGGTGATTCCACATGCAAATCTGCTACTCACAGATTATGTCAGGCCATGGTTTCAAGTTACAGAGCTGGACCAGTACTGGGTTAAGATATTCCTGCTCTCCGGCCTGTTATACTTCATTTCTGTTCCTGTGTTGCTAGTTGCACCAGCAAAACTGCTGCAGTCTGAACTGGTTTGGGTTTAAAAAAAAAATCTAAGGAACATTTGTTTTTCCAGAATTTTTGTGCCATATGAGTTCTTTGATCTAGTTCACAGCATGATCACACAAATAGTAGAAACTAAGTGAAAGTAAAGAGCATTGCAAGGTCAGGATTAAGCGATAGAGCACTGGGGAAAAAATAAAGAAAGTAATGCCACCAGAGTTTCCTGAGTTTTTAATTTGGAAAATCAGATCAGATCATTAATTAATAGCTGGAAAGTACTTTTAAGTTCCTCTGATAGGACATGCCATATAAATAGAAAAGGATTGTCATCCTCTCTCTAACACATTTCACAACCACATATCAATGGGAAGAAATAACTGTTGGCATAACAGTAGACACCAAGCAGTCAAAGCAAGAGACTTGGGGCTGTTTAGCACTGAGTGCCTTATTGTCATCTATTTATCATTCTGTACTGTACAAAAATATGGGGGAAAAATCCAGAAAAGATGAGAATACGCATTTCTTAGAAGCATATCAAGCTGTAAAGTAAGAAGAGATGTTTTGGTTAGCAGAGTGAAGTAAAGGTGATTAGCATCAGAGGTCATAATTACTACCCTGGAGATGAGCCATTAAGCCTCATTTACTTCCAGAGGTTATATTGTACCTTGAGTTTATGAGTTTCTTCCTGCTAGAAATATGCTGTCCCAAGAGATCCAATATTAACTTTATTTGTAATAAATATTTAATGTGACAGAAGAAGAAATACTACAGGAGCACTAAATTATAAATTGAATAAAACAGAATTTCTCAAAAGTTCATAAATTTACTATTGTACCTCTTCTTTGCCTCTCACTATTTCTCACTTATAATCATGTTAGATATTCTTGACAGCACAGCTGCCAGAAAGAAGGAGGAATTCTATTGCATTGTTATCAAGCCATTTACATTAGTAGTGGAAATAGATTTTTGGGATATAGGCTAACAACTTTGCTCTCCACAATAACAGCCCCCAGAAGGCATGCCAGATGGCACAGTTTTTGCCAAAACAACCACACTTAGCTATAGGGGATTTGTCCTAAACTCTGAACACCTTCAGTGCCGCATGCACTACGGCAGAAAGAAGAGTACTAATACTAATAGCTAATATGGCTAATAGCACTCAAGGACTTGGGAGATGCTTGGGTATCTGCTTTACTGAGACTCACAATGATGCTAGAAAAGACGAAGTGTTTATGCATCTCACTTGTACTGATTTCCCTACTGTAAGACACGAGTGACAGCACTTTCTTGTTTTACTGGCATGCTGGCATATGTTAAGAATGGGAGCAGTCTAGGTATATAAATATCTGACGTGTTCCTATTTAGTAGTGATGGGAGAAATCTAGGTAGATAAATATCTGGACAATAGGTTGAATGGCTTTATTCTATATAAATTTCCTGTCCTTATCACTTCGCAATCTAAGTAGACAAGACAGATATGAATGAATAAATGGCCAGTGGAAGCTTGATATAATTTTCTGTTACCTTTTTGAAGGTCCTTACAGATGTGCTCATCCCTGCAACAATGCAAGAAATGCCAGAAAGGTAGGTATTTGACAATAATAATGCTACATTCTGTTTGTTAGGCATATTCCAGGTAAATAGCAGAAATTCTATATCCTAGGGAAATTTTCCCACAATATTTATGCTCATTTTTAGAACAGTAGAGTATGTATGGTAAAATACTGTCCGCTCTGAGGACAGCTATAGAACAGCCTTAAAATATTACACAGTATTTTAATGTCCCATTTTACTGGCTTGTTGGATATTTTGAAATAGGTTTCTTCTACACTAAAGCCCTAGAAGATCAAAAAAGAAACAAATGTACTCGGGTTGTTTAAGGAAAAGTGATTGTTACCTTTTTTTCAGAATACTTTTCAGGTTTGTATCTTATGCATCACCATAATATCTAAGCATTTTCTCAACAAGACATTAATAAGAGGATTATTATAAGATACCTTTGAATCTTCTCATTTTTCCTTTCCCTTGAAGGGCATCTTGTTTGGGGTTTTATGTCTGACTAAGGCCTTTAGCTTCAGATATCTCCAAATGGTTCTTGGATTTCTTATGGTTTATTCTTAAAGCTAGTGTTTTTCAACCTATTTCAATTGGCAGATGGCTTACAATTTTTCTCAGAGGAGGCACAGATCAATATATAGTCAATTTTAGCCTTTTGATGGTTAATCATTTCCTGTTTCCTTTTGGTGACACCTGAGGAGTAATTCACAGATATGTCCAGGATTCTGTTAATCATAGATTGAAACCCAATTATTTAAACTAATGCAAGACAATTTTTATTGATGTTTCTCTAAAATACATTTTTTTCCTATAGTTTACTGGCAGATATAAGAAACTTTGCAAAAAACTGGGAACAGTGGGTTGTTTCCTCTTTGGAAAATCTACCAGAAAACCTGACAGATAAGAAACTGCCTATTGCACGAAGATTTGTTTCCTCCCTGAAACGACAGACATCATTCCTGCACCTAGCACAGGTAAACTGAATAAGACTATACATCCAAAAAATTGTCAATTCCATTCAGTGCGCCTTGCTGGGTATGAGATATAATGCGTTATTTTTTCAAGGTTCAACTTCAGCCATGGAAGACTTGCACCTGGTAGTTTTAACCATGCAAGAAGGAAGCAGCCATAAATAGATCTGACCAAAACTTCAAACTTTTGTAGTAGAAAAGAGAGAAAAGACCATGATTATAATGAACTAATATCATGGGAACTTTTGGCAATCAAATGATGAAGTGGAATATATGGGTATTTGTTTTAGTTCCAAGTTGGAAAATATCAGATGATCCTTCTTGCCTAGCAAAGGTTCTCTGTCTTGTCCATGGTGTCTTTTAGTGAGCTTATTTCTTTTTGAATTTCGACTGAAAGAAGAACATGTGAGTGCCAGGCAGCTGAGGGCTCCAAGGCTGTGTTGGCAGGATACAGGTATCTGCAATTAGGAGGTACCTCCATGTGATGGTTTGGTAGATTATACAAAAGGATACAATGCCTTCTGGGGAACTTAAGTGCTAACAGCTCGGGCTTTGAGGTGGTAGACCTCAGGAATAACTGTAGATGCACCATATACTCATCTTGACTTAGTTTTCTCTTTCATAAATATTAAGACAGAAGTAGCATGTGGGTGACACTGTGAAGATGATCTGATAGGAAGGCACATTAGGAGAGCATTAGAAGTCTAATGGAAGGGAAATATTGTCTCATCTGATCTATGAAAAACCCAGCCATGATAAGAAAATTGAACAGAATATGATTCTTCTCTGAGGAGTTATTCAGGTGATCCCTAAGTGTGGGTTTGTGCTGGTTTTGGCTGGGATAGAGTTAATTTTCTTCATAGTAGCTAGTATGGGGCTATGTTTTGGATTTGTGCTGGAAACAGTGTTGATAACACAGGGGTGTTTTAGTTATTGCTGAGCAGTGCTTACACAGAGTCAAGGCCTTTCCTGCTTCTCACACCACCCCACCAGTCAGTAGCTTGGAGGTGCACAAGAAGTTGGGAGTGGACATAGTTGGGACAGCTGACTCCAACTGACCAAAGGGATATTCCACACCATATGATATCATGCTCAGCAATACCACCAGGGGGGAGGTTGGTGTGAGGGGTGATGGTCAGGGACTGGCTGGGCATTGGTGTGTTGGTGGTGAACAATTGTTTTCATTTGCATCACTTGTCTTTCTTGAGTTGTATTTTTCTCTCTGTTATTTTTTTCCTTTCCTTACAATTTTTTTTATTATTATTGTTGTTGTTATTATTATTATTTCTTTTTTTTTAAAATTATTAAACTGTTTTTATCTCAACCCATGAGTTTTCTTACTTTCACACTTCTGATTCTCTCCCCCATCCCACCGGGGTGTGGGGAGTGAGTGGGCGGCTGTGTGGTGCTTAGTTGCCAGCTGGGGTTAAACCACAACAGGGTCTCAGCATTTTACCTTGCCTTCTCTTACAGATTGCTCGGCCAGCCCTTTTTGATCAGCATGTGGTGAATTCCATGGTGTCGGATATTGAAAAAGTTGATTTGAATAGTATTGGCTCTCAGGCACTCCTTGCAGTCTCAGGGAGCACAGACTCTGATGGGGAGGTCTACAGTGAATGTAAGTCCATGGTGATATATCTGTATCATTAAAAGTAATTCACTCTTTCATTCCATGCCACACTAGTCTACTTGGAGATGAACTGAGAAAAGGCACACATAGACACTGGATTCTCTAATCTAGCTCGGGGTTAACTTCAGTAGCTTAAGAAAACCAGTGGGTTGCCCTAGCATGTCCTACAAGAACAGAAGCTTATGCTGCGAAGTCATCCCAGCTAGATGACTTTAAATGGTTGCTGAAAAAATCATTTACATGTCAGTTGCTAAGTGTAATAAAATCTCTTTTGAATTTTGTCCTAATCAAATGGGGATATTAGCACAGATCAGTTCTTGAAAGGTGTCTCAAAAATTCCATATAATTATGACTTAATTTAATGGATATTTGAGCTAGTTTACTTTTTTTTTTTTATGAATAGATTTTTTTTAACTGAAAGCTGACCTTTAAAAAAATGCATAATTTTCTATAAAGTGTAACAGCTATTTTCATACACAGAATAGAGTGGAGTAAAGTACAAATTTTGAGGGTGTTAGTTTTCATATACATACCTGTTGTTGAAAAAAAGATATAACCATTTTCTCTATTAAAAAGATAACTTTTGTCATAGGAATCATGTTGATCAGAGTTTGGAGAGCTGAAAGAAGAGCAATAGCAATGTGTTGTCTTCTAAATATTGTTACTTTGATCATGAAAATTTGTTCTCTTTAACGGTTCACAATCCTATTCACATTTTCATCTGAGTTGCCATTTCCTACTTTTTGTGTAATGGTTTTCTATTTTGTTCTTTATCTTCTTTCACACTGGTTAAAAAAAGAAAAGGAGAAGAGAAATAACTGGTCATTCAGGCACTTTTTAAAAAATGGGAATTGGGGAAGTTAGCTTTACATTGTATTGTTAGAAACTCGTAAAATATAAGAGAAACCTAAGACAGCATACAAGTCTGCCACATTACAGATAAAGCTTTACTAATAACTTAGTAATGGAAAGGTTTTCAAGGCTGAATCTCAAAATGAATGGAAAATACCAGAATTTTTTTTTGCTTTTATTTTCTTGTAAAACTTCCTTGTCTTACAACCTGTATCATTGTAATGCTTAAGTAATTAAAATATATATGTGTGATGGATGTGTGTCCGCTTGCTTTGCTGGGGAATTGCTCATTTCTTCACTGCTCTAATTCTTTGCTTTTTCTTTCCATGCTACAATAGTGTCATGTGGCTGGTGAGTGGCTTTTTCTCACGTTCAGAATAGCGTGCAATGATATGTTCTCCTTTTTACATGGTAGATGACTCTATTACAGTGTTCCAAGAACTGAAGGACCTTCTAAAGAAGAATGCCACTGTGGAATCATTTATTGAATGGTTGGATACTGTGGTTGAGCAAAGGGTTATCAAGGTACCTTTCAAATGTTCTGCCTGACTCAAGACCAAATCCTACTCCCCTTACTCCTTACACAGTCCCTTACTTACTCAGTCCCATTGGTTTCCCACATGGGATTCTCATATCTGCTCCCATCTCTTTATTTTAACAGGGGAGTTCTTCATTTAGTGTGAAAGGTTCCAGTGCCGTTAGTTCTAATTAATCATGTTGAGTGCTGTTGAACAGTCTTATGTGTGTGACAAATTAGGAAGTATCTTAACTAAAACATTAAAGACAGCACTGTCATAAACTGTACGTGAAAGAAACCCATCCACCTTATCTGCGCACACAGAATCACAGCGCCCAGTCAGTAAGGTGAACAAAAGTAGTTCCTTAGAGAAGCAGTTCTTTCTTTCATGGTATTTGGATGGTACTGTATGTGGTATAAGTTAATGTAGCAGATGGATTCAGAAGTAGCTAACCTGTTGAAGGATTTCTACAGACCAGGATGGAAGATACAGTTCAAGTAAGAGATATTTACCCCATTTAGGACTCTAATAAATGTGAACTAGCAGAATAAAATGTTACACATTGCTTCCTAGTAGCTAAACACTGGTCTTCTCATCAGGTCATGTTCTATCTGGAAATGCAATATCTTATCCATCATTTTAGGGAGCATCTTGACATGAATGGATGCAAGAGGAGGCGACAGTGCAGTTAGCTTTGACTGGCTTGCAAAAGAGTGACTGCCACTTACAGAATAACCATGGGCATGTCATTTTTCCTTTCTTCACTTGTTTTCCCAAATTTCAATGGAGACAGTGATAATTTCTTTCTTTTTAAAGCACTCCGAGTTTCCTAACATTTGCTGTCATATGTGAGCAGCACAGTGAGGAGCTTTGGATGATTAAGGGCAGCAGAGCCAAACCAAGTCCTCATATACACTTACCTAGACACAAAACTCCCACTGAAGCTGAGCAGTCACAACTTATTTTAGAACTGAATTATTATGGTCTAAAATTGATTCCACAATTTCAGAAGACAATTCTTGATAAACAAGCCAGGCAGAAAAGGTGAAGCACTCTCCCATTCAGCATCTACTATGTGATACTGTATTATTAAAGTTAACAGGTATGGTTCCTAGCATTATTTTCCTGTAGTTGGGGTAAGAAATACCTACAAGTCCTGATATGCAGCTAGGTCAACTAAGCAGAAGCTAATAATTTACAGAACATGTAATCCTTCCATTGCTGTCTGCCTTCTGTTCATGCTAAAGTGTGGTTACTGTCAAACTCACACAACAGCTTCTTTCTGCTTGCTGTTTGAGAAAGCAACAGGGCGTACGTTACCACACGAACAAATCACTGCCAGAGCAAAGTGACAGTATGAAATGAGCAGCATTAAAAGTGTCAATGTTAGGATAGTAAACATACCATTTTGTAAGAGAAAGTCTGGCCAGTATTACACGGATGACATTAAAGTACAAAGACTAATTTCTGTTCCCTGTTTATGTGGAATAACATAGTGCCAGAGGGTGTTTTTTTTTTTTCTTTCTCCCTTGTACACCTGTATATTTACAGAATAATTTGGCACCTTTAATACTAGAATATGAGCTAATTTATATACCTTCAGGACACAGCAGAGCCCAAGCAGGTAAGCAGTTTGCTTTATCTAACATTGTCAGAGCTCTACTCTGGTTGCACTGAAAAGAGTGAATGCTGCTCTTCTTTATCACTTTACGACACATATTATGAAGACAGTTTGAATCAGGCAGCTTGATCCACCCTGCCACATCAACCTGAGTCAAGGACTCCTTGAACTCTCAAGCATATTCAGTTCTCCTTTCTTTTCTCCTGTGTGCAGAAAGCAAGTTAACATACTTAACAGTATTTTACTGTTCTCTTTCAGGCAAGCAAGCAAAATGGGAGGTCATTAAAGAAGAGAGCTCAAGACTTCCTTCTCAAATGGAGTTTTTTTGGTGCTCGAGTGATGCATAACCTAACCCTAAACAACGCATCAAGTTTTGGTACCTGGGCTTTGTAAAAACACTCAAATTTTATACATATGTGCTAGCACTTACCAGCTTTCCACCATTTCCTCAGCAGAGGAACCTGTGCTAGTCTAAAGTCTTTGATCAAAGCCACAAATGCCGTGTAATGTGTTTTTCAAACTAACATTTCACAGTAAATGATAACAATATTTTGTTGGTGACCTGTGTCACATGTTCATTTTTCAAAGGTATTTTTCTTTTGAATTGCTGGTTGATACTGCTTTGCCATTTAAGAGCTAGAAGCTCTGTTTGTTTTGATATGGCAATGGAAGTGTAACTGCATATCTCAGTATAGGAGACAGAAGATTTAAATTATTAGTTTTACATGTGGATCAGTCTGGTAAAAGATTACTGCTGTATAGAAGTTCTTGTGCATGGTACATTTTCATAAAAGCAAAAGGAATTTGGCAGATCCCTACTCATTTAATTCTGGGATCAGCAGACAGTCAATTCAGCAGTGTTTGTGGCTTTTAAAAATGAAGGTTCACATGTCCATCTTTAGAAATGTTTACATTTTTGGGGACTCTCAGAAAGAACCTTTTATAAAATAGAAGATGGTAGAGCAAGTTAAACTCACTTTAAATCTAGTACAAAATTTCCTAAGTTTAGTTGTAGGTACATTGTTGTCTAAAATTCAGAGAGTATTTGAAATGGCTGTAAGGAGACACATATTTTTAATGTGATATATCCTTGAAATAAGGTCAAAGACTTCACCAGTTATTGTCTGGTTATTTAGCACAAGGCAAACAGAAATAGAGCAGAGGCATTCTAGCAGACTTTGGCCTTATCTAGCTCCACTGTGTGCCCTCTTCAAGTATAAAGCATGTCTCACTTTCATCAGTATTTTTCTTTGATGTAATTAGTGGTCAAATAGCCTACAGGACAGTAAACAATTGAGCTAGGTGGGCCAGTGCAAAGAGAGATTAGAGCTAGAAGTTAGGCACTATTCCTTGTTGGTCTTGCCAGGTCATTTAAAGTCCACAATTATTTGTTTGTTTCACTTGCTTCTTGTAGAGTGGTGAGAGATGGTCACAAAGATAACTCAGCTACTCTCTCTCTTTTTCCTCCGAAAGGTTCTTTTCATTTGATCCGCATGCTACTAGATGAGTACATCCTGCTCGCCATGGAGACACAGTTCAACAATGACAAAGAACAAGAACTCCAGAATCTACTGGACAAATACATGAAGAATTTAGGTAATTAGAGCTTGGTTCTTTTGAATGTACGCCTGTATTTTTAGAAATTGACGTATTTGTTTAACTTTAAACAGAAGCAGGCTTACTATCTTCTCCTGAAGGCGTAGTTACATGCAACATTGTCAAATTCACCTGAAAAGCTTGTGGCCATTCACTCAGCAATTCATTCCCACCTTCCTACCATAGTTCAGTTAATAACATTTTGTGGGAATGTGAATACACTGGATCACTGATATGATCTTTGATGCAACAAACACTTGTAGATGCATCTGAACGGCCACAAGCTGAAATGTGAAAAAAAGGTATAAGTAGCAGAAAGGGCAGGAATTCCTAATCCAGTTTTGCTGCCAAAGCTTAAATATGTAATAACACCTTGAACTAGGAATGTATTAAATGTTACCAAAATGCAAATATCCCTGCAAGGTTGGAACACAAGTTTGGAGTCCTGTTTAACACCTGGCTGAAGTATTACTATGTGGAAGAGAAACAAAATGAATTTAAAACAGTATCCTTAACATTTTCCATCTACCAGGCTTCTTCAAGGTTAGACAGCTTGAAGTCATATGCTCCAGGTCCTGTGCTATAAAATGAATGAAGACTGACTTGGATCAAATTCTGGTCCAAGTTAATCCCTAAAAGTCCAGTGAAACTCCACTGGGTTCTGCTGAATTACTTTTTATTAACATTAGCACCAGCAATCAATCTTTAACTTTTTGGTTGTTATTACTCTAAATCTGCACTTTGCTGCAAGAAACTTGCATAGAATTTGTCTGACAGTAGATGCTGCGCTTTTTATTTTAATTCAGCCTTCAGGAAAAAACTTGTCCTATGCAGTGGTTGCCTTATCCTTGGATACTTAGGTGAATTACTTGAAACCATAAGGTAAAGTCATGGTTTCCACTGAAGAATAGTAAAACTTCCACTGACTTTATCAATGGTCTGCAGAAAACTGAAGAACTACTGAGTATAACAAATGCTTTTCTCTAGTTATCGATATGAAAATAGAGTTCAAGCATTCTAAGATTCCCATTGTTAATTCTTTAGGATGAAGTGTCATGAGCCTGATTCGCTCTTAGTGCAATTTGCTCGACTTAATTGCTGACATTTACTTCCAGGAAATAAATCTGATTCATACATTTACTATGATGGCTTCAGTAAGGAGCTGATAATCTGTGGTGTAGATCTGTGGTCAGGGAATATGATATAAAGAGTTCCACTGGGAAAATCAAGACTAGAGCAATATTTGCATTCATTGGCTACATGCAAAATATGGAGGCTTCACTGGCTTTTAAAATAAGCAACCAAAGATACAAAAGGCAGCTCATATGCTGTCTATATACTAGTGGTGAGTTTATGTGCAATGAGCATACGTAACAGCCACCAAGAGTTTTCATTTACCCTTCCAGATGCAAGCAAAGCCACCTTTACTGCATCACCAAGCTCTTGCTTCCTAGCAAATCGTAACAAAGCTGCTCCTCTGCCCAGTGACACTTCAGTCAAAAATGAGTGTCTAGCAGAGCAAACCTACGTGTCCTTGTCAGCTAGCCAGCCCAGCAGTGTACCTTCTGGTCTGAACCCCTTCGCCACAGGAGACAGTGAGAATATGCAGCTGACAGGTATGTATCAGTTCTTCTAGTTTCTCCTTCTCTTATTTGCTTGTTAAGTCTTTCAGTCCACAGTAACACATTGCTGTAAGAGGAGCAATTACCATATGCATTTATAAAGACCTCTAGTAAATAACGTTTTGTCAGCTCACCCTCTGTAACAGATCCTCTTGCAACAATGGTAAAACTGTCCAATATGTCTTGGCTTGGTGAGGTTCTTGTGAGGAGAGAATGAACAGTAACACCTGGAGCACACGAGGCTTGTAACTGCTGGAATTTCCCACTGAATGTGGTAGCCTCCAAGCTGGAGAATGAAAGTGGGAAGCTTTGTAGCCTGAAGCCATGAATTAAAGAACATGGGTTGTATAGGTGGGGCCAATGCATATCCTTTGTAAAGGTTTCAAATGGTGATGTTAAATTCACTAAAGGGTTAGTGTCTTAACAGATCCACTCTATTCATCAGTACTGCAGTATGAACGCTAATCACGGCTAATGCTTATTTATTCCAGGTCAGATGGAGCTGTCCCACAGCACCGGTCACCTGATGACTCCACCCGTTTCACCAGCCATGGTCAGCCGAGGAAGCGTTATCAACCAGGGGCCAATGGCTGTGAGACCTCCAAGTGGAGGTCCGGTGTTATCCACACATTCACAGTGCTCTTCCTACTCAGAACCCCTTTATCAGACTTTGTCACAAAGTAATCAGAATTACTATGGAAACAATTCCAATTACCAGGCTATGTTCAGAACTCAGGCCCATTCCACTTCAGGAGTTTACCACCACAGAGCAGAGCACAGCCGATTCAATGCCTTGAGTGAACAGCAGTTCTCCAGAGACTACTTCAGCACCAGTTGTGCTGTGTCTCCATACAATGCCAGATCTCCTTCCAGCTATGGTCCCTCATCCATGTCTCAGGACAATATGCAGTTTCTGAATACGGGGAGTTTCAATTTCTTGAGCAACTCAGTGTCTACATGCCTAGGAGCAGCATATCCCGCTAATGCTTCCAACGGTATTAATATATATTTTCTTTTTCCCTTCTGTTTCTCTTCCCTTGCTGGAGTAAAACGCTTCTCTCCTTTTTTCTATGGAGGATGTTTTTCAAGTTTTATTTATAACTTCCTGTTTTCCACTTCTCTGACGACACACAGAGATTGTAAAGCAGCTTAACAAGCTACTTAAGGATTTATTTTGCTCTGGTCAATCCTCAGTTGACCTCAAATGCATCTGCTGCACCTATGCTAATTTTCCTTTGGCACCATTGACATGTCTTGCACAAAGGAAGCAAAACCAGGATGACCTTGTGATTTAACAATCTCTTGAGAAGCCCCCAAAACGTCTACTGTGAAACAGAGCAAGCATAAGCATAGCGTACCTCTGGGATCAGCATAATGGGCCATTCTAGTCACAGGGTCAGGATGGTGAAACGAAATATAAAAATGTGCACTAGCATTAGTTTGAGACTTTGGCGCTAATATTTCTCATATTTCAAACGTAAAGTTATTGCCACAATCTGCTTCAGATATATAGTCAGCAAAACCACCTCCCTCTTCTGGAGGAAAGACACAGTGGCAATGTTGCTTTCATATGGATTTGCATATGCAGTAAGTAGGTATTACCATGCAGGTTTTCTTCCCAGGTATACTTTCCTTGATTGTGAGCTTAAGAAGGGAGCACTGAACTGTGGATAGGAGTCCCCATGGTGTCTCTTATGGCCACTGATTGCAGGCTACTGTTTGATTCTGAACTTAGAATGGAAGGGCAATTCTGTACTGAAGGCATGACTGAACTCTTAGGATGCTTTTCTTCCCTTGTTACCACCCCTCTTTTGGGTCAGTCACTGCATATGTTACTAATGTTACTAGGCTGTATGTGTACATAAATAATCTTATTCTCAAGGGACTCAGCTGGCGACAATTACCTTTTGTCCCAGATTATCACAGGCTCCTACTCTACCCTTTCTCTTCACCAGTAGTTTCACTCTGCTTTTTTCCAATCTCCTGTCAATAGGATATTATGGAAACAATATAAATTATCCAGAATCTGACAGACTGGGAACAATGGTGGATCAACATGTTTCTGTAATCAGCAGTGTAAGCAGCATTCGATCATTGCCATCATACAATGATATACATGATCCACTGAACATCTTGGATGACAGCGGAAGAAAACAAACAGGCTCATACTACACAGAGTCCTCACCTTCAATTGTCTGTCGGACTCCTATGCGTAAGTATAGCCAACGACTGAGGAAGAGCTATGAACTTTTTAGCATCCTAACAAGTGCCAAGTATTAAACTGTAGCTCACATATATAGTATATGAGATGCAATATAGAGATAAAATAGCTCAGTACCTAGGATGTATCATAAGATGTGTTTTCCTTAAAATTGCAGGACAGTGGATTTAATAACTCTTCACTCCCATAAGGAGGACTATGATCCATGAGGAGTAGAATGACTGTCCTGAATTGCAGAAAAATCCATATTGGGAAACTATTAAGTGAGCGAATAACAGACTGAGCTCTTCTAAGGGCTCTTAAGGATCAAATGGACAAACCAAATGAACCCTGGGTTGGGGATGTCTAGATATATACTTCCTGTGGCATAGTCCCTTCCTGTCCTATGCTTCAACAACTGCGTGTATTAGGCAAAGCTCCCACTGACAATGAATTTCAGGTGAAATTGCCTAACCCCAAAGGGTTTGTTTTGGTATATACATTAAACAAATTGCAGCTGAGTTTGGTCTCACATTCCAAAAAGGGTTGCACGGAAGATATAAACTAGGGCACCGTTTGTTTCGCCACAAGATTACCTCTTCCTACTCCTTACCTGTTAACCCTGCACAGAAGATCAGACATTACTTGCCTCATTAAGGCTCTGCAAGAATTCAGTGTTCAGTTCTTTAAGGGATGCTAAAGAGGGGGAAAAAACCCCAGCACCACCACAAATGGACTGTGCCCATCAAGTATCTTCTGTATTCTATGTTGATATGTGCCAGGTGGTGGCAGTGGTACCACCACTGAATATGGACCTGAATGGTGCAAGATACGGAAAGACGAGCATAGCGCACATAAATAGCTTTGCACAATTTTCAGAGAAGATGGCTCATATGCAAGCCATAAACTTCAGGCCCGTAGCTGGATTTTTAGCAGAGTTTGCTTATACATGGTTTTTGACCTGTACCCTGATGACGTGAGGAGCCATTGAAGAACAGTTATAGAAGTATAGGTAAATTGAGTGAAGTATAGAAGTGTTGACATTTCCACCCTTGAGATGGTGTGCCTGGTAGATAAGGTTTCCATCAGATGAAATTGGATTGTGTTTTTTATTAAATTCGATAGATAGAAAACTTGCAATGATGGGAACCTTTTTTTTTTCACAGCTTCAAACATGCAAACCGCATCTTCTTCCCAGTGTATGTATGGAACATCTGGTCAGTTCCCTTCTCAGGAAAATCTGGAGTCCCATGGCCCACCAAGCAGAGATATGGTGTCATCTTTACCACCAATCAACACTGTCTTCATGGGAGCAGCTGCTGGAGGAACTTGAGCTGAGAGGAACATGTCAGTGCCTTAAGCTTACTTTCCAAATCCAGACATTAAGGCTATGATGACAATCCCCTTCAAGTTGGTGGAATAGAAAAGTATTACGTATAGGTGTTAAAGAAGCCATTTTAGAGATATCAGCAGCCCTCCACACAAAAAAAAAATAGCTATATTCAGGCTGGGTCCTGCTTGTGAATCCCTCAGGATTGTTCTGACCATTACAGCTTTTCGGTCAGAAATTCAGGGTGAGCAGAAAGAACCAGTGATTCTTGCAAGCAAGACTAAGTTGTAAAGAAATGATTACATCTATTCCTAATTTATTTAAAATGCTATTTTAGTGTTTCACTTATATCTTTTTGTATAAAAATGTTTATTTAATGCCTGTGTTGCTCATTATTTATTAGGATCACAGAGTAACTGTTTACTATCTCTTATTTGACAGATTGTCAAATGTATGCATCCTACCTCCTATGGAAATGTTTACAAGGTCAATTTTTACTGTTTTAAATGAAACTAAGCCAAATTCTTAAGTTTTTTACTGTTGTGCAGAAAGTCAGTTTCAAATGTCTGGTGCCTACTTGTGTAAGTGAAAGTCCTCAGGAAATAAATAAAACATATTGTGGGGATTTTTTTTCTTTTAAAATAAACTACTTTCTCTTAAAATAAAACCAACAAAATATGCAAATATCATAAGCTAACTAATTGCAGTAGCCTGCTACCATAGCTGGATAACTGAGACAAATGAAACCGTGCCACAAAATGTCATGGGATTCCAAAATTACTTGTGGTATGAGCCCAAAATTTCTACTGGTGGAAATCCACAAAAAGATGTCATCAACTTTCATGGGTTTAGGGCAACTGTGTATACTGAGACCAAAAGTAGAAAAGATGATTAAAAAATACTGCAACCCTCCAAATCAGCTATTTTAATAAAAAAAAAAAAAAAGTGCCATGATACTCTGTATACAAACATGCATTTATGTACGTTTCTGGAGAAGCCAGGTGAAGAATATTCACTAATGATATTAAAGAGGAAAGAAAGAGAAGAGAAGAGAAGAGAAGAGAAGAGAAGAGAAGAGAAGAGAAGAGAAGAGAAGAGAAGAGAAGAGAAGAGAAGAGAAGAGAAGAGGAGACTTACAAAACAAGCTTCTTGCTACACATTAATGAAATAACAGGTGTTATTTTACAATCAGATTATACTAACATCAGATTCATATTTGGATTTAAATCCAGTCTTCTGAGGTTATTTGATGTCCATAATCCCATTCAGTCCATTGAATATATACTGGATATTGTGGAATTAGATAGTAGGGTATTTTTGGTGGGAGAAAATGGATGGTACCATGATGAAGTTTTTATTTCTAATCCTGTATAACTTCCTTTAGTGTTTTCTATCATGAGAAGTCTGACTGCAGCAGCAAAGTAATAAGGAGCATTGACTGGGCTAGCTCATGAAGAATTCCTGATATGAAATATTTTATGCAGAAATGAGACACCACAGTTCAGTACCTGAGATGTAGAAGACTTCAGCTCAACTGCTTCCTAATTCAGGGTGAAGTCTTGTGTTGCGACCAAAAATGCTAGAATGATGCAAGAAAGTTTTGGTTTCAATAAAAATTCCCAATGACATGTAGTGGTAATACAGGCTGTTCAAACAAATATTTATTGGGCAAGGCTTTACAGCAAGTGAAGTCAGTACTGGAAAAGAGTTCTTTCTTCATGATTATTCAGAACAGGATATATTTCCTCCTAAAATTAGTCCTATAAAGGTCAGGTTCCCCATCTCAGTGGGTCACACAGATTTATTCTATAGTCTATAGTCAGTGAAGAGAAAGAGATCCCTCCCATTCAAAGTGAGATAAGATGGGGAAGGGCAGTATGAAGGGAATGGATATGTCACTATCCTGAAATGCTTGGCTACCTCTGCTGACAAATGGCATGGCCTAAATAATTGCTTTAAGCTGGAAACTCCTCGATTGTTGAATTTACTTAAGAGCAATATTTAGAATTTAGAGGAAGAGGCAATTGCTAGCAGACAGGGTCTTAGTCCATCAGGCCCTATATAAGAAGCATAGTTGGTGGTACATAGTGACTCTCATGTGATTTATATGCATCATTTCCAGTCATTTTCTTTTTTTCATGTGAACCATTTTGCATTATGGTTTTTTTTTTAGTGTAAATTACTTTATCTGCACTTTATCTGAGATAAGAAACAATATTATACTGTTAAATGTGCCGATTCTTGTGATGGCTGCAAAACCAGAGTAGCATGAATTATCACACTGTTGTAAATTTCAATTCATTATCAATAGCAAAGAGCACTACAAAGATATTCTAGTATTCAAGCAGCCAGTTAAGAGGAATCTCTCATAGTGTTGCAGAACGAGACAAAACCGTAATAATTGTAACTAGCAAAACCTAAAAAAACTAAAAAAATGAGAAATTTCCATCTTATGACCCATTAGTTCAGTCAAATATGTGGTTTGATGAATTCATTAAGTTTTGTCTGTGGGAAAAGAAATAAGTCTTAGCTTTTTATGGATACTGCATGTGAAGATTTTTACCTTTGGTAGTGTAGCAGCATTACAGTAAATAATATGAAGAATCAATGGAGTTACCACTTGGTGGTCTTTATTACTCAGTTCAGTTGCATTTTTGTGGATGCATTAATACGTTGATTTGAATACATATATGCCAGAAAATCTGTGATAAAAAAATGTAGATAGACACAATCAGTGTCAAATGAATATTGCCTAAAGGAAAAAAGAACACCCACCCTTTTTTTTCAGAGAAGGAAAAATGAAAAATGAAATCCTTTTGTTCTATTTGCCAGTATCACTGAATGTGAACTGATGCTAGAAAAGGCAAAAGAGAGGTGGATGAACAGGTCAGATCTGCTGCCACTTCTAAAGTAAAACTGATTCTAATACAAATTATATTAATCAAGACAAAGCAATATTGGAGAAGAACTGATTGTCTTGTGTGCCGTGGTCCCATGCCTAGCAAGTAGCAGGGAAACTTACAGAATTCATGCTGGAAGAGAAGTGCAGTTCTTTGACTCTGAAGGCAATTAGGACCATGGGAATTTTGCTCCAGACTGAAAATTAGTGAAAGAAAGTTTGCCTTTACTTTTAAATGCATAGAGAAAGCACAGTGTAATTACTTGTAAAAAGGGTGGAACTGCAACGAAATGGACATTGAACACTGGTTTGATGCAATCGGTTCCTATTGCTTACTCCACAGGGAACCTGTGGATCATACTGTCATCCCACATGCCAAATGCATTGTACTGGTCTGATCAGCATCCTGCCAGCTACCTCTGTCCGGTACGCAAGTGGTCAGTGGTCACAGAGAGGAAGGGAGCGGGCAGTGCAGCAGGTAGAGATGAGCCATTTAGCAGAACCTTGCATTTCAGGCAGGCTATTAGAAGATCACAGATATGCTGGAATGGGAACAGATGCTTTATATGACACAGCACAGTGCTATTTCCCTCAGTGTGGGATCAGAACTGAGTGGACTTTAGGCTTACGGAGCAAGCGGTCCAGAGAAGAAACAACAATACAGGTCATTAGTGCCATACCTCTGGACAAAGATGCACCACGACAGGCCAGGAGACCCACAGCAGCCAATACTACTGAGCTGGAATAAAAGGGGCCATCAAGCTAAACTTAAAATCGTTGAGGCTGCCTGCTAGTTATTCAATCTAGGTAATACAGGAGGCCTTACCTTGTTTTGATAACTGGGAAGAGGTAGATCAGAGTTAGTTCTGGGGTTGATATGCCCCAGGTTGTAACTAACAGCCTTTTGTATGAATAGTTTTGGGCTATGGTTTAATTGGAATCACTAATCTAGCTTTAGGGATTGGATTAAATTCTATATCAGCCTTGGGGATGGAGTCTGGGCAAGGGTGGGCTGGCTAGTATGGGCCTTAGGACTGCTGCAAATAAAGGCCTACAAAGCTATACTAAATTGACAGTCTGAAACAGGTCACAGCTCTAGCTTTTATGATGAACCCTGTTTGTAGGATTTGGGAACAGCTACAACTGGGCTTATGGGCTTGGATTCAGGCTAGTATGTTGGATGAGCCTGCATAATGCCTGAGCTTAGTTTATGGCTCTTACCAGTAGGGTCTGCATGGTATGCTTAACTTAGCTTAGTGAATTCAGGAAAGTTTGCTGCTTTCTTCTTAGTGATGTATTCAGGGTGGAGCTTAAATCTGAGTTAGCTTTCACATTAGGGTTAACTTCAGGGGTTGGGTCAACATGAAGCTGAGACCATGAGTCAATATTGGATTTATAAGTGGCCATCAAGCTTGGCTTAATGCTGCTGCTTAGAGGGATCCACAAACTATGCTTAGTTCTAAATAAAACAGAATGTAGGGACCAATATAGATTAATATTATAGTCAGAATTAAAATTAAGATGTACTTGGGCAGGAACTGGTGAACGTGGGTTGTTTCTGCATTTCGCAGGGATTGTTGAGCTTACATGAAACCTACTGCCAGTCCAGGTGATCTAGTTATGATTCCTTCGAAGTCTGGTCTTAAGAATAGACTGAAAGTTGATTTGAAATTTACATTTGGAAATGAAAAAAGATGAGCCATTTAGGTTAAAGCCAGGTCTAGAAGAAATTGAGGGAGACTACTTCGAGGGTTTAGGTGATGGAGACCACATTGTCAATCATACTTTTGAGGCTGGCACTGGGGAATTTAAAGTCATGGTTGGGGTTCAGGCCAACATGAAGCAATGAATCTGAACTAATTATGAATTGAAGACCTGCAAGGATCTATGCTCATTATTGAAATTAGTAAGAGTCACTGACATAGTCAGTAGCTTCAGCTGAGAGCTGGAATAAAAGTCTAGGACAAAATTGGAATAAAAGGCCAGGACTAAGTCAGTAATGGTGTAAGCCAGGATAAATGCACATCCAAGTAGTCATTAGCTGAAACCTCTCTGAGGGAAAAGAGATGCATCTTTCACAGCTTAAGATGAGAATGATATCCTTAATGGAAGGACTGTAGGTGTCTGTAGCCTCTAGAGAGATGCTGCATCATTGCTAATGATGAGACCTCAAGTAATCAACATTACTGGGATGGTGAGAGATCAGGAAAGCAGAAGATCCTACCACAAACTATGCTGCTTCCATGGTCACCAGACATTTGCAGAAATTACAAGGCTCAGCAGAATCACTTCTCACCAGGACCTGAGCCTGCCAACTGAGGCATCAGCAGGCAAAACAGGAGAGAAGCAGGGCTGGATCTGAAATGGAGGGGGGCAAAATATTGTGCCCATTGCATAGTTAGTGACACCAAATACCATTTCTCTGCATTTTGGATTCTTTGTTATTTGCACAGCTTTTTTCCCATTTAACAATGGCTGCATGCTACAATGCTGCATGGAGCAATGGTTACACAACTGGAAACACGTAAAAGATTATATTAGTAGGTGAACTAGGAAAATCTACTTCCCTTCCTTTTGGCTTAGTTGATTATTATCCTTGACCAAATAAAGGGCCACATGTTCATACTGCCCTTGTGCCCTTGTTGCTACAGTAAAAGGAGACATACAGTGAAATTGTACATTTAGAGTTTGATATTACATGCCTTTTTAACTCCTGTCATATTTAATTTTCTCATATCATTTAGTTTTGTTCAGAAGCTGACTTTTTTGACTAGTCACCTGTTTCACATCAAGATACACAGACATCACTCAAAATTTAATTAAAATGACATGTTTTAGAAAATTTCCACTACGGTAAAAATACCAACAGTATGTAATACAGGGGTGGACAATAAATAGCCCTTCCTTTCTCTCTAATACGTCTTTACCAAGCTTCATCTTCAAAGTACGATCAGCCTTCAAAAACTAGCCCAGACATACAGCATCCTCGAACAGCATCTTTACTTTGACTCTACACATTTTTTCACAAGTAGGTGTGCCATCCACTGACTGATATACTGGATCAGTCCTCCTCCACACCCAAGCCACACAGGCTTCTGACAGTGCCCAGCTTTCAGTTCTTGGTGAGTACTTTAATTTTAGAGATCACATGCCCAATCTCCAGGCATGCTTCAGATAGCAGTTATCCAGCTTCTTGCTCCTGAAAAAGAGCTGATGAACTACCTTCAGTGCCCTAGATGTAACAGGTCTCTTTCAGTTCTGTTTGTGAAACTACCAAAATACTCGGCATTGGATAATGGATAGTATGGTCAACTTTTAAAGAATTTTAGAAGAGACTATAAAAAGTTACCCACACTATTAAGTTCCTTCTAAGATTGAAAGGTGAATTTCATTCTAAATGAAGGGTATGTGAAAAAATCCAGGGAAACTAATTTTTAAAAGAGTAAAATATTGAGGATGAGACTGAAATGGACTCAGTCCATTGTATTGGGGATGTAATACTTGGCCTAAATAAATAAACATGAACCGAGCCGCAGATTAAGTTTGATATTGAGCTATTCCAGCTGATCATGGTATTTGCTCATTTGGAAGAAAATCAGGTCTCTGATCCTGCTCTAAAGTTTGGAACAGTGCCATCAGAAGAAACTAAAGACAGATCTATATAGTCATCTTGGTTTGCTCCTCTGCTTTGCAGAGTGGTCTTTATCTCCTGATTATACAGTCCATCCCATGTAACTGCTGGAGTACACCCTGGCTTCACCCTCAAGCCAAGAAGTTCTCTCTGCAGCAAAATAGTATAAATCAAATGTTTGTCCACTCCAGGGTCCACATCTACTCTACATCATCAACGTGAAAGAGATTTTCCTCCCCAGCCCTTCATAGACTTCAAAGAGTAGCCTCGCAGCTCTCCTGCTCTCTTCAAGGAGCTGGGAATGAGGTTCACACTATTTCTGCCAGCAGTCAAGGCATGATCGATCACTGACACGTGATATGCCCCTGAGTCCTGGACAACTCAGACACAAATAAAGCTGAACTATTTAGGCCTGGAACTGTGTCCCTCTACTCATCTACCTCCAGGCAAAATAGAGTTTGGCAGGTGGCTGTCCCTGAGGGATGCTTTTGCCCAGCAAATCCCTTTGTTTAGCACTTGTTGCTCACACAGATTCTTAGAGTTGTGGCTCACATGATTTCCATGTGAAATGTGAGCCTCTCCACACATCCTATGGGGATCCTAGATGCCTCAGTTGAGGTTGAGAAGTCTCGTTGGCAACAGGACATGCAGTCGTTATGCAGCAGAGTACATGACAAGCTTTTAGTCCCTTCATGGGTCTTGGCCCTGGAAAGTCTCAGTGCAGTCTGCGAGGTCAGGGTGAGATGTTTGCCCACCACTTGGGCTACTCTCTGAGCCCCAGCCCCAGGCTGGCTGCAGCCCTGCAACAACACAGTCAATGAGAGTTAATGACAACCTCCAAGAAATACTAGTCCCTTAGCAGAGCAGATTGAACTGGGCATCACACAGTATCTCAGCTGAAATTGGATGACGGCCAGATAGTGTGCGGTGGAGAAGGTATGTTTAATCAACACCTGGCTATGCATTACATGTCCTGGGGGCTAAGCTGAGAGGTGACCAGAGAGATAAGCTAACAGGTGCCCGAGCATTTTTGAAAATGGAGTTTGGAGTCTAGCTTTATTAACACTCATGGGTGCAGAGAGCTTTTGATACATATGAGGACCTAATTCTTAATCCTGTAAGTGACAGAAGATACCTTCTAAAAATATCCAGATATATCCTGGATACCTTCTAAAAATATCCAAATATCTAATTTGTAGAAAGCTTACTTCTATAGCAATACTTACCTATCCATCTTTAAAGAAACAGCCCTTCACCCTCACAATGCTGAGCAGAACAACACATGAAAACATGTAAGAAACCCATGAGACTGCGGGTCCAATGCTTGAAAACACTAGCCTCTGTTCTTTCAGCTTATTGACAATTCGAAAGGTAAGGCAAGGCTTCCACATCTGCATTTAGTTTCTCAAGTAAGCAAACAGTTCTTCTGAAGGGCTGCGCACTCAGCAGTTCCTGCTGCCTGGCATTAACGAAATGGCTTTGCCCGGCAAGTGCGTGCTGAAGAGCCACAGAGACGTAAACAAAATTCGCAGAGTGGGGGTGGCCGGTGGGGGGGGCGACTGATCTTGCTTCATGTCGCTGGCTTACGGTAGCACCGGGTAAAATGCTACACCTTTTCACAACAACTACAGCATGGTTCAAGGGTTCCTGTTTAGGAAAGGAAATAAATAGAAACATGCCATTTCTTTACAAGGGGGACAGGAATTAGTGAAACCCAGTATCATTGATAACAGTGGTTATTGCTGTCAGATGGGATTGAATGAAATGGGATTTCTCACCCATCTACCATCCCTCTGCAATGACCAATTTTCTTTCAGCCTCCAAGAATTTTGAAGAAATGGTCATTTTCCTGAGACAGGTGGGGCAGGCCATGTAAGACACACCAAAGGGTGGTCAGCCCTCCGTCTACACATGCAAATGCAGCCTCAGGAGTCCTGGTGTGCTTGCACTGCTTAACAGCAAAAATCTGCCTCTCTCAAGCACTGCTTTATCTGCTGTCCCCAAAAAGAGCTCCAGAAGCTATAATGCCAAACAAACTTGGGCTGAGATCAAAGCGTAGATCTACACATGTGTGACGGGCATGATACATGGGAGAACAACTGGATCTGATATTTAGGTATATAGAACATTTGCTGTCTGATTTAGCACTTTCATCTGTCCTGAAAGAAAATTCTTCTTTGGCAAACTAGAACAAGAGAAAAGAAGTGAATTCTGCTCAATAGAACTGGGAAGATTCCCTGCCACTTGTATCGCTCTCTTTTTTTTCAATACCTCAGTTTCATGTGACAAGATGTGATAGTGCATTTCTCTCATGCACTGGTCAAAAGAGCTCTGCCGAGATGACTGACAGTAAGAAAATGTAGGCGAACACACAAAACTGAGGCAAGATGAAGCAAAATTAAGACATTTTTAACTAAGGGGTGCACAAAGATGTCTTAGTGATTTAAATTCAGAGCAGCAAACCAGGAATCAAGAATCCAGAGTTCTGATTAACTTTATACGTGTAAAATAGGAAAACCCCTACTTTATCTCAGCACACATTCAGTGTGCATTTGGATCTGCTGAAACTGCAGACCAAACCAATCCAGTGAAACAAAATGAAACAAAAGAATCCCACACAACTGGGAGAAAGGAAAAGATGCTGTTAATTTGTTTTATTGATGCAGAGAAAGACGGCCCAGGTTTTAATACCTAGCAGTATTACTATCATAACTGTTTCAGCTAAGATCATCTTTTTTGCATTGACTTAGTTGCACTGGTGAAAGCCCAGAATTTGGTGTTGCCGAGTGCTAATGCTCGTTTCATTGGGAATGCCGGATGGTTATACCTCTGGAATGGTTTGCTATGGCTTTCTCCATATGGACTTAGTGCAGCTTGCAGGAGTAGGCAAATCCTGAGGGATTTGTCCAAGATTATACAGGCAGTGGTGCTACTGTTTGAGCACCATTGAGAACTTCAGATATAAGATGTTGCATCTCCTGGGCAGCAAGGGACATATGCAGGTAGATCAGTAGACACAAATAGCTTCACAAAATCTGCTGCTCTCTCTTCTGCCTTAAACTTTTCTCCTGTTTTCTTCCCCTAAGCAGAAAGAGCTCAGTGGTTCCCCACATGAGCAACCCCGCTTGCCAGGCTCTACCCTGGTAGAGCTCAGGCTCCATCCCCTTTCCTTACTTCTCCCAGTGGAAGTCCCTGGCGTGGGCCGAGCAGCCAGTCAGGAAAAGGAGGTGCCCCACTGAGCAGCCCTCTGCTTTGCCCCTGGGACCAGGGGACAGGAGGAGCCAGGCGTGGAAGTCCTATGTGCACCTCCCCTCGCAAGGAGCGAAAGCCCCGTGAGCTTTTGCGCGTTGTCTTAGCAAAAGGGAATTACCCTCATTTTCCCTTTCTACCCCCATCATAAGAGGGGCTTTGCAATTAAAAACACGATGGCGTTTTGTTCCCGGAGATGAGGGGTGGAGCGGGGGGTGGGGAAATCGCCCATGTACCATAACAGATGGTTTAAGTACGGTGATTACAAAATCCTGAAGTTAAAATAGTTTAATTACAAAGTCAATACTGCCTCCAACCTCTGCTAAGCCTTAGTGTAAAAACAACAGACGGTATAGTGCAAACGGTAGGACAATATTTAACCAGAACTTTGCATTAGCTACTGCAGTACAGCTCTCCATCAGGCCTTCAGCAAACGGAAGATCAACTGATTTTCCCAGCTTGTATTTGTTAACCATCTCTGCTTCAGTATCAATGGGTGGCTGTGAGAGAGCCACAAACAAACCTAAGGAAACAAACTGCAATACTATACTGCAAGCTGAGGCTCAACAAGGTTGTATGTAAAGTCCAATATTCCAAGTGTACAACTGAGACAATTATTAGCACTTTACCAGGAATTAATACAGAGGTAAAAAAGATGAGCAGGTAAACTTATTTATATATAAAATGAGAATAAAATTGGTGAAATCAGTAACGTTTCATTTTAGACTATGGATTTTATGGAAAAAACAACAGGTCATGGGAAGGCACAGGGAAAGGAAAATTTGGGGATGATTTCAAATGACACAAATTTGATTTTTCACATGCAGGGAAAGCAGCAACTCTATACAGCATGTTGTAGGAAAGTCTCACGAAGCCCTGCTCTTGCAGCTGAGAGCCTTGCTCTTTACTGAGCGTGTGCATATTCTACATGTTCTTTAATAGTGACAAACCCTCCCGCTGTTGGCTTGCGCCCCTTATAAACATCAGCTCAAACATGGAGCCGGAAGAGTCAGAGGAAGTCTAGCTCTGCTTGTTAGCAATATGCTAAAATCCGGACCCATCTGCCTCCATCACGACACAACGTAAGATACCCACCATCCACACTACCTACGAAGTGCTGTGAGGCACTGCTCTGGTACCAAGCTGGATGGGTAAAAGCAGGGTCTGACAAGCTGGTGACGAGAGATACAGACTCATGGAAGTAAAAGCAAAAGTAGATAAATGGGACATCATCTTCAACGCCTCTTCTTACCACTGACCCTCACTGACCTCAAAGCAGAATCAGGAGCTAAAGCAAGAGGGAAAACAAGCTCCAGCAGTGACACTACATCACGGAGGAGTTCTCATACGTCTATTAACCCTTTATAATTTTTTTAGAGAGTTTGAGAGATGAAGAGTAACTGCGGGTGTCTGAGATCATGTTTGCTAAGTCAAATAAGAGTTTCCAGTAGCTGATCTGTTTTTCTGGGGTTCTTAATAAATAACAGCATTCAGGACAGAGAGCTGCACTGGCTAAAATGCGGAGGCGGGGGGGGGGGGGACACACGGGACCCCCTAGTGAATCTAAAGGAAAATAATTTTTAATCATTAAGAGGAAAGAGGAAAAATTCCTAGGGCCTGATCCTGCAAATTGCCGCATATTCCAGTCCTGCTTTTATTAAATTAACTTTACTTATATGAGTAAATTCATTGACTTTCAATTAAGACTAAGTGCAGGCTGAAGTGCTTCATTTCATTAGCTTGGAACTGATCCTCTGTAATAACAGAAAAAAACATAAACTAATGTTCTGTTGGAAATCATAGCATGACTCTGGCATAGCACTGACAGCACAAAAGCAATGTGAATTATTTCTTTATATGAATAGAAGATATTTGTATTTTTTCTCAGAATATGATAATAAATTATTTTATTACTATCTGTAATAACAAATAGCCCTTTAGAGCATGTTTTAGAGGCCTTTTCAATTTCTAGTAATTTCTTTTATTCTCCTGCTTGCCTCCCTTTTTTACCCTAAGCATGTACTTGTAGCTAGGAAATCAATCCAAAGAAATAAGGCATGGTCATAGCATTTTAATAAAACTGAGCCCAGGGCAGAACCCAGAAGCTTGTATCAGACCTTAGCCTCTCCCCGTAGCGCGTGTGGGTCACAATTGCCACGTCTGCTCCCGGGATAATTCTGTATTTAAGCCAGTAACTCTTAATGACTGCTCTCACCCAGAACCACTGGGCCTGATGCTCAGCTCCCAGTTCTGGGAGCAGGACTCTTCTCTACCAGGAAAGGAAGATGATCCTGGGTACCCCTTGCCCGGGCAGATACCTTGAGGGAGAAGCCGTGAAGTGAAAGCACCACCTCCTTCTCCTTCTGAACACCAACAGGAGCTAAGGACTGAGGCTTCCTTCTCCAAAGAGCCGGTTCCTACTGGTGTGCATTAGGTAGATCACATTTGTAGTGATGCCCTGGAGTTTGGGTACCTAAAGTCCAGCTGGGGTTTGTTACCTAAGCACTCCTCATCTCTCCTGAACTGACACTTTACAACCGGTTCTGACTCTGGGTTTTTTTGCCCCAATATCACATCAAGTGCCCACTGTCTGGAAAGGGCCTTGTATCCTGAGCAGGGTACAAGAAAGTAGGGCGATTCAAGTGACTTCAGGCTATCATCATTGCTAGATAAGCACGTCACCAGGAAAAGCATGCTAACATAGCAGTTACAATGTGGTTCCAGAAACACAGATCTTTGGAAGAAAGTGCTCCTGGTGATCAAATATAATAGTGTTATTAAGTCAGGCTGTCCGACAGTAGCTGTTTCACATGATGCACATTCAGGATAACCTTTGTGGGCCAGCTAGAAACCATGGCATCCAAATTCTGCCTTTCTCTGCCACACTAGATGTTGATTTCAGTAGGGATTTTGTAAGCAGATCAGGCACAATTTGGTCCTAATGACGGGAGTGCTGACTTCACACACTCACACGAGGCTATTCTGGCAGCAATAATTCTTCGTGGGAGCTCTGCGCTTTGAAGATGGCTGATTTCACTCTGAATTCATTGGCAAGGCTTTGGATACAAATTGTTAGCATAAGGACGATCAGTGCCATCATCGCTGTTAGCGGTGCTCTCAAAGCACTTGGTGACGCTGCCGGGGATTACGGCCCTGCTGGGCTGGCGGCTCCTCAGGTGCGGGGAGGAGGAAGAAGGTGAGTTCCCGCCACCCAAAGCTCACCCTCTGGAAGTTTGGAGGTGAAATGGCAGCGCAGGTTTGTTCGAGGCCTCACCGAAAAGCAGGGGATCCAAATTCAGCCTGAACTATACCTGTGCATTAGAACACAAAATACATTTTTAATAGAGGAAGATATGTTTAAAAAAGCTAAGCAGTGGAAAACCTGTTGTTGTGGACCTGACCTTTTCTTCTCCCAACAAACATTTACCCAGAGTTGTCTCATGACTTGTCAACTTTTGTAATCCATTAGAAAGTGATGCAGTTGCATGATGTGATCAAACACCAAATGCAGCAGAAAGGCCATAACTGTATCTAAAAAGCCTTTGCTTTGTCAAAGCCTCTCACTAATGCTGGCAACAAAATTATTGAGGTCTATAATAAGCTGCTCTCTTGTCAAATAAGCCTCCTTACGAGCAGTGTTAAACTTTATATCTGCTTTTAAATTAAACACTTTGGGTTTATTAACGTTTCCTTTCCTCTCCAAATTTCTTTGTTGAGAAGAGGTGCCAGAGGAAATGTACTAGCAACAGTAGGATGTGAAGTATGGTTTAGAATACATTAAACATATGTTGATGGGGCCATTAGCAGAGTTTATAGATACCACCACCTGTCTCTTATTCCACTTGCCATTACTTTAGTGACAGAAAACATACTGTAAGAGAGGTGATATGCTACCATTAAATCTTTACTCCTGTATT
Source organism: Nipponia nippon (assembly GCF_047370975.1). Classification (NCBI taxonomy): domain Eukaryota; kingdom Metazoa; phylum Chordata; class Aves; order Pelecaniformes; family Threskiornithidae; genus Nipponia; species Nipponia nippon. The sequence goes on along the minus strand of NW_028262358.1, from coordinate 72,134,038 downwards.
GGAAGGAACACAGTAGCAAATTCGTGCCTTATTGCTAAAAAGATTTTCCAATAGTGGCTCACTTATTGAGATAAACAAACCTGAATAAATACAGGGGGTAGGGGCTAAAGAATAAATATCAGTCCAGTTTTGGATGCAAGAGAGACATTGAACATCTGAGAGGGAAATACTTTGCCATTATAAATGTACAGCGGGGCAGTTAACATTTTACTTGCTCCTTCCAAGCTAGCAAGCGTATCCTTTAAATCATTACTGCAAAACGCATTCTTAGACCTACCAAATGTAGGCAGGGTTTATTTGCCTTCAGGCAAAACAACTGAAATGAAATGAAATGAAATGAAATGAAATGAAATGAAATGAAATGAAATGAAATAAAATGAAATAAAGTAAAATAAAGTAAAATAAAGTAAAATAAAGTAAAATAAATAAAGTAAAAAAATAGAACGAGGTAAACAAGCGCCGCTGTCGCAGGCCGCGGGGCAGGCGATACCGCCTCGGCCCTGCGGCGCCCCCTGGCGGGCGCGGCGCGGCGCAACGTGGCGCTGGAGGCCCCCGGCGGGCGCGGTGCGGGGCGCGGTGCGGGGCGCGGTGCGGGGCGCGGTGCGGGGCGCGGTGCAGGAGGCGCCGCGGAGGAGCCGCCGGAGGGGCGGAGGGCGGGCTCACGGCCGGCAGCGTTTTTTTCTAGATCTGCGGTCAGAACTGTGCCCTGCTTGCAATAACACCGTGGCCCAGCGTTATTGGTGCGGGGGGGTGGGGAGGAAGCTGAAAAGCGCCCTTGGCGTCATGGGAAAAAGGGACTTGTGCTACAGCCACACCGTTGCTCCATGTGAAGGAAAGGAGGAGTGCGAGTGGCAGGGAGGCGGCTGGTATAGCATCATTAGCGGTGGCGGGAGCGCGCAAGGAAAAGAGAAAGGTAAAAGTCACAGTATTGATGCAGGGAGAGGGGAGATCAGGCAAAGTACCCACAGGCCTCAGGCTGTACCTTGGAGGTGGGCAAGTAGTGAATGCGTCAAGAAAGGTGGGTTTGGACATGGCAGAAAAAACCTTTCTAAAAATCTAGGTTGAATTTCCCAAAAAACTTTAATTCAGAAAATGTTCCTCATCGCCCCAGAATGGGCAAAGTCTTTGCCCAGCCCCTCCTGCACCTGCCTGGGCAAAGCGAGAAGAGCCCTGAGCCGCAGCACCTCCCGGCAGCTCTGCTCCTGCTCCGCGCCCAGCCCCAGCGCACGCTGCTCACGGGTGGCCTCTGCAAAACCGTTCAGGCCAAACAGAGCAGGCGAGAGGAAGGGGACGCGGTTCCTTGCAGAGCAGGTGCCGGCATAGCTAGAGGTCAAAGGCCTTTTACTGGCCTTTCTGGAAAGAGATGGAAAAAGGTTGCGAGCCTTCGTCTCGGCCGGCTTTCCGCAGGGGAAGCCTCAGGTTTGATCAGGAGATGGCAGCACAGCCTTGGAAAGCTCGAAAAGCTTCCCCACACGTGCTCCCCGTTAGCAAAATCCCAGGGAAGTAAAGCACCCGCGTGCCCACTGGAAGAAGAATTTAAAAGGGAAAAACATGCACGTATCCAGTAAGAATTCGAACTGAATTGCAAAGAACCCAGTTAAAGACCAAAACTGAAATTGCATCTGTGTGTCACAGGAGTCCTTAAGCGTGACTCTGGCAGCGCGCCCTTCTCCAAAGTGTTGCAACCTCCCACAAAAGGAAAAAAAAAAAAGGGCCAGAGGTACCACTGTAAACTTCATTGCTTCCGTGCTGCTACCAGTTTATATGGAGGCATACACATATCACGACAAAACCGTAAAGCTTCATAATAGAAAGATAGAATTGTGAATTTTCTCTTCCCTGTTTTCCAGTATTTGTTTTAAATGGGTGAAAAAGAGGATTTAAAAATCTGCCAGCCGGATAAGCAGGGCTTTATGTCAGACTCACAAAGAATCTGCTCCTTGATGCACACAAAGCTGATGCAGTTTTGCTATAATCTTTGCTTATTTCATTCCAAAAGAAAATAAAAATGTAGAGAACATATAATAGCTGTAGCAAACCTATTGCTAAGTCAAACAAACCTGAGCAAAGCTACAGTCACTACAGGCAGGCTGTTTCTGACTTAGTCATTGACGAGCTTTCAATCTGAAGCTGCAGGCAGAGGTATTATTTTCAAGCCATGTATTTTGCTTCATTCTTGCCCCAGACTCTAGGCTGGCTCAATCTGGGATTGAGGAATTCCCACAGACCTGCAGGTGTTGCCAGGAAAAAACCCCTCACAATTCATTAGGTGGTGCTGAATGACTTTGCTGGAAGTGCTGTTGTGTTGGCCCTGTCGGTGTTTTCTAGAGCTGGTCCACCTGAGAGCTTAACGAGGGGAGATGCTATTGGAAAAGCTGTTTGGAGTTAGTTTGGCACCAACTCTGGCACCCTAGCCAGATTCAAGACCTTTTAGTATTCACTGAATATACAAATCAGTGCATGATCCATCTCATTTTTTGACACTTTGTTTAGCATTGGAAACATTCAAAGAGCGTAACAAATGGAAATTTAGGGTTTAACCAGATTGTATCAATTGTTGGTATTGGAACATCAATGGAGCTCAAACAAGTTTCACTTGGCAGGACAACTGCACAAAAGCATCTGAGGTTGAATCACAAGCTATTTTCAAGGTTCATACACACAAAAGGGTTCAAATATAAGCAAATTAAAGCCCCAGTATTAATGGAATATGTTCTTGTTTCCTTTCTACTTGCCAACTATTTAACCTGGTCAGAAGACAAATTCACATGAGATTAATTCTATGGAGCCAGCCTCAGATTCCTCCTGGGTTTCCTTGAAACGAGGTATCCTTCGCTTCCTATCCTGCACGGTTTTGTAATGCAGCTGCACATTGTTGAAAAATTGCCACACTTCATGGCGGGGCGTCTGCACTTCAGCAATGAGAGAAGTTATTTCGAATCCATATATCTATATTTGCATGCTTGTGAAGCTTATGTGTCTGGCTTGTCAAGCACTAGGAAGCTCCTTGATGGACAACGCCATGATACATAGCGGATGGCAATTAAGCTATGAACCTGAGTAAAGAGAGGCTGATCCTCAGCACTGTGAACTCCAAAGGAACTTCCGAGTATTTCTGTAATTCAAAAGGGTAAAGGCTCCTGTAGAGCAGAAAAACTTAGAGAAGATGAAGAAGAGGTGAAAAATCCTCTCAGCAGCCAGTGACCCCTGCGTGCCGAGCGGTCTGGGGATCGCCCCTTAGAGCCAGGTGGCCTCGGGGGTCTCCTCTCTTTGCACAGTGAACCAGCGAGAGATATGACCGCGAGGAGCCGACTGGAGGCAGCTCCTGCCACCTCTCCTGCTCCGTGCCCGTGGCTCTGCCCAGGCCAGGCACTGGTGGGCGCAGGGGGAGCACGCTCAACTGGCATTACAGTCATTCTTCCCAGGTTTTAGGCTTGCTTGCCTCCTTTTTTCTTCTGCCGTGTGATAGAGAGGGAGCGTTTGGCCTGGCAGTATAAACACCTTCTGTTGTGGAGCAGGATGAGAAAAGGGAAGGAGAAGCAGAGATTTTGGCTGTAATCTCGGTGCTCCAGTCGTTCCTGGGAACCGAAGCACATGCCCACACAGGTACAACAGGGGGAAGATACTTGGTGGCTGCAAAGGGCTAAACAGAGCCTGAATGACATTTAGTCCTGCACATAAAGGTGTGATGGCTGGGAGAGGGAAGAGCTGGGGCTCATTCAGATCCACAGTGGATTAACTAAATATCTGCAAACCAAACTCACAACCCGTGTAGGGTACAACCCAGGAACACCAGCAACAGATTTGCTGAGCAGCCAGCTAATCGGGAACTGAAAAAAAATCTCTCCTTGCAACACGTAGTGGCTGGCACAGTAACATGTGCTCATCTGTACTCGTTTGGTCCTTACAGAAATGTCTTGTTGCCTCCCAGATGCACCCACTCTGTGAGCACTTTTGGTGCCCTTATGCCTACACAGGTCCTGAGAAAATCATGGAGCAGAAGCCCACGCTTTTTCCATCTTTTGAATTAAACTCAAATGGTGTGTCCAGGACCGTTTTTAAGCCAACGTGATGAAGGCCTCCTCCAAAAGGCCAGAGGGAGGTGGGCACAAAAGGTCTGAGAACACTCCTGACCGTACGCCCTCCCCACGCCGCTGGGTTGATCCCTGGGCCCGCGGAGCGGCCGCATAGCCCCGCTAGCCATCAGCATGGAAGCTGGGAATGGAAAACAATTTTGACATTGGCAGCCTGGAGTCTTGCCCTTCGCAAACACATTTGATGTTCATACATGGTCTTTTGGCTGCTGCTGCTGGGGACCATCTGTTGGGATGGCTTCGTGCCTGATCAAATGGTGGTATGCCAGTTTCACTGGGACATGAAATAGATGCCAAACAAAACGCGTCTGGTTTTACTTCTATTACTCTGAATTCAAAGCACATGCTAATACTAATCCCCCTTTTATCACTGTTGTGGTGCCAGTTAAACCTTCATTTTTTCCCACTATCTGCCAGACTTCTACCACGTACTTAGGCGCTTAACAAAATCCAGCAGAAATCGGCGCCGTTGATTTCACACAAACAGAGCACTGTTTGCAGGAGTTTGGTGAGAGGAGTTAGCACTAACGACAGAGGTGAATGTGTGAGAGTTTCCTATACACGTAACACAGGATCCTTGAAGGAGTTGGACCAGGACGTTTCTTTAAAAATTGCTCCTGAAACCACATCCAACTATCACAGAATTTTCTGCTCAGTAGAAATGTGACTTTTCAATTTAAAATGCTATGATAAACTAGGCATATTTTAAAAAAAAAGTCTCTATCAAATGTGTAAAGACTTTGAGCGCTATGTGAGTGCTAGTCTGGGATGCTCTAAAGACATTTTTTTTTCAGTGCACTATGAGTTCACCGCAGCACCAGCCCTGACCTACAGTAAAATCTTCCATGCTGTGGCTGGCTTTGCCGTCTGCGTTTATATGACTAACTCCCTGTGAACGTTCCACATTCAGAGAAGTGTGTTCCTGACCTCAGCCAAGATTAATATTATTGTCAAAACTGCCATCATTACAGCTACTGTGGGTTTTCAGATTCCTCTAGTGTTTGTGGGGAAAATCCATCTGCTACAGATGTTCCCTTGGGTGATGGATTTTCTCCTCTCGTCCCATAGCAGCTCAGGAAAGCCTAAGGGAGCATCCCCTGATGGGCTTCCCTTTGCTCTTCATCCTTCTGCTGTGCAATGCTAAGAGGTTGGACATCTTGGACACCTCCTGCCACCTCCTCCTCCTCCCCCTGTCCCCAGGGTGGGGATGACAAAGCCCCTTCGCTGGCCTCCCCTGGCCAGATCCCCGCTGTGTGCGGGGTGGGCACGATCCAGATGTGCCAGCTGAGGTTCCCGGTTTTAGGAAGGGCTGGGACTTGACTACTCGGTCAAGTGTTTAATTCTTCAGCTCCTGGATTCATAATGATTTAAAACACTTTTTTTTTTGTTAATGATGCAACAGATTCTTGTGTTATTATCTTTTAATAACCTTAATTAACTTTTTAACCACCTTGCTTACATTGCCTTCTTGTACATTCCTAAAATAAAAGTTACTATGGAAATCTGAAAAAAATTACCATTAACAGTTAAGGAAAGTTGGGGAATGTGTATGTTAGTTTCTGTTTGGTTTAGCATTGTAGTACCAAAAAAAAAAAAAAGAGAATTATTTGAATCTCCCAAGTAAATATGGCAGGGCCAGGAGCATAGGCCGACTGGTGGCATGTGGACCGGCCATAAAATTAAAAATAAACTTAAGAGTAAATGTGCAGCTAAATGCAGACTGTGGGGATAGGATGTGAACTTCAGCTATTTCCTGGAGCTAGTGTGGTTCCAAAGTTTAACAGCTTTAGCCTTTGGAGACCTGGAGGCGTGCATACTTGTTTTCAGTTTCTCCTCCTTTCATCTCCCCCCACTCAGAGCCCTACCACCTCCCAGCTGCCCTGCTCGCTCCATCTCTCCCTGCAGAAGGACACTCCTCTCGCCCTCTAACGAAGGTCCTGCATGGCTCTCAGCACAGAGCATCACCGCGCAGCAGCGGTGCCTCCCTCACTGTCCTTGTGTCCTCCAGCCCGTTCTAGCAGGATGGGGGCCCGGATTCCCATTTTGCCCTGAAGATCATCCAGGGAGATGAGCGACTGCCAGCTGCTGTGCTGGCTCATGCCTAACAGTTAAGCTTTTTATGATGACTTTCAGTCTTGAGCTTTCTTTTTTTTTTATGAGTTTTTTTGGTTAAAACAGCCATAGAGGTCATGGGGAAGGGTTAATGGAAGAACTAACACATCCTTATCTCACAGGGGCTGTAAGATAGCAAAGATATTTTCAGGCATAAATTTGTTATTGGGGGATGTACTACAAAGCTCAAAAGTATCTCACTAAGCCTAGCTTGAGCTTTGTGTTCTTTTTGCTTGTGGCCCTCGTGCCTGCATAGACTTAAAGCCAAATTCAATTTAGGAATGTGTTTCTAAAGTGTGTCTTGATGTCCCTCTTGTTTATGGTAAAACTTTAATTTCATGCTAATTTCTCCTAATACCATATGATAGTTTTCTTTGTTAAAATAGAAATGCTTGTAAAAACAAATTCTAGTGTAACTCCTTGAACGCCTTGAAAAATCATCATGAATTATTTTTCACGATGCAAATTACATTGTTCAGTAGTGCCAGTCTGCTAACTCAGATCTCCAAGATACATACATCCCCCACTTCTCCGTATTTGTCAGTGGCACTCAGCAAGGTCCTTTCCATTAAAATCTTTTCTCCCCTTTTCACTTGCTGAAATCCTCCAATTGTACAGTAACAGGCAAAACAGCAGAATAGATAAATAGCAGAAGAAAATTGGGGCACATTTTCATGAACTTCCAAGAAATTTGTTTACATGTTTGAAATGTATAGGAGGAAGATGTGTGCACATAAATCTTATTCATTCTATTTCTTGATTTTGCCTAGAAGAAAATGTGTTGAATAAAGTCAAAGAATGGCAGAACAATGTAAACTGCAAACACGACGGTGGAGGCTTTCTTATAGGAGGCAGAAATAAAAAAAACACATTATTGGAGATAATAGACTCTAATGGAGATAATAGACTTAAGGACTTGGGATTTCTGCATGCAAATACCTGTGCTTTGATTATCTATGCTACAGCCACAGGTGTCATGAGATGCACATTATTTTTACTGTCTTTCAAGGTAAATTCAACACATGCTTTTACCTAGCAGTGCCTCTAATTGATAACACAGCTAAATTTTTCTTAATGCAAAATCCACAGTAACCTATGTTCTTTCCCTAGCCCTTTCTGTCACTCCTCCTCCTGCACCAAAAAGAAACTTATTATCAAGAAAGGAATGATAACAGGAAACAAGCATTTAACCATAATCCCTCTTCAAAAAATTTTCATAGCATTCTTACCTCCTTAACATCTTTCCTGAAATGAATCATAGGAAAGTCCATTATGCATGCCTGCGTGAACCAAAATGAAGAATTAGGTGTGCAATCATCGTACAGCAGCTAATAAACTGTAAGTTAAAGTTCCCATGGAATAGCAGGGTGAGTTAAAGACACTATGGCAACCTTAATAGACAACATTTTCTATTAGAGTGTTTATAATTAGTTCCTTATTAATTTACAGATGAACAAACTTATACTATATATATGTATATGTATACGTATACGTATACGTATATGTATATGTATATTTACATCACACACATGTGATGTTTGTGATTCTTCTTTCACACAGAATATGTTAGCAGAGTGCTGTTGTACCAAAAAAAAATGTTTCTCTGTCCCTAAACTTTGGTGCCACATAATTGTAATTTATTAAAAATATATCGGCCATGGCAAACGGCTCAATTCTGGGTAGCAACAAGCAACATCTTCCAGAGCTGAAACCTCAGTGGACAAGATCTGCAAAGAGGCAGAAGAGAATTTAATATACTCTTATAACACTATATTATTTAACCATAGAGCCTTAAGGTCGCATTAAGAACTGGGGTGATATATGAAAAAAATGGTGCCAGCTTTATGTGGCTTGCAATCCACCTCTGTAGCAATTTTCTGTACACACAATCTTCCAATACTATTTTATTACAAATGTAAATAGCATACTGTCACAGCAGATACCAGAAAATCACCAAGATGAGTAGGCATATATGGTATTTGTAAGCGTTCCTAAGAATTCTACTTGTATGAAGGGTTTTCTGGTTCCCCCAAAATAACTTCCTCTCCTCACTCTAAGTCAGAGAAGACAGAGAAGCCAGAGGGTCGCGCAAGGAATTTGGGAGAGGAAAACACCAGATTTCGGTTTCTCCTTTTTTCTCTGGCAATGAAGACTTAATTACAGACAGATTCTTCCATATGATGCCTTTATGTTTGCATACCTTCAGCATGCAGCTATTCTACCAGTGACCCCTTCAGGCCCATCGCTGCTTTCAGCTTACAAAACTATCAATCCTGCAAATGATCTACCAAACTGACGTCTGCGAGGGGAAAATCCCTCAGCGTGCTTAAGCCCATGTGGTAGTAAGGGAAACAGTTCTCAAAACAAAGGGGCTAGAAGTAATCCTATATTTGGACTACTGATCGGAGTTTCATCACATGAAGTAACCCTTCATCAGTACAATCAGTCTTCAAAATGTTTCAACAGCTGGGGCTAGTTGTCACTTCCAGAAGAACATTATCACCTGTTAAGGAAATAGGACATTTGGGGACACGCTTCACTAGCAATTTAGGGAGAGCTTTCTTCCCAGGACTGAAGGGGGGGAAAAAACCCAGAGTGAGATTTTTTGAGCTGTATCATCCAGTGTGCAAAACCTAGAAGAAAAAGTATTTTGTAAGTAAGTGAATTGTTTGAGGAAGCGTTCCTCTGAAGCGACCTTTCCTGTTACAGTGCTTTCATGAGCAGTCTGTGAAAATAACAGCTTTGCCAAGCGTGTTAATAACACCGGTTTGTACATTGCAAACTGTTTCATGGGTCACCAGTGAAGATGGAGTTCATTAAAAGATAATTTAAGTTCTTCTACAGTCTGAGTTAGACTGGGGGAAATCCAGTATAAGCCAATGACTTCATGTTATTGATTAAAGAATAAAATAGCCTGAACAATCTTAACTCTGTTTCATTGTACATACGCATTGCAACACAGCCTTGAAGTACATCACTGTGCTGCTTCACCCCTGCCCCAACATGCGTTTCAGCTGATCCTGATGGGATGATGAAGGGACATTTAAAATACTCAATTTTGTACGTAGCCTTCAATGCATGGCCTTTTTCATAGTGTAGTGCAAACTACCATTCCCCAGCACAGGATTCATCTCATTCATGGTCAAGAAACCCTAATTATTCAGCCTCTGTAGGCATCTTGCTCTCCTTCCTCCAGAAGGCGATTCATCTGACCTATTTTAGACAACCACTCAGGGCGAGATGTGTCTCTTGATCTAGAGATCTGCATTTCATGTGAAATGATTGAGTCAGTACCCTCAGCTTCCAGATCAAACACTAATGTGGTCTAAGATGATCAAATCTCTCCTTTTTTTTTTTTTTTTTTTGCAAGATCTTCCAAGTTCCTTGTTTAAAAAAACAGAGTCTCCTGAACATTATTTCTAAGAGTTTAGGGCTATCTATAAAGTTATTAGGTTCAGTAAAGAAGGTAAGTGGGTGAAAAGAAGATATCAGACTTGAACAAGAAATCTGATTAAACAATCCAATGATATTTTCTGAACACTAATGCTTGCTGTCATTCATTCTCAGTCCTGAATCACTTGCCATATCTCATATTATTTTGGTAAAAATGATGCTCAGTTCTTTGGGTCCACATTAAAATTCCTGATGAAAACATCTTTAAATGCAGGATGGGATCAGCACTCACCCCCAAATCTAGGTCCAAGTGCACTATGTAAGGCCTCACATACTAAAAACGAACTGAATCAGCCCTCCAAGAAGAATGCAAATTTCTGAATTCTTCAATTGAAGTCACTCCAGTTTGGTCACTCCTTCTTTAAAGATTTGATTGACTTTTTTTTTTTTTTCCCCTCCTTAATTGTCTAACCATTGAACTGTAGTAATACAAGAACTGTATGGCAGGGTTTTGTTTAATCATATACATTTTCCAGGCACTATTTAAGGGAAAGAGGAAGAAAGTGTTTTGTTATGGTACATGAATTTTGGGTGTGTAGCATCTACTCCTTGCTCTGCCAGAGGCTTCCCAGGGAGACTGTCTTAAGTCCCTCAGAGTCATCTGTACCAAACTGCAGTCCCCAGTTGGGACTTTGTCTCCTCTGTGCTTCCTTGGTCCCAGGAAAGGGACAGGCATGTCCCCAAGGGTGAGCCCAGCCTGCGGGAGGCTGACTCTCCCTTGGAGGATGCTCATCTCTCAATCTCTGCATGACTCAGGTTCCCATGTGTAAATATGGATAAGAATCCTCCCCTTCCAGTTAGCCTGGAAGTTCACAGTTGCAAAGACTGTCTTTTACTGGCAGTCTCTTTGCATGTATAACAGGTCTCTGTTCTTGGTACATCTCTGTTATGGTACTCATTACTTTTGTATTATACATAGTTATCAACATTGTCTATTAGCACTTGTATTAAAATGTTTGTACAATGTTTCCCCTTTCTACTCATTTATCTTTTACACCAAGAGGTAAATAGCATTGCTTTATTTCATATATTCGTCCTTCACCTAATCTATTTATTGAGCGATATGAGCTAGAAAATGTGGACAAGTACCATGTGATTCAACAGTGAAAGCATATTCTGATCTCTACAGTGGCTGATGGATCATAAACCCACTTGGCTCCAGCACGTGCCTCCCAACCTGAGTGGAGCTGCGGGCGCTGGAGCGATGCACACCAGCTCCGCCATCAGGCATGACAGGCATTTCTCTCATTGGTGGTAAACATCTGGGAAATCTCTCTGCACTTTTGGCACTGTAAATTTTATGCTCAGCTATATTTTAGAGCTAAATTATGGTACATTCAGCTGCCATTAGTTTCAAATTAGCAGTGTCATTTAGATTTCTTTTTGTATAAATATTATTAAAGCTACAGATTCCAAAAGTTAGGATGTACATTAACAGAGTGTGCTCACTAATCCTGGGAAGATCATGCCTCCTGTTCCATGGGATTTAGGCTTGTCTCCGATTCAAACAGATTTGTGGTGTGAAATATTAAACAGTGCTGCTGGTGACTAGTTATTCACAAAGGCCAATGCTGATACCTCATTTTTCTTGTCCTCACACACTCTTGATTGCACTGGAAACTGCTCCTTTGAAAACAAAGCAACAACTGAAAAAAGCCACAGTGTTTTCTTCCATAGTTAGCTGCCAGTAGTTGGCACAATAAAAGCCTGGACTGAGAAATGAAGGCTTTTTCTGTTCTTATCCCTTGCCGTACCGAAGGGGACTCATGACCTGCAGTATGCACGGGTGGATTCAGACTTAATCCAGCTAGTTGTGCCCTTCACCCGGAGCCGCTTGCTGCAGCCTGTGAGGCAAGGCTAGAGCAGAGCCAAGTGACAGGATGCTGACACTGCTTTCTGGTGGCCACCGTCAAAAAAACATTTAATTTATATGCTTTGCCATGCGCGTACAGAAATTCCCTTGGCCCCAGTCAAGACTCTGGAAGGGAGAGCCAAGTCATGTCCCTTGGCTTGGCTCATCCTTGGCAGATATTCAAGCTTTCAGCTTGCCTTGGAGTAGATGACATTCACTTACAGCTATCCTTCATAAACGTTCGGCCTTCAGAAGACAGTGGTCTCTGCTACTTTATATTGGTCCTGTTTGAAGCTGCTGGGTTTGAGGCCTGAGAACTTTCCATCCTTTTAGAGAGTATCACGTGGTAACTGGGGATGTCTATGGGTTCTGGCAGTGCATCGGATTGAATGAAAACATTTTTCTCATAATAAGACTAAATTACTTTTTTATTTTCTTAAGGATGAGAGAGACAACTTAATGCTTTAGAAAATAATTAATAATGTTGATTTGTGCTGGATAAAATCCTCCTTCAAGATGTAAATGATCAGACACTGACAGTCATTCATCTCAGGTACCAAGCCAGCCAGATATAAGTCAGTAGATGTATCCCTGTTAGCGCTAAACTGAGACGGAAGCAACAGATGCTACCTCTCAGCAGGGCTTATTAGACCATGCTGAACAGCATGTTGACATAGTTACACGGTATCCCAGCTTCTTCTGGCCTGCAACTGCTTAGCTCATCGCAAAGGCAAAGGAGCAAGCAACTGCACAAAACCCAGCAGACGTGCCTTCACTCTAAGACGCTGGGTTTGTGGAAGACTTTTAAAAGCATTGGGGGAGCTGAAAGCTCTGTTGTCCTTTGCACTTTTGAAACGTGTCTCTCTTGATTAGCACACTGATCCCTACACTGTGGCTCTCAAGCCACCTGCGTAGCAGACCATTGATATCCACTGTAGACAGGACGTTGCGGTTGCACATGCGCACTGGCTATGGACCGAGCGTGTGCACTGCACATCAGGAGATCTCTTACGTAGAGTCATACCATTCAACTACCAAAGAATAGCTATCAGAAGCAAATTGAATGAAAGCTGCACTTTTGTCCACCTCCTCCCTTCCTGCTCCCCCCGTCAGTGCCCCAGGCAGGCCTGTTGTGTGCTGCTTTATGTTGGTGCTTACACTAATAGTGCTTCTCATATGTAGGCAGCATATAGTGTCTTGTGGGCACCTGCTGTGGCTTTCAATGCACAAATGATAAATTATTGTTTCAATTTTTAATTCAAAATGATTTTTTAAATTTATTGTTTTAGCCAAGTCTCACCTTGCTGTAGTGACTGCTCAAAGAGCTGTCTTGCATCAAACTGTTCAACGATATTATGGCACACATAATCTGAAACTAAAATAAGGATGTTACGTATGTTTTACCTCGTAATGATTGATAATTTTAATTAATGTCTTCAGTATTTTATGGAAGAGCAGTTTAAGCAATTCAGAATACAAAGAAGGTAGTTCCAGTACTCTTTTGGAGACTTGATCATATTCAGCAATTTGTACATTTCATTTTTTAAAAAAGTCTAGGTTTTATGGTTTTAGAACAAATCTGCTAAACACATATCTATGTTGCTTTGTTTAAAATTACAGCTAGCAAGTCAAAAATACATGTTCCAACTGACCAGTCTTATGGGAAACTAACTCTGGGATCCAAGTGCTAGCAATGCAATGGTGACTGTCATTGCAACTGCCTCAGGTGACACCAGCTTGTAATCAGGGCTAGACAAGATGAAAAAAAAACTCTTAAAATTATCTATCTTCCTTCAACCATTTCTGGACTGTTCTTGACCAGAGACTAGTTCTGTTTGAAATGCACCATTTGCAGAGTCTGCCTGTGAAGACTATTCCAGAGACTAACAGATGCACTTTTCCGTAAAGTTTATTTTTTCCAGTCTAGTCTTTCCCCTGTATTAATTTTTTCAGTTACTCCAAGGCTCTAGTAAGCTGCCAGAGAAAATAACAGCGGAAGTTCTGCAAGATGGAGAACGGAGAGCTAAAGAAAAGGACACGGGGAGAGCTACTGCTTGTAGAAGGACTAAGTAAAGGAAAGATTTTTTGGTGAAGGCAGCAGCCAAGTGTGCCATACTTATCATTCTGTCACCTTTTCTTTGCGAGTCACCAGTTGTTTTCTTTCCAGAGCTTCATTTTGTTTACCTCAACAGTGAGAACAAGCAGAAGCTCTGGGATAATTTGACTCACAGAGCAATAAGGTATTTTCATACAGGATTTCCCTGTGTCAGTGGGCATCGAGGCAGCCAAGACCCAACTGCAGTTAGCTATCAAATCAAGTTTTTGGACAGAAATGACCACTCAAGTCTACCAGTGGTTGTATCTACAGGGACAAGTAGCCAAGACTTTGACTGCCTGCCTCATCATGCCTTGCTTGCCTAAAAACTAGTCCCAGAAAAAAGCTTATTCTTATCCCAGACTCATTCTTTCAAAGTTTATTTCTTTCCTGGGTGCATGTCATTTCAAAATACTTTGTTTATTTTTGAGTCTTTGAACTTTTATGAGACTAATAAAATAGTAGGAGGAAAGGCAGGAAAAATGGTTTCTTTATATACTACAATATCACAAACCCCCTGAATGAACTTGATGCACAATGAGATGTTAGACTGGTTGTGCTTACTCCTACAGGTCAGATGCAATCATTTAAAGGCACATCCTTATAAACCCAGTCTTCGGTTTTAGCCCATACACCTAGTCCGACCTGTTTGATATACTTTTATGACTGTCCTGGTTTCGGCTGGGATAGAGTTAGTTTTATTCCTAGTAGCTGGTATAGTGCTGTGTTTTGGATTTAATATGAGAATAATGTTGATAACACACTGGTGTTTTAGTTGTTGCTGAGTAGTGCTTACACCAGTCAAGGACTTTTCAGCTTCCCATGCTCTGCCAGGTGCACAAGAAGCTGGGAGGGGGCACAGCCAGGGCGGCTGACCCAGACTGGCCAAAGGGCTATTGCATACCATATGGCGCCATGCTCAGTATATAAAGCTGGGGGGAGTTGGCCCAGGGGGCAGTGATCACTGCTTGGTGACTGGCTGGGCCACTGTCAGTTGGTGGTAAGCAATTGCATTTTGCATCATTTGTTTTATATTATTATTATTATTATTATTATTATTATTATTATTATTATTATTATTTTATCTTCTTTTGCTGTCCTATCAAACTGTCTTTATCTCAACCCATGCATTTTACTTTTTTTTTCCAATCCTCTCCTCCATCCCACTGGCGGGGGGGAGGGTGAGCGAGCGGCTGTGTGGTGCTTAGTTGCTGGCTGGGGTTAAACCACGACAATGACACATATGATGACTTCCAAAACGAGCAGTCAGGGCAAAAGCCTAACTGTCGAGACAGCGAATGTAGCGTTCCTCAAAGTTATGAAAACGTAGCGTCGAAAGGCAGATGAAATGACAGTGACCTGAAATAACAGGAAGCTGGCCTCAGTTATATATCTGGCAGGGGCTGAGGGTGATGGGAGCTTGTGAGCTGTATCCAAACCCATGAAATATAGCCCTGCCCCTGAATGAACTGGAAGGCATATTTCACCCTACAGCAGGTCAAGGTTCAAGCACCACTGGCCTTCGGGACCTCCGTTCAGTCCTTGTTCAGATCCAAATGCAGAAGCTTTGGAGTGATCTTATGACTCTACTGCTGAATTTCACTGGCACCTATGTCTCCCCATCTATTCAGCTGTGGGCTTTCCCCAGTGCTTTCACCAGCATTCATATTTCCCTTGTGAACAACGGGAATGACAGAGAAAAGTAAACTCTTGTATTAACTCAGATCCCCTCCTGAGAGTCTGGAAGGGAGTTCTGGAGAATCCAAACCTTTGCAACCCTTTTTTGTTTGCCTTGGAATATGCAATGTTTTGTGAAATCTGTTCTGCGAAATGGTTAGCAAGAGGTGAAAGGAAATATCTAGGAAAAAAAGAAAGGTGTAAAGTAAAAACAGAGACAGATAAGAAAAAAATCGCTTGAATCTAGGAATCTCTGAATTCTTCCACCAGAGAGGGAAAAAGCGAATTACTTCTCTGTATGGAAAAAATGCATGTCCTGATGCTTTATGGGGCATGAGTATTTCAGAGATTCACAGGGTATACCTGCAGATCCCTGCATCCAGTTCAGGTGCAGTGGCAGCAGTGGCAGGGCTTAGTCTCCCTCTGCCCAGCACCTGCTCCCAGTTTCCTTAGCGAGGACTGACAACTTTCCAGAGGATCATCAAGGGAGACAGTATGCAATAAAGATCTGCTCATTTTCACAAGCAATGTAATTTCCATATTAAAAACTGTGCCTAAGGAAGCTTGATGGGAAAAATGCAAATACAGACAAATACAGTCTGACAGGCGCATTGAGTCAAAAGGTCTCTGCTCAAAATTAACCACAATTCTTCTAATTGAACAGTTATGAAAACTTCTGGCTGGACCTCTCTGCATTCAGACAAATCATATACACCACAAACAGATGGATTCATGATGTGCTGAGGCCAATCTAGATGCTGGCTCTCCCCCAGAAGGACAGTTTTGTTGTTCCTGATCCCTTGTCTGTGTATCCTGCCCTGTCCCGTGTATTGGTTCAGCAAGCCACATCACTTCATCCATCGACTGCTTTGCTCTTCTTCACTGCCAGCTTCCAGCCAGAGCAGCCAGCAGAATTGGCTCAGCTTGGCCATGCAGCAGCTGGGTACCGGCAACCAGAGAGAGGACATGTAACCTGGACCAGAGAGGAGGAGAGCTGACCTCTTTCTCCATCAGCAGCTCATAGCATAAGTTGATAGTGAAACTGCACCCCAGAGCTACCATTATAACATGATATGGGGAACTGATCACTTTGTGCTTGGAAATGGAAGACTCTTGATGGGACTCAGCTGTTGCTGCTTACAGCAGTGGTGTTCATGCCACAGTTTCCAGTTAAAATTGCTAATGATCATTGATTTTGGTATGATTTAGAGGATTGCTAGTGCTAACTAGCTTTGTTAAAATCTTCTTTGTTTTGGTGGGCCAGCACTAGATCCCCAATCTTTTGACGATGATCCAAAGCGATTTTAAAGTTCATGCTTAAAAAGTTTCACCGTGCTGTGATTGTTCATTGTGGAAGTGCAGTGGCACTGGCAAAGGGAGGAGGTTTCACAGCTCTTCCCACCTCACTGCTTAAATCCTTTGGAGTTTTGTGGTGATACACAACATTTGGGTAAGAAATAGGTTACAGAACACCAGAGAACAAAGAACCAGAAAGGGCATGGGCATCCTGCTATGTAAGGAGTATTTCTACTCTTGCCTCCTATAGCTCTACTTAGAGGGGAGGACAGGGATTTTTTTCACTGGCAGTCATGAAGATTTCTGCCGTGGCCATTGGTAGGAAGTCAACACAGTGTCCCAAGATCACTGCTGTGAAACCTGATAGGTTTGTTGGCTCCCTCAGTTTATGGGCAACGTCCCTAATTCACCCATTGTAGGACTACAGGACAGAAGGAGAAATTTGCTCTTCCAAGGACTGGAGGCCTCAGCCCCATACAGGACCACCCTAGAAACTGCTTCACTTCAGCAGCCGTGTGCTTTTGGCTAGTGTCTGCTGGTGGCACAGCTGGAGGTTGATATTGCATGAACACTCAAGAGGATGTTGGTGAGACACCAAGATGACTGGGGCAATACCTTCTGGAAAGCATTCCCAACAGGACTGCTGTATTTCCATGTTTGCGTTTGAAAGATCTTGTGCATGCTCACATTTTAAGCATAACCAGAGTCAGTGCATCAAGGTGTGAGAGATTTACAGACCACATGCAGAATTTTAGCCTGCCCATTTTTTATAAAGGGAAGTGGTGGTTGCATAAGCACTGTAACCATACGTTACAAAAAAGACTTTCTGAAGTCTGAGATATAGCCTGAGTATAGTTCAGCTAGGTATTGTGCTTTAAGAAAGCACAAAAGCTCTTTCAAATCTTTCGTTATTTAAAGGTGATTCCTATTTATGAAAGCGGGGCTGTATTGTTAATTACACATACTTTGTGTGTGTGCAGATATGGAATTACAGGCAAGTTCTGTCTGACTGTGTTTTGATATACGACGCACAGATTGAACTTTCAGCCTTCAACTTGCAATCCTTCCTAACAGTCATCTGAAAAATATAAAAGCATTGAACCTGGCCACCTTTGAACCACCAATGTTATTGTGGTAATTCAGGTTTTCCTTTGAAAATGCTGAAAGAAGATCATACTCCAGCAGGAGAAAAATAAGACTCAGTATTTTTCCTGTCAGTCTTCACAGCACTCACATATTTGTTTCTGTATTGGTAGTGATTCATATCACAAATGCCTTTGTCCATTTCTCTCTTTCTGCTACAATAGCCGAAGTAATTAACTAAGTGAAGAGGCTGTCAATTAAACACTGATACTAATCTTGGCATAAAAGCTCCCTTAAGAAACACTGAGTTGGAACATATTTTACGGCGTCACCACTGCCTTCATTCAGCTCACTTCTCGGACAATTAAGTGCTCCAAATGTTTGTGTCTCATCCGGGCAACATTAGTAGCATGAATGACCCCTGCTATAGATACAGGCCCTGCAAAGAATGCCTGGGGAATACAATGCCTATTGTGCCAGCAAGGCTGATTTTATCAAGCAAGGGACATTATATAGTTAATTAATGCCAAGATCTTTAATGATAAGATTGTCAAGGACAATTAAGAAGATGATTATAAAGTGTCCTTGGTAACAAGAATGCAATAGTGATTTTAGCTTACTTTCACTAAGTGTGGCTTAAAGGTCAGTTTCTCTGAAGTGTGAATACTTAAGCATTCTTTGGATAGATGTCATTATACATTAATCTCAGGAGGAAAACACATTTTTCTAATCTATCTTTTCAGCAAATGAAAATTAATGTGAAACTCTTGCTAAATTAAGGTAACATATTTCAACAAGAAATATCTAGCCAGTGTGGCATCCTCAGCAACAGGTCTGGGTCCACTCTCTGAGATGAAGTCAACGGAAAGACTCGCTCTGCCTTCAGCCCGTCTGATTCAGGACCATAACCACGCAGTTGGTAGATGAGCAGGCCCTCGTCATTAAGCCTGCCTGTGCTTAGTTAGCTTCTCCTGTTTCTTACCTGCCCAATATTGGATGCAGCTTTACTGTGTCTCACTCATGCAACAAAACCAAGCTCAAATGGCATTTGGCATAAAATCCTTCTGTGTACTGGATAAGCTCACAGAAGACAAGTGATTGATACTGGTAGCATAGATCACACCTTGAATGTTGAAATGAAGAGATTAATTAATTTGTCCATTAGAACTGGAGAAGGGCGTGCTGCAAGGGGAAGTTTCAGCCTTCTACAAAGACATTGTCAATGCAGGGCACTTTATGATTTAAAGTTTTAAGTAATTATATTAAAGATGAACCTAGTGCTGCATCTGTGTTTAGGGACAAATTCTATTGCCTCTGTCTGTAATCCCCTCAGTTTCTAATGGACGTTTTATGATGCTAGTAATGAAGCTCTTATATCTTTTGTAAAAGGAGTAAGCAAGAGAGTTGTCTTACCGCAGTATCCCTCACAGGCTAACTCAGTACTGGGCTTCTCTCTGATGGGCAAAGTATTAATCATTGACTTAAAAGTAAAATATAAAGAAAGCACATTTGCCAAGGTGAGAATACTGTGATCTAATGTTCATTTATGTGGTGGGAGCAGACTAGTTGAGAGTGGCACGCCTGATCTTGAATCTTCCAAAAGCTTATAGCAGTTGCTAGCACACTTGGAAATCAATTTTAAGTAGGAATTGTTTGAGGAAAGGATGTACAATTCCACAGGTATGAAAAAAAAAACCTGCTTAGAAAAATCTGTCCTAGTTAAAACCAGATATGAACACTTCGTATAATTTTTTAAAATGACAACGGTTATAAGGAAGGAAGAAAAGGAAAGCTTTTAACTATAAAATGTAATACACAATTTCCATTCAGAGAAATGAAAGGTATATCTAAAATATCAGTGGCCATTTCATTAAAACTAAAGGTAAGGCATTAAAAAAAATGCAAAAGAGGACTTCACACTAGGCATCAGATTAATATAGGAACAGATGGTATAATTAGAAATGGGGTACAGAAAAAATAAAGATATTTAAGAGAGACTACTATGCTACCTTTAGAACAAATAATCCTGTATGGTGCTATAAATGGAAGAGGAAGCTTATTGTTTGGGAAAAAAGCAACATGAGGAAGACGTTTGTTAGAATTACTTATTTTCAAAACCAGCAGGTTCAAACTTGCATCCAAAATCCCAAAGTGCTCCTCAGATCAGCTAAGGAGCTCTTCAGAATTTTTTTAAGCACTCAGCAGTAAACTAAGAAGTTAACAAAGGGTAGAAAACTGACCCTTTTTTATTTTTTTAAAGGGGAAATGACTGAAGAAGTTGACCTAGGGAAACTTGTGCCAGTTACCTGGTGTCAATCCTGAGCAAAATAATGGAAGTCTGTTCAAGACTACCAAGAAAGAAATATGTTCAAGTCTACTGAGACTAAGAAACTACAAGCTACAAAAACATGGTTAAAGGTAATCAGCATGTTTTGTGGAATGTCGTTCTTCTTAAACATAAAAAGCACTAAGACTACACATTTGGTCAATAAATGCTGCTATTTTCTGATAGTATAACTTGGATTTATCCCAGGTATCTGGGATATGCCATAGTGCTTTTAAAACCCCAGTTCAGTCTGAACCAGAGACAAGTTTACTTTGCCAGTGCTTGGTTTAATGGGTTGGGAAGCCTGGCCACCGCTGTAACACAAAACAGGATATAACAATAACGTGTGGCCTTGAAAACTGCTTACATACAACCTTGCTCAGTCACCCTAGAGAAAGTACGGTGTTTTTTTTAAAAGGGTTTTCTAGAAGAATCAAGATCTGGCCCTTCTTTTTTAGCACAAAAATGCATTTCAAACTGTGTAGAAAAAGACGGCAGTTTTGCAATGTCATCAGATCACAGAAAATAACTTTTCACTTATTTCATAGTTAATTATCTCCACTTCAACAGAGACAATTGCTTTCCAGATATTAGCCCCCACAACATAAACACATTCACCAGGGCATGCCTGTCAGTCTCTAAGCTGCTATGCGGTGTGATGTTGTTTCTGCACCTATTTTTATTTTGGAAAGGTGATGCCCAGTCACGCACTCAGAGCGTCGTGGAAGCCGAAAGCTCACCCTGTTCTCCCCAGGCATTTACCAAGCACATGACTGCACACAACCCCATGGCCGCATCCTACCATCAGAAGATGTCCACTTTGCATAAGGATGTGAAAAGCTGGAAGCCACCAAAGGTTGTGTGTACACAAGCATCAGCCTCTTTTTCCCATTTTTTCCTTTCGTTCTCTCATATGGCAGATTCACTTCATCTCTCTCTGACAGGTCCTAAGCTGGTGGGCAGGAAGACCTGATATAAAAATGTGGTTTAGCTGAACCAAGGCTCCACACCTGGGGACAGGAATAGAGCTAGGAGGTGCTGACAGTCAAAACTGGGAGTATAATGTTGATAAATATCCATTACAGTTGCCTCTACTTTTTCTTTCCTTCTCTCCCATACCCTCCCCAATCATTACTTCCATTTGCTTCTGATGTTTCCTCTGCTCATCTCCACACCAAATGCTCTGAAGACTACTTAGGGCTTTCTGTGAAAAAGTTGATTCATAATCTAATTTTCAAGGGGGCAAATATTTGTGTCACTACATGTAGCAGCACATCTGTCAGAGAGCATCCCCTTTGCAGCCATACCACAACATGCACCACTGAGAAGACTCAAAGAGAAAAAATAAATAATATTGCAGCTCACTGGCACAGGGGCCAAATTCTCTTGAGCTGGTTTACTTCCATGCTCAAGCATGTTTCTGAGTAGAGATGGGATTTAGTGAGCAAAAGGCTGAGCCTGGAAGCACAGCCACTTACCCCCTTCCCACCAGAAGCTGTGTGTATACTAGCAACTTCAGAGCCCACTGATTCAATTTACTCTGAGCACTTGGAAAACTGAGAGGTTTGTTTGCATGTGAGAAATATACAGAAATTTTGAAGTACCAGCAATAGAAAAAAAAATACACTGATGCTTTTTTGCTTCAGAGAAATAAATCTATTTGCAGGAAGGTGGCAGAGTAGTGAATAAAATCAAAAGTGCTAGTTTTTTGCACAACACTTCATGTTTGGCATCAAAGCTATTTTGCCATCAGGGATAGACTGATGCAAGCAGCAGCTGCTGCTCACCAAGTCTGTTTTTCTTAACTGCCTTATAATTTCTTTATTACTAATCAATCGCATTGCAGCTAAATTGCAAAGAAATTGCAGTTCCGATTGTCCATTGACACACAACAGTTTTATTCAGCAGGCTGCTTTCCTGGCAAACTGGTGGATTGCTTTTGCTGGCTCAGAAACTCGGACACGCAGCCTTTCTGATGCTGACAGATTCCATCTGCTCCCCTTTAATTAACATCTAATATGTAAACCATCTAATACATGTAACACTGCATAACAAGGGATTAAGAAATAGAAGGTAACCCTTCATCATAAAGCTGTGTCATCTCTTAGGATCTCATTACAAATGGTAAACAATACCAAAATGAAATGGGAACTACACACTAGTAGAAATAGCAACATGTAGGTACTCTTGCTGTGACAAGTATAAACATATGAACACAGAGACAAAATAAAGTGGAAGGTGTAACAGCTTTCACAAATGGATTCACACAGGTATTGCTCCAGCTCAGACATTTAATGCAATTACAAGGCAGACTGGGATCTACTAATTTGTGTTCCCAATTATTGCTAGCTAGATAAGAAGCATTGTTTCTATAAGACTCTGGTGCAATCCATTAAACCCATTAAAAGTGCTAATTAGCTCATGTTCTACAAATGAAAGTGTCCAAGCTGCACTCTGCTGTCTGATACCTGCCAGCAGCCAAAAGCTGGGGTTGAAAGCATACAAAGAACACTTTCTAGGAAAGCCCTGTAACCAAATTAAGATGTCAAAAGTAAGGGAGATAAAGCGCTCCTCTGCATCACAGCAGCTGATGAACAGGCATGAAATTATGTGGCTGGGGGACAGGGCTTGCCACCATTCATGGCTAGCTAAGTTATGTGAAAGGTCAAGGCTGCTATGTTTTCATGATAACATCTCAGCAGAACATAAGCATTTGGAGAGTCTCATCCACCCATCTATCTAGTGAGTTAGATTAAACTCATGCAGAACAGCTGCAACAAGGCTTGCAATGCTCAACAAAGGGCAGGAAGATTAGAGACCTCGATAATAAGACATGAAAGACCCTAATAGCAAGAGGAGAAGGGGAACTGTGCTCACTAACCCACAGCAATGACAAAATCATTATTTTAAGCCTCTTAGAAATCACTGAAAGAGGAGGAGGGAGGAACAGGGAGACAGTGTGAGATCAACACCTCCTGGCAGGGTTGGCCTTTGGTTTTCTGCATCATGTGAGCTACAATCTTGTGGTATGAGTTCTTGAGCTAATAATATTAAGTTGTACCGGTTGTTTTCCATTTGTTCAAAGTGTATCTGGGAGGCCAGTCCCCAAAAGCACACTCACAGAAACTGCTGTGTACTGTGGGCTGAGCAGGTCTCCAACAGGAGAGAGGAAAGAACTACTCTCATGTCATTAAGGCATACACATATTTATTTATGTTTCCCTCTTCCCTGCTTCCAGGTTCAGGTGTGTAAACACATGTCTCGCTCCAACCCACATGAGACAGCACAGGAGCCCATCATTCACAGTATCTTCAGTGGGGCCTGGTCAAAATCTCGAGGTGAGGAACAAGGTTTGCAGTGGGATCTGTCCCATCTGGGACTGATTTTTCAATCAATGACTGTTGTCATCAAAGTGGGGAAAAAGAGATAACACTGGAGTCAGTGCAAACCCACATGAGCTTACTTTAGCATGTGCCTCACCTCTCTGTTTCTTAGAGCTTGGGTACCTAATAATATGCATATTTAAGAAGCAATGAAAATAAATAAAGTAAATAAAGTTCACGAAGACCACAGACAGATGGCAAGGAAGTGCCTCGCAAGAAATGCGCCAGTGCTACCAACTACCCCAAAAAGCAGAGATCAACACTTACTGCTAACAAAAGACACTGGAGTTTTAGCATGTCAGAGGTGCTCAACAAACAGTTCTCAAAAGTCAAAAAGTTTCTCATGTTTGCTTTGTTTTCCGTCCATCTTTCTTAACTTTTCTGTTTGCACCACTAATGTTGTTGACTGCTGGAAAGGTGTATCTTTGTCAGGACTGTCTGTTCATGGCATACTTGTCCTGTCCTCTTCCCTCCAGTTAATGGTAATGTTTACACTGTCACAAAAGCAGTGTCTCAGTGCTCCTTAATAAAACACTTATATCAATATTGTGACAAGGCACAAGTTTTGCTTCCCTGAACTATGTACTGTTTAGGCATTATATACTCTGTGCAATCTGTAATTTAGTACTGTCTTGAGAAAAGACCTAAAGGGGAAGCAAATAAACCCCCAAGTCCTGATTTTTATTCAGTTCTTCCTAAAATAGGTGTTTTTTCCAGTTATTATGTTTATTTGCTAAACATATAGATAAATTGCTTTCTGACCCTGTTGTTTTCTCTGAGTGTTTTTGAAGAGAATGAACCTTCTACTCAGTTAATTCATGTGCTGAGATTTGCTTCATAGTAGTCCTGGATTTCCTAACCCTTTTCTTTTCCTTTCTTTCCTGCCACAGGCTAAATGCATTAGATGGATACACGATCATTCAGAAGCCATTAAATCTTCCTTTTGAGAAGAGACTCTCTAGCTAGAGTTTCACTCTTATCTCCGTTTCCGATCGGAGGAGGAAGTCCTGCTACAGCGATCCTGCCTTGAAGCCTTCCACCAGTATCCCGGTCTGCAGGAGAACCCACGTCCTCCTCTCCGCACCCCTTTGGAGTCCAAAGACCCCACTAAAACAAGCTTCGATTATCTGCCTGATCTCTATGTTTGGTCTCTTGGGAGCGGCCACACTGCAGCAAGCAAGCTGAAACGCAGATTTGCAGTGGCAGAGCCTTGCTCCAGTCAACATGCCGGACAACACAGAGTGATTTCTGGGTTTGAAGCCATGCTCTTTAGGGGAGGAAGCTTACACTTGCCCTGTCTAGTGGAGGATACACTTCAGTAAGGTTGGGCAGTAGAAGTTAAAGGAGGGTTTTCATACTGATGAAACAAATTAATCAGAATGATACCATAGACGAGGCAATCTTGTGACTATGCAATATTTTTCACCACTTCTGTTACCCCATTGATTTGGGTTAACGTCTTCTCCTCCCCTCAGTAGTCCTTGGACCCTCCCGTCCCTTTCATCCATTTCATCCCTACTCAGTGTTAGATGTAAGTATTCGATCCTTTAGGGCTCAGAGCCAACAACACTGGCTGTTCCTCCATACCCCTACAGCCTGCCTTTGCAAAGCACGGCCCGGAGGCAGCCCTGGTGGCAAGGCCCAGTGCTGCACATTTCCTTGTGACCACATACTCTGCTAAAGCACAACCCTGGAGCAAACTGTCCCCATACCAAGGGAACTAGTTAACCGGCTGCAAGTGAACTGTAAGAGACAGCTAACACGGAGTGACTGGTAAGATCAGAACCAAACAAATAGCACAGCAGCGTAGCAAACAGACACGTTTGCAAGCATCAGTCTGTAGGTTATCAAACCCTCACTTGCCCTCCGATCAGCTGCTACATTCATAACTGCTGCAGCCAGAGCAGCTCCTCCACGCAGGCCCCGGGGGCTGGGGGGAAGAGGACGGGAAAGAATTAGGAAGTAACACCTGCAGTGGGAGTAGAGGCTGGCGGAGATGGGCAATCCAACCCTACCAGCAGGAGCAGGTGAGCAACAGGAATTTAAGCGGGTAATCCCATGAGCAGTAGAAGTCATGCAGAGAGGTTTTCTATGGCTGCCTTGCATGGATTTTCTGCTCCCTAGTAATCTGGTTGAGCTCAAATTACAACATTTCCCTTTGGGGAAAGTACTAATCTTGGTGTGTTTGCTACACTTACCTGATAGCTTTCTCAAGACTTAGGAGTTCAGTGTCATGAAGGTCTCTATTCTTCATTCAGATGTTTTTGAAATGGACAACAGCATGCAGACACACATACAGAATTTACTTACAGAAATCCTATGTTTTAGCAAAACAGGCTAAAAGTGGTTTAACAGCATGCACTCAAAATCTAGCAAGTTTCATGAAAGGTTGGAATATAGTTTTGGGAAAAGATCTCACTCAATCCTAAATTTTGACTATGTATTTTCATGTTGATTTAGCCATCTCTTTTTTTTTTTCACCCCAACAGAACTTGGCATGACAATTAATAGCTCTCCACAAATAGATAGAGAGTGCCAAACACTAAAAGGAGCCGAAGTCAAGCTTATATGTCCAAGCAATTGAACTCAATCAAAGCGTATGCTTTGTACACCTTGGTAGTATCATGCCAATGGAAGGGGAAAAGCTGTGCTCATATGTCAGTGAAGTTTTAAAAATCGTTAAACAAAACCGAAGAGCTATTTTCCAGGCTAACTTTTGCATTTGAGCAAAGAGTGCAAGCAAGTCGAACTCGTACAGAACAAGTGGCAGAGAAGTTGTCAGCTCCTGTGTTTCAGACAGGATCACCAGTGGATTTCAGGCATTTCTGTCTTATTTAATCACTGTTAACTGCAGCCTGGAATGCTGACACAATGTGTAGTGAAAGCAAAGAGTGTAAATTGGGCATGATAGAGGTTTCTTGATGCAGGAAGGAAGTAACATAACACTGAACACAGCTCAAGTTGCACTGTGAGAACAGAATGAATGAGCAAACCAGGTCTCTGTCACAAGACAACAGAGAGAAAAAAAAAAATATAATTAAAAAGAGGTTTAGAAGGGAAAGAATAATGAAATGTTTCCATTTTACTTCCTTAACTGACCTTTCTAAATACAGGAAGAATAGGTATAGCTTTAAAAGCATGTTATACTTTAGTTAAAATAGTAATTTAAACAATTACATATGTCAATTTTAGTGAGAAAA
This sequence comes from Nipponia nippon, assembly GCF_047370975.1. Taxonomy (NCBI): domain Eukaryota; kingdom Metazoa; phylum Chordata; class Aves; order Pelecaniformes; family Threskiornithidae; genus Nipponia; species Nipponia nippon. The sequence goes on along the minus strand of NW_028262358.1, from coordinate 72,107,467 downwards.
ATCTTACGGTTAAGTGCCAAAGTCTTTTTTCCAAAAGTTTCCAGGAACCCAACTCTTGTCAGCTCTCAGGGACATAGAATCATAGAATCACTTAGGTTGGAAAAGACCTTTAAGATTATTGAGTCCAACCATTAGCGTAGCACTGCCAAGTCCACCAGTAAACCATGACCCTGAGTGCCACATCTACACATCTTTTAAATACCTCCAGGGATGGGGACCCAACCACTTCCCTGGGCAGCCTGTTTCAATGCTTGACAATCATTTTGGTGAAGACATTTTTCTTAATGTCCAATCTGAACCTCCCCTGGAGCAACTTGAGGCCATTTCCTTATGTCCTATCACTTGTTACTTGGGAGAAGAGACCGACCCCCACCTCACTACAACCTCCTTTCAGGCAGTTGTAGAGAGCAATAAGGTCTCCCCTGAGTCTGCTTTTCTCCAGACTAAACAACCCCAGCTCCCTCAGCCGCTCCTCTTAAGACTTGTGCTCCAGACCCTTCACCAACTTCGCTGCCCTTCTTTGGACACGCTCCAGCACCTCGATGTCCTTCTTGGAGTGAGGGGCCCAAAACTGAACACAGTACTCGAGGTGCGGCCTCACCAGTGCCGAGTACAGGGGCACTATTGCTTCCCTAGTCCTGCTGGCCACAATATTTCTGATACAAGCCAGGATGCTATTGGCCACCTTGGCCACCTGGGCACACTGCTGGCTCATATTCAGCCAGCTGTCAATCAGCATCCCTAGGTCCTTTTCAGCCAGGCAGCTCTCCAGCCACTCTTCCCCAAGCCTGTAGCGTTGCATGAGGTTGTTGTGACACTCACATTCAGAACTGAAGAGAGGGCTCTTCAGACACGCTTGCCGTTTTGCTGAGAGCCCAACACACCTGCGTGAATAAGAGTTCAGGATGCAGGTCCTGCTGAGAAATCAGATGCCTAAACCCTGCTGGCTTAAAGTTCCTACAGTGTATTTTAATATGGGAACAGCTTTTTGAAGCTCTGTCCTCAAGTCTGTGACATTATTGGTTGCTGAAGTTTGAGCAAAATTCTTGGAAGTGTACTTCTCCAAAAAACCACAGATCGCTATCTACCTTGCACCTCCCCAGCGTCCCCCCTACACAGAGGTAACAAGTGACTTTGCATGGGCCCTGGTAATGACCAGCTGCTGTTCCCCTGTGTCCCAGCAGAACAGCCATTCTCCCAGCCCAGCTTGCATAGGAAGTTTTTCCCCACCCTTATGCCCTTATTCTCAGATGTTGTCTTTCACTCTGGTGCTGTTGGTAGCCCGGTGGGTCTGACACGCTTACTGGGAGTCTCATGGGAGGCCACGGCACTGGACTCACCCAGAGCTAGCAGCTGTCAATGGTCACTGCTCATCAGTTGCATGGCCTTCATCCTCCAGATCTCACTGGGGCTTTCATCCTTTTGCCAGCTGTAGGCAGTGGACACTGGTGCCTACAGGCAAAATCAACAATGGTGCAGTTCAGCAATGGTGGACACCCCATGCACACTAGCAGAAGTCAACCTCCACTGTGAGGCAGAGCTCCAGGAGCAGGAACCCAGTAGCTTCATGCCTGGGAGCATGGGGGAGCCCATCCAGCACCCCTGGGGCTGCTGCCTGCCATGGGCCATGCAGAGAAACTGCTGGGGGCTGTGGGAACAGCCTCCTGTGCTGCCTCTAGTTAGACCAGCACACATGAGTGCTGACCCATGAAGTGAGGACAATAGATCAAGAATGTCCAACATGTTGAATACCCAATGTCAGATCCTGTGGGTTACAGATTGCCCAGAGACATTGTGGAGCATCCATTATTGGAAATATTCAAACTCTGACTGGGCACAGTACTGGGCAACCTGCTCTAGGTCACCTAGAGCAGGAGGGTTCAACTGGATGATCTCATGAGGGACCTTACTACCTCAGCTGTCCTGTGATTCTGTGAAACCTGGTTAGGTTACCGCAGAGTGGAGCTTGCATCCCCACTCCCCGGTGGCACCCAACACATCTTCACCAGCAGCAAAAGCAGTGTGTGGACAACCTGCACAGGCACCAGCATGTGGCTTCAAAAAGCCTGGTGATACGTCCGACCTACCACACAGGGGCTGTGTGAGGGATGGATGGTTCCATGGATGCAGGTCATTAGTGAGCCCTGGGACACCCCAAGATCTCTGTGGAGCTCAGGAGAAGGCCTGTGGTGGCACTTGAAGCTTCTGTTAGAAGAACAGACACAGAGACACTCAGGCACCAGGGCAGTGGGCATGACAAGAAGCAGCCTGGCATTTCTCCCAGTTCCCTCTGATTGTGCTTCTGTCCCTAAACCCAAAACACTGAACCTTCTCCTTGGAAAAAGATTTTGAAATCTTATTGTCTGCAGGGTTTTTACAATTAAGCCTGTTTTAACAGTTAGGATCACCCTCACTGGAACCAAGGGAGTTATAGAAAAAGATTCTTTTCATTGCACACAGTTAAACTCTTGCTGCCCTAGCAAATAATTTTTCTCTGAAGCCAGTGAAAAGCTCTCCAGGCTGAGCAAAACCAGCTCCTTTGCAAGCAGCCAACTCAGAATTACCCTGACTTAAAATCCTGAAAAGCTACTGAGCAAATTTACAAACAGTTTTTTAGTCTCATCCACTCTTTTCAGAACAAAAAATATGGTTTAGCGGCTCTGAGATTGACAGCCTTGTTCAGATATTCAGCACCATATGAAGAATGCTCCAGAGAAAACTGCCCTCAAAGTCCATAGTGTATATCTTAGAGCTGTTATATTATAGACTCCACATTGTTTGTTGTATCTAGTTACACTACACTACAAAAAAGCCTCTCCTTTTTGTTACATGCATTTGCCACCTCATTTTACCTTCATAAAGCAATGTTTAGGTTTCTATCCTTTTGGATGTGGACTGAATAATGTCACTTTTTGTTTACGAACATATATTTTGAATTTCAACAATAGAACACAAGGACAGACCCAATGAACAGCTCTATTATACTTAAGAAATTGAGTTTCTATTCATAAAGAGCTGAGTAGCTCCTGTTAGATGGTTTCCCATACAAAAAATACTGAATACCTCCAAATGAGGCTGACTGTATCAAAACACTAAAACATGAATAGGATTTCTTCTCAAAGGAAAGACTGAATCAAAGTACAACTATACTGATATATCTTCTAATACAGCTATTTACAATCTAAGAAGTACCTTTACCTTGGCTTAGAATCACTCTGATTTCTGCTACAATGTTTTTGTCATAAATATGCACCTTATTATACAGAAGAAGGCCTTCTATGAATGGCATAAAGGACACATTTACACACTAATTCTCCTGAACAGCATATGATGTTTGCCACAAAATAAAATACTTGCTATTTTTCAGCTTTAGAACATGTTAACTTTGTGTTCATATTTTTAATTATCTGCTACTACTTTTTAAAAATATGTACATGAACAAAACTGATTGTAATAATCTTTGATAGTAATTTTTCAAGAGTTATTGAGGAAAAGTGGTTCCTTGGTTCAATGACAAAAACTCAAGTGACAAGTCTTAACCAAAACAATAGAAAACAAAAGGGAGAAAATATTTCACTTTGTATAGAAGCCACGTGTGACCTTATCAAATTGTGCATCAGGTAAGAAAATAGAGTCTTAGCAGAAATTTTCAGAGATAGATAGAAATTTTTCAGGGATGCAAGTACATATTCCAGACAATACATATTGTCTGTTTTCCCAAGGAGAATTTTGCCATTTGCAAGGGATGTGCAAAATACTACCATTGATCTGTTACAGCTTGATATCCTTTCTGTTTAGTTTGAAGTACGACAGTGTGCAGACTAATGGACAGACTGGCTCAGCAGTTCTAGCAAACCTTGCTGAGGATCAAGAGAGTGAAGCACAGGCATCCCTGATTCAGCTCTGTACTACCCAAGAGCCTCCCTATGCCCAAAAAGCAGAAAGCAACATCCAGGGCTGGCAGGAACATAGCAGGTGGCTATTCTGCTGGATTTTCCGAAACTGAGGCCACAATAACTTTTTCACTTACTGATAACCGATAGAGAACATATCAGTGAACAGGTTCCCTGCTTCAGTTTTAAGTGTAAATGAATAATGGATACTTCATTGCAAAGTGAATATAAGCCCAGAGGAAGGAACAAGAGTGTGTTTCATCCCAGCCTAAAGTGTAAAAGGCAAAGCTCAGTCATTTGGTAATGCCACAAACTTTTTTTTAATGTTTCTGTCTAAAATGTTTAAGTTCAAGAAGATTTTTTGGCTTAAAAGGTTTTGTTGTCGTTGTTGTTGTTTTAAAAGATCTAAAACTCTTAAGCACCGTGCCCATGTGCTCCAACAGCAAAGCCACTTAGAAAGAGCAGTATTTCTGCTAATGGAAGCACTGTTCAAAGGAAGAACACTACTCCTTAGTTCTCCTCCATAGCCAGCATTTGCTAGAAGGGAAGAGACATTGACCTCTGGCTTGTGGTGGGTAAATGTTAGATTACATTTAGCAAGCGAAAGTCAAAAGTGCTTTCTATGTTGCTTTTTAGTTAATGGCATCTGCTCTGACAGAGGCTGTTTGTTGTTCCTTCTACTCTAAAATACGTATTTTGGTCACAAAACCAATTCTGCTTGTTACAGTGGGAGCATCCCACAATGAATATCTGTGTCCACCTGTTTCACTTCATTTCTGAACATTAATGAGAGTTATTTTCGTTTATGAAAATTACATAGAACAATTTATTTGTGATGAAGGTTTATAAGCTGTTGTTATAGAGTGGCTGTGATAAATTACAGACAGATAGGAGGGGGGTTATTACCCACTGTCGATAAGTTATGAGAAATTGTCAGTGTCCAGTAAAACCTTGCTATGCCCCGCAGAGATTTTGCTCAATACCCCTGTAGATTGCATTACCCATTACCTTGCAGTGCAAATCTTTTTCTGTGTTTCTCCTCCTTGGAGGCAAAGGCAGAGCAGGACTAGAGAACTAGCTTTTGACTGTGGGAGACCTTATTTTAGGCCCTTTACCTGCCACAGCTTTCTTGTGCATTCTCACAGATATTGCATGAGGTCAGCCCTACAACAAAGTCCCAGCCCTTGGGGTCTGGGAGTGGAGTTCATGTGCCCCATGAGACCCCGGGAGTTTGATGCCAGAGAACAGGAACAAACTACACTGATAAGCAAATCTGTCTCTGAATTTCTGCTCCCTTGCTCAGCTTAAGTTCTTTCCCACAGTCGGGAGTTTCATAGCCGTACGTTTTCTGTCAGAAGGTGCATCTTCCAGGGTGGGAGCTGGCAACTTGCTCTCCTAAATAGCAGTGCAGAGCAATGAGCCGGGGAGTGGGAGGCCCTTGGGAAGGTTCAAACACTCAGTGTGTAGCCTGCAGGCTCTGCAGGAGTGCATCTGGCCTTCACTGTCCCTAAGGGGCTCAGCCAGCAACTCAAAGGGTCAGCAAGACCAAGATCATGGAGACAGGCGCATGACTCCATAACCAGGTAAGTGCATTCACTCGAGAACAAAGTAGGAGAGGAGAGAGCTCTGCTCTGGCCTTTGATTCCTACCGACAACACTCTTCATGAAAAATGGATATGCACTTCAAGGCCAAGGGCCAGAGCACAGGACCTTCTCTCCCTATGGAGGGACTCCTCCACCAGGCTGCAGAGCAAGAGCATTAACCTGATAGTCCTTGCTGAACAGGGGCAGAGCCCCAGTGCAGGTATGCAGAGCACTTCTGACCTCTTGGTCTCACTGAGGCTCTTCGTTCTGGGCGTTTTTGTGGACCTGGGCTTGAATGTTCTTGTGCCTTAGCTCTCCCTCTCACATTGCAAAAATAAGCATGTTAATGTTACGAGCTGCACCATGGGAATCACAAAAATAGCAGGTTAGTTACAACATATCCCCTCAGCACAGAAAGCAGCTGTCAGTGCACTTCAGCTGGGTACGTAAGCATCAGGTCAAAATATTTTAAAAGGTAAAATAGGTGGCTCCAACAAGAACCTTGCAAAATGCTTGCAACACAGACAAAAAATTTTCACAGAAAGGCAGATTTGCTCTATCAATCAAAATCTTTAACAAATTCAAGTTTCACAAAGTACAATAAATCAAAACCATCAGAATGCATTATTTGGTTTAGCACCTTCTAATTTTTCAGTTCATAGTAATCTTGTCAGGGTTGATTATTTTTTTATTTGAAGAGCGTTTGATCAAAAACAAAACAAAAACTAATTTGAATAAAACATTTAATTTTGGTTCTTTGATAATTTCATTTCAAATCAACACAAGATGAGTGTAAGGCTTTTAGTTGTCTGAACCAAAGTCAAGCAACTTTAAACTCTGAATTTATGGGTTGATTGTCCATTATGTGAGGTAGACAATTCTGTCTAGTCTTAATGTGTTGTCCTAATATTAGACTGTGCTGAGACATCCAGCCAATTGCAGGCTTAAGATGCATATTGCATGAAGTAAACACCACTTATTACATGCTACCCAATGTAAAGTAGCATTTTCATGCATACATTTTACAGCCCCAGGTGCAGCCGTCGCCATGACTGGTGGATTCGGGTTCTTCCCAGCATTCCCTAACTCAGAGTCAGCAAGCAGTTCCAAAGGTGGTCGCACTCGTAATTAGACTGATGCCATGATTGCTTCAGAGGATAACCTAGCAAATCCGTAATTAACCAACCTAAAAATGAAGGTGTGTTCAAAGAGTTTAATAAAATAGTGGTAATCTGCATTTCAGTCTCTTCTTACTAAACCCACAGATTATTTAATAAACTGTGAAGAAACTACTTGCTAATAGAAATTCCCTGACAGGGAATGTAGCAAAGGTTAGGTAAAAAAAAATCCACCACGTCCCTCTCTGCTTCTGTACTTCTGTGGCCAAGGTGAGACCTGAACTAATGCTGTACTTGCTCTCTTGTTCCTCAGCTGGTTCCAATGTCACATAAACCATCCTGAGCCACAAACAGCATTTGTCCCACATCACTATTTCTAACTGTTTCAAAGCAGACATGCTCTTATTAGCTATCCCACACACATCTCAAAATTTTTTAAAATGCTCTGTTTCAGGGGATCACAAAAATCCACCGACACACTACAGACCAGAAGCGGTGGGATTCAAATGTTTTCTACAAGACTACATCCATCCTGGTACTACACAGCTCCAGTCTCTTTAGGCTTCCAATACATCAAAGATGCTGTTTAGTTCAGTCTGCTGAAATTCATTAGCAGGCTGATCATAAGTGAACTGGGAATATTTATTTGAACAATTTAGAATGATAAACCAGTATGGACAGCCTAGTGACACAGGACCACTCAGCTAAACTAACCTTAAAGGAAAACAGGAGGAGCTGCAAGAGGCATGTTCCTGAATGTTTGTTGAATTCAACTCTGTTCCATACTAATTTTACTTGAAATATTTCAGAACTTTGGCATATGAATTAACAACGGCAGGCTGACAGTAACCAGGTCCTGATTATTTCTGTGGTCAGCTATGTGGTTAATTCACAGAAGTGTTAAATACAAGCTCTCCACCACTCAGGGAGAAGACGCACATACTCACTCCTGGTGCATATTGGTTAAATAGACTTGAAAGGAAGTAGAGTAATGATTTTTTTTTCTTTCTCTACCACCGTCTGACAAAGAACCTGGTACCCCAAGGTCTGCATCCACACCCCCTTTCCCCTCTGGGAAGGGGTCTCCCTCTTCCCAACCACTCCCCGGCACAGGGATCCAAGTTGTTTTCTTACCACTGAGTAATCCTATAAACAGGGGGATTTTGGCATTAGCCTGTTTACTTCTTTCTTACTCAACACTGCGTTGGAAGGATTAGTGTGAATTTAAATCACAAGTGCAAAGTGACAAAATGGGTCTCCGGCTTGCAGGTTTATAGCTCAGGCTCAGCACACACAGTCCCTTGGGTTTGTTTTTGTTTTCTTTTTCTTTTTTTTTTTTCCTCATTTACAGACAGCACAAGAATTTTAAGAATATGTAGAATGTCAAAATTGGCACCTCTAATCCTTCCCATACAAGGGAAATGGCACTTCTGCAGCTCCCCTTCCTTCTCTGCCTGGATTAGCCACAGACCAACAAAAGCAGTGGATTTTCATTAAGGTCGGGTGCCTAAAACAGGGCTCGGTGACATACAAGACAGGCCAGGTGAGTTTACTGTTTTGTCTATTGATGTCTTGCCAGCGATACCACTGTATCTTCAAAGGCAGCGTGTCACTCAGCCGTCCCTCAGAGGGCTCAGCGCTCTGATAAAAGCTGTATGAGTAGTTTAAGTTAAAATAAGTTCATATTGACAAAGGCACTACATGTTTCACAACAGCCTCATGCACCCCTCTCCTCCTATAGGAGGGTATGTGTGAATTTCGTACCCACATAGCCTTTTTCAAGGAAGTGCCCAACTTGAGCAGGACTCTTGGGAGCCTTGCTGTGTCTGGGCGCTAGTCACCTCTTGCTGCAGAAGCACAAAATCACACTTAGCACACTTTCTCCCTGCTGCATCTTGCGGTTAGCTGGGAATTGAGCATAAGCAACAACTGCTGATACAGCAGCAAACACCACTGTTGGCCACCATGACCAACAGAAGCCAGTCATGAATTTCCATTTCTCATTTACGTTACAGGGAACTGACTGGCTTTTGCATTCTCATACAAATAACACGGGACATTTTGGTATTACCAAAATTTTTATTAGCAGGCACCCTCATGCAATTGACCCCCACCTTACAGATATTCAGCAGCTTCTTCATAGAGGGGACAGAGCACAAGGGTTTGGTCCAACAAGGGGAATGTATGTGCCATTATTTCCAGGGGCTCAGAGTAGCTGCACTGCCTGAGAGTGATAATCGTTAAAGCTGTTCTGGAGTCAGAGAAATTAAACTAACTGTCTCATAACTGAGAGACATGCCAGCTCATTGGCACGTCTGCAAGTTAGTGTTAAAACGCAAAAGCATTTTTTCATACCAGTGATATACTCTGGATTAGTTCAGAAGCAGAGAGCATTGCTGATAAATTGTTTTGAGGAGCTCAGAGGTGACTGTGGAAGTACCAGACTAGAAGAGAGTGCTTGCTGTACGCCTTGTACTGGGACAGCTCTATGGGGTCTCCTGGTGACACCAAACAGAAAAGCTCCCAGCTTAGTTACTATAAATCAACATCCCAGAAGTGCTGCTGCATGAAGACATCACAGAAATGAAATCAGCAGGCCACTTAAGAAATAGATTTTATTTAGCACAGCATTTTAATCCTTTTGTTTGTTTGTTTTTTTAATAAGCCAATAACAAGTTTCAGTGGTTCCATTCCTTTTGCATGCAACGACCAGTTTTAGGACAATTACACTAAAGTTGAACTTAGGCAGCCACATCTCATTTGGGTATATGGTTCCTTTACCTTGGCTATCATGATCAAAAAACAATTAGACTTTTAAAAAGATCTTTAACAAGAACATCATTTTTCCAATGGAAAACAACAACAAAATGTAAAATCAGTTGCCCAGTAAAATACTTTTTCATTAGAATACAAAGGCAGGAAAAGTGAAATCTTTTACATACAGGATTAAATACATAGAAAAGCTACATGCATATATATATTTGTGTGTGTCTTTGCACAGGTTAAAGACTTTAAAAACAGCAATTACTTCAAAAGCAAAAACAAAACAAAACAAACCCGCACAAAAATTTGTGCTTTCTCCATTTTCTAGCTAAAACTTGTAAGTATATCCCTATTAAAACCCAGTAATTAATAAGTACATTAATAAGTAATTAATAAGGTGCACTGTCTATAATCTGAATGAAAAATCCGTAGTTTTTTCCTTATTCCTCAAAGACTTACATATGAAGATGCTGAAACAGTGTCTGATGTTAAGTTTTTGCCATTTTACTAGCTGCATGTGTGAAGTATTACGATAAGCAGTAGAACTAAACTGCAGTTGTCCAGCTGCATCAACGTAGGACTTTTTGGGATGTGCTATCCTTGCTTTCAAATTGTCATAATTGACCAGAAGCCAGAGTGTTACAGGTTTTTAGGCACTAGTCCACTGGAAGTCATGGAGTTTAGGAACCTACGTCAGTAAAATATGGCAGTGAGAGAGGGGGCACACAAACATACCTTTTGAAATCTGGAACTAATTGATTTCTAAGATTTCTCCACACACAGTGTCTTCTAAATGCAGAGAACATCTGCACCGTCAACACATTAGGGTCTATGCTCAGCAACCTGCCTGTGCAATGAGTCAGTCCCTTTGCAGCAACACCTAAGAAGGTGCTGGGAAGATGCAAGTCTTGCCTCTATCATACCAGTCTTTGAACAAGCTGAAAAAGCTGTCTTCTGTCTGGGCATAAAAAGGGTCCCCAATGAATGTGGACCAAGCCTACCTTTGCATTTAGACACATAAGAATGTCCTTGCTCAAGTCATAGTCGCTTAGGTCAGTTTATTTGCACAAATACAGAGTCAGTGCATACAGATAAGGCATTGAAAAGGCTGGAGGGTGTATGAACTTGTGGTTAAACCTCTGAGCCATCACTTACGATGTTTGGTTTCACTTCTTACCATAGACTGAGCTGTTTGATGCTGGGTGAGTGACTTTATTTTGCTATGCTTCTACCTATAAAGCAGAAGTAAAATCCACAGTCCTTAATCTCATCAACTTTAGGCACGATCTTTTCAGAGGCAGGAACAACCTCGTGCTGAGTATTTGAATACATGCTTGGCTTTTTCCAAATGGAAAAGGCAGATTTATCATCGGCAAGGTTGGGGGTGGATGGGAGGAGGAGAGGGGGCAAGTCACCTCTGTTCGTGTGAAATACAATAAATGATCCAAGACCCACCTCCCACAGCAGGGGAACCATTTATGTTCACTTAACTATCACTTTCACACTTACATCTTTAGGCTCTGCTATAAATAAGCAGTAAATCGGTGATCATGTGAACCAGCAAGATTTAAACCTTGATTGGCAGAAGTCAATGGATTGCAAACACAAATCACAATACTCTGTATTACATTGGATTGCAACCATGACTGAGGAAGTTACAGGCTCACCACTGTTGCTGTTCTTTTTTTTGCAAAAGCAAATTTTACAATGGCATTTTGTGAAACAGCTTTCCAACAAGCTACCTCTTGCAGTTAGTCCTCTAGAGTGTGTGTTCGAGACATATTCGTTTTGAGGGATTTTAAGCTGTAAAGATGTATGAACACTAGCCATCCGCTTAATCTCAGCTGTCAGAGACAGGTTACTAGGCAAGATGGATCTTGGTCTCTGACCCGGCAGGGCTGGCCATACTTGCAGCTATATCAAAAAGAACCGAGACATGAAACAACTTCTGTAAGTCACATGGCACAGTGCATTTTAGTCAAAGGGAGGAAAAAGAAAAAACAGGAGGAAAGAAAACTTATCCAATGGTTATGTTAGAGGGAGCAGGGAGCAAACGAAAGAGCCACAGCGAAGGGAAGGGGCAAGTGAAAAGCCATTGCTTCCTTCAGGATGCACAGCAGTGTGTGCTGTGGGGGCAGGAACCAAATTCTTCTTTTTATAATCAGCATAATCCACCAGAAATAATAGATAATTCCTTGTAACTGAACGGCTGTCTCACAGATGGATGGTGTAATGTGTCCCCTGCTTCCCTCGCTCCCCCCTTCCTTTCTTTCCCTCACTGGAAGTTCCTGTAATTGTCGCTTTGTAATGTATATACCAGCACATGGACATGCAGAATGAACGCTGCGTGCTCGTTTCGCACTATAAATGATGTGTACTGCCTTGTGTCACAAACAGTAAATCCTTTATACCAAAAGCCTGCTCATTTTCACACCATTCACTTGTTCAGTAACAGTTGTCCAGATTTTTTAATTCAGCTCCTTACACTAATCCAGCAACTGCTGGTCTTAGACAGGTGCAGGGATCAAACAGGCTCAATAAACTAAAACATCTGGCCTGGAAATGATAATAGACCCTTTTACTCTCCAAAGCAGAGGAGGAATGCAAAGTTTTCAAATGTTAAATCATGCAATTAGCCCCTGTAATATTATTTTTTTTAAAAATGAAACAATAGTGTTTTCTATTCAGAGTTTCATTCATTGCTTAGGTCCCTGCTCTCCTCTGTGATGCAGGAGATGACAAGCCAAAGAGGTCAAATCATCATCTACCAAGAAAAAAAAAAAAAGACACCACAACCCCCCCCCCCTTCACATAAGTAGGACTCAGTCATATCAAGAGGCCCAGCCATGCATTAAGCCAAAAACTAATTCTGGAGACAATGTTGGGAGGGCCTAGGGCCCAGAGAATGGAAAATCCTTGTACAAACCCAGTTTTGTGAAGCTGAGTCATCTCCAGCCATGTGAAGGCTGGTAGCAGGACAGAGCTAGTTGTAGACCATCACCCCGTTATCTGGATGACACCAGGAGACAGTTGTCCTCACACTCTCTCCAGTGACAAGACTGCTGTCAGAGGCAGACAAAACATTTCAAACTCTGAAAGTGTTTTCAGAAGTATTTCTGGCCAAGGTTGTCCAGGTTTGGAGCAGCTCTCACCACACTTGTGACTGGGTTTGGTTATGCTGAGCCCAAGGTTGGGAGGATCATCATGCCCTCCTCCAGGCATTGCTCCCTGCCACCATCCCTCACCTTGGCTTGCACGTGGCTATTACAGTGCCCCTCAGACCAAAATCAAGACCTTTTGCAGAAAAGGAGAGCTCTCAAAAGCTTTTATGCTTTTTCTCTAAGGGGATGTTGTCTTCTGGCAGTCCAAATAAGTTTTCATCTCTTGTTCAAAAGGTTCTCCATCTTCTTGATGAAAGTACTTTGACTTGACTACATAAATTCCTTTAAAAAAGTTTCAAACAGGCCTCACCTTGACTACTGGCAGTCATTAAATCTCGTGAGAAGAGCTGGTATTTTTATCCAGCATCTTTGCCAAACTACAGTCTTGGTAACTCTGCACTGACCAAGTTTTCCTTTACACTTGGAGCTGAACATGGCATGCTTATTTGATTAAACAGGAATGTTCATCTTGGGCCAGAGAAACCTGGAACTGAGTCCTGGGTCCCACTCCAGCCTTTGCCTCAAGTTTCCTGTGAGGTCTGAATGCTGGACTTTCAGAAGTGCTGCAAGCCTGGTTACACTTTGCTTAGCACATCTGGGGCCAGGCTTCCAAAGGTATGTTCAGTTCTTCTTACTGACAGTCCATCCTTAGAAACTTCTTTTGACAGCCTGCCTTCACTACTGAATGGGCCTCTTGAAAATACTGCCTTTAGGCTCTCATGGCTTTTGTTTTCAGAAAAACTGGAATTGTAATAGCAACACAGCGTGTAGGCACTAGATCATCTACAGTGCCAGTATCTTATATAAGGCATCAACTTATAAAGGACCAATGTCATGACAAGAAAAAAAAAGCATTCCTCCTCACTTCTGCAGGACGAGATGCTGCAGTGTTCCTGTGCTGCTGGATGTGGAGGTGCAGCCTTTGGGCCAGAGACTGAGTGCATCACACAGGTCCAGGCCATGGTCTGCACTTTACTGCATGACTTTGCTCAAAGGTCATGAGCCTTCAGCTAAAAACACTCTACACAACTGTAGTGCTGATGAGCATATAGGTTTCCTTCAGTCACTATTGAGAGTCACTGGCAGGTGTAATAGATCTGGGTTCTCATGCTGGAGTTGATAAAAGGGACTCATGAGCCTGGCAAGGAAGGACTCAGGGAAACTCCTTAGTTTTCCTGAACTCTTACAGAAGGATTTCTTCAAGGGCACAAAACTATGACAACAGGGATCTCTAAACACACGCTAAGTCATCGTTCACGTGTGTTAATGACATCTGTGTGATGTAAATGGGAGAGAAACTCACAGTTAAGTCAGTACTAGCCTCGAGAAGCAGTGTCCCAAGGTCAGGGTCAGGTTTAAAGTAGACACAGCAAGAGACTTTAGCTCAGACTAGGGCTCTTAAATGCTGAGTTGTCCTTGCATGATGGACCTTGGACTAGACAATGAGGTTCACTAGGGAGAGAGAGGTACCATGCAAATCAGAGAGGCTCTGTGTTCTCCCAAGGGCATCTTCCTCACCTTGCTGCAATGACTGGGTCAGACCCAAAACGAGCTACTGCGTTCAGCAGCTGAGGGAGCTTGGGTGGACCCCTAAAGGGCAGGATTGCCACAGGCATGTCTCCATCCAGACCATCAGTAGAAGAGTGCATGCAGACATCAACCAGCTTAACCCTGTACTCCTTCCTTTAGGAATCAAGGGATGTTGTATTGGAAGCTTGTGACCTTAGAAAAGATGCTGGAAAGAGATTTCTTTGCACAAGGCAGATGGCACGTCCCTGTGCTATCTTTGCTATTCCTGGAAGCAAGAAAAGCCTTATCATCTTTGAAGGAATTATGCAATTAAGAGCAAAATTCTGTATTGCTACATAGACAGCCGATTTCTCAAAACTGTAATGTTTTTTATATATACTATATATTTGCCAATTAGAGTTTTTAAACTTTCTCAAGTTGTGTTCACATTTACACTTGTAACGGTTTGTTTCAAACACATACAGATGAAGAAGTCAGTCAGAGTGGTGTACAGCTTTCATTTTCTGATTTTGTGGTGTTTCAGCTTCCTAGGTAAGCCAAAAATTTTTAACTTGTGACAAATTAACCAAGTCATTTACTTTTACTGCTACAGGGAAATGAAATTCCTCAACGCATCCTTTGTTGGTCTCTGAGATCAGTCTGCAAGTCATATGCCTATTTCAAATAGGTTCAGTGTTCAAAACCAACGGCCTATGGCCAAACTTAAATTCTTTGTGAAGGAAGTTTATACCTCAGGGATGTTAGCATTGGAGATAATGTCAAAAAAAAGTGCAGTAGAACAGTATAAAAGAAGTCTGTGCAAAAACCAGGAAAAAAAGTTTCTCTTCAGTCATAGGTGAGAAAGTAGCTTCTCTATCTGGTTATATGGAAGTTGCAGTGTCAAGAAAATTTATCAAAGCTGTAACAAAGTGTGTTCAAGCATTCTGAAGGAAGGGAGAGAGAAATGGTCTCTGGAAAAACATCTTTTCCTACCAGAAAACAGAGACCAGGCATTGATTCATTAACACTTGGCTCCTAGTGGCATCTACCAGCACTAGCCCATAATTCTGTAGTTTGCCACATGAACACAGCCTATGCACAGAGGGATTACTTGATTTCACTTGACTTGTTTGTGGGTGCAAAAAAACCACTCACCATAAATTGCAAGATCAAGGCCATATTTATTATTGACTACTAAGTTTAGGTGTAAAATGAAATCAAGCCAAAGATGCTTTTTTTACTATAGAAAAAACCAGCTGATTTTGTGTACATTTCATGAATTCAGTATTCCTTTTGACACATTAGATACTCTAGTTTGTTTAGCCCTATCACCATGTCCTTACAAGTCTTCAGTTCAAATGCTCACTTCTAGTACACTAAATCCATCCTATATGTCTGTTATAAATAGGGTACTGCACATACAGCATGTGCAGCCCCCACTACACACCCTTGTATGATCACTTTAAATAGCACACATATTCTCACGCTATATTTAGTACTACATCCACGGTAACATATCATCACATCATTATATACAAAATGGCTTCATAAAAACAAACATCGGAGCAAAGAAATGGGTTTCTTCAGCTTGCATTGAAGCCTGCCAAGCTACAAAGTCCTCCTGAAAGCTTTATTTTATTTAGTTTTATTCCATTTACATTCATTTTTAATGTCCTAGTTTATGAAACTCACAAGCAAATTCAAATGACAATTCTTTACCTTAGCAGATATGTCCTACTAGATATTTTTAAGCACTCAGCTTACCGATTTCTATACAGATTTTCAAAACATTCCAGATTTCTTAGGAACACAGGCATAAATGGACAAATATTCAAAAGTATTTGGAATATCAGGCCATAAGCAACAGGAAAACCATGGAAACGTTTTCAAAGACCTGGCTCCAGTGACAGGTCACTTGGAGACATGCTATCGAGTTCCTATTGAAAATCTGTCTCTTTGGGCAACTTCATCCATGGATCAATGAAGCTCCTGATCTCTTCATACCTTTATTTGCTTTTTTTTCTTTTTTTTTTTTTAATTTTCCTTTCCATTTATTTCCACTCTTTCTATCATAGCTTATACTATTTAGTTTGTGATAAAAGCTTTGTAAAAAAATGACATCATTGATGACATTTCTCCAGACAGTACTTCTACATTTGAATCTAGCAACATGAATGAGTTGTTCAGATAATTTTTAACAATGCAAATTGCCTTCTGTTTTGAACTTTAGACTATACGAATCAGCATATTGGCAACTTTGGCAACTTGCACAGCTAGTAGTCGCTGGCATAAAGATGTAGCAGTAAATAAAAATGGAGTAGTAACCTCCTTCCACCCTCCAAGTGAGAAATCTGGATCGGGATGCTGCTATGTTAGATAGTGCATCAACATAAAGTAAGTACAGAAAAAGATATGAGCATGAGAAGAGGTACAGTAATACAATGTTGTCTGATAGAGCAGCCTACAGACTGAGCACGCCAGCTATTTGTCATCAGTATTTTGGGGTTTTTTTTCATCTTGTAGGTATCAGAGCCTAAAGGAGTCTTAAGAAGGAGTCTCAGGGAGGATAACAACATGGACATGTGGAAGCTTCCCTAACATCGGTAACTGCATGGGCAAGAGCATCTTGAAACTGAGCGTATGGTGGGAGCTGGCAGTAGGGCGCAACTGGAGAAGAAAGTTGATATTTTGAGACTAATTAAGAACTGTTGAGTCAGGATAAAAAAGCCCAGGAAGGGCCTTGAGTTTGAAGTGTTTAATGCAGCAGAAAAATGAGGAGTTGGTGGAGGCTGCACAGGGAGGGGTTGTCCAGGGAATGTGACAGGATGAGAAAATGGTCTTTGCAGCAACACTGATGAGACAGGATGGTATTTCATCAAGACTGGGTAAGATAATTTTGCAGTAACAAAAGCTGTATGATGAAGAGGAAAGGCTACATTTTGTATAAATTATACAGAAAAATGTCATCAGTTAAGGTACCCTTCTGTAGCACCTTACCCCAGCTGAAGTCCAGACTGTTTTTCCTCAGGTATTGACACTACAGTCCATGAAACCTCACAGTGAGGTTCTTCAGGGAACGAACCCAGCTGAAAACTAAATCTTCCAAAAACATCAGGTTTGTCTTGAAGCAGCATGACTCACTGAACTGCCGGACATGCTTGCACCAAAGCACAAACAGTGTGAGAGGGAGGAAGAACATTGGACCAGAGTCAGGGTGGACATGGCAGCCCCCAGGAGGCCTGGGTAACATGTCTCACATTTGGTCCTCTGCCAAAACCTGGGAGAAGTGTAAGGCTGAGAACAGGATGATAAGCTCGTACAGTGTTGGGAAAATAAGGTGTAGAAAGTGAAAATGAAGATTCATGTTTTAGCTAGATAAATCCTGAAGTGGTGACTAAACATCCATTAAGTGTTATAGCAGAGAGAAGACAGATTTGAACTTGGGCAGAAGGAGACAGGTTAGGAATGAAAAGGTAGATCTGTAAGTTATAGATGTTTTAAATCTTATTTAAAATAACTCATCTCCACATGCCTCTGTCTGAGACGTCACTGCCCTGAAAGCAACAGTTAGAAAGATGGATCTCTTTGATCCTACCTGCAGACCTTTGTCTTTATAGCCATAATATTACCTTACCTCTTGTCCCATTACTAATGTTTTCTTAAAAGCGTATTGCGGAGGACCAGTTGAAGCCTCAAATTTCCTGTTATTATTGCTGTAATTTCTTGTCTTTGGTTATTGCAAGATGATTGTTTTTAAAATGTTTTCAGCTGCTCCAAAAACAACTTAGACTGGGCTTAAACTCATTCCTTCTGGTAGTTAATTCCACTCAGAGACTTCATCCAGTCATGCTTTTTCCTTAGCTACAAGGAGTTTTATTAGGCACCATTAGCTTTGTTGGCTCAAAAGAAGCCCTGCTCCAGCTGAGACGGTTTCTAAAATACTCAAAAGATTTTTCATGGAGACTGAGATGAGAGCTTTAAGTTGGCCTCAGAAACATGGGAGCAAGTAGTTCTGTGGAACAATTACATACTGTGGTCCCACTAAGATGCCCAGCTGCTGACTGCTGTGCAGATCATTACTTTGAAAAAATTCCCATGTAACTCTCAAAGTAATCCCCCAAACCTAAAAGCAGGTAAAGAAGAAATTAGAAAATAAAGGCAGGAAGAAGTGTAGTGAGCGAACAAGAGGAATGCTGTCTCATACAGTGCACGACTGAATCATGATTAATAACTTCCATAACCTATTTTAAATTAAGATAAATGCAATTGCATGGGCCTCAAGTTGTTCTTGACTGAAGAAGTTTTCACAATCCTAAATTAAAAGCAAGCAAAGAAAACAAGAGCTTTTTAAGTAAAATACTGGAATTCTTTTAACCTTTTGTCTTAGAAGGAACACCCACCCCCAGCAGCCGACAGAGACAGGCGCTGCCCTGCCAGACCACTTCTCAGCTGATTAGCCACAACATAGCCCACATGGTCAGAGCTGGGCACCAGACTTCTGCAGGGGACAACAGAGCAGACCAGATAAAACCAATATCAACCCACTCCGAGCCAGAAATCTCCTCTCACATCCATCTTCTGACCTAGAGCTGGCAGCTGCATCACTGACTTCAGCCCAGGAGGTGAGTTCAGTCGAGCGGGTCTGGACCACAAAGATGGCTTAGTGCATCAGAAGACAACAGAGGCAAGTTCAGCTGCTGGTTCCTATATCAGTCTATACGTAGAACAAATCATACTGGCTAAGGTCTTATTTCAAAGCTTACTATAGACACAGCTGCAACCATCTAAGATGTTATTGCACCCTTGATAATTTGTCGCCACGTCCACTGCTGAGCACGTCTTGTGAAAATCTCTCCTCTGCTTCAGACTGAATTCAGCACATTCAGTTAGGATGCAATTAGCTCTCACTGGTGTCCTTCGCAGGCAGAAGCTTGGGATGTGTGCAGTTTGCATACAATTTGGAAAGGGCTATGATTTAAATAAAAAATAAAAAATCATGTCTAATAGAAGAAGTGCAGTAAGAATACTGAGATTTTCACAGCATTTTTCAGATATATCTGAGTGCATTTTACAGACAATGATCTGCTGAACTATATCTGCTTCTTTGATATGACAATACACAATATTGTCAGACATCAGTATCCTGGTTCATTGGCTACCCTTGATCCTAAAAGACAGTCTCATTCTTAAAACATTTTCAGAACACAGGAACAGATTTGTTTCTCAAAAACTGTCCTTCAAACCCTTGCTTAGTCTATTTTTAGAACAGGGGAAATGCACTATAACTAACCCATAGCATACTATGGGATGAATGCTGAGATTGCTTCTTGTGCCCTCAGGAAAGTCTTCTTACGTACATGATTGGAAATCGAAAGTAAAAGCTGAGCAGACTTCATTAGCTGAAATCACGTTAAGAAGCTGGTCCCTTCACTTTAATATCTGTAATCAATTTGTCTGGACAAAATACAGTATGGGCATCAAAGATGTAGACTTGTACTCAAATCTCACACTTTGAATATAGGACTATCTGGCCACTAGCTCTCATGTATTGCTAGGGCATAATGTGACTTCTCTCTGCTTCAGGATCCCAGTGGATTGGATTATGAACCAGCTGTGCCTGGCAAGCAAGGACCCAGAGCGAGAAGACTGGCCTCAGCATTACCCTGCAGCTCCGGAAAACATACATAAGAGCATGTGCAGAGAGATTCTTCTGAAAGACTCATGTTCAGCTGTAGCAATTCATCACAGTCTCTCTCTTGCGTGTGTGTATGTGTACCTTATTCCCGGACAGCAAAAAGCCTTTGCAGTCTGACAATATTAACTTTCTTAGCTAAGTGCTGGGAGGGAAAGGGCACGTTTCAGTTGCCTAGATATAGGTGGTACGTGAATCTGGCATGTCCTAGAGGTATCCAAGACTTCTACATGGGACTAGCAGATTAAACACAGGATCAAGGCTGGGGACCTCGCAGTTCCTAAATGACTTTTGATGCTCTTTTGTTCAGGCACCTGAGCATACAGGATTCTGACCCAGAACCTCATCATAAGCAACTCCTGGCAAAAATACTTTCTCTGGTTGAAAATTCAGATTCAGGCAGTTTTTTCACTTGCCTATTTTTTTTTAACCTGAGGACAGGCTGGATGGGGAAGGAGAACTGTCAGTGCCATGTGGAGAGACAGGCTGTAGTATCATCCTGGTACAGACATTAGAAAATTCAGCCATGAGAAGCAAAGCTTTACCAAACCAAACTTTGTCATCTTGTCAGCTTAACTTTTCACTCCAAGATTGAAACCACAGAAGAAGGGTTTTGTTTTGCACTTGCTATCACTACTCAATGGGCCAGCATTCTCAAGGTAACTAATAACTGGGCTTCTTCAATTTTCAAGCCTCTAAATCAACACCTGGATTCCTTCCTAAGGCTTTTCTTGGCATGGACGCATGAGCTTTTGCTCCTGGACCATGATACAGGTCACAGAGTGCAGGAGGATGCTTCATGCTCTATGACTTTGAGACCAAAGGGATGGGTTCAGACTGCCTGCTATGGCACTCAGGCTCAAAAGGACTATTTCAGCTGCCAACTGTCTCAGGCTGACAGATGCTGGATGAAGAAAGAAGTACACATGATACAGAACTTACTTACACATACAGATATATGCGCTTCAGATACAGCTTCTGTCTCTTTCCACTGGGAGCTGCTGTAAGGAGCCAGCAGTGCTGGGTAGCTAGGGTTGTCTGCACACATGGTTGTCTTGTCTTGACTGGAGGCACACCTCTGACCACTGCAATCTCTGCGTTAGGATGTCTGTGGGTAGCTACGGCAATATTGGTAAAGTCACTCCACCTCTCTATGCCTCAGTTGCCCCATCCACATAACTCATACTCAATCTACTTGGAGCTGCAAATGTGAGACATGATTAATTAAAGGCAAAAAGTATTATAGATCTTCAGACAGAATGAACTGAGGGAGTCCAACAGGACCATTATTATTACCACAGAGTCAACATCTCACATTCAGTGATGAAAGCCTCTTGGAGGAGTAATGCAAACCTATTGCTGGAATTAACACTCATGCTCAAATTTAATAGTGCCCTTTATACAGGATTTTCATTTGTATTCACAGAAAAACATAAATAAGTGCTCAGGCTGGCCAATCTATTTCCTCTGTAACTGGTAGCATTCACAGTCACTTTATTGTATGAAATAATGTCTTGGTTTTTTCCTCTCTTTATCTTGCTTGTGCCTGACCTTCCATTAAAAGTTGCTTGGAAACTGCTTAGAGAATAGTCAGTAGTGCTTCTTATTGATATCTTCCTTTTGTGATTTCTTTGCTATTCTATCTTTTTTTATTCCTTTCCAGAAGCTTTTTAAGATAGAAGAAGATGAAAAGAAACCAGAGAATCAAAGCCTAATATTTTTCTTTTTAAAAGGAACAGGAAAACCGTCCTCCCTATATACATTGACATGTTAAAGAAGAAAGAAATGGTCTTCTAATAAATGCTCCAGCAGGTCTTTAACGTGTGTGTTATTATAAAGTGCTTTACACATTCTCTTTAGCACCTTGGTAATTAAAAACAGGATATATAAAGTAAGTTGTGTCCCTAAATACACCTTGCTATTGTCATTGTATAGAAATGGTGGAAAATGGGCACCACTATGACATTCATTTTACCAGAGAGGCTTTGTAAATGTGGTTTGAGCTGTCTTCTAAAAGAAGGCTGGAGAAGAAGTCACTTAGAGGATTAGACACTGGACAGCAGTGATCATGGTGGATAGTGGGAATTTAAGCAGTGGGCTGAGGGAAGGGATTCTTTCCCTCTCCTCTGCTCTTGTGAGGCCACATCTGGAGTTGCCAGGGACCTCCAGGGGATGGGGGCTCCCTGGGGATGAGGAGCAGTGGGTGCCCTCCCAGGGTGGCAGGGCAGGACCTGGTAGCCAGAGCCATCCCACCACCCCAGCCAGGAGCAGGGCAGCCTGGGGGCAGCCGGGAGCAGCCCCAGCCCTGGGCATCAGGCACCTCCCTGGGGACAGAATGGGATGTCATCCCTTGCCACAGTGTCCCCACAGTGCTGTCAGGCAGCCTCTGCCCACAGTTTCCAGGAGGATGCTAAGCCCCAGCATCCCAGCTTTCCAGAGAGGGGATACTCTAAGGTCCCTGGCATCTGTGTCCAGTTTTGCACCTGTCTGCCAGTGTAAAAATGGTATGGTCAGTCTGGAGCAAGTCCAGCAAAGGACTAGCAGAATGGTTAGAGGTGTGGAGTATCCAATACAAAAGGAAAGACTGAGGGAGATGGGTTTTTCTGGCCTGGAGAAGACAAAGCAAGAAGGTGAACCTAATAGCAGTCTTCTACTGGGTTATCTACAGGGGGTTACAGAGATGATAGAGGCAGAGATATAAACGAAAGGACAAGAGGCAACGATACCAAGCTGCAGCAACAGAAGTGCTGACTGGACATGAGGAAAACATCTTTTATAACAAGCACTGAAACGCATGTCCAGAAAAGCTGGTGAATCTCCATCCTTGAAAATTTGGCTTGATAAAGCCCTGAGTAACCTGTTCTAACTTTGAAGTTGGCCCTGTCTCGAGCAGGACACTAGACTGGATAACCTTTAGCCAACCTAAATTTATTCTATGAAGCTATGATTCTACAGTCTCAGAGAAATATATTTACTGTGATAAATTAAATTCAGCCACACTTGTGAGCAGATGGTCTCTGGTGGGAAGGCTGTTCACATGTATGTTCAGAGTGACAAATCTGGAGAGTCATTTGAGAGGAAGTGATTTTATTCCATAGCAATAGATCTCACTGTGCTTTGCATGAGCTTTCAACCTTCAACTTTTGGCCATATGCTTGCCCAACATTTCTGTACTGGGACACTAAAATGTCTCCATGCAGACATGAAGGTCTAAATAGCCTTTCTCCTACAAATGTTTTCTTTTTTCACACTGAACTACATCATTGCTCTAATGCAAGTTGTTGTTAAGACTTGTGACTGTCATGGGCAGTAGCATGGTACTATGCCTGGCTTTATTAAAATCCATGGTAAAACTCCATTTTTTGGCTTAACAAGATTTCTGCCCCTGTTCCTAAACTTCCCTGTATAAATAACATAGGTTGACTACAAAGGAAAAGGCCAATGAAAATATCTAAGCTTTGTAAATAAAGAGGAAGCACATATTCTTGAAGCTCTCTTACAGTTTTCTCTGTGAAAAGTAATGGTAATATAACTATAGTGACTGTAATTTCAAGGTGTATTCTTCAAAACCATGGCATCTTAAAATGTTATCATGTCCATATTTCCTCATTTGTGGTTTTAATCCATAAATTAAGTCATCTGCAAGGAGAAAGCGCAAAGTATGGCATATTTGTAAACAAGAGTAATTTTTTCACATACTTGTATTTCCTGGAACTGCAGATGTTGCTTTCTTGAAGGTTCATGACCAGTATACACTTTTTAATATGATTTAGCATGTAGAAATAAGACAGTAAATTTGACGCGGAAGCAGTCCTTCTGTGAGGGAGTCTGCAAATACCACTTTGATCTATGTAGAACTGAAGTCCTTAGATAATTTTTTTTGCTTCTTTTTCCCAAATTTAACTCATTGAGTCCTTTATTAAGTTCTTCTGAGCATGGTTCTTTGCTGATCACAGCCTGATCAGCTTGCAAGCTAAAGGTCACATCAATTCACAGAAGTCAACATGCAGCTCTTATCTGTTTCAATCCAGAAATTCCAGGAAATGATCACATGGAGATCTCTGCATGCCCTTCCAGAGCAGTATCTTTCAAGCTAATCTTTAAGATAGTGGTTGGGGTCAGATCTACAAATATTAAAGTCTTTATTTCCCAGGAGAGAAGCACCCAGCCCCTTAACACTGAGAAAATTATGTTTTATTTTCTAAGTCGCTCTAGTTTTGCTCCCTTCTATTTTCCTCAGGTTTCCCTATAGCTGGCTTGGTTACCTCATAATTATTTTAACAAATGGGCACATTGCTGGCAAAATTTCTTCTTCTCAAAAACATGGTCCAACTTTGACTTGAGCTTGAAGACAGATTTCTACTCATAAAGATTGCAGTGATATTGTTCTAAAAAAAACAGGTAGTAGTGCTTTATTGCTTTTATGTGTTTGCAGAATATCTTTTCACCTTTATAATACCTTCAAGTATTACATTTTGAATATGCATCCTCTGAAGGAGGAATATACAAGTCCTAGATCTACTTCTCTGTACACAATTGGCAGTATATTTTGTAATCAGCTTTTTTTTTGTGAAAACAAAGCAAAGGTCTATTGCAAATTAAGGTGCTGACTGTTATGAGACTTGCAGACTTTCAGATTTTTCTTAGTTTGGAAATGAATTTTGTTTTCTTTTTACTGCCTTATATACTCATTTTAAGTAGTTCCTAAGTACATCCCACCTGTTTCACCACAGTGGCTAAGCTCAGGTCACCACAGAGACACAGAGATGCCTTGCCAGAGACCCTGGCAGGACAGACAACTGACGTGCAGGTAAAGGACCTCTTTTGATAGAAGACACTGATCATCTCCCTTCTGGGGCAAAGTCTAACAAGAAAACACTGGAAAAATTTCTGCGGCTGGGCAGGTCTCGCTCCACAGGGCATAGGGCTCATGAGCTGCCATGTAGCCACTTCTTCCCGTCCCCCTTTCTCCAGACCAGTTACACCACCTCTCTTCCCTGCTCCTTTTCACCCAGGTGCCTTTGCCATGCACAGCCTCAGCTCTGGGATATCCATCAGGGCAGCACGCTGGCCGTGCTGCTGTGAACCACGGGGCAGCTTTTGTGCAGCGGCTGTGTGGTTTGTTTCCCCACTAGCCCTCTAGTGTTTCCCCTGCTCTTTCCACTACCCTTTACATTTCAGCAGGACCGTCCCACTGTCCTCGTCATAGGCACAGCTTCAGAGCCTTTCCATGGACATGGCCCTGGATGTGTGTACAGCAGTGGTCACAGCTGAGCCTCACTGTCATTTAAGGGGTTCCTCAGCTTGCTCGTACATGTCCCATGACGAGCGGGGAGAGTGTTTGGCTTGGGTTGTCACCTGGCATTTTGATTGTTTCTTTGATGTCAGAGCACGAGAGAGCAAGGAGTGGTCAGCAGTGGTCTCAATCCACCCTCATTTAAGGACCCTCTCTTTGCCATACACTGAAGTCAAATTAACCCATTGCTCTTTGGGACCCATATTCTATAATGCACTGAAACTCTAGCTTGCAAATTCACATACCTGTGGGAACTGGAGATATATTTTGGACCAGGTCCAGTTCAGATGCAGACTGGTTCATGCTGGCTGAGCCCATAAAGGCCTCATCAACCCAGGGGAACAAGCTCTGTCCTGCAGGCTTTTTTTTCTTGGTTTGTACAAGGTTCTTTGAACTTCAAATTTAGGTATCCCTCCTAATTAATGATCATTTCACACTGTCTTCAAAAGCCATTGGATTTTGATTAGCCAGCAAATAAAGATGGCTTCATTTTCTCCTCTGGGCACATATTTCCTCTGTCTCCTTAGCAGTTAATTGAGTAGGCGAATAATAGTCTGTGCACTTTAACAGGCTGCATAGGAAAGGCAATACCAGCCTGGTCACCAAGAGAACTTCACTGACATTAAGCACTTAGCAAATCTGATCCCCCAAAGGGAGAGAGAAGCTGCATCAGTGCGCCCTGTTACATGGAGCCCTGATGGCTCCTGTGCAGCTGGTGCCTTGAAAGCATGGCACACAGCCTTTCTTTGCCATGGATGCTTCAGCTTGCTCCTCCGCCCAGACCTTATCGTAGAAGCTATTGTAACAGGGAAAGAGAAAACATATTCTTGTTTCTCCTCAGACAAATGTGGAAATATTCACCTTTGGAGGTGTCTAGGTCAACTCCACTGAAGTTGATGAGGAGGCTCTATCACAACTTAAAGACAGAAATCTGCAAATCAATGAGATGCCCTTCCTTTTATTTGTTATTACACCTAAGTTGTTGCACATTTTGACAGCATCCAGGGCAAAAATAAGGGCGGAAGTCCCCCAAAAGTTTTGTTATTCTCAGCACAGTGGTTAGGCAATGCATATGTGGAAACAGTGAATGAATACGCCAACCTCCTCACTGCACAAACCAGGTAAAACACAGCATGTGAAATCAAATAGGCATTAAATTTCTCCTGTAATGAAGACATAGAGAACAAGGAGTGCTGGATATCCTTCAGATCATCTTAATACATGTTATTGGCCCTTATTAAAATATTGCTAGGGTAGAAAAGTTACTGTCATGCTTTCCAATGAGGTGCTAACTTCAGACGAACAAGCTGAAGGAAGGAAAGCTTTCAGCAAGTGCTGCTTTTGAATTCTCTTGGCCTTGGAGTGTATTAAGGCATTGTATGTATTAAGTGTAAACAGATCCACCTACATATAACCAAATTGACATCAAGAGGTGCTGAACTTGCTTCCAGAGCACTTAAAGCAGCCCTTCAGCTTTTACAGGGATGAAAGGTGTTTTTATCACTAGCTTCAGGCAAGACCTGAATACCAATCTCTTTGAACATAGCAAAGCCTGTGCAGTGAATCAACAAGCAAAAATATTTTTAAGCACATTCTGGAATCCCTTTTATTGTTCAGTTCTGTTTGTTGGATTGTAATAGCAAATGCCTAGACTTTTCATGGGAGGTCAACAATTGGGAGATGCTTTGTTGCCAGTGACAGTTGCACATCTCTTCAAATATATTAAAATACCAGAAACAAAATGCTGTGACACATCTCTTTGGGAAGCTTAATGATCTTGTGTTATTTCTATGAACAGGTCCCACATTACTACCAGCCTGCTTTCTTGCTCAAGAACGTGAATGAACACCTGATATTGCTTTTCTATTGCCAGTGGGAGGATTGTTGACAGGCTCCAGGAGAAGCCTAACTACCTCTTCTCACCACAAAATGATGTGCTGCATCTGATAACGCTGACTTTAAGGAGGAAATTATAGTGGAAGTTACGAAAAACAATTATTTAAGTTGAAATATTGGAATGCAAAAACATTAACAAAATAAAGTTTGCATATGTGTATCCTGATGGACCAAGGTGCTAGCATCTACTTTGTGACTGCTAGGGGAGTGAGAATAGTGCTAGAAGAGATCTTGAAAGGTGATGTAGCCCCAGAGTAGAGAACAAAGTCAATGACATTCACTTTCATACAAAAAAGACAATTGACATTTTGTGTGTAGAACACACACTTAGCTTTTCCCACATGCAAATATATAAATTGCCAGACTATATTTACAGACATTTTGAGTCTATTCCCTCACTTTCTGCCTTACGCAGACACGCTCACTTTTCCCACAGAGCAACGCATGGGTGAAGAATCACGGATAAAGCAATGGTGAGGCAGCATTTTGTAACAGGTGTAAAAGCCCCACAAACAGGATTAAGAAGCTCAAGCTACAGAAGTTTTACTCTGCCTCATGACAGCTGCAGAACCTTCTCCTCTCCTCCTGAGATGTGTTCATTCATCAATAGCCACCAGAAGACATGGCTAATTGACACCCACCAGCACATCATGGGCACAACCATGGACATCTCCTGTTCCCACAGGCTCCTATCTGTCCATATGTGGTCATGGAAACCAACTTTTACGTTTTCCTCTCTTCTGAGCTGGGACACTTACAACATAAACTACCTCTCTGCTCTGGAACAGCGTAAAACAAGTCAGTAACTGTGGCCTTTCAGGGTGTTGGCATTTAAAGTATAAAATTAGTCTGGCGTCATTGGTGTGCTTTCTACGCCATTTTTCCTCAAAAATACCTGAGTGTATAAGGAAATTGGAGGGCAACTCCTAAGCCTTCTTTTGCAAATTTTGATTCAGAATTTTTCCCATGACGGACACAGCCAAGAAAATATGTAAGACCCTAATCAAGCAAAATGTTGACCTCTTAGTATTACTGCCTGACTTGAATTCTTAAATACTTTGTTGGCTAAATGTGGAAATGCTGAAAGCTATTCACAGGCTGAAGCGAGGCCACTATGCTACTGTTCTCTGGCCCAAATCCTACAAAGGCTTTTTTTGGTTCTCAAGCTACTTTACTCACACAACTTGTCCCATCAAATCAAGTTAAGTAACCCTAAAACTAATGGGAAGAGGAATGGGTAAAAAGTAAAAATTATCCTGAATGATAGAAACTTTAGTCAAGACCTTTCTTGACACGGTTGTTATAGTTGGAAATTAGTTTTATATGCAAGTAGGCATCTTCTGCTCATCTTCATTAACTTAAACATGTTCATAAGTGTAGCCAGGTTCAGGACCTTGGATTATCAACCCTTCAGGAGAAAGACAGGCTTCATTTGGTGTTGTGTTCAGCACTAATTACACTACCAACAATAGAAATTCAAACATAACCGCACTCTGCACCCAGTGAAGAACAGCTAGGAAAGGTTTGAGCAGGCAAACCACATTTTTGTGCAGTAAACTGACCACAGTTCCCACAGCTGCCACTTTTCTGATGTATAATTAATTCAGCACCGCAAGTTGCACAGTACCGAACGGTCCTGTGTTTTCACATGGCATTGCTTTTGTTTACGTCCCCATAACACTGGAGGGTCGAGAAGCTAAGACTGGGACAGGGGCCTCATGCCTGGTCACTGACAGTTGAAGCTGGTGATACGAGGAAGCGCAGGGAAGGGAAGCAAAGGCTCTGGAAGATTAAATCACTTCTTCAAGGACAAGCAGGTCTCTGGAGGCACAGGTGCGTCACAGAGCAAGAATAAAATTAGCAGTCACCTGACATCTTGTCATACTCTATATCCACAAAGAAATACCACCTTTCTGAGACAAGCATAATCCTAGAGCATCAGGAGTTTGATAGTTGTGAATAACATAAAGGTCCCATTTTCCACTGATTTCAGAACATGCTGGCTCATGACAAACATTCTGTTTAAAGGCAAAAAGCACAATTATGAGCTCTTTGAGCCCCGTGTTCTGTCTGAATTGATCTCACCTGCAGAAATACCATAATCTCTATTTTCTTCAACAACTAGCATAAATTTTTCCCTGAAAAAATTACTCCAGTGGATCATTCCTCATTTCCGTATTACTGCTGATCTGATGAAGACAGCTGTAGGTGCTATTAGGTCAGTATGACAAGGACCATCTTATTTTCCCCAAGGCAATCTCAGCCTGACCTTTAGCTGACATACCCAACACATTAGTCCACCAAAGGCCAGGGAAGTTCTTGTTGTGCTGCTGCCACTGGGGTGACCTCTTGCTTTGATTTAAAATATTTGCTACTGTCGCTCATGGATGGCAAACAGATGATCACCTTGGCATTGTCATCATTGCCTCAAGATTTGGAAAGGTGTGAGGTGATATTTTTCCAAAGTTGGAACAGTATTGGTTTTGTGTATATTTTCCATTAGGGGAAGAAAAGAAGAAAGCAAAAAGGTGACATGGCAAGAAGCACTTACCTTCTGTGCTGAAGAGTTACCTTTACTTATTACTAATGGGCACAGAGCTTTTTTCCATTTGTTTTTTCCTAGTTTCATCGTGCCTTAGTCCCCGCTGAGCTCTCCTGCAGCCCCACCATGTCCCCTCCCCAGCGTGGGGCCATGCTCCAGTGCCCGGAGGGCTGCTCCGGCCCTGTCCACCCCCTGCCCCGGGAGCCAGGAGCGGCTGTTGGGCAGCGGATGCCTCTCAGACCTCTGAACGCCTCCTCCCAGGCCACAGCTGCCCTGGATGGGGGCCAGGAGCTGCTGTCACCACCAGCCCCAGAGGAGAGGAGGCACGATCCCAGCTTGGCATGCCACCCATCACTGTGCCAGGTGGGATGAGCAGGAGGGGGATGCTGCAGGGGCCGGAGCTGGCCCCCCACTCTGCCGGCAGTGGAGCAGCCTTCCCCAGAGGTGGTCCCATCCCTTGTTATCATCAGGTTCGAATTTCAAATCCTTATTGCAGGAACAAATTCATTTTCCCCTGTTTTCAGCAGGAAATCACTTGGATGTATTTTCTTCCAAATTCTGATATAGAATCATAGAATCATAGAATCGCTAAGGTTGGAAAGGACCTCTGGGATCATCCAGTCCAACCTGTTAACCTAACTGCCTTGTCCACCTCTAAACCATGTCCCTAAGCACCACATCCACATGTTTTTTGAAGACTTCCAGGGACTGCAATTGCACCACTTCCTGCATCTATTGATACTACCGCCTAAAGCCTTTTAAGGGTTTGTGGGTGTGTGTATGTATGTCCTGTATCATGGAAAATGAGCATTATGAAACTACAATTTTGTCTGGATTGTCCCATCTGCCTATAAAATGTCACCAGATGCAGGGATGGGCTGATAGAGGCAGAAGACCTCAAACCACATATGCCCACGCCCTTATCACTGTTGTTGCTGCTGCCAGCTGGAAAAAGGGACTTCAAGTCCACAATGCTGGCAGTTGCTAACAGGGCAGAGAGAGGAGAGGAAAAAGAACTTAAGAATAGCTGAAAGGAGCTCAAGGAACATGCATACCAAGATACTTGCCAAAGTACACAGTGCAGCACTACCAGTAGCTCTCCAACTCCAATAGATACTTATGCACTTATTTCAAGATACAGTATGGGAAGTACTGAATGGAACTGGGACCTTATCACTAAAGTGTTCAGTCTGTATTGCAGAAACACTGGGTGATGACTGCTCCAAGGCACTACCTCTTGTCATTCTGATTAATAGCTCCTTCACTATGGCATGTTTTTATGTCGAGACACTTTTCGTTACTGTGGTGGCAGTGTGCTCAGGAACTGCAGAGAACAAAATGGGATTGGCAAATCCCTACAAAGTTTACCCTGAGCTGGCTGGAGGTCACGGACCTTTTTTCTTCTGAGGAGAAGATACCACCCTCTAGAAAGAAAGATATCATCCATACCAGATCCAGGGTGAAAACCCCATACCATACAGCGTGCTTGGGAAGATAAATCACATGCAGGAACTGGAGCAGCCAATGTTACAAAACTTAGAGCAAATTATCATTGGAGTTTCACTCATCCACTTCCAGTCAGCCAACCTGAGACCTAATATGTGGCCCCCAAAAAAGAGAGATGTAACCTCATTATTTTACAAAGCAAATAAATTTGTTTTGCAGCCTATTCATCATTCCCAGCTCAGTATTCCCTTGAGAAACAATATTCATAATATTCAGAAGTACAATCCATTTTCACATGAATCTAAACTCGAAATCAAGAAAGTAAGGTAGTGCATGCTTACAGGCAGCTCTGATCAGCATCCTCTCTGCAACCTTCTCTTACTAATGAATGGGCAAGAGCATCAACCGTATGTCCTATCCAGTCATCAAAAGGAACATAAAAGATGCCTACTAGGTAGAAGAAAGAGAGAAAGCAGTCTCTGTTAAAATATACCTCATGGATCATTTAAAAAAAGACAGAACAAGGTTCCACTTTACTGCAGTCTAGTCATCCAGTTAAGGATCCCACACCAAGAGGGCAACAGATTTTGCTTGTGCCTCTGGAGGCAGCATACAAGTGGGTTGAAAAGGATGCGTGATCAGCCTCTTCTCCGGCCAGTGCTTGTATTGCATTTCCATGCTGGAGCTCACATGCTGGGAGCTCACAGCAGACCAGTCCATCAGGGATCACATTAGCAGGTGTCCGGCACCTGCAGTTATGGAGCTGAGAGAGGACCATAGTGCTGTGATACAGCAGGTGCTGCTCCCCAGACCTTGATCGCTACCAGGGATGGATCCTGGGACAGAGGGGAACAACCCACATCTGGGGAAGGAGCAGACAGATTAGGGTAGTGGGGTGTTGCAGCTTGTATTGCAGCTTGTCTGACTTGTCTAACACTTTCCCTGCAGGTGGATGTAACCTGCATGCTGGGGGTGGTGAGAGCAGGGTAACTAGGTTTGCGGGGAAGGGGAGCACCTGAGTGTTTTGCTGAATTCAATCTTTAGGACTGTGGCAGGCTGTGGAGCATGTGTATGCTGGCTGAGTGTCTGGGGCGCACACTGGAAGGAGGAAAACACATCATTGAACTAGTGCTGTGGACAATTATATGCCAGAGTTGTAACCGAGGAGCTGGGAGGTAGGAAAGGGTAGTGACAACTGCACGCAGGATTGCCCATTCAGTGTGGAGAGCCCCGCTCCCCACTCTGCCTCCCGTCCCTGCCAGTTGGGTTCATCCCGGGCACGTGACGGCAGAGGTGCTGCACAAAACCCACAGCACACCCTTGCTAGCCGCTGGGTTTCTCCACCCTCCCCCCTGGGGGAAGGCCCCTACCTGAGGGCCAGCCCTGGCTCTCACCGGGCACAGCCACATGCCCGCTGGCACCGGCACACTCAGAGTTTCCACCGCGCCAGCCTGGGCGCTGCCCCGGGGTCTGCGGCGTAGCCGACCCCCTGCGGCTGCGGCTCGCTGCCTGCTGCTCAGCTGTCCCATGCAGCAGCCCCAGGGCTTGGGTTACAGGACAGTTTCTAACTTTGTGCCTGTCCCAAGGCATCAGGGCAGAGGCACATGATTTATAATTTATGAGGACACCCATAGAGCTGTCACTTTCAAGGCAGGTGTTGCGAAACTGGCAAGCAGCCCGAGCAAAGAAAAAGACTGACCTCACCCCGAAATAATGGTGGCCAACATGGTCACAGGACAGAGAGTATTGACATAAGCGGGCTTTAAAAATAACTAGGTCATCCCGCTAGACTAACTCACTGTCTTATACAAAGAAGCCATGAGGTACCAATTTATAGTAAAAGTAGGAGCGTAAACAGCTATTCAAGGGGTTGACGAACATGTAGCGTTTTGAGTCATCATTTTATTTAGCTTTTTTGATTCTCCTACCCAAATCAAATTTTAAGTCACACCACTAGACATAGCATCAGCATAAGAGGCAAGCTTTCAATGTCCACGCACAGCGGTGGCACCAGGCGCTGGACGGCTGCGATTGTAGAGTGCTCACCACTCCGTTGTGGCTGTAGCCACCTCTCTTCGAATCCGAGTCACGGCAAAAACCTGAAATGGCTGTTGGACTAGATCACTGTAGGTCTCTTCCAGCTGAACTATTCTAGTCTGAAAATGAAGCAAAGGCCACAAACATATAAACATTTTGTTGCAGAGGAAAGTTCTGAATATGTGTTAATAGAACCTGGCCTTAGGAAAAAAGGAGGGGAAATCCAGAGAGGAAGTGACTATTTCTCTACCTAATCCAAACTTTGGAAAAAATCTTAAAGCAGACTGTTCTCCATTCAGATCTGAGACAGGGCTGAGTGCTTTCAAACAAATGCTGTTTTGCAAAACACGCTTCACACCTCCTAAGATCAGGATATTTTGCTGCAGACAGACACTGCATGCCCAGGAACAGGAGAATTAAATTCATATACTGGTTAGCACTGTTGGTTTTGTCAACAGTGTACATTCATAGCAAATTCTTCTCAGTTTTTGCTTCCTAAGGGAAAACTGCTCCTCAGCAAGGGTATATAGCACCCTTGCGTTTAACAGAACTGCTTTTCTCAGCCAGGAAAACAGAAACAAAGATACCAACATGGAAAACACTTGCTTTTGCTCTGACCAAGCGTGCCTTTGAGTCAGCTGTTTATGTTTTGTCACATGGTGACCGTTCCTCATCTGAGTTACTAGCGAACTACCATAAAAAGTCCAGTATCGGTGGCATTAAGTTGTTTGTCAAGCTTGTAAAGCAGTTGCCTAAATCAAGACATCCAGTTACCACAGGTCAATAGATTGCTATTTCATGCTTGATTATTTCCATGCTCCCTCTAAAAAATACCTGCCAATTTTCAGTTTCTCAGCTAACCCATAATGATGTCAAAAATGTCTTGTTCCAGTAAGACACCTATTCTGCTGCTTTACTCATTCAGTCTCAGCTCACCACCCCAGGAGAGAGCAACACCATGTCCCATGCACCATCTTCAATTTACATTTAATTTTTACATTGCAACCTGCATCATGAGCATGACTCCCACTTTTGCAGTTGTGGAAGACTTCAGTAGCTCAGGCATGAAGGCGTCAAAGTGAATGGCAAGAACAATTAAAACAAACCAGAAGAATAACAACCAGTATGCATTTTAATGCTTTTTTTTTGGTCAAAAAAAAACCAGAAAAGAAAACCCTGTTTCTAGGAACCATTTTGTAAGACAGACTGAAAACAGGCTGTAAGCAGTTTGCAGCATTTCATGGCAAATTGTAACTGACAGGCCAATTAAAGAAGAAATACCCTCCACAAAGCAGATTCTGTGAGCCCAAACATCTTATCAAAGCGACAGGCCACCTAATTAGCTTCAAATGGAATTAGGAGCTTGCTCCCTGTTTCTTTTCCAGTAATATGGCCATCCTAATTATCTATATCCCATTTCATTCATTTTGACTGTAAACACCTTTCCAATACAATAGATCCCTTCTTAATCAGTGTACTACATACTAGGTTTGAGAAAGCCACAGTGCCTCTGCAGTTGTTCTAAGTTGGTGTAACCCTCTTCGGTGCTTTCTCTGCTACAATACAACTAAGAATTATATTGACCAGCCGAATGACTGTAATTTCTGGATAGGTAACTAGGAAAAAATTGACCCTGGAAAAATGGCATTCCGAGGAGTGTCAAAGAGCTATTATATGCTGCCACAGAGCAACATTAGAGTCTACAAGGTGGTGACCATGTAAACTCTGAGATAGCTCTAATTTGCCAGTTTAGCCCAGTCAGTAAGTACTTTGCATAGTATCTGTCCCAGAAAGACTTTTTTTTTGTTTAATGATCTTTGCCAGTTGTTTTAATTGCCTGCTCTGTGTGTGTTATGGTCAGAAAAAGGAAACTAAGTTGGTCTTTGACTGCTTATCTGAAACAACTCCTGGTAAGTGTTTTTGACCCTGTGGCAAGAAACAGAATTACACAAGACATACAGAGAATACTAAAGATACAGTCTCAGCTCCCTCTCCAAGTTGCTCACACATTTGGTGGTGATGACACAGGAGGATCAAATCTTGTACATAATACCTACCAGTCCAAGGCTCCATGACAATCTTTTACCAAGCATAAATTACTTCCCCAGGTAATATCCATCTGCCTGTTAATTATATCACCTGGCCTGGTATTACTCATCCAAATATTGGATAAAAGCAATATGAATGGCTATTAAATTGTAATATTTGGCTTACTGCTGGATGTGTAGTTTTCCTTTGTATGTGTGCCTAACAGACCCTATATCCTTAAGTAAAGTGGAAGGACAAGTGTCCCTGACTTTCTCTAGACTTGTGCTGCTAAATTACTTAGCAAAAGGTGAATCTAACTAATTAGAATTTTTTAAATAGGGAAAATTTGACAAGGTCACATTAGTAAAAACATACAAGGGAGGAGCCAGTTAACTAGTTCTTGCAATACTAATCCATAGTCAGGAAAGCCACCCACAGATATCCCTTGGGACAGTGGGCACACAGAGTCTCTCCAGGCACAGCTCCGTAATTTACCTCTTGAGTTGTTGAGCAGAGCAGGACTGAACTTGGCATTTCCAGTATCTCAGTGAGGCCTTATTTATCTCATGCCCAGGGAGAGGGGTGGCAGGGGTGTGAAATTTGGTTTGGACTGCTTTCTTAAGCAGCCAAAATAAGTTCTGGGCAAATTCACTAAAAAAGCATGCAAACAATAGATCATTTTTGCTAAAGCTGATCACAGTTATGAGTCAACAGTAAACCATCCAGGCAGGTGAGAGCATCACATGTTGGAGTTTTGTACCAGACTAGCTAAACATAAAGAATCTCCAAACAATAGCCAGAGTTGCTGGGAAGCTACTTGAAGCTTTACAGTTATCCTCATTATGTTACAGGTTAAGTAGGTTACATGTTTGAAGGTAACCTACCAGCAGACATCTTGATTAGATATTTCCAGGCTGACATCACCCACACATTTCACTTCTCGATAATTAATTGTATGCAGCATGTGTATTGTTGCAGTCACATAAAAGCTTTCATTATGATCCTGACGCCCTTGTTAAGATTGCACTAAATTTTGTGTGAAAGGAGGGATTCCACGTCTTCGTATTTTTAGAAATAATACACATTGGCTACTCAAAGAGCAAGAGTTTTAATTTTGGAAGGGCACTGTATTTTCAAGCAAAGAAAGATGCTCACAGAAGTAAGATCTTGTTTGTTGGAAACACTAGTGAAATTCAAAGACTATGTCAGGCAGAAGACTGAGTTATTTTACAGCTGTATGCATTTTCTAACTATATGCTGGTATAATGTTAATATACTGTGGGTATGTTGACTACAGCTTGTTGTACAAAAGTGAAAACATACAGTAGTCCACGCTTATTCTTCTCTTCCACGTCTAATTGCCTGAGCATGTTAGTGAAGAGATGAGAACAGTACTATTTCTGATTTCAAGGAAATTTCCCGTCTTGTTCTTAAACATCTTTCCTTGCTATAAATGCAGTCAATCAAACAGTAACACTGTTTTTGACTTCAGTGCAGGTTGCAAGTGTTCTCCTTGGCACCACAGCTAAAAGGCCTCCAGCTTCCCCAGCACAGTGCCCTCGGTTTGCACTTAAGACTTCCCAGTATACCCAGTTGCCTACTTGCTCTTGTAGTCACTGAAGCAGCTTAGCCACTAGGGAACAATCTTATCGAAGTGCTTTTCATCATGAAAATCCCTTTGCTGGCCTACCATATTTTTTCCCTACTCTTTCTTTTTTCCCTAATCCTTGCAATCAGGGATATTTCCAGCTCAGATATTATTAGGAGAACGATACAACATAATATCAAAGGTGCTGTACACCAAACTAGGTCCAGAAGACGTCCTCATTATCATGCCAGCTGTCTTCCAGCCAGCTGGGTGGCCAAGAAAATAATAAATCTGATCCATGCAAAGCAGTTGGCCTGGAATGCTTCATTACCCAGAGGCGAGCACAGGATCCAATTGACTAAATCCTCATGGCATCCCAGAAGGCTGCACTTCTCCTTAGTCTTCACTCAGCAACGTCTGCAGTTCTTCATGGCTGCATCAACAGACCATCTTTTTCCCTCACTCCTTCTCCTTTCCCTCCACCACTCTGAAGTCAAAAGATTTTCTTTTTGCCAACCAGGGGAATTCCTTTGTCCTGACTACTTTCTGAGGCTACTCTGTAGATGTTTTCCCTTTCAGCACATTTAGGGTCTTCTGTGTCTGGAGCGGGGTACTCAGTAACCTGAATTAAGCTGGCACTGTTGCAATGGGTGATGAGCTTGATGCAAAGTTACTCTGTCACTAGCAAAGTAATAAAGCATATTTCCAATTATTAAAGGTGGTTGATTACACCAGACTCACAATTTGAATTCTGACAAGGAAGAACACACAGAACTGTCTCTACTTAATTCCCTCAATACATAAAGTGTTCAGATGTTCAAAGTCTTCAGATGTTGCAGTGTTCAGTGTCCACTACCTAAACAGTTCAGAATTAGACTCAGAAACTTGCAGTATATGCTCATCTGCAGATATTTTCCTTCGTTAAAATATCCCCTCTTTCATCAGCTGCAATAATCTGTGCTGTCCTTCCACAGAAAGCTCTGCCCAAGATGCTATTACTCTGTTAACTCCTGCTATATCCCTAAGGATTGTGTAAAGGTAAACTGTTACCCATTCTAATGCAACAAACTTCTATTATTAAAGCTAATTTCATTAACAAACTGTAAAAAACAGTTGTGTTGTTTTCTGTGGGAATCAAATCACAGTCGGAGACCCATTCACTGCATTGAGTAGAAAAAAGAAGCAACATGCTACCTCAGAAAGCCAACAGCCTAAAGTGTTGCTAGAAACATTCTATTTGAAAAGAAGATTTCTTGAATTTCAAGAAATACCTTTAGAAAGAAATCACTGTGGTACTGCTCTTATTCGTAAATATCTGAACTGGTTTAAAGAAAAGAACCCAAAGTCTCTGGGAAGTAAGGCCTGGGAGGACAAAGTGGAATGGATATCTCTCAGTGGAAATCTTGTAGGCTCACATTTCACAACCCTGTCTGTCCCCATTAGTTCCAGTTGCTAGAGGGTTTGAATGGACTTCCCATTAAATGTTACATTTAGCTCCCTCCCCCACACCTTTTACACAACCCTGCTCCTCAGAGGACAACTTGGTCTGAAGCAAATATGACTTGCATACAAGATTGTGTTTTGATATAGCCACATAAAAGATTTTTTGCATGCTGAAATGAGAAGAAAAGTAGTAAAGATCTCGGAAACTAAGACCATCCATAAGCTAAATACACAAATATATCAACAGACCTTCATTTGGAGAATTAATATGAGAGCTTTTTGGAAATGAGAACATGCTATAGATATAACATACATTGGAATTACTTATTATTTCTTTAAATTAAAGTATAAGTGGCCTTTTTATTTGGTGAAATACATTTTAAACACTGAGGGCACAAAGTCACAAGTTCCCTGGCTCAGTGTACTAAAATCTTCATTTCTAGAAGCATTTAACTAAGTGTTTAGGTTCCTACCTATTAAAGAAAGCCCTTCCTTAAGTGCAGATGAATATAGGGACACTTAAGCATGTGGTTAGGTCCTTTTCTCAATTACAATTCAGCTTTTTAAATCTAAAAAAGCTGTTCTTTAAAGGTCATTTTGTGCCAAAGCAATTAGCTGTCATCACTTCTTGTGACCTAATGAGTAGAAAAGGTAGGGTTTAGTTTGGTTAACACAAGGGAGTAGGCCACCGCTGTTGATGACAGCCAGGTTGGCATGGTCTGGCAGGGAACGAACTGTTGTGGTCTCAGCTTTTTGCTGCAAGCCTTTCACCTGTAAAACCTGGGTGTGAGGGAGGCCAGCCTCGGCAGCAGTCAGCAGCTGCTGCCTCTCACGGCTGCAGCCCAGCAAGGAAAATGAGTTGGTGGTCTCAAACCAGGTGTTAGTTCATGGCAAAAATCCCCAGCACTAATCGATACCCTTGATGGAAGAAGTCGTGGCAAAAGGAACCAGGACCAAAGTAAGCAGGGAAATACATCAGCCAGCACAGGACCCCACTTTCTGCTAAATGGGAAGGGAGGGAGTGAAGGAAAAAGTTTCTGGAGCAAGTCATACAAATGGGTCAGCGTGATAGGAATGGGTAACATTGCCCAGGCTGTATCTTTTAGACGCACAGTGCCCAAAGAGAATCTGAGACACTTTTCTAGACAAAGTGAGATTTTGCACAAAGAAACAGAACACAGTGGACCATACAGGCAGTCTGGAGATATCATACAATCCCTAACTAATTCTGAGATACAGCTGCAAAAAAACTGGTCCTGTATTCCTGTGGGACAAATAGGGAGCTAGCAACTTGATAATTTGCCCCTACATCACACAGAAAATCTTCATCACAAATTAAAGCAAAAGTTCAGGACTGCTAACTCTTGCCCCCACTGAAGTCTTGTCACTGAAACCACAAGTACAGCCAAAGTCTAATTCACAGTCAATTTTTC
Organism: Nipponia nippon; assembly: GCF_047370975.1. NCBI lineage: Eukaryota > Metazoa > Chordata > Aves > Pelecaniformes > Threskiornithidae > Nipponia > Nipponia nippon. The sequence goes on along the minus strand of NW_028262358.1, from coordinate 72,068,038 downwards.
TTTAAGTCACCAGATGGGAAAGATATGGAAGGAAGAAGCAACAAATTTCCCTTCCCCACCATTAGGAAAAAACTGGTCACAGGAACAAAATATTTCTGGCTGATTATCGGGGACAGTCAAAAGATGGAAAACACCAGCTATTAGATAACCCTCCAGCTCCTCTCATCTAGCTGAAGTGCGTGTCACCACATCGTCTCATACACATTCCCAGCCACCGCTAATTCATTACTTGCAGACCTGCCCCCTTTCCCTAAAAATGACAGATGCCGGTGCTCTAACATGGGTCTGCCCAGATGCATCCCCCCACCGCCCCAGCCTCCGCCTGGCCGGCCCTGCGGGAGGCTGGCCGGCATGGTGAGTTAAGCCTAAGATTCTCAGGATTCCCCACAACATAACAGCAATGCTTCGGAGAGTTTCTGCAGCTTGTTATGGGGGATGCCATGCATGGTTACTGGAGGGTATATTTTCATTTAGTCTGAATGCTTGGCACCCTCAGACCATAAACAGAAGCCTAGGTAGAAATAGATGGAATTATTTACTTACACTCCCAGTGATGAAAATGATTAGTCAATTAACTTTACTAATATATGGTATCTTGTGAGAAGATAAGATGTCAACAAGCAAAGCTAGCCTCCAGATTGTGTCAAAAAGAACAAGCCCGCTGGCATTTCGGCTGATTTATGGTGAACTATGACAAGTATGCAAATTATGAGAGTACCCTTTTATGTTTACATTTGTGCATTTTTCTTTGGCTATTTCTGATGATAGGCAGATTAGTGCGGCTACTTATAATTTGATCTTATTGACAGGAGAGCATTCAGCCTGGAGAGATGTCCTGCAGCCCCAACTTCCTGTACTACAACAGGCTGGGGGCACCGTGTTGGTAAATAGTTTCAAGAAGAAAATGGCAGCTAAAATTAGCCACGATGACATTACAGGGATCACTGAAAAAAAGCCCAGATGAAAAACGTTTATAACATGAGACAGGTTCAATTAGTTATTCAGTTCATTTAAGTAGTCCAGCTGGACAATTATAGACAGCTACCAATTCCATTACATAACCATGAAGCAATGTCCTCATGAACTTCTATTTGTGCATCACTGTATCCGTCCAGGATCTCTAAATCTCTTTTCAGTTCACTTGTCAAATCCACCATCCCTTGTACTGGATAGCTCCTGGGCTATAATCCTGCATATGTTATCCACACTACATAATTTCTTGGTGTTTCAAGCCGTGTAGGTGTTTCAAGCTTTCTCCAGCTGAACAGCCAGCTCAGGTACTGAATGTGGTATGATCATGGATGGCCTGGACCAGAGGTTTCCATTTATTTTACACAAATGTAACTTCATCCTCTAACTGTGCACTTCCACCCTGCTGGGTGGTTTTACTCTCCCTCTGCTAATCTGCTGCTCTCATTCTACTGAAGGAAGCAGAGCCCTACAGGTTACAGTCAAGCAACAGGGTTCCCTCAAACACATCTAGCTGAATGAAACTGGTGAAGGAATGAACCTTACAAACACTCCTTGGGTCAAAACTGCCCCAAACTCCCAGTTTGACAAAAGTCACATGAGAAGTCCTGCCACAGGAATTCTGTGAACTCTCCATGTCTTTGATTTCAGTAGGCAGTTTTGGTGAAGAGTAAATCCAACTATCATTGCTCTCCAGAGAGCACACTTTAGAGATTGCCTGTGAACATTCATTTTCCATCTTTGACAAGAGTCGCTCAAAGCAATTTGGACTCTTTAGGATATCGAGGGTCCTTTCAGATAACCAAGATGGCATGCTCCAAGTGATGGGCAACACACAGTCTAGAATATGAGAAACAACATGCCTGTGCTTGTCCATATGCCCATATAAACCCCAAACTGCCTGCGTCTTCCTGGCCTTTTTTGTGCATCTGGACATCTCATCTGCACTAGCACCGGCAGATGTGGTCTAGCATCAGCAGCAAGCAGAAGTTTCTGACAATGAGTAGCCCTGATTCTGGTGCATTTGCTTGTAAGGACTTTTCATTGCATATGTGCCAGGACAGTTTGAGGCAACATTCAGGCCATAAAAAATACAGAATATTAAAGAACACCTGATATTGAAATGAGATTTAGTAGCTGTGTAATCAGTTGCTGAGTGTGGGCCCACCTCACCTATGTTAAAGCAGCTCTTCAGCTTCAGCTGTAGGGGCTCATATTTTAAATTCATCATGTCTCCCAATTCAAGCCCAAGCCATGGATCGAAATGGCCCTGACACAATAAGTTAAGTGGTGGCAACAAAGCAGACCCACTTTTAGATCTTGTCAGTTTGTACTTAACTGAATGCTTCATGTAACTACCAATTTTCTCATTTCTGGCGTAGGTCTCCAATGTGTTGTGCTGTAAGATATTTCAGAGCATTCAGTATTATCAACTACTAATTCATATTTTTTATGCATGTTGGTAATCCTCTCCCCACCCTGAAAATAATAAAAAAAAAAAAATACAGTTTGCATGTATATTGCTTTAATGTGCAAAATAGCTGTTGATTTGAAAAGTCATTGCATCAGCAGGAAAAATGAAATTTTCCATTGCAAGGCTGTATGAATTGTCTGGAAGACCCTCTCTCTCTCTCTCCTAAAATCAAGTAATGCTCAGCCTCACAGCACTAACCACTGCTGCTACGTTTCCAAAAAGCTGAAAGGCAGTTCAAAGGGCAGCGTACCCTAGCACAGGCAGAAAAGTCAACTCCAGTTTAATTTTTTCCAGCAAATATAATGCTCCAAGGTCACTGGCATTCCCAGCCACCAGCAAGGGCTCACGGAGCGAGCAGAACCCGCCCAGTCACAAGTGAGCTCCCCAGCGCAGCTCCTCCATTCCCAGCCCGTCCCCATTCCCGGTGAGATGACACAGGCTTCTCCTTTGGCCCTGGCCAACAGTCAGACACAAAACCTGCCGGCAGCCCCAGGGTGTGCTACCCTGTGACACAGTTTCCATTTGAGGGATTTTCCAGCCCCTGCAGCCCCACACCACTGAGAGGGAGCTGGGCTCTGGGATTTTTCCAGGCAATAAGCCAGAGGAAGGAAGGATGGGATATCCCCATCCAGATTTGACTCACTGGAGGTGGATTTCAACCCAAGGATGAGGCCAGGAGTCCCCAAGGACACAGATGGCTGTCACGCATTCTCTTCTCTGCTGGACAGCCAGCCTTAAAGCACAGGGCACAGCCCGAGCCTTTGTGGGCACATATGGTCAGTGGTCAGAGGTCACCCCATGACAGCAAAGCCCTTGCTGGTGGCTCCAGACCCTTCATCTTAGTCAGTCATTCAAGGGCAGGGTGTTTGTGTATTTTTTTCCTGGCCATGGGTTCTTCCTCTTTAACAGAAAGATAATACGAATACTAATACTGATACTGATACTACTACTACTACTACTACTACTACTACTACTACTACAACTACAACTACTACTACTGCTACTGCTACTAGTACTACTAGTGCTACTAATGAGATAAATGGAGGAAAATAAAAACACCTCACATGTCAGTAGCCAAGCAATGATTACAATGTCGTATTTGACAACTCTTGGCCAGAGCATGTCCTGAGTAAAGCAGATTACTTGGATCTGATTCCAGTCTGAACCTCTCCCACAGATCTATAGAAAAGTTAGAAGGGGGTTCAAAGGGCAGCCTACCTTAGCATAGACAGAACAGTCATCTGCAGTTTAATTTTTCCCATTGGACACTACCTACAAGGCTACCTAGTCACTGGTATCCCCAGACGTCATCTGTGAACAAAACCGCACATCTCAACACTCCCAAAGCTTGAATTCAGATCTAAACTCGTTTAGATCTGAATTCAAGCTTTGGGAGTGTGCGTGACAGCCATCTGTGTGCTTGGGGACTCCACAAGCATAAGGATGATACCAAAAAAAATCCTGAGTGTTAGGCAAGCATGGTCACAATTTCTTCAGGGGACAGGAGTACTTCCACAGGAGCTTCCAGAAGAGTGAAGAGGAAGATGCAAGGTAACACCACCGGTCTCTGTCTTCTCGTGCAGCTGCCACATGCTCCAACCAGCGACATCCTCTCTGCCAACAACTATACAGGAGGTACAGCACTTCAGCTGAGTCCCTGCAGGCTACTTAAAGGTGTGAGGCCTGTTTTATTCACCATTTTTTTCTGTGGATGTCTGTGCAAAAAATTGGAAAGCTTTGGAAAAATTGAAGGGAAACATTTTCCACGCAGAAGAGATACTTTCTCTTGGAATGAACAGTGAAAGAACCTCTAGAGTATTTTTTTAAGGGATGTAGCTGCTGAACATCAAGCAATCTATTTTCCCTCTATAAAAATTAAGCCTTTCACATGATGTTACTTCACTGGAAAATTTGCAGCTTTGCGTTATTATTGAAATTCCTCTATTCCTTAGGTCAAATGACTTAATATTGTGCACTGTTAACAATACAAAAATATCTCCACATAAATGTTCATGGAGTAAAGCTGAGTATTGGCTATTATTAGCTCTATTTTCATTATTGGAACCCAAAGAACACATATATGAACACAAAGATTTTAGGAAGAGGTGATGTAGCTAGACAAGAAGCTAAAAGACATTACTTTTCCTGCAAAGTTTGTATCCCTTTTATTCTTAAACCACCCAGGATTGAACAATAGTATTTTGACTAGAAATATATACATGTTTTGCTAACTAAACAGTGTAATTCACATTCTTATAGTTAAGAAAAATTCATTTTGATTACAAGTAAATAGCCTACATTGGCATTTCAAACTTCAGTTACTAGAAAATAAACAACTACAAGAAAACCTGAAAAACCTTGGGGAGGAATATTGCTTCCTGGGGCTTCAAAACTTCCAGAAACTTTGCACCTCTGTCTCTAACGAGAAGCCAGCAGAAATTACCCAGGGCATAAAAAAAAATACATGAAATAAACTGCTGAGCAAATAAGCTGTTTTGAGCACTTGGTTCAACCACGTCATGGTTCAGTTGGTCACATAACATTAGAACATACTTAATACAACTTTATTGAGCAGAGGCTATCTCAGAAGTTGAAATGAAAGAGAAATCAAAGATTGTTCCTCCTCTGGAAGCAAGACAGGCACTGTCAGGCTAATACAATTGACATATCTCCCTCCGTTTCTTAATAGAAAGGAAGAAAACAAGAGTAAAGTCACAGATTCTGAGAAGTACTAGGCCTTGTCTGCTGTCATGAATATCTACGCAAGTCACTTGGAGACATGTCTCTGCAAGTCCCTGTGTTCCTACCAAACCACTAGTATATCTCTAGTGTAACAGAAATAATGAGAAATAAAAATGTGAGCTTATCATATGAGCTCATTTATCCTACTGGGCCCCGAGAAAAGTAACGTGGGATGGGAGTAAAGGCTGGGGAAGTACCCATCATTGATTACTGCTTAAAAATTAATAGTCTTAAGCTGGATGCCTGACTTCATCTGATTTTTAACTTGCAGGTGGTGCAACACAGTTATCAGATGACGAGCATTTTGTTAAACTATCCAAATCCTTAGTCAATGTCCTTTGTTTAAACTGTCCACCAGTGACATTCTGTAAGTCGACATCTATTGTAACACAATTTGTGTGTAGAAGCTTACCTGACATGTCATATCTGTCGCAGGTATCAGTAACAGATACTGATGAGGTGGTACCAGATACACGCACACCTCAGGGCTCTGTGCTAAGGATGCAGTTAGGGAATATGTTATTCAGTCATACAGAAAGAACCCATTTCCCTTATCACCCAGTCTGGGGAGTGCACTGTCAACTTTCAAAGATTTTTTTTATGTTTTTGAGTCAACTGCTTGAGTCTTAGCCTGGTTTCTATATGATCAGCCAAGACCCCAAATATCCTGACTGCTGATCTGCATCAGCAGTCAAACCTGGAGCCATAGACTCGAGCCCCAGGGGACCCACTCATTTTAACGCTGTTAGGTGCTCAAACGTGTCTAAAATTCAAGTTGCTGAAGCAACAAACTCCTAACTTTTGAACTAAAACAGTCACAGTCTTATTAAATACCCAGTCACCTTCTCCATGGCTAAATCACACATAATGAGGCATGCAGTCAAAATCTTCAACAGTCAGTAAGGCATTTCTGTCTTAAAATCCGTTTGGAGGAAGCCCATTGGCAGACTCCAGGACTCAGACTTTGGATACAGTAAGAGCTGCGGCAGTAGCAGGAGTGAGACCTTTGACAGCAGCCAGCCTGTGCAGCCTCCCGTGGTAACCACCCACCAACACCCTGCTCCAAGCACACCGCGGATTTCATACACGCTCGGCCATGCAGCGGTGTGTGTGCATGAGTGTGTGTGCACATACTACTTTTAAGATATCAAAACAAAAACCCTCCACTGCACATATCCTTTGGGGGCAAAAGATGAGAAAGTAAATGTGGGATAAGTGTTAATTGCATTGCATGAAGCAATACTGTAAGATACTCAGACAGTCTAATGATGAACATAGTAACTGAATATATGGGGAGCAGAACTGAATTTTAGCATAATACCTCTGATCTGGAATTTGTGTAATCAAACTCTGTAAAGCATGTCTAGACTTGCCTGCTGCTAAGAATAGCACCAATCTGAACATAAAGCAAACTGTATTAATGTCTGTGTACACTGCGGTTGAGATCATGTTGATGGTTGTTCATTTTAAAAGGCAAAGTATGGCAATCTTACTCCTTATAGATCCAGCTCAGCAAAATATCTTAACTTTCAACATAGGCTTCGGCCCCAAGGAACTGTTTGTTGAATGAAAGCCTGGCACAATTAGTGCAAGAAATGAACGAGTTTCAGGAGCGTAGAATATACGCTCCTATAAAACTGTAACTTTGCAGGACAGCAACAGGCACCTCTCCTCTTACACACGCAGCTGCTCCAGAAATACTCACTTGTTTACTGTCGGCAGCGGCTGCACGAGGAGAGCACGCCTCCGCTCCTGCGCCGCGATTCAAAGGCGCACGTAACGAGGCAGTGCGTGCCTGCTGAATCCTCCTGTCAGCAGATCTTCTCGGTTTTCACTTCTTCTTCGCTACTTTGCAAACTCTCAGCTATTTTTTCCCAAGCCGTAACACGGGGGCTCTTAGAGATTATTGCCATTCTCCCCCTGCCTGTCATACACCTTGTTTCCAAGTATGGTCACTATGAGGGGACTGTCGCTTGGAGACTTTGTGGAAAATTAATGGCAGACAGGAAAGGGCAAAAAAGACAGGACAGATGGCTCTGTCACCACCACCAGCCTGATGCCATGGCAGAGCTTCAGTGCCTTTGCAAATGCCACTCTGTTCCGCAGACTTACTCTGAAGTTGATCCGATCGCACCCTTGGCAGCTGTCTTTCTTCTTTTTTATAAGATTTTTCCTTGTCCTTTGACTTATCAGGCTCATCCACATGGTGAATGCAAAAGGTCAGTTTTTAAATTAGTGACCGGGTGGTGATGGTCTGAAATACTGTTTAACTATAAGCATATTGGCATCTTGCTAGAAGTGGTGTTGAAGAGCGTTGTTAATAGGGCTTGTTTACTTGCTGGTTAAAATCCAAATCGGGTCAGCTGAGACCTGAAGAGGCAATGAGTAAACTTCTAATTTAGTAGGCAAATGGAGTGATGTCACCTCACTTTATTCTTTAAACAGCATTCTGTCTAGTTTCACTTTCACAGTGAAACACACACCCGTAGTGTATTGGGTGCACACTGGAAGCACGAAGAGATGTGTCTCCTGATGCGAGCAGTGCCAGACAAACTGTGTTTTGGCTTATGCTCATACTCCTGTAAAGATATGATTAGGATTTTATGCGTTTAAAACACGATGAACTTCAATAGGGTGAATAAATTGTGATGTGACGCTGGGCCATGCAGTCAGAGTCTGCAGAGAGAATGCTAATACTCTGTCCCTTGGAGAAGCAGGGCTATAATTTCTAGTTATGTAGTTTCAGCTTATATGATTGTAATTATAAGAAAAGTTCTACGTTGCACACATCCCGAAACAGTTTGCTGTTAGGAAAGAACAATTCATGTCAGGCATATTTGCTTGCAAAGAATGGTATGTTTGTAATATTTTGTTAATTAGGTGCAAGAGTAAATGTTTTTCATTTCCACCACTTTTGATATTGTAGGAGAACATTTCCAGGGTTGGGCAAAATTAAAAAACTGGAGAATTAGACTGACGACCAGAAGAGCTAGTGCTCCGGTGTGATTTGGAGTGGAACCATTTGTCTACATGTGAAAATGTGTCACTGTCCCAAATCTACAGTGTTCAACTGTGGCCACTCGATGCGAAGAAATATCTGAGATCTTGCACATTCCCGGGGACATTAATGGGAATTCTGAGACAGTAGTAAACAGACCATCAATCACAGGGGATTCTTGCCATTCCTGTATCTCACTCTGGAGGAGAGGTACAGGCTGTTTCCCTACTACCAGGTCTAGCCCATGCTTGAGGTCAGCTTTTCCCGTGATGGTTTTGCATTGGACACCAACACTACTGAGTACTGGAACCAAGTCAGTGATGTCATTCCTTATGAAGAAGCCTGCTATTCCACGTGCTCAAACCAGTTAACTTTGTTTTCCTAATCAAACTCATCTTCAAGCTGGATTCAATGAAAAGTTACAATGTTGAAGTTTTAAGATAAGATGAAGCTCCCCTCTGGGCAAAAGATACTCATTCTGTAGTGATGGGTTACAACTATGCCTGAATATAAAGTATTAAAAAAATTTACATGATCTGCCTGGAAAATGGACCTGAAATAACTGAGCTTGCTATGCTGTAGTACTAAGGTTGCCAGGACCCAGCTTTGTGACATTAATCCACATATCGGAGAAGACCCCTTTGTGATAATCTGCAACAGGAGTAAACTCTGGATTTATGAAAACAGAAGCTGAGCAACTCATGTAGGAGCAGGATTTCAGGAATATCCAGGATAAGGCACTTTTCCTATCCTAAAGCAGTCATAGATAAGTTTTCTAGATTTACATGAATCGTTCTATATTCCTCCTGTTTGTCTGAGCAAGAAGTCGTAGCTCGGTTATGCCATTTCCAGCAGACCTCACTTCTGCTTTGTGTTCAGACAGATTAGAACAGGAGTGAATTTTATCTTTGGGATTTACAAAGCAATATGGTATGCAGTGACAATGTCACTTACGAGGTTAAACAGGGAAAAGTGTAAGTCATTGTATGCCAACATATCTGCTTAACAAAATGGTGGCCTTACCTTCTCTGGGCTGCACTGATATGTCAGCACTCAATGCCATGAATAAACACACTGCTCAGTTGCAAAGCCTGCTGTGGTAACCAAAACAGGCTCCCAGAGCCCTTCACTTCCAAGCCTGGAAATGTCTGTTTGTGTATTCTGCACCCTGTCCTAACTTTAATCAGAGGCTGAAAGCAAAAAGATTGCTGAGAAGGATGTAAAAACATAACTGCAATCCAATATTCACTCTTGGCAGTGGGCATGGGAGGTGCCATGTTGCAGTCTCTCCTGTAGGAACTTTGAATTAACTCATAGGTGCAATTTCATGTCTTATATTAATTACGCAGGCAGCTTCGATATTCCCTAAACTCACTGAGGGTCATCATCTTTGCCTTTTCCAGGATGAACCAGAAATATCCACCTTCCTTTCCTGATATATTTGCCTCATGATCTCCATTCCTCTCCCTTCTCATTTGTCTTGAAACTTTCCCTAACACATTACCACTACACCCCCTCTTTAACTGGTCAAGTATTCTGTCCTTTGTCCAGCTGGATGACTTGACTTTCTCAGCCCTGGCCTAGATGTGACATTTCTACTTGTTGTCCTTGAGGAATATAAATAATAAAGTGTTGTCAATAGAAGACAAGCACAGGACTTTTTGTTTTTGCAGATGGAAGCTTTTGTTCATGTTTCCACCTGCTCGTTATCACTTAGACACATCAAAATGCATCAAATAATTTCCTACTATTGCATTTCCTTGTCAACAAATGCTATAATCCCCACAGGAAAATTATGTCATGATGAATGGGCGGGAAGAGTCTTCTGTAATCTCCATGGGAGAACAGATACTGTGCCATTCCTTAGCTTCTCTTTCATATCCCAGAAGCGTGGCCACCTTGGCCATGTTCAATTCTTGTTCTGTGTCCCCTCTTTATATGGTAAAAAGTATATGTCACCAGCATGAGATCTCACTAGGACGGTTGCAGAGGGAGTTTATGAATATCAGGTTCTTAGGCAATCCATAAAGCCTAACATGAGGTTACTTTTTCCAGGCTGCAAGCCTGAGTCAGGTGCTTGATGGAGGGTAACTAAATAACATCTGCCAGCTTAGAGCATATGTTTGAAAAACAAAGGTGTTGTTAGAGTAAACCTGGAGTTATGTGTGCAAACTTGGACTGCAGTTCCTTTCCTTGGCAGTAAGCCTCGGTGCTGTGAAGAGCCTATGTGAGGCCTAATGAAAGAGCAGGGTAAATAAAAAAATACTTGTGATTTTAATTATTTCATTTACCAGATAGATGAGGAAAGAACATTTTTCCAGAAAGAGTCTCGAATTTGAAGACGAGGCTATATCCCAGGATTGAATGGTGTTATTAACTCCTCAGTGGCAATGTGTGGAGGATAAGCATTGGATCTAGACTGTCTGTTTTAGGACCAGACAAACCCACTGTGAATGGGGAGATGGAACCCCCCTGCTTCACAGGCTCAGGTGGGAAGAAAGGATGTGCTCCTTGAACTGCAGGCTAGAAAGGAGAGTGTCGCATGGAGATACAGCCACAGTGGACCAAGAAGAGCTCCAGAAACAGCTGTGGGAAGCCACGCTGCCTCTTGCCATCAGCCGTGTCTCCTGTTTTCTCCTATTTCCTGCTCCACTCAACCTTCTGGAAGAGCAACCCAACTGCTGCCAGTGTTGTGGGAAGAGAAAAGAAGGCACAGATTAACAAGTGGATAAAGTCTCTCCATCCTTACTGCTCCAAAATTGACAAGAAATACTGATGAGCTACTGCTCATTAGGAGAGAGAAAGAGATCACATCATCCTTTTTTTCTGCTAACAAAAAGTCTGTATTGATAAGGAGGGACCAAGCCTCTGGCTTGCACTGAATGCAGTCCTGTGGAGCAGAAGTGATGTGGAGGCAAGGACAGTCACGTCACAGTGACAGCAAACCCATTTCAGTGTCTGCCTGACACACAACTGGCTCGTACTCATTGTAGTCTGGGGAATGAGGAAAGACAAAGGCTACTCAAAATACTGCCTCCCAAACATCTCATCAGCTGTGTTGTGTTGCAGCAAAGGGCTGGAAATAAGAAGGTCATGTGCAGTGACTCAGAAGTCATATTCAGGGTAAGCAAGTAGTAGAGAGGCAGGGGAAAGAATGGGGATGCTGCATGGGGCTGGCAGAGAAAATGTTAGAAGTCAGAACTATATGAACATGACATGCACATGGTCTTAGTAATACAGGATGCTTAGAATAGACAGGATGCCTAGGAGGACACAAGCAAGGTGTTGGATAACAAGTTATTAAATGTCAAGTGAATGAAGTGTGTTCTACACCAGGTCAGGTGAGTGCTAATTAATTATGCCTGTGTCAGCAACTTACAGTTGCTCTGGAAAAGCAGTTAGACAAAGTTGAACAAGATGCCTGTATTGCCTGGACATCTAGGGCAAGATGTGATGCATGATGTGATGGTTATGACGCCTTTGTAAGGCACATTTAGTCCTTATGAGCAACAAACAAGGAAAACCATGGAGACTATTATTGAAATTGTAGAATAGGAAATTAATGCGGTCAGAATATTGACTTGGATGGCTTCTATAACAGAGGAAAATGAATCAAAAAGCAAAGCTTATGTAAAATGTAGTATATGTAGGTATATAGGTGTGTGCGTAGCCTAAGGAAAAAAGGGGTGAAGGAACAGTCTCCCCTAAGACAAAACACAACCAAGGGCCTGATTAACCCCAGACTAACCTCCCTGCTCACCAGAATTTGGAACATATTGTTTCTTCATTCATGCTTATCTGCTCTCTAGTATCAAAGATACATTGCTCCAATATTCCTTCAAAAAGCCGGCATTACCCTGGTAAGCTCACGATAACCCACACCTCTCACCCTACAGGCTGGTTCTGGTTTTCCAAAAGAAATATTTTGAAGGGGGAGGCTGCTGATCCCATTTTCTTCATCAGTTTGGAAATACTTTTTAGCTGCCTGTCTCTGGAGTTTGTTTTGGAAGAGGTCAAGAACCCGAAAAGTGATATTAACCTTCCGGGGTGGCAGAGTGGAAAAAGAACCAGAGAGGTTCACCAACAGTTCTGACCATGGAGAGGAAGCTCTTCTGGTCAGCCTGAACTGGCCGCCTCTTGGGAACCGTTCCTCACCAGGTGGGCAAGGTCAAGGATGGATTAAAGAGCTCCAGCCTGCACAAGATTTAAGCAGGAATTGAACTGTGATAATAATTCACAGCAGTCTGCAAGGTGCCATATTGATCCTCTCGCTTTTCTTTCCTCCATTCCACCAGCTCCTTTTGTTAGGAAGGGTGCAGGGAAGGGTTGTTTTCAGGGAAGGGCGCTGTTAATGGCGTGTTTATAGGAACAAATGCAGAGAACGAGCACGTTTTTGGAACATTGTTTCCATGATAAGTCTAATACACTGTGAAAGGGAAGTTCTATCAAACCAATGGAAATAATTCTTCCATATTTCCAAGGGCCCTGGGAGTTCAGAGTGTCACTTAACCACCATCAGCTTTTATTATTTGATCTGACTCTTAAAACATTGGCAGTTGCAATTAGTCAATACATGTATCCAGAAAAACAAGCATCAATAATGTCAGCCAAAAGAGATATGTGAGTAGCTTCTGTATATAGATGACATTTGTTACTACTGTGGAGACTGAGATGAATAGCTGTGTGTGACCAGGCTCAGACCACAGGCTCTTCATGTCTGCTCTTCATGTCTGCTCCTTAATGACAATTTGGCCATCTACACTGATATATATTTTTAAACTTTTTCAGAAAGCCCCAATCACCATGCTGCTTAATTCACTGACAGCAGTCTCCTTTAAACTCTTGCTATAGAAAGTGCACTGTCCAAAGGAAGCAGTAGGCAACTCAGAGGTGGCAGGAAAGAGCAGCTGGGCCAGCACTGCTCAGGTCAACCGGCAATGGCAAGTGGGGAAGGTGAGACCCAAGAGCAACAAGAATGGATTCAAAAAAAATTGAACAGAAAGCCCTCCTATTCAATGAAACCTCATGCATTTGAAATTATTTAGCAGCCTGACTCAAATAAGTAATGTAGATGCTTGAGTATTTAAGGAGGAATCAATCTGCTGGCCTCCCCCAGACATTCATGACCTCTCTGTGCCCTTGCTTTTCCATAGTCTTAGGCCAAATGAACATTATCTCTCCTTCATCATATTCACAGAAGAGCACATACAAACCGATTCTTGAATACTACCTTTCCTCGTTGATTGAGCAGAATGACAGCAGTGACAAAATTAAGTAGAAAGTTTGCTTTTGTATTAAAAAACAGCACTAGGCAATTCTATTTTGAGAAAGCTGTTGAAGTGATGATTTAATGAACAATTCAAAATCCTAAGCTACTTTTCCAGGAGAGAGGAAAGTGCAGCACCTCTTCTAATAGCGTATCATTCCAAACAATCAGAAGCCATTGAGTGAATGCTTGGAAGGTCAACATTTAAATTTACGTTAATGAGAAAACACATCACTTTTCTTGCAGAGGTCAAATGTTCAGAGTTGAGAGAATAGAAGTAATGATATGTGTTTTAATGGACTCAGAGTACATCAAACGGTGCAGACCCTGCATCTTTTAAATAAAGGTGCTACTGTTAAAGATGGATTTTTACACACTTTTTGAAACTCTAGGTTCTGCTATTAAAACATTTCATACAACCTGACTGGAAGATATCAAGCAAAAAATTTAAATCTTAAGAGTTAACATCTCACTAATAAGGATGTATGTATAATCACAAACGAAGTCTAACTCCAGCAGCTCCTCTAACCCTGCTCCCCTTGGTGACAGCTCCCTTGCCAGTTGGACAGGTTGGCTCTGCCTTGCCTGGAATTTTCTTGATCTTCTCGATTGAGTGGCAGCTGCTGGCACCCTGTGAGCATGGGGAATTCACTGGCATATTATGGATCAGGCACAGCAGACTCCTGAGCACAGCAGAAAAGCCAGCTGGGACCCTGCTAACTGAGGGCGAAGAGCACTGAAAAGAGAAAGGAAAGGGAGGAGGTTGTTGCACCAGACCTGAAGGTCTAATGTTTTTTTAATTAGTTTCTGTCCAAACAGTAACCAATCCCATGTGCCATTTTCTGCCTGGACCATATTGATTAACCTGACTGCAGTGGCAGTGTGTTAAAACACCCACACATGCACACATGCCTGGTGACTGCTAAATTCAGGTGCCAACAGGGACAGCCACCTCTCCGTGGTGCCAGGTAGCAGAAGGCAGGAATATCCCAGATAATCAAAAACTCTAAATTACTACCTTGGGGTTGGGGCTAGTGCTTCAGTCCCCAGGTCCCCCCATCCGGCTCTGCGCGGGCTTAGTTAGCATGGGCACCACGTTGCGTGCAGACCTGGAGCCAGCTGCACTTCACTGCGCCCTGAGCCCAAGGTAGGGCTGGGAACGCTGTGCTGAGGTGTCTGACGTGGATCTGCCTCGGCATCTCCCATCCAAAGGGTAGCACACATTGTCACACCTGACTTGGCGCCTGCAGTTTCTCTGCCTCTGCAGCATCACTTATACCCACAAAGAGTAATCAGCCCATGAGTATCAGATGTATTTCCTTTGGCTTCAAAGCTTTCATTAGACTGGAAGCATTTAAAATACCAGTCTGTTAATAGCAGCAGACATTTGCAAAAGCACAGCAGGCACATTTGTTACTGCTCTGTTGTGTAGTAAGTGTATTTCTTATTAACTTCAAGTATCTTGCTTTGTGCTATAACTGAAGACCTCTTGGAAATTTCTGTTAGAGCAACATATCTCAGGCTGTCTCCTTAGCAGAGTTTTCTACAATGAATGTGTTACTCCAGCCTGCACTACCTGCCACGTTTTTCTCAGGGTAAAACTTTAGTCTTATTTTTAACATACACATTTTTAAGCAGCCTGGGGGTTAGTTCCCTTAGAAGTTGGTTATTTCTTTATGCAGTCAGCAGAGATCTGATGGGGCATTGCCCATCCCCATCTCCCCAGTATCCCAGAGAGCTCTCTCTCAGGCTCTTTGCTGTGTGAGGAGGTGCCTGTCCTTGCAGAGGGGTATTTCATACCAGCCCAGGCTGCTGTGCCCAGTGTCCATGTCCAGGACAGGAGTGCTCCTCCTCACCAGCACAACTGGCAGATACCACTATGCAGCTCTCAGTCATCAAGAGGATGATAAGACCAAACACTTTACACACACTTGTAGTTTTTTCCTTAGGAAGAATGCTTCAACAGAACAACAGAGATGATCCTGTAAATACTGGGACTTGGTTTGGGTAGAGAATCTCAGTTCTACTTCCCATTGAGTCTTTCTGGTGATGCAGAGGAGGCCGGGACTTTTCAGGAGCCTGAAAAAAAGGCAGCAGTAATGAAGACTGCCTTGGGAAGTGTAGTTTCATACATCCCCTTCACAGTCAATATTGTGCAAACATTCATTAGGAAAAATGAAATTAAAAGAGAGGAGAGGAGAGGAGAGGAGAGGAGAGGAGAGGAGAGGAGAGGAGAGGAGAGGAGAGGAGAGGAGAGGAGAGGAGAGGAGAGGAGAGGAGAGGAGAGGAGAGGAGAGGAGAGGAGAGGAGAGGAGAGGAGAGGAGAGGAGAGGAGAGGAGAGGAGAGGAGAGGAGAGGAGAGGAGAGGAGAGGAGAGGAGAGGAGAGGAGAGGAGAGGAAGATATACTAAATTCACTTGTCAAAAGGTTTAAAAGGCTGACTTGGGTGGGTGGTTGTGCAATGCAAGGACTTACTACACAACAGAAAGGATCCGTTTATGGGACATTGCCATTAGACTCCTCAGTTCAGTCGTTAGTGAGCAACACAGAGGCTAGTGGTGATGAGGAAGGGGACCGTGTCTATGTAGAAATGCATGCTCACTTCTTAATCTCTCTATAATTGAATAAAACATCAACCGCTACAGTGGCCTGCTCACTCAGCCTGACATTCCCTAGCTGATTTCTTGGATATACCTCAACATGCAGAAAAGGCTTAGGAAGGGATTTCAAGGACAGGTAATGGTCTTTCATGAACAGATTCAAGGAGAGCACCTCAGGCTATGGGGAAGTACGATAAAGCCCAGAGAGCTGTGTGGGACCTTGCCAGACAGGCTGCCATGGCTGACGTCGCTCGCCAAGCAGACGGAGGTAGGTGTGACACAAGCAGAAAGAAGTGTGATAGTGATCAGTGCTGCATCCAAGAAAGTCATCCATACATGCACAAACGTTTTGATTGACTTGTTTTTGGCAAGTGGAAACTTCTGATTACTGAGCAACACAAAATGTCTACCTGTTAACCAGCTAGTCTGCTGCTGTTTCAATTGGGAATAAACTTTCCCAATTAAAGTACAACCCTGTGGAAACCAGATGTCCTGGTTTGTCATTCTCAGGCCAGGAGAAGTTGTCCATCATACGACTAGATCATGACAGGGTGAGAAGCCAGGGCTACGGATTTCTACCATGAAAAAACTAATGGCATAATCTTATCTTTTGCAATCATTACAGGAAGTCTTTGGTCAGAAGGAAGCCAGAAAATCCTGCTAAGTCCTCTCCATGAAGCAGATCAGCTGCTATCCGAATTATAGGAGCCCAAACTGACGAATTACACATGGCGCTGACATTAAATCTTGGTGCGTCTGGCTCTTTTTTGGTTTTTAAATATGTCTACCCTCTGTTGGAGAGTCAGCATGTGTTGTCACAGCTCGGCTGCCTAATTTTAACCACTAATGGGGCTCGCTTATCCCCGGGATCCAGATTCGGGCCAGAAATAGGAAGCCGAGTGATGGTCATGTGTTTGACAAGGAGCCGGGCAGCGGGCCAAAACACATTTGAGCTGGATGGAATTTCTTGCCCCTGTGAAAATGCAGCGCTAAATCTTCCTCCCCCACTCGCCTCTTTACACACAAGTGGATCCCTCTAGTACAGTGAACTGTCACCCGAAACTAACAAGGAGGATGTGTCTCCCGGCAATCCGAGCTTCGGTCAAAAGTTCACCACTTGCCAGCCCCCCTATGCCAACTTGGACCAAGATTTCTGGAATGGTTAGAAAAATATTTTAATGTAATTCACCTTGCTATGCTATTTCATTAATAACCTCTAAAAATGCAAAGAGTGCGGCCTTAAAATTCCTTGACATCCTCAGCATATGACTAATAATAATGAAACTTTCTCGCTGTCAGCGCAGCCACTCTGTGAACGCTCTGTTTTCCCTGGAGTTTCATGGAGCCTTTAGCAAATGCAGTACATTTGCCATGTCCGTTTTTTACAGCCTAGTAACCGCTGTTTGGCCGGGCTGCTCCGAGCTAGCTCTTTGTCCACCCCACCACCAAACTGCACTGTCCTTTCTCCCTGCACTGTGCTATTTTTCTCACAAGAATATTTTGTCCGGGCATAATTTGGACGTGCGTGAAATACTCTTTTACACATTACGTCTTTCTTATTTTCTCTATATTTGTTTTGAATCCAGTCTCTCAATGTCTTCCAAAGTATGCCATCCATGCGAAGCACGGAGCTGTTACCAGCCCAGGACTGTGTGTGCTCCATACCGCACTGCGTGAAAAGGGCTCAGCCCTCGGATGGGGGCAGAGCATGTCTGACATGCCATTATATAACATGAAACCAATGTATACAAGAGCGTCTTTAAAAGTACATTTTACAGAGATCCCTATTTCTATATCTTGCTTCAAGCATTTCTTTCTAAAATAGCCTTTTGGGAGTCAGTGGACGAGACTCTGGGGGTAAGTCCAGGGCTACAGGATTGCTTTCCTCTCTGTGTCTGCATTCAGGCTGCTCGAACCAGGAGTTTATAAACCACTGGGTGGTACTAGAATTAAATTAATTCTAGATTATTTTTTTGCTCTTTGCTCTAGATTTTCCCCCAATGGCAAAAACAGAACAAAGAGTCAAAAGTGTTTCATTCTCAACACCTCCCAAACTAGTGATAAAACATAAATCCTCTCATCCTCAGGTTTTTTAAAGCATGTAACAAGGCCTGGTTATAGCCCATATAGTGTAGTCTCTCTCCATCCTCAATAGGTCTGTCTCCACTGCACACCCAAATCTAATGGGATCATGTTCCACAGCTCCCAGTTGACATGCGAGTATTTGGAGATGCCATGCTAGATTATCGGAATAGATCCTTTACCCAACCAAAGCCTCCTTTGGACCTGGGAGGTTTGAAAAACGTAGCTATTCTTTGGAGCTGGTAATTTTCCAACCGTGAGAAGCACTTGAGATCAAATCAAGAGTGCTACCAAAAACCATAAGAGGTTATAATCTGAACATATTCTCTCCAGCCATCTTAGCCAGAGGAACAGTTCCCTGAGGGCCACCCCACACATTGCCCAAGTGCCCAGCTGCCCTATTTTGCGTTGCGGGGCCCATTCATACCACACTCAACCAGAGGCAAACAGGCAGATCCAGAGACGTGTAGAAAGGGGAAGTGGCTAAAAACTATTTTTATAGCCTGATGACCTTCCTCTGCATTAATTCTAGATTATCTCTTTCCTAACGAATCCCATTTTTTCCTAACCCTGCCCTGTGCCTGCCTCAGTTAACAGTTCATTTTTAGATTAAGCTTGTGCCATATGCACTGAGAATTTACTTCCGAGAACTTCACTCACTAACAGATGTAATCTTCTAGCACAGGTGAGGTTGGCCAGTGAAAGAGTTTTCCAGAAGTCAAGTGGAGACGGAATATTTTTTTCCAAAATATTTCCTTATTTTCTCAATATTTTCATTCAAAAATTGGGCCCAGGAAAAAACTGCAGCTTTCCAACCTGCTCTAGAAGTAAGCAAAAACTGGGGAAAAAGAAACAAAAATTTATCAAGACAGCTTAGTGACATTTTAAAGTCCAGAATATTCATGGACGGCTGTAAATATTCCCATCCCCAGTTGCCTTGGATTTTGAAATAACACAGACAACTAGCAGTGGGTTTGGGAGTGCAATTTTTGTGGCATGGACATTTGATTTGATTTTTAGAAAACAGACAGAGACTAGCTTTCCTCCAAAGTATGGACAGTTGTTACACTTCCACCAAACACTGCCACATGAGCACGAACAGTGCTTTGGGTTTTTTCCCCATAGGTTTGGCCAATGCCTCCAGTCACCATTTACAACCCCCAGTACGTGGTACAGGAGCAGCTGCAGTCTGAGGCGAGGAAGTGTTCCCTTGCGGGGGCTCTCTGGGAACAGCCACTTTCCATGACCTCCAGGAGAGAAAGAAGGACCTGCTTCTGGCATCTTCTGCTTTCAGAGAAGCATCGTCTACTGCTGTATGTTGAGGCAATTCTTCAACCAAATACTAGGTTTTACCATTTCTTAAGAGCAGCATCCTTTTCCCAGTTTTTAGTGAACAAATTGTTGGTTGCTGACAATTTTCATCCCCAGACTTTCAATATGGTTGCCAGAGAATGAAAAAGAATACTTGTGTGTGTATATCTATCTATATATAATGTATATATACACGTGTGTGCATGTATATTTGCATACATGTACATTCTTACACTTTTTAACCACTTTTATTGTCTTTTTCACAATAAGCTGTCCATTTGTGACAGCATGTCAGAATATGTTTATTTGGGAGTACCTCCCAAGTGGCTGGTATACCAGTGCTGTACCATTCTGAGCAGCCACAAAACCCATTTACCATCTAGCCAAATGTACATCTATTGTATGTAAGTCGATCAGTGGAAAGCAGTCAATACATATAAATTAATCAAGAAAACAGTTTTTGGAAAGAGCTGTGTATATAACAAGGATTTCTGCAGGCTCATTCTTACTGCACTTGCCGTTGGCCCACAGTGCCAATAGTGTGCTTCTGAAAACTTCTGTTCTGAAAACCAGATGTATTCCTCCACTCCTTTTCTTCTCCCTTTCCCACCAGTAGCAAACCATTTTCTTGTTTTCCCAACTGTTGTTCACTGTGGGTCAGCAAGTCTGTGAAGCTGGAAACCTCAGTGCAGGTGGGAGCAGGCTGTCAGAAGCATTTTTCACACATCAACAAGACCTGCCCTGAGTAGGTTTACATTGCATAGTGTCAAAGAAGGTTGTAACAGCCAGCTGGCCTTCCAAGCCGGGAATGCTGCTTATACTGGCAGAGCTGAGATGAGGGTGCAAGTTTCTAGGAAAATGTCCCAATCCAAACCAGGCCCACAGATGCCAGGGACACCTGTTGAAGGCACACATGAAAAGAGATCTCACCACAAAAACTGAAGGGACCACACTGGGGTCTCCAGGGGCTGAGACTTCAGCTGACTCCAGCAAAACGGGTGGAAAGGATGACTCTGGCAGAGGAGGGGGGTATAGGGCAAAAGTTCCCGCCCTCCTGACAGAGAGACCAGCACTAGAAAGCAATAGCATCAGGGAAAGCCCTGTCAAAACTACCAACTACAACAGAACTAAACGGTGATCAGCTGTAGAGCTTATTGTATAGCTGAACGCTAATTAAACCTGTGCTAGGGTTTTTAAAGGTGTTAATGTTCCCAATACAGGGAGATTTCCAGTCCTCCTTGAAAATAAAAAAAAAAAGGGGGGAGAAAAATATGAACTCAGTAGAGCTGTGGGAAATTAATGGCTTTGGTTTAGGCCAAGTGTTTCCACAAAAGACAACAGCAAACTGGAAATGTTATGGGTCCCTAAAAGAGATTGGAGGTGAATCTTGGCCATGAATTTGCTGCATATTAGCCTTCAGGCCGCCCAACCCCAATAAGCCAAAGTGCTCTTTCCAGCCCTCGGTTTAGAAGTTCCCCCGTCGTATCTTTTAGATCTGAAGGCTTGACTTCTAGATATTAGGTGCTCAGCCTTCCCTCTGCATGAAATCCCTTTCAAATTGTCTCTACATAGATAGCTGATAATTGTGAGAAATTTGTGTAATAGGCTATTAGGTAGGTAAGAAGGTAGGTAGGTAGGATAGATAGACAGACAGACAGATAATCTTGGTAGGAACAGACAAGTAAACTACAACTTCCAAAGCATTTTGGGCTCTTCAGTGTGAAAGACACTGTATATATTTTGTGCATGCTTTCATATATATTTTAAATACCTTTTTTTTTTTTTTCTGAAAAGCAAAAGGATTGACTCTTTGTGTTGATAAAGAAACTTGTAACCGACTTACATTTTAGGATAAATGGTGAGTACAGAGGAACACAGTTGAAGAAAAAAAAGTGTCGGCTTAGAAATAATTGCCTTTTACTAAGTTAATGAGGATGGTAGATTATTTTTTTCTGCTTAGTGTTTCTTGTATGTGTGGAATCAATACTTTAGCATGTGCTCTCCCAGATGCAGAAAAAAACACGGTTCTGACTAAGGCACGTATAACCACTTGGATGAAAACATGCAGCCTCAGGATGCCCTGCATACCCCTTGGAAAGTTCATTTTACCCTTGTGCCAGCTTTGTCTCATCTGCGTAAAAGCTGTGAGGCAGCCCCACTGATTTAGGATATTAACACTGATACAATTCATGGAGCGGGAGTCATCTTGCTTTTCTCAAATAACAGACGCGTACAGAAGGGTGCCACAGGATAGTCGCTTTTAGGATGCTGCTGAAGGGAGGATGTGCATTTTCCAGGGAGCTGCAGGAGGGATCCCTGGGCTGGGCAAACTGAAGAACCTGGACAAGCTCAAGAAGTGGGCCCATGTGACCCTCCTGAAGTTCAGCAAGGACAAGTGCAAGGTCCTGCACATGGGTTGGGGCAATCCCCAGTATCAATACAGGCTGGGAGATGAAGGGATTGAGTGCAGCCCTGAGGAGAAGGACTTGGGGGTACTGGTGGATGAAAACCTGGACATGAGCCAACACTGTGCACTCGCAGCCCAGAAAGCCAACCGTATCCTGGGCTGCATCAAAAGAAGCATGTCCAGCAGGTCAAGGGAGGTGATTCTGCCCCTCTGCTCTGCTCTGGTGAGACCCCACTTGGAGTCCTGCATCCAGGTCTGGGGTCCTCAGCACAGGAAAGACATGGACCTGTTGGAGCAGGTCCAGAGCAGGGCCACAAAAATGATCAGAGGGATGGAGCACCTCTCTTATGAGGACAGGCTGAGACGGGTGGGTCTGTTCAGTCTGGAGAGGAGAAGGCTCCAGGGAGACTTTATTGCAGCCCTTCAGTACTTAAAGCGGGCTTAAGAGAACAATAGGGACAAACTTTTTAGCAGGGCCTGTTGCAATAGGACAAGAGGTAATGGTTTTAAATTAAAAGATGGTAGATTTAGACTAGATATATGGAAGAAATTCTTCACAATGAGGGTGGTGAAACACTGGAACAGGTTGCCCAGAGGTGGTAGATGCCCCATTCCTGGCAACATTCAAGGTCAGGCTGGATGGGGCTCTGAGCAACCTCATCTAGTTGAAGATGTCCCTGCTCATTGCAGGGGGGTGGGACTAGATGACCTTTAAAGGTCCCTTCCAACCCAAACTATTCCATGATTCTATGATTCTATGAACACTGAACTGACAAACACTACCCTGTTTCTCCAGTGTGACTGTCGACTTTTGACACTGTGCCAGGGTAATGCGCAAAAGTAACACGAAAAAGAACTGGCGGCCAACCTCTGAAGCTCCAGTGAAGAGCAGGACACACACCCCAAACCGGCTGCAAGCAGAGAAGCAGCGTACCCATAATTCTGCATATATGGACTACGGGGCAAGAGCAAGCATAGGGGCAAAGAGGTTATGACATCTTCTCCAACACTGGCTTCAAACAGCGTAACAGCACTTGCAGGTCAGCGGAGCAGGCACCTGGGTGTGTTTGCTGAATAATGACCATTCTCCTCCCCCATGAGAAGATGTTCACCTGGAAAAGAGCACAACACCCATTAATCTGTGTGTGGTTTCCCCTGGAGCATGCCCGCAAGCTGTGCTCCGTATGGCAAGGGACAGGAGCGGGGTGTCCCGCGCTGAGGGAATGTGAGGACTGTGGAGTTTGCATGGTGCTGGAAGGCGAGAGACTGAAGTATGGCTTGGCATGCGCCGGCTGGAAAGACACAGCATACTGAAAGACATGCTTCTGCCCTCGGGTGTGCAGGAGGCTGGGATGCAGCACGGGGCGTGTGGGAGAGGAAGGAGACATAAAGGATTCCTGGGGCTCCCGCTTTTCCTCTGGAGCGTGGAGTTGATGTCAGGCTTTCCCCAACAGCTTTTTCTGGCCTGTTTCTGATTTCCCTGGAAATCACCCTCAGCGCCTGCTTCAGCTGCCTTGCTGGAGCAGCCCGAGCAACTACCAGCCTGCCCCGGGAAGGCACGCGAGGGCTCCGGGAGGCGGCAGCATTCCTGCACAGCAAAACCAGGAGAGCCAGGTCCCAGTCTATTCCCAGGTCAGGAGCAGAGGAGCAGATCAGGACAAGAGTCGCACAGACTGGTAAAATTGTCCCCATGACCAGCAATAGGCAGTATAACAAAAATTAATGCCTGCATGGCAGACGAGCTGGTTTATTTAATGCAGCAGTTGTATTATTTCAACAGCCAGGGACACAGAAATAGCTCTGAGCTGCCTTCCCATTCTACTCAGCATTTGGCCAGCTCTTCAGCTTTTATAGTCTCCTCTACAATGAACCACTCTTCCAGCTGGTCAGTGAACTGTCTGTGAGTTAAAAATCAATTTCTGAAAACTGTTATTCAAAAAGTTATGCCAAATTCTGAGCCTAAATGAAGTCCTGCCTATTAATTTCTTGTGAAGCAGTAACTCCAAGTATTTGTTACCCCGTGTGCTTGGATCTTACCAGCTAATACAGAACCTCAACAGAAACTTAAAGGTAATTTTTAACGTTTTCCTCAATTAGGATATCTATCTGAATTGAAAATTGCATTCTCATACCTTGATATATAAACTGGACCTGCATATCAAAAACTTAATTTGTTAGGATTGTATCTCCATAAATTTAATTCAGTAAACCAGAAGTTCTTTAATGCACGCAAGCCTTCTTTAAGGAAGAAAGCATAATCACGGGAGAAGTATGAAGTGGCTTACTTTCTCTAAATTGATGGCTCTTACCTCCTCTGCCAGCTCACTGACTGATTTATATGTCCATGTAAAACACTTTGCAATTCAGGAAAGTGCCTACCTCAGCATGAGAAAAGATGCTTCTTTAAAATGCACAGCCATCTTGTGGGAAGATCCCAGCACACGATCCCTGGTGCACACTTCATGATTTCCCTTCGGGGGTGAGATTTCATCATTTCATCCCTATTCTAGTATTTTTGCGTACAAGCAGGAGCATGGGGCACAGATTAC
Organism: Nipponia nippon; assembly: GCF_047370975.1. NCBI lineage: Eukaryota > Metazoa > Chordata > Aves > Pelecaniformes > Threskiornithidae > Nipponia > Nipponia nippon. The sequence goes on along the minus strand of NW_028262358.1, from coordinate 72,043,641 downwards.
ATGTGTCCTCAACAGAGCCTGGAACATCATTATTTATTACAAATAATTCATCTGCATGCTATTTTCTTATCCTTCCATATTAAATAAGATGAATCTACACAGAACCTAATATGAAATTAAGGCAGAGTTTCCAGCTGGGCTACAATATAGCTCCGTATACACTGGTTTCCAGTGGATTGATCTACAATAGGTATTATCATGAAAATCAAATGGCATTTTATTTTGTCCCTTTCTCCCTCACACAGATTGAGTGCATACCTGCAGTGGCAGCACCTTCCTTTCTTCCTTTCTTACTGTCTTCCTCTCTTGTTTGTTTTTCCAAATTAATTTCTGAAGATGGGGTTGGCTTTTGCAACCCTCAGGACTAAGTTCTCTGTTAAGTGTGGCTGTAAAAAATTTTAAACGTGGGCTCTGTTCAGTTTCAAAAAGTCAGGACATTTTCCAGCCTCTGAAATCACACCTATTTACACTCAACCCAGAAGCTACGTTATTTGGGACAATTCCAGGCAATGAGAACCCAATTCCCTGTACCATGGCTCCACCTCCAGTATTTTGCTATGAATTTTCTTTTTACTTCATTTTGCACTTATTTTGCTTAAAATAGATCCTGTTAACATTTTCTAGTGACCTTTTCTCGAGGCTTAGCCAAATATGCACTGAAGAAAACAGAAGTGAACCAGTGAGCCCCTCCGGTATGATATAATGTTGCCCACTCTGAGCAGTAAGAAGTTTCCACTTGGGGAAGGCTTAATCATGGAAGTAAATGAGACTCACTCTTTTCCTCATCCCAGCTTCATATCATTAGTATTACATGAAAGTCTGTACAGACAAAAAAGCATACACCTTACCTGCTTGTGCTCTCTTGAAAACCTGATCATCATGTCGTTTCCCTGCGTCGAGCCGCTTGCTCTCTCAAGCTGCAGTCTTTCTCTGCCACCTACCTCCCTCTGTCTGAAATATTACCTACAAAAGTGGAAAGAAAGACACTTCTAAAATGAAAACACTTCTAGGAATTAAGGCCTTCACATAAAACCACTTCCTTTTTCAAAACAAAGCATGCAAATCTATGACTGTGTGCCATTAAAATCACTGAGACTGGATATTGAAGAGGAGCTACATATCACAATTACATCAAGAGTTTAGCGCATATATTATATTCATAGGGCTGGTGCTTAAGCAACTTCGACAGAGCTCAGACACAGCCTGTTTCTACTTTTACATCATAGCAACAAAAAAAGTAAAACAAAACAGGAAAAAAACCTATTTTGTTCTTGGGGGTGATTGCTAGGGAGCATTTTGTCTGAAATTGTCTCTCTGTCCTGAGCACAGCTGAGGAAATACGTATTATATATCTTCTATACAAATACAAAAATCTCTGTAGAGCGTCTTGGCGAATGCATCTCAGAACAAGCCGGATTCACCCACCAGTGGTTCAGTGCGGGGGTAGAGGGGTGCACAGTGATTCAGCGCAGATCCCAGTGTGCCACAATAACGTGCATCAGAAAAGCTGCTGGCTCTGCCTCGTAGGGCAACACTGAGCTTAGTCCTATATCGATTCATGAAAAAACTTCCATGAGCTTTCACACTGCAAAATCAAGCCCTTAAATTCAATGCGTTCAGTGTGTTCTCACACATGTTAATATATTCCCTCATGACAGCTCTAGATTTCCCTTCCAGCCCTGCATAATGATCTCTTCATCTGCCGCGATCAGTAGAGGAGAGACAGGTGATGCCTCCGGCCCGTAAGGGCTGGGTAGGACGGGTGAGTGACACACGCCAGATGCTGCGCCCCGAGCCGGGCTGCAGCTCCCCTGGAAATACATCACGGAGCAAAAATCACCACGTACGTTCCAGCTGCTGCAGAGCCTGTCACTGGAGCAGACGTGGTGTCACATACACAAACGCGCACCGAATAGTAGCTGTACGCGTGATTAATTAGCAGCTAACAGTTAATGCTTCGAGCCACAGGGGAAAAAAGGAAAAGGGGGGAAAAAAAAAAAAAGCACACCCTCAAAGGAAGATTAAAATTAACTATACAAGGTCTCCAAGGTTGAAAACTAAAACCAAAATACAACTGGGTTCCTCAGGACAGTGAAGGAGACAAGGAAGTCAGTGATATGTGTCCTCGTGCTATTTTGTCATACTGATTTTTATCTTTAATTTCAGTTAATTCAGTGCCTGTGAAAACTACCAAGCCAGCAGCTCTTGAGCCTAAAGTCTTCTGCACCAATACAGACCCAGAGGCCGCACCTCAAAAACATCCCTGGGAACACCATGGTAACAGTTGCCAAGCCCTAAAAAAACAAAAAGCTTTTAGGGAGACGGAGCACAAAGACTGACCAGATAAGAAAGAAGAAGAGCAATATTGTTCTTAATTCATTTCAGCCCAATTTGACCCATGTAAACCCACAAGTAGTGTGTTCAACTGCAAGTTAAGTGCGTGCTGAATTCTGCAGACAGATTGAGGCATTAGAGAATAAAACAGAGAGGAGAAATAGGAAGCCTAGTGAAACCAAAGTTATCATTTCATGGAGGAGGCACCGCACAACATAAATAACGCACACAGCAAATGGACAAAAATTGCAAGAAACTGAAGTCAACAGAAAATCTTTAGGAGTATGAATACTGCTATGTAGGAGTATAGTACACGAACACTATATCGGAGTATTCATGTTAGGTAGTTTGTGAACTGTACAAAAGTTCATCGGTAACTTGACGGTTGATATAAAATTACGCCAATAAATTTTGCAGGTACCATAGCGACAAGACAACTGGTGAGTGAGGTGGGAAGTGGGACGTTTGGAAAGACCTGAGTCTATTACTAAGTCTCTTGGCACTTCCAAGAACAAACAGCACACGAACGGAGCTCTTTGCAGCGTTGTACATCTAGGACCAAGGCAGGCAGGTGATGGAAAGGGTCCTGGAAAGGATGACTCTACAAGGGGTCGTGAGCAGATGTCATAGGCTCGCGTGGGATCACCAAATCTCTCAGCCTGGTTACTTGCAATCTCAGTCAGCTATGTGAGAGCTCAGCAGAAACACCAGAAACCTCCCTGTACCATCAGCTCCACACCACCAAGCAGTCCATGGCTTTTACAAACTCAGAGCAGTCACCCTGAAAATACTGTGGTGATCACAGTGGGAAAGCGCGTCAGCATGGTGTGTCTTTAAAATTGTGTTGTAGCAAAAAAAAAAAACAACAGCCATAAGCATCAGTTGCTAAGAAGGTATTTTACTTTGTGTATACCTTCAGCAAGAGAGATGTTAGAATAATAAGTTCTTGTGTCAATATTTTTAAAACAATGTTGAAAAATTGCACCGGGTGCAAAGAAAAAAGGTACAAAAATTATCTGAGGACTGGAGAAATTGCTGTAGAAAATTAAGGAGCTGCAGCTATTTTGGCAGGGAAAAAAAAGATTATTATGTGGAATAAAATAAGTTTCGTAAGAGAAAATGTTACATATGAAAGGACTGTTTAGCTAAGTGAAGTAAGGCATTACACGAACCAACAGCTGGAAGCTGAAGCCAGCCCAACTCAAGCTGGAAGTGAGAAACGCTGAAGGCAGCTAAGCACAGCGGCAAACGGCTGCAGCAAGGGCTGGATTCTCCATCCCCCTCGTCGTATCTTCCAGTCGGGAAAGTGTACCTTTCTGGAAACAGCAAAATTCTCCCTGAGCTTCTAAAAAAGGTATATTATTGACAGCATAAAGTATATTATCGACAGCATGAAGTATATTATCGACAGCTTGAAGTACATATGTGGTCAGATTGAAAAACAGAAAGGTCCCTTCTGGCTGAAAAATACTAAAATCCTTTTATTGAACATTATGTTCGCTGCTCAAACTTTTGCACAGCGGGTGCTGGCAGGCTGGCACTGGATGTGGGATTTCCAGGGAAGGTGAGCAACAAATGTGGTCAGCGCTATCACGTTTCTGTGACTTTTTTGTCCCAGTCTTTCTGAATGTTGATGTTTTGTTTGATGAGCTGTTTGCCTGTCCAGTGAGCCGTTCACAGGAACGCCCAATTCTTCTTTTCTGAAAGGTTCCAGCTTAGTGAGAAGATAACTTTAACTCGCTTTATAGGAATGTTTTTGGAGGCAAGTTTTACCTTTCTGCACCTCGCTGCTCATCAGAACCCACAATTCTTTATTCCTAACAACAAGATCTTCTTTTCGCATTACTGCTGTGAAACATTACCAGTGTATGACCATAGGAGTAGGCCCATGCTGGTGTTTTAATGGTACACAGCCAATTCTTAACCTATGTCCTTCCTAAAAGTGTGCTTTCCTTCATTGCTGTCATAATTTTCCCTCTGAGATCTCTCAGCTGTTTTTTTCCAAGCCTTTGTAGTTCCTTGCGTGACTCAACCCACCTAAAATTCTTTAGTTAGGACCAAGAAAAACTATGTTTATATAATTGTAAAGACGCAGTGAGATCATTAGTGAATACGGTTTCTGACCCGTGGCGTCCAGGGCTGTTTCCTGTACCAGGACTCATTCTGCGGAGTGCACTGAGAAGGCAAAACAACGCCAGCACTTTTGCACGAATGTTTGTATTGCTCTGTATTCAGGCACTAAAGTTTGCTCGCGTCTTACACTGGACAGTTTTACAGTCAAATAGCTGTTTATAAAAGAAACTGAATTCATACCAAGCCGCATCAGACCTGATTCCCCTAACATATACTTGTGTGTGAGGTAAAGCCCCTAAATTCAGCCCTCAAGGAGAGATTCTCCAAGGGACACAACCCAGATCATCTACCGCCTCGCAGCACCCAGTTGCACGCGTTGCTATTACGCCGGAGTTGTTCTTCACGAGAAGCAAACGCTCAGCCTTGGCAAGTGTCAGGCCCCACCGTTGCCACTGCGCAGCGAAGAGCTCCCGCGCGCCGCAGGAAGGCACGCCGCGGCTTTGGCGCGCGTGTCCCAATCAGCCTCGCCTTCGGAGAAACGGGGGGTTTTTTGTACCTCGCCCAGCGTAGTGCTACCTCTCAAACAGGGGCCGATCTCTGCGTGGTGGGAAAGCTCCCCACCTCTCGGGAGCAGGGAGACGCAGAAGAAGCGAGACCCCATCGTCCCAAGCGAGGTCCCTCGGTCTCTCGCTGCGAGGAGCGGAGGGGCGTTCCTTAGCTGACCGCCTTGTTTTGGATGCCAGCCACGGAGCGAGTCCTTCCCCATACTGTGGCTACTCGCTTGCTCCTCGGGAGAAATAAAATGATAGAGTATGAGATACACTTCTTGTCTTAAGGCCTAATACCAACAGTTCTTCCCCTTGTTCCCTTGCCGACCACTGACACAAAATTTGCTCCGATGGGGGAAGGAGCAGTGCTGGGGCTGAACCCCGCAGCCGCGGTGTTCCAGGCTGCACTGCAGTATGAAAAACAAATTCACCCAACTAGAAGAGGGAGGGAAAAAAATGGTTTAAATATGGATTTTAAACCTTGCACCTGGTGCAGAAAAAATTAAAACTTATGCTCATTAGGCACTGAAATATGATTTTGGCGAAGGACAGGCATTCAGAATATTTCCTAGCATTTGGAATATAAAAATTACATTTTGGGGGAAATAAAATAGAGACAAATATTAGTATCTTAATTATTAACTGATATTTTACTTGTGAGCATTTTCTGCTAAAATTTAATTAAAGATTTCCAGGTCTTCAAAATTCAAAGTGCTCATTCTTTTCTTACTTTTCCCCAGTGTTGTAAACAATCAGTATTTGAAAACCAAGCGATTTTCTTTCTCTCACATTTTCTGTATTTTTTGGCTTTATTGCAAACGCTTAAAACATAACTTGTCTCTTTTCGCAGCAGTTGTGACCCATACCATGAAGCTGAGCGTTTCAAAGAGTTGATATTGGAAGGAGAACTTACATCTCCGCTAGAAACGCATCTCCCTCCCATGCACCGCCGGCAAAATTGGCAAATTTACGCCTCTCTGCGTCGTACTCAGCAGAAAGCTAGGGAGTAATGCAGTTTACCTTCACGATCATTTGTTCTTTTTACCTGCCTTTGCCCTCGGCGTTGTTTTCGTTTCTACTAAATGCAAAAGCATCGCCATTCCCGGCGTTTGTAACGATGCAAAATTTCGGGGAGGCTCCTCCTCGGGAAACAACTGACTTTTCCTCCGTCGGCTCACGAGACCTTTCCGTGCCCCTGGCTCTGGCAGCCGCATTTGCAGCCGCACGCCGGGCTCGCCGGGATTTGGGGGGGTTCCCCAGACCCCCGCCCGCCCCGGAGCCCCGCTTCGCCCCCGCCGGCAGCGGGCAGCGGGGCCCGGCACCGGCGGCGGGGCAGCAGCCGGCACGGCGAGCGCATGAAACGCAATGCCGTAAATGAAATGAAACGAAAGGCGGCGGGAGGGGGGCCGCCCCGCTCAGCAAGTCCCCGTCTGTCCCCCCCGCCCCGCCGCCGCCCCGCTCCTCCGCACCCCGCCGCTGCCGGCTGCCGGAGCTCCCCCCGCGCCTCCCGCCCCCCGCCCCGCCGCTCCCGGGCAGCCCCGGCTGCAGAAGGGGGCTCTCCCCGGCTCCCCCCCACCCCTGCCACCCGCCGGCCCCGGGGCTGAACCCCCCCCGCCCTCCGGCCCCGGCGCCTTTGCGGGAGGGAGCCGCGCTATAGGGAGGGCGGGGGGCAGGGCAGGAGGGCAGGGAGGGGGGTGTCATCTCGGCCCGGCGCGGTCTCACCCCCCCCTCACTCCTCCCACCAATGCGTGGTGCCTCTTAACCCCCGGGAACCTCCCTCCCGCCAAGCACTGCTCCACTTTCCAGAAGAGGAGTTGATGAGAAAAAAAATAATTGTCAGCCGCGGCCAGCCATGAGCTGTTTGGATGTTATGTACCAAGTCTACGGTCCTCCCCAGCCCTACTTCGCAGCAGCCTACGGCCCCTACCACCAGGTACGTGCGGGGGGCAGCGGTGAAGAGGCAGAGGGTGGGAGGGGTGTCGTCTGGAGGATGGCCGTCTGGGGCCTTACCAAAAGGAAAAAGGGAAAAGGAGAAGGGGAGGGGAAAGGGGGTGTGTGTGTGGGGGGGAGATCTGGGAGCCTGCGATGGTGAGCGGAGCAGAACCGCATCCCACCGTGGCGCGGGGCTCGGCAGGGTACGTACCCCGGCGGCGACGAGGGGCTGCGGGCTGCCTCGGGAGCGAGAGCGCGGGTTTAACCCTGCCGTGGCTTTCTAGGGTTTTTTTTTCTTTTTTTTTTCTTTTTTTCCCTCCTTTGCCGGGACGGGCTCCATCCGAGCGCGGCGGCCCGGGGCGGCGATGCCCGCGGTTTGCGGGGCCCCGCGGGGGCGGGGGGGGGGGGGGGGGCAGGCTGCCCCGGGCACCGCTCACCCCTGCGCCCCGGCAGCCCCTTGGGGCAGATCCGTGAGCAGCCGCCTTGCAGCGGCTCCGGGCTCACCCGCCGGGAGCGGGGGAGGCGAGGGTGCCGGCAGGCTGCGGGGTTGCCCCGGTTCGGCGGTGAGGGGCAAGGCTGCGGTGCGGCAGGGCCGGGGGGATGCTCCCCGCTCCCGGGGCCCGCTCGGCGGCGGGACCCCGGCCCCACCGGGCTGCCGGCGGCGGCGGTCGCCTGCGAGACCCGCGGGGGCTTCGTGGCCGGCAGCCCCGTCCCGCCGCCGCGCTGCCTGCAGCTCCGCCCGGGGGATCGCCGCTCTCGACTGATCCCCGGATTTCGGTGGCGGGATCCCGCCGGCCGCGGGGATGCGTGGCGGCGGGCACAGCCCGCCGTGCCCGCCCCGGGCCGCCCCGTCCCGCCTGGGCCGGGGCTCGTTCCCCCGGGCTGCACCTGCTGCGCGCCGCTTTCTCCTTCGCCCTCTGCTCCGCTTCTTTTTCCCTCCCCCTTTTGCCTTCCTCCCCCAGCAAAACGAAAAAGGGGAGGGCGAGAGGCCGCGGCACGCCGGGCCCGGGGCGGGCGGCAGCCCCCGCCGCGCGGGGCCGGGGCCGGGGCCGGGGCCGGGGCCGGGGCCGGGGCCGGGGGCGGGCGGCCCCGCTCCGCGCAGCCCCCGCGGCTCCCCGCAGCCCCCGGCGTGGCGGCCCGGGTGCCACCTCCAGCGCCTGGCAGCGGGGCCGGAATACCTGTTACAAATAGCAAATGATGTCCTCCCCCACCTTGCCTTCCCCCCGCCGCCAGCCCCCCACCCCGCCCGCCCCGCACACGGCTTCGTGACATTATTTAGGGGGATGATCATTACCTCAATGGCCGAGCCGGGAGCCAAGTGGAAAGGCGGTCGTCACGAAGGAGTGACGTTATTAAATATCTCTCGTGTCTTGGCCCCGGGCTCCGCGCCGGCCCCGCGGTGCTTCCCCCGCCGCCCGCCCCGCCGCTCTGCCCGCCCCGGCCGAGCTCGGGCTCCGCGTCCCCGCGCTTATTTCTAAGGAACTCCCGGCAGCTGCGGACACGCTAAGGCGGGTAAAGAGAAGATGGGAAACGTCCAGCAAACTTCTCAACGCCCGCTGTTTTCCCACCCAGAGGAATCCAGTAAAAACAGTCCAATCTTGTAGGAAACACCTGGAGCTTCGCGCTGCCCAAGGAAATGCGCTTTTTTGCCCTGAAGTGTGTGTGAGGCTGCCCGTCTTTTTTTTTTTTTTCTTCCCCCCCTCCCCGTCCTCCTCGCCGCTGTGGGTTACGGGACACTCTTTGGGGCAGATTTTGCCAGCCGGTGACCGAGCCGCCCGCGCCGGCCGCAGCCCCCGGGCGGCCGCCGTCCCCCCCGGAGCCGGCCCGCGAAGTGCCGCCTTCTGCGGGACTTCGGGTGGCCCCCGCCCGGCCGCCCCCGCCCCGCACGGAGGCTGTCTTGCTCCATCCCGGCCGGCGTCTCTCGGTTTCGGCCCCCCGGCCCCATTCGCAGCCCCTTCGCTGCCCCCCGGGGTGGGGGGTGCTGCTGGGGGGGCGGCGGGCAGCCGAGGACCGGGCGTCGGCATCCTCTGGGAAAGACGGCAGGAGCGGGCTCGGCCCGCATCCCGGCCGGCGCAGGGAGGGCCAGCGCACCTTGCTGCCCTGCGCCGCCTGACCGCCTCTTTCTTGCCTTCCCCCTTTCCTCCAGAAACTCGCCTTTTACTCCAAAATGCAAGAAGCCCCGGAGAGCGGCAGCAGCGCCAGCGCCAGCAGCTCCTTCTCCGGCCACCCCGCGGCCAGCATCAAGGAGGAGGACTGCAGCCCCGAGAAGGAGCGACCCCCCGAGGCCGAGTACATCAACTCCCGCTGCGTCCTCTTCACCTACTTCCAGGGGGACATCAGCGCCGTGGTGGACGAGCACTTCAGCCGGGCGCTCAGCCAGCCCAGCAGCTTCTCGCTCGGCAGCGCCAAGGCGGCGCGGAACGCCGGCTCCTGGCGGGGTGAGGGCGCGGTGGGGCGCGGCGGGGCGCGGTGGGGCGGCGGGACCCCCCCACCACCCCGGGGCACCCACCCCTCTCCCCTCCGCCGGCCGCGGGTGCCCGGCGGGCAGCCCCCGGGAGCCGGCTGACCCGGGCCGGGAGCCGCGGGCGGCTTGGCTCTTTCAGGGGAAAGAAGCAAAGCAGCAGCCCTTCTGTTGGCGGCGGGCTTCCCGCTGCCCCTGCCAGCGGAACCGGATCGCCTGGACCTTGCGGGCGATTTCCCTGGCGGGGGCTGCGACCGAAGAAGCCGCGGAGGGGCCTTTAAGTCTCGCGCGGTGGTAATCGAAGATGGGAACGACGCAAAAAGCAAATGTGGGAACCATCTCACCAGCTTCCCACCGCAAAAAAAAACCAGGTTGTGCGTGTCCCTGTATCTTGCCCTGCCTGTATCACCACCCTGGCCCTAAATTTCTGAAAATGAGGGTTTTCAGACCTGCCCACGGGGGCAGCCCTGTGCTGGCAAGGCTGAAGGTCTCCACTTCTTCCTTCTCCCTTCAAAGCAGGGACTTCTTTTGAGGCAGTTTTGGGGACCCTCCCTCATGGGGCCACCCGCTGAACCAAGAGCCGATTTTCCAGCCCCTCCATGAATTGCCATCAGTAATTTCCAAGAATGAAATAGTAGTTTAAATATTTCATGGCCAAAAGATATTCAGCACTGGAACTGATGGCAGGAGAGGAGAGTTCTTTGCTTGTCGTGAACCGGTTCCCTTTCTCCTGTGTAATGCCAGGGCGCAGAACTGACGTACCTCCCTGGCAAACACGTGTCAGGAGCACGTTTTTATTTGTCTCGGGAACACGGTGCATTCCCAGTTAATAACGCGTAATGACTGTCTCTGTGCTGTTAACAACCACGGGTCCATCTCGCGTGTGGCTGACCAGGCTGACCATGCAAGGTCCCTGTCCCTTGCCCTGCCAACCCCAAAAGATCTGCAGAACGCTTCCCAAATATGTTAGCGATATAGCCAAGAAACAGGCGTAAATCCAGTGTAATAGATGGGGGAATTGCCCCCAGATGTTTAGAAAATTCAAGCTGGCCCTTAGTCGTGCTGTCCCTGCCCACTTTGAAACTGCGCTGAAGAAGCAGCCGCTTTCCTGGCAGGGTCGGGCATCCTCCGAGGTAAATGCTTAGGCAGGGAGATTACTACAAAAACAAACAAGAAAAATCCAACCCTGGAAATTGCTGCAGTGCATAATAGCTCTGACTCAGTTTCCACTACTGAGGAAAGGAGAAGTTTCCCTCACCTTAGATAACAGCCCCTTCCCTGAATACATGCTAGGAGAAACCTGGAGCAAATAGTTTCAGTTTCATGGGTAAGCCCTGGGCTAGGTGTGTTGGATGTTTAGCTGGAAAGGAATCTGTACTTGCTGGGAGCAATTTCTTGCGTTTGGCGGTTGTTTGGGGGATAAAGGGAATGCAAGGGCTGGTTTGGGGGGATCTGGGGAGGGGCAGAGCCCCAGGGAAAGGAGATCGGGGCTGGCTGGGTGTGCTCATCGCTGCCTTTCCTTTCTCTCCCGCTCCCTTCACCCAGATGGCTCCTTCCCCATGAGCCAGCGCAGCTTCCCGCCGTCCTTCTGGAACAGCACGTACCAGCCCTCCTCGGTCCCAGCCACCCTCAGCAGCCCGCTGGCAGCTGCTGCCCACAGCGAGCTGCCCTTCGCCGCCGCCGACCCCTACGCCCCGGCCTCTCTGCACGGCCACCTGCACCAGGGTGGCCCCGAACCCTGGCACCATGCCCACCACCACCACCACCACCACCACCCCTACATCGGGACACAGAGCACTGCCTACCCCCGCCCCTCCGCCATGCACGAGGTCTACGGGCCCCACTTCGACCCCCGCTACGGCTCCCTCCTGGTGCCCACCGCCTCCGTCCGCCCCCACCGCCTCACCCCCGCCTCCGTGCCCACGCCGGTCAGCCCCCCCTGCGAACTGGGCAAGAGCGAGGCGGGCTCCGCCGCAGCCTGGACGACGCCGGGACCCTTCCCCAACGCGGCGGGGGACATGGCACAGAGCCTCGGCCTCAACGTGGACGCAGGTAAAGAGCTGCCCTCGGCCCCTCCGGGTCCCCCCGGCTCAGCTGCACCCCTGCTCCCCGCCTCCCTCACACCACCCATAGTAGCGGGGATGGACACACCATCGTGGGATGGCTGGGGTGCTGCTGTGGGGGAATAAATTGGGGGTGGAAGTCCCACCGGAGACACCCGAGCTCTGCCCTGGGTGCCCTTCTTGGGGCTCTTAGGCCAGGCAAGCAAGGAAGGGGAGGGGGAGGATGGGACAGGGCAGCATGCACCCACCCCACCCCAACACCCTTTGAATTTCTGGCACCCTCAAATGTGCCCTGAGGGTGCTGGTCGCTTTGAAGTACTCTTGTCCTGGCCCCGGCCCTGCTCTTGCCTTGAGCAGCGAGAGCTGGGAGCAGGACGGAGCCGCCCAAAGCTCACCGCTTGGCTCCCTCCGCGGGCTGCCCTGCCGGCAGGAGCGTGGGCAGCCGCGGCAGAGCCAGCCCGCTGCTAGATCCTGTGCAGGTTTGTAAACTGCCTCCTCTCCTTATTTATTTTTTTCTCCCAGTTTTTGAGAGGAAAGCACAAGTGCATTTGCTGAGCAAAAAGGGCAGTGGTTTTCTCCTGGTACTGGTATCCTGTGCCTCGTGGGGTGCCTGGAAGTAAGGCTGTGTGGCCATAGCGGTGACAAAAAGGTGACACAGGCGTAGCCAGCAGTGGCAGTTCCCGAGTCCATGGTTGTGGAGGCAAGGAAAGCCCGCTCTGGTGGCAGTTCTCCATGCTGAAGCTGGGTTATTGCAGCCACAAATGGCTCCTTACGGTGGCCTCACGTTAGGCAGGAGGGACGTGTGCCTGCCTGCAGCCTAGCTTGGGCTCTTCTCCTTGGGCTCTGGGGAGCCCATGCTTTAGACTGATCCTCTGATCTCAGCTGGCAGAAATGCAGTTTGTCTTTCTCTGTCCTTAAACGCCTGTACCTATTTTTCTTCTTCCCTTTTTTTCTTCTCTCCGTTCTCAGGTTTGCAGCCTCAGGATAAAAGCAAGGATCTATACTGGTTTTAGAGCTGTCCTTCACTCTTCTTCCCCTGGCTCTCCCCTGTAGATCTCTGCCTGTTAGACATGGTGGCATTCAGAGCTGAAATCGGGTCAGTTTGTAACAGCTTCTGATCTTGGTTTGCAGCTCGCCGTTACTCCTTCTGTGGTGGATCCCTTCTGAGCTGATGTGCTGACTCAAAGACTCCCAGATCCCCCCTTGCCCTTTTCCAAGCCCACCGTGGCCCTGCAGCTCGGGGACAGACAACGGGACTTAAAAGGACCTGGCATTGCAAGGACGGTACTTTAGACTTATTTCGGAGAGGAAAATCCTTCTGTTGCAAGAGGAGAGCCAAAGACGTTGAACTTCTATTTAAGCAGACCCCACACCCAGAACTGCAGGCAGGCTGCTCTGAAAGAGTCAAATGACATTGTGGATGGTGATGCAAAACCACTGGCCTTCGTACAGGGGGCAGAGGAAATCATGGGGTTCTTTTTTAGTGGTGTGAATATTTTTTTATGGCAGTGAAAATTATTTCTTGAATGCAAACATGGGAAAGCTACTTAGCAGTTTTGAACTGGATTTTTACTTTACATTATAGAAAAGTAAAAGGAGAAGAAACTGGAACTCTGGAACGTTTTCGGACTATCAAGGAACTGGTCTGATTTTTCAGCTTTGTGGTTGTGAGCGGCAAGTGTTTGGCCAGGGCCAGCTGCCCTGGGCTTGCAGAGATGCAGCTGTTCCACGCGCAACTGCTCAAACCCCAGAAAGACGAAAACCCAAGGTGGCACTTCTCAGAGTTTGGCACAACATTTGCATTGGATATATAACGGTTGTTTGGTTGTGGTTTTTTGGGTTTTTTGTTTTTTCTTTTTTACAAGAAACATTTTCTGGTGAAAGTAAACCCCTCTTAAAGCAGGGGGAGGAAGGAAACCCGTGAAGAACGGCTCGCCCTCAACCCAACAGCCTTTAGGGAGAACACCAGAAGGAAAGGCATGTGATGGACAAATAGGTCTGAGTTGCCTCTAACATTTCTCTTTGTCTACTTGTTGCTGTCATTTTGTCACTTTAATAGTTGTTTTGTTTTGTTTTTTTGAAAGGGGGAATAAGATATCTATTTAACAGTAGGAAAGCTGCATTAAAGGTATCTCCTTCTTTCACCCTGTGTGCTTTTATGAAGAATTAGAGCTGAATAAGAGAAATGAGGCAAACTGGAAACTTGAGGATGAAATAGGAAAAATACCTGTCGTGTGGATGAAGTGAGTTATTTTATTACTTTGCATTAAAGAGAAATAGAAATCCTAGCAGCTGAAAATATTTTCTTAGTGAGTAAAAAATATGGTGATAAATACAAAACAAGAACATGCAAGATTGTTGCAGTGCTACATTTTAGTGTACGGTGTATGTGTAAGGTGGGTTAAAGTAAGGGGGCTGCTCCGTAACGACAGATGTTTCTTCATGAAGCTGACTGATGGAAAAGGGGACTGTAGCATTGCTATTGCACTGGTAAATTAAAATGCTATTACAGGGTGATGAATAATTAATGCAACAGTGCAGAAATGGCCATTTCCCCCTTTACTTAAAAGCTGACTTTTTTACAGGCATCTGATCCCACCACTACTGGGTTTGGGGTTTTTTTTCTGTTTTTTCTTAATGTAATGTCTTCGAAGGCTGACCAAGTTCAATGCACGTAAGAGGAGAGTCCTAACATTACGCTTCCGACACTAGGAGAAGCAGTAGAAAATAGACTTTTGTGCTGTGATGAGAGTTTTTACCTTCCGACATGCTCACATAATCTGGCATAATGTTCACCACGTGCCAGAAATGGAGTTATGAATAACCCCAACTTGCTTCTCCTAGGTTTCAGCTCAGCAATAACTCCATTGCTGGGAAAGAATAGGAATCCTAAGAGTGTGATAAAGCAGTGTGAGTAAACACCGTGAGAAGCTGGCAAGGAGCAATGTGCGCAGGGCATCCCCGGCCAGAGCTCGGCAAATGGCAGGAGGTGACTTGCCGTGATTCCTTCAGCCAGGCGTACCCCCGAGCGTTTCGTCCTCGCCCCCCAATTAGCCAGAGCCCAGACGGGCTGTAAAGGGCGAGGGAAGGACTCCAGAATTTATATTACCAGTTAAACCAAAAATGTTTTGAGGTGTCTGTCAAGAAAGAAGGCAGCAGCACTTTGCAGGAGAAAAGTAACTAAAAATGGCATTTAACTTTATTGCTGCAGCGGCTTGGAGATAACAGGATCATTCTGTGAGCATTTGCCTGCGGGTTTTTTTAGGCTGTTTTTAAAGTTTTTTTAAAAAAAAGATTAATCTGGCTCTAACATTGGTTATGCTTCACCAGAACAGTGTCTTTTTTCTTTCTTTCCCCCCCCCCCCCTTCCTCCTCTGCAATTCATAATGAGGAGGGCTGGTCAATACAGCCCAAATATGTTTGGAAATATTCATGAGAGCACAAACCAGTCATTGACTTCATTGGCATTTACAATTCATTTGGACTGTGAACGTTTTCAAGCATAAGAATTTATGCAATGAATACAGGAATATTGGTTTCGACATTTGTTCTCCGGGTACTCTTTTTTTTATTGTCGTATTGTGAAAGCACCCAAACACCAAAGTCAAGATTGTGGCTCAAGGTGTTAGACGTGCAAACAACTTTCTTAAAATGCTCCTACTCCGGGTGGCCTGCAGTCTGAAAGCACACATGCCCTATTTTGGCTCATGCTTGCAGCGTGTTGCTCCCTCCGTGTTATTCTGACTCCAGGGGGGCTGCTCACAGCACCTGCCTTTAAGGCTCGGGTGTGAGTCTTTGCAGGACCGGAGCCGCAGCTCCTGATGCAGTAACAGTGCAAATAACCTCGGTGCCATTCCACAAGTCTGTTTTATTCCTCTTCGCGTTATAGGTTATTGCTTGATCATGAATGCTTGCAGGAAATCTGGATATACAACAGAAACACTTCTTAGATGTTATGTATGTCTTATTGTCACATGCTTGTCACACACCAAAAGACCAGGCCTGTGAGTCCCCAGTCCTGCAGCCTGAAGAGCAGATCCTCCTGCTGCCCCTCTCTGGGTGTCGGGCAGAGGCTGGCACTGGCTTGTGCTCTCCACCCACCCACCTGAGAAACAGACTGGCCCAGCTGGGACAGATGAACAAGCACAGCTCCCGACCCGTTCGTGCGGAGTCGAGGGAAGGAGGCAGAGGGACAGGACCTGCTGCAGAGCACGGCAGTACTGGGCATAGCGAGGTACCCGCTGCTGCCCAGGGAGAGCAGCTTGCGGAGTTTGCAGAGTGAGCTCTGGGCATGTTCACTGCAGACATTTATTTCCCGTTCTGAAAATGACTGAAAATTAGCAAAGTATGAAGGAATACCGTTTTAATGAACTCTGAGGTTAACAGTGATCTGTCAAGGGAAGGATGGAAGTGGGGATGGGACATCTGTGGTCACAGCCTCCACCTTATTTTAATGAAGGTTTTGCTTCAGTATAGCTGCAGTTGCAAGAATGCAGCGCAGAGCTCTTAGACACATGTATATGTGCCCCTGCACTTACATGCAATGTAATTACAGCTAATGTTGGAGAGCTTTAGGGTGATGTTGCTTACTTCCCACATCCTTTTCCGGTGGGTTTTCCATAGAAGCCCCAAGCAGAGGACGAGGAGGGGAGGAGAGAGAAGGTGAAACAGAGTCTGAGTAATCCCCTGCGCCTCCCCTGGACTGCGTGCTGCCTGTCTTCGGGGAAATGTATCTGCCCTGTCTCCTCCTTGGGTCAGGAGGGACTGCCTTCTCGCCTTCCCTTTGAAGTCCTATTTAGGTTCATGACAAGCTCTAGTGAGGGCTTAAAGGTTGGTCCCTTCCTAGAAGGGAGGAAAAAGCTGCTGGTGGCTTTGGATGCACCAGGGTTCTCTGGCTGGCATTTCTCGTGCATCTTTTTCTGGGCAAGGGTTGTAATTAACGCACCCTTTTGATTACAGAAGGGCGAGCCAGCTCCTCAGGGGATTGTGGTGTCCTGGCTGGCTTCCCTGGCCTGCCACCCAGAGGAGCAGTTGCAGCAGGGGAAGGAGGGACACTTGCGTCGTGATTCTTTGGAGGGAGTGAGGTACGGATTTTGTAGGCTAGGCAATTTTGCATAGGGAAATGGGAATGGGGGATCGTTAAAAGAAAAATAAAAAAGGGGGGGAAAAAGGAAAAAAGAAAAATTAAAAAAGAAAAAAAAAGGAAAAAGAAAAAAGAAAAGGAAAAAGAAAAAGAAAGAAAAAAAGCTTTACTTCAGTCAGCTCCCAAGCTTTGGGGCTGCAGCCTTGGGAACTGTATTGTTAATTTAGTTCCCAGCACTGTAAGACTGTTCTCTAAACTGACTGAACTGACAAGCAGCTCACGCTAGCAGGGCCTCCCTGTTCATGTCCATCTCTAGTCACACAGGAGGAGTTACCTTTGCAGTGCACTTTCTACCGCCTCCTTAGCCGGGCATGCTCTGTGAATAACGTGCAGCAAACCCGTCAGTACAAATTGTAATGGAGAGGCACCGGGGTGCCATGTCCTCCCGCCCTCTCTGCATCGGGTCCTGCAGGAGAAGGGGAAGGCGCTGGAGGAGCCCGTGCAGGGGCGCGGGGTGCAGGGGTGCGTGCCCCTGGGCCCCGCTCTCATACACAGGCACCTCCCTTTGCTGTGCTCGGCTGCAGCCCACAAGAAAGCAGGCTGACCAAGGATTGGAGCGTTTCTTCAGGGATGTGTCGGTTGCTTATTCGCATTCACGGTAAAGGCAGGATAATACCAAACAGAAGAGGTGCCCCATTAGGAGATGTAATACCACGCGGGATGTTACTGAGGGTGCCCCATCTCCCCACTGCACGGCACATTTCCTCCTGCCCCACCTGGCCCAGGTACGGCTGCAAGGTGCCCTCCTCGTTCATCACACCCCCCTCCGTGACTTCTTCGCTTCTCCTCTCCTCAACTTCTGGCCCCAGCCCTGACTCTGCATCTCATCCCCGCTCTGTTCCCCTGCCTCACCCGGTCTCTTCCCTCCTGCACATACTGCTCTGGCCCCACGCTGCAAAAATGAGGAGCAAAGGAACGGCATTAGGAGGGACACAAACTTTCCTATCAATCAATCAGTGCTGTTTGCATGGAGTTGAAGCATCAGTATTTCTGTGATAAACAGAATTGGACAAACACAGACCCTCTCCAGAAGAGCCAGCATATTGGCCTCAGTCCTGCATCATACCCCTGTGGAAGGAACCAAGCTCCAATCCCCGATCCAGGGGAAGAACCCCTTTTTTCCACAAGCCGAGTCCTAAAGAGCTGTGACAGCCCCAGTTGTACACAGACACAAATGATTATTTTCTCTTGACAGACCTGCACAGCTCCCTCCTTGTATTTAAGTGCAGTCCCAGTGAGCTGGATCAGGAAAGAGACACTTGATAGCTGCTGTTTCCGTGGTTGAAATATTTGTGAAGTTAGCGCATAATCTGAAAGCAGAAGCTAATAAATTATAGGGTGCTAATTGGGGCCGGAGTGGAGCCGTCAATCATATTATCCTAAACACACAGAGACCCTCATAACCTAAAAAGGCAAGAGAGCCTCCAGGAACAGCTCCCAGTTGTCACTAGCCATGACCTCCACTTCAGTGAGAGCACAGAGAGTCAAGGCAGAGAGTTTATTCTGCTAAGAAAATGCAAATCCTGCGTTTAAGAGGGCGCTTGTATTTGGTTTTGTTTGCCCTCTTTGGCAGTGTGTCTCCCAGGGCGCTTTATTGTTTTGCTCTGCCACTTAACTTGCCACTCTTGCAATTTAAGAAAAACGTGTAGATCAGATAAGAATTTGCAGGTTTTATATTTGCATAGTCCTTAGAGTAACAGGCGTAAGTTTTCAGTCACAGTCCAACCTCTGCATATAGGCCTGTCTTCTAAAAGCCATCTTATTGCTCACATTTCTTTTTTTGCTTCTTATGCCCCAGAAACATATAGACTACTTTGAAATTGCAGGAGTCTATGATCTGAGCCAAAACACAACTGTGCAAACATGGTAGCAATAGGGCACTTGCAGCTCTAGCCACTTGGTCACCATCTTTTCTTATATTGCTTCCACCAAGATCAAGTATTTTACACATCATATAATATAAAATTGAATCAAAGAATGCTGAAGAGGTTTTTAGTAATGCTTTTCCGCAGAAATTCATTTCTATATGGAGACAAGTAGGCATTTCAGAAAGCATCCCCTGGAGAAAAGATCTGAAAAGAAATTAGCAGCAACCCAAAAGTGAAAAGTGGGAAAGCCTGATTTTGGTGGCAGTATGACTACTGCATGCAGGCCTGACAACTGAGTTACAGTAAGATGGAGTTGAAGATGTCACCCTTTTCCTGGTGACATCTCACGTGGCCCTTAGTGACTGCCTAAACTTACTGCTGCAAGACCACATGATTAAGTGTACAAAGACTTTTAAAGATATTTCTAAGTGTGTCATTTTTCCCTCATTTTCGATGCCTGTATTAATTATTTAATGCCAACCTTGAATGCTGGCAAGAAGTAGGACCAACAGTCCCTTCTCAGCTTGCTTCTGTGAAGAGAAATGACAGCGTCTAACCTGGTGATGCTGCCATGAGAGCCAAGAGCCATCTCTGAGCGGGGTAGGCAAGAGGATGTGTTTGACAACTGACTGTGGTTTATAATGGCCACTAATTTGGTTTTAGTAGATTCAGGTAGAGGATCATTCTTCATGTTTTAAGCAACAGACTCAAAAATTACGGAGCAATACCTCTGTTAAGATAACGAAGACTATCTCAGCAGACAAACTGAGGAAAGCACAAAGCTGGCACGGTCCTACTTGAAGAACACAAGGCTGCACTGTGTGAGTAGGTTTCCATCCCTGGGGATGTGGTGATGTCAGACTGAAGAAATATGAAGATGTGAGAGAAGATATTCTCATAAAAGGTTAATTCTGTGACTCCCAGAGTTCTGCCTCTCCTGTTTCTCTGTAAGAGAAAGCTAAATATATTTGTGACTGGAAATTACTGAGAACTAACACATGGCCAGCCCTCCTGGAAAGGTGTGAAAATTGGATACATGAAGAGAAATACACCAGGAGATTAATCAGAGTCATGAGATTTTGGTGCTACAAAACGATGTTGAAACTCCACTGAGTTTCCTATAGGATGGATGAAGAGGGAACTGTAGTTGCTTACTGTACTGCATAGGACAGCAAAGGCATTTCAGCAGCCTCATCTCTAACAAGCACTAAGTGACTTGTACTGTCAGGGAAGATAGGAGAGGAAAAAAAGCAGGAAAAAGAAGATCCAGCTATGTCAACAGCATTGCAAAAGGGATTGGTGTCCAAACAGAGAGTGGCTATTTTACAGCTCTATTCTTACCGTAAAAGACAGAAGGCAGTAATGAACACCCTCCAAATGGAAGACGTCATCTGAAGAAGAAGTTAACACATTATAAAAAAGGTTATTTTATACAGCGGTATCA
This sequence comes from Nipponia nippon, assembly GCF_047370975.1. Taxonomy (NCBI): domain Eukaryota; kingdom Metazoa; phylum Chordata; class Aves; order Pelecaniformes; family Threskiornithidae; genus Nipponia; species Nipponia nippon. The sequence continues at coordinate 72,023,775 of NW_028262358.1, read as the reverse complement.
GTCATGTCACTGGCAATAATGACAATATTTTGGCATCGTCACTTGGCTTTGATGCACTGGGTTTCTGGTTATTTATTAGAGTTAAAATATAATGTCAGTTAGAGGTGCCAAGTGTCATTATAAATAGAGCCATGATCGTTTGAAAAATCCACCTGGTATGCAAGCTCCTGCAACTCACTCCAATGTGTGTGTGTAAGAAAAAACTTTCAAAAATCAATTAAAATAAATGAAGGTGAATTAGAACTTTTTAGTCATTAACAGACCTGTCAGGGCTATTTTACAGACATTCTTTTCTATAACAACTATTTTCAGGTCTGTTATATCTGAATTAAGATCAGCTTTGTGTAGAAAGAGGTAAATTTGAATCTAGAAGAAAGCTTGCCTTCACAGTTATTATTAAAATGCATAGTCCTAAACCTGAATCACAGAGGATCAGTTTCACCTGGTTATGCTCAGTAAAGCCACACTTGAGGACTCAAGCCATCATAGGCAGCATGCTGCAGATGTCAAAGAAAAAAAAAAAAAAAAACAACCAAAAAACCCTGGAGACATTAGTCCATTCAAATAGATGGTAAAACTTTCCCTGCTGAAAACAGTTGTGGGAAGCAAGGAAGCACTGGCCCTGCTGTGAGGATCTTTGTGCCCTTCCATAAAAGTGGTGCGGGAACCAAATTTTGAGGGGCCTTGTGATCTGGAGGATGTTACTGGTCTCTGTTATCTACGGTACCAGGAAAGCTGAGGAACAACAACTTTAGTCTCAGCCCTGGGGCCTGGCTCAAGCTTTTCTCAGATAAGCAAGGCTGTGGTGAACTCAGCTTTTGCCTTTCTTGTCCCCGCCACTTCTTAGTTTTTGCAGGTAACAAAGACTAATACAAAACACTTGTCTTAGCCATGTAGCTGCACAACCTTTTGCCTTTCTGGTGGTCATTTTTAAGCTCCTCAAATCTTGGGATGATTTCATTGATTGACTGACCATAAAGTCTCCCAGAGAAGATGATACCTGAATGTTAAATATAAAAAAGGCAAAGAAATCATTTTGACACCCCACGTTTTTCAGTCCTACGTGATACAAGCAAACACGTCTTTTGCCTTTCATATCTGAAAAAATCTGTATAAGCTATATAAGTTTTCCCTTCAGAGCCCTTGGCAGCCACGTTCCCATAGCTCATGTCAAACTGCTGAGCACTCCCTCTAGCACACGGGGATAAGCGAGTGATCCCACTGAAGCCTGGCGTATCTCTCAGCAGCAGCTACACGCAAACTTTCCATAACTTTATCTTTGACCCAGTAAGGACTCAATACTTTGGTCAGAAAGCATTGGTTTTTCCTTTGTAGGATCTTGATCGTGGTCCCAAATGGAAAGTATGAGGTACACAGGTTTTGGATAGATCTGGTCATCAGTATGTGCCGGCTCAAAAGCCCTTGCAGGCAACCTTGAAAAACAGAAATGCACTGATGGTCGGGTGTTACCAGCTGCTGTAGACCAAGGGGACTGAAGCTAGCAGACCTAGGATTGATGCCACTGAAAATGCTACCTTAGTAAATAAGTAACATCTGCCCTAGCCCTTCACATTTACAAAATAACTTACAAACTTTAATTAATCACCACAGCATTTGTGTTATGTTGTAGTAAATACTATTCATAGGTAGCAGTAAATATTTTTCATCCATTCATATGGATGTCAAGTCTGCAGCTGAGAGATTAAATAAGCCAACTAAAGCCACATAGTATGTCCATGTCTGTCCAAGCACGGCTCAGAGTTCAGTCATTGCCATTTGAGAGCCCAGCACTAGTGGGTCGTGTGTGGTATCACATCCTGAAGCATGCTCACCATGGCTGCTCAGTGATCTCGCCAAGTGTCTGTGCTGGCGTCAAGGGACAAGGAAGAGCCTGAGACAGTAACCGGCTGCGACCCAGAGGCTCACCTGGGGCATCCCCTAATCAGCGCCTGGGGGCACGCGTCTCCTCTTCCCGGGCAGGTTAGAGACTGTACTGGGTTGGTTTATTTTCTTCATAGCAGCTCGTCTTCTGCTATGTTTTAGATTTGCTACCAAAACGACACTGATAACACGATAATGTTTAGTTATTGCTGAAAAGTGCTTGCACAGCATCAAAGCCTTCTCTGAATGGACTGGGGGTACACAAGGGGTTGGGAGAGGACACAACCAGGCAGATGAATTGAACTAACCCAAGAGATATTCCACGCCATATAATGTTGTGCTCAGCAATAAAATGGAGAGGACGAGGCTTAGGGAGATTAGCCATCTTTTGCTCAGGAACTGGCTGGGCATAGGTCTACCTGTCTCAGGCCAAATCTTGAGAAGCTAAAGACTCGGAGGCAGTTTCTCCACTGCTGTACATCACTGTAGCTTAACATATTTAACCTGATTTACAGCTGGTGAAGATTGGGTCCATCTGCTTTATACTAGCCTGAGAATGATGCTTTTGTTAAGAAGCTTTTGGAACTGCTGACAGGAACTCAGTGCATTTATGATTTGGACTTCAGACATCACTTTCTGGTTCCTCCAGCTCTTGCAGAGGGAATCTTCCCAGGACAAGTTTCTCCTCTTATTTAGGTGGCTTCCTCTGACTTACAAGGAAATCCAGAAAGAATTCCTCTTACTACATAGATATCACACCCTAGACTCAGTCTCACTGTACACCTTAAATGAAGAAAGTAAAAATCCATGTTATTGCCTCCGCGCTTGAGGATAAGTCTCTCAGCAGCACGTCACGCAAGTGTGGTCACAACAACTGCTTTGCCTGTGCCCTTATCTCACATTTAACCTTTCTGATATGTCAGGATTCTTTTCTCCCCTAAACACATATCTCCTTTAAATGACATTATCACCCTTCAACCCATTTACACTTATTTAAAAACCTATAGCCTTGAAAGTCAAGACACTTGAACTCAAGGCTTTCTTGACTCTTTCCCTTGATCTGCCACAGGAGGAGGTACCAACTGTCAGAGACAAACACAGGCCAGGTAGTGCCCATTTCCCTGCCCAAGAGAGAATATGCTAAAAAGGTCTTTCATTCTCATCACCTCTTATATGCACGTCTCCCCTACTGTCTCCAAAAGTAGCTATGAAAACTGTCATCAGGGGCTGGCTGCTTGAAGGCAAGAGTTGTCCTCCTGAGAGTGAATAAGAGTTGAGGAGTAAAACATGAATCATCATGAAGAGTTTGAATGAAGAGAGGAAGCATCACTTTGGTGAGACAGAGAAGACGAAATGATGAAGATGTGTAAAGAGAAGGGTGATACAGAAACGTGAGGGATTAAGAAACTCTTTGCAAGTAGCATCAGGGGTGGATGCAAGTGCGGTAAGTTTGCGCACATCAAATTCAGCTTTACCATAACTCAGTGGAATAGTTGCATTTTTATACTTACTCCTCTAAGGCAGGGAAATGAGAGGGAGAATGGAGTGATGGGTAGGGCCGTGCTCAGAGCTGACATTGTATCACTGAGCATGCCTCAGATCACTCCACTTATGGGGAAGGTTAGGTATTGTGTCTTCCACTGAATTCAGCAAGTTATAGATCAGGATCCTTAGATTTGCATCAGGAGATTTGTGTTTTACCCAGTCCAATACATTTTTCATACTATTAGGTGCAAAAGGCATAGATCACTGGTCAGTATGCTGAGCTTTCATTTATTGGCAATGCATTAAACTTGACACTTTCTTCCTCACCATGCTGTGATAAATCCTCCATTAAAACTAGTCTTGTCTTGCAACACTTCCAAAATGTGGACAAAACAAGACTTACCTTCCCCTCTGTTCTTTCTGTGTCACTTTGGGTATTTGTGACCACTTCAAGACCCCAAGAGCATTACTTCTGACTGCTGTCTGTCACCGATGCTCACCATGCCCATTAACGCAGTTTATCCATGTTGGATAGGCTCTTGCGTGATTCTTTTCCAACTCAGACCTACACGAAACTGAATCAACTTGGGTTATCACATCGCAGGCGCAGTCACGAGGCCTGTGAAAGCTGTTTCCTAGAAAAAATTTTGGCAGGATTGAAGGCTTCTCCTGCTAAAGAAAAAGATATCATATGAAGTCTTGTTGTTTTTCAAAACCTTTGTTTGTGGCTTGCTGACTGAGCAGTCCTCTTGAGTTAAGTGGAATTATGCACGGACATGAAGTCATCCAGGTGTGGTGACTACAGAACTGGGATCTTCCTGGTTTCTGGCTAGCACATGCTACCGGTTAGTCAATGTTACTCATGTTTAAGTTATTGACATGGAAGGAATGGCTATACAACCAAGCAAGCAGCACTTGAAGAGGAAGGAAACATTATATTTATTTATTTATCCATCACTCATGGTCTGGTGAGCATAGTGAAGTGTTGTTGTTATTAGCAAATCTGGCTTTTACACTAATTTGTTGATGAAGAAAAAAAATATTTATATAACTATAGACTGCTTGAATGGGATTTGTCAGGGACTTTGAAGAATCCTAATTCAAAAGCTCTCAGTTTCTATTTTGTTTGAGTAAAACAGTCAAAAACCAAATTTCTTGGTCATCTGTGTTGGATCTCCATTTAAGAAACTTTTGAAGCTTGATTTCAGTGGAGTTGCATCTTAAAAATGTATACATTCTGACATCAGATAGTGCCTTTACTCCTCTTCAGTGCCCCCCATTATCAAATATTTCCATAAAGTCAGAGCATGTTTCTAGCTTCCTGACAGATGTCAGTGAATAGGTCTGCATAATTTGCAAACTACTGTTCATGATGAAATGTTCCAAAAAGCTTATTGTGGTCTTTTATTCAGTAATGATTTATGTATAATTTTATTATATACTTTGACTTGATCTCCGAACACATCAAAGAAAAGTATCTTCCTTCACCCAGTCTGATAAAAAATAAGCGAGGATGATGAACATTAAAAAGGGAAAGGAAAAGAAATGTTAGAAAACAGGACTGTCTAGATTCACAGATCAATCGCTGTGCAACTTCACATTCAAGATGATTGCAAGCGTTTGTTTAAATTAAATAGCAAAATAGACCATCCCCAGCAGTGGACAACCCAGTCACCCTTCTTCAGTTGCTTTCTGATCTGGAGTTCATAAAAATACAACAAGAATTAGTTAGTTTTTCAATTTGTAAAATCTTGTTTGTGCACAATGAAGCTAGATTTCAACTGTTTCTTCTTTTCATGAGGGAGTTGGTCCCTTCTTTGAAGCAGCGTACCAGTACTCCCTTTTTGGAAGGACTGCTTGTGTCTGAGGTATATGTGATTGCGTAAATTTAATCAACACCACGGTAAGATCACTTGCTGTCCGATTACGTTTTATTCCCTTAAACTACTTCCTGTGACACGCCCAAACCATAACATGTAGAAAACCAAAGGATACATAATTGTTGTCGTATTCTGATACACATCATTCAGTACCTTATGATATTTTCTGGTAGTCTTAGTGTTTTAGAGAGTTTCTGTTTTTTTAAGACATCTCTGTAAGCATGACGATGTGCAGAACAGTCTCCTTGGTTTATGTCTTCTTTGGTAGAGCTTTTTCTCTTCTTTCTCCTTTCTTTCAAACAGAGGGAACCAGACTTAACTAAGTTCAGCAGAATTGATGCTTCCTTGATCTTGGTTGCCTTCTTTGACTAATACCAAATAATTTAAGCCCTCTTGATTCCTTGTTTCCATTAGCATGGCTGAAAGAATACTGTCTGAATCTGCACATGGAACATCACTATCTGCATTTGAAAAAAAAAGACAAGACAACAACCCAGCGATATACATGTAGTATTAGAAAGCAAACAAAAACAGACAGCTGTTGGAGAAAGTTGGTCTACTGACCGCATAAAGGGTGACAATTCAAATTTCTTTTCTGCTATTGCCTATGGGCATTATAGCTTTAAGCAAAACACTTAGGGAAGGTTGGTCATCACCATTCCTACCTCCACAGGCAGCAATACAGTTATGAACACATGACTTGCTTCTTTGGTAGTAAAGATAGCCTGCATAAAGCCAAAGTGATTTTAATCTGTACCTTTGTGTAACCCTGCTAATAATACCGCTAAAGAGTCCTGCAACATAGGCAGTTTTCTACCTACTAAATCATTATATACTGTCTCTCTAGAGGGCTTGTAATATTCTGTCTTTCTAGAAGCTTGAACTTGGCAATCCAGTGTGTTTTTCTCATTTCTAAAAACATCTTTTTTCCCTAATTTGATGCTGTTCACATATACAGAGTTGCCTGAAATCTGTTGCAGGTGATATATCTTTAAAAAAATGTAAAAATGATTAACTAAAGGCTCAAGTTGTAATTGTTGTTATTTTTTGCATTTGTTTTTGTAACATGTACCTTCTTTTATTACACTCCCTCCTTATTTTACTTCACAACTGGAAAATTAAGCATGCGACATTCAGAGTTATCTGTTCAAAGGAATCGCAAGCATTGTGGTGTGGCACCAGGCAACATCGTACAATTTATTATGTCACTACAATCGCACATCCCTCCAAGCTATAAAGTCAGAAGTCTGTTCCGCATGCTAGAGTCCATTAGGAAAGATTATCAGGAAAAGTCTGAAGGAGAATTTTTCATTTTATAAACCTGTTAGCAAGATGAGGATTGGGACATAGAGCAAACTGTGGTCACATATCACAGTGACTGACAGCTACGAAAAATCATTTGATACTCACTTTGTCAGTTCAGGACTATTATGGCAATATTTAGTAATTCAATCCTGACTAAGCCTTTACCAACCAGTACAGCTCCTCTTTGTATTTGTTTTTTGTTTAATAAAGCTTTTAATGGGAACCCTGAGGGGCAAGTTGCTTTGGAAAAGGCACACTGGCAAATGCTGAGGGCATGTTTGCAGCAAACTCTTAAGAGAGAAACCTTAAAATAAGGACCCAAGTAAAACTGGGTATTTACGGACCAGACATATGCCGGCTGACCTGCCTAAGTATAGAACACTAGAGGAGCATTCAGATTTGTTTCCTGTATAAGTATCTGGAACTGATGAGGTGATGTTTACACAAATGTGAGTATGAGGTCACTGAGATATTTTTACCAGATATATAGATACATTACTAATTCTTTCCCCAACAGGTCTGAAGAACTACAGAATATATAAAATGTTATAATCCTTTTTCAGCCTATGCCCCACTGCGTTTCTCATTATAGAGAAAAAGAGCTAAAAAAATCAAACACCTTGCCTTGGTTTTACTTTTGGATCTTTGGGTACAAAATAAGCAAGAAAAACTATTTTTGCAGAATATCTTACCCTGTCTAAAGACAGAGCAAGAATATAATGTTGATGTCCTTTCTCCTATGACATGACACTACTTTGCCACTTTCACAATGAGATTTTTGACTACAAGTGCCCTTTCCTTCACTGTTGTGTCATCTCTTAGCGCAGTGTTCGGCACCTATGAAAGCTTAGCACCATTCTGCTGTACAAGCCAAAAAATCTGTGCAAAGATGTCAAGTTATGTAGTACAATGCTTGCCTCTCATGTAAGTCAGCAAAGCAAGCAAATAATTTTTCCTCACTTAGTTATATGATGGGTGGAGATAGAAGATACTTAAAATGAGCAACCGAGGGAAAAAAACCATTATATGTTGTGAAATTTCTCCAGAAATGTGAGAGAGAGAAGCACCACCAACACCCTGGGAAGCCATAAGCCAATGCAGAGAATTCTGAATTATCTTTGGGAGCCCCTTCCAAAAAACATTAAGAATTTGAAGGAAGATAGAGAGAAGTTGGAGTGGGGAGGCAGGTCAGTATATTCATGAGATATCATTCTTTTCTTTTCAGTTTTAACATTGCTAAAATTAGTTGATTGATGTATAGTCATGCTGGGTTATACGTGAGTAAATGCAGGATAAACCATGTGATGTGATCCCCTCAGATTTCACAAGCAAAGCCTGGCTGAGCCAACAAAACGCCCCGAGAGGAGGCGTCCAAGGACCACCTTCATGGAATCTGAAGTCGTGCTGGGGAGTCAACTCCAAACGCTTAAATCCTGAGGAGTTGTCTACACTGTGGACTGCTTCATAGTGTAAAGTTACCCACGTTCACTTTAAACAACCTACCTCAGGGCATGAGGCAGGCTAGCTCTGGCAGTCCAGAGCTTTCTACAGGCTGAGAAGTGCTCTGCTGAGAAGCAGGTTCCCACTGAGCTCTGTGCTCGCTCAGGTAGACTGCTTCCAATAGCTAAAATGGCATGGTCAAAGGTCAGCACTGTACATGCATAGATACCTGTCTCAGGTCCTAAATGCATGTAGCTTTGGCCTTGCTGGACACTTTTCCTAGTAGTGGTGTGCTTAAAGCACAACATCGGAACCAAACCGCAGGTAAATTAATTACAACACATCTCTCCAGGGGGAGGCAGAAGCTTTCTCTAGAGAGCCCCGCATTAATTGACACAAGAAACTGTGATCGCCTGACTCATACTAACAAGAGATGGAGTTTGCTTGCTTAGCCTCCTCTGAGGAGACCGGTCCTAACCTGATAAAATCTGTGCTTCCCCCTTCCCAATCTCAGCATGTCAGTCGGCTGCTTCCTGCCGCAGGGCAGCCGTGGTGCCGAGCCGGGTCACGTATCCTGCCTGGCGAGCGCTTAGTGTCTTTCCTTGCCGGCTCCGTAGGCTGTGTGGGCTCACAACATGTTTTGAAGTCCTGCCTGGAAGGGTGCAAATTTTTATGATGGCTTGATAAGCAGATGGTTTTTTGGGTGTTTAAGTTCAGAAGGTGACAACATACAAGAAGAAAAAAAAGTCAGTAGAAAAGCTGATTAGTAGAGACTGAACAAACTGATCTAGAGATACTGATCTTCTATTACAGCTATTTCAGGGCCAGATCCTCAGCTAGCACAAATTAACAAAGCTCCATAGAAACCAGTGGGATGCCACTGATTTACACCAGCTAAGTAGCCAGCCTGAGACATTACTAATTCTGGGTAACGCAATCCCACACGATGCTTAGCACCTTCAATATGGTAAGGTATTTAGAAGTGCAGCCACATTTACTTTTTCCCACTGATATCCTCCTGCTTTTCTCATACATACTCTGCCCTTTGTCCCTGCCACACAATGTACGTGCTAGTAAACAAGAGACTGGCTGACTTACTGGCATGGCTGAAAGATGTACCCCACAGTGAACACATTCAAAAGAAGCGCTTGATGACATATCTTTGTTAAGGGTGAAAAAGGTGGCTATTGAACCCTGACTTCTCCACCTCAGCTGTGTTGGTTAGCTCAAGGAGATTGTTCCTGTGTACAGAGTATTTTCCTGATACCTGCTGGCCACCTGGAGCTGGAGGTGCTGTGTTTCAGTTTCTGCATGTTGCCAGTAAGAATATAAATAGAACAAATATATATCCGTTTTAATACTCCACTCTGTATTATATATCAGTGGAGATATATCTGTGTTTCCTGTCTAATGAAGCATATGATCTTGCATGGTTTGAGGGTGACTCACCAAGCTTTGCTATTCTCACAGACACTAAAGGTGCTAAAAGTGAGAATTTTGCTCATCCTGCATTTCCATTGCACTAAACTGCTTGAAGCATTGACTGCCCATCTTTCTTCTTATTTTAATAGATTTTTCAGAGATCTGTGGACTGAAGCCTCTGTATGCAAGAAGCTGTCTTGGGAAATATAGATATAAACCTGTTTATTATCTTGTTCATTATCATTTACAATATAAGAGCACCAAAAAAGGTCAGTTCCACATTTGCTGCAATGCAATAAGGCTCTATAAATAGGAAAGCACCCCCCTTCTCCAGGTCACAAAGCAGGATTCATTTTAATAATTTTTGATCACCCAGGTCTTACATGTCCAGTTTAAGCTCCTTGCCTAGGCTGCCTTACCCATCAATGGAGAGGGAAAGGAGGAATGAGTCCCTTTGTGGAGATGCTTATTTCACATCCTTACCTTTACACAATAACATCCCCTGAATATATCTACAGCTCTCTGGTGACTGTCAAACAGCCTAGACAGCCAGCGTAAATGCAATGCCTGAGTTTTGGTTCCTTATATCTATACACCCACACTACACAAAAGTCAGCTATTATAACATCATATCATCTGATTTTTTTTTCCTCAGTCCAAGGCAAAATATTAGCATGACTTTCCTTGCAGTATCATATAGCTTACATGTGCTCTCTGGAATCAAAGAGCATTTGTCTAGGGGACAAATAAGAAACGATCACGCCACCAAGTCTCCCTTTTCCTGCAGCTTTGTAACCACTCACTGTTTTGGAAGAAACCTTTTTTCTGACCTCCACTGGCTTTGGGTCAGCCACTCACTAAGCTAAGTGGGGAAGAGGATTACTGAATTTCAGAAAAATACAAAGGAGACTAGATACAAGGTTTTAAAAATGTCTCTTATCAACACATCTGCTTTAGAGAAGCTTCCGTTTGTCCAAGTGATTACTTTAAGTTCAGAGAGGTGTGCAGAATAGTTTTTAAAAGGCAGCTGGTTTTAGGAAAATAAACTGATGACTTACACAGGGAACAGCAAACCAGTACTACTCACCCAGCAGAGAGGGCAGACATATAATTAATGGTGAAATCACTGATTCCAGATTTTAATATCAAATCTCTTCAATACAAAATTTTGCACTGAGATTTTTAAAAAAAAAAAAAAAAAAAAAAAAAGCTACATTTTTAGCAAGTACCTTAATTGCTGAGAAAAGTAAATACATTGAGTCAGTGGCTTTGGAAAGAAAAGCAAAAAAATGAAACATTTTCTAACTTTTATCTTCCCACATTTTTCAAGCAACATCTACAGTCTAGGGATTTAAAAATGATGGTTTTGAGGCCAAATGTGTTTCCTTTTAGTCTTTAGTCTTTTGCCCTGGATTTCCTTGGGCTCCCTCCAACTGCCCTGCATCTCCTCTCACCAGAGGAGACACTTCTAGCAGTAAGAGTGTGGTGCTGTGACACAGCTTCTGAGCAATTAGACATTTGTTCCTTATAGGTCCAAAAGGGATTGTGGGGAGCAGCACTGATAAGAATAGTCCTCCTGGGTCATAAAGGCAAGGAGCCGCTCCAGCTGCTTAATGCCCAGTTGTCTGATGTCGGCGAAGACATTTGCCAAAACAAACAGGTGCTTCCATCTGTAAAGGGGCACGCTTGGGACCCAAAAAAATATAGTGCTGTCTTGTATTTACAAATGTAAAAAGTTATGTCTGAAAATAGATGGGCTGGTTATTTTTACAGCAATGCAGGGCCATCCTGTTAGCACGCTGATTCATGACATTTCATTTGCACTTCTTGAAACTGGGGGAAGAACAGCCTATCTTTCAGCAATGAATGGGGACTCTGGTGATGAAGCCTCTGCTCAATCAATTCCCATTGGATTCAAAACCCACTGGTGTCTCAGTCCTCTAACTGGATAGTGCTTCCCTCACTCAAAAAAATGTTGTTAATGCTACTTAATGCCCACGACCATTGTCCTGGGAAAGCCCGTAAGAGCAAGAAGGGAAAAGCTCTAAACTGGTAGACCCATTCCTGGTCCTGAGTTGGCTTCCCTCCCTTCTGAAGCAGCAGTGCCAGGAGCTGCTGGTATTGCTCAGGCATATTTATTGCCACTTGACGCCTCCTTGAGAAAGGTAACTCTTGCAATAACAAAGCCGATGTCTCTTTTGCCATCCCCACACTATCCTGTTAGCGTGCTGTCTAGACCACTAACATACTGTCTGTATTAGTTCACCCACACTTGCAATCTGTGTGTCATACTGCACCGACATTAATGTTGTTGAGAAAATTTAACGTTTCCCAGCTCTTCCACCTATGAAATATCACTGACAGCATGTACAGACCTGCTAAAGGTGTGGCTACCTACAAGTAGGTAAGGCTCAACAGAATTTGGAACATGTATGATTCCATGTAGGGCTAAGTATCATAGCTATTTTGAGGCCTGTCGTTCACTTTGCCTGACATTTGGCTCTTTCTTTTGGAACCAAGTCTCCTGTTGAGAGCATGCATTTCTTGGCGGTAGGCTCATGGCAGGAGTTTCATTACACACAAAGGCCAATGACCGTGTAACATTTTTGGAAAATGTTATCCAGGACAATCCATCATGGAACAGTCTTTTGGATTATTTGTTTTGGCTGTCATCTTTCTACTACTACTACAAACGCAAGAAGTACTTCACTTAGTCCCAGCTAAAAATGAATGCAAATTTTAAAAAATAATTTACTTATTATACAGTGTTTTACAAACCACAAACTGAGACATATTCCATGCCCCGAACTGTTTACGACAGGGTCATAATGGAGCACACATTTTAGTCTGGAAGCTCAACTAGGACCTGAATTGCCAGTTCTTGCTTAAATCAATCACACTTCTGGAGCCCACCTTTCACTGAACTCCGCTGCATGGGATTTACATCACAGGCAGAAAAACTGTTGAATTAATTTAAGGCTGGAGAGCTACAGAAAACTGACATGCATGTGTCCCTGATCAGATAATTCAGCAACATTAAGACATCACCAGACCTCTAGGCCTTCAGTCAAGTATGGAGCATAACATTTCAATGGGCTTGTGAAGACTGTACTTGGGAAAAGAGGGAGATAACCTACAGGTGAACTATGAATATACGGGGAAATATGTATGTGCATTATAGAGACATGTAAAGAGCTTATAAAGTGTTTAATCTTTTAAAATACATTTAAATGAACGGATGATATGTAGATGAATAAAATTCAAGCTATACTGTTTCCTGATGGGCATTCCCTGTATGAAAATCACCAAACGAGCCTGAGGAGAAGTTAAGGAGGAGTTTCAAGAACTGAAGCACAAAAACATTGAATGGAAGCATGAAAACAATTGCTTTGTTTTCCCATCCCAGTGCAGATCCAGCACTGGGTCTGTGGCAACAACGGCTGGGCAGAGCCTATGGAAAGGGAAGAATGCGGGGAAGCCACAAGAGGGAACAGGGCATGTCGTGGGGAAAAGGGTAAGGCTCAGGGAGAGAGTGTGCCGAGCAAAACAGGCTGACTCTGGGAGCTATTGCTAAAGATCTGCCTGCATTGAATTGCCCTGCTTACCACAGTGGGCCAGATTTTACCAACTAGGTTATTATAAACAGGTTTAATGGAGTCTGATTTTAAAAGTGACCACTGCCAACAGATTTCCTGAATATAACGTACATTATGGGGTACCACTATTATTAAGACTACCCTAGAAGTCCATTATACAACCACATTTTCTGTAGTAAACTGTTTTGTTTTTTCGAATTTACCCATTAAAGTGAAACTTTGCATGGAAGCCTCAATCCATATTTTCCTTTTCAATAACTTGGCCATTTCTAAGAATGCTACTTTTGTCCCTGGCAAACAAATAAAGCAATGGCTTTTTCTCTGTGACGTCTTCTGTGTGGCAGAACCTGAAATTTTGGCAAAATAATGTTTTTTGCATTAAGAATATGTATTTGTCATCTCAGTGAAAGTAATGATTTGCCTAGATTGGGCAAGTTAACAGCAGGGGAAAGATCACGCTTAGCTGACAGATGCTAAGCAGAGAGTTGCACTGAAACTAAAATTCTTCCATGTTATATCTCTGCCAGGCCTGCTCCACCAAAAGGATGACAACCTATATTCCAGCCTCTTTCCCCAACTCCAAGCAGCAGAAGGGCAGGCTCGTATTTAAAAGTTTCAGCCCTGCTAAAGATTTTAACAGATATTGATGTAATGCCACAAGAATTTCTTAACTCCCTTAGTTTTCCTGTCTCTGTTGCCCATGGAACTGGGGAATGCAGAGCAAAGATGTCTAAGCTAGGAAGCCATGCTAGCTCAGGAGTAGATGCAAGCAGTTGGATCAGTACAGCCCTGTGTCCAGTGGATGTTGTGTTCCTGTAGCCATCTGAAAATTAAACATCTAGTCCAAGATGCTGCATCCAAGTCAAATATGGCAAGTCACCTAGATTCCAGACATCATCAGTGGAGAGAAAGGCAAAAGGTGACCCCTTTCATGCTATGATACATGCCTAAAACATAGGAGTTGTCACTCTGGAGAAGTCTGTTTCTGCTCCTGACTGCAAAGTTATCTAGAAGGGTATCTTAGACGAGACTCCTAGCTTCTAGACGGCTGCATTTAGGTGAGATAAAGTCCATCCAATATGCAAGGCCTATTAGCTTGGTCATAGTGCCTAATTCATTGGCTGTACTCCTTTCCTGAGCAAATGCCAGGCTTAGATTTGTGCCAGATTAAGTATCTCTTTCCTGAACTCCACTATTCAGAGTGAAGATGCCCTTAAAGAAACTAGGAAATTACACTACATGCAAATACATAAAGCTTTTCATTATAGCGTAAGGGTGCAAAATCAGCTGTTAAAAAAGCATGAAACGATATGTTATCAGTGCTGGCTTACTTTGGTCCCATCGTGTCTTGATAAAGTCTTTAGTCTTGTAATGACATATAAACATGTGATGCACAGACTGGATCTGACATAGAAATCACAATGGGGATAAAGTGGCATTTGTAAAGCTACACCAAATGATAAAGATTAGCAAAATATCATATAGACTATCATTAACTGAGCATTGGACAATGCCAGTGAATTGAATATAGGTAGAATCCTGTAGAAAAATGACTACATATAGTTGTGTAATTGAGTACTGCGTCATTCCTCGAATGGATCAGGAAGTTTTTAGGAAATCACAAAATGCCCATGTATCAAAACTGTTTATGAAGCAGGGTGAGTTCCTAGCTCAACAACATTGTGTGAAGGAAAAACAAACAAACAAACAAAACAAAACCAAAAACCAAAACAGAACCTTTAGATATTTTAGAAACAACTAAGTTTTGCTTTTTTAGAATGGAAAGTAATTCTTTTAACAGGAAATATTTTTCATTAGAAAACCATAGAATGCAAACAGGTTACATTAAAAAAAAAAACAAACCACACACCCAATGAAATAAAAGTGAAAAATTTCAACTGATAAAAACTTTCTTTTTGCAGATTTTCAGATCACATTGTTTACTAAGACTTCACTTTTTCTCAAGATTTAGCCAGCCAGGAATTACTGCAGGATGTGAAAAGCTTCTTGTTCTGGCACAGTCAGGACATTCATTTCCATGTTTAGACGATTTGAATCACAGTTGCACAGACAACTTAAAATTTAGCATCACCGATTTTTTTAATTCCTGTCTTCGCAACCTTAATAATGTTCTTATATAATTGGGCTTTGTTGTGTCCCATGTCTTAAGTATATCTTCCCTAGCATCACTTTGTTTTATTCCTTCACGGTGGGCAGAGCACAGGCATGATGTGACTCCTGGCGGGAGCTATCACAGTTCAGGCTAGGATAAAGGCTGCCTTACTTAGGTACCTAATTTATGCCTCACTTTCAGGCAACTACTGAATCAGTACACCTAAAGTAAGTGCCTAACTGCCATGTTTAGCTGATGGAGAGGGAGTAGATGCCTTTGAAATTGGAACAGATTTCCACGTGGAAGCCTTCTAAAGCTCTCCTGGCTGTACAAGGAACTTAGGCATTTACTTTAGCAGAACAGGGTCATGAAGTATCAAAAATTTAGATGCAAGCTGGATGTCTCTGTGAGGCAGGCTCAGTTGCAACCTCATAGGGGTCTTTTTGCTTGGTGATCTTATATGTGCTTTACCTAATGCATCCTACTTAATGGCACCCAATCAATCTTTACAAGTTCATTATGAGAGAGGTAAAACTTTGGTGTTCCCATTTTATAGGCAGAGAATTTAAGGCAGTGACAAATGCAATGAAAAGAACTGCTGTATCCCACTTTGTTCACAGGGAAGAGGCTATGGGGACAGCAGGTACTGGCCCAGACTCACCTTCAAAAGCCTGGTTTATGACTCCAGTTGCTGCCTCTTTGTCTTCAAGGTAGTGGATGAAGGACAGTGGAGAGTGTCTTATCTCTTGCAGTTTGTCCTGAATGTAAGAGAAAGTAGGTCTGTTGTGAGGTTCTTGGGCCCAGCATCTTGTCATTAAATCACATCTGGAAAAAAAATTGTTAAAATGCAAACATTAAAGATAATAGAATCATTCATCTCAACACTTACCATTAAATCACCTGAGAAGCAAGTTTGGCCTAGATTTTCAACTTCCGAAAACTTTATATAGGGTACAAAGATTATCATCAACTGCTGAGGGAAGAAAAAGCAAATTAAAAATCAGTCATCAGGAATACTTACTATAAATGATTTTCATTTTTCAGAGATGGATATTTTTGAGATTGGGAGCAGCTATAACATAAAAAAAAAAAAAAAAAAAGACACATCTGCCATTAATATCTGCTCTCACCAAAGAAGTCACCAATATTTTCTAAGAAAGCAGACAAGGAGGTAATTCTCTCACAGGAAAAAAAGGATGTCTAAACCCAGAAATGAACCTGAAGCTATCAGCTTATTTAATCCTCGTTCAACTCATGCTACCTCAAATTTAGGGGAAGTTCAAGGCAAACCCTCCAGCACAGAGAGGGTTAATTTAGACTTCTGCCTCCAGACCAAAACAAATAGGAGCAAGTTTTCCCATCAAAGGCAAAAATGGTATGAGTTTCCTCTGGGTGCAGGGATCCTAGCCCACCTTGCACAACACTATCTGTACCGTCCAGTGGAAAACTGCCCCTCCTGTTTGTCTAAAGGATAGGGCTGATTTATATTGCTTACTTGAGGTGAGTCCAGGCTACACAAAATCAAATCCTACAAAAGCCAGGGGAAGCCAGGCTGAAAACCAAAATGTAGCCAGCACCTGGATATGCTAGGTGTTGGGAATGGAGGGGGGTTTTAGGGTCTCAAAACCAGAGAGCAGCATTTGAGCAGCCAGTGAAAGGCTGGTTCAGGAAGCTGCCACTGGAATGTGGAGTATTCACCTCTAAGCCCTAAGTTCAAATCCTCCCCTGACAAACAGCCTCCCAGACCTGCTGCTATGTGATACCAGGCGTTACTGAGTTATGTGAAATGAATTGGCTTGCTCAGATCTTGCTTATCCATCTTAAAAAAGAGGCTGCTGTCCTTCACCACAATTGGGTATTTTATAAAACCCTTGGTGACAGGTGGGAGAAATCTCTTGACTTCTGATTTTTCAATGATATTTTTCATTAAAATATTGGGATTGAGTGAGAAATGTGAGTAGAAAAATTGTGTCAGAACCACTTTTCATCAGCCTGTATCACGTGGTTGTGGAGCTGGACAGAGTGATTCTGTTTTTTCAAAAGGATCCAATGAAATCTTGAAAATCCATTTTAAGAATCTAAAAAGTGGTAGTGACTTCCTAATGCTCTGAATCACTTCATCTCCTCACTTACTTTCAGGTGTACTGGTTATTGATGATACTGGACATATAGATGGAAAAGTACTGAATAGGACTCAAAAATGAGGTGATACAACTCTGGTTTTCCTTCTGCTGCCAGCAAAGCATCACATTGAATTTGAAAGCCAGCTTTGGATGCTGGAAGCCAAACAATCTGCTTTCTGGTCATGCTGGTTGGTGGGATATTCAAGAAAAAAACATGAGTTCAGGTGCTGTGCCCCATCAGGTTAGTGCTTGGACTCTCATGAGCAGAGCCTTGTGCAAGGTGTAGCAATGAAGTAAAAGAGCTTACTGAGTACAGTGCTCCTTTAATGGAAAGGAAGAAACAGACAGCAGCAGGCCAACAGAGGGAGAAATAAGCAGGAAATGATACATAAGTCAGAGAGTCATAGGATGGTTTCAGTTGGAAAGGATCTTCAAAGATCATCTGGTTCAATCCCCCTGCCATGGGCAGGGACACCTTCCACTAGATCAGGTTGCTCAAAGCCCCATCCAGCCTGAGTTTGAACACTTCCAGGGATGGAGCATCCACAGCTTCTCTGGGCAACCTGTTCCAGTGCCCCACCACCCTCATTGTTAAAAATTTCTTTGTTGTATATAATCTAAATCTACCCCCTTTTCATTTATGAAACAAGAACATGACAAATCTGGGTTCTGAATATTTTTGTATTCCTAAGACCAATCGCTGTCTTTCTAAATAACTAATTTTTTATTGGACAATCTGCTTTATAAAGCTGTCCAGTTTTGTTATTGAGTGGAGATATTCATGGCTGCCAAAACATTCAGAACTGGAATTTTCTCATTTGAATTATATCCCATATTCTTATTTCCTAAATCAAATTACTTGCTGGTTGGCTTAAAATATTAATACCGGATAGAACTGATGTTGTTCACAAAGTATTTAATTCAGATAGGCTTTAGGATTCTAATGACAAAAACTTTCATGCTCTCTCAGTATATATCTGCAAATTTTGCACAGACAGCTATTTGTGGCATGACATTTAGCTTTCAAGGCATGTTGTAACATCCAAAGTTTTAAGTCACATGGCATAAACTTTCACTAGCCCAGAAATGCATCAGCATGAGGCTAGTAAATAGGGTGAAAGCCAGGTTAATATGCCAAGAGGTACATGAATGACAGCTTGAGCACATTCCTGTATTTTCTTGGGAGCCAAACATGGGCTAGCAAATAGTGCATCGCTTCAGTATGAAGAGACTCAGAGGATTCCCCCACTTATGGGGAAAGCCTTTCAGGAATAAATGAAAAATAACAGATCCAAACACAACATCAGCTAAAGGTTTATGTTAGGTTTGAGAACTAGACTGTACACCTAGATGTACACCTACACACCTACACTTCACAACTGTGTTTTATCTGAGTGGGACAACTGGTAACCATATGTCCAATAGAGCTGCATACAAATTCAATAAGAATTTGAGAGCCTGGAAAACCAAAGAACTAATATTCATTATCTAATATTGGAGACTGAAAGTGAACAATTTCTGAAATGTGCTTTAGTGCACAGAAGCTACGTGACATTACCAATTTTCTCTCACAGAAGATGGAAAATACAGTTGATGTGGGGATTTTCTTAGAAAAGGAGAAAATCTGTTGGGATGAAAAAGAGCCCCTGCTTTCATCTGATGCATTCTGAGCAAGCCCTTCTTCTCTCCCACCCTCCAAACCCCTCTGGATGGGCGTTCCCAGAACCAAACAGCAAAAGCTCTTAGTTACTAAACTGAAGTTTCTTCATCAAACTCAGTTGTGCAACTTCGTATGGGAGTGAACATTCGATGAAACCGCAGCTTCAAGCCAGCAAGTGGCATCACGCTTGTACAAATTCTCCTGACTGCAATCCACAGGCTTTCAGGATCTATGTTAAATTAGCTCAGTTCAGTCCAAACTTTGGCATGCTCTTGCATGCAAGCCTCACACCCAGGTGGCTGTGCCAGATGTGGATCTCTGACTGCAAAAGTAGTGCCATTCATAGATCTAATTCATATTTCAGTAAGTGTGGCTCATTTATAGATCACCAAGCCCCTTTTCCAATTCATTACCAAGCTTTATCTATCCACACTTCCTTGGGGAAAAGCAGATGATTACTCCCTGGAGTAACATCTTGTAGAGGCAAGGAGGAGAATTTCTCCTCCCTGCCAAAAAAAAACCCAATCCCACTTCCTTAGTGCTTTTACACCCCAAGGTTTCTGTGTCAGCCCTACTTGCCCTTGCAGTGTAAGCCTACCACAGATTCCTAAACACTTCTCAGCTGAAGTAGTTTGGCCTTTGAACTCTCTTCCTAGCAGTGATGGTTTGTTTTGTTAAATGACAATGAGCAAGCCAAAGTGCCGAGGAGACAATTACTGACTGCTGATGTCCTGATGCAGGTTCAAAACCACAAGAAGGGAAGCAGGAATGTCAAGAATCCCAGCATGCCATTAATGACCTAGCAAAGTATCAAAAAGCTATTTACGCTACTGACAGAAGCTGCATGCAGGTGCTGAATGTTCACCAAATGAGATAAAAGATGGTACAAGAGTCTAAGAGCCCATTCAGCCCCTTGGCTTTCAAAAACTACGCTACTGCTATTAGGCCCTGATCCTACAAGTTACAACAGGCAGACCAACGTTTAAGTCCTAGCTGCTATGCTAAATTTAAGATCTGGGACCTTAAAAATTACTTCAAGCAAAGTTTTCTTGATTCTTTTGAAGATCTGGTCACTCATTTTAAAGGCAACTTATGAGCCTTTGTGTGAGCTTGAATATCAAACTAGTGCATGGATATACATTACGTCCTATGCTTTTTTATTCACAGGACAGCTGTCAGGCATTTTTTGAGGAAAGCTTTTTCAGCAGAAAATATTGAAACTGAAATTGCTTTGGGTTCTCATTTGTTCTGTGACTTCCAGTTTTCACTCTGTTCTTAAAAAAAATCCTAATCTCTTCAGTTCTTCAGTTCCTCCAAGTGCTACAGCTCACTTTTTTTTTATGGCTAATATGGTATTTTAGCTATACCTACATAATGATCAATAATCACCCTCTCTGGAACTGAGAGCATGGTAATTGATGTGAGACCTATCACAGAGATCTGGGCTTGCCAATCACAGAATTATTCTCAAGCCATTTCCTCAGCCCCAGGAGTAAGAATTGTGCACTTTAAGTAGCCTCTCCTTCCATTTGTAGTAGCAGCTGTCAAGTGCATTGCTGTGACTGCTTGTGCAGAGTGGGCGATATAGGAATCGGGACATGAAATTAGACAATACTGAGTGATCGCTGGGCTCAGGTTCAACTTCCTCCCTTATACACCTCTGGCCAGGATGGGTTTGATCCACTATATGTATTCATTTTTTTCTTTTACTTGCAAGAATATTGCAGTTAAACCTGAATTTTGTGCTCAAGAGGAAATTGGAAATTGAAAGCTTTGTTTATCCAGCTCAACTAAAGACTAACCAAAGCACAGACTTCCCTTTTCCTGTACTGCTTCAGCTTTTCTTATTGGCTTCTGTAGGAGTTATATCTGCAAAAAGAGCACTGTTTATTTTCCACATATGTTCTAATATTAGCCTAATTCCTGCAGCTACCAACGAGAAACCCAGTTATATCTGCTACTGCAGGCACATGGTGTACAGGGACCAGTAAATTCTTTCTTAAAACCATCTTAACTTTTAACCGATACCATCAGGTACTCTCAGCCTGTTACCACATTACTACCAGATTCATGCCCAAGACTGACTTTATGTTATCTCTGAAATCCTGTTTAAAAGACCAATATCCACCTTTCAACTTCGACACTTAAGTTATTACTCACAAGCTGCACTACTGGATGATTAGCAGCAGATTGGCAGCTACAAGAGCTAACTGTTGTATCTGAAAAGAAACATGGAGAATGTTGAACTCTACATGGGCATAAGTAGTGTTCAAAATGATGACCACCTGGCCATAAGCGTTTTGCTTCTCATAAATATTATCAACGATATTTAAACAAATTAACTTACAGATCATCAGGACAATTGTTTGGAGATTCCAGTCTTCCTCCTGATCGTACATGGTGTAAAACTTCTGTATTGGAGAAACCTGGATATGGCTGTTGACCCAAAGTTAATGTTTCCCACACTAAGACTCCAAAAGCCCTAAGAAACACCAACAAAAAAATGTAATTACCGTACTGATCATGAACAATCTCCCTGTCAACAGTTAAAACGTCTCTAACCTATCAATAAGACTCAGTTACAAAAATTAGGACTAAGAAGTTTTAATATTTTTGTGAAACAATTCATACATCCTTAAGCCAGTCTCTGGAATAGCTAAAATAGATGTGTAGAACTGACTCACTTTCCCAGACTCACTGGGATGCAGCTTAGAAGACATTGAGTGCCTACAGCTTCCCTGGGCACCAGTCTCTGGCTGAGCATGTCCTCACTTAAACAAGCATTTAGAAATCTCTAGAGGTGTCATTGGAAATGGAGAGAGACAAGTTCTCCTTAGGACCACTCACAAAGCAATTAGCACCCCATTTGGTTTGGCACAGAGCACTAAACGGCTTGCTTAGATAAATGTAAGAGTGTCAGTCAAATAGATGGGCTGCAGGGGCTGAGGACTTGGACAAGATTGGTGGGCTATAGCCCACCATGAGTACCCATGGCTACTGAAATCTAAACTTGTGTGACTCTCAGGTTTAATGGATCTGGTTTGTTTTTTTCCATGCCTCCTGACAGTGGGTCTCTGCTTTTTCACCATAAAGTCAAACCTACTCAAATACACACTTCAAGTAAATCTCCACAGCAAAGTATTATGGCCTTCCCCTGATCATGCTGAGAAATTTGGGCTTCAGAATAAAGAAGTCACCAGAAGAAGGTGAAATGGTAACGGAAAAGTATTTGGATGTAGGAAGGAAATACCTATTAACCTAATGGGAAACAAAATAGAACAGGATGCAGGCAGTCAATTCAGTGCCTGATGAAGCAAAAACCACATTGTGGGCCTAATACAAAATTGTTTGATTGAGTGACATGAGTTCTTTCCAGCCAGAATCCAAAGCTAGAGCTCAAAGCATTAAGAAATATATCCATGCAGGTACTGTCATGGTGCCAAACTTTTCATTAGCTCATGACAATATTGCTTAGGAAGAAATCTGCCTTAGCCTAAAAATTATTAGAGATGGCAATAGACAACGTTGTCATTGCTCCTGTAAACCAATATTTTCTTGCTGTGGGATTTAGTGTGATTGTTCACACAACTGTGTGGCTGCTATAACTTACCAGACATCAGAGCGATTTGTAAAGACACCATCAATGAGGCTTTCAGGAGCCATCCATCTGACAGGAAGTAGGCCTTCTCCTCTTTTCCTGTAATAATCATTTTTATAGATATCTCTGGCAAGTCCAAAATCACCAATCTTTACTACCCGGGAGGAGCTCTCATATTCCTTCTCAGACACAAGGCAGTTGCGAGCAGCCAGGTCCCTGATTTGTAAGGCAGAAACAAGAGGATGGAGTTAGCATTGCAGAATAACTCAGGTCAGAAGGGATCTCTGGTTCGACCCCCTCTTCAGAGCAATGCCAACCTCGAGGTCGGATCAAGTCACAGCCCTCTGGACAACCTGTTCCACTGATTGATCCTGCATGTTGTGAACAATATTATCTAGCTCCCCTTGCTGTAACTTGTGCCTATTGCTTCTCCTCTTTTCCCTGTGTACCTCTGAGAAAAGTCTGGCTCTGCGTCCTCTATAGCTACCCATTAGGCAGATGAAGACAGTAAATGGATGTTCCCACTTGCCCTTCTTTTTGTTGCACAGAATATGATTCTTGGGTGCAATGAGTCCTGGATTCAGATCTTAGAGTAGCTCACCGTTTTGTGAGAGAACTGTAGGTGGTTTTAGCAGAAAAGCATAACATTAAATTTTACTCCAGTGCTCTCACCTTCCCTGTTATGTTGTGACACGATTCTAGGCATTTTTCCCCACGTAAGATAATTAGTCCCGATATTGTGGGTAAACTTTGGAAGACTACGGAAATAAGTTCTGTACCTGTGTATAAAATGCATTTTCTCTAAATAGACACAGCCTTTGCAAATATCCAAACATATATCCAAGAGGTCAGTCACTGTCAGTAAGGGACGTCGGAGCTACAAGAAACAAAACCAGAAGTTAGCCATGTCTTCCAGCTTTACAAACTCAGAATGACAACCTCCCTATGCAAAGATGGTATCCTTTCCTCATTTGAAATGTACAGGATTTTTTCCAAAACATGCAAAGCACAGATGTAAAATCTCTGTATGTCAATAGAGTGAATGCTAATTACCAGCAGGGTAAACTACCAGATCGCAGCACTGCAAGGCAGGTGAACACATCCTGTTCTTTGATTTGAGGCTAAGAATATCCTAGGACCTTCAGAACTGTTTCTTCACTACAGTGGAAGAAATGGGACCCTGAACACTTCTTCCCACTATCAGATCAAGTTTGCTTGCAGTTGTATTAATCAGTATAATATATTATTCTAGTAGAATACATGTGTATACATTTCAGCAGAATTCAGTACTGACTGTGGATTTGATCTGATCAAGTAAATGAACTAGACAGTTGCTATAATGCTATAAAATTTCAGTGTCAAGTCCTTTTGACCTACAATCCTACCATCCATATTCTTAATCTGCTTTCTAACTATGGAAAAAATTTACTTAATTAAAGACATCTATTCTTTATTCTTTTCTCCTCTTTCCTTCTAAAGAACTTGAGCATACAGGCACAGGGACAGTATCATCTTATATGCCTGGACTATGCCTAACGCATTAAGGATACTGCTGCTGTTCAAAGAGAAACCCTTCCCTCCCCCTCCAAAAGGCTTAATAGACCAGATACATGACCACCATTATTTATGATCACTTTTCAAAGGACTGTTCATGGTATTCATACAGAGAAACTCAGCAGACATCTCATGACTGAAAACACAATTTTGGTCAGTAGTCTAATGACATTCAATCTTCTTCACAGCAACTCTGAATGCAAGGTCAGCGCTCAACATTGAGGTCCCAGGGTGTTAGGGAAAAGCCAGGTCAGAACTTGCAGGTACAGAAACAGCTGGATGTCAGCATGGCCTTTGAGGAAGGAAAAAACTGAGAAACTGTGGGCAGTTACAGGTTAAAAACATGAGTCTCATGGTCCTTGCCCTACCTTTTGCTTTCTGGCTCCTCGTAAATAGCTAAGTAGATCCCCTCCTTCCATCAGCTCCAGTATAAGGTACTGAGGTTCATTTAACAGGCACACGGCAAGTAACTTCAGAATGTGGGGGTGATCAAATTTGCTAAAGAGAAGGAAACGACTGTAAGATTACATATGAGAAATCCAGCTGGTTGATAGCTAATAAAGTGCATATAGCTGCAAGCGATGAATGAGCAGCTAGGCCTTTACAATCCTGCCTCTACCAACAACACGATTTAGTAACTCACAGTGCCTGGGTTTGCTCAGTCATGGGGAGAGTTCAGGGACATCCTTTCAAAACACAGGCTTACACTGTACTTTGATGGGCACACTGATATACGCATGTGTATTAAAAGCACACTTCATCATATTTCCAGGAAGAAAAGAAAGGTAGCCAAATGGTAGTCTCATCTAGGAATAACATGAATTGCCACATGTACATTAAAGGTATCTGTATTATTATAATAGAGTACTTTTACTACTACATTCACAGTAGAACTGCTGATTCAGAGAAATGCACAGAAAAAGGTAAAAGCACAAGGTGCCACATATTATTTTCACAATTCAGAGGAGAACTGTTTCTCACAGTACATTTTCAAGAGAAACAAAATATGCACGAGGAATACTTGCAGATATGCTAGTAATTCCCTGTGTGTGTACAAAAAGATAGAATCATAGAATCATAGAATTGTTAAGGTTGGAAAAGACCCTTAAGATCATCAAGTCCAACCGTTAACCTAGCACTGCCAAGTCCACCACTAAACCGTCTCCTCAAGCACCACGTCTACCCATCGTTTAAATACCTCCAGGCAGGGATGGAGACTCAACCACTTCCCTGGGCAGCCTGTTCCAGTGCCTGACTACCCTTTCGGTGAAGAAGTTTTTCCTAATATCCAACCCAAACTTCCCCTGGCACAGCTTGAGGCCATTTCCTCTCATCCTATCGCTTGTTACTTGGGAGAAGAGACCGACCCCCACCTCGCTACAGCCTCCTTTCAGGCAGTTGTAGAGAGCGATAAGGTCTCCCCTGAGTCTGCTTTTCTCCAGACTAAACAACCCCAGCTCCCTCAGCCGCTCCTCTTAAGTCTTGTGCTCCAGACCCTTCACCAACTTCGCTGCCCTTCTTTGGACACGCTCCAGCACCTCGATGTCCTTCTTGGAGTGAGGGGCCCAAAACTGAACACAGTACTCGAGGTGCGGCCTCACCAGTGCCGAATACAGGGGCACTATTGCTTCCCTAGTCCTGCTGGCCACAATATTTCTGATACAAGCCAGGATGCTATTGGCCACCTTGGCCACCTGGGCACACTGCTGGCTCATATTCAGCCAGCTGTCAATCAGCATCCCTAGGTCCTTTTCAGCCAGGCAGCTCTCCAGCCACTCTTCCCCAAGCCTGTAGCGTTGCATGAGGTTGTTGTGACCCAAGTGCAGGACCCCACACTTAGCCTTGTTGAACCTCACACAGTTGGCCCCGGCCCATCAGTCCAGCCTGTCCAGGTTCCTCTGTAGGGCCTTCCTACCCTCCAGCAGATCAACACTTCGACCCAACTTGGTGTCATCTGCAAATTTACTGAGGGTGCACTCGATCCCCTCATCCAGATCATGTCCCCTCATCCAGATAGGGATTACCACAGAGCAATCAGCACTCTCAGATCCAGCACTTTTCAAAGAATGAACAATATTTATTGCCTCTGTCAGTGCCCATGTTTTTACAATCACATTTCTTGTTTTAGAAAATGGTTTTCCCTTCTCACTGCTGTGTGAAAGGACTTGCACCAGCAGTTAGAGAAACTTGACTCTATTGGGGAAACTGGTGGTGTTCAAAGTGCTATCAAATGCACCAGTGTAAACAAACAAACAAAACAGAGGGACATTTTCCTTCTAACCTCTTTCAATTCACATAATCTTAGGTGTGGGCAAAGACTCTAGCAAAGAGTGTGATTTTGAGTTTGACAGTTCCCCCCGGCACCCAGCACATACCTCTCAATCAGACAAACTTTGGCACTCTGAAGAACAAAAAGAGGGGAAGGAGCACCTGGCACTTTCCTTACAGCTCCCACAGCCCTTTCTCCACTGAGCTGTCATTCCTTATTTCCCATGTGATGGGACACACCCAAGAATTTGCTACATATATTTGTGCACAAATGAATCACCAATAACCAATATCAAATGACTTTTTGAAATACAGGCAACTCAGTTTTCCCACTGCTGCATAGCAATAATAGAAGAAACAAATAGCCCTTGTTTAACTGGGATAGTATGCATAACACTACAATCCAAATTTTAATAAACATCCAAAAAGGCAAGCAAAATAAATATTGCATTTAAATATCTAACATCGAGGTTTGTAAACAATCAGGTCCACTTATTTTTCCTTTCTGCCCTTGGTTTCATTTATGAGACCTTACAGATGAACATCAAGAAAAATCATTAAGCCCTCCATGAGGCAACTAAATCATTCCTTTTTCACATTAAAAAAATGAAAGATTTAAAGCATATAAAACATACCATATTTTTTGTTATTGTTTAATGACTACTAGGAATATATAATATTCAAAGTTTTCTATTCTCTTTGTTTCTCTGTCTCATTGTATTGGTGTGCATATGGGCCCATATCAGTGTTTACATTTAAATGTAATAATTTCCAACTATATATTTTTCCAGGATTTCTGGTTTTGGATTATTAGCTGCAAAAAGAAAGCAGAATTGGGGAGGCTTCAGAGACTTTAACTATGGGCACATATAATTTCCATACTACACAGAAAAGAGACCTTAACTGGGTTTATGACTGCCAGGTAGACTGAAGATAGATTGTAGGAAGTTTACACACAATACTTACTCTGTCACGAATTTACACTTTAATGACATGGTTCCATTTTGGTTTTCACAAGCCTCTTACCTCATTCAATGTACAGTGTGTGGAAAAAGTTAGGCAAAAAATGCAAGATATTCTTTTAAAAATATGTAAACACAAAAAAATGCTGTGAAAACAAATTTCAAATTTAATAACACTGTTTTCTGTACACGATATAAAATCCTTCATTTTTCAAAAGATGCTTCCAATTCTGCACTCGTGAAATAGAAGTCAGAGAAGTGCAGAAGTGCATCTGAAAACTAAATCACACTCTCAGTCTTATTTTACCAGCTGAAAACTTCATCTGAACTTCTACTTGTTTCTGTGGAGACTCTGGAAAACCAGATTTCTAGCTGACACACGGACCTTTCTGTGTGAAATTCTCGCACTGGTGACATGCATTATTTTTTTAAGTCTACTTCAACAGAAGAGGTATGTGGCAGCCTCTAGTGGTAAGTATGCACATTTTTAAAAAACAATTTCCGCAGCAAATTGAAACTTCAGGGCATCAGTTTGTTTTGATATGTTTATTTTGGTAAAATGGGATTAGCCAAATGTTGCCCAATTGCCTTTAACAAGTAACTTAGTTTTAGGGGAGCAAAGATACTGAAATACATCAGTCCAAACGCCAATAAATCCATGATATGAGCATACTGAACTTGCAGTCTGTATCTTAAATTTTGCTAATCAGTTTTATAGCTGTATTTTCATAAGATTCATCAGTAGTAATTTAAATTTTTAGCAGAAACAGGAGAACACCCCAAAAATGCCACAGTAATTTGTTTAGAAGAAAGTGTTGCTTTCATTCCTCTTGAAGGCCGCCACCCTCACATGATACTGGCTTTGAAGGGTGCCCAGTGGCAAAGCTGTGCCTACCTCATCAAGTATGCCTCCTTCAAGAATTCACTCTTCTCGTGGTCTGTCGCACCCTTCTTCAACGTCTACTCAACAGAAAGCAAAAGTGTAACAACACTTAGGTCACTACCACCATTATCACATAGCACTTAAGTAAAGCAATCAGTCATAGACATGGCCTTAAATACAAATTATTTTCCAGCAATCATTACAGGGAAATAGACTCAGCTTTACGTGACTTGTGAGAAATACTGCAAGGAAATACCCAAATCTGTCAACACCTGTTTCTGTGATACAACCTCTGAGCCAAATTGCTCTGCCCATTCCATTCTGTTGCCAGAGAAACACAGAGCTGCGATTACCTTGACTGCTACTTTGGATTGTCCACTTCCATCTGCCAGGATATCTGCTGCAGTCCCTTCATACACCTCTCCAAATGCTCCGCTTCCTAACAATTTGTGTAAGCTCAGTTTGTCCCGAGGGAAAGCAGGCAATGATTCAATCTCTGCTTGAGAAGGATGAGTGCTACAAAACAGCAATACGAGTCACTTGTTAAGAATGTTTGAAATGTTATTAAAATTCTTCCTCAAATGAATCTGGTACTATTTGTCTCATCAGGTACATTTAAGGGGAGCTCAGGGGAAGCCTGGATGTTTTAGAAGCTATTGGAAAACACCAGGTCTTCTTCCTTCCCCATGTGCTTGCATTTCTTGCCAACGTGAATGTGCAGGGTGGGCTAGGGGGAATCCAGGCCAGGGTGCACACCAGGGAGCCAACATGGCAGGGCATGCTTCAGACCAGACCTGCCCTGCAGTGCAGATGCAGCCCTTAACTCCACCTTGAGGTGTCAGGGATGAGTGCACTGATGAAAACCAGTCCAGGGAAACCCTCTTCGATGTTTTTGTCCTGAAAATACCTTTGCTTCAAGGACATACCTTACAGCGTAACAGGCATTGGCTAGTCCCACTGTCTCAGCCATCCCCCTGAGTTGAGCTAATTCTTTATCTTCCTTGATAAACACTATCTGTCCAAGCAAGGCCTGTTTTCTGGATTTCCATTTCTGGTGCCATACTGGAACAGAAAAGCAGACTGTCAGATACTTCTCTCTGAGAGCATCCCAGCGTGCAAGCAGGCTGAAAGACTACAGGGTTTTTTTTTATTCTGTCCAACATGACCCCCCAACAGCTCATATAAGCAAGACATTTCCATCTGACCACCATCTTTTTCCCACAAAACACAGACAACTGCTCCCTGAGCTGAGAAATCAGTCAAGCATCTACTTCTGTATGTGGCAAGACCCAAGCCCAAAGGGGTGCTGCTATATCCCAGGGAGAGGATGAGGAGTGAGAGGGCAGGATCATCACCTGTGGACATCTACATCTCAGAGTAATCTCTACATCCTTTCTTCAGGGACTAAGCTTAAGAGAAAAAAATGGGACCCTTTGATGAATAAATGCAGTACCCAACTTAAGAATTATAAGGTACAAGTTTTTATAAGGATACACAGGAACATCAGAGTTCCTTCAACATTCCTGTGTTCTCTCTGCAGGGAATCAACAGCAACAAATGCCTGAGGATGGAGTGAATTGGTATCCTGTCCTTGATACTGAAAACATAACCAGCCATCTCTAGGGCCTCAAAGGATGAGAATATACAAATTCCTGCCAGGAACACCCTGGGGATTGTTCAGCATTTCCCTAAACATGGAGGCTGATCATCTCCCGCCATCTGAACTGCATTTTACTGAGGCCTGGTGAACCAAGGATATGCAAAACACTCAGACACATACCAAAACCAAATAGCATAACCACAGTGAAGCCCAGCACAACTCCGATCACAGCAGCAATGGCAATGATGGTGTCTGGGGAGATCATAGTATCTGTTAAATAGAAGGGGAAAATTGGTTAATGACTCTGTATACAAACCATATCAATCCTATGGAGCTGAGCAAACCTGAGGGAACCCTTGAGCTGCCTGCTGTGTAAACACCTTCCTCTGTAAAAAGCTGTCTTGTAGGTTTTATGTAGA
This sequence comes from Nipponia nippon, assembly GCF_047370975.1. Classification (NCBI taxonomy): domain Eukaryota; kingdom Metazoa; phylum Chordata; class Aves; order Pelecaniformes; family Threskiornithidae; genus Nipponia; species Nipponia nippon. The sequence goes on along the minus strand of NW_028262358.1, from coordinate 71,993,586 downwards.
TGGCTACATTTGATCAGACTAATCCTTCTCCCGCAGCTTTGGGTCATTCCTGTGGTGATGACCTACTGTGTACACGGAAAGAAAAAATGCTGAATTGTTTGACCACTCAAGGTGGGATTTTCAAAAACGCCTACAGAGTGTAGGTTTAACATTCTAGCTGAAGGCAAGAAGTAATCCTCACATCCTTACCCAGTGTGGGAGCTTGCCTTTATTTCAAGAATCATACCATAATGCAGAGTGCAGGGCCACAGAGACAAACTGGTATAAATGAGCAGAAGCGAATTCCAGGCCCACTGTTCTGTGCAAAAGAGCCTGGATGAGCACTAGCAGCTGGGGTCACCGCATAAATGTCACCATTTATTACCTCTTAGACACATTACTTTACTTGTGCAGCAACATCATTATTAAAATAGCAGGTCTTTCTTCATAAACTGGTAAGATTATTCTGAATAAAAAACTTGATTAACAGAGTAAGAAAGTATAGGACATACCTTCACCCAAAATTATATCCTTGCTTGTGTCACTGTATTCACCAAGTCCCAGCACATTTGCAGCTGCCGCTCTGAACTGGAAAGTTCCTTCTAAGTTCTTGGCCTCCCATGTGCAAATACTGGCACAGGAGCCATTGTAAACCACCTTCCACAAGGACGTCACTTTGCCGGTGTTGTCAGACTGCTTCCTGCAACAGGCACGGCAAAATAACACAGGTATGTCATTAACGCAGTGAGGGCTGTTTACTGCTTCCTCCCTGCACCATTCTTCGCTTCAGTTCCATGGCCTTCACAACATCTCTCTGCCTGAAGGAAAGCTCAATCTGGTTGTGGGGTTTTGGCTACGGAGCAGAAAATTGTACCATGCCATTTCAGCAATGCTAGGAATCACACATCTTTAGCTTGGCATTGGAAATGAAATGCTAGAACGTTTTAGACATAAAAAGCTCCAGCACTCTTTCACCTGTTTCAGTGTACACCTCACAGCCAAGATTTCAAAACATTCTTACTTAGCTTTCAGAAAAAAATAAACATTTATTTTTGCGTCCTGTTAGAGGTTTTTGCTTTCCTGGGCCCAGAGTACTTCAGTGGCTCTTGTGCATCAGGTTTCACAAGCTAAACAGGAAGCAAGTCATTGGCAGTGAAGACACAATTCTTTAGCTAGCCAGTTTCCCATAGTATCTGCTGACTGCTGGGTATATTTCTTCCTTTCCCCATTGGACTGAGATTGATTGCTCACAATAAATTCAGAGCTGATTATTCACCAACCAAAAGAAGACCATGTATTTAAACTTGAAAGGCCATATCTGAAATATCATTTCATGTCACACAGGACTGTAATACTTCATGTCAAATGACCTTCATGAGCATGTCAATCATTCTCCCAACACACTTTAACGCAGAGAAAAGGTCAAACACTTCTAAACCAGAAAGACATGGGAAAGCTGTATGTTCGTGTCCTTGGTACGTACACATCCCTACCAGAGCTGTATGAAAAACAGGGGTTATTTCAAAGGGCTATGCAAATATTTTCTAGAATACTATGCAACTAACCTAACATTTTTCTACCTGGTGTGAAAGGACCATGAGACTCAAAGCGAAATTCAGTCCAAAACATCAGCGTGTGCACATTCAAACTGAAGAAGAAAAGCTTATTTTGTTAAACTTAAAAAACCCCACCTCAGTGATGCATTATGATTCCAGAGATGAATAGGAAGCTGGAGCCTGGAGAACACAGTGGCTAAAGCACGGCACTGACACAGACCAAGGGACTGCCCTTTCTTTACCCATCCACAGCAAGCCAGGTGCAAACTGGCTATTGGCATATCGAAATTATTGTGGTCTCATAGCATGCAGGTCAGTGCTGCTTTACACTCACATAACTGTATGGAGGAAGCTTACAGCACCAGGAAAATATGTCTGAGTGAAAACTTATATAGGTAAAGCATGCCTGGCTCCACAGCGCTGTCAGTCCTTAGCTTACATAAGTACAGAGTTAACTGAGGAAGAAGAAATAATAGCTGAGTTTAAAAAATTGCTTCCCTCCATCACTCCTGATTTCAAACAATGTCATTGGAATATCTCAGAAGATGGACCCTCCTCAGTTTTAAATAATGCATTAATTAAGCCCTGCACTTACTGCCTGAAACAGAGCACTCCAGAGTCATGGTCAAAAAATGAGAAGTTTCAAAGTCACTGCCCACAGCAATACACTCTAACCTGTCCATTCAGCCCTTCCAATGCCAGTGCCTAATGAGTGTGATGTGTATTGTCCAGGAAATCTGCATTTGATGACAGAGCACTTTAAAAATTATCTAGTCATCCCATGTTGGTGGGAATACCTTATGATTCTCTGGCAACTTTATAACGCCTGTCCATGAATCCTCTGAACGCTAAGATATTTCTACATATATTTTAGCTGAAAATACATACTAAATGCTTGAAATTTGTGATTTGAAAATATCTCCAAATCTTCTTCTAATTCACGAACATATATCCAAATATATCCCTGTACTTCAGGGTTGGTCTGGAAATGTTGTTAGTGTATATTTTCTTCTAAGTTTTCCAGGAATTTCTGGAAATGATGGTTACTTAGTTTACCTGAGAAGGAGATCCCATGAGAAGGGCCATTTCTGTCATTGATATTTCACTCTTCCCATCAGAGCCAAACTGAAAGGCCCCGCATACACACAGATTTGTTCTGGGCTGCTCCCTACCAGAAGAGTGCCAGCACGCATAGCTTACCTGCTTTCTAAGATGTAGTAGGTCAGGTTGCTTCCATTGTCATCAGCCTTTTCCCACTGTACAGAGTTTTTAGCGTCTTCTGCTAGTTTTGGAACTCCTGGCTTACTGGGAACACCAGCTTTGGCCAAACGGGGAAGAAACAGAACCTTTAAAATGTGTTTATAGAGAGACAAAGGGCTAATGGGCAAAGAGCAAAATTTAGATGTGCACATGGGTGTTTAGACATACAAAAGGACTGAGGATCTAGATCAATAATCCTCATGGATAATTAATCTTTGGCCTTCTCGTTGTGATGGACAAATTTCAAAATTTTCATTCACATGCAGCCTTTCACCAGTAGTTATGAGTTCACATAAGGCATTTCATTTCAGTTTCCCTCACTCTTTTCCTCTGTTCCACTTGGAAGTGAACATCATTTCTTTCCTGCTATTACTTTTGCAGATATGGTGCTGTGTTATTTATTTTTCAAACACACACAACTATTGGCTCTTAGTATAAGAAAATTACCTGCTAAATTTTACATAATTTGTTTGATTATCCACGTCCTTAGAACAGTCTTAAAATCTTGTTACCCTACACTAAATGCTTACCTGTAGTTTTAAAGCTTGTTGAAGAGGAAGTGCTTTTCACTCCTGCAATATAAACTACTGTCACTCTTACAAAGTAGTTGGTTGAAGGAAGAGTTCCTGTGAGGCTGCATGTGTAAACAAGATCTGCTGTGCATGTAGTGCTTGCAGGAGAAAACCAGTCACTTTTTGTTTGCCACTAGAAAAATAAAATATCATCATCGTCAACTTTCTTACTCTGCTGAAAATTTGTCACAGTTCTATTCCTGTGTAGATTAACTACTTTGCCACCTTTTAATATCATAGGGGAGAGATTACGCACATGTTGTTTCAGCCACGGGACTTTGTCCTCTTAGAGACCAAGGACACAAAACCTAGTTTTTTTCTTTGTTTTTAGGAGACCTGCAAGTCTTGGCAGCTACAAGGGACAACAGATTAAGTGACCCCTTTGCACAGCCAAAAGGAGCCTTCCCCTTGCTTATCTCTGTGCAGCTTGTATTTCTGGATCACCATGATGTGCCCGTGAGTTCAGCTTGCCGTGATGCAATTGAAAGGAGGCGGTTTAGTGGAACTGTGCTATGACATTTCTTTTAGGGCAGATGGGAAATGTTTGGTGTAGGCTTAATAAATCCAATTATCTGTATTAAGGAATCTATGTGATCCAGTTTAGCCCATGACATTTTCTGTGTGCAGGGGTCCGACATTAAAACCTGACAGCAGCATCCATGCTGCTGTCACTGCAGTACTTACTTCTAGTCTGCACTACTGGACCCATTTTTCTCCAGCATTTTCTCGTAACCTCTATCACAGGAAAATAAAATTTGGATACTAGGTTGTAGCTGACAGTTAATGCTGGAAACCCCTTTCTTTTCTTTCTTGTGCAGAGCAGACATAGGATATGTAGCTACCAGCCAGGCTGGGGGAGGGCAGTGAGGAAAGAGAGAGGGGACTCTACTGAAACAGGAGACCCTAGAGGAATTCTGGTGGGGTCATCCAGGATGTCCTTTGGCACTATGGAGTATTAAATGCTGCAGCTGCACTCCCCCTTGTTCCTGGCAGACACTGCCTCCACGCTGCCCCTTCTGAGCCACTAAGACTGACGTGACCGTGCCCGAATTAACCACTGGCACTTTTCATATACATCCTGCCACCTTGTCCTGCTCACCAGGACAGAGTGGGTTAAATTTGCTGTGATCTGGGAAAAACACTAAGCGGTATTTTTACCTTACGCAGCTCAAACCAGAAGCTGGTTTCATTGACGTGCAGAGGAGCTCTCCATTCTAGCTGGAAACTGGTATTTCTGGGAACTATGTTGACAGGTGCAGGTGGAGTCTCAAAAGTTTTTGCAGTAACAGGGATGCTCTCAGAAAACCAGTTCTCATCAGGATGAAAAGCAAGAACCTAGTTAGGAAATGGATGAACTGGACAGTACAAGACCAGTTGGAAAGGTGGCTTCAGCAAGTCCGAATGTTGGAAGACTAGATGTTTTCAAACAAGACAATATTCAGGCAATATAGATATAGGTGTAGAAACATTTTGAGCCTCACAGCTGCAGTGTTACACATCATCAGGCTGGAAGTTCATGGCCTAGAGTCCCCTTCCTCAGAGACTCTTCTTAGTTTCTCATTTCCTCTTTCTACCAAGACTCATCTCTTTCTAGACCTTTCTGAAATGCCACAAGCTCTTACACAGGCATGCAGATGTCACATCACACGCTGGGCAGTGTTTTAGAATCACAAAAACACAAGGTGAGGAGGTGCCTTAGCACACTGCCTTCCACTAAGGACCTATATTTGGATATGCATACTTACGTACATATGTATAGTTGCATAGGTATATGTGTGTATATATATATATTCCTCATTATAGCATCCAAATCATTAACAAAAGCACAAAATCAAATTAAGGCCAGAACAGATCCCCTCCAGCCATCAGCTTAATGTTCTCCCAGCCCATGTATGACCTGTGAAAACCACTCTCTGACTGTATTTCTCATGCACCCAGTGTGGATTCTGCAGACATGTTTACTTGGTTGCTTTTGAAAATGTCACTCTGGTGGTAGCCCTGCTGTCCAGATACATCATTTATTGTTTTCCTTTTAACCTTTCATCTGTAAAGGGAGAAGCAGTATGCTTTGTTCTTACAAATCCACACTGGACATTTTTATTCCTCTGTTATCCTCTAGATGCTTGTATACCAACTGTTTACCATTTTGTCCTAATATGGTCCTAATAATACCTATATATGTCCTAATATAGTCCTAGTAAAACTGTCTATGCCCTGTGTACTGAAGTTACACAAAGTGGTCTATAATTTACTTTTTGAAGCTAAGTGTGACCTTCTTATTGCTAGTTCTATAGGACTTCCTGCCTTCCAAAAGTTACAGAAGACAATGGTAAACATTCACAGACTGTTTTTAACCATCTCCTTATGTAGTTTAAGGCTATCAGATGCTGTTGACTTAAATACATATAACCTACATAAATACTCTTTTACCTGATTTTTCCTTCTCCTGATCTGTTGTGCTACCATTGGCTTCATGCAGTTGTGTTAAATACCTAGTCACAAGTCTCCTGTTCTTAAAAATCAACCGAAAAAAAACACTAGATACTGCAACCTATTCTTCTTTTTGTCTTCCTCTTTGGCACACTAATAGAACCTTCACAACTGCCTTTTTAGTCCTTGCTACTTTGAACTCCTTTTGTTCCTCCACCTTCTTGATTTTATCTCCACGTTAATTTATTCTTTTCTGCTCATTCTTACAGCAATGACACATGTGCTAAGGCATGTTATACCCCCATTACTTCAGGTTGGTGCTCCCCCTGCCCTGGCTGTCCAAAAAGCCTTGCTGCCTGAGTCTGACAGCAAGGGTGACAGGGGGGGCTGATGTGTCTGCCCCTCAGTTCTCACCGTTCATAGCCCAGCATGACTACGCAAGCTACCAAAGTTTTCATGCGATGCTGATGTGGGAGTCCATGTGAACTGCAGCGGCTGATGGATGGATATCCCATTCTGCTGGCCTACTATTATATTTCCTGTCTTCCTCTGTCTATGACTTGCCTGGACAGTGGAAGAAACTGCTTCTTCTATTGCACTGACAGCATCATATTTCGATGAAATCCAAAATCAGAGGGTTTGCAACCACCCTTCAATATTTTTGTCTACAGAAATTGTCTTCAAAGGCCACCGAATAGCCAAGCCCCTACTTGCATTTTTAAGTCATTGTTAGTCCTCTGCATTTGTTAAAGGGTCAACATAGAGATATTGTTCTTGTCGTGAACTTTGCATGCATATTTTATAATATACTTTTATTTAAAATGTGACTGCTGCAAGACAGAATCAGTCAACTATTAATTCAGTCATCATCTGTATTTCCATGGATATATCAGATACTTTTTCATTTATTGGACTAAGGAAATTTTTTTTTTTTTTGCTAAATGAAAAGTTATTTATTAAAGGAAAAGCAGCAACTGGCAAAATGGCTGAGTCTGCTCTTGATATAACATATAGAGGTTTCCCTTTTATGAAAGCTTCAGATATGTTGCTTTCCTGAGAAAAGCCTTTATCTTTTGGCCGTGACCCATTTGCACTCACATAGCCCTGTTTGTTGCACTACACCTAGTCCTTCACAAGCAGGTCACAGTTCCAGGCGTCCTCTTTTGAGAACAGGGGTTACCAGTCACTTGACCCTCTCTTAGCATGTTGCATGAAGTATCAGGGCAGTAACAGCAGGATTGCAGCAGAAACTCTTATTTACTCTTGAGATCTGTGATGTGCTCCCCAAATGGAAAAGATCTCAGTTCTAAGCATTTAATCTGAACAACCTGTGTAGGAATAAACTGCGATGCTTAATTTTCCTTAAGATTAAAGGACTTAGAAGTCTGCCAAGTTTTGAAGTCGTATTTTCAAAACACACATATAACTTTACAGAAGAGCAGTCTAAATACTTGCAAGTTCATGAACAAACAGGTAAAGCTGCTTGTAATTATACCTTGAATAAATTGTTTGTTCTGGATTGGAGCCCACTGACAGACCAGGCAAGCATCCCATTTGGAAATTCACTTTTTCGCAAGGGTGTCACTGGGACAAGAGGAAATAAATTGACAGAGATTTGATAGCGGATGGATTCTAGAGGTCCATTTGGCTTCAAAGGTTCACTCCAAGATATGTTGATGATAGTGTCAGACAAAACCACTGTCTTAATGGAATCAACTGCCTCTGGTACTGAAACAGAAAGAAAAATTTATCTTCTTTTAGGTACAGATCTCACTAGAGGTTTGTTTGTTTGTTTGTTTTATTTTTAGAAAAGTCAAGAAATGTCACTGAGGAAAGAAAAAAAGGTTATAAGCATATGAATATGATCCATTTACAGGACTGACACTACATATGTAAAACATATCCTTGCATAGCCAGTTAGCTGCAGACAAGTTCAAAATACTTTGAGGGATGTTTTTAGTATCTCCTTCTATCCTACCATGGAAGCAGACAAAAAAAACCCAGATGCTGTCCTATACCTCTACATTTATATTCATATTGCTGAATTCCTGCTCTCTCTTAGTTTCCTAATCAGGGTCTCAGATGTGAGTTTAGTATGATGCTTACTTGGATATGCACTAGAAAAAGTACCTGTGCACTATTCCAATTGGAAAGTCTTTTCTTTAACAGAAAAGTCTGAAGGACGAAAACCCAAAACTCAGCATTGTTTGCCATCATTTACAATTTTGCTCAGAAATACATGGCCTGGGTGAGCTGTGTAAGCAAGAAACTGGTTTGCTGGTCTGATGTCCATGCCAGCTCACTACTCACTAATTGTTTTGGAAAAATCAACCCTTCCTTTGAAGCTTTGAGATCACAGACTTTGAGGTGGCATATGACACGCCCCAACTCTACATTAAAAAGTCTTTTTTCCTATTGAGCTGTCATGATAGGTAAAAAGTTAACAAGTCATTACAATATCTATGCTCCCAACATATCAGAATGATGAGTATATATGCTATAATTTATACCCTAGTAGCGAGAATGCAGATTATTTAAGTGAAAATGTGCAGAAGCTAGACTAGTAAAGACAAGTGTCTCATTTTGCTAGCTAAAACATATGTGGAGTAAGAGCGACACTCTGTGGCAAGAGTAATGCATTCATTTTTCCAAGTTGTCTTCCTTTTTTTTTCATTCCCTCTATCTTGCTATTTGTTGGAAAGCAGAGATTAATCCAAGATTCTTTCATTTCGTTACAGAATTGAGGGAAAGACAGAGGGAATTCACACAGCTTCAGAGGTGTGAAATAGTGTACACACTTCAAGAGGCTCTAGCGGCATCTGATTACAATTTAAATTAGCAGTTACATTCATGAAATGGAGAACGTAAGTAAGTGCCAGGACCCATATATATTCTGTTTACAGCTGGTTGGAAATTTTTCAACAAATTGTGAAAAGCTCTGAATGCTGATACAAATACATGTTAAAAATGCTCAGGGTTTGGGGGCTGGTGTGTTTTTTTTATTATTTTTTTGGTGGTTTGGGTTTTTTTTTGTCTAGGACTTCATTTTAATCCTGACATTTTGTTTTGCCCCAACTAGAGAAGTCCATTCTAGTTTCACGTTTCGTCTTAACTTGAGACTGAAAAATTCCATTTCAATGGAGCAACCCAGTCTCCCATTTCGTATGCTACCTTTATGTTTCACTGCTGAAAGGGTGGACGTTGCTGCAGGATGGCTCAGTTTACCACACAAAGAAGCAACGGTCTGAATTCTTGTCACATCCCAATAGTACTCAATCTTATTCAATCAGTGTGTCATACAAATTTTACAATACAGATGAGGATTCCCATGCAAAGAATTGAAATCTACTGATCATAGGCCAGATTTCTTATTTTTTGCCCTACACTCCTTAGGAATACGCTCATAATATTCAGAGATTCACATAGGATGAGAGCCTATTTGCTTGATGCTGCAGATGCTGAGATCTGTCTGTTAAGAGAAAAAAAAAAAAATGATTGAAAAAGAACTTCCAAAGTATAGCATCTCTGGATCCCAAAAGAAGAGTGGCAGTGTGCCTGCACTTTTTGTTCCACTTTCATTTGAAAGATGAAAAGAAGTTCATCTTAAACAGAGGTTTTCTCAAGGGGAAAAATGTGACTGCTCCCAGGACAAGAAACAAGGAATGATCTGTGCATAAGAGGAGCCACTGGCAACTCACAGGTGATGCTCTCCTGTGGACAATGGTGGCAAAAAAGAGAGGTTACTTTTTCTATGGATGAGCCTTTAAAGAAACCACAGAGTGCATCCCCAAGAGAAGAAGAAAGGGAATCAGGACCCCTGGCATGTACCTGTTGCCAGCTATTCTGGATAAAATGTCTCCTTGCACACAGTTGATCAGTAAGGGAAAGAGATGTTGAGACAAGTAAGAAAAACACGGTGGTGGCTGTGCTTATTTCAATTCCAGTTACTTCAGCACCTTCTGAAGCAGCCAGAAGCCAAGCAGTGGTAAAGAGAGAGAAAGGGGAACCTTAGGACTCCTGCTGTGGTGTGGACAGCCCTAGATTCATGTCACAGTAATATCCCCATAGCTGCGCAGTCTGCACAGCTGTATGTCAGCTACAGCCAGACCTGCTGTAGCTGGGTTAAGTGAGCTAATGCCCAAAGACCAGGTGCTACTGTGCCTCTGAGTTTCACTCCCTCACCCTCTCTCAATGAAGAACTGCTCCAACTCTGCAGGACAAGAGCCAGGCAGGAAAACTAGTGAAGATGGGGGCGTTAGCGTTCCCACATCACTGAGTTCAACAGCAAGCATCCCTACGTACCACCTCCCCAGTCTTTTCCTGCAAAATGCAAACAGGCTGCCATATAGGCTTGGCTATAATTCTGCCTTGCTGACTTGGGTATTATCAGAGGTGCCTGATGGCTCTGCAAGTGATGAGTTTATGTGGATCAAGCTGATCCTGGCTGGTGACACCAGGTACAATAAATGGAGCACAGCTGCAGAGCAAATCTGACACAACAGAAGAGCAAGCGCTATGCATACTACAGGGAATAGCTAGCACTCATTATAGTTTTCCATGTTCTCATCAAGTGAGTCCAGCAGCATCACTCCAACGATGAGAAAATTATCTGAAGAGCAGCGCAAAGGCAACTGCTCATGAAGACAGATTCAAGTGTGCACATGCACACATACACATGCAAAACAAGAAAAAGTGCTGAGCAAGGTACTTCTATTGGGTTGGGTTGCAATGAAGACAACACATGCAAAAGCATAGCATGCATCTTTGGATGATCCTTTTCTTTCTGGGAGATGACAAGAGCTGCAGGGAAACTGGGATGGTAGCTGCCCCGCAGCTGCAAACAGGCAGAGTGAAGCAGGGAGTGAGCAGAAGCATTTTCCTGCCCTAATTAAGGTATTTCCAACCACAGGAGGCATCTAGCTCAGACTAGTAGTATTCTCAAAGAACAAGGACATCTTGAACTCGGGCTGCCTATGAATCTCAGTTGCCCTTGTGGCATTTGAGGAAAGCTTCTGGGCCGTGTTGGCTTCAAGGACAGACAGGAGACATGCTGGCACTTAGAGTGCCAGCACCTGGGTCTGCATTGAAGTGCAGCGGAGTTGAGTTTCCTCGCTATGACATGCCCCAAGTTTCATCAAGTATGACAAGATGAGCAGTCAGTAGTTTTGGACTCAAACAGAGGTCTGAACCCACAAACAAAAACAGCACTGCTGGTTTCTATTTAGTTAGGGAACTAAGGCAACACAGATCTATGATCTGCAATGGAAACTCCAGAACAGGGTGGAGAGGATAACTATGAAGGTAAAGGGTGGAGGATGAATGCAAGAGGAGAAGACACAGTAAGAAATATGCCAGTGATCAGGAAAAACCGTAGCTTGCTATGACCTGCTGGATAATTGTGTGCTAAGTGGAGTTATAGATCCCTCATAATGTAACACAGGCTACACATCAACAGCAGAACTGTTACAGAAGTCCCCATTTCTTGTTCTGGAAAATGTGCCCTAAATAAAACAAGTGTGTTTAACACGACTGAGTTGTCTAAGAGAGCACTGAAGAGACGGACAGTCCTTTGGAGTATAACAACAGAAAGGAAAATTTGCAAAATCACACACCCAAAGCAAGAAGTGGAGGAGGCATTAACCTAGACACATTTCTGGAGCTACATCATCAGGTAATATAGCACACATATGTATTATGTGAGGTGAAAACTGGCTTTATAAACTAGACATGCTACAGAAGCACAGGCCCAGCTCTCAAATAATAAAGAACCAGCTTGAATAACAAGCTATATAGAATTTAGATGCTCTTGATCACACTTTCTTTTCTCTCTTCTTTCCTTTCTCATCCTTTTTTTCAAAAGCAACTTTGTACTCAAGAGAAAACCTTTAAAATTAAACACACCTTTCACTTGCATTGCATCTTGTCTCTTATGGACAGCACTATGTGCAGGTTTTCCCCAGCTGTAGCCTTGGCTTGTCACTTTCTGAATGCTTCCTGCTTTTCCAGAAAGTGAGCTGTGCTCCCATTATCCTTTTCTAAGCTGCGGTGAACTGCTCCCTTAGACACTGCTACAAGATCTTGTCCCTGTCCTCTTCCATTGCATCAGCAAGTCACACCTCATCACAGAATACAGAGGTAGCTCCGCTTAAACACAATTACATTTGGCTGCCGTGCCATCATATCTTGGCCTCTTGCCTTCACTCATACCTCTCCCACCCATGCACTCCCACCAAAGTTTCTTAGCTTCCTTCTGCCATAATTAGATAAGTTAAATGATGTATTTATTTATTTTTAGGTAATCCCTAACCAGTCCACTCTGCCCTAAATGACACAGTGAACATTCAAGTTCAAAGCACTAGTCCTAGCTTTCTTCTTCTAGTGTGAAAGGGACTGAGAAAGGCACATCAAAATTCTTGAAACCAACTGAAAATGTGCTGTTGGCATTCAGGCCAAGAGAAGCAAAAATGAAGCGTTGTCTTTTCAGTCTGGTTCACAATAAATCAAACCTGCATTACCCTAAGAAACAGTAATTATGAGAATAATGTCAAGCCAAGGGGAAAAATCCTAATGCTGAATGAATACATAACACATATTTAAACATATGTAACCACATACACATTCAAACACAACTTACTAAAAATGTGATCCAAGGCAGAAACTGCAACTGTTTACCCACTTTTAACCATAGTTTATCTTTTCTCAGGAAGCCAATGAGCAAAAGCCTTAAAGAATGCATACATGTCCAACGAAACTTACAGATTCATCAGGTCTTGTTGCCAAAACCTTGCAAAGATCTACACAGCTTACCTTTTAAGCAGAAAATTTCTCTGCTTTCTGATTTGCAACCCAAACTTACACACACTATCCTTTAATTGAGATGAGAATTCTGTTCAAAATCAGAATAAAATGTGAAACAAACCTCCATATAGAGTTATGCCAACTGTCTCTTTTCCCATAGGCAGCACTTCCTCATCTGAATAGTAGTTTTTCACTGCAACTTGTATGACATAACTTGAAAATGGTTGTAGGTTGTCTATGACGGCTATAGGACCCTGAAATTCCTGTAATTCAAAATCAGATAATAAACATGTATTCTTAGAAAAGAGAGTCATATGTCACATCAATCATCTGTCAAAGAAATGAGTGTTAAAAAATAATACAGTAGTGCTTTTGTACTCTAATACACTTCAGTGTTTAAAAAAAATGTTAAAATGATAGTTTGGGTAATAGGTCACTACAGAAAATGCATACTAAAAAACAAGCTGAGATGTAATTAGCACGGTTACAATAGCACATTGTTCAGTGGCTGGTACTTAAATAGGAAATAGCAAAGTAAAAAAAAAAATGAAACAGCAGAAAAAATTACTAAGGCAAGTACAACTACCACAAAACACATAAAGGCAAGCCATATGGTTGCTGGACAGTCTAAAGAGTTATTTAAACAGGTTAATATCAACCACAACTGCTCTTTTTACAAGTAGAAACTGAAGACCCATTTCAACAGGATTTTAGCAAAGACATGTTAAAAAGTAGAGGAGTACTTGCACAAAGGAAAGCTAAGCAATCTACCACTTAACAAATACCAAACAGAAAGGGGAATTACTGTCAGGGATGTAGAAGTAGAAAAACTCCCTGATAGAAAGTTACAGAATGGTTTATAAAATGACTAGAAGTGATATCATATTCCCTGTATACATGATATCACGTGCATTTTTGTTCCAAAATAGCCATACCAATGTTTTTTGCTGTAGAGCAGACAAACAGTAGCTTGAGTTCTTGTGGTTGTTAGTCATTTGTCTGAGAAATACGAGATATGTCGGCGTAGGCTGCAATATGGCAGGGCATAGATGCAGTGGTGTGACAGATGGCAAGCTTAATGTAAAACTGGTGTTCGTCGTATTAAGGAGAGTAGGTTCCTCAGTGTCTGGCAATAGAATCAGGCATCTTTTATCTAGGAAAGACATTTAAAAAAAAAAAAATTAATTACTGCTGGACCAATCCAAACTTGCATGGCATTCTACCACCATTCCTATGAGAAAGCCTAACCACAAAGTATTCTCTCTGCTTTCACGAACAGAAACAGAAAAAAGTCCTACCTGAATGTATTTTATTTGATTACTTTCATGGACACAAAAATAGCAGTCGTCAAAGTAAAGTCTCATTTATTTTTTATAAGATACAGATTTACTAAAGGTACAGATTTACTAAAGAATTTAGATTCTTCTTTAAGTACCTAAATACCTTGGAAATCCAGATTGTAGTTGCTGTGTTATCAAAGGGCAGTACACACTGATGAGTCCAAACTTGCTTGTCACAGGAAAGAAAGATATGCAGAATAGAGAGTACCTTTCTCTAGCAATTAAATGTTATCTTTCATTTCTTCTAAACAGCTTTTCATGTGTAAAGTTCACAGTAACAATGGGGAAAGGGGAGACTTTTGGAAGGAGAAAAGGAGTCTATAGGGAGAAAACAACAAAAAACTACTCTCTGACAATAAACAAAAAGTAACAAAAGAAAATCCCTCATCACTTGATGTACTTTTAGAAACAAATTAAAAATATATTAAATGGACTTGCTGCCAAGAAGGAAAAGATTAAGGCACATGCATAGGGAAAATGGTACAAGGACAAATGTTTGCCCTTAGGTGAGAACAACTGACCTCATCGTTGAGATCTTTTCTCCCTAAATGAGCAACCCTGCCGTTCCTACGAAAGTCAGGTTCATGCATATAAGGGAAGGAAAATTAAAAAGTCTGTTCAACAGAAATAAATTTAAGGTTGAATCTTTGTCAATTTTATAGTTACCTAGAGTAGTAAAACTCCCATGGGAAAAGTCCCAGATGGAATAAAGAATTGAGTCATTTTCGGAGTTAAAGTTTCTGTCAGGCAGTTCCATAGAAATGTGTTTACCCTGACAAGAAAATCCTTCACTACTTATTCAGTCCCCTTCCTCCTAACCCTGAAGAGAAATCATTCTCTCACAGAATCTGTGACAGGACAATAATTTTCACTGAGTACTTCTGATGTGTTAAATGATCAACTGACATCACATCTCTGGATAGCAATTAAATAGGTTAGAATGAAAGGAAACTCTAGCAGTACTCCTTGCTCACATCACTAAAGAAATAAAAAGCATGTCAGTCAACCCAGCTAGTCTTTGCAAACATCACTTTTTCACATATACATCATTTGCTTTCAGTACTGAGAAGGAAATATTTTTTTCTTATTTTAGTATGTTCATTTACTTTTATCTTAAACTTGTGTGAATAATTCTGTGCATTGCCCTCCCACCCCAAATGCCAAGGCCGTGTATTCCTCCAAATATATTTGCAGCAGTCCGTGTAAATACGAAGAGTTCTGTGGAGATCTCTGGGTAGAAATAATCCCTTTGGACTGAAATTCGGTTCTTCCCTTTCTGCACCAGCTAAACCTGGGGCTCTTGCAGGAAACCCTATCCCTGGGGATAGGGATTGGTACATTCTGTACCAGGGCCAAACCAAGCTCCTGCACCAATGCCAAGTCCACACAGACCTCATGGGAACAAACTTGCCCAAAGTGCTGGTAAGAATAGCCTGGGCACTGGTCAGAGCAGCTGCAGGCAGGAGTAAGTCTACTGGCTGCCCAAAACAATGTGAAATTATTTTATTCCAAAGAAGTCCATCCTGTTAAAGCATTCTCTTGTATATTTGTCAGATTTTTATGCAAAACTGAAGTTAAAGAATTATGTTGAATATATTCATCATGCTAGCAACTGTCCTAAACCTCTGCATTTACAAAGATAGGTACCATGAATCCAAACTTTCTATTAAAACTAATTTTTATTTCTTTCATTATCATTCTACAATGGTTTGTTTACAATATAAGGATTTCTAAGTGAAGCCTGAGTCTACTATAATGTAAGCTGTAATTGCCTCTCAGGTACTTCTTTATAAATCATTTTAATAAGCAGAGTTGTTATTTCTTTGTCTTTGGAAGGGCAGACATTTTTTTTCAGCTTTGCGTACTTCTGAACAAAACCAGAAATCTGTATCATAACAGGGATCATTATCAAACTCTTGCTACAACACTTTGTGAACGTTTGCTCTTTTTCTGTGCTTTAATGTGCACCAAGTTTTCTAAATCTCCAGGTTTGACACAACTTTGAAAATAGGCATGGTTTGGTGTTAACATCCTGAGCCTTTGAAACAAGGGCAACATTCATCATCGTGACCTTCCATGTGATCCAACACAAGGCCAATCCTTATATTCATCCTTTTAAAAATGTCCATAGTGAATTGTTTCCCTCTAGGAGGTACCTGAATCTGTAAAGCATACCTTACACAAATACACATAACATGGTCTGCAACTCAAATACGTGCTCTGAAATATTTGTTACATTTACAAAACAACCTAAATCCCCTTTACCTGGATACAATTGCGCCGCTGAGCTGTAGGCTAAGATTTTCAGTTCATGATTTGCTCTCTTCTGAAGAAAGTGTCTTGCGCTTTCTTTATTTGCTAGCCAAATTTCAGTGTATTCCTTTGTTTCAATGCTCCAGTATATAAATTTCTTATCTACAGTCAGGCTGCCAATTTTTTTACCTGTAGGAAAACATTGTATAGTTAAGCTTCAGAATAAACCCTGAGCAGACAATTTTACAAGAGCAGATGGGTGCTTGTATTCACAGTGATTCAATATGGGTGAGTACCTTGGTCATACCATATCTTCAAAGACCTCCCCTAGAAAAGACATTTCTGATATTTTCCAATAGGTCTCATGAAGCTGAGACACTTTGTTATTTCAGTTTACAAGTGTAAATTTGAAGGCTTTTTATTATCCATAATTCTAAGAACTGCAATTCAACTAACAAACACCAGAAATAAAACACAAGTGCAAGAGTTGTCTATAGAAACTTCCATCATTTTTCCAAGATGAAAAGCACAGTGCTCTGACATCTCCCAGGAGCAATTAAGACAGCTCCTCTGATAACAAAACAGCTTTACCAGCACCTCCTACAGAATTCAACTGAAAACTGAGCAACTAAGATTAAGTGCCATCATTACAAGAAGTGCAACATACATAAATTGTCATACAAGCCTCTACCTGCATGAAGTACCCTCCCCACATATTGAAGTCTGCAATGCCACTTTCAGGCATAACTGAAGATGGTATTGTATCTTTTCATTGAGATAAACTGTAATAGGTATATCTAATAGGAAACACTAGCAAAATGATATGTTAATACTATAAGTGAAATCTATCGACAAGTAGCATTTGAGGCTGTCTCCATTTGATTTACATCTTACTAGAATACATATTTGCATCAGTAAATATCCTCACATTGCTCTTTCTCCTAGCTTGTATCAACAGGGTGCACAACTGGAAACACAGAACACAAACATTTTGTCCATCTTGCCTGTAATGAATCAATTTTATAATGAAAGTGCTTCATGAATGCTATTTTGCTGAAATGAACATTGCTTGATGTAAGAGACAGCAAGAATCACAAACTACCTAGAAACATAACAGAGCACTCAGACCTTGAAAACTTGGTATTTTGGTAATTCTCCAGCAGTGGCAACCATCCACATCTGAGGCCCATATTTCATCTCTTCCTCTGATAAAGAGCAGCTGGGGATTCTTGGAGTCAGACACATCTATACTCATAGGTCTTCCTAGCTCTGCTTCTGTCGCGTTACAGGTGCAGTAGTTCCTTGTCTGTTCTTCTACTGATATGTATCCCAAAATGTGGTGCACGGTGTCATTCAGAATATCATAATAAAACATGCGGCTGCCATAATCAAGCTCTTCCATCCAGTACAAGCGGCTATCAAATAAAATGCATTGCACATAGTAGAAAAACTTCAATCTGAGCAATCCGTCCTAAATGCAGTCCTGTGAGTGACTACAGTCACAAAACTCCAAACATTTAAAACAAGGTAACTACAGCAGCATACTTGCAGAGTGATTCTAGGTGTTTAAAGGATATTTTTGAATGGAAGGTCACAACAACTGACTCTTCTGGATAAAACGGTTACTGTAAAAAATTGTTGTCTGGTGCTGACTTTCATTTGCATCACTTAAATAGAAGAACCTATCAGTATTTAAGTATCTTTTGAAATCTTTACTCAAACACAGACATCTTTTTGAAATTAGATATGTCCACGCTCAACTAGCAGTATAAAAGTAGAACCACATCGAGAAATTTCTGATTTCACAATGCAAAAGACTCATATCCTACAAAAAGTCCTTTTTGGTCCTTAACAATTGATGATTTCATGAAAATCATGTTTAAAATATGCTTTAAAAAGTTATTAGTAATATATGCCTTACCTTAAGAAAGGATATGACAACAGAGATGATACAGTTGAATTACTTTTACCCAACCGTATATTCAAGGCTTTTAGAGATTTTATCTTGAGCTCAAGATCAAGAACAAATATTTGGGTTTCATTCCATGGTGTTTTCAGGGCAACAAAGAGATGTCTTGCAATCCAGTCAACTGTGATGGCCGTGACATTGCGAAGATATGCATCTTCAAAAAACTTAAGAAAAATATAAAAACATCACTAAAACTGCTTGAGAGCAGAATTTTCCCACATTATGAAATTAGGTTTGTTTGCAAAATAATTTCTACTTGGCAAGTAGAAGTCAAAATATAAAGAGATGTCATGGAATGAAGATTCCAATATTTTTATACAAATGAAAACTATTGTTTCACAAATATCAATTGGTGCTTCCATGGTGCTTCCATATTCTTGAAATTAGAATGAAATCAAATTAAATTAAATTACATTTGATACAAAAAACAAATTTCTTTTATTAAATAGTGTAAATTTTAAATTAAATATCTGTTGAAATATCTTATCAACAAAGCAGATACCAGTAAAATCATACATGTTTAATAGGACAGCTTTACGAATGGTATACTCTGGACTATTCTAATAGCTATTGATGACAACAATACTGAAGTCCAAATTTTGTTATATTATACATATTTTTATTGTACTGCTAGAAAGGAAAATTATCCAGCTAATTTATTTCTTTCATATTACATCTCATACAAACTGACAGTCATTAAGAAAGTAGTGTCTTTCCAGTTCTGTTTTCCCCACTGTATTTTGCCATTAAATGTGCTTTGTTCATCATGCTGCTTTTTTTCTGTTTCAAATATGCAGTTTTGACTTCTTCAAAAACATAATTGCCACCAAAATAATGACAATAATGGCCATATATTTTCCTAGATTCTCTCAAGCAAGGGAATGAACAAAGGAATACCTGAAACTTTGAAGTAGTCTGTAAATTCAGAAGAAAAAGAGAATCTTCTACAATATAGTATGCTTTGTGATCATTAGCAGTATAACAGATGTCCTTTACATTTGTCTTTGCTGAAAGTTCCCATATGGTATGATTATTGTCTGTGTCAGTAAGAAACAACTTGTTGGCAGAAACAGTTATAAGAGTTGGGACAGGGAAAAGATCTGGAAGGAAAAGGGCACAGCAGAATTTACAAAAAACATTCTAGACAATAGCAGTCATTCATAAGGAAAGCAAGTATAAGATAAAAATAAATGATGGCCCTGCACAAATTATATTTGGTGGTATGTCACAGCAAATAAATAAAATAATGAGATGTCTTCTTGTCATCACATGCAAACTCCTAAGATTTTTTCAGTGGCATTGTGGATGCTTACCTAACAAATTTAAGCCTATTAAAAACAGATTTGCTCACTTAAGTAAACAGCCCAACTAGAAATAGCCTATGATCCCTAGTAGATCTCTAACTCTCCTGATTACCTTTCACAGCCCAATTAGAAATATTCTCTGCTCTCTAGCAGTATGCAGATTACAGATCAAAACCTGCTGTTCCATGTCACCCTGGGGTCGCCTAGAAAAGTTAATTGAGCATAGTTTTGAGGAAAGGCTTGAAATTCCTGAAATTTAATTTAATGATACGAAATGTGTTAATCATTTCATGTCAGAAGCTGTAACTATTTTCTCTGTGTTGCCTACTGTAGAGGGGAACAAATGCCACACAAAGTATTGGAGGCTATTTATCAGATTACCAAATTCCTGTACTGTCGATTTCACCAGCTATTACACACAAACCATGAGATGGCATCCCATACCTGATGAATTCCTCTCTGCTATATCAGACAAAGGTCCTGGACCCACAGAGGTGAAGGCTTGCACCTGAGGGACAGGAAGTTGTTATATATGTTAAGTAGCAGCATAAATTATTGCATTCAAGAGCCTGTAGAGCCATAGTTAATGACAAAAACAGGAACGGATCCCCTGGCTGCTCAGCTAGGAACATAGACATGTGCTCTGTTTCACCTAAGGCTGTGCTGGTCAGTTCAAAGGCTACATTCAGGGTTGGACCATGGCTATGAAGATAATTTTAAGCAGTGGCCCAAAGAATGACAATTCATGCTACATCTATCAATTAGAGCTCAAAAGACACCAGACAGTCTTGTCTCCGTCCCCAGGCTGGAGCAATTCCTATTGTTGGTTGATGTTGCAACCAACATGCTGTGCTGGTCTGTTGCACGCTCCCATGCTTTTAACTTGTCTTTCAAGCACACGTTCTGTGTGTTCCAAACCTTTTATTGCAATGAAAACATGACCTCTTGACAAGTTTTAATATGAAAGTCTCTTTTTATGGAAGCCATGTGAGTCCTTGCATTTCTCCAGCAGTGGAACATCTCTTGATCTGTGACTCTGTTTTAATGGGCTGTCACCCTCCACCAGCTCAGTTGAATCTGTGTTTAACTTGCAGCTTTTAGCAGTGGCTTTGGGAGACCTCTAGGAAAGTTTCCTTTGGGCTTCACCAAACCTGTGCAATATCGCAGCATTGTTTTCCACCTTATTTAGTGAACAATACAATATGTAGAAAGGTTAAGCGAGGTATCCAAGGGTGAGTCAGGGAATCAGCAGTTCCACAAGCAGAAACCACAAGTTCTTGCCCCAAGCCCAATACCATCTCCTAAGCAAACACATCAGGCTGCACTGATAACATCTACCATCTAGCATGAGATAAGTTCAGTAATTTTTCATACCTGAAACCTTACTGTGAGGCTGGGAAGCACATCCCTGAGGGAAAAGAGCATCAGGGTGGGTTTAACGTTGCTCACGTTCCACTCTGTGAAAGTGTCAGCAGTGCCACTCTGACTCAATAGTTGATAGTAAACCCTGAACTGCGTTAATACTCCGTTGTCCCTTTCAGGTCTGTCCCACCTGAACTCCACAAGGACTTTCTGATCACTTTTATGTAGGTTATTTTGTAACACATATATTCTAGGGTTTGTAGGCGCTGAAGGAACTGTATTAAAAAAAAAGATAAAAAACACAGAGCAAAGTACTCCTATTAAAACACAAACTCTACCTCGTAACACTCTTTCAGTTTTGAGCCTGAGCTTTACAACCCCAATGCTGACAGAGGCAGATAGCAATTGGTGAGGTGTAAATTACAGAAGAATATCTCAAACATCATCGTAATTCCTTTCTAGTTTTCATTCGTGTGTAGGTATCTGATTTTAACTTGCTTAGCAAAAAAAGAGCTGTATAAACAGAGACAAATGCACTCCTGCACTCAGGTTGGGACATATCTATTTAGCCAAGTCTTGTAGGGAACAATGGACCTGCAAGAATTTTCACAACATAGAGCATACTCTATCCTCTCTCCTACCCACTTCAAAATCTGCTGCATCTCATAAGCTTTCTCAGCGCTCGTCACTCAACACTATATTTTAGCTGACTTAACTTTGACTTGCATGAGAGCAAAAATAAACACTGAAGTAAAAAGTAACAAGTGCATAACATTTATTAAAAATTTAATAAATGGTTAAGGTATTACACGCAGCCTTTGATGGTCATTGTAATGGCTCTCAATTTCTCTTTCTTGCTCATAGTCATAGGCATGCGGTGGATATATTGTCATGTGCTTTCTATTCCAAATTCTATTACTGCAATTGTGTGCATTTATGTGTGCAATAGGTAATTGCCAAAGATACTCAGGAACATGTTCTTGCAACTCTGCCTACAGCTGCCTAGCCCTGAAAGCTGCTCATTCCTCTCCAGGGTTTCATTTGCTGACATAGACCTGGTCCCAGTACCCGTTACAGGTGAGGAATGGTAGTACCTCCTTCAGGGGCTCGAAGGGATACAGATGTTGTTGGTGCCTTGCCCCAGTACGTGTATGGAGTGACGGTAAAATCAAAGAGTGCAAATGGTTCCAGCCAATCAACTTGGTAGGATGGCACTGTCAGGTTATGGGGATGGAGGCACCATTCACTCTCCAAAGACTGTGAATGAAATAAAACAGAATAAATAAAACAAAACATTTTTTTCCCTCTCAGAAAGCCCTTCAGTTTTCCAAAATTCCCCTCACCAAGCTGGTCAACTAAATCAAGACAGAGCTTCTCTTCCTGTGAGTGACTGTTGTTTCACCAACTCCTGTGGCACTGTAGAGATGTGTAGCAATCTGCTAGCAATCTTCCCTTTGAATTTAAAGTAAAGCTTGCCAAATGTGCTAAGATTAAGTGTGGATGAAGGCTAGATTTCACATTCAGGCAAAGGCTGTCCCACTAGCAGCTTGGAGGACACTTCTGTCTCTGAGTTACTGTGAACGGCTTTCTCACACATCTTGGAGCACCGGGAGCTCCTCGCCTGGCACTTCACACCCCAGCAGCTATCCCAGATCCACTGCTAAGCCCATGTTCCTCCCGTGCTGCCCTCAGTGATGGAGAAACAGGACAGCTTGCTTTATATTTACAGTTTAGTTTGGTTGCTTGACCGATTTGTAAACGCTGGAGAAGAAACAAACTGTTTATTTCTGTTTAAAAATAGATACATCAGCAAGTAGATGCAGTAATACATGTAGATAATAAGGAAGGATTGCATGAATATCCTCACTTGTAGACCTCTTGATCCCACGCAGTAAAAGACAGTTCCCCATTCCACATTTGTGGAGGGACTCCAAGTGATGTGAAAACTTGAAGAATTTCCTTTAATCCTGAAGGAAGACTCTGGCACTGGATCTGGAATCACTTGTGGTGTAAAAGAAAAATTTCCTGTCCATAAACAGAGGAAGAAATAATAATAATTGAAAGAATATGAGCAATAGGTAGACTTTTGAGACCTGATTTAAAACATTAAAGTACTATGGAAAATCCTGTAAGCTATCATTAGCTAGAAACAATGAATAACACCACCATGTATTCTTTTTAGCCATACCCATCAGCTTTTACAATTGCACATTATCCAGTTATAGCCTGATATATTTATTAATAAGTTGCTGTTGTTCTTATTTTTTGTCAAATGACTAAAGAATTTCAAGAATGAAGAATTACAGGCTGACAGTGAATACCTTTATTGAGGGGTTTAGGTAAACAGAATAATGTACCTGGCAAAGGTTTAAGTGATGTGTGAACAAGGGTAAAGGCTGCAAACTCTGCTGGTTGTGAGAAGGGAATGCTAAGGCTCTGATTGACTTCCTGAGTTGTAATGAACTGAAGACTATTAATCCAGAACAGACGACCACTGTAGTATTCCAGTGCACCCGGAGATATTTCTGAAGTACTCCATGCTGCAAATTCTGTGATGATGGCATTACCACAACTGTGAAAACACGTATGAAATTAGCAAACTGAAAACACATGTGTAGAGAAACAAGATTTATGCAATGTTTGACACATCAATAAGTTTCTCATCATTCAAATTCTTAATACTCATGTAGGAGGCAGGAAAACAATTCAAAAAGTTTCTCTAAAGCAGAATACTTTTCAGAATGGCACTTTGCAGGAGCACCTGCGAAAATAGCCTTAATTCTCTTGATTTCATTAGAAAACAATTATAAAATGACTTAGTATTCTGATGCATGGATGTAGAAAATTAGGTATTTGGAAAAAAATCAGTCCATCTTCTCTCAGCAATTTCACTGAAACAGTGGAGTCTACTTCACAGCGTGAGATTCATTCTACTTCATTAGAGCAGGTCCCCAGATGAATTTGACCCTGCTAGTTTCCTCAATAACCTTCCATTATTTATTAAACTCTATTAACATTTTCCTCCATTGGGATCACTGGTGACTTAATCTGTCTTTTTACTTGTATGTCAAAACTTACAGGCCTTTTTTTGTTCCGATTTATCTTCTGGGTAAGAGATTAAATATGTTGTAAGAGGCATCATTTTGCCATCTCAGAAATGTCTTTCAGCTTAGACACATGCTATCCAAAATAAATTTGGAAAAGCTTTGACACACCATCAGGTCCATTAGGATGGATTACTTCTAATCTCTCTGTTCTGGCATGCCAGGGACAATGATTTATGGTTGCCAATTGGTTCACAAGGGAGCTGCATGCTCTAGCTAAAACTAATCAACATATTTTGATTCTTTAAATGTTTACAATTAATCATAGCAAGCCTAAAGTCAGTCAGAAAATTCAGCTGATTCCACACAAAGCCAGCCTGCAACATTATGAGCACATGTAAATACAGACAGTGTTCAATTAAGTTTAAAAAGTTTAATCTAATGCTTGGAAAAAAAAATATGGCACTTTTTATATGAAAAGCAGAAAAAAATCGTAGTTTCATGAGCTACAACCTATCACGCACTTGGCACTTACAGAACAAATTACCATTTTTCGCAAGGTCTTAGTATATATTCAAGCTGACCCATAAACATGGTTTTGTTTTGTGGGGTTTTTTTAAACTTTGCCTTTGAGGAATAATGCAACCATTTTATGCTCAGGATGATCAAGAGGAAAGCCTGACGAGTACTGACTGCTCAGGTGAGAAAGGGGTGTCAGTTCAAGTCCTAAGCTCCATGCAAGATGAAAAAGTTACAGCTCTAGGCACTTGAAAACTGTCAGTTGTTGTAAATGCCAAGATAAAATAGACAATAAATGGTGATTATTTCCTAAAGCTAAGTCTAAAAATTGATGAGCATGAACTCAGTTCAGTTGAGCTTCCATACTGTGTTTCTCTCACTGTAAAACCATGTTAACAACCATCTCAACATGTAGTTTGCCATCAGCTAGCTGTGATCATTAGCTCTTCTTTTTGTTTATTGTTAAATTAGTAACTCGTGTGCCCAACATTGGACAAAATCTGTTTTTAAAGAGTACCGCAAAAACTAGAAAATACAGACTTTCTTACCTCTGCTACACATTTACTTACCCTTCTTTGCAAAGAGAAACTCTGTATAGGTTTAGGCATAGACTATCTTGCACAAGCCAGTAAAGAAAACCATAGGTGAGATCCAAAGTTAAACCAACCACCTGAGGAGAAAAATGTCCAAATGGCAATTTGAACACACCTTCACTTCTGAGGTAAAAGTCCTTAGGCATAACTGTTGTCTAGATAGCATCATGAGTAGCTCTTTAATGGCAAAAATAACATTACTGCCATGAATATTTATTCTAACACAAAAAGAGGTGGCACTAGAAAATAATCAGGTCCTTGGTGGACACCTATTTATAGCAGCTGATGATTTTCTAGATAGCATTTTATAAGCATCTGTCACAGTGTTCATCCCTGGAGTATCTGAGTACTTCAGATATGATGGCAATAGTGTATCAAGTGATTAGTGGAATTACCTATCAAAATTTCCAGAACACCTCTGGTATTTTAACATTCTTTATCTGAAACACGTGGTTGATATCCAGTCTGAAAGTCAGAATCACCTTTTGAAAGAAGTATTTCAGATCTTTTGCCTTTGTTTTCTGGCTTTGATTTTATGCATACAATATTTAATGTGTTGCATTATTTATGGAAAATACATGCAAAATTCTTATTGACCTATTTGGTTAAGCAGGAAATTCAAATATTTACATTTTGGTAAATCATTTGTTATTAAATAAAGAGTTGGGGGTTGGAAATGAAACAATCTTCCCATTCATTGCTTCAATATTTCATCTTCATTTAAGCTAGGTGCAAGATTTTTTGTTTATTTTTAATAGTATCTAATATTCAAAATAGAGCTTTCTTGCTTTTGCAGTAAACAACAGATTCAATACCATATGTAACAATAATAGAAATCAGACATCTAATAATCTGTTCTGTGAATAACAAAGAATTCGCTTCCACAAATTAGTCTGTTAAATGTTATCAAGTTCAGTCTACGTCATGTCATTAGCAGAGCTTACAAGTTGTTAGAGGCCTTTCTGAACATGTTTTCCAGGAGCTCTCAAACTTCTCATCCAAACACTAGTTGTAGCTATTCTTTTATAAGCTTAAATTTCCATTATGGATGTAAGTAAGTGGAGCGGCATTTTTTTTTTTAACTCCTCATTAATAAACTGCAGATGATGATGACAGGAAAGCAAATGCCATATCGCTTAGTTTTCTGTTGGTCCTTATGTAATCACATTCTTGACATATTTCTGTTGACATTGTGTGCCAGAAAATCAAGGTTTGAATGATTGCTCCTGTAGGTTTTCCTGTTAAAAATATTTCACAGTATGTATGTGCCTGAGTGCATATTTAGTCAACCATGTTGTATTTTATCCCATTTACCTATTCTCCCTCCCATGCTCAACACCAAATTACTTCTTCCTGAATCTACCTTGCTTTTTTAAATGTTTGGGTCTTCTTTCCTTGCCCTACTTTTTTTCTGCTACTATTACATTTTCCCATAGACATGCCCATCTTCTTTCTCCTGATCCCTGTATCCCCATTAATAAAAGGCAAAGAAATATTTGTACTATTCATCTTCAGGAGTTAGGCAGTAATTTAACACCTCCCTTCTGTTATGCTTCAAAAATAGACGAGCTTTTTTCCATTTCATGAGAGGTATTAGTCTCTGGACACAATATGTAGTTGTTGTGATCATGCAAAGTAACTCAACATCATAAGACACAACATAAATTTAGCTACTTGAAATACCCTTGACTAGAAATATTGAGACCACACCTAGAGCGTCCTGGCCCCTCCTGCATAAAACACACTTTGCTGGTCCCCTGTAAATTACTTTTGTCCCAGGCACATCGTATGGGGTAAACAACTTACTACGTGCTTTGGAAATTCTGTGCCAGATCCTAAGCTGGAATAAATAAGCTCTGCCAAAATCAATCAAGCTATGCCAATACGCACTAGCTAAGCTAAAGAACTGATTGGAAAATAAAATAATTGTCATAAAAGGATCTAGATCCTGCCAAAGAAATTAGACTTTCAAAGCTCTCCCTTCATATTTGTTTAGGAAACCTGTCATCTCCATAGTAGTCTCTTTTATTCCTATCATTCAGATTTCAAGCTAAAAGGAGATACAGCTATATACTGCTGAAGGTCCTGTACTGACCAGCTGAACAGCAATTCTTTATTAGAAAGACAGCTAGTAAATACCAGTAAGAACCAGTTATGTAGAGAACATGTTCTAACTGTTGGATAACAGCAATTAACTGTTACGTCTGTGTTTTAATATTGATGTAAGAGGTACTCTTTTCAGGATAAAGGATGCCATTGTGCAAGGAAGATACATATTAGTACTTGTGCAAACATATATTTCCATCTTTATATGGGACAATAATGGCCAGCTCAATAATTCCACCATTAGATAATGTTGTACTGCCTTTTTTTTTCTCATGGATTTATTTTGAGGTTTATTTTAATAAATAAACACCTGTCAGCTATAACTGGTCAATTCTCAATCTAGACATTTTTACTTGGCTTTTTTCCTGTATGCATCACTGCAGGAGGCTGAGTTCAGGAAGTCAGTGCATAGATTAGGGGCAGCAGAGAAGCAGGAGAGGAGACGTTTGTTTGTAGGAGGTGTGAATAAGTGGATGGTTGAAGGCTGGTATCACTGACATAGAGAAAGGTGCAGAAAAAAAAAATGACAGGAGCAGACAAGCAGTCTTATTGCTGCCAAGGTTCTTGAAAACAAGAACAAGAAATTTGAGGTTAGAACAAGGCAATTCAGAGAAACAGGTAGTGAATCAAAAGAGAAGGACAAGGAAAGTGATATTCGCTGCTTAGAATAAACTGCAAATTGTCAGTCCTTTGCAACAGATCACCCAGAAGGTATGTGATAAGTCTAAGTGTGCCGTTGAGCCTGGACAGCATATATCTTCCCATGAAGACAGTCCACACCAGCCAGCTTCCACAGAGAGGTGTGAGGCTAGTACTGGAACATACAGTGACCCTTTGCAGCACAGACAGTTCTCTCTGCATGTGACAAAAGTTTTTCAGTTCTTCTGTATTTAGGTTTACAAGTATAGCAGGTGCCACATCAGAACCAGCTTTCCATCTCCTTCCCAAACCCTCATGAATGTAGAGACCTGTGAGATCAGCTGGCCTTTCTGAATGTTAATTGCCTTTCAGACACTAAACCAGGCCTGGCTTTTTTTATAATCAGAGAAACACCAGCCTCTTTTCCTTCGGGAAAGGAGATTGAAATGTTCTGAGGAATGATACAAAGCTAACCAAGAGACATAGATCTCTAAAGTTTAGAAAGGGTTTGTAATAGAGAACCTGGCTTCAGGTAAAATGGGAGCACAAATTGTACAACAGATGGAATAAAAACAAAGGCTTCTTTAGCAAGAGCTATGCTTTAAAGAAAGCTGTTGCAGCAAATAATGTATCTGAGCTGACCTCTTCTGTGGCAGTCAACCTACACCTCACTCCAGTGCTTGGGACCGAGGGTAAAACCCCACACAGGCTGTGGTTTGAGCTGAGGAGCATTCAGCTTCTCTTTGAGAGAGACTCCATAGAGTAAAAGCAGTGCAATAGGTGGGACGGTACCTCAGCCTGAGCTGCTCAGGACAGAGCCTGGAAAAGGTTCAAAGGTTCACTGGGTCTGCAGTCCCAATCACACTGACTCTCAGAGTCCTCCAGTCCCTGTTATGGTAGTAAGGGGTCCCTCTTGCCAGGGAATTGGGTCATCCGTCACTTTTCTCCCAGCTACATGAGGAGGGGAGGGAAGGAGGGAGGGAGGGAAGGAAGGGAAGGAAAAGAGGGAAGGGAGGGAGGGAAAGGAAAGGAAGGACACATATGCAGCTGCTGAGACCCTGGCAGATCTTTTCATGAGATGAATATTTGGTCTCAGAGCTCCTTTGCTGCATAGGCAACACTGAATCCCACCTAGCAAGAATGAGAACAAGTCCCTGGCATGACAAATCCCACATGGTGGAAGAGGCAGGAGGGGTTTGGGGAAGGCAACAATGATCTATGAGGAGCCAGCAGTGAACCAAAGCCTTAAGAGACTTGACAGGACATCAGAGAGGGATGAATGGAAAAGAAAGGCATGGGAGAGGTCAGCAGAGATACAGAGGTTGTCTGTGAGGACTTCAGAGCACACCAAAAAGTCTCCAGGTAGGGAAGGCGAGTTAATGGGCTCCCACATATTGCAGGGGCTTTGGTGAGCTATAGGTGGGAATGTCATCTCTATTTCCCCTCTACCAGCCTACCCCTGCATGGGACCCATTATCCACTCTAATACAGCTAAAACAATAACCCCCCATCCCTTTTCTCCCCCTACAGCATCCACTATCTTTAATCTCTCTTTGAAGAAGCTCCCTTCCCTTCTCCCTGAGGAGCTGCTCTGCTCTGCAGCAACCTCTTCTCAGCCTTCTGCAGCTCCCCAGCAGCCTGGAGCAAAGAAAGAGAGGCCAGGCTGGGGCCAGGCCTGCATCTGGCTCGGGCAAGGGAGAAAGAGATGATGGGGAAGGCAAGGGGCAAGTCGAGGATGGAGAGCCTCGAAGATCCCCAAAGCACAGGACTCGCTGTTCCTGCCACCACACGAGGGACAGGATCAGACAGGACGGGGACTGTCAGTGACAGATCTGGCACCCTCACCAGTGCTGCGGTGGCAGCAGCAGCAGCAACGAGCTCTGCCGGGCCACAGCAGGGGCCAGCTGTGCTGAGCGCGAGTACGGCACCAGTTGCCGGCCCTCCTCGCTCATCAGCACAGGCAAAGCCTGTCTCTGCAGCAGCACCTCTGCAGCCTGAAGTGCAACTCCGGTGTCCCTGGCAAGTGTGTAGCCCCAAAACTGTCCCTGTCAGGACCTGCGAGCTGGGGAACATCCCAAAGGAGGCAGGATGCTATGGAGCTCTGGCTTCATATTTTGATGGGAAAGCCAGAACTGACCATTAGACTTAAATCATTTGGAAAAAGCAAGTACCTTTCACATATGGGAAGGAGCAGTATTACAACCATAAGGACATCTTTAATGCCACATTTTGTTGCAAGGGCCTGATGTTAGAATTACAGGCGAAAGTTTTGGTACAGCTATTACATGATATAATTCTTACCCTGTTCTCAAAATGATATAACAATATTGCAAGAAAGGCATGTTATTCTTCTGGTCATAATGCATTGATTTTGACAACCATGAACACTGGCTATATTCAAGAGATCTAACCACTAAACCACCACCCCCCCCCCAAAAAAAAAAAAAAATCAGTCACCTGTTTACCAGAAAACTGTAGCTCCTTTTGTAACATAAGATACTCCTCTCCATTCAGTCTTGCGCTCTCCACTGAATACATTGTGGCCCAGTACAAATAGCCATTTACTGAATCCACTACTAGATCCTTCACTAGGAACACAACATGAGCGACAACATCCATATGGCCTCCCAGCAGTGATTTTCTGTAGATCTAGGGACAAAAGAATTGCTTTTAGCATCACACCTAAATCATCAGCCATGATCAATTGAGTATACATAAGTGACTTTTCCACAGCCGTTTATCAGCTTATGCAAGCCTAGGCTTTCAAAGCCTAAACCTTTTGCATACAAAGAACAAGGATGAAGAAAAAGGCAAAATTATTAGTTAATGTTTGCCAGAATGTAACAAAAGAAAAAGCTGACATATCTCTTCCCCTTGGCTTTCCCAATTTTAGCAGCCTTCTGTCTGATAGTTTCTTACCCACTTCATATTCACTATTCACAAGTGTAAATGAGGGTGCAAGGCAGTGTGAAATCTGGCCTCCTAGCTCCAGTTTTTAAAACAGCTTCTGACTTTGCACTTACAAGAAATGAAAGGCATAATTTGACAGCACTGCATAAATTAGCACTGCAATTTTGAAGTCAGATACCTTTTAAATAATTCACATGTCAATGTTCCTGATATGAGAGTGTACAAAGTGCAATTGTAATTATTTTTTTATCTGCAGTGATTTGCAAAATATCACAGTACAGAGGCCAATCTTGAAAAATCTCTGTGTAAACAAATCGTATCAAATTTTATTAAAATAAAGTCCATCTACTTCTTCACTGAGATCAACTTGGCAGCCTCCATTTTCACCATCTTCACTTATTTTTACAATGTTGAATCAAACAAAACTGTTGATAGCATATTTGATTTGCCTGCTTTGCACCTGGAATTCCGTATCCTGCATTAGTGAATATTAGTGAACATTCTACCCCAAACTTCTGAATAACTCTGGAAAATTGCACAAGGGAAGAAAGGCTTCCTTGTTCTACACTATAATAGCAAAGGTCCAAATGCATCTCAGGTTGCAACAAATAAGGATTATCTTCCCAAATACTGTTTTACAGTCTTTCTTGTTGACTTTAGGGGTTTTTTCCGTTTAAGAAGTGCAACTATACCTACCGTATTTGCTTTGCCAGCCCAGTACAAACATTGACCCAACCAATCAAAGGCCAACATCCTTGCATTTCTGATGTCAGATACATAAGTATTGTCAGTGGTACCCTCTCTTTTGCTCAATGACCAGGTCTGAACTTGCCCCATGGAATTAATCCAATAAAGAGTGTCATTATACCAGTCGAGGTCTTCAAGAAAAAATGGAACATATTAAGCATTTCACAAACATGTAAATAAAAAAAAACGTGCTTTTTTTTAAGAATAAGAAGTAGCCAGAGACACTTCAGTTTTTTAAAAACCAATACAAATGAACAGTTAGGCTCAGTTAACATGAAGACAGATACTTCTTATAGGAATACAATGTACATATATAGTACATACATAGTACATATATAGCCCGGATGATTATAAATGTAGGACATATATTGGGATGCTGGGGGCAGAACTATTTAGTTCAGAGAGTTGATTTTAGCTCTGATGTAACTGTCATGATGTCAGTAGGGTTTCACTAAGGATTAATTTGATCCATAAATTAGAAGAAAGAGGATGTACACAAAGGCTTGGCTCAGTGAAGCTGCTTCACTGCACTGCACTGCATTCAAGTCTGGACTGCTGCAATGAAAGCTCTTGTCTTTCAGTTCTGTTGATGAAATTTATGGAGAGCTAATAAATGCTGACAAGTCTGTAGCAGCAGCATGCAGTTTGTTTAGTATTTACCTGAAATATTTCTTATATGAGGATAGAGGAGTTCTCCTGGCCCGTAGCTATCCAACCGCTGCTTCCAGAGCCCTTCAGCCCCCACTGCCAACATATACGGTTCTTCTTCAGCTGATAAAGAAAGAAAACTGCAGTTGCGCACCTGAACAAGCAATTGATGTGTAATATTTGGATTTCAATAGCAGGGTTTCCTGTTTCTGGAAAGTTACAGAAGCACGGTTAAAACCGCCCCAGCCCTAAGGAATAATGGGCAAAGAAGAAAGGCATGAAAATATCATAATTTCAGAAACTCAGAGATTCAGGGCAGGTTTAGATCCAGAACAATAAGGCAATTTGGAACCATATTAGATGCTTAAAAACCACTGTGGGTGTGGACCTGGCCTTACCGAAGTCAGGCAAAAGTCTCCCCTAATCTCAAGTGCCAGTCCAGTGCCTTAAGTTGAAAGCTATTTTCCCCTCAGACATAGGTTATTATGGGTGAACTAGGTTTCAAAAAACATTCCAAGGATCTACAAATCTCAGACATTGTGCACACAACCATTTCCCCCATTACCTGTGCTCAAACCAAATATTTTCAGCTTTTAGTGAGCCTGCACTTTCCCATAAACTGTCATTAACCCCCAAGGCGCTGCACAAACCACTTCATCATAGAAAGTGCTTTACAGAGCACAGGAAAGGAATAACACCTCTCATACCTGTTCATTTGATAGTGTATCAAATAATGTGTTTGATAATGTATTTGCATTACAAAAATGTATATAAGTAGTAAAAATAAATACATAATATATAATACCATTATTGTAGTTTGAGAATCTTACTACTTTAACTAAAAGCAAATTTACGTATCCTGCATTCTTTAATATTTCTAAGACAATCCTTTTTGCGCCCCTCATTTTGCAATCTTTGCCCAAAGCCTGGGCCTCATCAGGTGGAAAGCTGATAACTCGTTCTTCATTTCTCCTGAGTGACAAAGCAATTCTCACCTTCTTCTAAAGTTGTGCCTCTAAATGACTCCGACCATGGCCCTTCACCAGCAGGAGACACAGCTCTGACTGACACTTCATATGCTGTGAAGCTGGCCAGCTCCTTCACTGTAAACCTAGTGTCGCTAATGTTTGAGACAACCCATTCCTCCTCAGATGGATGCTGAGATGACACTTTCACATCATAGGTCCAATTCTGCCAAGCAGATAGACCTGTGAGATGCAAACAATCATGTTATTACAGAGTAGATGGCTGTAACAGATGACAGACATTCTTTGAGAAAACTGTACGTTGGAGACTCATTTTAA
The DNA here is from genome assembly GCF_047370975.1 of Nipponia nippon. Taxonomy (NCBI): domain Eukaryota; kingdom Metazoa; phylum Chordata; class Aves; order Pelecaniformes; family Threskiornithidae; genus Nipponia; species Nipponia nippon. The sequence continues at coordinate 71,960,253 of NW_028262358.1, read as the reverse complement.
AAATGCCAGTATCAGGGGAATTAGGAAAGGGATAAATTAAAAATTTACACTCTCTGCCTCTGGGACCAACCAAGAGTAGTGGTTCACTCCCCTGTGAAGAAAGAAGTTGGAAGAACCAAAATTTTCCCCAACCAGGTAATTTTCTGCTGTTCAAAGACACATGCACAGAGGATAGAGACCATAGCACAGACACTGATCAAAAGTCATTACGTCTCTGGCATGTATTTTCTGTGTGATATAAGCAATCAACATTACTGCTACTCCATACCATACTTAAGATGGACTCTTGCTTAAAATCCCTTGCAGATGACAAATGAGTTACCAATATAAACTTGTATTAATTTAGCAACACAATTTAGCTATTTTACTGACAAATCTTGGGTTAAATTTTTCAAACTGAGGTAATTCCACGTCTTCCAGCAGGATCTGCTATTGAAGTCACCAAAGCCCAGCATCAGGTAAAGGAAAACCAGGAAGTTATTCCTCTAGAAAGAAAAGGAGTTGACTTTCAGGAAGAAACAACTGAACTTACTGGTTCCAATAGTGTGTTCAGGTGGTTTCCAGCTGATCACAGCTTGGTCCAATCCAAATAGTGCCATGACAAGTTGAGGAGGAGTTGGTAAAGGAAAAGGCTGAGTTGATGCCCCATAGGAAAGCAAGTTGCCAAAGCCAAAGTACTCTGGATACGCCAAATTGCAATCCATAATGTACTCATTGAAACTAGAGCTCCCCACTGGAGAGACCTCCTCATGGAAAACTGCCGAGCCATCTGTGACAGTAAACGTGTTATCCACATAAACAAAGCTCTCCATGTCATTAAGCGGCACATGTGATCGCAGTGTGTGAAATTCTGAACCATCAAGAAAGCTTGACACAAAGGCCTGTTGTGTTTTGTTGAAGAAAATAAGTCTCTTAGATTGGAAGTTGATCACGAAGTCTCTCAGAGCACTGGATTTCACTACTGGTGAAGCTGTGGAAGCAGTGCCAGGAAAAAGTGGAAGGTTTGCTCTGTATATGCCGTCCTCCAGGAGACAGAAAATATAGCTGGTCATGGAGCAAAATAGACCCAAATAACTACAGTGCAAGAACTCTGTAGATGAGCCACAAATATTTTAACAGCTCAGAGATGTGCCTGTCTTTATGCAGACAATAGGAAAATGCTTTTGGCGCTATTAATATATGTCTTGGAAGAATTAAGCACATCACTTTTTACCTTCTGGGGATTTGGCTGGCAGATTATTGGAGAATATTCTTCCATAATACCTCAAGTGTTAAGCATGGACATTTAAAATGCATAGACCTTCATATTCATAAAAGCACTGAATGTCTGAAAACCAAATTTCTGCATTGGAAATACTTTCTCTCCACTGCTAACACCCTAGGGAAGAAAATGCAGAAAACAACACTGCATGGTGTCACTCTTATTCCAATTGTTTTGTAGTTTGTTTTTTGTTGCCAATTGCACTTTTGTTTTGGTAAGGCAAGAGTTTGAAACAGGAACCTAGATGACTAATGAAGTGAAGAAAATTAGAGAGGAGCTTTATAGCACCTTTGACACCAAGTGCTCAAAGGAGGGCACTTACCCATTATAGGGATCAGCTATAACCTTCCTAGGGGATGTCACATAAAGAGGAGTGATGTCTTCAGCTGCCATGCAGCTCTCTAAATGGCAGACATGTATCTGGGGAATGAGAAGAAAAACTGGTGATGCATTCATAGGGTGTCTGCTAATGGGCAAACAAGCTGACCAAAGATACCTTCAGGGGAACCAGACAATGAAATACCTCTCTCACAATCCTAGGTCCTTATGGGCTCCTGAGTTGTCAGTCACAAAACATAACACTTGTACACAAGTATGAATGCATCCATGACAGCTTATCCTGAAAGAACTGTCTGTCAGCCATCCTCCACTTAACTTCCTACCTCTAAGCTGGAGGGAAAAGCCCAATTTGGGGAGTATAGGCAAATTGTACTTTGAAAACAATCTGGCAGGGAAGGGAATACCTTAGGGAGCAATACCTTAGGACTTCTCTAACCTGCAATGGATTCAGAAATCCCTGCCATCAGTCTGTTTGTCTACAGCTCATTTGTATCTTTTTATCACTACTGCTTTTCCTGCTCCCTGTTCCCTGAGCAGTAAGTGAAAAATCAGACATGGAAAGAGGATTGAAAAAAAAAAAAAAAAATCCCTCACTAACCATTTAAGGCAACTTTCTAGTCCTTTGTGCATTAGAGGACTACAAAGGTACATGCAAAGTCTGACCATTAGTGTAACTGATGTTTCATAAGCAGGGAATCAAGTGCAGGGTTGCCATCTACATTTTTACTTCAAGTTGAAACAGTTGTAATCTGAGCTGTCATCGCTGCTATGAAGCACTTTCCCTCTTGAACATTTTTTGCCAGTTATGAAGGGCATTATAATCACTAACTAGTTATCTGACCACCTTCTCGAAGCAGAATAGGAACTGAACAGACTAGATGGAGAATCAAGTAACAGAAACAAAGTCGCTTATGTTGGGTATGAGGTGGGTGTAAGTCAGTCGCAAAAACAAAGCAGTTAAAACCAAAGCTTTTTATGTCCTAAGGAGAAAAATAAGACAAGGAGTCAGAGTTCCATATAGCCTGTTTGCTTTAAATATGACCTGATATTCAAGCCTTTCTTCTTTTTAAAACTCTGAAATATGTGAATATTATGAAAGTAAAAAGTCTATTTCTATAATTCTATTTTGTGCATGCATATCTATATATAAATCAGATTTTCTCATGTAAAATAAATCACAGTAATGGTTCAAATGAAATAAGAAATTAATTAAGCCCTAAAGCACTACCTTTTCATTCATCACAAAGTACATCCTCTGGTAAAGCCAGTCTACTGAGATGGACATAATGTTCCCCCAGCCAGCATAAAAGAGCATTAGGTCAGATACATCAGACATATTTGCAGCTCCTTTCACCCAGATGGAACTCCCCTCAGAAAAATAGACAACTTGCTGATAAACATTCACAGAAATTCCTAAAAACAGAGAGATATGTGCACACAGATAATATAAGAAATAAGTTTCAGTTTTTCAGTTACTTTTTCTACTTGCCTTAAAAAGACGTATTTTTCAATCTGCAACCCAACATCACTGGAGTAAAGTTAACTGGTTTCTCTCCTCCACTTCTAGTCTTCTTTCAGATAATAAGGAAAAATTCCCATTTGCTACGTAAGTGACATTATTATAGACAATTGCCCTTCAGAAAGGTAATCGGACAAAAAGAGGGTATGTAACATGCAGACCAACTGACACCGATTGCCCCTCTCCAGGGCAAACAGATGCAACTGGCATCTCCTCACAAAGCACCATTCACTCTAGAATTCAAGCTAGACATTTTCTATGCCACCCTTGCACTATCAAAGGGTATTTAGTCAGGGGCAACATTCATTATCTGGTGTCTTTGTGGCTCTGTGAACTTCGGTAGATAAAGTCAGATTTCCACACTGTCTCCAAGGTCCAAATACAGCACGAGTGTAGATAAGAAACATTAGAGTGGCGAGTAATTTGAGATAACATGGTTGTCTGGTGACTTAGGCTACTAAATGCCTCATTATAGAGCTCTGTGCCCCAGACTAGCTAATACACTAGCATACCCTTCAGCCAGTATCTTCTGACACTTTGTATTATTTAATTCTTAAGTTTGAACCCCCATATTTGCTTCCCCATATTTGCTTCCCCATATTTGCTTCCCCATATTCATGTTGAGAAAATACAGTCATTAATCATAGGGAAACATCTGCTTTGGCTTCATCTTACCTCAATTTAGATACCTACTATGTAAAAGTCCAGTTCTGAAGTAGCTGCCTAGATTCAGTGAAGAAAAAGTTGCAGTGGGGAGAACAATTCATCTCTTCCCAGTGCCTGTCATTTCAAACAGGTCAAATCATGTCCTGAAAGTTCCTGTTTCTCCCCATTGACTATAAAGAGAGGCTAGATGCTGTCTCAGGCTAGGTGAGGTGCATTCTGTCCTTGGTGAACACAGAGGTCTAAGTCGTACTTGAGAGAAAAGGAGAGAGCCTGATCTGATTTTACCTGTAATGTTGTGGTGTATAATACCATTTTGCAGGCACTGGGCAGCTTCGAGGAAATGTTCTGTGTTTCTCTTCCTTAAAGACTGGTTTCTGGATAGGAAGAGCCATGTTGCTTTTTCCTTAACTAACAAACAGAGAAGTTCAGAATTAAGAGAGATGACTGCGGCACAGAGAAGACTGTTGCTAACTCAGATACATCATTAATAGACATGCATATACACATGCACACACATAGGTACATGCACAAATATATGCTTACACTAGCAATGACAGACTAAAACTTAAACTCTTTGAGTGTTGAAAGTGGACGGAGTTATTCACCATTACAGTGCCTTCTAGCTCCTCACCCAGGGTGAGAATGCACCACATGAATTTCACACCATCATTTCCTGTAACAGTAGTGAGTCCCTAGTGAGGGAAAGTAAGCTGGAGCAAATGAGGCCCTATGGATTCCTGAGGAAACGAAGGCACCAAGACACCCATGTGACTCCAAGATCCAGCAGAAGTGGGATATTTAACCCCTCTGGGCCTCTTTGAAAAGCCCAGTCAAACTAGAATATTATCCCACAGAGCTGGGGAAGAGCAAGGCAAGTATGTTTATTTCATGTATTTCATCACACTGACCAGTGATTTTTCCAAGGAAAAAGTAGTTTTCACAGGTAAAGGTGATAATGGGATAACATGATCTGCTTCAAAGTTGATTTTTTTTTTTTTTTTTAACAAAGTCACAGATTTTAAAGTCAAGAAGGAGATCTTTGGTCACATAAGCTGACTTTGTGCCTACACAGGCCCAAGTAATTTACATCAAAACCTCTGCAGCAAATCCATACCTTCTGTCTGGGCTATGCATAGCTCTGGGAAAGATAGCTAGTCTTGCTTCTGAATCTCAGATCCATGGAAATCTAGCACATTCCCTGCTAAATTGATTCACAAGGTAGTTACCTTCATTTTAAAAAGTGGTGCTTTATTTCGAGTCTGAATGTGGCTAATTTCAGTTTCCAAATGATCTTTCCCTTTTTTTTTCCCCTCTAGTTTAAACAGCTGTCTGCTATCAGATATCGTATCCTCATATGGGTATCATGAGACTGTTATCAAATGCTGTCTTAATTTATTCCCAGATAATCTGCATAGATTGAGCTGCATGTATTTCTTACATGATGCACACACTGCGAGTCATTTTGGTAATGGTATCTGCAGAGCAGAGTACAAGAGGCCAATACGACTTCCTTATCTCTTTTCCAGCAACATTTCTTGCAACCTAGCCCAGAGATCAGATTCTTTCCCTGGCTCTTCTCAGGGCTCAGATCTACACAGCTCAGTACCTGATGCAGTAACACCATTTCTGAACGTGATACATGAGAAAGGGTTGCTCCTGTTCACGTTAGCACAGAGTTAGAAAGTGTGTGCCAGTGCAATCAACTGATGTTTTACATGGTGACTAGTAAGGGGGAGGTGGGATGGTTCCCCAGCCCCAGAAGGTGGTGTTTTGGGGGGTAGGGTTGGTTGGTTGCTTTCCACCTTAAATTAATTCGTTGGTAATTGTCTTGACTTAATGAACACAGTCAGATGTACCAGTCTCGACATTTCACAAATGGCACAAACATTTATGGCTCGGGGTCAGCCAACCCTAGAGCAAACCTCTGCGGAGTCTCCAGATAAGGACATATCAGTGTGTCTGAGCTATTACAAAAAAAAAGAAGCCGTATTTTTAAAAGCACTAGAGAAGCTATAAATTCAATTTCTCTAACCGATAGCAGAAGGCTGGTGATTCAGAGACAGAGTTAAAGTGTTTGCTAGAGTTGAAGAGTTTCCAGGTGTTTGACAACTGGATTTCTTCAGGAGGAGGGGAGCGTCTTCTGTTTTCTTTTCTAAAGATACATTTTGGTAACATTGATTTCATTCTCACTTGTGCTTTATCTCAACATGTGCCTTTCTCTGGCAATTAATTAATATTTCTGCAATTCTTTGAGTGATACCTATAGTGTACCTTTACTTTCATTATTACTTAGTTACTATAGTAAAATAAATACAGCCATGAAAGAGCAATAAAAATTGATATGATTTCACATATTTGGCATGAGATAACTGAGGATGTTTTGACAGAAGAGTTTCATGTTAAGTATTTAATATTATTAAAAGAAATACATTTGTTTGTCAGCTGTTAAAATCTCATCTAGAAAATGGAAGTATGTCCTCTCAGTCACTGCCTTGGACCACTGAGGTGTTTTTCATCTGTAATACAACTCAGGCCAAATTTGTTTGGGCCTATCAGCATCTCAGGGTATTACCATGCTGTGTAGCCCAATAATGTCTACAGCTAAAGAACAGGACTCTCTCTGATATGCTATTGACTCTTCAGTGTACAACTCCTTGTCATGCACTGTTTACAGTCTAAATATTATTCTCTTCTGCCAGGTACAGGGCAGCCCAGCGTACGTGACTTTGTCCCCAGGAACAGACAGCCATAAGGACTCTGCTACTCTTGTACCTTTGGATTTTGGGGTTGTGATGTTGGCTTCAGCAGGGGGTCCAGCACCAACCTCATTAACCGCCACAATACTGAACCTACAGTAAACCAAAGAGACAGATTTTGGTTTGCAGGTGACTTTTGAAAGATTGCCTGAGAAACATTTTATCAAGTAGGGCAATTGCTACAGAAGTGCTTGACTTTTGGAAAACACCCATTTAAATATAATGCTCTAGGAAATGTATAATAAAAGTAAAGCCAACCACAATCTGAATTCCCCAAAGGTGGGACAACAACAGAATCTTCTAAATTAAAATTCAAAATGGGGTTTCAGACTCAGAAGAGCAACTCAATTTCATTTCAAAGGAAGATCTGGATTTACCAGTGCAAGCAGCATGCAGGCCTTTGTGTTTAATAAAAATGAAGGAATTTTTCCAGATGCTTAAAGGACTAGAGAGGACTGCTCTGTCATTCCTTGAATATACTGAAAACATGCCACACAGGCTTAAAAAAAAATGAAAAACAGTAGCTAAGAAAATGCAGCCTGCTGGCCCTATACCAAATCACTTTTCCTTCCTCCCCATCTGACTTCCGCATAAGCAGCCAACTCATCTGGAATAACTCTGTTATCTCAAGGAAGGTACCGTTGCTTCTGGCACGAACATAAGTAAACAGCATAATTGTGCAGAAACGTTTTTTAGGCATACCCTCTACCATCTGGGCAAGAAGAGCTACAGCACACTTGGCCACGTTGGTTATCTTCTTTCGTACCTGTAAGTGTTGTTTGGGAAGGTGGAGTAGAACTGAAAGCTATGGCCTCTTGAGGCCCTCAACAGTTCATGATTCTCACTGGTCAGGCGCAAGTTATATCCAACAATCAATCCATTGGGAAAAAGTGGTGGAGACCAACTAACTTCAACAGTGTTTGGACTTGAACTCTGGATATCTTTAATGACAGGAGCTGTTGCAGGAGCTGCAAGAGGCAGAAATAACTGACTCTGGGATGGCATTTAAGACATCAATGGTTTTTCATTTTTCAGGTACACTTTTAGGTTTCATACCTTTTAATTCATTTATACTAATAAGTATGATTAAGGACAGCATAAAATTTCAGCAACGGTTAACTTTTTTTAGAGTCCAGGAAAATGTGTGTGCATTTCAGTCAAAAAGTTAACATGCATAATTATCCACAGAAATATGCAATGTGCCCTCACAATTTTGACCATGTACTTTTCTGTGCACATTTTTAAAAGCAGGAAGCAGCCCTAAATCTTCTAGTTCAAACACAAAGAGCCTGTAGTATTTTAGTTTGGTCTTCTGCAGCTACCCAACAGACAACATACACATCATTCTGAAGATTAAGCATCAATGTTTTCTGTGAAAGAAACAACAAGGAAACCTAAATGTTTCTGATATGGTCCTGAAAGATGCAATTAATAGTGCAATTCATTACCTCCAAAAGCATGTGTCCGGTAACTGGGACTAGATGGAGAATGGAGCTGCAGCTGAGATGTAATGATCCAAACTACTCGAAACACATATTCTGTGAAGGCTTGAAGGTCTTTGACTGTATATGAAGTGTCAGACACTACCTAGATTAATGCACAGACACAATCGGTTTTTTTCTTCCTTCATCTGCAGCTACTGTGTAGGGTGTTATCAGGGCAAAAGAGGTCTCATACAACAACATACATATTTCAGGATAAAAAAGTGCAGAATCCTAAGTTTAAATAAGAGGAAATTCCAGGAGTTATTTTCAGCATAGACTTTGATTTTCCATCCTTTCAGAACTTCTTCTCTTCTCTTTTCTTCAGAACACGCTACCAAATCTAAACAATGAGTGGATGGATGGAAGGATGGATGCAATATAATAGTAAATTTGAAGAATAAGGTAAAAGTCCTGAAATAATAACATATTACAGGCAATATATTTTAAACTGTTGATACATCCACTACAGGTTTAAGATCCAAAGGCTCCTAGTTACCCTGCTGTATTTATGGTCTGAAGTCATTGTTCCCCATTATTTCACCAATGATTAATTCAGAAGAACTTCCTGCTTAGCAAATTATCTTCACCTTTGATTTGTGGTACCAACTTGCCATGCTCTCTAAATTGGCCCAATAGAGATGATGGCAAGATAACAAGTGTATAGTTGACGCAAAAGAACATAATACAAGAATAACCGTACTGAGTCAGAACAAAGGTCTATCTAGCCAAGTATTGCGTCTTTGACAAGAACAAAAAAAAATTCTCTAGGGAAATGTATAATAAAAAAGAAAGCCTACAGTGATATTTCTTCCAAATACTCTCAATCTTGGCATTTTATAAGCATGGCTCAACATGAAACAATGGCAATGTTTGCATTTAGTAGAACTCAATTTTTTCTTCCATTAATTTGTCCAGTCACTTTTCAAACCCCATTTAGTAATTTTAGTACTTGTAATATTTAGGAGTTTAAATTTAGTAATTTAACGTTCACATGTGCCAGGAAGAAGCTGAACATTTTAACTACACATTCTGCAAGAAAATACCTTCATTTGCTAGTTTTGAATCTGCTACCTGCTAGTTTCGAACCTGCTACCTGCTAGTTTCCATCAAGGTCCCTAGTTCCTATGTTGGAGGAAACAGGGAATAATTGTCCACTTCTCAGCTTCTCCATGCTACTCATGATTTTGCAAACCTGTTTCGCATGCCTAACATATTATCCAATATTTTTCTAAAATAAAATGAAGAGCAGAGAAGAACTTATTTCCTTGCAAAGTAAAAGGCAGTGTCCTTCTTTACCTCTGTGTACCTCCAGTCTCCAGGGAGCTGATTGAACTTCCACTGGATAATATACTTCACACCAGAGATGTTAGCTGGCTTCCACCCTAATGTGACACTGTGGCTTCCAATGGTAGATGCAAATGGTGCTCTAGGCTTGTTCAAGTAGCCTGAGGGGAAAATGCAATACAAGAGTAAGAAAAAACCTTTCATGGCGATCTCTGACTCTTAAGGGTAAAAGCCTATTACCCCACACACCTGAAAGCTGTGAAACCAATAAAAACACACAAAAGAATATATTGAAAATGTTGCTGAATAAATCACATGACATTTTAAAGACAGTTTGATAAGTAAGCCTGAAGTGCACCAAGCTCAATGCAAGCAAATGTGACTACAACTCTGCCCTTGTGTAAATGCGCTTTTAGCTACAGGTACTTAGTAAAAATTTGCTGAATAGAAACCTAGACAAGGTATGGGAGACTTCTGAAGAGGTTTTCGAAGGACCTATTTCAATAGCACTGTATTGGCCCAATTGTTCCCACTTAAGTTGCAGGAGCTTTTAGCAATGATTTCAAGATAGCAGACAGGCCAAGGATGGGTGCTCAACAAAGTATCATCTTAAACAAGTGAGATTGGATTCAAAAAGTCTCATGTCCATGAAAGGGTGGGAAAAAAAGTTTTACTATAAGATAGAGTAAATGTCTTTGTATTTGTTAAAAGAAAAAAGAAGAGTGGTAATTTTCTTATGAATCAAAACACTCAAGACATACCTTTTTTTTTTTTTTTCCAAAGAAATCCAGATAACAGAACAAGACTATAATCTTAAAACTGAATTTATCAGCCTGTGAATTGGACACAGGGCTCTATTCAGACTTACTCTGTGCTTCAACTCCATATGCATCCTCTGCACGGCTACAGCCAAACTTACAGGAAACTGTCTGTGTAGGGTACAGAACTCACTGGTTAGTTTTGTGTAAAAGCAAACTTCCTCCTAGAATTACGCAGACACATTTTAAATACATACAAATCCTGTGGACATTTTGAATACATAAAAACCCTGTGGAAATCACTACATTCATTCTAAAAAATAGCAGTACCACTAACTCACTCTGAAGAGCTTCCTGAGAGCCTTTCCATCAATTCACTGGGCACTGAATTAGGGTTTTCCTCCTTACACACTGTCCCTTTGTGGAAAGCACAAATACGAGGCTACATTAAAGCTGGAAATAGACTTCAGTGACAACCATGGAGTTAGGAAGTAATGGTTTTTAACTTGTTAATGATATGTTCCACATGTTGGATTTCACCCTTTCCCGCTTCATGTATTTCCTATGAATGAGGCACATTCTTACAAATGTACTTCCAGTGAATTTTCAAAATAGTTGAAATAAGCAATTCGTAAGAGCAGCCATGCCTAATTCACACTTCCTTGTTAGTAGTTACTCCTTCTGGCACAGTTGTGTCTACAAGCTGCAAACGTAACAAATACCCCAGGGCAGCAAGTTCTCCACACTCACATCCTAAGAACAGAAAATTCCTAAGAGTTTTCAGTTTAGGTAGGGAACATAGATATAGTGTTACCCTGCTTTATAGGTAGAGAACTTAAGAAGAGGTAGTAACATTTTCCATGTGGATCTCAGTAGCTTAAAAATTGCATTGAAGACTGAGTCTCCTGGAAAGCCAAAACTTTTGAGAAGTGATGGTCTGAGCTTTTCTAGACAGGCATTTTATTTGGGCTCATTTTATTCTGCAAGTTCATTCAGCCTGTAAAATCTTGACGTTAGCTTCATATGGCAGCTACCTTTCAAGTGATAATTAACCTTTAGATTATTCAGAAGCAATTAATTATGTGAAGTGAGGAAATTTTTTTAATTGCTCTTCCTATGATTCCAGGATATACACTTCCGGCACCCTACGGAAAGTGATAAGGCATGTTATTTCAGACAACACAGTTGCAGCTGAGACAGATTTAAAAACTTGCTTAGCAGTATATTCCTATATACATTATCTCACATCTAGGCATTCAGTGCCAAGTGCAAGGACTTAAAAAGTTTTTTCCAATGTTTTTGTATTCAGAGAAATAAAGTACTTCCAAGTGAATTATCATGACTGTTAGCAGGCAAAGATCTGGGTATTACCAGACATCGGTTATCAACTGTACACTGGAGCTTTCATTTACAGTCAAGACTTGTTTAGTTTGTAGGGGATAGTGTCCCCAGAGTACATGCTGATTCATAGTGCCTTCTGCTTCATTTAACACAGACATTTCTGACCATTTGGGTTTTGTCATCTTTTTCTTTCTTCTTCTGATCTTTGTCAGACCCATAAATCAAATTTTTGCTTGAGGTAAGAGAATTACTAAAGCTCCTAGCCTTAGAAATTTTGAGGGAAATTTGCCATCTGCTCTGCCTGAAAACAAGAAATCCTCATATATTCTCCATCGATCAGAACTGCCCCTGTATGAGCCAGATTCTGCTGCCCTTTCTTGTGAATATTCTCACCAAATTCAGTGGCACTGCCCTGTTCTTAGTTGATAGGTAATATCTAACAGGAGCAATACTACCAGATTTCAGTCCCAAGGTGTAGTCACACGACAGAGCTGAGCCAACACCAAAGGAAAAGTCCCACTCCTTTCTCCTGCAGACTGCAATGACCTGATCCTCTGCATGCAGTGACCTGGTGCTCGCCTGACCACGTGGAGAGTCAAGTCAGCCAGCTGATCCAGTGGAAAGATAATTGCAAAAGCCCTTGCAGAGCTAGTGAATTTAACTGGCATATTATGTGGCCAGACAAGCAAAAAAAAATCTCAAAACCCACCACCAACAAAAAAAACCCCACACTAATTCTGTGTTTCTCCAAAAGTAAGTTGGTTACTTCTTGGACTGTTCCCACACTGCAAACCCACCATTTAGCATATTTGTAAACCTTTGTCATGGTCACAGTTTCACAGATTAAAAATCGTTAAAAAAAAATCAATCTTTTCAACCAAATTTCCAGCTTGCCAATGGGTTTGTGTTCTACCTGGGATTCCCTTCAACTCCTCCATCGCCTGCTTGAAGTGTCTTGCCCCCATCTGGGTACAACTTTCATACAAACACAATCCTGCAATCCTCTCATCCCCATCCCCACTGGGGTTGTCCTATGCAGGGACAGGAGCTGGACTCAATGATCCTTGTGGGTCCCTTCCAACTCAGGATATTCTATGATTCTATGATCCCATCCTACACTCTACGTTCATGCTAAAAGGGCCCCAGAAAGGCACCGTCTCTTTAGCAGCACTTTGTTGCCTCATACTTATCACTGTAAATGCCAGTCCATCTGCAGCACAGACCAGGCACTCCCCATTTGAGATCTTTTTCTGAAGGGAAACACAGTGCCCCTTACTGAATTGCATTTTACTTCATTCGGACTCTCTACCCAGTCAAGACTTTGTTTTGTCTTCTAGCTCCTACTCCTTGTTTCCACTTCTTGCCAAGCTGGTGTCATACCAGCCTTAATAAGCATTCTGTCTGGATCATCTTTGATGGCATTGATGAAAAACTGGATAGAACAAGACTCCTGTGACAGCCTAGAACATAGTTTAAATAAGTCTACACTGCGTTCCATACTGGTGCCATTAGTCTGCTTTCTTTAAAGCAATATTCTTTGCTACACAGCAGTTTTTAATGCAAACACGTTCTTAGCCACCATGCTAGAAAGAGAGGATTCAGGTACTTAACTCATTCTTCAGCTTCAGGGAGCACAAAATAATTAGACTTGGATTGATAAGTTTGTGTATCTACATTGTGTCTCTTAGCTCTATGTGGACATAGTAATCACCGAAATTGTGATTTTTTTTTTAATTGATCTGATAGCATTTAACTTACCTCACATGCTCTGGTGTATGTCTTGTTCTGCCAAGAAGCAAATTAATACAATGCAGGATTAGCATAAATATAATCACAGAGTATTTCAAACAGATAATATCAATTAATTAGAAGTTTCTTACAGTGAAAGTACACTATAAAACCTTATCACTGGCAAATAACGAAAGAAGGAAAACCTACACTTGAAAAACCAGAAAGTCAACATTAAAATGATGCCAAGGATGAATGAACTTCAGGTGTTCAAGAGGTCCAGAAAAAAGAGGAGTTTAAAAACTATCGTGGCAGTTGTCCCAGACCAATGTTAATTCTTATCCATCTGGTTTACTAAAAGCAGGAAATCAATCTAATAAAGACCACGCACTTCATTTACATCTGCATACAAATCTGAGATAGGCCGCAGTAGAGTAAAATCCTGAAAAGCACTAGTTCTTTCTCATTGCCTGAAAATCTGGGTGAGTGGTGTAGCTTAATGAACTGTAAAATGTCCCCACATTTTGACAAACACAATGAAAAGTTTTGATATTACAGGTAACTCCCATAGCAAGAATTATGATCTTCTAAAAGACAATTTATACACATACTGAGAGAAAATATGGACATTACATGTTTTCATAGAAACACTGCCTTGGTTAGGTTTTCCACATCTGCCATCGGATGAATTACTTGATGAACTGGAGACAAGTGTGTTAGAGCCAAGGCTAAGGCAATACTCACACAATTCAGCGGGCAATTGGTTTGCACTGTTGCGTTCCAAAACTGACATCCCTGTGTGCACTGCAAAGACAGACGGTGGCTTTAAAAAGGACTTTAAAAGCACATTTTTAAAGAGAAAGGATACTCCAGCACTTAGGGTGAGGACAATAGTTCAATTTCCAGCTGCAGTAAAATATTCTGCATGACCAAGTCACTTAGCTCCTTTGTGCCCTGGTTCCTTAGCAATAAAACAGGCATTTACAGCACTTAAACTCTGTGATAAAAATATTAAATATACCAAAGATTATAGGTATTCAGATACTACAGTAAGGGAGTTATGTTATATAGTGCCCTTCTCAGTGTAAAATCAAATATAGAGCTGAAGGAAAAATAAATCATTCTTAGAGATTAGTTTGTGCAAAACAGTAGATGTTCAATTACCTGTTCAGCTCTGGTAAAGACTTTGACACCCTCGTGTGTACTGAGAGCACTAAAAGAACTGCAGGACACCTGAGCAGACTGTGACTGTCACCTGGGGAGAGTGCTCAGCTTTACACAGGCCTTGGGAAAGGGCTGATGCACAGCTCCAGGGGCAGAAGGACCCCTGGCTAAGAGAGTCCATGCTCAGTCTTGCTCTGGGAACGAGTCACCCAGCCAGCCATGATGTGTGTGGCCAGTGCTCCCTCTCTCCCAGCTTTGTTTTACTACTTGTTCTCTGTAAAGAAGTAACAGATATGGAGTATGCAGCACAGCCAAGCACAGTGGAAAGCCAACACAAGCCCCCTGCTCTCCAGCAGGCAAGGCACTGCCTTTAAAACCATGAGTTTTCAAAGATGTAATAAATATTGTGTGGTTTGGATTTGATGTTGGACCCATCTTGTTTATTCTGCCCAATCCACTTCTTAACGGTCATGTGCATTTTTTTTAAAGCAAAGCTGGAAGGGAACAACTTTGGAAGCAGGGGACTCTGATATCGAGCATTGCAAAGCCTCATGAGAACATAGTAGGACTTGATAACACTGACCAAAGATACACAGTAACCTAAACAGGCGAGTCAACCTTGCTACGTATTGTCATGACAACACAGCCGTTTATGGTCCTAGCATCATAAATGACCCAGCCTCACTAGATACCAGGCGCTGAGAGGCTGCTTCCCATTAGTCTCTGTGGAAAATATTGATGACTGAATTCTCCACCGGGCTTCAGAGTATATGTATAACCAGCAGCTTGAATTGCATTTGAAATCCGAATTAGGAGAACATCAGCTAAAGTCCTCACAAGAATGCTGCTATGCAAAGTTCATGTTAAGCTAAAGGGCCCCCCATGACAGACACAACCATTTGAAGTCTATAGAACTCTACATTTTCAACAATTGTCATTTTAAGATTTCTCCCATCAAATCACTGAGAAAACAAAATAAACAACTGTACAAAGGTAGCTGAACAAAACCGTCTTAGTGATTTGCGTTTTGGAGGGAACACTAGTTTTGCCTCATTTTCTCAAAAATAAGTGATTATGAACTTTGTGGATCACAAATGTGAACATGACTCACAGCAGAGATCCACACCCTTTACACATTTTCTTTAAACAAAAAAGATAGCTGTCTCTTTAATAATCTGAGCCAAATCTAAGCACACAACCTACTGACTTATACCAGACAGGCAACTGTGTACATTTACGTGAAGTCTTTGACAATATGATCATTGTACCCATTCTATTCAAATAGCAGTAACGTAAAATGTCGGTAATTAACAAAGTAAACCATTACTCACTGCTCCAGTGATTTCTCTAACATTGCAAAGGTTAGTAATTCCAAATTCTCCTTCCTATAAGAGAAATACATACATACAAAGAGTCAAAATGTTTCCCCAAAATTCTTTGATTAAAATATATTAAAGCACTGGTTTCTTGTAAAACAAATTTTCTTTGAGTCATGTTTCCTCATTTGAAGAAACTTATTGCTGATACACCAGTAGCTTCTCACTTGAGACAATTTCAGAGTACCATCAAACAAAGACATTGGCAGAATCAGTTGGTGTTAATTAAATTATCTGAGGTAGGAATTTGGCTCTCATCTCCTGATTCTGGTTCACTGAGTCAACAACAAATGCTTCATAAAAATGTTGGGCATAAATGACAAAGCCAAGTGGCTTTGACCTCTTGGGAGCATAAAGACCTTCCTTCAAGCTAAATGCCTTTTGTCTGGCCTCCTTTTGAAGGGGTTTTATGCAGCCATATGGTAAGCGCCCTTCCTCTCCTGCCAAAAGTGCTCTCAAGATAAGGTGCCTGTTTTTTCACATCGTTGGAAGTGTGCAAAACCGGTCACTGCCTGTGAAGTGCAAATGATTTGAGGATGTATCTAACAACCCTGGAGAAGCTGAATGTTAGGTCTTAAGTTTTGTCTTGCAAACAGGTAAGAGCACCCTTAATAAAACAACTCTCAGGAAGAAATTTTCAGCACAGTGGGCACACTGTGACAATAGTGAGAATCAAAGGTGTCACAAAGCAAATGTGAACACAATAAGCAGACTGGAGGTGAAAAATAAGATTTACAGCTCTCAGTCTCCAAGATTATATTTTTCTCATCTGAATCCCT
This sequence comes from Nipponia nippon, assembly GCF_047370975.1. NCBI lineage: Eukaryota > Metazoa > Chordata > Aves > Pelecaniformes > Threskiornithidae > Nipponia > Nipponia nippon. Next base: position 71,943,798 of record NW_028262358.1, on the reverse strand, counting down.
TACACAATACGATCACTGAACATGAATGCGATTTTCCTGTCTTTCAAAGCTGAGGGGAAGAGCAACTTATTTCTTATTCTGAATTAATTTAAGCTTAAATCAAAGGATCCCCATTAAAGTTATCATTGCATGATAGGCTTCCATCAGGGAAGGCAATTAACTCTTTCACTGGTGCAAGAGTTAGAAATAGTTTTAAAGGAACTGTCAGACAAATGTATGAAATAAAATGGAGCAGGTGGTAGTCCTCTGCAGTAGCTTTCCACAGTTAGTTAGCCCCAAGGCACAAAATGTCCTTTTTACAGAGCAAAGGTACATGGTCTTCTAAACAATATCAACATTTCAGGCACATAGAAATAAGGAAGTAACTCCTGAAAGCCTCATGCAGAATTATTGTCTGGATTTGAGAGGTTTTGCTTATCTTTGTCATGCATCAGTAGAAGGAAAAATAATAAATTCCACTCGACTACTCAAAGGAGCACTAAGAAAGCATAAGATTAAGGATCCAACCACTTACTTCAATACTTAAAGAAATATCCACAATTTAAAACATAGGTGACTTAAAAAAGAAGCTGAACTTGTTCAGGATAGTTGTGCAAGCCACAGATTCCCAGACAATTTCTTGCGAATTTAGTTTTCTCAGGTTTATATAAGAAAAGTCATAGACTAGACAGACACTGATAAATAAAGTGAATAAACTGAAAGAACAAAGGTTTCTCTCCTCCATCCTCCGGGGTCTTTAGCATTTATAGTAATTTCAAGAGCTGTTGGAACATAAGTATATAAACAAAGTATAAAATGAAAACCCATGCAATATGGTTAATGGGATTTTTTCCTTACCAGGTTCCATGAATTCAAATGTTAAACATTAGTTCTCAAACTCTGCTTTTACTCAGATACATTCCTTACAATAACTTTGGAAAAGCTGATATATAATAGAAAATTCTTACCGTGCTAACAACCATCTACGTTTCAAAAGATTAAGTACAGTTTTTCAAGACTTACCACGTTACTTGTACATAAGTTTTGACAATTTTTTAAGAAAGTACAGTACACTGCAGAAATCCATACACAGTAAAAAGCAGCAAGTCTGTTTAGCGGGAGATCCCACAGGCAAGTGTTCCTCATAACTTAAACAATTTCATCTGTCAGTCTGATTCTTTCCTTGACTTCGCCATACGAACTCCTTTTAGTCTAGATGATGGAGACGCGACTGTGAAATTTCTGCACTTCAGTTTATTAAATATTTGTTAAATCCTTGTTTACACTCCGTTCCTTTAACAACTTTGCAGCTTCCTGGAGCACTTGTCATGAAATTGCACAACATCTGTTTCATAGTTTCTTATTAAACCACTGCAACAAAAGAGTTGACCAATGAAAGCCAGTGTACCTCCTTACATAAATATCATTAACGTAAAGAGGAAACTAAGAGCAATGCTCTTAATCAGGTGCTCCAAGCAACACAGAAACAGGGAGAGAGTGAGAGAAAACTGGCCTCATCTTCATTTCTACTATGATTAAGCTATTTCCAGATACTTTCAAGTAGATACAACTAAGAAAATTTGTTTGTGATGATGAATAACCTTTTTAGAACACTACAGTTCATATCAGTCAGTACAAAAATGTTAATTAATTCTCTATTTTAATGACTGTTTCCAAATGTTCCATTTCCACACCAAAATACCACTCAAAAGAGACCCCTGTCTGCCTTCTGATGCAACACAGACACAACCTAGCCAGAGCCAATCTGCTAGGGGATCTCTACATCAGTGGGCACAATTGCACTGGTAAGTTTGTGCCCATATGATGGAAGAAAATTGAAGCTGATGGATAAATCATGTATCTGACTTAAAGAGAGGTAAAGAGTCCTACATAAACTGGGAGACTCACATTAAAGACATCAGTGGGAACTCAAGCTTAAGATCCATCCAGCTCCCAGTCCGTGGCACATCTCTGCTGCACTGGCAGAGCTATCAACAGAGTCATTCTGTGTACTGCAGTAGGAAATTGATCCAGCTTACATATATATATGTATATATAAACAAATGCTATGTCATTTTTGTGCATGTGTATTATGCATTATAAATAAAATGTGCTATTTTATAAATAACATAGCGTTTTGATGATCAGTTTAAGCTGACATGTCCTGTCATTGCTGCTTAAAGAGGGGACCTGCTTTTCCACCACACTTTCCCAAGCCCCACTCGCTTGCCAAGCAAACATTCCTGCAGTCATGCGATAAACCAGGGTGAGAATCTGGTTAACACTAATCCAGCGACAACAGAAGTGAATTGGTTAGCATTAACCTGATGCTGTTTTCTCTGACTGAGGCTGCAGCCCAGCCCCATGTGCTGCTGTGCCCATGCATGGCAGGTGAAAGGAGCTAAAAGGACCAAGGCAGGAGAAAAGGATAAGCTGGGCTGGAGAGAGCCAATGGATATTGACAAGCACACGGCTTGAAGGTGGCTGGAGGAAGAAAAGGCTTTGTGGAGCAGACTCCTTCCTTTTCTTCCACTTGTCTTAGGAAGCATCTGGGGGTTTCCTCATGCATTATCTCAACCTCCTCACCACTACTCAAGGGAACTCCTAGATGAGAGTAAGACTCATCTAAGGCAAGCTTAGCTTTCAGCTAAGGGCTTTCAGCTACACAGGTGAAGAGGAGTTACTGCTCCATTTGCTTGTCACTTCTCCACTCCAGAAGGATGCTGCCCCCACTCCAGCCCACCAGCAAAGCTGCTCAAGAGGGAACTCCTTAGCTCCAGCCAAAATAAGCCAGTTTAGTCTGACTGCTTAAATAGTAGCTCTTTGCTAATCCAGCTCATCTAGACTGAAGAAGCCTTGTCAGAGCTCATATAAGCAGCAAAACTGAAGAGGAAACTGGTGACAGGCAGATGTAGGCTGCAATTTCTTCCTGAGGCAGAGCACTTTGTGCTTTGGATAGATCTTTAGGAGATTTAAGACCCTCAGGATTTGGTCTCTAGGGCTAGTAGGTCTATACCAGTAAATTGAATGTACCCACACCCATACCCTAGCAGGTGGCATGGGATAAGGCACATCCACACTTTAAAAATCACTCATACTCCAAGAGAGGATAGCCACAGCTGAAACACCTATGGGGAATGGCTCCTAGCTTTTACGATATCCCAAACTGTTCCTGAATATTATTTGGGCTAGTGCTGATGTGGACCAAAACCAGCCAGGGACAACTCTTAACAGTTGATCTATGTAGTCAGTCAGGATTAAGAATGCTGCCTGGCATGGATTTAAATTACTAGCTTAGATGTAGCCCAGGTAAACAAATATGTCTAAGTTCAATCTTTAAAAAAAAATATTTTAGTTGCATTTAATTATTCAACACTTTGGGGGATTTGGGGGGGGGGGGGTTAGGATCTAATTGATTGTTAGGATGTCTTGGGTCTTGTTTGGGGATGTATAGGGAGGAGCAGTAGGAAGGGAGAAGGAGGTATCAAGTTAAGAACCTGGTGAGGAATGTAATCAAGGTTTATCTGAAAGCCTGAAGAAGTGGGCAGCCACATAAAAATGCTGGCATTTGGCTCTTAGGGCAAGGAAATTTGGTTACTATTAAATACACGTAACTAACCCTTTCTTTATAAGTGGAAAGATTCGCTATTACTCATGCTGATAATTCTTGTAAGTGAGCATTTGCACATTCATATATGTGTAGTACATACATACCTTGCACAAATGGGCTCTAACCATTACTGCAACATAGATAGTTAATAAAATAATAACATTAAAGACATTATTCAAATTAACAACTCGGTTTATGATGCAGAAATTTTTCTTAGACTTCCAACACTGTTTTCCACCAGGTGTCACTGTAACATCCCATAAACCAGGACCTTCAAAGGAAAAAAAAAGCACTGAAATGTCTCCTTTCTTGTTCCTTCTAGCACATTGGCCCAACAAATACTAGCAGCCACCTGAGTCTTTGGATTTTTCACCTGAATTTCAGGAATTCTTCAGGAAAGGAGTATTTATGGGCTTTAGAAAACGAACTTTAAACGGTGGGTTTTTAAAATCTGTAAATGATGGAGCATTAAGTGTGATTTTTAAGTGCATCTCTTCCATAAAACTGCATCCTGGCACAGAACTAGGGATCCAAATTCTGTGAGATATCATTAATAAACATTGTCCTTTATATTACAGATCTACTTACAGAACATCATTTTCTTCATCCCAAAGACCAGCACAGGGAGAAGATCTGCAAGGGAGAAGACTGTGAATGAGGAGAAAAATAGCAGTGTAGTAGGTAACAGAGAAAAGCAAACTCTACTACAATTCCCTGCCTGAACAGCAGTATATATCAGAGCATCTCACAAACTATGGGTTCATCTTTCAAACTCCTTTGAGAGCAATAGGAATACATACAGATGAATGATCAGCCCTGATAGTAATGAATATGGGCTATCATATCTTGAGGAGGAAAATGCACATTATTACTGCCAGTAAAGCAAGTAGCTAATATCTTCTTTATACCTGAAATTATCATGATCCATAAAGACAAATCTTTCCTGATTGTGCATATGTATACATGAATGGTATAATGTAAGCAGACTAATGATCTAAGACACAGAGCTTTACTTGACCGAAACTGTCAGCTCAAGGCGGGTTGGCAGCTTCCTCTACCATACACCCCAGTGCACAGACACAAGGTGTTACCCCTACAGCCAGAGACATCAGTTGGGAAGCATCTCCTGGGCTGCCAAAGGTTACAGCCAAACACATTAACATAAACTGATGCCAACTTCACGTTATTTTAATACTCCAGAGCGAAAGCTCTCAAATTTCAGGGCAGCTCCCAGCTGACCCAGTCCAGGAGCTATGCCATCATCCCTGCCTCAGTGGCAGCACCCTCCATCAAAAAGGTGGGCCAAGCAGCCCAAGGTAACACCCACTCCAGCAGTTTAATTTTAATCTGCTCCCACGTGCAAGTCAAACACCTAAAATCTCATCAAATTAAACACTTGACCACATGCTGCCATTTAAACGCTTCAGTACGTCGTTTCACAAAACCACAGCACACACCAGCAACTGGAAGGACAGCAAAAACAGAAAAGGGGATGCCTGAGGAGGCAAGGAGGGGGACACCCAAAGGCCCCAAATGCCACAGATTATTCTCATTTTTCCCTCCAGCAATGGGCCCTCATTAGCTTTTGAATTTCTCAGTAAAGTAAGTGAACAAGGACCATAAGGACAAAAAGTTTCCCTGTACTGCCCCTGCTTCCCTCCCCTTTTATTTGTTAGTGCAATGACTTAAGGCAGCTGTTTGTCTGGCAACAGCAGCCAGTCGGTCAGGGAGCGCTTTACACAAACAGAAGGAAGACCGTACAAGAGAAACCCCCTGGAGTCTGGCTCAAGATTTATATCTATCGCTGCAGATTAGAGAAGTGGGGTTGGGGAGGGGGGAGAAGCAGACTGTTAAACTGGATCAAATTGGAAAGACAGTCATGCATGAGATACTTAGCTAAACCAGTCAGGAGACAGGGATTTGTTTCTATTGATCTGCAGTAATGATGACTGGAGAAATGTTGCATTAAACGATGTAGAATGATGGATTTCAGACTAGGCAAATTTGAACTGTGGAGATTAACAATAGCAAGAGATATAAAAGGTAGGCCAGGACAGAAAATATAAGGAATGCTAAAGGGTAACAAGGCTCTATAAATATGCTGCTAAAAAATTCAGATCTGAAAAAAAAAAAAAACAACTATATCAGGGCATACTAAACTACATTTGTGTAACCTTCCTATATGACATCAGGGGAGAAAGACAGCTAGCACAAAGTAACTATAAAAACCTTGCTGTTAAGTAGATAAAGCCTGCATTGCTTTTTGTATTGCTTTAAAGAGGATAGGTTGGCAAGATATTTGCAAAGCTCTTTAGTGATTTGTTCAACTGTGTTTTATATTAGATATCTTCTGATTGTTACTAATCAAATGTGCAGTCTGAAATCTGAAGAAAACTAGATTTCAACACACACAAGTAGCAGACAGGGCAATAGTGCAAGTGTAAAATGGCCTGATGCAGCATGTCTGAAGAGGACCGCATGGGAAAGATTTGCAAAGGTTTTTAGAGAGGAACAGAAGGAAAGAAGATTGCATACTGCAGAGGGAGTGACTTATTTCTCTGAGCATGTAGATCAGTGTATAAGAAGATATAAAGCCAAGATTAGGAGAAAAAGACAAAAGGAGCAGAAGCAGTAGCGTAGATTACATGATCGTTGTAGAGATCTTCAGATCAGTCAGATGCTCAGCCTGCATAAACATCTCCCATAAAAGGCTTTACCTCCAACACCTCCTGGTTTCCATGGTATTCCAAAATACCTGAACATTTAATCTCCCAGTAGTTTCATAAAAAGAAATTGCTTACCCAGCAATCCAGAAGAGAGCCCACCTGCATGGAGTCTGACAGCCGGAGAAGCAACAGTGCCCACCATGTGGGGCAGCAGTTAGCAGGGGCTGGATTTGATCATTCCGATCACCTGCTTGTGAAAGTGTGTTGCTGGAGCGCTGTTTGGATGCACTGCTCGCTAACCTTTCGGTAAACATCTAGAGTGTCAGTCCCTCTCCCCCAAAAGCTCCTGTCCTCCTCTCCTTGTCTGAGCAGTGCCCCTGGGTACTGGCACTGCCGCTGGTCCCCAGGACGAAGTAGTTCCCCTTCTCCACACAAGCAAGAGCAAAGCCACTCATAGTAGAAAAAAAAAATAATAAACAAGTTCTCTAAGATGTTTTTGAGCCTCCAGCAGGCAAACACAGGCTTTTTGCAAACAGCTAGAGATATGTCTGATCCCTTCTTGTTTGAGGGACAGGGAAACATCCCCTGGGAAGACCGTGGTTAGCTGGGACTGCCGACGTGAGAAATCCTGGGGATGGTAACCCAGCACGTCACTTCCACCTGCATTCACAGGTGAAAAGGAAACCCAACATTTTGTCTCAACTCGCTAACATGTGCCAGCACTACAGGCAGCCCAGTCAACTCTTAAGATTTTATCCTCTAAGCGTTTCAGACCCCTTTGGAGTGCCAAGAGCCGCCATGATTTAAGGCGTGGCCTGGCCTCAGGAGGCACCTGTCGCCCTGCTGGGCAGAGGGGAAGGCCTGAGTGCGCTTCCACAGCCCCCAAACTCGGATCAGCCCTGCTGAGAGGCAGCTGGTGCTGAGCCCTGCCACCGTGCACCTGCTACCTGGCTCTGGGGACGCCTGGGGCTTCGTCCCATTGCCTAAAGACAGGTCCCTGGAGACACACACACTGTTTTAGGGTACCCCCACAGGGCTGGCGGTGTCATGGCGAACCCATGGCTCGGCGGGGCCTGCAGGCAGGCAGGGCAGGGCTGTGGGAGCTGGAGCCCAGCCCTGCCCTGATATCACTGAGGCAGAGAGTGATGGCCCTGGGGGTCTGACATGGGGTCCTGGGCGGTGGCCAGAGGGTGAGGAGCTGGGCAGGGACAGCCAGGGCCCCCTCAGGGCCTGGGCAGGCAGGTGTCAGCCCAGAGCAATGGAGACCCCCACCCTTCTGGACCAGCAGCTGGGAGGCAAGGGGATCATCCAAGCACCTCAAAAGGCAGGAGGTGCCTCTGTTTAGGCCACTGAACCAAGCCTGACATCTCCATTGACCACCACAGCAGTCACCTGCATTAAGATGTATTGATTTTAAATTAATTACAATACTTTAAAACGGCCTAAGTATTATCTGTCCCCAGCCGTGTGCACGCTGCCCCTCGTGCTGGCACTGACATGCTGTCAGACCCACAGCAAAGCGGTTGTTCAGGTGTCAAACCAGCTTTTCCTTTTCCTTGGCTGAGGAAGTTTCCTGACAACTGAGGGAAGTTTCCTTCCTGAGGAAGTTTTCTTCACCGCGAAGTCAGGCAGATGCCAGAGCAAGGAGGGGGTCGGGCACACAGAGCTACACCTGAACACTAACGGTGAGGGTGCACACCAAGGCTGAGAGGATTTATTGCTCAGTGAAAGAGAGCAGCCCTGACATTTTACACCCCCCCCCTTCTCTCCCACCATGTTCCCAGACCTCAGTTTCCCCTGCCCTGCCCTAGCAGTGTGGTCATTCCCCCTTGCACCAGCTCTGGTGCTTTTTTGATCCTCTACTGAGCTAATTCAGGTCGCCAACACAGCAGAAAGCCATTCACCTTGTTGTCAAGAAAATGTTCTGCTGGCTCAGCAAGTTGAATTGGCTCAACACATCAGGTGAGCCCCAGGAAGAGGGGAAGTAAGGCCAAGAAAGGGACCCTTTGACCAGGCTGGTCTGAACCTTCACTCTAACAGCTGCTATTGTTAACTAAATTTAGGTCTGAGGATACATCATTGTCCCTTAATAGAGAGAAGCCTGGGGAGCGGGGGTCTGCTGCTCATGATGTGTTTGAATGTGATCTTGCACAATAGAGCAGTGACCTCTCTCTGCATTATGATAATACAAATAATAAGAGTTGGCCTGTAATTGTGAGCACATCTGGACTCCCAAAAGATTTGCAAAACAATGACATGCTTAAGCTGTAATGACAAATACTACCTCAAGGTAAAGCAGGATAAGAGAGGAGAAGCATTAAACAAGGGATGTCAGACTGGTTCATATGTTTATGCTCCCCAGATTAAAGATATAAATTGGCTTATGAAAAGTATATTATTTTTTCAGTATTACTTATATGCGCAACCACAAGCACGTGCACACACCCCCCTCTTCTAATGCTGAAAGGAGTCTGGAGCTCAAAGAAGAAAGGAACGCACTAGAAAGAGAAAACTCTCTAGATCAAAACAGATGTAATGGAAATACTTATTTTATAACAACTGATATTGTAATAACTATTTCTGAGAAGATGCTTCTGTATTTTTTTCTTTTCCAGCAATGTTTGGGATATGGACTAAATTACACACCAGAAAAAGTCTATTCTGTGAAACAGTACAATGTGCCCTTTTACAGTAATCCACAGCAGAGACTGCAGAAGAGCCCATATCCTTCCACCTCTGCAAACATTCGTGTTCACAGTCCAGTGTATACCCATCCTAATAGCAATTTAAGTGAAGGCTGAACAGCTGAGTTGCAGGCACATGCTCTCTTCCGCTGCTTTGCAAGCTGCTCAAGTTCAGCAGTGCAGAGAGCTATGGGTAGAGCAGTATCTTGAAGCACTACAGCAAGATCTGGAAAAGTAAGGGCCCCGAGGAGCACTCTGCGCTGCTGTCAGCACAGGCTCCCCTGGTAACTTCAGGGTGCTTTAGATCAGGCCCAAGGACTAAGCTGAAGGCAGAGACTCTCTGCCGAAGCAGGACTGCTAAGTAGTAATGCTTCTTTTGGCAGAGCTTCCAGGTCCAGAAAGAGTGCCCAGGCACATACACTTTAATGTCTGTATGCCAATCAAAGTAGTTTACTGCTTTTCTGCACATGGTTTTCAGATAAAGACAATACATGTGAGAAATTGTCTATATGTATATTTCTGTAAGACCAGTAAAACAAAACAGCTATACATATTTCTCTTGTGCAGCAAGTTAGCCTTCACTGGGTAGAACGGCTGTCTGCAAATGTTATCACTATTTTCTGACTGTGGTATCTCCGTCACGCTGGTTTTGCTTCTTTTGCTTCAGTGTTTGCTGTTTTATTACATTAATGTAACTCCACAGATCAAAACAACAACAAAAAAATCCCCAGGACACTAATGTAGAGCAAGGAACATCAAGAAAAAATACTGATTTTAATATGCAAGGAAGTAAGTGAAGGTTCATGGTTTGCCACAGCCAGCCTCTGCAACCAGAGGAAACCAACGTGGGATGACCTACATGTGCTCCAGCAGTGGTTTGTAATTGAGAGGAGGCTGAAGAGCAGCCAGGCTCCCTGCTCCTGCTTGTTTAGAAGTGGTTGAAGTGGCAAATTGAGAAGTCATAATTCGCCACCTTGCCAGTGATAGGAGTGGATAGTGTGACACAGGATATTTGACCATCATTTTTCAATGGCTTTGCCTCTCTAGATCCCTGGTAATGAGGGCATATCAGGGGGAGTGTGGGAAAGGGATCAGATAATGCCATGAGAATGAATCAAAATCCATTTGATCTCTCTCTTTTCCAAGTAAAAGCTAAAAAATCAGTCAGAAAACAGTTCAACAGTACTAACATGAATCCTGATGATTGATTAATATATCATGCTCAGCTTTTTTGAAACAGTAGATCAAATACCTAAAAAATGCATAAATGCTACAGTATTCAACTGTAGACAGCAGAAGTCTGAGCCTAAAAGATTATGGTAACCCCTGAAAAGGTGCTGAGTCCTCCTAATTCCCGGATGAGCGGGATGCTGCGTGAGAAAGTCAGAAGCTGCAGAGACTCAGGTCCTCTCTAGAGGCCAGAGGTATACATTTCCACTGCAGGACTATACCAGGTAATTATTACCAGGGTTAGTTTTACCCTGGTTTGAGCCACCACCAGCACAGCCTTAGCTGTGGCTGACTGCACCGGCACTGTGCCCGCTCTTTGGGAATCTGGGCCTGCATCCTCCATCCTTTCATGCCGCACTAAGCCGAGACGCCCCACGGCGTCTCCTCTGTGAAGCTGCCTGTTTCTCTGGGCACATGAGGAGCAGTGGCCAGGTAGTGGGGATTGTTGCAGGGACTTTGGCCATGCCAACTGAAGGTTTTCTTGTTCCTTGCTGCTCAGTGCTGTTCATCCACTGGAGGAACGTCTTCAGATGAAGCCAGCTGGGTTCACTCAAACCTTTTAAGCTGCTGTGGACAAATGTGTATGAAACAGGTAATAAAACACATCTACTGCAGAGCCTTTAGAATGGGAACTCAACACGCCCAGGCAACAAGAGCCAGAAATGAAGATTAGGCAGCAGAGCTGTTCACTTGGTGAAAGCCTGGCCCAGGCCCTAATGTCTGCCATTGGCGCAGGCGAGCAGCCTGCAGGAGGTGAGTTCCCGGGCTGAATCCACATAGATAGTCAGCCCGACCCCACCACCCTGCACCAAGAACACCACCATGCTCAAGGGCAAGAGGGCAAATCGCATCCGATTTTGGTGGATAAATGCCATACTGGATATAGAGGAAACAATTAAAATATAGGCTGGATTTAAGTCTAGGCGGCAGACATAACTAGGTCTCAACTACATACATCACATTTCGAAAAAGGCCTTTAAGACCATTTGTGAACCCTGGGGCCACGAGCAACCACCAGTATGCATGTCTAGCATAACTAAGAATACAGTATCTTTAATGAAAAGAAGTAGGAAGAAGGATGACAAAAGTTCTTACTTTGGGAGGGAATATTTGAGAAAATATACTGTACACATAAACCTAACTTTAAGTGATAAAAATTCTCAATTATTGATAATTTATTATGTTATGAGGAATGAATGTTTAAAACTGATTTGAGTGTTCACCAACCTGCTACGTTTACTTTCTGTTATCCAGTTATCTTTGACAAGAAACATAAGGTAGGCTCTAATTTTTTTTATTTCATACACAGGCACAACAATACATTGATTACTGTAATTAAAATATGAGAAAATATTCAAACTCAAGCCCATTTTTTTTTTAAATTATTTTAAAAAAGGCACAAAGGTCTTTACAAAGGCAGATGACATTTGATCAGTTTTTACATTTAATAAATAGCCTGGCCTTAAAAGCAATTGACAGTGAACCCTCAAACTATGTATACAGTTGTAATCCACAGCTGTGACAGTTATGAATTACAAGAATTTGACCTTGTAATTCATTGGTGTAATGCCCCAATGCTATGTGGAAAAGTTGCACAAGAAGCTTTTTCTCCACACATAATGATTATTGCAGATTTATGACCCATGCTCCCACGATGCATAACTGGCTTACTTCTGTGAAGCTCCTGAGGAGCGCAGGCTTCCATAGGGCCCGAAGTGAGCACGGGGAGGGGGGAGGGAGCACAGTCCCACACATGACTAATTATTAAATTAATAAGCATGATTCCCATCCTTCTCTCTTCAAAGAAATCAACTGAAGGGAAAGGAGGCCATCTCTGGACATACTTTTCAACCCCTGAGGCTTTCTGCGTGAGTTCATATCACACCCTGCAAGAAAACTGCAACGTGGCATGACCACTTGAAATTAGGAAGAAGGGCTAGATCTGGTGTAAACTGGACGATTTCTGTTAAATCAGGCACTCACTCAGCTCACACTGGTACTTGCTTTCAGCTCTCTAAGCCCCTACCCGTATAGCCAGGGGTATAGCGATCAGTAAAACAGTATGCAAACTGCCCTCTCTAGCATACCTGAGAGTAAGTGCTACACTCACTATATTAGAAATGGGTAAACTCTGCTTACTCACATTCACCTTCCATTACTCCACGCTTTTTTTGGAAGAATATAACTAGACCGATTGCTGTCTTTATTAAAAAGGCATGTGATTCAAACATAATTGTTTATTCCTGGAAGTGACCACGGGATTGCTTCATACTTTGCACAAGTAATTTCTTAGCTCCTACTTGGATGCAGCCTCATAAACATGAGTAAATGATTAAGACTACTTGTTTCTCATGGAAAAAAATGCAGACTGTGCAAAGTCAGCCGTGAACTCCCTCTCAAAAAAAAACATGCTACAGTTAAAAATTACATACTACCTATGTATTAAAGGGGAAAAGTTGTTATCTTTTAAATGTATGAGGGCTAATAACCTACCGAAACAGGAAAATTCTTAAAAACACCTATAAAAAGCAATGAGAGCTTTGTCACTGACAAACTGATCAAGGATGCTGCCAGCTAGTCAGTTATAAAATAGTAGGCTCTGTTTTGACAAAGAGTGTCATGAATCTTTAGATCACAATATTTTTCAAGACAACCCTAAAACAATATGTTTAAATGAAAAGGAACATTCTGCCCTATATTTCTTGACAGAATTTAAGACGGCAGCATGGCACGCCTGGTTGATTATCTTCAAAATCCGGATGATTAGCAACTTTATTTCACTTTGCTTGAAAGTAAGACAAATTATGACCTAAGACTACCAAGCAGCTGTGAGAAGCTGCAAAATATGTGGCAGTGGGACAAATGATTAGTCTTCAGCTTGATCTCATAATTACATCATAATAGGTGACATGATTGGATAGGTTACAGTAATTAAAGTGATGAAAAGCGCACATTCATCCCCTATATGGCTCTCATTAGAGTCACACCCAACTGCTGCTGTTGTAGTGAAGGAGGCTGCGTATCCTCCTTAGCACCCAGTTATCCCACAGGCGTCCCTTGCCCCCGCTGGTAAGGGCCCCGTTACCACTCCCGCCCGGACAAGACCTATCGTTCTCTCCTGCTGAAAATAACAGACAAAGGTCTTGACGCCTGCTGCAGTTTGGTTGCCTCTCCCAGAGATCATTACATGAATTTATTGCCGGCAATTTCTTCTTCCATGTTCTTAAGGTCTAAGAATATTTATGGTCTCTCCCCCCTGGGGATTTCTGCTACCGGTGTAATTGCATAATGACAGTATTATGGTTCCAACTCATCCGTATGGGTGTGGGCAGCGACCTGTGCCAGTGCAAGTTAAACTGTTTCTTCTATCCGAAGTTTTTTTTCTGTCTGATTTTTGCCTCATGTTTCCCTTAAATAATGAAGCACTCGGTCATTATATCCTCTTAGTTACTCGCTCAGAACTACTTGAAAAGTGGAAATGTTATTTTACTAATTCCTTCACCCCTGTGCATTTTCACACCTGGAGAGGGATGCTTACAGTAAGCAAGGATGGAGGTTGCTAGCGTGAGCCTCACCAGAACCAAGGCTGGCTCTGACGAGGAAAGCCCAGTCCCGCAGTCTGCTACAAACGAAGACGACCTTTTTTACAGCAGAAGTTAGGTGAATATCCAGAAGCCCAGAGGAGTCCTGGAGGTCAGTCCACCTCCAGCCGGTTTAATGGTATGCAGACCTTAATAGAGGGTGGTGTTATACAGGCCGAAATGTCTTCTCTGCTCCGTGGGCATGGCCTTAGCCTTCCAATGATAAAGACACAGCACAGTATACTGTGTCCATTAAATACTCTACATATACAGAATAATTCAAGTGTGTCTCAAGGAACTTGCTAGACTTTCTAAGCCACGCCACAGCCTTGCAGCAGCACTGACTTTGCTGTAGCCTAATCATTTTTAGCAAGGAGGGCTCCTCGCATATCATACACAAATGTGGAATCTAAACACATCTCAGGCTTTTAATTTATATGCTTCATTTTCTGATTTTTTATACAACCATCACATACACTTCTGGCAGAACACAGCACCTGAATACACAGAGATCAGCAACCAGAGCATTTTGTCCTCAGCTTTATCCTGTAAATCCACTATACTATTTGCTTTGCACCAATGAAAATGCAAAACCTGGCCCATGTATAAAGACCGTTAAAAGACCTCTCAATCTGCAAGCTATCCTTCTGCTAAATGACGAGATTAACATACCTCTCAATGTCTAGAATTGTTCTTGCGCTTTGTGATTTGTGACCTCGGGTCCTCTCCACTTCATTGTGCCTCCCCCTTCTTCCACACAGTCAGCAAAGAAAGTGCTTACAACTTCTGAAGAACAGGAACTTTCCTGTTAGCCACACAAAAGCAAGGCTGCTCCAATAAGATGAAACTTAAACCTCTTTGTATAAATTAGGTTTTTGGCTTCTAGCCCCCCCCCCCCCCAACAAATGTACTAAACAAGATGCTTTTGAAAGAAAGTATATATACAGTGTCCAGCTTGCAAGATAACCTTAGGTAAACTCTTCAGCGTTTTTCCTTCCTCCTCTGTCCCTTCCCCCAGACAAACTACCAGCTTAACATCACACAAGGCGTGCAAGGACTCATTACATGCTTTAGGTCTGCTTAGAAGAAGTTCTTTCAGTGTATGTTATATACAAGTATGTAACAGTATATGACAAGTATAGGTAAGACGGTAAATCTGTGAATCTATGGACTGTACAAGTCTGTAAAGGAAACCTGGGTATGTCCCTGCCATACTGACCAACCACCTTCTTAAGTGTTTTGAGCTGAAGTCCTGTCTTGGTGTTCATCCTGAGATCAGGTGTCTGTGGAGTAAAAACATGATTTCTGATTTGCAGGTGGCTGCATGGTAAAGGTGTCCATATAATGAATACTGGATGAGATACATTATCTCGTTGTTGGTGACTCGGTTAATACCATTTGCATTAAACACACAAAATACTCCTAACTGGTATGCTTGGAAAACTAATTGGAAAGCAAGGGCACGTGCTCATGCTAAAAAGTAGCCTGTCTACATCCTTGGGTGAATCTTGTCTCTTCCAAATTAAATCAGTGTTATTGACCAAAATCAGCTGCATTAAGCTGTCAGAAGTGGTCTGCCAGGGAGTTTTCGTGTCGTGAAGCTCCCGTTGTGTGACATCCCCACAAGTTATTAGTCAGGTTCAACATATGCCTCCTTTCTGAATTAATCTTTTGCCTGGACTCAAAACCCTTGCCTTTAAAACTGTATTTATTTAAAAGCTGGTTTTAATTCTCCTCCTTACAAAGGGAAATTTGGAAAAGTACACATGAACCAATGTAGCGTTGTGACAGGGGTTACGCAAGTCCTTGAATAACAGCTTTGAGAGCTATAAACTACTTCATTCATCTTAATGATTATTTAATCTTGGAAGCTGACAGTAAGTTCCTTGCCTACAGCATATTGAAAACTGACAGGGAGAGGGCATGATAAAGTAATGCGAATTTAATAGCAAAATAAATAATAGAGAAGCTACTGCACTGATTGCGTTACTCATTATCCTACTGAAGTCAGTAGGAAACCCATGCTTCCAACACCTCCTGGAAGAGGTGAAGCTTCCACCTGAACGTTACAGACATTTGCAACGGGAAACACGTGGCCTTGGACAAGCAACCAGCTCCTGCGGAGCCCAGGGCGGTGAGAAGATTGAAAAGGCAACCTTCCTGTAGAGTAAACTCCTTCACAAGTCGTGAAAGGAAAACAAATACCACTCCCAGACGTTTTACAGCCCTGGTCTCAAGGGCATGCCTTATCATTTTACTACAAAGCACTGGAATAAAAATAACTGTGAAGGGAATTATTCTCTAGCTATCTGTCCCAGAGGGCATTGCCAAGCCTCCAACACCCAGGAGAAGGAGAAAGCTTCCTTTCCTGGTGTCTGCCAACCCGTATTCCTCCTCCTTATGAGCCTCTTCGAGGTGTGTGACAGGAAAAAACCGTTTTGGCCTTCCAAGGCTGCTCGCTTGCCCGTGCCAACTACCAACTGCCCAAGTTCTGCTGAGAGCTCAGCACCGGCAACACGATCTGCAAGCACCATGGCAGAGGTGTTTGCGTATTAAATTGCCCAAGATCACCAGACAGTTTATTGCAGCGCTGCCTCCATGAAGTCACTTGGGACTGACTTGCAGGACTTTTCTGCCAATATTTATCATGACCCTTAGCAAATACAGCTAAAACCTCGCCCTATTATTAAAGAACATATTCTAGATCTCAGTTGATGGAATGCAAATCAGTATAATTCCCAGTACCAACCCATTTATGACTGACTGGTTTTGATTGCCCACTGAAATAGGTACAAAACAAGGTATGCTATTATGTCGTTATCTTGCTTTTCAATAACTGCAACTCTTTCACAAGTGATACATGTTTTGCAACATCTGTATTGTCCTATTTATTTCTCTCCCTCATGTTTTCATTTATGTTGTGTCTAATTTGTAGGTTTTGAACCAGTATCTGGTATTAGAGAAGCTATTGACCATAATATTTTTACCAATTCCATGTTCTTTTTAAATCCAGTCTTGAGGCTGTGGCAGAGTTTGACTTTCTCACCCCTTCCCCTCCATAATCACCCTCATTTGTACGGATTTGTTCCTGACAATCTGTGAGACAAATACAGTAACAGGCCACTTTTATTCACATGGCCATACTCCCCTTTAAAAGTCTCTCAGCCTTCAGATTATTGAAGCCAGTGACCCATCACAACCTCCTTCAGCCCAGAGGATGCTGGCATTTGCTGATGAGGTCCAGCGAGGATTAGTCTGACCGCTAAACTGCTGCAGCAACGAATGCGCTGCCTTACACCATGCCTAGCGTTTTAGTCTCGATTTCTAACTCTCCTCTGCAAAGAAGGGCTAAGTCTCAACTGCTAAAAACCTGTGTTAAATACGTATACCAAGAATGCAACGTACCGGGTACATGGTAAAAAATACACCTGATCACACATGGTGTCTGAAAAGTTAAAAAACAGACATTAACACTTACAAAACAAGAGCTCAATTAGAATAAAGGTTTACTAAACTTGACTTTTTCTAAAATACTACAAAATCTAACAATTATCAGTTGTTTCTAGGACACGCAAGTTAATTACGTACTTCAGTTTAGCATAGCAGCGCAGCATTTCCGACCTGCCAGCGGCGTGAACCTACCCGCCTCATGGCAACCCGTCCCCGAAAAGGCTGTACAGGGGCAGCCAGGCCACTTTGAATTCTCGGGCATACTTTTAACAGGCCAACCGCTGGGGCCTGCGTGATGTGCGAGCCTCCTGCGGCTGCTGGCCCTGCAGCCCTGGCCTTGCCACGCACCTGCGTCCCTCCCTGCGCCACAGGCCTTCTCCACAGCCGGGCAGCTGAGGCCGTCCCACCCGGGCAGGGAGCTGCCCGCAGCATCCTTAAAAAAAAAAACCCAAAACCATAATTAATCAGCGCAGAACTTTAACGCACAAAAGCTTGCACAGGTTAAACGTGCATTTTGCACCCCTGCGCGGGGATACCGGCCCGGGAGCAGGTTCGGGGGGCGGGAGGGCCCGGCACCACCCCGGGGGCCGGGCGCTTCCCTCGGCCCCTGGGGCCGCGCCGCCGGGAATCAGCCGGCCAACGGCAAAGTAATCCGGTTTGCTGAACAACACGTATGCACGTCCGTCCGTGTGTGTGTGCGTGTGCGTGTGTGTGATGTATATGCATCACACATATGGCCTGCCAACCTCGGGCGCTCGCAGGCGATGCTGGGGGCTGCGCGGGCTTGGGGTAACCTCCCGGCCCGCAGGGCAGCGAGGAGCCCCCGCCCGTGGGGAGCCCCCGGCCCCGGGTGCGGCCCCCCCAGCGGCGGAGGGGAGAAGCGGCACCCGGGAAGCGGAGGGGAGCAGGGGAGGGGGCGGCGGGGCCGAGCCGGCCCCTCGGTCCGCGGCAGGAGGAGGAGATACCCCGCGCCGCAGCCCAATGGGAGCAGCGGCGCTTCCCTTTCTCCCGTTTCCTTTCTCCACCCCCGGCCCCGGGCTGGGGAGGGAGGAAGGCGGCAGCGCTGCAGCCCGGCCGCCGGCGGGGCCAGAGGCAGCCCGGCGCGGCCGCTTCTCCGCCTCCGCAGAAGCACCTGCGGGGGGGGAGGGATGCCGGGGAGCGGCCGCCCCCCTCCGCGGGAGAGCGGGCTGGCCCCCGAGCCGCCCCGGCGAGGAGGAGGAGGAGGAGGAGGAGGAGGAGGAGAGGAAGAGAAAGGAGCAGGAGGGAAGTGGGGAAGTTGTGCCTTGCCCGCCCCGCCGAGAGCCGCAGCCATGGGCCCCGCCGGGGGGGCGCGGGCCGCCCCCTCGCTGCTGCTCTCGCTGCTGCTGGGGGCCTCGGCCCCGCTCTGGCTGCGGGCGGAGACGCCGGGTGAGTGCGGGGAGCCCGGGGGAAGGGCGGGAGGGGTCGGGCGTGCGCGGCCCCGGGGCCCGCCCCGCGCTGGGGCGAGCGGCGGGTGCGGGGGTCGCTGCCGGCCCGGGCTCGCCGCGCCGCGGGAGCGCAGCCTCAGCCGCTCTCGGGGCGGTGGGTAGGTGACCTGGTTAATGCTCGCCGGTCTGTCTCGGTGTCTGAGTAGCTGCGAGATTAAAGTGGTAACCGGCCTTGCGGTGCGTGTATACTACGGCTTTCTTAATCTTCCGTTAATTAAGACTTCTTTTTTTTTTTTTTTTCTTTTTGTGGTAAGTCAAATAAATGGAGAAAAGTCTCCGGCGAGTTGCAGGCAGGGAGCGGCGCCGGCGGCTCCCGCTGCTACCTGGGCGCCCGGCTCCGGCCGCGCCTCCTCCGCCCCGGCGGGAGCCCCGGGCGCGGCGGCCGGCGCTCGGCCACCGGCAGCTCCGCTCCTCTCCCTGCTCTGCCCTGCTCTGCTCTGCTCCGGGACGGGGCTGGGGCTGGGGCTGGGGCCGGCAGCCCCTGTCCCGCAGCTGGGTACGGGCAGGTCTGCTCGCCTGCTGCCTCCCCGAGAAAGAGAAGTGCCCCGACCCGTTCCGGGACGAAGTTTTGTAGGAACCTGAAGGGGCTCTTGCAAGCCCTTTTGTGACGCTGCAGTTTGCTAAAATGAGGGCCCAGGTACTGTTCTCTTTACCCCGCGTTTTTATGCGGCTCAGGGGTAAGCTTCCTGGGTGAATTACAAGTACAGCTGACTTCTGCCGAGGAGTTGCGACCTTACGGCTGTGGCATTGCGTGGCCTGATGCATCCATCTTAGAAGGGTTTGCTGACAGCTACTGGTAAATTAGTTAACACTGGAAATTAAGCATCATTATGAGCTTGACAACGCATTCAGATAAACTAATAGTCCCTGTATTAATGTTCCAACTTGGCTGCAAATTCCAGAACCCAGTGCTGTGCATTAGCATTGCATCCAGGCAGCGGCACAAAGTACTTTGTTTGGCTGATTTACACCTGTTTTTCCCATAACTTCCTATTACCAGAGATTCTCGATATGGATCTCCACAGAAGGGAAAATTTGGTAGGAGTCGTGTCGGCTTTCCA
This sequence comes from Nipponia nippon, assembly GCF_047370975.1. Classification (NCBI taxonomy): domain Eukaryota; kingdom Metazoa; phylum Chordata; class Aves; order Pelecaniformes; family Threskiornithidae; genus Nipponia; species Nipponia nippon. The sequence goes on along the minus strand of NW_028262358.1, from coordinate 71,924,071 downwards.
CTTGTCAGCTTCCTGTGGTAGCCTTTTTCCCATGAAGCTTTGCTATTCTGTCCTTAATATGTTTCCCCATTTTGAGACTCCAATGTGCTATGCTCCAAGAAACATGGGGGGGGGGGGGGGGGAAATCCCCTCAGTCGCCTCTTTTCACCTGTGTTTTGTTCTTGCTTGTTTCCTCTTTCACCAATGTTTGTCTCACACGTGATGGCATCAAGGAGAAGGTCATTTGGAGAGTCAGTTAGAAATAGTTAAGTTTGCTGGGATTTCTGGGGATTTTAGTGCGTAAAGTGACACTAAGCAGCAAGTATGAATCCTGTACCTTTTCTGTAGTCCCAATTGGTAAAGGCACTTACGTTGTATTTACATTCAAAATGTCTCTACCATCAAACCGACAGCATGGAAACAGAAAGGAATATTTTTTGCCTGGTTCTCTTTGGACCAAACTCAAATTTGCAAGATAGTCTGTCCGGTGTCTAGAAAGCAGAAGAGATTTTGACCCCTGCCTTTCCTTCCTCCTCAGGGGGCAGTTATTCTGTTTGTTTGTTTATTGATATTACCCTATAAATTAGAGGCTACGTGATCTGAAGTCACACCAGTGGAGAAAGGAGATAAGGGTAAGAGGATACAAACTTCCTGTTACACAAGCTTCTTGACTTGATTTAAAAGTTGTAATGGAGCACGAGAAGTGCCAGGGTGAATCAGGCTTGAGTTTCAGCTAATTCTGCATCTTGTCACCACTGGTGTCTCCCACCAGCTGGTTCAAAGAAGGATGCGCTGGTTTAAATATATGGATTTAAAAATACTCATTTTAAAAAATAAAGTAGTACATTTTTCTGGCTTCGCATGAGCTGGCTGCGCAACCTGCTTTTTTTCACAACTAGCTCACCTTCCCCTTCAGTTTTTCCTGAGGGATGCTACAGAACAAGGATGAAGCTGCTGTTAGAGCTTCTGTTCTCTCGCTTAAGTTTTAAATTAAGGAAAGGCCTCTTTTTTCACTGTGGCTTGGTTATTTCATAGCATGGCTCGTATCGGAGTGTGACTGTTCAGAACCAGGTGTCAGCTCTTTTTCTGCTCTTGAAAATATGTTAAATGTGTGTGTTGTCTGAGGACATCTATGAAACATGGAATTTTCTTGTTCATAGAATGAGGATAGGAAAGGCTGAGCATTTAGGGAACTGATTTTAATTAAAACATATTTATAAGCTTAGTAGGTCTCACCTGGGGACAAATATCCCATCTATGACTGTCCATGAGTAATAAATAGCTTTGGGATTTATAATAAAAGGTTCTTCTTTTCCCTTTTTATTCTGCTGTACACTGATCTTAACTTCTCTTGTGGTTTCGGTTCTTTGCTGACAACTACAAAATATACCTTGTTCCCTGCCTGCCAACCTCACGCAGCCGTGCCTGACCTGGTATCTCTTCTCAAAATCTCCTTCCAGCGGTTCGAACCCAAGGCAGAAGGGAGGCAAACCTGAACACATTATCTTTGCCTTTTGCCGTTCTCTGGTTTTTCTTCTGGTCTCATTGAGCAAGACCTTGAGCCACGTAATTGTGGGCAGCAGAAATCAGAGTTGAGTCTGAGTCTTTCCTCTCAGAGTTTTGAGTTGCCTTCTATTACATTCCTGGCCAGTAGGACTTAAAACTGACCTGAGGGTTGGATCTTTGTAGGAAGGCATAAGAGGAAGGGGGATTTTATTAAGAACAAGATTTAAGCCACTGCTCTTGCCGCAACTGAAGCGCAGCAATGAAACCAGTACATGTGGGATTTGCAGATCAGCATCCGAACGTGAACTTTGCTTGCGGTATTCCTGGCTCTGTTGACAGTTGCATGCAGTGCCCAGTTGCAAGAATTGATGAGCAGTAGACTTTTAAACATTTTTTGAGGCAAGGCTGTTCTTTAATGTGATAACAGCATATGCAGTAATTATGAGAGATTATGCCTATTCTCAGGGGCTTGTATAAAACCCGTACCGGAGAATATTGGTGTGATCATGCTAATCCACTTTGCATGCCCATTTCCAGCAGATTGAAATGCAGATAGAGATGAATCTTTCTTGCACCCCCCCCCCCCCCCCTTCCAGTTTCTGAATATAAGTGATTGGTAAATTTTCAGTTTGTTTGCATTTTGTCCTTATGTCTGCTTCCTTCCTTGGCTCCCTCTCTCTTGCCTTGTGAATGCTGACTAGAATCGCTAAAGAGGGAGGCAACAGTTTTCCGGTTGCAGTTCATAAGCAATGCGTGTACCCACCACATGAAAACTGCAGTGTTTTCAGTCGCACAGACTTTGCTATAAATAGCTCTAAGCCCTTTATATCCTTTATATGTACTTCTCTTCAGGTTACCAGGGAACATTATTTCAAACAAAATCAGAGACGGGGAGGCCACTGGAAAGTCTCACTGACAAAGGAGGGACGAAAAGATGCCTTGGGAAAGTTTTCACCTGCACATGCACATAACATACATGGCTGTTGAATTGTATTTCATGCAAATTATTTATTGATTTGCATATGCAAAATACATTCATTTATATTTATCAAAACTGTGTCACCTTTAGTCCACTTGGGCTACGTGTGTAGCACAGTAAAAATTTGTTTGATAAACACCAACTTTGAGGATGCTTAGGCTCCTGTATAGAGATGCCTAAGGTACCTTCTCAAAGCCATTTTAGGTACCAGAAGTAGTATAGTTTTGAAAGCCCATCTGAGCTACTGCACCATGCCGAGAAGCGTGGTCCGGAGTGGTGGCGGGCACTGAAGTCCTCAGCATAGACATCGCTGTAGTTTGGGGCCGGCCGTATCATATCAGATGCTCTCCTGTGGCATGTACTCATCAACACATGGGTTTGCACCATCTGCTAAGAATAAAACAAGACAGACAAAATAAAAATAAAATCCTTCCGACTGGATTCAGTGGAATGGCATTGGATCCCAACTAGCTGTAATAAAAAATGTTAATAGCAACGCATAAGAATGAGCACACAACTTCCCCAGAAGGTTTAATTAGCTTTACAACTGGGAGTAGGAACTTCAAACTGGGACAATCTACTAGTGATGTTTAAATAATAAAAGGATAGTGGTTTGACTAGTTTTAAGAGTATACAGATATCTTAATTTTTGCTTTCAGAATAAATTATAAACTACCTAATTAAACTGATTTTTGTCTGTGAAAATTGTGTGAGTGCTAAAGACACATTTCTGAGGTTGGCTGAACACTTGCACACAGAGAGGCTGCCAGTAGTTATGGTTAGGATTGTTGATCCTGTATAATTAAGCCTGGGAGCTGAGTGTGTTATGAGGAAACACTTTGGTCTTTCATTCCCTCTTTCCCTGTCTCTTCTTTCGACAGAGCCAGGACCTGCCTCTCCAGAGTTTCCTTCCAAGACGCGAAGGCTTACTTTGGTGGTGGTGGGACTTTCTTATCCTCCCTGAGCAGGGTTTCCAGTCCCAGTGCAACCTTACTCATTATTTCCATTTCCCTGATGGGACGGGGTTTGGTGTCTGGTGGCAGCAGCTGCCGGCGCGGCAGCTCCGCGCTGCTCCTCCACGCAGGCAGAGGGAAGGATGAGCGTGCCCAGGCCTTGCTCTCTTTGCCCATCTCCAAAGAGCTTCAGTAAAGGTGTTTTTAAGCGCCATGAAGAGGGACAGGAGAATAAATGGGGAAAGCAGAGCAGGGGAAGGCTAGAAACCCAGACCCAAGGCCTCCTGCAAGACCAGGACCTTCATTTTGATATTTAGTATCACACATTTAGGCTCAAGCTGCTACTGTAATTACGATAACGTTCATCAGGCATTTAGTAAAGCTCTAAAATGCTGTTTCTTCCCTCAGCTGCTGCAGAAACCTTATTTCCATCACAGTTTTAATCTGTGATGTTCAAGTTTCTGGCACTTCCACCACAAATTGTTCAATGATACTGGATTTCAGTCTAACGCTTTGACATTAAAGTTGAAGTCATGTTGATGTCATCTTCCAGATGTTCGTGTCTACTGAATAAAAATTGTGTTTATTTGTTTTATTCCAAATTACAAAAACACATGGGGAATTCTGGATGCGATCCCTCATGCTGTACAAAGGCCCGTGTGTCCTGTCAGAAATCAAACAAAACTTTTCTTCATGGTGTGGTAGGAGAGACCCCAAAACACTGGAAGCATAGGTGGATTTCTTCACCCATCCGAACAGAATGGCTTTGTGACGTGCCTGAGCCTTGTTGTTGCAGCTGCGGTAACTGCGCAGAAGGGAGACGTGCGGCTTCTGCCTGAAACTACTTATTTGTATTTTGCTCTGGTGCCACACCAGTTCTGTGTTGGTGGGTTGCTTTGGCTTAACAGTCAGCTATGCTTCGTTTGTAAAATGAGCTCGTAACAAAAAAAAAAGTCCATTTTGTCCTCCAGGTATGAAAAAAATATATTTTAACCTGTAAAATAAATTCAAGGATCCTCCGCTGGGAGGCTTTGGCAGCAAGGTCCACGGCTAACGCCAGAACTGTTGCTCTCCCTGTTGTCCCCGCTTGTTCCCAAGGCCAGGGGTTTGTATCATCCCACGTTTCTTGTGTCAGCATGGTACAGGGGAATTGAAGTTGAAATGTCTGGAGGCCACAGAGCTGAAGGCTTTAAAACAGAATTTCGATAGGTAAGCTGTAATGTGAAGTATTTGCCACATGCAATGACGCTTTGGGTGGTTGTGTTAACATTTTCAAGCTCAAGAACATTTTCAAGCTCAAGAAGGAGTCAGCGCTTGCTCGTCTATTAGTATTTTGTCACAGACAGAAGAGGCGTAGTTAAACTCGTGGTCCTTAAAACAGGTATCTGAGAACATACTGATTTTCAGCAAATGCTAATGCTTGTGTTTTGAAAGTGAATCTACTGGTTTTTTAGATGAAATTCAGTCCCTGTGTTCTCTAGGTGGAAAGCAAAGTAGTATCGTATCAAAATAATTTGAGCAGTTACACTGAGGTATTCGCTCTTGAGATGAGCGAAAAACTGTTCAGACCTTTCTGCTGTACCCTGTTTCAAACCTTGAGAACATGATTGTTTGATACTACTGCTAATCAAAAAAATCCAGTGAAATGAAGTGAAATTACGGAGTTTCAGGATAAGTGGTGTACACAGGGCAGCATAAAACATTCTCTTCTGCGCTGTTTTCCACCTCCATTTGCAAATACCTTTTATGCAGCCTTATATTAACGTGTCACAGAAGACACGGAAACGACGCTGTGGATCTTATACAGCACCACGACCGACACTGTGGTACTTAAGTAATGGTGTGACTGCTTTCCTTTCTATTTTTTTAATTTCAAGTATCTTTCACAGCAACTATATGTAACTACAGTGAACCAGGGAGATCACAAAATTTCCTGGTTTACAGAGCCTCTGGCATACCGTTCTGGTTAATACCTTGGTGACGAGTGTCAGGCAGGCTGGTATCCTGAGAATACTGAAAAAAGGTATTTCTTGCTTTCCGTGCTCCAGGTCAGAAGCCTGATGTAGCTCTTTGGTTGTGTCTTCATCTTAGTTCAGTTAATTTTTGCTTCCATTTCTACTGGAGTTGTAAAGAACCACTTCTTGTTAGATTGCAATAACCATGGAGGAAATAGCTAGTTTCCTAGAAGTTGGGTTGACTGAATCAAAAGGCAAAACAGGAAATTGTGTCTTGCTAATAAATGGCAATTATTGTTTCCATCACAAATCAATTCATTTTCTCTTGAGATATTTGTTAATTTATTTTGTGGGGATAATGGGGGGTTTGCATAATTCGCTTTGAGAAAAATGATGTGCTTTCTGTTGTCCTTTCTTCCTAACAAATCACATGTTCCACCTAGGCATACAGGCAAAAAAGGTGAATGTGTGATTTTTCAAGTAAGCCGGGACAGGTTTGATTTCAAGAAAAAAGAGCACTCTTCATCATTGATAACTGTCAATCTTGCTTGACTTGTATCACACTAACAAGGGAATTACATACTAAAAAAAGGGGGGGGGGGTGGTTTCATTCTATCATGTTCAGCCATTTCCTCTTACCCAAATTAAAGCTGTTTTGAAATCTTGCCTTCCCACCTGCTACTGTAACTGGAACAGCTCTGCTTCAGCCTCTCCTTACCCTGGTGTCTCTGAATTTCCTGTCCCTGTGGGTTTGTCAGTCCCTAGCACTGCTGTGAATATTCCTATTCCTGTGCAACCCAATATTCGAGTCTGGCCCTGAGCTTGCAGCATATGTTTCCCCCACAGTCCAAATTTGGTGCTATATACTGTAAGTTAATCTCCAGTAAAGCATAGCAAAGAGAAAAACCTGGGAAAAAAACAGATGGAGAAAGTAGAGCAAACAATTTGCATATATATGATATGTCTCTCAGTTAAGATTAGCATTTCCTACTTTGCCTGAAAAGCCCTTAATAGAAATCCAACTGCATGTTTGCCCAAACCAACATAGTCAGAGGAGATGCCCTAATGGCACAACGTCCCCCCAGCCCAGAGGGACCCCAGGACAGGGAGCAGGGGGGCCTCTGTCTCCTGCTGTGGCCCTGCCACGTTGCTGGGATGCTGTGGGCAGAGGGCCAGGGAAGAAACCCCTGTCTGTGGGATATTTGTTCCCCATAGCCTTTATAGCACTGAAGCTTCACCAGGGTCCTGAGTTACTCTTCATGGGTGGCTGGTGGAGGAGCATGACCGTCTTCCCATTTATTTACAGTCCTTCAAGGTTTCTTCTGAGCATGGAGTTACAAGTGCTTGGGCAATGAACTTCTCAGTGCCTTCTCAGCACCTCCGCACTTGAGGTGCGTAATGTGGATGTGTATCTTAAAGTAGGCAGGTGTTTGTTAGAAAACAAAAAAAATCAACTTTTCTTTTGCAAAAAGGGGACCCTGTGCTTAAGATTCGTCTGAAATTTCCATAAATGTGTAGCTCCATTCTCGTTTCTCTTTCCAGAAACACACAGGCTAATAAAATGTTGAGGTGGTCAATCACAGCAATACGCCACATCCGTAAAAGAAAACCACTGACAAATATTAAATGCAGCTATGCAGGGAATAAATAAATAAATTAAAAAATACAAATCTCTCTTGTCGCAGCAGTTAAAAAGGCATAGAAGTTTTCTCACACCCACAAGCTTGAGAGTGCTGTATTTAGAGTGCTGAAAAGCAAATTCCAGTGCTGAAACTCGCTTCTCTGGAGGGCTACATTTGGGTATACTGCCTAAGTCCTGGAAGCAGTGACTAAAACGTACTTATTTTTGACATGTACTCTGGTTCTGCCTGTCTTTCACAGATTGTGATGGAACCAGATAGCAATCCTGAAAAGCAAAGGCAAACCTAGTTTGCCACTATTTCTGGGTATTTAATAGAAGTAAAGCAAGAAAACTGTATGATGCTATTTATATTTTTGTGTAAACCTTGTCCCGTGCGTGTTGCAGGATCTTATTCTTTACAGAATGCAGTAACTTCTTAATCCTGAGTCCTCGTAAATAATTCATAGGAAAGGGACTACCTGGCCGTAACTGCTGTTCTCTCCTTTGGGCACTGTGATTTCTACGGTAATCTGAATCGTCTTGTCACCGAGGTCTCACGCATAAATGTAGCCAGGTAGTGTTAGGTTTCATCCTGACACGAGTCCCGAAGATGTATATGCAGATGAGAAGGTTGCTCCCCAGAAAGTTATTTGATTAAGCAGCAACTTTAGTCAAGTCTTTATGGATACAGTGAAACTGGAAGAGTTTCAGTGTGTGAGTTTCTGGTTCACATATGTGTTAATTTAAGTAAGACTTACTCTGCTACTTGTTAAGGTTGCAAACCTGAATGGTGAGTGTAAAGTTCCCTCTTTAGGGGAACGTGGCTTCCTGTTGGTGGAAGAAGTTGCTCATAAGGAGATTTCTGCTTTCTTTTGACATTCTGGCAGCTAAATAAATAAAATCTTTGGTCTCGCTAGGTTTTTGTCTTTGCAAACTTCTGCAAAGATGAGAGGTTTCTGGGGTAGTAAAGGCTACCCAGGCTGTTTGTGTCAATCCAGCAAAGTCATTGCTGCGTAGGTCAGCACAGCTGGAAAGATTTCCCCGACTACTGGCGTATGGCTGTGCCTGCAATTGCTAAAAGACTCTTCAACTTTGAAAAACGACAGTACGGTTGTAAGCTGCTTTGCTAGATAAGACATTTAGGATGGTTGTCAGGGATATTTTTCTATACTTGATGAAGGCGATCCAAGTGGTTCTCAAAATAACGTTTTATGTATTTGAGGCAGAGCACCCTGAGGAAAGCCAGCCCCCAGCCGCAGCCCAGACGGCTGACGGGGCGATCGCAGCTGGGCGCGTGGTGGGAATTTGTGATTTATGGAACCGCTGCGGAACCAATTGGAGATCATTTGCTGCTTTCTCATCCCTACTTTAAGAGGGACATTACAGTAAATAATGCCTGCAAAGAGGAGGGAAAAACACGCTGTGGTTTGTTTGACCTCCTTCTCCTTTTGCATCCCTTTGAAGTTGGTAAGTAAATAATTTGGGCAAGGACATCAGCACTCCACAATGTTTCTTTGTTTCTTCTGCGGCTCTACCTCCCCTTCCTGCTCTCGGCCCTCCTCCCAGCCGCTGCTTGGTTAGCTTGGGCAGCAAAATGGGTGTCCTGAGGAACTGCTGCAGCACAGGGGTTAAAATGTTTCCTGGGAACCTAAGGGAGTCAATCAAATTAAAATGCAGTTCAAAGAGAAAGTTTACCTGCTATTTGTTTTTCCTTTTGCAGTAGGGCATACTGTGAAGTGGGGGACTTCTTCCCTTGAAAAGATATTAATACTAACTTAAAGGCCATGGAAGATTGCAGTCACTGTTTTTTCAGATTATTATAGACTTGCCTTAATTTTCAGTGGTTTCTTTCATTATTTGAAAATAGTTTTTGCTGCATCCACAAAATATTGTGAAGAATGTAAAGCTGGACTTCTGGAAAAGACTACTGTGGATTTATATACTTCTTTAGCCGCGGAGCCCAGCCATCTGCTCAGCTGGTGTAAATGGCATCTGCCCTGAAATTGGTGGTTTGTGAAATCCCCAAATGCATGGTCACCCCCCCCGCTGCCCCCTGTGACGGAGGGGGACTGGGGGTACTCGCCTGCCCAGCGATGCCTCAGGCCCGCGATGTTGCCCGTCGGTTTTGTTACCTGCTTGAGCCCACTGCCAGGAAAAGCACTGAGGTCTGACATCTTTCGTCGTTCTCTGGAGAAGTGATGGGTTTAGGTCCCGGTTGTGTGGCGGTCTCTCTCTTCCCTTATAATGGCAGAGTAAAGAGTTGATGCTCTTGACCCAGGTTTGGCAGCGGAGAGGTTAGAGATGAAGCGCTGAACTCTGGATTTTACTCCACCACCTCAGAAAGCAGTGAAGGTACAAACCGGTTTGTGTTTGCAGCATGCACGATTCTGTTAGTGGTGGAGGTCAGAGTAGCTGTATGAAAACCTAAAGTGTTGTCAGACCACACCAGTGGATTTGGATGGCACCTGGCCAAAAAACCTTGCTTTTTCCCTGGTCTTTTCTCCTATGCCACGTGAGCAGGGAGGGCACAGTTTTGACTGGAAAGAGTTAATTTCTTGTTTAGATACTTATCTGTTCTTATGCATAACTCTTCTTTCAAACACCGGTGCAGAACTCCTCCTTGACTCAGTTATTATTGTATCTTTTAATACGCTGGAGTTATTACTTCTGGGAAAGCAACGTGGAAGACAAGACGAATCTCATTTCTCCTCATGGGGATTCTCATCAGAGCTCACAAAGCCGTACCCTCAGCTCAGTAGTGTTTTCTTCACTTTGGCTGTGTCCGTTTGCAGCTATGGCTCTTCAGAAAACACTGATTTTTGGCTGAATCCAAAATTCAGGTGTAAAAACTCAGTTTCCTGCTCTCTTCTCTCAAGGGAAGGAGGAATGGGAAGGGAAAAGGACAGGCTGGCAGCCCCCCGCCAGCTCTGTGCCCCAGCCTCTGGGTCAGGTAGGGCGAACACACCTTGTCCCAAGCACCACCATGAAGGTGGGCATCCAAAGGGATGTCAAACTGGGAGAGAGGAGGCAGAGAGGGAAATAGGGTTGCTCTGGGGGTCTTTGTCCTGGTGGGAAGAGATCAGCAGCCAAAGGGCAGCAGGTAGTGGGAGTCGGTAGCCAGAGAAGCGAAGAGAGAAACGCTGGTGCCCAGCGGGGCTCGTGCAGCGGGGTGGAAGAGGGCAGGGAGCTGCTGGCTGTGTGCATGAGCACGCCTAGGTATAACACATATTTAGCACTGGAGCGAGTCCAAGTCCATTATTAATTGCTTAGTGAGGGTGAATCAGAAGGATGAAAAAGGCAGCTGTTCGCTGCCGGGATATTGTAGCAATGCTTTTGAAAGCACGCTTTGATATCATGCTATGTAACTGTGTTGTAGTTGGCAGTATAAAAATGTTTAGTGGAAGGTGCAAGCACAGGGAAAGTTTTTATAGCAGTTGTTTGAAAAACTGTAGCTGCTTCCCTAACTCAGAGGGTGATATGCTGAGTGCTTGGATGAAGGTGCTGTGCACATCCAGTCGTGCATGTGAGCAAGGGGTGGAAAAGCCAAGGGAGCGCAGGAGTAAGAGGCCAGGGCTTGGCTTGTGTACCGGGCTTGGGAAGAGAAGCGAGGAGAGAGTCAAACCAGCCAGGTGATTTTGGGTGGCAGGAGGGTACCTCAAGGAACCAGCATCATTTTCAGAGATCTCTAACTCTGCTGCTTCTGGGACCACCACCGTTTTGCTAAAGCCACAGTATCTGTCAGGGTCTGTGTCCAGGGCAGCTCACAGCATGGGGCTGGAGTTTGTTTGTGGGCATCGATTTCATCCCCTACATCCTTCCTGGGCAGGTTAGATCCTGGAAGGGGCCCTCCTGCCCATGAGCCAGCAGCCACGGTCAGACCCAGCCCAGATGCAGCTGCCTGGAGATACTCCTTCACCTTGTCCTGTGCACATCTACTGTGCCTGTGTCTGAGGATGGGAAACGGTGCTACCCACCAGCCACCTGGTACCTCTTCTTGCCCTCTCCACAGGGACATGCGCTGGTGTCCTCCGGAGGGGTCCCAGATTTGGTTTCACACGCCTGCGCTGCTCTCGGCGAGCACCGTGTGGGAGAGGGCAAGGTGCAAGTGGTGAGCCTGCTGCTGCGGCAGAAGGTGCCAGTCATGGTTCTCACTTCTTGGGGAGTTATTTCCATCGTCTGCCACAGGAGACTATTTTTATCTGTGGTAAACAGCCTTAATTCCAGCGCTGTCTGATCTTTGGTACAACCTGAGCGTAGGCCAACGGGCGGGCGCCCGCGATCCAGAGACCACGATCTTGATCTTGATTCAAATGCCCGTGGGAACTCTGTTTACAGAGCATGTTTGATGTGCTTTTAGTAACTCCTCCTGGTGCTGAGGAGCGATTTTATTAAATCTAAGCATGTTTAGACTTTCTGGCTGGTGAATACCTTGTGCTTAAATATTTTGCTTTGCTCCCGTCCAGTGAGAAATGATGAAACCTGGATGTCTGAGGCAAGGCTGCCAGCTTCTTGCCAAATGGGGTGATAGAAAGCAGTCCTCAGAAGTAAAGCCAAGTGAAAATTTAGTGTTAGCAAGAAGTTCTGCATTGAACTGACCAGTTGAATACACATATTTCCAGCCAGAAGTGCTGTGCCTATAGAAAAGAGTGCAATATCAGGTATTTAAACCATAGCTTTTCGTAAGGACAAGCAGTTGTGTTTTAAACTCAATGTATTTGAGGTTTGGCCAATAATCAAAAAATCTAAATTTCATGTGGAAAATAATGATAAGAACAACACTAATGGTAGTATTGTTCACATTTTTCATTTGAAAATGTGAAGAGGGATGCGTTTTGAATTCCTTACAATTTGCCTCCATTTCTGAGCCCTTGGTATGTAGTGGGGTTATATTCCTAAGTTTTTTACTCTGTTTAGTCATTAAATCTCCCTTTGAATGAATTACCAGATCCTGAGTTTTATTCTACCTTCCCTCTATACCTTCAGACTCCTTCCCTAGGGTGCATTTTCCAGCAAATTCCGGTGTAAGATTTTTCTTTGCTCTGGTAATCTTGCTGAGAAACTCAAAACAGAGCTGCAGTCAGGCTTCTCAGCAAGAAAAAATAGTTACTAGGACTCGGTCTGACTTTGTGGACATTGCTTCGGTTGTTGTGGCGAATAAGCTTTCGTCATGACCTTTTCCTTTGAGGCAGGCAGGCAGAACAGAGGCAGCAAGGGATGTTACAGGTGCAGGATGATGCTGCTCTTGCCTCTCATCAGTTGGAGTGTTTGAATGCCCATGCTTCACCAGTGGAAAGTCGGAAAACAGCATTTATGCTTTCTTAGCTCAAAAGATGTTCTGGTGCTAATACGTTTCAACGCTGACTCAAAGGCAGATTTTAAAAAAAGGAGTTTCCCTGGGAACAAGACCTCGTATAACCTCGACAGAGGAGGATGGCAGGCTGAGGGCTCTGGTGCACAGTTTTGCCTGTACACTTTCTGCAGAAATATAATGCTCTGTGACCTGGACAGTTGTCAGGGTCTTACCGTGATAGCAATGTCTTTTCAGCTTTTTGAGGAGAGTTTTGTACCACAAAGGATCCCTGGGATTGTACCAAGGTGACACAGGCCAGAACGTAGCCCAGCGAGATGAAGACTCTGTGAACACTGGACTTCTCATTTTAAGGAGCTCATCCCCGTGACATTTTGTTGTGGTTGTGTAACTTTTCCCTTTGTTTTCCCTTTTCTTTCCCGATAAGGCTAAGTTGCAAACCAAGCTCCAGGTTGTAGTTACTGTATTTCCATCAGCCCAGCTAAAGTAAATGCTTATGGTTAGAAACATGCCGTTTAATTTAAAGGCCATGGGCAGTTTTTTTTTACTACACAGTAGTCAGCTACACAGGCAGCGAAGTTGTCCTGTGTCCTGCTGGAAGTGATCTGGTTTTACACTGCCTGGACCTCTGTGGACCTCTCTCTGGGTTCAGAAAGTTGATAGCTCATGTACTGTATGGCTCCTTATATTTTTATTCCTGCTGCAGAAAGTTTCCATTAAAAAGATGATTTGCTGAAGAGGCCAGTTTGCCTTTCATCTTGAGTATATTCCTATGCATTCTGAAATCAATGGAGTTTGGATAACAAACTTGAACAACAGATGTTTTTTAAAGCGTGTGAACAAGGAGATCTGAAAAACCATATTTAATATGTTTTATGGTGATATGATTTTGGATCTATGTCTCCTGTTCACCTCTATTCCATGCATGAACCCATGACAAAATTAAATAGCAGGCAACAAAGCTAGTAATAATGATAAAGCTTCAAAATAAATGCTGTTGCTTGTGAAAAAGCGGTTGAGTGAGTTGGATGAAATGGCAGTGTAATTATGTAGTAGCGAGTCAAAGTTTGATAGCTTGGAGCTTATCTTTGCACAGCATGCCACTTTCCCCCCAGCCCCCAGTATGGCATGTTTCTTTATCAACACTTCATTTCTAGTTGTTCACCTTTAAATAATCTTATCAAATCTTTTTCTTGTTCCTCCTAGTGATTGTGGAAGGGAATTCAGAAAGTAATTAAAATGAACAGACCAAAACTGTCTAACCAAAATATCCCCAAAAGTAAAATTTTGTGTAGTTAAAGTGAACAGTGTGAATTCCCAGCTCTGCAGGATTCTTTATTTTATGAACGCTTCTAGGACTAACTTCAATTTTGCAGTGATCAAGGGTAACAGTATACAAGACTGCTATGTAAAGAGTGCTTATGCCCTAACTGACCTAAAACTGAGGACTGCATGTACATATGGCGCTGGGTCCACTATTGCAGTTGTTTCCATTATTTGGAAGATTCAGCGGAATGAAACGGCTTAAGCTTTAATATATAAATTTTAATTTACTGGTACACTTTTAAATAGTTCGCTAAAAATTGCTTCCTTTAGTAGTCAAGGTCTCTTATCTGCCCCTGCTTCCTTCCCCTCCGTGGATGCTTCCTGTTTTCCATGTCAGTCTCCGTGCCCCCCCATGTATTTCCATGTGCCTTTTCCTGTTGTCATAGGGTCTGCTGCAGCTGCTCCTCAGCCTCTCCACCAAGGAAAAGCTCCAAAGCTGAGCTGGCTCCTACACTGCACCACAAAAACACACTTTGTGGGTGCCTACCCTCACCCCTTGAGCAAGGAGGCGGCAGCACTTACATCTCCGGGCATGCTACCGGGAAGTAGCCTGCCTATCATTAGCGTTGCACGTCCCGCTTTTGAAGCCTCTCTCGTGTCTTTGCCTCGTCCCCTGTGCCTTTTATATTGTGGAAGTGGCACAAGAAAACCAACAGGAAAGTAAGATGAGTCAGGTCCATGGTAATACGTAGTTAAATCATGTCTGTGCTTTCACGTATGATTCAGTTACCCTCTCCCTGATGGCTCTTTCTATGGAAATAAAATGTGGAACAATAATTGGGAGAAAATTATTTAAGGAAGGATCCTACCTATTACATGTGGAATTGCATCTTCAGGGTTTCAGTAGGGTTTGGCTGTAAAACAGAAAGCCAAAGAGATTCTGTTAGTACAGAACTGTCAAATACGTATTAGTTCATGAGTGTTTCCAACCCTCCTTTCTACTGCTTTACAAGAGAGATACGATTGTATTTATTTTAGTTACCTGTGTTCTAACAGGAGTATTATAAAATACTTTTTTAAAAGCTGGAAGTGCACGTGAGACGTGATTATGTGGCCAATATTTTCTTACACATTCTTTACTGAGGAATACATTTTGTTTCTCTTCCTTGTGTCTTCTCCTACTGCAGGGGATGGATGTGGGCACATGGTGATGTATCAAGACAGCGGGACCCTGGCATCCAAGAACTACCCTGGGACATACCCAAATTACACTCTTTGTAAAAAGAAAATCCAAGTGCCTCTGGGAAAACGCCTGATCTTAAAAATTGGAGACCTGGATATCGAATCACAGAAATGCAAATCCAGCCACCTTACCATCTGGAGCTCTTCAACACAGCATGGTATGTAAAAGAGAAGGCAATGGCCGATGCATGAACTGGTAAAAGTGTGAGTAAAAGCCAGCTCAGCAAAATGCAAGAAATGTTAGCCTGTGTCCTTTCCTCCTGCTTTTCATATTCAAGTGTGTCCTTCTCAGTATGGGAGGCCATTGCCCCTCGCACCGCGTGTCGTTCTGCCAAGGCTGGAGGTGCTGCCACGCTGCGCTGCCGAGGCACTGCCGAGGGGCCACCGGGGCCACGGGGGCTTGTGCCTGTCTCTGGCACATCCACCCCAAGGGCCCTGCCCTCAGACCTGCGGAGCTGTGCTATCACAGCTTTAGTACAGCAAGTATGTGGATCTATATCAGCCCTGTACCCTTCTCGGGTAGGGGAAGAGCTGGCTCACTAACCAGACAGAAACAAGATGAGAAATTGGAGTCAATGATCCTGCATGTCTCTATTTCCTAGGCAGTTCAGGCCTGGGAGAGGAGATAGCCTTTATTATTGCTAGCTATTAGTCACTGATAACCTTTGCTCATGTACAGGCTTTAATACTTGCAGATATTAAATGTGTGCAGCCAGTCTGCACTCCTGCAAGAGATTTGCACAGGAAGATAAGTGAGTAAATATGCTATAGCTGTGCACTTAAAACAATCATAACGACAACAGGATCCTCCTGAGGGAGAACCTGAGGTCTTCCTCAAATCAGCCTTCCCAACCTGTTGTTGCTGAAACTTTGGTCTGCTCTTTCTAGAAGAGTCAACCCGATTTTCAAGTCAGTACTCCCTTTTTCAGAAGTCAGATTTAAATCCAGGCAGAGGCATGGGTCTGCAGGGACTTCCACAATGCAGAAATAAACATGTGACGTGCCAATTCGTAAAATTTTGCCTGCTGGGAGCGGGCTGTAGCCCTTCAGTCAGCTGAGGCTGAATGTGCTGTACTGGACTTTACAGGCAGAATGGATTCAATGGGAAAAGGCGATGAAGAGATGAGCTACACAGAGCCTCTGCAGGTTTCCCAGGTCACCCAGCTCATTGCTTAGCTCAGTGAAGTGTGTGGTTCTCCTAAGCTCGGGACTCATAAGATACTTTAGTAGTAAGGAAGGACGATTGCCTTTCATTCATGAGCATGATAGGCTTATCACTCATCTGGTAAGATAAGATCAAGTGAGGTATTAAAGCCTTGCTCGCAAACGAAGGTAAGGGTAATTGTTGTTCCCATGAGGGAGATATTACATTTTGAAACAGCCTTCACCAAGAGTGGGCAGTGACGTGTTGATACCTAAGCCTTGTATAGAGCTTGATTTGAGGCATAAGGAAAGTTTCTGTTCATGTGTGCTGGGATTTTTTTGTGTTGTTTACCTCATTTCAGAACTGTAGGTAATGAGTCATGTTCACCTGAAGCAGTCTGTCTGTACTTGGCAGTAAGAGATAGGTGCTCAGTATTGCATTATTGTAACATAATAATTTTTATTGATGCTATCTTGACGTTTCTAATCAAAGGCTTTTTTAGGGAACAAGGATAAATCAGTATATTGCTTTCTGAAGTGAAAAATGAAGCTTGGATGTTGATTGAAATTCTGGCTCCTCACACATCAGCTTGAAGGCATCTTCACATAGTCCAGTCCTGCAGTTATTCAGCCTGTAAACACATAATACCTGTGTGTTATGCAATCAAATCCATATAACGAATTTCTTTCAAGTATTCCCACACCCATTTTCAGACCTGATTGCTAATGTCTGATGCATGTGGACTGTAATTTGCATTCTCAGTAATGAACTGCACAATTAGCAGATTTTACTCATATCTGATTAAACAAGTTCTGTAGCTTAGGCATACATACCATCTGTAATGGTTTTTGTGGTCTGCAACTCACTGTAGACTTTCCCACTAGCATACCTACAGAGTCTGTGCTCTACATTCAGGTAAATTCATGCAGAAGAGCAGTGTGGAAATCATGCTGTATACATAAATTCATGATATTGCATGTGTTTTAAAAGACACAGGAATTCATAGATGAGATTAGAGCTTCTCTAACTCAGTTGTGTCAATAGTTTCGCTATAGCTCTGGGTTTTAATGTGCATTTATGTAAGCAAAAGAAGCTCTGTGAGTAAGCATTGCTAAGTCCATTCAGGCTGTTCAGTGTCCTTTTAGGTAGCTGTTTCTGAGCCCAAATCTCCTCTTCGCAACCTTCCCCTCTTCATGAACATCTACAGGCAGGTCAACGCCTTCCCTTTGGCCAAGAAGATACTGACCTTTGCCATTGAAATTCTTTCATAGGATGATGGAGAGTTGAAAAGATTTTGCAGGCATTGAAAACATCTGAGCAATTAAAAACTAATCTTTGCATGTTTTCTGTATTTGACCTGGGTTTAAAAAGGAAAACCGAAAAAGTTAATTATGAAAGCTGGCAGTGTGAATATTACTCATGTTTCAAATTAGCCGATCAGCCTTTGCTCTTTAAGAGGCTTGCAATTGTAAGACAATAAGGTCCAAAGGGAAATATGTTTTAAATACCGTGCTGATCTCTTCAACTCTACAGAAAACAAGAGAGTGAATGTCAGTATGCGTACAAACGTCTATTGAGGAGTGTATCTGAAGCTGAGAAATCAGTCAGAGGCAAAACCTAGATTATGCACGTAAATATAAAATTAGTGTAAACAAGTCTTCAGATGACAAAGTATTGTTTTCCTTTCAGATTTCTCCCACATGTTGTCTTTACATATAACTGTGATTCATTCATCATTATAACCTTCTGCTGGGATTCAAGCAATACAGCAAGGAGTAACTCAATTCATGTTTGGGTATTTATGTTCCATGCAGTAAAGGGAAGCTGTTACATACAAATGAATGGATTAATTTGATTTATGTTAGCCATAACACTGATTTCTTCACATTCGTGGGTCGGTAACTACAGAGTAGACCACTTGCACGCAAGTTTTATTTAAGGTTAGGGCATTCCTGAAATTTTGTGGACTGACACAGGAGTACTATGAATCTAATTCCTTCCTGGAAAAGCATGTAGCGTTGTTGTGTATGCCGATCTACTGAAGCCTTCCTGCTCACCTGAGACACAAATGTGACACTACAGTTATTCTCCCCTTTGATGCTTCTCAGCTTTGATGGACCTGTGCAGGCAGCCACTGCATTTAGATTTCTCCAATATTGCCATCAAAGGATGGTCATCAAATAATCTTAACAAAGCTCTAAAGCCAGAGATATAAAGTGGCTGAACGCTGTATCTCTGGGCTATTACTCTGCACACTGTCTTCTTCAGTGTTCACTGGAGGAAAGATGCTGTAGCAAGTCTTTTCTTTCAAACTGTTAGCTTTGTATCCAGACTTAGATGTGAAAATATTAGTCATCAGTCAGCAAAGGTAGTCTAACATCACTTTTGGTGAAACTGAGTCAGCTTTGTATGACAAACCTTTAAATATTAACACAGCTTTGCAGGTGGTGTCTCTAGGAGAAATAAATGATAATGTTCTCTTTCAAAGGAATAGTTTTGCACTGGATGGAAATATGGGGGTTTTGTCCCATAAAAGGAATCTAGAATAAAAATTAATATGAAGCATGATCTCGCAGTGTAGACAAGGTGCAACCCTTACTGAAATGCTTTTCTTCTTGAGTTAATTGCATTATCTGAGCATATTAAAAATACTGAGCTCTCAATAAGAGCTTCTGATTTTTTAATTAGTTAAAGGGATATGTGAAAACAAGATTAACCATGTGGTCCTTGTAGTTCTCAAGAGCACAACTTGCACTGGTTATGAAGGAGTAGCATAAATTTTTTAGAAGTTCAACAGGAACTGCTCCTAGTCAGCTTCTTTTCATGTCTTTGTCAGATTTCTGTACCTATTTTGACCCTTTTTTCTTGCTTTTTTCCCCCTCTCTTTCCCCAACTAGTGGCTTAGTATATTTTCCCTTAATTTTGTGAGATGATCATCAGTCTTGACTAGAGAGAGAGAGATTAAAGAAGAGATAAGTGCCTACTTGCTTCTCCATTCACTTGCAGTCAGTAGGAGGTTGATGTGTTCCTCTGGGGTGGATGTCAGATCTGCTGAGTGACTAGTAATAATTTGGAGAGTTAGTGCAGTTACCTTGTTCTTGCATAATTTACAGCCAGTAGCTAGCGTGAAACAGAGAAATTACTGAAAATGCTTTCCCCTCCCTGCACCCAGTCACTAAGGGTTGTTAGACAAATACAGCATTTACTGATGTGTGAGTGTCTGACGGCTGCCGAGAGTGAGTGTGCGCGCGTGTGTGCATGCACACGTGTGTGTGTGTGTGTGCAGCAGAACCAAGCGCCTTCAGATGCCTCCTACCTGTCAGTATGACTTGAGGGGATTCATCAAACCAGTCTTTCCTTATTGTGTATTGTAATAAATATCTTGCTTGAATAAAGGGTGTGCCCAGGTTTCTTTTTCGTCCCTCAAAGGAAACTTGTTATTACAGCATTGTTTCTGGTATTTCAGGAAATCCAGTGAAATGCCCAGACAAGTTCTCGCTGAAGATCAAGTTGAGCAGTTTCTTAACAGTCAGAACTCTTCTAACAGTTGGGTTTCGGCTGAGTGGTTACAGTATCCCGAGGTTTCAGCTTTGGAAGGATGTATGCAACAAAGAAAAGCTTTTATTTTATCACATGAACTCTTTTTTTCCTCTTAGCTGCATAAAGTGTATTGTGTGTTTTTCTGTGGTTTTTGTTAAACGGCTACAGCTCTTTACTAGCGATTCCTGACTGTTGCCATGCTTCTGTCTTTGGGTTTGGCTAAAACCACAGGCATGTTAGAAGTGGGGATCTCACCTGAGGTCAAGCAGGCAGACCTACAGCTGGTGCAGGTGGCCCAGACCGTCTCTTTTTAAACTGTAATTACTTCTCCAGCTTGCCTCTACTTGGATGCCTTTTTCTTTCGCTTATCGCAGTCTTTGGCAACCCTTTGGAAATGCTAACTGAAAGTTATATTTGTTTTTCCTAAAACGAGAAATGCTTACCACTCGGTCTGAGGTCGGACTGTGTTGCACAGAGTTAAACGTTGAATAACTGGGCTGTCTCATCCTGACGAACAAATGTGACTACTCTGTCAACTCATATCTATTGAGTATTAAACACCTCCTTCCCCACGTCCTGCAAAGAAGGGTGCAGAGCAGCACTGTTTGTCTCCTGGCTCATCCTTGCAGGGTGACGCTGGTTATCCCTGAGTGTGGTGGCAGGGTTGGAGTGAAGAAGAGGCCTCTCCTCTCTCCTTGACAGGGGAGAGGAAGAGTTACTGCTTATGAAAGTGAAGCATTTGTGTGAATGTGGGATGGAGACAAATTTCAAGAATGCAGATGTTTTCATACAACAGATCTTGTTTTTGTGAGCTGTTTGTGAAAGACTTGCACTCTGGCTGAGTTTTTAGCTTTAAAGTGAAGCATGCATAATCCATGTTCGTCACATCCCCTGTCCTTCCCCAGCTACTGAGGTACTTCCAAATTGCTTTATTTGAGAAAAGGCTGCTGAATATAAGGATCACAATTTAAAACATTGTTTTCCCCAAACAAACTCCTTAGGAAATCGTAATCCTGGAGAGGCAGAGCCATGGGATCTTTGCTACACGTTGCTTGGCAGCCGTGCCTTACTCTGCAAGACTAATGTTAAAGAAAAGGGAGAAGATTCCCTGTTGAAGAGGGAACGTTATGAGTTGATATCTAAACTGAGTTTCTTAAAGACCTCTGCAGATGTCAAACTCCGGATTTCAAATGATATTGAGGAATTTGAAGGCAGAACGAGCAGAATGAACCGGACATACAATAGCTAAAGAGGGACAGAATTGCTTTTAAAAGGAAGCAAAAGTCTTACAGGAGAGACAGAAGTATTAAGAACGACAGAAACAAACAGCACGTAGGGATTGCCAGCTGGTGTGAGAGAAGAGTCCTCTAGGCACAGAGCTTCTTAAGGGAAGCAGAATAAATAAAGGAACGTAATTCAATAAAGCAATTTCAGGAAATATGCCAGAGCCTGGTTGACAGTAGAAGTAAACTAGACTTCATAAAACCAGACAATGCTGTAAAGATCATCAGATTTGCAAAACAACACTATTACGAAAAAGACAAAAGGAGCAGACTATTGATAACATTTAAAAAATAACATGTAAACTAATCTCTCCAGTCTCCAGGCAAGCCAGCCAAAGGATATCCACGAGACAATTTACCGTGTATTGTGCAGGATGTTAATACTGCTTGGAGACAGTGATTCCGAAATAAAAGTATTTCATTTAAACCACTTAAACCATACCAACGGATCAGGAATTATGGACGAAAGGCATTAAATGTTAGTGTAATTATGGAGAATATTAAATTAGGTACTTTCAAAATCCCTATCCTGTAATAGCTCTCCTGTAGAATTCTAAATATATATATATATATATATATATTAAAGAATCTGGAGTGAACAGACAGAACCACAGTTGGGTCAACTCATTAATGAGACATGGAAAGAAGAAAAGGCCCTGGCATCTAGATGTAGTAATACTGAAATATGGAGAACACCTACTCAGTTTCATGGTATGTAACACATCTGTTTATTAAATCAAACTCTTTTCTTTGTTCTTGGTAAACAAACCAAATAATCCTGCCTACTTACCCTAGCAGAGCTCCAGCCGAGTCACTTTAAGAGGAAACCAGGAGAGAGATCAGCATTCATGACTCGTTTTTCAAGCCGAATATGCAAAACAACCCACCTCACAACTAACATTAGAAGATGAAAAACTGATAACGTGATCTGGCAGTTCTCAAAAGGGATCTTAAAAAACTTTTGGCTTAGTCCCAGGTTTAGGAATTAAATATTTATCCAGAGTCAAGTCCAAATGCTGCAGTAAAATTTAACAGGACCCTATAAACAAGTTTCTGCCTTTCATACCAGACACAAACCAAGGCTTTCTCCATCATCCCTCCTTTCCACTATGGTTGTACAGTATTCATATAGACAGCCTGGGGAAGTCAATAAATCCTAGGTGGAATGGACAGAGAAGACAGGGAGCACGTATGAGTTTTAAAAACTAGACGATAAAGTAGTATTTTGGTCACCTCAATTGCAAGTAAAAAATACTGACTAGTAAATATAGTTTTCAGATGAAGTCTAATGTCTACAGATGCTGATTGGGTTTAATCTTTTAATGTCTATAAAATCTCACAGTGTATCTATTCAAGGTAATAGGTAAGTCAATGGAGAGCAAATCTGCTGGGTGTTAGCGTGTGTATAAAAAGTGCATCTAATTCAGGCATACCACAAACTGAAATGCAGGGACCCTGGGAGACTATCCTTTTGCTTCTGGCTTTACAACACTAAAGTAAATGGAAGACTGCTGTATGGAAGTGCCTAGGAAGGAGTACATGTGGTTAAAAACAAAGGTGTTATTTTTCTGAAGAAAATTAGAAAACGGATGAAAGCATGAAATTCTCTCATCAGTCAAAACTGAACCCAAAGAATTGTCTTGACCCTGAATCAGTTTTATTTTCTAAGCATTACCTGTTGTCCCCCTGGGGAATTTCTTGGAAGACCGTCAATGTAAAATAAATTGATTAGGGGGAAAATGAGAATCCAAGGCCACTCTGCAAAAACCTGGCAAAATGGAGAGATGCTGCTAAACCTAAAACAGTATTATTGGGTAAATCAAATCAGAAAGGTGCTTACACTGGTCATTTTAAACACAATAAGCAGTGAAGAGAGTGGAATAACACCTTTTCCTAAAAACAGGCTGTACACCTCTCTAGTTCTTTCAGGTAGAAAAGAACCTCTAAGCCAAACCAGTATCTGTTCGGTTTCTCTAAGAACAGCAATAGAGGGTGAGATAATGCTTGTACTTTTTTCTAAACCCTAACTCTCAGTACTCATTTCTGTATTTGATAGCACAGAAATAAACTGCTAGATCTCAGGCAGGTCTGAAGACCTGGCAGTGTAGTGCTGACATGTATTACCTGAATTATTGAGAAGAAACGCGTTGAAATATTTTGCAAGGCTTCCTCAGTTTGCAACAAAAGAAGAAGTGAATATTTTGTAGTATTAATAAATGCCTCTTTTTTTTTCCCTCGAAATCTATGCAGAAAACTGATAAACTTTTGGAAAATATTCCTTCCTTTACTGGATACTGTTATTTGCTTCTATATGCTTTAAGGAATTAGTACTAGGCCCCCTTAGTTTTGAGCTACCTATGGGAGTCTCTCGGTACACCAGAACTGCTCTTGGCAGAAGATAACCTTAGCCTGGTAACCCGTCTTGGATTTATAACTTAACAGTAGAAACTTGTCTTTAGGCATTGCATGCTGATTTCTTAAGCTGATTGTTTCTGAAGTTTTGGCTTTTGTTTGGATTATACAGCTCTATGTGTCTAGACTTTTTTATTTTATTTTCTTGTTTTTGCCTCTGACATGTGTGATTTGTTTGTATAATTACCTGGAACGTATGTAGACTTGCTACTGGAGGAGACACATAGCCCTGATCCAGCCAGTGTGTGGTTGAGTGAATCAGCCATCTAAATTATACCTACAGAGTAGATAGGTCACTGCCAATCACTGTGAGGGAGAAAGCCAAAGAGCACTTGTGAGAAAATATGTAGAGACAGTCCTTGAGAGAAGAAAAGGACTGAAGCTTCCTCAGGTGTTTTGTTTTGAAGAAATGCAATGCCTCTCTGTCTTCTTACCCTTTCTCTCTCTGGGGGGGGGGAAAAAAAATCTAAGTTAGCACTTTACTTCTCCCACTGCAATCTGACACAAAAGACCTTCTCAAATAAATCACTCGTGCAGTTGTCTGGTATGACACAGTGTCAGATGCTGTCTTTTTGATAAGTTCATTTTCTAAGCAATTTGTTTAACCCTTTTTATAGACATTGTTTTCTCTGACTAAGTCATGAGTCATTTTCAACACATGAGTACTCCAGGGAAATGTCACACTCATCACTTTTTTCTCTGCCTGCCTTGCTTCAACGTATGATTTTTATAAGCCAAAAGACAGGGTTCCTCCTTTGGTTTGTCCCATTCTGCTGGCAACTGGCTGTTGTTGGCTGCAGTTGGGCTACTCTGTAGGCTGATCTTATAGTTGTTATAAGGCCAGTGAAGTATTTGGGAAGGGCCCCCCCCCCAGAGCATCAAGCAAAATGAAGAGGCTTTTGGGAGCCCATTAGGAACGGTACAACTCATCAAATTTCTGCTGTGATTTTAATTTCTTGTATCTCAGAAGTCAGTTCCAAGTTGCCCTAAAGTAGCTACCACTAATAAAATGAGGTTGTCTAGGAAAAATCAAAGTGATCCTTTTTCCTCCCAAGGACTTGCTTTAGGATCCAAAAGCTGTCATTCACCAGAACAGATGGGCTGAGGGCTTGTAAAGGGTCTTGTTTTTTCTCTTGAGGAAAAAAAAAAAACTGTTTGCCATTTTACAAAAACCTCTTCTTAGCAGTTTATATTGTAAGTATGCTCATAAATTCAAAAAAGTGTACCCAAACTGCTTTGGATTTTGTGTCATCTGTTCCTGAGGGCAGCCAGGGACAAGTGTTTGCACTCAGGTCTGGTGACAGAAGGCAAGAGCAAAGACTGTGGCAATCTCGAAAGAAAGCTCCCCTCGGGAGCTGACTTCTGAAGAAGCAAATGTAATTATTAAGAGTCCCGGGCACGCCTGCTGTCACAAGAAAGGAGTGTCCCAAAGATACTGCAGTTGGTAGCTATAAAACCCTTATCTAATTCAATGTAAGCACAAGGCTTTTGTCTCCCTGCCCCACTCACTTCATCTCTGCCTTTCTCGCCCTCTCTTTTTTGTTTAAAACTCTAGAGACTTGAACTATATACTTCAAGGGTCTGATGATGTTTTTAAAAGGAAAATAAATTAAGAAATTTTCTGAGTAAAGTGGTGCTGCCTTGTAGTACAATTTGGCTTGTGGCACACAGGTCCCTGGAAACCAGGCACCCTGTTTGTGATCTCAGTCTGTGCTACAGCAGCGCGAGCTGTACGCGTCTGGAGAGTTTATCTAGGGGACCCTGTGTAGATCCCTTGGATTGCCCGTTCTGTTCTTTTCTCTAATGAGTTACTGCTGGTTGTAAGCATGCTGTACTTCAAAGGCTGAAGGGCATTAATCATTCTCTTAAGGCTTATGTGGTGAGAGACGTAGATGCTGGAGTTGCTGCCATGGAGAGACAATTGGATCCTGGCCACTCCTTGTCAGGGTAACCCTGGAGCTCATACCCATAAAGGACTCAAGCCAAAACCCTGTTGTCAACATTTGGATTGGTACTGAAGGAGAATGAGCGTGTTATGAAACTTTGCTAATCATGGGAATATTCCAGTCTAATTATGTCATCTCAACTTTTGAAATCATCTTTGTTCTGTCTGTAGGGCCATACTGTGGTAATGTGATGCCCATCCCCGAAGAAATCATTCTGGATAGCAATGAAGCGACTATTCACTTTGAGAGTGGATCCCACGTGTCAGGACGAGGCTTTCTGTTGTCCTATGCCAGTAGTGATCATCCAGGTAAATTGAAATCCAAAAGTACTATTTCTAAAGGATTAGTGACATAGCCCCCCCCCTATTTCATTATCTTCTCTACACACTTGGACTTTAGCCCAAATGTTTGGCCCTAAATATTTCTGGATTAGCATGTACCATGATATTTTTAATGGCATGTGTGCAAGAAGCAGCTGTAATATTAACCAGGTATAATAGCTGCTGAAATTCTACCTAGGCAATTTGCAATACAGGCCCAGTGAAAGAGAAAACTAGCACCTTCTCCTTGAAGCTCCACTGTATTCTGGGCTCCAGCATCTACCACACAGGGATAAGATGAAGGGATAGGAGAGATTAAGATTCGATTCTTACATTTAATATTCTGGGGGTCTGTGCAACTTCATTGAAGGTGTAAAACATTGGAAGAGTAGAAGAATGAGATAAAAAGAATGAGAGAAAACCATACCTGTTGCTTTCTATCTAATAAAATTGTTCAGGTATTATACAGAGAGATCTTTAAATGTAATTTCATGTGTAGCCAAATATTTGTCTGTATTTCTACATCCTGCAATGGGGATTGACATTTGTAAACTTTTCACAGATCTAATAACATGTTTGGAACGAGCGAACCACTACACAAAGGATGAATACAGGTAAAGAGGGTTTGCAGCTCTCTTGTGCTGTGGCTTGCTTTGCTGTAGCTGTCACCTGGTCCAATTGTTAGAAAATGTCACATAAGGCGGGTACGGTCTTGGTTTTCTGGAGAAGTGAAGTTTTTTGAGCTCTGATGCTGTAATGGTCCAAGGCCCGGTTGTGAGAAGCAGTAATGCAGAATGGAAGTCTGCGGCCCAGAAAGACAAGGGAATAGAGTTACAGAGCAAGTCTCGTTTGGGCATCCATATACATGGTATATGTAAAAAGAGTTTCCACTTTGAAATTCAAAGTAGCCTCAAATTCCAGTGCTGCTTCTGAGAGCAGATCACGCCCTAGCTGATACAAGATTATCTGAGGACAAGCTATAATTTCTTGGTTCCTTGAACCTTGTGATAGGATTTGAAATGGTAATAAATTGTGATCTTCTGGCTGCTGTCTGGATGTGCATGTAGGCTTCTTATCTGGGCTGCGCTGAAAACTCGCATGGTAGCATTTCTAGAACAAGAGAACTAAACAGAAATGCCCTTGCAAAACTGCTTTTCTGGTTCTTTGTGTGCTGCTGTGTGCAGTCCACTCATGAACTCAAGGGCCCATTTATTTACCTCCTAGACTCACTAACAGACTATCAGCCAGAACTTACTGCTAAAATATTTATTGGTTTGAGAGCATTTCTTTCCTACAAGTTTGTTTCTATCTATTGTTGCTACAGTTCATATTTTGAACAAGCCTGTCTTCTCTCACTACAGCAGATACTGTCCTGCTGGCTGCAGAGACATAGCAGGTGACATTTCTGGGAATATCGGAGAAGGATACAGAGATGTAAGTACACAGGATAATGAGGGGAAATTCATAAAGACAAAAGAGAGAAACGTAACACAACTTGGTTTCAACTTTTGCTGCTTGACTTCTGTCAGTAATTCTTCCCAGCTGTGTTAGATATAACTTTTATTATCAGTGTATGAGTATGTTATCAGTATATAAGCAGACGGAGACACTTTTCAAACAGACCAATCAATTGTGTGAGAACAAAGTCTACTGACTTGTGGTTTCTGGCTTTCTGGAAGAACCCTGCAGAGGGTTTGTCCCTCTTGAGGCAGTGCTCATCCATGTACTAAATATTCCTACGACTTCAGCTTTTACTTGTTTGGAGTCCATGTGCATTTCTTTTCTAAAGTTATCTCCTGCAGGAAAAAAAAAAAATCAGTAACGTGCGGGTGTTCTTTAAGATTATGCCTGCAGTATCCCAGCAATCTGCTCTGAGATGAAATAAATATTATACACTGCCTAATCACATCTCACTGATAACTACCAACCTCTTGGGTTGTTTTAACTGCTCATTCTTTAAAGCGAAGACATTGCCTGAGTGGTTGCATTTACCCACAGTTCGTATGCCACAGTGCTCTGCCCTTGCTGTGCCCCTCACCCTGGACTCTCCTCCCGTCATACCTGTGAAATCTTTACGTCTCTCAGGGTGGAGTAAGTTTAATCATACCACTGAAGTGAAATCCCACCCTATCACAAATACAGCAGTTGCTGAGTTTCCAAAAAGTCAGTGTTGACGTGGAACCTGTTCATCCAGTTATTCGAGCACCCCGCTCCAGCCTGGAAAGCGGCAGAGCTGAAGAAACAAAGAAATGCCAGGTTACGTTCTCATTAGCTGGAGTTATTCCTGCTCTTCGTTTGGGTGATTAGGAAAGAAAAGCAGCACATGGCATGACCTCATGCAGATCTTATCTGCGCTGAGGAATTTTTGAAAGAGATTTTCCCTCCACCGTTAAGGGGGATTCAGCTTTTCTGATGGGAAGGAACCTGTGGGGCTCCCCTGGAGCCCTGCTGCCTTGGTGTCCCCACCCCTCCTGGCCCTCCCTGGAGGGGACAGCCTGGCACCCCAGCTTCTCAAGTAGGGTAGCCCAAGCTGGGCCCCTGTGAAGAAGAGCAATCTCTTCTAGCAGCCCCTGGGAACGTCTCCTTTGCACCTTTCCGCTGGCCCTTCTCTGCTCTGTCCTGGCCCAGTGGTACGTTATTGCCACGTAGTTGGCACATAAGTTGTCCTGCCTGTGTTTTTCAGCGTTATCCCACCTGAGATACTGGCAAATGGGCTGTACTTAAAACCCAGCAGCAGCTATTCAACACATAGCCAAATTCCCTAATGTATGCCATGACTCAAATCGTAAGGTGCAGTGATAGGTCCGCCTTCAGGCAAGTCCATCAAGTAATTGTCATTTTCTCTTGGCAAAGAAGAGTTTCCTTGCCTTTGACTTTGTTTTCCTGAGGAGTGACACAATACTTATTAGGTTAGAACCTCACAGCACCTTCTCAGAAGCAGATTGTTTGCTTTTTCATTCGAAAAAAAAAAAAAAAGGTGACTTTTGGAACCAGATGTATTTTTTTCAGAGACTACTGTTCTTCCTTCCCCTCCCTGCCCCTCCTTATTCCTCTTGAGCCTTCGCTAGATTTTATGAGCTGTAACACCTGTAGAATAGTGGCTTGGAAGTGAGAGCATTAGCAGTTTGTCAGACTGATCCTCTGAGCTTTGGCTTCTGATGGCTTCTGCCTTTCAGACCTCGCTGCTGTGCAAGTCGGCGATACATGCAGGCGTTATCGCGGATGAGCTGGGGGGCCAGATCAGCGTCACCCAGCAGAAGGGCATCAGCCGCTACGAAGGCGTCGTTGCCAACGGCGTCCCCTCGCACGAGTGAGTACCGCTGGCAGGCAGGGCTGGCTCCCAGAGCAACCCCCGGGGCACAGCGCGCTGCCCAGATCAGCAGAAGCAGGTGGGGACGCTCTTTTGGGGGAGGAAAAGATGTCCGTCGTGGGTCTAGGGGTTTTGGGACTTTGTTTCTATGGCTTTATTAAAATGGTGTTGGCATCGGATACAGGAGAATGTTCCAAGATTTCAGTGGCTCTATACCACGTAGGGCAGTATTTTCTCCTTTTTTTTCTTCTTTTCCTTCCAAAACATAGTTTGAAATTACTGTGTTAACAGATACATGAAAGTACGATGTTCTGCAACAAACACCTTTAATCGATGTGCTAATGAATCATGATAAACTCATGTTAAAGTTTAAAAAAAGCTAGGAAGAGTGAATAAATAAAAAGTGCCGTTGAGCCATAGGGGATTTAATGAACAACTTCTTAAACATTGTGCTTTTGACATGTTGAGAGTTTTTCTCCTTTAGAATATTTATAGCAAGGGTGTTATATTTACCACTTATCTTCTGACTTTTAATTGTACTGTTGTTGAAGTAGAAATAAATCCTCTAATCTCTATCCAGCACAGTAAGCCCTTCCAGCAACTGCCTCTGTCATTCCTGCTGGTTTGTATTTTTAATTTTCAAACGTTATCTGGATTTTACATGAGGCTTTTTTTTTTTTTTTTTGAAGGAAGGGAAATCTCCTCAGTTCCATAGCCTACAAGAGCTAAGGGAATATGTCTTTTTTTATACTTTTTTCCTGTTTTCCCCATGATTTCTCCACATCAGCCTGACAATTTTACAGTCGTGGTTTCATTCATGAAAATAAAAAAGCATTCATTTCGTCTGTTGCTGTGCTTGAACCTCAGCACAGATTGAAATGCTTTATATATAATGCCACTGGGGTATAAAAAGCTGGGTAGCATGTAGACCACTAATGGAAGGCCTGTAAAGCTTAAATAGTTCCTATTTTTCTTATACATGTTGCTTGAAAGTTAACTGCCTAAGAAAATGAATATAAACTTGTCTCAAGCAAAGCACGACTGCGAGCTCAGCTCAGGCACCAAGCCCGTCCGTAAAACAAATAATACAAATTCTTTCCATCACACAGGCCAGCTTAGGGAAACCCTAAATTAAATATTTTGTGCCTTAACTAAAGATGTTACAGAACCATTTACATACATTCGTATGTTTGTGATCCTTGAGAATCCCAGAAGGAGTATCTCAGACAGTAGCGCATAAAAAGTTATAATGAAAGGCAGCTGGGATTCCCATTTGTATTTTTTTCACAGTACAAGAGCTAGTGGGCAACGAGTGAAGCGTAGAAGACAGCAAATGTACACGTGCTGGGGGAAAACACCGTTTCCATAATTAACCCATCACATTAGCTGCCAAGCATCCTTTTAATGTTGCTATTCACAAAATAGCCTATACACTTCACGTGAGTAATAGAAGTACTCACAGAGATGCAAACTTGTCTCTATTACATCAAGTGGGAAAACTCCCATTTTCTTGAAGGAGAGCTGAAAGGCTGAAGCTGGCCTCCAGGGCTCGGATTTAGCCCATTTAATGTGAGTCCCCTGAGGGAGCACCCTAAGGAGGAGTGCAGCCCCCTTAGCTCTCCTGGGTACAGGGCAGACAGAGGCACTCCTCGAGCATGATGCCCGTCTCGAGGGGACTGAATTCCCCGAGGGGACAACCGTCACTTTCTACAGATTATACAGGGAGCCACAGGTAAATGGGCTCATACCGTGTCGCAGGCCTGCAAACTAGATGGCACAGATTTTGAGAAAAATGGGAGTGTGAGCACAGCGCTTCCCGGGATGCTTCTGCTGCTCCTGGCAGCTGGGACAATCCCGGGAGCAGATGAACTGCTGGTGTGAGCCCCTTATCCCTGGAGAGGGAGACTGGAGGATGCAGGGAAACACTTTTATTTCAAAACATGAAAAAGTGATTCTCGAAACAGTGGGCCTATTTACTAAGAAAATGAACCGATGCATTTCATGCTTTAAAAAGGCTTTTGTAAGAGGTATTTCCAAAACTGCATGACGTCCCTCTCCTCGGGGTACCTACACGCTGCAAGAAATTCCTGCGGAGCAGCTAGTGCTGGCGAGAAAAAAACAGTGCTTAGACAGCACTGCTGTAAGAGCTTTTTAGACTCCCTTAACTAAAAGCTTACTCAAGTTTTTAAAATCTCATTTATAGTGGATTTCAGTATTGAAGATTTAAATTATTTAGTGACTTGAGCTGAAATTGACCTCATCAAAAGCTGCTGCTGGAGTGCATCGAGCTGTTAAATATCTGCGTTGTAATGTGACGGCAGAGTTACGGCTCGCTCGCTCACCAGCCCTCAAGAGCTGACCTCGGCCTCCCTGACTCCATTTTTCAGTCCGCTTGTTACGCTCCAGCATCTGTGAGGTTTTCGGTTCTCATGATCCATGTGTGGACCTGCACCCGCAAATGCTGTAATGAAGATCAAGTGGCTGGATTTATTGGGCAGTCCTGACAGCCCGGTACAAATATATGGGGGTTTAACTTTGTAACGTGGCCTGGCCTGTGGCTGTACATCCGCACACGTGAAATCGTTTGTCTTTGAAAATGGAAGCGACTGCATGCTCATGAATTGTGAAAGATGAGATTTGGGGTTAACCTGCACTGCTTATAAAAAGCTTGCTCTGAAAAAAATAAAGGATTTGATCCTAACAGAAATTTATTACGGGAAGCAGCAGCCTTTTTTTTGCAGAGCCACCGGCACAGGTCTCCCGTGCAGTCCTGCCACCGGTACTGTTGGCTAGGCAGGATCCTGAAGGTTGTCAGGAAAATGAGGAGCATGGGGCGATACCATCCCTTAAAGGACAAAGTGAAATTTGTGTGACAAATGCCACCTGTCATATTAGGAAACTGATGAATTACCACTTACTGAATTAGTTTGTCCTCTTCAGTGACTTGCAGAATTATAGCAGAAATATTTCAGCTTGGTTTCATAGATTAATAGACCTTAGAAATGCTAACCTCCTCCCTTTCTTTGCTAAAATTGCAGACCTCTGTTTGAAAGGGATCTCAGTGACTTTTTTATTACAAAGCATTATCTCATAAATAAGTATTCATGGAGCGCTGTGATTTCTGGTTTGGGTAGGTTTTACTGATCACCGTGGGTTTTTATTTTCTTCTTTCCCCTTGAAATGGATTGCTTTGTATTCACTAAGAAAGCAAAAATTGTTTTGGCTGTAATGTCAAACTGGTTTGCAGCGAGCAGAGCACATCTGATCGCCCCTGAGGATTGCCTGGGGGGAAGATGTGGGAGGGAGAGCTTGGCTTTTTCCTTCCAGCTACTCTACCGCCTACATGCCCAAATAAATCAGCTCCCTCCCAGTGCTCTCTGTCATCTCTGAAAGGCTTCGTTTGCCTGTAGTCATCAGTTTTCCCTCAGTGACAAAAAGAAGCAGTGTTTTTATTGACCTTGACATGGGACCACTTTCCTATTCCCCGTTTGCCGTGCTCTCAAAACATAGAGCCGTGCGCGCCACTGTTAGCCCACAGACGGCACCTCGGGGGAAATTTTCCTGGCCAACAACAAAGGGCAGCCTGAAAGGGAGCTGTCTTGATGCTGAAGTGCAGAAGTTGTTTTACTGCTCAGTCATGCTAGCCAAAGCTTTTCAAAAGGGGCAAGTGATGCGTGCAGCTAATCAAAGCGACATTGAAGGGGTCAGATTTTCAAGAAATCCAAACCAATTTCACGTTAAACCCCAGGCTTTTATTTTTATTAGGCAGCCAGTCAGAGTCATCACTTCTGGAATGACACCTCAGGGGCATCTGGTTGGGAATCAGAAAGTGGCTTCATGGGAGGCCAAGGAAAGCTCAGCTTTCCCTTACAGTGGTGATTTTATCTTGTCCCGCATTGTTCAGGGTTGTATGGAGCGGCCCAAGAAATGGCTTTTTCCTGAAGCAAAGCAGTCCATGTCAGAAGGAGGAAGAAAAGGGGAGCCATAGGTGTGGTCCTGTTAACGGAGCAAAAAGAACCATTCCTGATGGGAGCTGTTGGTCGTGGCTATAACAGAGCCGCTTCCCACCCAGATTAAAACAAGGAGTAGTTTTCTTTCAGTCTGGCTGTGATACACCTGTAGCCAAAGTAGGAACAGTCAGAGCTGAGGTGGTTTAGTCACCATCAAGCGTAACTGTTTCACAGTGCTTAAGGCTGGATTTTCTTCAAACTAGATGTGGACTTAGAATAATAGAAAGTAAGTCATTGATTTCAGTGAAGTTGTTCTAATTTAAGCTGCTGTAGGTGAGAAGAGACCTGGGCCCGCGGCTGGAGCAGTGCACTGCCGGTAGCTCCAGGCCCCGGTAGCTTTCCCGTTCCTGGCTCTTTGGATTGCTCTGGTGTTTCTGGGCTGAGGAGCAGAAGGGGTCAGCTTCCCCACAGCGGTACAGGGCCTGTGCAGAGGAGAAAAGCAGAAGCGTGCAGCAAGACTAACGGGCTGATGGGATGGGGAGTCACTTTAAAGCATAACAAATGCTCAAAACCATTAAAAAACCTGATCTGAATTCAGGCATGGTGAGAGATGCACAAGAGTGCTCTTACCAGGGTCGGTAACCAGCCAGCAAAGTAAGCGGCTATCTGGCCAGAGATATTTTGCTCGATAAACAGTGATTCTGAAACTGTACCTCGGCGTTCCCGCGACCGCTTGCTGAAAGGCTGAATTACCTTTTTCTTCTCTTACAGTGGTTCGCTGTCAGATAAGCGGTTTATGTTTACCTCAAATGGTAAGAATAATGGCTTTATTTTTAGCTGTTCAAATTTTACCTTTTTATTTAAGTATTTTCTGTAAAAGTTTTGAAAGTAATCAGGAGAATGTCAGGCTGTGTCTAGGAAGGATATTTTAGGACAGCAATTTTTTAAAATTGGCAAGTTGAATAAAGAAGCTGAAGGAATGTGAAGTGAGCTAGAAAAAAACACAGAATAGGAATAGGTCATACGCACATAGACGAGAAACAGAAATGGTGTTCTGCTGTTACATTTCTGGTGCCAGCATATGAAAAATGGCAATCAGATAATCCCATTTTTATGTACTTTAGGCGACAGAAAATGAAAGCAGTTTTTCTTCAGACATTTATAAATTCCATCTTCGTTATACAAGAAGAGAACGAAAGCAGAGAGGGGAGTGAAAATATATTTACATTGCACTGATACAGAACGAGTTTTTGTTTATGACTTTCCAAGATGCAAAAGCCTCTTTAATCTGTCAAGCTGTTCATTTGCATAAAACATAGCAAAGAGGGGGGAAAAGTTCGCGCTCGTTCATTTGAATTATATTTCAGTCATCTGAGATAAAATCATTTACTATTCCACCGAAAACTCTAGAGCATGTATAGGCCTTTGAAACTGCCAGGGAATTATTTTTAACTTCATTGAAACCTTATTCCACTGGCCTGTTTTCTCTGAAGAACCTTGATGTGCAGAAATTTTGCGGGTTCTTTGGTGGAGTTTGTAATACTTACCTGCAGCTATTATCTTCATGATATCACCTCTTGGCAGCAGTATCAAGGAGCTTCTCTAATGAGTAACTTTCCTAGCCCTAACTGCAGGTGAGAATCATGAAATATTTACAGTAAAGTGTTCCTTTCAGTACAGTGCCTTCATCTGAGAAATGTTTTGTACAGCAAAATTAGTTAATGCCAATCTCAAAACACAAATATTATGTTTCAAAAGGAAAATTTAAAAATATAAGAAGTCTTCACATGAATGAGACTAAACTGCAGAGATTAAAAAGCAAAATGGCAAGGAAAAAATAGCAGATGTAGTCAGCAGGTGTCATGTATGTAGGAGCTAAATTGGTAAAGGGGAGGGACCGCTGCACTCTGGTACTGATCATTCACTACAAATTGACTGGCAAACACCGCAGCTAATGGATAGCATCAGGCTAGCACTAGATTAAGCAACATCTGACTGTGCTGGTGTGGGTGGTCTTCATATGTTGCTAGCCTAATATAAAAATATGCTGTGAAAACGCAAAATAACTCCTTCTGTCTGTCTGTGTGGGGACTCCTAGGCTGCAATAAATCTCTCAGTCTGGAAGAGGGATTCCTCTCCAAGAGCCAGGTTACTGCATCTTCCTACTGGGAGGAGACCAACGAATTTGGGCAACTATTCCAGTGGTCTCCTGACAAGGCTTGGCTTCAAGTCCCAGGATTGGCTTGGGCCTCTAACCACAGCAGCAATCGTGAATGGCTGCAGATAGACTTGGGAGAGAAGAAGAGAATAACAGGTATGTCACTGTCTGGTTATTAGAAGCTGGGGTTTCAGCTGGGAAAGAAACCAAGTGCAGTTGAAAAGCTAATAATGCACTAATGCAGTGTTTCTTTCATTAAATGTAATGAAATGTTCTGCATTGAGGAATATTATTTTCATATTTAAGAAATCATGGCTATTTATAAGACTGGTCTTCCTGTAGGGACATAGGATTGGACTCAACTGTCACGCCTGCCTGATCTGTAAACATGCTGTAGGCTCAGAACAAAGTATTTACACAGGAACCTGTAGAGTCTGGATGGATGATAAATGATTGCTTAGGACCTATTAATGATGCAGTTCTGGGATCAATAAGAAACATTAAAATCATAGCCTTTGCAATAATGGCCCAGGTGAAAGAGATTCCTGTTTCCAACTCCTGGTTTAGTTGTAGAAATGTAAATTACAGTTGCTGCTAAAGATGTAAAGACTGCTGATATGGACCATAATCTCAACAAGCAGTTACCATTTTGGAGTCATTAATTTGAGCTCTGTTAAAAATTCCATTGCTCTCAAGTCACAATTTAAAACTGATTTCCATTCTTCACCCAACTTTTAAACTCAGCAACCACCCCTGAATTTCAATATAGTTTGAAAAATGAACTAAGACTTTGAAGGCAAAGTTCTCTGAATCGTTTTGGCTTCTGTGTTTGCATTTGAAAATGTTCCTTTAAAAAAAAGACACCTAACAAATGAAAATGTGTTTTCCATTTTGTTAAAAGGGATTAAAACCACTGGTTCTGGATCCGCGATGCTGAATTTCAACTTTTACGTAAAGACATTTACAATGAACTACAAAAATAACAACTCAAAATGGAGAACTTACAAAGGGATTCTGAGCAATGAAGAAAAGGTAAGGGAAAGCAGGAAGGGTAGGAAAACACAGAGCGGTAATGTGTACGCTGCCTTGACATTGAAGGGCAGGCTTTCACTGTCAAGAAAGATTAGGAGTTTCAGACTTGTCTAGACTTGGGTTGTCTTCACCAGTGTAATTTACAGCCACGGAGTAGATGGCGAGCTTGTTGAAACAAGGAAGTTATCCAGGGCTTGCTGAGGTTGTGACACACACACAGGGAGGCATGTGTATGTCTGTATCCTTCTTTTAAAAAAATGGTGTAATTAAAGCTGTACGCAGGCCGTTTGGGCAAGTCTTTCGCTCCGCTCAGTGCTTGCCCGCGCTAGGAACGCTGTACCAGTGCAGAAGCATTGGTCGGTGTGGCACCAGCAAAGCTGAGGTTCAGCTTCAGATGCACGGGGATGGACAGCCCTCTCCCCCAACAAGCGAAACAACTGGGGTGAAAGCACAGGGCCACTGGTGAGGCTGTGCCTGTGGATCAGGCTTCTGCTCCGGCTGTGTCACGGTCACCAGGGACTGCCCCGCTCTTCTGACACACGTCTGCAGGCACAGCCTACGTCTGGTAGGAATCGATGCAACCGCACTTAAAATAAACGCTCTTACACCAAAATACCTGTCCCCACAACAGCTTTCACAGACTCTGAGTGACTTTAACAATGAACAGATAAAAGCAGCGCAGCCAGTTCCTGCAGGCAAAGGATGTGCTGCACAGGTTTGTCTGATAACATTTTCCCCTGAAAACCTCATGTTTCCTTTCAAAGAAAAAAACCCACCCAAAGCCCTCCCTGCCCCCCACCCCGGTGTTCGAAGTCAGACCTTCACTCATCATTGCTGAGGGAGCTCAGCTTGCCTCAGGATAAGGCTCCACCCGGTCCGCAGTCCTGACAGCAGTTTTTAAAAACTTGGTAGAGCTGTAGAGAGATTTCCTACTAGCCCTGATTTTCTTAGCTTATATGGAAAGGAATTTCACTGTACAACATTAACTGGTCTGAGATTTTTTTAAATGTTAAACCTAAGAGGTGTTGGCCCAGAAGTTAAAAATCAACTTAGTAGTGGCTGAACTGTGAATGCTAGCTAGTTAAAATCTGCTGGTTTGCAGTTTTCTGCAATGACATGTTCTTTACAAATAATCTTATGAAAATATTATATATGATCTTAGTTTTAGCTAAGGTACATGACAAAACCTGTCCCATCAGAACCCCATGTGACCTAGCATTTTATCTAAGATATGCTGAGCTCAGTTCCCTATCTCGTCAGGCTTTTAAGTTCTCCTAGATCACGCTGAAGCATCTCCCAAGAACTAATTTTGCAAGGACTACTGTTCTGTACATGGGCTGAACTGATTCTAGGAAATACTGTGTAAGTGCAGGGAAAAGGAGACACAACCACGTAGTTAATAGTCACTCTTCAAGCTTGATACAGAAAACTGACCATTTTACTAAAATGTCTAGAAATATTTCACTTCAATTTCTTCTTTTTACATTTTTATCCCCTGTTGCTCAAGTAAGGGTGCTGCAGTGCTATTAAATAAAAAATGATAGCATTATACTAGCATACCTTAACTAGAAATTACACAGAATTGAAGCAGTGATAATCTTTCTTCTCCGAGCTAACAGCAAACTGTGATCATCTGTCAGAACTAAAAAGATTGTTTCTTTCCAGAGGTCTCAATTCCAAAAATCTTGTGCCTGCATCCCAGATTATCAATACATTTTAGTTCTACGATAATGAAAATGTTTAAAGTTGGATGTCAGGAGCTCTTTGAAGAGAGAGACTTTTAAAACAGAGCAAGCAACGTGCTTACGTTTCGTTGCAGGTATTCCAAGGCAACTCCAACTCTGGTGACATTGTACGCAATAACTTCATCCCTCCGATAGTGGCCCGTTATGTGCGAATTATCCCTCAAACTTGGAACCAAAGGATAGCATTGAAGCTCGAGCTGATGGGTTGTCGAATAATGCAAGGTATGGGGTAAGCAGCGCTCCCCAGGCATGGTGCTTCCAAAGCCCCCTGTGCTACCGCAGTGCCACTGATGCCCCCTTCTCTTTTGCAGCTAATAGTTCATTTACGCATTCAATGTGGCAGAAACCCAGTCAGAGCACAGAAACCTCCCTTGGAAAAGAAGACAGGACTGTTACGGAGCCCATCCCATCAGAAGAAACTAACTTGGGTAACGCTACCTAGCGCTGCATTTTCTCTAGGATGCACCATGTCTTCGGCCCAGCCTGAGTGAACTTTCAACTTTCTCACAGACAAAAACTTTTATTTTCCCTTCAGACTTTATTAAAGGTTAATGACAGAGAGAAGAGGGAGGAGCATAGGTTCTTTCTGTCTTTAAGGCACAGAAAGAGATTGAAAGCCTTAATTTTCCTTGATGTGTGAAACATCAGGCTTTGGTTTCCCTGTCACATTGGTTTATTTGCCATGCTTGGTAGGTGGCTCAAGGGACTATAATGAGGACTCATCAGCATTTTTTGGAGGAGCTCTTCCTCACCCCCTGCCTATATTTTACAGTTTTTGTAATACACGAGGCAGTGGTCTCACAAAAACGTTACCCTCTGGCTACGCAACCATGACTCCTCCCAGAGCAGGTCCCCAGCTCTAAGCAGCATACAGTAGTGCATGGTTGCATAATTAAACACTTTTCCACAATGCCTGTGTTCATGGGGGCTCAGACAACCTTAACTTGCATACTTCTCCCTGAATTTGCAGTCTTCGTCCTTTAATGTTGTGGAGCTAATTTCTTAGATCTTAGAAAGCAAACAAACAGAATTTGTTGCTTATACTGTCTGGTGGACCCAAAGCTAGGCAGGAATTACCAGACCCACTACACCAAACACTGCTATCCATTAGGCAGCTGATAGTTGTAGGAATGTCTCTGTAAAAAAACTGGTTGTAAGAAGCAATCACTCTAAGAAAAAAACCTCTTCTGAAACTGCATTGCTCTTGCCAAGAGCAAGCTCAGTTCATCTGTGCAGCGGCGCGGGTAAATTGTATCCATATTCACTGAAAATGAAATCTACTGAGATTTCATCTGCTAAATTGTAAATACCCTGTGGACATGTGTACTACCTTATTCTCACAGCCTCGTAAGTGTCTGTAGGAGTAGCGAATGGCACACTCCTGACACAAGAGCCACTCCACTGCTAATTTTGAAATCCCTGCTCTAAACCATGTTGTGTTAGAATTTAACAGGGGCTAAACGGGTTTTTCGCTAGCTCCAGTGCTGGAAATCATTGAACTATTTTGACTGAAATGTTTCAACCAGTTCAGCATGAGCCAGAAACTCGGCATGTAAAATTGTGGCCTCATTTGGCAGTTTTATAAGCAACTGAAAACAGAGTATGCATAAGTGGCTTTTTAAGAGTTACCTAGCGTGTAATAAGAAAGAACTGCTCTTTGTAAGGATGCATATAGATTTAAGTCAAGTGTCAGCCTTGAGAAAGTATATTTAACTCTTTCGTCTCAACACTGTTCCACATAGGTACATGGCAACCAAGTACAGCTTGGTGAGCAGTGGTCTTGCAGTTTTATAGCTTTACATTTTCATGCTCTCTTGCAAGGAGCGTTCCTGCAAGATTATCTGCCTTTTGCTGTATTCTCTGTAGTAAAAATTACCAGCTTCAGAGTAATTTGCCTTTTAAACTTTTATCCCTTTTTTTTTTTTCCTCATGCAGGCTTAAAGCTTACAGCTATAATTGTCCCCGTCCTCATCGTGCTGTGTCTGTTCCTGTTCTCTGGAATTTGTATCTGTGCAGCCCTACGCAAGTAAGGGATACTGGGTTTTGTCATAGGAGGCATTTGGGGCTACCTAGCTAGCACACCCAACTACATCCCCTCTTCCCAGAGCCCCTTTACCAGGGAGCTGGAGATTGGTCCTCTTCTGCAGTCTTCCTTTTAAGTAGAACTCATGTTGTGTCTCTGTAAATTGTATTTCTTATTGTACATCTCCCCCCCCTAGCCAGACAAAAACGAAGGTAAAGCAGGTCAGAACTGCACACCCCAATTTACAGTCCAGTGTAACCGGCCGTTCTCTTCAGCCTACATAGACCCACAAATACTAAGGTGTAAAGCAATCAAACACGGAATAGTTTCTACACCAAAGCCAAGTAAAAATTCAGTGAAGGGAGGATTTGAGCTATCTATCTGGATAATTTTCTTTTATTTCCCTCCTGTTGTGTTTCTGCTTCCCAGTCCCCTAAGTTAGAGCACTTAACCTAGTGGGCTGAAAGCAGAGCCCAGCTGCAAGGAGTTGCAGGCATACACTGGTAAGCAGCTAAAACTAAGCCACTTCATTTCACAAGTCAGAGGACTGGAAGAAGCACTGCTAACTGTGATTCCTGCCAGCTGTCCGTTCATATGAACCTACACTTGCATGTAGAGCCGGGAAATGCTTCTGTCAGCAGATGGGGATTTGGAAGTATAAGCAATGCTCTGGTGATGCTGCTTCACTAGCGGTACCCTGCTCTGCCCTGGATTCCCAGTAAATCTATAAACTAGCCAAAGAATTCAGAAGAGCAAACCCAAAACATAACCTGGAGTGACACATATAGACATGGACACATCAAATCGATGAGTGCCAGACACAAGAAATTTGAACACCGGCACTCACAACTTGCAATATAGATGGGGAGAAACAAAATGTCAAAACGCTGGTTTACGTTCTAGTACACACCGGCCTCCAGGAACTCAAAGTGAAGCGTTGTCGTCAGCCACTGAACACAAAGGCTCTCTCTGCTGGAGCTAAGGCATGAAGCTGAAATGCTCTGAGTGCAGATGTTTATAAATGCTTTCCTCTCCTCGCAGGCGAGAAGCCAAAGGACTTTCTTATGGATTATCCAGTGCTCAGAAATCAGGTTAGTAGAGACTCATGCACTTTGTCCTGTCTTGTCCATTGGGCCAATGGGAAGGAGTTTATGCAACTAAGCGTGAAATGCTTATGAAATAGCATCCATGTTTCCTTGTTCAAATTCACCTCTTCATACAAGGGAAATGACAAACGATAGTCCCGCTTGTGTCATCCTAGCACAGTGCCCTGAGAAACAATATAATTTGGTTTCTATGACAGAAAGGCAATTAGCAAAAGATCTATTATACAGAGTGCATAAATTAGCATGTAAGAGTGCTCCCAGGTGCCCTCCCTTTCCTTCCCTCCTCCAAAATACCTATTTTGCAGAAAATTGCTGCTTTCCTTTTCCCCACAGCAGAGGGGATTGCCTTTCTCACGGAGAGCAAGGGTTAATAATTTTTTATGGCTTTAATATTTCCATCTCACTGCCCTCCCTGGTTGGGACTGTATTTATAAAGCCTAACAATACTGAATTGCACTTCGTGTGTAAAATCTGAATAGGGGATTGGTTTGAGGACCCTGCTTTAGGAGATGCCTGCAAAACCCCAGTGAAGTGTATTCTTTGTCTTGCTCAATAACGCAATTCTAGAGAGGGGTCTCCCATCAGCTTGGGAGTTGGGGTTTAGCTGTTTTTCCTGGCCAGCCAGCTTTATAGAGGAATATCCTTCTGAATCTCAGCGTTCCATAAAAAAAAGAAACCACTAAGCAATTCGCATGTCTCCTGACAAGTGCCTAGCAATAGCTCAGCTCCAAAATTTCATCCCTCAGCAGGCGCTGACGTCAGTGAAAGGAATGCTGTTACCCACTGCAGCTCGCCCTCATTAGAAAATTAATTCGTACTTAACATCATATTTGCTAATATGATTTTTCAAGGTCATATCATAATCCTTTCTACCTTGCTAATGAGGACAAATCCCAAGAAATTGGAGATAGCCTCTTACCCAGTCAGTTCATTTGTTGCATGCGTGCTTCATAAATCAAGCTCCTAAGCCCTTGTGAACCAGGCTTGGGACTTAGAAAGCTGGGAGCCAAAACTGCCTCTCTGTAGACCTCCTGTCGCAGGCTCCAGGCAAGTGCCTGACACTGGGGATTTTTTCTTTTCTGTCTCACAAGAATGTTGTGAGAACAAATTAATTGATGAGTGCAGGTGCTCAGATATCAAGGAGATGGAAGCCATACTAGTCTACTGAAAAAAAGAAATTTTAAGCATTATATTTTTGCCACATAAGCAATGACAAAACACGTAACTGATTTAAAACTGGTGTTTTACTGATATACTTTGTTACAGCATCAGTGCAGGAGCCTACAGAGTTTGAGCCCTTCTTGCCAAGAAAATCCTCTATGAAGTTTCGTTTTCACTTGGAAATCCCAGTTGATGATTCACTTTTTCCCTTTCACCCTCCAAATTTAGGGGGCTGGTTTTTTTGTTTTTTTTTTAAAACGAACAGCCCATTTTAGTCTTGCTTTTTAACTACTTTAATATATTGACAGCAATGAGTACACCAAAAATTAAGCTTTCTGGTAAGTCTTCTGATTGTAAGCATTTAACTTGCTGATAAGCCTTCTATTTTTATTTCTGTATCATAGGTTGTTGGAAACAAATCAAGCAGCCCTTCACCAGACATCAGTCAACTGAATTTACCATCAGCTATAATAATGAGAAGGAGACACCACAAAAACTGGATCTGGTCACCAGTGACATGGCAGGTAACAACTGCTCCCGCTGCCGTGCCTTCATTTTACTCTGCCTGCAGAGCAGGTAACAGGGAGAGGGATGGGCCAGCAATGTTACACGCCCCAGCTCTCATGCAGGCTGAGGCCCAGGAACAGATTTATCTGGGTTCATCCCAGATGCGTAGTGAAGCAGCTAAATATATCAGTGGGGAAAAAAAAACACCGCTATTTTGGAAATTTTTTCTTGGAGTTGTCAGGAAAGATTTCCTGACCCTGAAATAGTTATGGCTGAAGGTAGCCACAGAAGGCAGTCGGCATGGATGCAGTCCAAGAACGTGCCTCGGATAGAATAGTTTGGCTTTGCTGACTCATTTTTATGTTTCTATTTAAACACAAATGTCTCTGGAAGTGGAACAAAATATAATGCCCCTTGCTGCTGAGCAAATAGGAAAATTACTTAGTTGGTTTGTGGTGGGATTTCATGCCCGGCTGGAAGTCGTGCTAAGATCCCTGTGCAGCTTTCCTGGTGCCTGAACTATTTTGGAGATGAGGCCCCCTGAAGCAGAAGCAGGTAGATGAGAGAGAAGAAAAAAACCCCACAGTGCTGCTCTCCTGTGCTACCTTGGCTCCAGGTCACTGTTTGGATAGAGCAAATCCCCGCATCAGTACTATTTGCATCCCAAAGGGATGGTTTTTTAATTCATCCTCTTAGCACTTCTTATCCCTGCCTAGTTTAGTCTGTCTGGAAGGGCTAGTGAGACTAGCCATTTCATGGGATCAGTGATCAGCAATCTTCCAGAAAGATTATTTTGCTGTTTCCAGCCTCCAGACCTTAGAAATTCCTTAGAATTTCTCCAATGCATTTGGCAGAGAAATACATTAAAAAAACAAATGGATGGTTACTGTAATTCCATATGGTGCTACCCTGGATATCTTTCAAAGATGGTTTCAATCCTTTACAGAAACTTTCAATGTAAATATGCAGAGACCTATAAAGCAGTTTTATTTCATGAAGGAAAGGGAGTGAATAAAGGTTGCTCACTAATCATGGTTATGTGGCTCCCCTGGCCATGTCTGGGGAGCCTCTGCCCTCTCCATCCTCCCCTCCTGCTGCGTGTGGAAGGTCTTCACTCTCAGTCTGGCCAGGCAGCTCCCCAGCCTTAGCATTTCACCTACAATCTCCTTAAAAATAAGAAACATGAAATACAAATGTGACCTCAGCCCAGAAATGTGCCATTTAAGAATTTAATTGCAGAGGGCATGCAACTTGCATACAGGTTAACATGCTGCATGAAATCCCCCCCCCCCCCCTTTCAATCCCCGGCTGCCAGTTCCCAAAGCGTCTTGAGACGCTTCATCCTGAGCGAGGGAGATTGCTGGGGATGGCGGCAGCAATGCCGGGGAGAGCTGCACCGCTTACTTAGTGAAATATCATAACACCTTCACCCTACATGCTGAAGTTTGGGAAGCTGCCAGGAACTGCCGAAAAGATTCACAGGACATATGGGATCGAATTCGATGCTCATGTCAGATGAACCACGATGCCAGAACAGAAACTGAGCTAACTTCTTCACGCCTGCATCAAAACATGATACTTTAGCAGTGTCATTTACTAGAGCTGTTCAGGCCACCGTATGTATCCATAAGAGATTGTCACTAGCACCAAAGCGAGAAAGTTAGAACGCTGAATTTTCTCATAATAGTTTTACTGGATTTTTTTTAAAACCTTTTTAGTCCAGATCTCCTTCTTACACGGCAGCCTGGCATCCGCCTTGACTGGAGGTGCAAACACGCGCTTCTCGAGGCCGCGTTTCCTCCACCTCGCTCCTGGCTCCTGCTCGGGCCCTTTGCCCATCGCCAGCCCTGTCCCTGCCCTCTGCCTCGACCAGGGTGACTGCCCAGTGCCTCCGGCAGCACCGGTCCCACTTCTCCTCCCACAGCTCGTCCCCCCTCGCGTGCCTGCAGCAGCGCTGAGCTGGCTCAGCGCGTTTCACACTTCCCTTGACTCTCTTGGCTGCGGTTCCGTCTAACTTCATCCTTCCTGTCAGTCAGCTACTGCGAGATGCCTTTTAAATAAAGCCGGCACTTGGTCGGGCTCATTAAGAATCCTCCGGGCAT
Source organism: Nipponia nippon (assembly GCF_047370975.1). Classification (NCBI taxonomy): domain Eukaryota; kingdom Metazoa; phylum Chordata; class Aves; order Pelecaniformes; family Threskiornithidae; genus Nipponia; species Nipponia nippon. The sequence goes on along the minus strand of NW_028262358.1, from coordinate 71,879,523 downwards.
TTTAATTATTCCAAAAGTGGAACACTCGTTTGTTTTGGAGAACTTCTCGTTTGTGGATCTTCATGCAATGTCCTTTGTCCAGTTTGTTGCGAACACTTTGTTGACTTCTCTCTTTTTTTTTTAGAGCTTTTGAGTATACTCCAGAAATGATGTGAATTTATTTGTGTGGGTAGGAGAGGAAAGGGATAGAGGGAGTAGGAAAAGGGGTAGCAAATTGGAGCTCCTCCATGGAGGAGCTTCTGCCATGTTCTGCAACACTTGCTGGCTGAAGGAGGTTACAGGACCGGCATCGGGGCAAGGTTTCCTCACATCCCTGATAATCACGCGTTTTTGATACAATAACCGAGTCATTTTGCAACATAAAATATTTATCAATGCGTAAGTACTGAATACAAAAAGTAATCCATCTGTGCCTTATTGAGCAGTTCATGCTTCCTTTTAGATTATCAGCAGCCCCTCATGATCGGGACTGGGACGGTAACACGGAAAGGATCTACTTTTCGACCCATGGACACTGAAAACGAGGGAAGAAGCGGGAATTCAGAGTTTGAAAATCACTATCGTTGTCCGCACAGAGCTAACCGGCATGAATATGCTCTGCCCCTGACCAGCCAAGAGCCCGAATACGCCACCCCCATCATAGAGCGGCACATAGCAAGAGAAAATAATTTTCCCTCCGAAAACGGCTACAACGTACCTGTCGTCTCATCCCAGAAACACTCCCTTTCTGCCGGCAGCTTCTCGAGTTCGTGTCAGACCGATACCAGGAACGGAGACTATCAGACACCCCAGAGTGTCATAAAATACGACAAACCCAAAGTTAACGGTGTTCTGGCCTCCGTGAGCTACAGCACAGACTACCAGAAACCTCAGCCCAATGCCCTCGGGAGCGAGGGTTACTCAACGCCCAGAGACTGCCTAAAACCAGTAAGCCAGACAGCAATGACAGCTCTCTTGTGATCTGCCGAGCAGGAGAGACGCGGCGCGCAGGAACGTCGCTGCACAGCTTTCTGAAGCGAAAACAGAGTTTGGAGGGACTCTGCTGCAGGAGGCAGAAGGCAAACAAGCCCTGTGTACATAATATTGCAGTCTTGCTGGGTTCTGACATCTGAAGAAAGCATATGCTGTTTATCACTGTTTATAGCAAGAGAGATGTTATCAGTGAAGACTGTACATCTTATTTTCTGTAACTGATCTCAGTGCTCCATTTGCAATGTGTGCAATTTGTACATAGCTTTTATTTAAGGAGAATTTCTTAAGTTTCCTTTTCACCTGGGGGCTTGAAAGGATTGCAGAAATGCCTATTTAAGAAAAACAGGCCTCCTTCTCCGTCTTTATTTTACCCGCTGTTGCACTGGCAGCTGTAAATGGTGCATCTTACGGTTGTGGTGATTCATCTCCTTTCCTATGATAACTGAAGATAGGGCATCACTGTAGTTCTTACTGGGAGGGTAGAAGAAGTAAAACTACTTGAAGCATAACGTGCACAAGAGAAGGCAGCTGAGCATTTAAATACTGTGCTCAAACCCACCTTCCCGGCTGCTTTTTTAGCAGCAGTTCTTACATGCTTGAATTTGATCTAGCGTATGAGCTGAGCCTGTCTAACTTGCTATTCATGTTAAAAACAGGTAAAAAGGCTGAAACCAGTTTTGGGTTCACGCCATGGTGATCAAGAAAAAAAAAAAAAAAACAAACAACAAACCCAACACCTGTCGATCTGTTTTTTTTCAGGAAGTGTGTGTGGAACCAAAATGTGAATTTACAGCTGAGAATTAAATCCCATTCAAGCCCTAGCTGGTGCTTTTGCTGCTAAACTATAAGGAAATTTGTTCCTTGGCACAAAGCAGCAAACTTCCTGAACTCGTCATTGCTCCGCCAGGTGTTTTTCTGTCTCACAGATTTAGTGTAACATTTCTATTTGAAATATTTCGACTAAGTAAAACACAGTGTGCGCATGGCTTACTATTGCAGTTAAATTTGCAGGACAGCAAATCAGCACAGTTGTTTTCAAATAGTTTTTCTTTTGCAGCTAATGTTACCCTTAATTTGTTTTTGGACAAACTTGAAAAAGCGTGGGGATGGGTGCAATGTATCACACAGTAGCTGGCTCCTCTTTCAGCAGAGGTGGCATTGAAGCGAAAACAGCTTCTGGTAGCGACTGGGACCATCCACCGCCCTTCTACCTGCAGCGCTTGGAGTGTCACTTTGAATTAGAAAGCTTGTCCTAAAATGTCAAGAAACAATATACTGCTGGGAAGGAAGAATGGTGCTATATTTAAAGCACAAGGTTGGGAAACGAGACCAGTAAAACCTGAGCTCTGGGAAAGTCGCTACCTGAAGGCCCTCCGTTTCCTCGCGTGTAAACTGGGGATAATTTGCAAAGGATGCAACAAAGATTTGTGGTCTGTTTGCAAAGTGCTTTCAGATCCTTGGGTGGAAAGTGCTGTCAGAGTACAGACTAGTTGCAGTGATGGTACTCATAAATATTGCTAACTCCAGCCATATCTGACCTTAAGGCAATCTCTTAGTGGGTTCTTTCCATACGCTTGTTTCGTGGCCTCAAGTGGTGCCGTTCCCTCACACCGCTGCACCGTGCATGCGATTCCCGTGCAAAGAAGAAAGAGTCAAGGTAACCTCGTAGCCTTCCTGTGTTTGCTGTCAATACAGTTTCTGTGAAATGTCTAAAACACCTCAGGTCCCAAAGTGAAACAGCAGCAGCCTGTCTGTTAGACCGAGCTGGGCGGTGTTGTTTACCTTCTGTTGTTTACATGTCTGTGTAAATAAAGAACACTGGTATTTGTAAATCAGTCGCACAGGCCTGCTACTTAACTCGGTGACTTGATCATCGCTGCACGCCCACTCTCGTCACATATCCCGCAGGGTGAGAAAGAAGCGTTCCTTACGCCCTGCAAAAGTGCCAGTTGCGCTGCTGCAATTCACAGTCCCAGCATGACGGGCTAAAAAAAGATTCTCTCGGCGCCCCATTTAGCCCGGCTTTTCTGTCCATAAGCTCTAGAGCAGAAGCACCCACGAACAAACGGCTGCGCCCAACCCTGCTGCTGGATGCATATAATTGAGGAAAGGATGAGGCTGCCCTCCTGATGAGCCTGAAACCAATACTCCACCCACACAGCTAATTAGCCTGACTTGTCACTTTACAAACAAGCGGTGTTCAGTAATCAGGGCTACTCCCTACCTAATGATGCACTTAGATAATGCAGCAGTGCAACGGGACCAGGCAGCAGATGACACTGCTTGTATTATAATGAACTTTTTGCGTGCCTCCGCCACATGCTTTGCGCATCTGCAGCGTGCTACAAGTGTCAAGTGTTCTTGGTAGCCCGTGCCCATTTCTGCTGCCGTTCAAGCCCATCTTAACACAGCTGTTTTAGCCTCATGAAAAGTTGGGTCTCAATTTGCACCTTGCCTTCATCCCCACCTCCCTCAAAAAAACCCTGCAAAACTGCAAAAAGATGGCTTAAAATAAATCCCCAAACATCTCCACCCTCCCTGTGTCACAGTGGCTTGGTGCCGGCGGGGATGGAGGCACCGAGTGCGGCAGCTCTGTAGTTGCTCACAGCTCCCCGTGGTGCTTCATGGTTCATGCCTGAGTGACTGCTGAGGGCGGTTAACATAAAAAGCCTTGGGCTTCTCCACCTTGGCCAGGGAAAGAGGAAGATTTTAGTGAGCCTAGCAGCAGATATGCAAGGGAACTTCCTACCTGTGTAGTCTCTCTATCCTGATGGTGGTAGAGATACTAAATCCTGGTGTAGGAAGGAAAGGGGACTGCCTGAATCTTCCCTGTGGTAGTGGTTCATCCTCATGCTCCTCCTCTGGCTGGCTTCTCACATACTGGTACATCAAACTCGGCTTGTCTACATCAGCCTGTTCTCACCATCAAAACCAGTTGCAGGTAGAACACAGGCAGCCTTATCAAACACCACACATTTAAAAATCTTCCTTCCACAGTGAAAGCAAGAGCAAGCACCATTTTGAGACATTTACACACTTGGAAGGGCTGCGTTAGCTCTGGGTCTCTCCAGCGTCTCTAGAGATTGTGTGAGAGCAGAGTCTGACCCTCTGGTCGATGGAGACTTTCAGTGGCGTTTCCGCACCCAACTTCTTTCCTGAACAGGCGCTCCCAGTAGGCTGGAAGGGTAAAACCAAGCCAGAGTTCACAAGAAGGTTAAATATTAACTGATCATAGCACTAAGGGCCTGCCTGTCCCAGCTGCAGTTGATGGTGAGCCTCTGACTTTGCCCGGCACAGGGTCACGCACCGTAACTTGGTCTCTGACCAAGGGAATTGAAGGCGGCGGCTCTTGAGGTAAGAAAGCGTAAAAGATGATGTACACTACCTAAAACTGAAAACCAAAAAAAGACAGCTTAGCATGCGTTCCCAGCTGGTGCCTTATATTTAAAAAGACAAACAAAAAAAGCCCACAAAAAACAACTACAACAAAAGTTCCTGAAACACCACAGCAAAAATACATATGTTCTTTGCTCTCACCTCTTTAGACTGGGAAATAGATGGCGAATTCTTATTTCTTCTGTCAAGTACCTTTCCAACATGCAATACAAAAGCTTGTTTTTTTCCCTATCAATCAAGTGTAATTCTAAATAGCATTTCCCTATTTCTTTCAGTTTCTAGAGTTTTAACATCAGATATTAAACCCTACCTTAGTACCTACCAGAATCTTTACATCCAACAGGCAATAGATTAAAATCAGTCCTTGACTTGCAGACTGGAACTAGGATTTCCCCAGCTCAACGAATGTCCTACTTACAGCATCAACTGCTCTCTTTTACTCTCTTTCTCTGGATCAAGCACTTGGCCTCACCTCCCTCTCCAGACACCATGCACAAGATGGGCCCAGGCACCTCAGTAGCCCACTGGCTACAGCAGTCTCTGCATCGATGGGGGAAGGCAGGAAAAGCACCGAGGTCAAGCTGCATCCCCTGCATCTGATGAGTATTGTAACCACTGAGCTAACATGGCAGCAGTCACAGCAGTGCCTCTAGCACCTGTGTGTTTTAAAAGGAGGGATCCCGGCTTCATTCTTTAAAAAAAAAAAAAACATGAGGTTGGATTGCAGCCATTAGAAGCAGGTTGTGAATCCCCTGGCTTCTCTGCATTACTGGTGTGGCTAAGCCCGGGGAAGACTGAGTTTTTAATGCAGACTTTCTTCAGACTTTTCCCACCAACTGCCATTTGGCAGTTCTCCACTCCAGGGGCAGATTGTAGTGGAGCCCCATCTGAGGCACAAAATATTCCCTACACAGGGCGGGAATCTCAGGCTGTAGGATCTGTTACAGGAGCAGACGCCTAACTGTGCTTAACTCTTTGGTGAATCACTATCATTAAAACACATAGCATAGAATCATAGAATCGTTAAGGTTGGAAAAGACCCTTAAGATCATCAAGTCCAACCGTTAACCTAGCACTGCCAAGTCCACCACTAAACCATGTCCCTAAGCACCATGTCTACCCGTCTTTTAAATACCTCCAGGGATGGAGACTCAACCACTTCCCTGGGCAGCCTGTTCCAGTGCCTGACTACCCTTTTGGTGAAGAAGTTTTTCCTAATATCCAACCTAAATGTCCCCTGGCGCAGCTTGAAGCCGTAATATAATTTGTTTTTCTATGGTGCTGGAGACTCCTGTCCCATGCAGACATATGGCAAGGATTGCTGCACCCTCCCCAGCACTGCTCCATCATTGCCAGACTCTCTGGACACATTACCAGAAGCTGAGCTGCTCCAGGACTTAATCTCCATTGCACTGGAGGAAAATGGTCTTGTGGCCATGCAGAAAATTGCAGAAAGCACCAGAGGCCTTTCAGGGCTCACGTGATTTAACCTGCATCTGCAACACAGAGCAAACCAGGTGACCAGTATCAGTAACTGGTAGAGCCCGTGCCTCTGAACTACCCCTGCTGTGGAATGGGAGAAGCGTTAAGGGAAACCCCCAGGTCAGCTCTGTTGTGACATCCCCAGTAAGCCCCAATTTTGTATCCGTATAATACAGGTGGCAATCATCTGGCATGAGGACTCACTCGCTCGCTATTTCTGAGGGATCTAAAAACCACAGCAAGGAAGTACTATTGCTATAACAAATTACGCTGTTTACACTAAGTTACACTAACATCCTTTGACCTTAAAACAGTAGTGTTGCATTTCAGCAACACCTTCAAAAATGTGCATATAATTCACCACTGAGATAGTTAATAAAAACTAAATGAAGTGCAATTATTTGTCTGTGTCCTGGCTTTTGCCAAAGGGAAGGCAACCCAGTAGTTCTTCTCCAGGGAGTTCTAATTCTGTTCAGGAGGGCAAGTAACAAAAAGCAAGAAAATAAGCAGGAGTTTTGTCACATCTAAGAAAGCAGTCAGTGGCCTCACAGAAGTCCTGTGGAGTCGGGCACCCACTGAAAAGTAACCTTGTAGAAATCCATCAGTATTCTTCTGTTCACCCTCTCTCCAAAACCAGGTTAGGTTTGCTCAGCAAGAGGGTGTCTTAAGGGCTCCCCTAGCCTGTAATCAGCCTAGACCCTAGGAATGACAAGGTTGTGTTGTTGCATTCCTTTTTTCCTTATTATTTTCCATAATAAAAATTCTATACTGTCCTTTTCTTTCCAATGTCAGCTATGATGTAAGCTTGTACTGATCTCCAACCTCTGCCACGACAGCACAGCATGGGGTAAATCAAAGCAGAATTCATCTTTTCATTTGAATCTCATCAGTGTTGTTGATACCCATACTGAAAATTACCCCGCCATAGCTGTGTGGGGTTAATAAGACTAACAACGTTATGAAGCAGCAGCAGCAACGCCTACCAATTATCGAAGACTGAGTAAGTTTCAAGGAACATACTTACTTAAAGGGAAGGTGCTATTTCTGCACAATCACTTTCAAACTTAAAATAGAAACCTCTCCTGAGGGTTTCTTTTTTTGAAGCCCCCCCCGGTACAGTCCTACCATCCATAAAGGACATGCGAGAAGGGGTCAGATAAAGTATTTCTAAACTAGATAATGACAAGAGGGAAGACATCCTTAGATGGGGAAAACTCATCCATGATAAGGAGGACGCCTAGCATCCGACTTTCTGTGCTATCTCATTGTGTAGTCTGGACATGCGAATTTGGAGACTTCTTCATTCAAACTTTCCCGTATTTGTTTAGGCTTGGCCTCACATTACGTGTCTGCAAGTCCTGAAAAACATTTGCCATATACAGTATGCAGAGGTTATTCAGTAACCTCTTGTCCTAGGCTGAGTTAATTCATTATTTATTCAGCCACTTGCAACACAGCTACTGAGCTGCCATGCGACATCCAAGACTTTATCATCCCATCTATTTTTATACAGTCACAGGTATTAAAAAGAGAAACCCAGGAAGGAGACAACTTGATTAAGTTAAAGCACAACATCATTTTTCAGCATAACAAAAAATATAAGCCAACATATATGACACAGTACTGTTACTAAGGCTTTTGTGTCCTGATTAACCACCATGACCTGACCTCAGGAATCCATAATTTTGACTAGACACAAAGTTTTTAACAGACCTTACTGGAAAAGCTCCCTTAATGATCTGCATTATCTGCTCTCCCAAAGAGGAACAGTATCCCTGAATATCCAGCTTTTCCTCCTACGAGTCTGAGCTAGTAAGAGAAGTGAAAAAACTTACAAGATAACAAAATTATTCAAAACCTGTGTCGTTCTCTTAGCCTTATCAGATGACAACAGACAATACTAGACTTTAAAAACACATGTATGTTGCCTACTAGAAGGTAGCCAGAAAAGTAATGCCAAAATTCCAGGCTTAAAAGAAACACCAGGAACAATTTAATACAAACAATCCAGAAACGTACAGCAATAGCTGAAGCCTGACCCACAACAGGGAGCTTATCAGAAGCCCTCCCCCATGGGAAGTGGCAGATAGCAGAGGAGGTGGTGATGCTTGCCATAAAAGAAGGGGAAAAAAGACCATAGAAAGACAGTAAGTTACACTAGCCACTATCCAGCCTCTGGTCTGAACGGTTTAATGCCTTGAGCATGTAGGGGAATCTTCAGCCTTTACAAACTTATTTTACACATCTTAGTTTCTGTGGCCCAGGCAACCATTTCACAGATGGGCAAACTGAGCCAGACAGATACACTGCCACTTGTCCAGAGCTGTAGCAACCAAGCCCACCCAAAAACATAAAGGCCTTTGAAAACACCAATCGCAAACCTGCGAAAAGTCCTCTGTCACGCAGGGAGAGAAGACAGAGGTGATAAAGACTGAGAAGCACTAGCAGACCTCACTTGAAGAGGCAGCTTTTCTTCACATCTATGGCTAAGCTTTTTATCCTTAAGTGACACCATCTGTTCTGACAGACAGTTTTATAAAATTTGAATAAGGTGACCTGGATAAAGCACGCCTGTTATATGGAAATGCCAGAGTCGTACGTGGACATGGAGAGGTTGTGGACAGCTCATGCAACTTCTTTTTCACAGATATCTTGTCATAAAAGGCAGCACAAGTCTTTTTCGATACCCCACAACACAAAGCAAGCCATACTTTTGGTAACAACGCCACAATAACTTTTCTACTATCTTACAAATGCCTGGCAGATGGCATTGATAAAGATACCTGTTTAGGGTATGTATTTAATTTATATAAGTAAATTTTTGACACATGAAGTCATACGCCATCCTCTCCTCGTTTATAGTACAATCACTTCACTGTGTAAGGACCAGCATCAAGGACATAAATATTTTATGCCACAGAACATATGGCTGACAAGTTCACTGATCACCTGGTTAACGACAGCAAACAAGGTTTGGAGACTGCACTATCATTTGGTGGTCATTGGAAACCAACTGCAGTAGAGAAAAGATGATGGTGGGTCAATGTGAACTGACCTTCCTCTTTCCTCTGACCGAGAAGCTTCTGTCTGAAAGGGGACTAGAGCAAGATGTAAGCATCATCTCCCTTTTTTCACTTCTCACCACCACAGTCTGACATGACCATGGGCAGCCTCTGTTCCAGCAAAGATCCCAGGAATGTGACAAGGCTGGTTGCATATCATGATTGAAGGGCACTGGCAAAGTGTAGGCAGGAGAGTTTACAAACCTACCCGATATCTCATTTCATGTTTTATCGGTGCATTTGGTCCCTTCTTTTGGAAAGACTTAATCCGCCCACAAACAGATAAAAAATTTCACTGCTTGGGTGTGAGCTCGTAAGAGAGCAGAGCACTAATTTTTAAAGTAATTGATGGGGATATTTAAGCATTCTTTAACAAGTCATGAATCCATGAAATTGTAATTGTCTGTGTGTGTTCATGTGTGCTTGTACAGATGCTACACATAGAGGATAATTTTTACCATAAGATGTGTCCTCTGCAAAGTACTTGCTACAGGATGTGAACTAGACTGGATGTTTGTTATCTTAAGAGTACATGTTACTGGAAATAGTTCTCACGAATAAAGTTTTTTCTATTTTTTAAGTTAAAAAAAAAAACAACAAAAAACAATCACCAAACAACCCACAAAACAATAGGTCCTGTTTCTCCAAGTCTGGTTAATGCTGAAGATTAGAAGGAAGCTGCTGCCCCCTTTTGGCACTAAACACAAATGCAAATACTTAGCACTAAAAACTAGGATTCTGATCACAAATGGCAATTACTAAGTAATAGACTAGTTTTGATCTTGAAAATAGCATAAAACTGAGACAGCTCAAAATACACTTGCCTATTTAACCAGATCACTCAAGACAACCATGTTAACTTACTATAATACATAGCAGTCTTGCTAATATAGGAGTTCCCATGTCCTTCACTTTAACATAAAATCAGTTTCGAAGTTAGCAATACGTGACCTGGATTTAGAATAACCACTTTAGGAGCACAACAGATCTGAAAAATTTCTGCTAGCTCCCTGAACTGTCTTATGACCCCCCACGTCTGTTGTAAATTAGCAAAACACCTGAAACGTCACACTGGACAAAAAGGAAGATCAAATAAATAGGAAACTGTGCAGTAACACTCATTTGATAGCTATACAAAAATCCCTATTGATCATATATAAAAAGTCCATTCCTTAGTTTCAAGCGCAAAGCTGCCAATGCTCAGCAGCTGAGGTGCGTATCCATTGATGGGTTTAAGTCGTAGTGCCCATTGGGAATCCCTTCCCACAGAACCATAAATAACAATGTAAATTATAAATGAAACCAAGAGGAACTGATGCCTTTGTGGCTGTAACCCAAAGTCTCTGACCCTGTAAGAGGATCAGCATGGGCAACCCACAGCAGCTGCCTTCACCTACCCTTAGCTGAGGAAGGGTCAAGAGCAGCAAACTCACCGCAGGTTGCTCCAACAGGGAGTGAACTGGGACATCCCGTCTTGTTGGAAGGAAAATGTTCATGGCAAGGATATTTCCAGCAGTGTAAGCCCAGTGGACTGGATACATAACTGCTCTGGTCCAGCAGCGTGACTGTTAAATGCTTTCATTCCCCTAAACAAATTGATAATAAACAAACACTTGGACAACAGCAAATAAAATATTAGATAAAAATATTTTCAGGCCGTTCTGGTTTATTCCATTTTACAGAAATAATAGCTGTGCAAATATTTAGACAGTTAATAGGAAAATTAAGATTTAATCAACAGGACTTATGGAGATTTACAGATACATTTATTAACAATTTGAAGACTTGCAATTCAACAGAAAAGTTACCAGATGTCTCCCAAGCACCCCTGACTTCCAGCACCACAGGCAATCAAAACACGTCTGGGAATGCCTGTACTTTTGCTTTGCTTGTTTTTACATTTTCCTAACCTCCTGTTTGAGACCCAGCCATTGAAAACCAGGCAGCAGAGAGCCGACGGCCCCCCAGCTGATGGAGAGGATGCTAGGGAGACGGTGCAGGCCGCAGCTCAGAGGAGCAGTGCTTTTGCATTTCAAAAAGGAAATGCAAAGAAGTACAGAGTGCCAAAAACTTAATGAGGGAAATGTGATAATTATCTCCAGTAGAAAGTTACGAAGAAAAAACAGCACAATTTTAACCAGTTTCCCTGGATTCTTTTTTAGGGATCAATGCACTTCTGACATACCTCTGACAGGGGACTGGAAGAGCATCCTCCTGCAGGGCCTTCAAAACACTGGCAGCTCCGGTGCTTCCCCTTGGTACGGCTGAGAGAAACAAGTCTCGGCACACTAAGCAGAAGGCTGACAAAGAGACACCAAATAATTTTGACAGCTGATTGAATTAAACACTTGACAAGTGTGTGGAAAATTGACCCAAGTGACTTCAGGTCTCTCTTAAAAAGGGAAAACCCTTGAAAAATACTGCTTTGGCCTTATTCAGCCATTTGGCCTATGAGCCTGTTTGTGTCCCACACAGCACAGATGGAGGCATCGGGAGCAGATACCAAAGTTCCTCTGTGGCAGGGGTACACCAGGCAAACGCAGATAAGGCAAGGCTACTCTGAAGCCTGAGAAGCAACAACTGCCTTGTGGAGAAAAGAGAAACCAAAGAGGTTGAGTATTTTTCTTTCAAAGCCAGCACGTTTGCCACTTCTCGGCTCCTGGGTTCCCTTCCATCTGTGAAAATTCTACAGTTTCTGAAGAACTGGAAATCACGTCGTATTGGAAAAGACACACTCTTGACAAAAAGCAAGCTTGAAATATTTTAGGTAATTTTCTTTTCAGGTCGTTTAGCTGACGTTTTAACCAGCAAAAATGGACTCCTTACACATCCCTTGAGTCAGGAGGCATTTCTCTTCTTTTGTCATGTGTGGATCTCTGCAAAAAAGTGCAGAGGACTTATTCAGTGACCGTGGTCACTGGCAGCAGCCTCGGAGGTCCTTCAGTCAGGTACTGCGACACAAAACAATTCTGAATGATCTTCCTTGATCCCAGCTGACAAATTTTTTTTTCTCCTCTTTCCATCCATCTCCATCTTCATTCATAGCTGCCTCTAATCCTCTGCTTCTTTTATGACAGCTCAGCCAAATGTAAGTTTTCTCTCCTTTCCCTCTTCCTTCCATCTGTTGAAGTCATCCGTATCTAAACCCTCCTAAAATTTTATAGAGCTAAAAAAGAAATACTTGCAGTTCTAGCCCTCACCAATTGTGCCTTACACATCTTTTCATCCAGCGTGACTCAGCCTTGTCTATTGAGACAGTTCCTACCCTCACAGTCTTCTACTCTCTACTTACACATTCTCAATAAATCCTTAAGTACTACCATAATTATACTACTACCATAGTTACCATACCATTACCTTTCATTTGCGCTCTCTGTTCATCCAGACGACCTTGATGCTTTAGGGCAAGACAACCACTCAAGCACAGGTGAGAGATGATTTTTTAAAAAAATGTAATTTAAAACACAAAACAGACACTTAATCTGAACAAAAAGACTTTAGTATCAGGACTAAAAATTCTGTCTTAAAGCTAAGTGTTTTGTAACTTCAGTGGAAAAATCGGAATACACCTATTATTCCTAATGCATGGAAAACAAACAAAAAACACAGAAAAAAGAAAAACAGCAGTTTCCACTACTCTACCCAAATGACTTAATCCTTTGACAGGTTTGGGTCTTTATAGCTCTTCTTAGCCAAAGGCTTCAGAATATTTATGGTATTATTATACAGCCAGACACCGCAAATATTTCCTTTTTTTCTTTTATTGAAAAACATTCAGCAGAAAACGCATCTCAAATAATGAAATTTGAGACATGTCCTATAACTCTTTTTAAAAACGTACTCGGCTAGTCACCATTGCTGGCCAAGACTGGATTAGCGTCAAGCTTCATGTTATGCAGTTTTGGTTTTCCTCATATTAGCTTTTTGGCCAGGTGTGGACTACATGCTTAACAGAAAAAGATCACACAGAGGCTTAGCTGTCTGTATTTTATATATACAAAATGGAAGGAAATTAAATACCAGTCTGAATTAGGTGGAGAAATCACTGTAATGCAGAAGAGTATATTTATTTACAGGCTAATAAAAATATATTATATTCAGCTTAACTAGATGTATACATTTGTTCCAAAATGTTCTATCTGCTACAGAAATGAGATTAATCCATGATGTAATAATGTTTGGAGAGCTACAATAAATACCTGAATTTTGTTTGACACAACTGTGGATTAACATATATTGAGATGGATACAAACCCTCTTCACTGCCAAGAATACACTTCTACAAAGGAAATACTACATACAGCCTTTGATCAGAGTTAAATTTATTGCCATAAAGCACTTTCCTTAACTTACATGCGCTTAAGTAACATTGGTCCCAGACGCCAACAAACACTGTCCACCTTTAGCTTAAAATACAATTGTCTCACTGCAGATTTTTTTAATAGGCAAGGAATTATCTATTAAAAAAAAAAAAAATCGCAAAATTCTCTTTAGAATATTATTTTATTTTTTTAAGTAAAAATATATATACACACAAGTAAACCGTTTTACACTTTAAAAAGTAAAAATTAAGTCTGAATAATGACTTTCCTTGGAAATTCTTCCAAGACTAATTCATTCAACCTCTGGGAATCAACAGGACTGAGTCTTCCAGTTACTGACAAAGGGGAGAATACACATTTGTCTATTGAATCTGGAAATCCCAACTTGCAACACTTTCCTCAGTTGAAATATTAATATCTAAGCATCTCAGTATGACTACAGTAAACCAGTATGTTAAATGAGCGGGTAGAAAGCATGGAGTACATGGAGACAGACTGTAGTGTCTGAGCAAAATCCTCCCATTCAGGGCTTTCCAAACAAAGATTATAAAAACTGCAGGGAAGGAAATCTGGCGATAATTTACTGCTACCTGATTTGTCTACTCCTAGTCATTTTCCTCAGCAATTGTTCCTTGTGTTGATCTCATACATAGGTTAAAAACAGGCAAGGTAAGAGCAGAGAAAGGGTCCAGCAACTTCCAGAAGATGAAGAAAAGAGCACAGCATCATGAGAAACTGGTGGACAAGGAATGTTAGGAAAATAACTCTAGAAACATTCTCCCACTTCAGGCTAAAACCGATCAGAAGCATTAAGTGGGAAATAAGCTGTGCCAAGAAGTAAGGAAGAACAAATAAATTAAAAATTTCACCTTTCCCTCAAATAAAGGGAAACTGTACAGGCAAATTTAATGCCTGTTTTAAAAGTTACTAGACTAGTTGGACGAGCCTCATTTCTTACAACTGCAGCAAGATTTCATACAGCAGTGCTTTTCAAAGACAAGAAGATCACTACTTGGCTTTGAACTACCCTCTGACAGAGAGGATGCTGAGTGTCCAGGCCACAGGCAGTTTCAGAGTGCGCTCTGCTTGAGTAACTGTGGGGAAAACACCAATCTGGATGCAAAGTTACGGCAGTGGATTTATCTGCTAACGTGCAGCCAGTGTGCCCTCAAGTTTCTGAAGCTTCAGAAAAAGAAACATGCCTGGGGACGTGTTTCTTCTTCACACAGCTTTATTTTTAAATACTAGTTTCTGTTTGGTGAAAACTGTACAGCTTTGACTATTTTAAAAACCTTCAACAGTATGCTGTATGACAAGGACTATTATAAAAAAAGAACCAAATAATGTTATTCCACTGAGTAAGTGGAACTCATGTGCACACGCACACACACAAAACAATCATGTAAATAGCAAAGTTAAGGGATTTATAAATAGCAAAATCTTTGAATAAAGTATATACATTTTTAGGCTTTTTCTATAAACATATATATATAGTGCTCCTAGGAAAGACAAGTAACTGTGTTCTACATCACAACTTAGAACATAAGATTAGTTGATGTTACTCTAAAGGCCTTTGAGGTTTTTTCTTATGTATGTACATCCTACACAGTAACACTTGCAAAGATGTCTTTTCACATTAGTTCCTCTCTCAGTGTACAAAATCTTATCTTTTCACATTACAGTTCAACAGCCTGCAGAGCAGTGAAGAGGAAAGCCGGCATTGCATGCTAAAATAATAAATGTGATTACAATGTAGAGCTTGCATCTGGAGAGGGCTGCACTTCACCAAAAGATCTGCAAATGGAATATGAGAAACCAGCCAAGAAACCATCCTCAGCATTCCCATTTGCAGCCATGCCGGGGGCCTTTAGATGTACACCAATTAAAAGCTATTTTAAGATACACTGCTCTTACAAAAGGAGTAACATTTTGCTTCAACAGTGAGACAATTATAGGTCAATACAACTGTCATAACACAGATAGGGCCAGACACTATGATTCTGAGCACCTCCTGTAAAGTACTGTCCACTCAACTTTCACTTCTTGAAAGATTATTTTAATGTGAAATGAATATATTCAGTACCCATCAAAAGCACTCAGCATTTCATAAGGTCAAGCAAATGATGACCAACTCAAACCACTCCACATTAGCAGTAACCATATCCATTCAAAAGTGAACGCTAAATTGATGATGCTCAGAAAAAAATACCAAAGGGCCCACATAATTGTGAGTATTTTTTAAACTAATTTTGCTTTTAAAACCCCATAATACTCTATTTAATACTTTTGGAGCAAGTTTCAAATGGAACAATTGGCAGTGAATTCGTGAAAACAATGCCAAAAACCCCCCTCATAAAATGATCATGGGCTGAAGGATCATGATTAGCAAGCACTCCACTGTCTCATTTGGGTTTTGATGGTCTTTGCTCAAATAAAAGCTCTGTTTTTTACTATTTTGAGAAAGAAGAAAAACAAAACCAAACCTTTCTTTTAAAAGTTACAGTTCAAAAATCCTAAGTACAAAACTCACGGATGCAATGGTACAATCCCCCTCCCCCCCATCCTTCTAGAGTTAAAGCTTGTTTCTCACCGAACTGAACATCAGTTGTCCCTTTAAAACATCAAAGGGTCAAAATGAAGCTGGCCACATCTTATTCTCCTTCCTTGGGGAATCAATGAGATTAAAAGTTGACTGTATTGAGGTTATCTTTTTTAGAAATCCCATGCTTTGGTGCTTATTATTAAAAGAAAATTCATTTCACATGCCATGTGTTAGATAACTACTGCGTGTCACGCAAGACAGTTTTCCACATTTAGAATTGCTCACAATGAAGCCCTGAGGTAACCGCCTTTTTTCCAGGCAACAGTAATACAGTTCCCTTTGACATTTAATCATCCTTTTACAACCTACAACTAGTATATGCAACTTGGAGCAGTCAATATTGATTATCAATTGTTCCCAAAGATGGGATCTGTCCAGTTGATTTTTTTTTGTTTGTTTGTGTTTAGGATAAAGACTCAGCAGAACGGGCTAATTTGTGTGCGGTGTCTTCTAACGGAGCTTCAACTGAATTCCCCAGGTCTCCATTTTCATGTCCATCAATACTTGGTTTCTTATCAAACACTGCAAGTTAAAAAGAAATTTTATTTAAGGAAGAGAAGTAATCTTGGGAAGGACAGATAAGTGAGCCTTATTTCAGAAACTGGAAAGTGTGCTGAAATGACTACTAAAATAACAGCTAACAGGCTTTTAGCAGAACATAGTATGACAGGAAAACAGGAACTGTTTCTATACCTCTCTGATCTAAAAAATGTATTTGAAGAAGCCAACAACAAAGTGTTAAGGGTAATTAACTACTCCTAGACCAGATTCAGGAAAAGATAAGAATAAATATGAATTTCAACCTTTGGGAAAAGGTGATCTCAAAAAAATCCCCACAAATCAATTCAGTTAATTCAGTTGTTTCTAAGTAAACCAGGCCAATAAGTGAGGGACCAACCAAAAGAGCTGACAGCCTACTAGTAGGTTAATTGAATTAACAGTAGATTAATTTCACAATGAATATAAAAATAGTGTTTTCCAGAAATTGGTTTGCATATTGAGACTTCAGAATTAAACTACATGTAACACATTTTAGAAGGTTTACCTTGTGAGGGTTTGACATCCACATTTGCATCTTTCCTATTAGAACTTGAATTTGCACCTTCTTCCAATTCATCAAGATATAAACGATAACGGTGTCCACTCTCATCCTCATATTCTACATTTTCATCATCCGAATCAACTTCTGGAGCAACATACACTACTTCAAATTCAATCTCGCCTCTCTAAAATGCAACAAAAATTACAAATTTACTTACTACTGCACAGCTACATAATAGGATTACCAAGATGAGCTGGGTTACTAGAACAAATACATTTTACTGTTGTAAACACATTTACAGTCGTGTTGAATATTTTAGATGTTTATCTGAATTAAATTTTTACTGACTAAAGAAGTACAGCTCTATAGCTAAGATTTACCAGAGTTACCTGAATTTCTTAGTTATGTGCCAATATGTTTCAAACAGTAACTTCTAATGAGTAAGTTTTCTGATAAATTAAGTGCACCTGTTAGCTGTCTGAAAATGGGAAGCAAGGCAGGAAGATTCTACACCACAAAGCATATGAGAAACAGTTTGGCTGGAGCTGTCCAGTCATAAAAGAATAAAACGTATGTCACTAAATAACTATTTCTGTGGGGCAATGTAACAAGCTGATTTCCATCAGCCTTACTGAAGAATCATTAGCCAATACACGGGTTTAACTGAACCAGTACTGACCCACCACTTTTCTCCTTAAATTGCAAGACATAAGAGGATTAAGTGTAAGGTGATACAGCTTTGGGAATCACCATAGTTTAGCATAACACTGTGCTTAACAGAAAACATTAAAATTCAAGGTAATTCAGTAGGCAGAACACAGGAAGCACTTAAATGTGCCTACGGATAACAGGTCCCAACTGACCTGTTGGGAAAGAATAGTTACAGCTTCTTTATGTTTTGCATCTCTCAGATTAACTCCATTTACTGCCAGAATAGCATCACCAACATGCAGTCCTCCACATCGATCAGCAGGTTGTCCAGGATGGATTTCAGAGATCAGTATTGGAACACCATGCTCCTTCCCACCCTATAAAAACAACAAAAAAAAGTAGGTTTTAATTAACTGAGATGTCCACTAGCATGAAATCAACATTCTGGTAGTCGCTCTTAAAGTGCTTATTTCAACTTTCATTATAGAAAATTAGAAAGCATGCGTCAGACAGAAAGAATGCTTAAGAAGAACGCATGAGATGCTTCCCTTAATTATTCTTCCCCGCAAAAGAATGGACAAATTTCAAATATATACTCAAAGAGTCAAAGGAGACAACTCTGAATAATAATAAAAGTATAAAAATTGTATACGACCTGATGAGGCAACATCAAAATCTCATTAAAAAAGCATATCACGCACCATATTGACTTGCAAGAAACAATACTCACATTTAGAATAAAAGTGTAAGAGTCAGCATTTTCAAAATTTGTTGTAAAAAGTTAATACAGCTTTTGTTAGGTGTGAGATGCCAATACTGATGCTTTAAAAAAAAAAGTTACAACCACAACAGCTAAGCTTTGGAAGGTGGTTCTCAAGATTGTTTCTGCTTTTCTACAGACTTACCACACCTGAAATTCACCACATCTGCTGAAGTGTCTATACCCTAAACATTAGTTGAAATTTTAAGTTTTACATAAAGTAGCAGTTATCTATTTACTAATCTATCAAATGAGCCTTCAAGTTCTATGTTCATAGCTATGCATTTGTGTATACTTTTTTTCATATGTTCTAACAATGCATTCGCTGATCCGCATATTTTACAGATGTACAAGTACAAATTTAAATTGCTTCTTCTGTGTAATGGAAAATAAATGCAAGTATTTACTGTGATTGAAATTCCTAGTCCTTCATGGTCTTCTTTAACCAGCAAAACTTTTCTGATTGGACCAACACCTTGACTCTTCTTTAAGGCATCAGGATCCTAGTTTGATAAAAGACAAACATAGCAGAAATATAAATGTGTGAACCAAAAAGTGATGCATTTCTGCATTTTGGTTTGTATACAGGCAGTATATCAGCAACAGAGTTTTAAACTAGCTCCAGGCAGGACAAACTTACAGTGCCCCTTTACAGACAGGGTATGAAATCAGAAAAGATTTCACTATGCACTCCTGAAGAGAATAATTATTTCCATTATTTCAGTGCTGAGTGATACACAACACAGAACTTAACTTGAAAAGAAGGAAATCAGCCACTTATCAAAAATATAAGGGACTACATGAAGGAATGCTGATCACTGCTGAAAAGTTACATGATGTAATCTGCAATTTAAAACTAATCAAATGATAGAAGATGTAATACAGTCCCAAGGAAGAGGCTGCTTGCTCAAGTTTATTTTTACTATAATAAAAACAAACCATACCAAAAGCCATTCAACTCAAAACTAAGACAGACTAAATAAATCAAGGTATTTATTTTGCTTTTGTTAAGCTGCTGTTGCCATTATGCATACCCTTAAAATCACACATACACTTGTTTGTCCACCAGTATTTTTACACGCAATTAGCAGCATAAGCAGTAAGATCCATCTGACCAACAGATCAAAGTAAAGCACTTTCCTGAAAATGTTTGGTTTTATGCACTGAACACTGGGGTGATTAACAGGTCATAGGCCAAGTTGGGTGAGTTCTACCAAGGCTACCCACAGTGAAATGCCTTTTAAAGGTATTATTTTTCAAAAGTACCTTTTGGAGGGGGGGGTGGGGGGAATAAATTCTTTTACAGAATGTCAATTTATCTGGACTTCAAAAAAATTTTTTAAAATAGATTTCAGTTCAATCTAATCCTAAAAATGTTATTATTCTTGTTTTTTGTAAATAAGTTAGCTCCACACTTTGAAACCTAGGTAACAAACTTATGCTGTTAAATTCATATTTATACACGCACATAGTAGAAGCTCAGTTTTCAAAAGGACTGAGTGTTCCTAGGTAAAGTCAAAGGAATTGTATCATCTTTCGTGGTCATTTATGGGGACACGCCATTCAGCACAGAACTGTCCTTCAGCATACCAAAGAATTACATATTTAGAAGTGACATTTGAAAAAACACAATATTGAAGTGAAAACAATCACAAAAATGAAGAAATTACTCATATCTATTTTCCACAAATGCTGGAAATTATGGAGGAAGAGCTCTTCTTTTCAACTTACATGTCCTGGTGGTGCTTGCATTGGTCGTTTTAGATCATTCCGACCTCGACAAGCTCTAATAACGGTTTTGTGACGGTGAAGGTGTATTTCTGCTTCAAGCTGATTCCAGAGTTTGTCATGAGCAGGTCCTTTCATATCTCGGCCCAGTAACTGAATCTGCTGGACCCTACATAATGACAAAGGGAGTAAAACAACGTGCTATATTACAACTGGAAAATCAATGCATTGTACAACTCATACACTTCATCCAGCTACAGCACGCAGTCACAGAGCAACTACTGCAAGTGCAACAACTGTGGGGACTTTTTGTTCAATTTTGTTCAATTAACTGCAAATCTGAGACTTTTTCCTACTTAGTCTTAACTTTAGACCTGCCTCTGGGGATGCAAAGGAAGAAAACAACAACAAAAAACATCTCATGGTAAGGGACATGGATTGACTTTACATACCTTCCAGCTAGTTCCTTATCTAAATACTTGGCTGCCAATCTTGCTCCATAAACCTCAGCCTGAAGCACGGCTATGTGTCGACGAAGAGCTTCATTTTCCTTCCTCAGCAACTTCACCTCAGCTTCCAGCTGAGCTTCTTTCACTTTTTCTTTCTTGTTAGCTTCAAGTTCTCTCTCCTTAAAAAGAAAAAAAAAAAAAAGTTGAAAGATTTTATCAAAGTTAATAATGAAAGAGCACTTACTGTTTCTGCGCACACTATGTGAAGTAACTGTCCTGTGTACAGGACATGCACGCAGGAAAAAAATGAAAGCAGGGACTCAGTCACCGCAGCTAGTGGTTTCAATATTCCCCTCTGGGGAGCGGAGGCCTTGCATTCAACTCTGTGCTCCTGACATGATTTTTATCCAGCTTACAACTCCTTAGCACAAAATGCATATACTGGTTCAAAGTCCAAGGACTGAAACTAGCAACAGTGCTTCTCCCTGTCACACACAGGTAGCAAAATATAAGTAGCCTGAATATCGCCCGTACTTTTTCCTGTGTTCAAATGGAAGATGCATACAATGAAAGAGAAGATTATTTTAAAAATGAAAATCACTAAGTATTTCAATTTGATAATATTCTTTAACTATTTTAATACAATATTTAATATGACCAGATGTTAAAGAAATGTTCTTTAAGTCTCTATATCCTTAAAATGACAATTATTTTCATGCAAACAACCAAGGAATGTTCAGCCAAGGACATTTCCAAATCAGACTCTGAAGACCACAAAACTAAAGCCAGAGATTCTACACATGAAGATGCCTACCCTGATAAAACTTAAAAGAGAAGTTAGTGCAAAATAGCTTTGTTAAAAAAACACCAAGCCACACAAAAACCACTCTAAGAAACGTACTTTCCCTTTTTCTCCCCCCACCCAAAAAAGGAATTATGGAAATACAAATTACTTCCATAGTGGTCCATCTCAAATGTACAGAAAATGCATAGTCATTATCTTTGCTAAGATCCAGAGTACCGGAGTCAAAGGAATTCGTACGCTCAACTCACATTGCTATTCTACAAAACCTACTTTAAGAGCACATTTGCTTACTTGTATATTTTATATCTTTTCTATATCCCTTTTACAAAGTGGGGGAAAAGAATTACTGCAAACCAGGAAAACAGTAGACACAGGATCTATTACTGTTCCCTTTCAAAAATGTCTGTCAACTGAAATAACGATAAAAACTAAGTTCACTGTAACACACTTTTGAAGACACTTAAAAGTACCTTAGAAGTGTTGTTTGTACTTGTACCAATTACATTATTAAACAAACAAAACCAGGAGCTGCTATTAAAGAAGCGATAGGACAGAAAGAAAATTTTACAGAACTGGCAAGACAAATCTGTTATCAAATTGTGAATATGCTTATTCATTATTCCAAGCCTGGATATAAAACCATGAATATGGCTGATATTGCTGCATTTGAGATATTAAGCAAGGCTGGTCCTTCCAAAGAGAGGTATTTTCACAATAGGCATTTATAGCTATTTGCCAGAAAGACAACTTTGAATTTGATGGACTCTACTACCTCCCTCACCTGTTAAGTACTGTATCAGGTTAAACAAATGGAGTAGGGACATGGGCTTAGGAACGTGGTTTAGAGGTAGACCAGGCAGTTAGGTTAACAGGTTGGACTCGATGATCTCAGAGAGGTCCTTTCCAACCTTAACTATTCTATGTTCTATGAGTACATTACACATATATACATATTGGCCACGAACTGCCTAGCATACTGCTCAGGGGGAGTGGCACAGAGATTGCTTGAAATTGCTGGCATTTCACTTCCTGCAATTCCCATATTGACCCAGTTTCAGATCAGGTTTGACTCCACATGCATGTTAGAAAACCTGTCACACAAAGCCTCTTCTGGTCTCTGGCCTTTGGGTTGGGGGCTGTCTTGTGAGAGGACTCTTAACAAATCTCTTTCTGAACTGCAGGATCACTCCCAAGTCAAGAATTTTGACTAATCTACATTTGAAGAATAGGAGTTTCTAAAATTATACCAATTGTCTCTATTATTATGATGGTCTTGGGCTATTTTAATTCACATCCATTGCCAGTAGCCAATGGGCAATGACAAGAATTCGAGAGTGCCAACATGCTGTGTTGCCTTTACCACACACTTTAGCTGTAAGAACAGTCACAGTTCAGCCATAACACTCATTTTACAGTACCTGGTGAGTCCATATACAGCTACACTGTTCCTGTAACACTTATGTTAGCTATGTATGCATTGCCAATATTGCTCTAAATAGTATAGGCCCCCTGTTTATGTACACACTCACTTTTAGAACATCTTTTATTTGACAAATATAAAAAGACAAAGACTAGAATTTGACAGACATAAGAAGCTACATTATTCGCATCCAAACCTCCGTTTTCTTCCTCATTGGATATTTTTGTGATTTATTTACTGAATAAAAAGTCATAAGCTAAAAATTCATAATATCTTTGCCAATAATTTGTTAGAGTGTCCCAGTCCTGTTTTCTGTTCAGAAAAAAGCTTTTGAGATGTATAAGTTCCTTGGACGAATTCCAACCTCCCCTGGAAAAGTGAATTGCTAAAGTGATCCAAGATATTTGCTTACCCTAGCAAATTCCATGTAGCACACGTTACTGTATTTATATGAAGTAGCCAGCTTAAAAACTCTCAAGACTGAAATTTTCCATTTATTTTCTCTGAATTTGATTCATCATTTCAATTACATTTAAACAAAAAGTGAAATGTTATATTTCTAAGTGGAATCACTTCTAGTCATGCATTTTAAATGTTATACCTAAAATATGAAGAACAATGATTCTATGATTACATTACATGTATATACGTATTGGCCACGAACTGCCTAGCACTTAGGGGGAGTGGCACAACGATTGCCACAGAATTGTCTTTTTTCCTATTTTCTCCATTACTACGACTATTACTCTATGGCTGAGGCAGAAAACTATACCCAGAAGCCATTCTTAACACTACTCCGGACTGTCTCCAACTGATCACCACAAAGAAAAATCAAAGGTTTGCCATACAGAATATCTGACGATGTACTGAAAGAACATGCCTTTTTTTGACTGACTGTCATAAGATGTGGTATGTCTCCAAAAATCTTTAAAAAACTGAGGAAGTTACAGAATCGTTTCATGCTTTCTAGTGTTCACAGTATTGCATAGGTTCTGCAAAACAGAATAAACTATATTTTCTGTTGGTAATATAAAAAACCCACCAAACCAAAAATGTAACTGCAATGTTGAAGATCAAAGCTTACAGTTACCAGCTACCCTCTGGCTTTTCAAAGAGCAAATACTGAGCAATGATAAGGAGGTATATAACATAACAAAAGCCGTGTAAAAACCTTTCAAGTCTATCGCTGTGAAAGACCGAAAGATAAAAGTTAACTTCGCATCACTTCTTATCTGTGTATTATTGAGTTTATATGCTTTGGGCTGTTACACAAGCCAGTAAAACATATTAAATCATGCCCATAAAAAGAACTGAGGAAAACAAGGAAAAGTTGACAGGATTTTTTCAAAAAATACAATATCCAAAATACCTCATACAGATAAGATGTGTACAGTGCTTATGCTTTAGAAATTGTATAACACCTTAAAAATTTCTGAGATACTGCCAGAACAATCTTTCAGAATGTCAAGCTGTCAGATATCACCCCAAATTAGCCATAACAGTAATAAATAAAAGACACACAGACTTAGGAAAGAGGGCAGCAAAACTAGAAAAGGAAAACTAAAATGTAAAGAAAATTCTTTACACAGCATCTTGCCAACAGACAGGAAGAAGGAAAAAGCCAGATCTGTTTTGCCAGTTTCTGGGGCCAACATATAGAAGTGGTTGCACAAAACAAAAGCACTGCTTAAACATAAAAAAAGGCAATCAGCATACTTACCATTTCATCCACAGAAAGGACAGACTTAAGACAGAAGAAAAGAGTTCCATAATTAGAGAAACAGGCAATAGGAACTTCAAGAAAATGCAACAACACAAATGACTTATTCCAAAAGAAATTTACCAGCCGACTGTATGTTTCATTAGAAGGCATAAAGAACAAGCACATTGCTGTAACTGTACTTAGCAGCAATTTTGGTATTTTGCAATGAAAGTTAAAACTCTTACTAAAAATTTTAACCTTATTGTAGTATTGAAAAAAATACTTTGTCCTAAAATACCAAGAATCTCTATAAAGAATAGCAAGATAATGTGAAATCCAAGAAAGCAGTTTTGAAAGTATCATAGAAAATATATTCTGTAATATAGCATCTGTTATACAGATAACAGATTTTTCTCCTTTCAGAAAGAATAACAAAATATGTATTACAAGAGGGACATAAAGGACAGGGAGAAGTAGCAAAAAAGATGTATTAACTGCAAAACTCAAGAAAAAAAATTCCACTTGGCAACTTCACACTCACAAAGAAAGAGTTATTGTGCCTGGACTAAGCAGATACACCACTCCTAAAAAGGGATTCAGCCTAAACTACATGATGTTATCAGTTGCTTAGCAGTCTGAAACATTTTAAGGTGTCTTAGTTCACCACTATGAACAGTTTAACAGTTTGCAGAGTATACATTTATGCTGAGTCTACGTACAAAAGAAGAGTGGTTGTCATTAACAAAGCGAGCAGGAAGTTAACTCGTACAGAACTTTATTTCCCCATCGCATACTATGTTGACACAGTCCGTCTGTGCCCTCAGAGGCTTTCTGACTGCCAGAAGGTCAGCACCACAGTTTTAATTTACCTAAAACTCAGATTTCCCATTTTACTGTCATTTAAGCAGCTTCAGTTTTGCTTGTTCAAGCTGCCCAGACCTGTATAGCTTTCTGTATCTAGAACAGTTTAAAAGTGAGTTTCTCTCCATTAGAACTATGAAATCCCTAAAGGCAAAGTACAGCAAACTCAAAAGATTAGCCCTGATGTTTATAAAAAAGGAAGAACTAACTGGAATTAAGGAGAGAATATCAGTCTAGGCTGTTAAAAAATTCAATTTCAACACAGATAATAAAATCTGAAACAATGTAAGTAAACGTATTTATTTTCACCTGTGGGAAAGAGACTGCTGTCAATAGCATGGAGATTTAATATATCTTTAGAAATTGTTTATAACTAGGTAAGGAGAAACAAAAAGGTTAGAAGTATTACTATGTCACTCAGAAGTTAAGCCTCATAAAATTTAGGGACTGAAATGACTCACAGTGATGTGTTGGCTTAAAAAATTGGCTACACGTAAACTGCAGCCTAACACTTACAAAACACTGGTGATATTTAACTAATGCTTATTTACAGGGCCATAAAACTTATCAACAGCCCTGAAGGAACTTCATCATAATTCAATCCAGAATAAGTTATGTGCAGACAATCCAGAAAATGTTACCCTTATACTGAATATGTGAGTATGTAGACCTAGGAACATAGCACTAATGACAGCTTTTGGATCTGAAACGGGAAGAATTTGGATTACTCCTGTTATTCAGTGATTAGCCTAGATAGCGTTTAAGCCTTATAGCCTATTACTGTGTTTTATTATACATTAATTAACAGGACAAAATAGCAGAGGAGACTAATCTAATGTTCCACATATGTTGGGACTAGGTATTTGCAACCAACGTGTGAAGCAATTTTAAAAACAGCCAGAGCGCTAGACTGATTTATGCCAACAGTTAGAAACCACAATCTATACGACATTACTTTACTTTTCTAATTTACAAAGTCTCAGTATTAGAGCCTGAGTCTGTGCTGTGGCTAGTAACAAGGCAGACTACGCTCTGGTTATCAATGACAATTAACTGCACAGATTAACTATTGTTAACTTTTGGTAGGCTTTGTAAAGGTCTAAGTTTCTAAAAAAACATATCGTACAAAAGTATCAGTGGTTTATTGAGTTCTTCTATGACAGTCTGCTGCATGTAGCAATGGATAGCACCGTAGATGCATCTGCAGCATGCTTAAAGAATGACGACAGAGAGAGGACTGTGATGACATCTACCCTCTCTCTGTATGGCAGAGCAATCCCATTCTTACTCTTATCAGAGTATAACTACAATAAAAACAATACTTACCTCACTTTAGGCTTTTTTAAGATATGTGAAGATTTGGTTGTACTTGTATATTGGAAGATTTTGCAACTTCTGTATCCAGAAAAGCTTTATAAACTGCCAAAATAGTTTCTTATTCTACTTTAAGAAACCACTAAAAAACGGTTTATGTAAAAACTTCTTAAATTCTTACTCACTATTTTGATGTTATGTTATTTTTAATGGTTGCTAACAACCAACCATAAATGTTATTTAAAAAAGGAAAAGTTAACACTCTCTAACATTTTTGAAGTGAAAATTTGTAACCAGTTTATTCGCACCTTCCAAGAAAGAACTTCAGCCAGGAGAGGGAAAAGTATAATATAATCCTCCATTCAAGCCACCATACTCACCAGTTTTGCCTTAATAGCCCCAGAATCAACACTCTGACCAGTTTTGGCATGTAGCTGAAGTTGAACAGCATGGAGTTGCAAAAGCTGATCATGCACTTCCTTTTCTAATACCGCTTTCTCTGCCTGCGTTTCTGTCAGTTCAGACTTCAGATCAACTAACTGTGCCTGTGAAGATATAATCCATCATAGTAATTAGAGCAAGGATTAAATGGGGTCATCAGAACTGTGATACATCGATACATCATTTGCTGGTACATATATGCTATATGTGGTGTAATACAGATAAGAGTACATGCTGTCACAAGTTCCTCTGTAGCCCAACTTAAGCACTGGATCATTTGCAGGCTTTTCTACTCCCCAGCTGCCACCAAATTCATTCATCCACAGACCCAGCATCAAACAACCATGCTGCTGAAAGCTGGGTTTTTGCTCATGCAGACAATGGCACGCGACGTTGATGTCCACTCCAAAACAGGGCAACGGCATTAAACCTACGTAGGACTTACAACCATAGCAACGTCAACGCAATTTAAAACTTAAAAATTATTAAATCTAATTGAAAAAAAAATTATTGATCGAAGTAAAATGACAATTATTAATGCAATGCTGAAATCAAATAACCCAATTTACAACTGGTCTGTTACCAACAGCTTAACTGGAATAGCAAATGAGGTGGACAAACCAGAAGACATGAATTAACATGCCCCTAAAATGCATTTGTAGAAAACCAGGAATAGTTATTAACTCTTAAAAAAGTGGTTATGAAACATTTTAAATACAGTTTACATGTAGTATGTGTATCTGGAATATAAGAACAAGTTTTAACATGTTTACCAGGTTACTTATTATCCTTAAGTTCAAATAGCATTTTATAAGGTAAACATTTATATATAAATATATATATATATAAACATTTTTATAAGCTTTAAAGCTACTATTTGCCCAAATAAACATAGAAGATGATCTCAGGGGAGGGGAATTTTAATCATTTTAATGTTTTTAGGTAAATTCAATGGAATTTTAATGTTTTTAGGTAAATTCAATGGAATTTTAATGTTTTTAGGTAAATTCTCAGATTATATTTTTGCTTCCAAAAATTCGGAACTAAAAAGCAAAACAGAAAAGCTACTGATTCTTTATTTTAGATAATTTTAGATATTTAGGTTATTTTAGATAATTTAATAACATTATACTAATGTTCAAATTTGCACTGAATATCAAATTGCAAGCCAACAATCACCCCATTCAAGTACATAAATCACTGCTTTAAAAGGTCTGTATCAGTAAAAAAAAAAAAAAAAAAAGGCAGGAAGGATTTGGCTATCAGTGGGGAGTACTTACTGGGTCTAACTTTAGGTACATAATTTAGACGGACAGCCTCCTTAAGCCTCCAGCATAATTACCAGACATAAGTAGGCTCTTCCAGAGGTGATTCAGAGCACCAAAATTAGAGTGCAAGCTGATGAGGTGGGTCAAGCCAATCTCCAGCTTGCTGCTGCCAAGAAGAATGATCTCCCTTCCTGCCCCCAGCTATGTCCCCTTGCCCCACACCTCCGGGACCGGAGGGTGGGAGACACCCTGCCCATGAGCTCTGCTGATTTCGGACCAGACTCCCCAGAATGGAGCAGAATCACCTCTCTCTGTCGGCTTAGATGGAGCCTCAACAGACCAAGTTAGCATTTGCTTTTTGTCAAAGAATGGGGCTGCATGCATCGCCACCTTCTAACTGCCAGAATGACAAAAAACTTGAAAAATTTGTAAACCCTCGCAGAACTCTAAAGCAGAAATTGCCTTCTACAGCAAGATGATATTTAAAATACCATAAAGCCATATAATTTTAGAGAAATGGCTTACTTACAAAACTGCATTGTTCTCCTCAATGACCAGCCACTGCTAAAGTCTCTCTGCTATGGATTATCTACGCTCAAACAAAAGCAGACACACACCTCAACTAAAGTAACAAAAA